>NC_092334.1:279008000-280316500 GCF_046630445.1 Rutidosis leptorrhynchoides | reverse complement strand
GAAGAAAAGCTTTTATAAATGAGTTCATATTATGCTACGAAATACTATTAACTACTCTTAATATTCTGTATGATTAACTTGTTCCATTTGACTATTTTGAAGGAAATGGCACCGACTACTCGACACACCGTGAATATGAATGAAGAGGAATTTCGTATTTTTCTAGCTTCAAACATAGCCGCAGTACAGGCTGCGCTATATACCAACAATAACCTTGGATCTAGCAGTACAGGAAATCGTGTAGGATGCACCTACAAAGAATTCACTGCCTGCAAACCTTTGGAATTTGATGGAACCGAAGGACCGATCGGATTGAAACGGTGGACCGAGAAGGTCGAATCGGTGTTTGCCATAAGTAAGTGTATTGAAGAGGACAAAGTGAAGTCTGCTACGCATACCTTCACAGGTTCTGCGTTAACATGGTGGAATACCTATCTAGAGCAAGTGGGACAAGATGATGCTTACGCACTACCGTGGTCAGCATTCAAGCACTTGATGAACGAGACGTACCGTCCCAGAACCGAGGTCAATAAGCTCAAGACAGAACTTAGAGGGTTACTAACCCAAGGATTTGATATTACCACGTACAAAAGACGATTCACAGAATTATGCCTATTGTGTCTGGGAGCGTTCGAAGATGAGGAAGAGAAGATCGACGCATTTGTGAAAGGATTACCGGAAAGAATCCAAGAAGATATAAGTTCACACGAGCCCGCCTCCATACAACAGGCATGTAGAATGGCTCACAAACTAGTGAACCAGATTGAAGAAAGAATTAAAGAACAGACTGCCGAAGAGGCCAATGTGAAGCAAGTCAAAAGAAAGTGGGAGGAAAACGGTGATAAGAATCACCAATACAACAAAAACAGCAATTACAACAATAATCACAACAATTATCCCAACAATCGCAACATCAATCGCAACTACAACAAACGGCCCAACAACAACAACAACAACAACAACAACAACAACAACAACAACTACAACAATCATCCCAACAACAATAACAACCGCAACAACAACAACAATCAGAAGCAGCTATGCCAAAGGTGTGAAAAGTATCACTCGGGGTTCTGCACCAAATTTTGCAACAAGTGTAAAAGAAATGGTCATAGCGCGGTGAAGTGTGAGGTCTACGGACCAGGGGTTAACAGAACGAAAGGAACAAATGGTGTCGAAACGAATAATGGCAGAGCAAGTAGTGTCGGAGCAAGTTATGCCAATGTAGTTTGTTATAAATGTGGAAAACCGGGCCACATTATAAGAAATTGCCCGAACCAGGAGAACACGAATGGACAAGGCCGCGGAAGAGTTTTCAATATTAATGCGGCAGAGGCACAGGAAGACCCGGAGCTTGTTACGGGTACGTTTCTTATTGACAATAAATCTGCTTACGTTTTATTTGATTCAGGTGCGGATAGAAGCTATATGAGTAGAGATTTTTGTGCTAAATTAAGTTGTCCATTGACGCCTTTGGATAGTAAATTTTTACTCGAATTAGCAAATGGTAAATTAATTTCAGCAAATAATATATGTCGGAATGGAGAAATTAAATTGGTTAGCGAAACATTTAAGATTGATTTGATACCAGTAGAGTTAGGGAGTTTTGATGTGATAATCGGTATAGACTGGTTGAAAGAAGTGAAAGCAGAGATCGTTTGTTACAAAAATGAAATTCGCATTATACGAGAAAAAGGAAAACCCTTAATGGTGTACGGAGAAAAGGGAAACACGAAGCTACATCTTATTAGTAATTTGAAGGAACAAAAACTAATAAGAAAAGGTTGCTATGTTGTTCTAGCACACGTTGAGAAAGTACAAACTGAAGAAAAGAGCATCAATGATGTTCCCATTGAAAAAGAATTTCCCGATGTATTTCCGAAAGAATTACCTGGATTACCCCCACATCGATCCGTTGAATTTCAAATAGATCTTGTACCAGGAGCTGCACCAATAGCTCGTGCTCCTTACAGACTCGCACCCAGCGAGATGAAAGAACTGCAAAGCTAATTACAAGAACTTTTAGAGCGTGGTTTCATTCGACCAAGCACATCACCGTGGGGAGCTCCTGTTTTGTTTGTCAAGAAGAAAGATGGTACATTCAGGTTGTGTATCGACTACCGAGAGTTAAACAAACTTACCATCAAGAACCGCTACCCACTACCGAGAATCGACGACTTATTTGATCAACTACAAGGCTCGTCTGTTTATTCAAAGATTGACTTACGTTCCGGGTATCATCAAATGCGGGTGAAAGAAGATGATATTCCAAAGACTGCTTTCAGAACACGTTACGGTCATTACGAGTTTATGGTCATGCCATTTGGTTTAACTAATGCACCAGCTGTGTTCATGGACCTTATGAACCGAGTGTATGGACCATACCTTGACAAGTTTGTCATTGTTTTCATTGATGACATACTTATTTACTCAAAGAATGACCAAGAACACGGTGAACATTTGAGAAAGGTGTTAGAAGTATTGAGGAAGGAAGAATTGTACGCTAAGTTTTCAAAGTGTGCATTTTGGTTGGAAGAAGTTCAATTCCTCGGTCACATAGTGAACAAAGAAGGTATTAAGGTGGATCCGGCAAAGATAGAAACTGTTGAAAAGTGGGAAACCCCGAAAACTCCGAAACACATACGCCAGTTTTTAGGACTAGCTGGTTACTACAGAAGGTTCATCCAAGACTTTTCCAGAATAGCAAAACCCTTGACTGCATTAACGCATAAAGGGAAGAAATTTGAATGGAATGATGAACAAGAGAAAGCGTTTCAGTTATTGAAGAAAAAGCTAACTACGACACCTATATTGTCATTGCCTGAAGGGAATGATGATTTTGTGATTTATTGTGACGCATCAAAGCAAGGTCTCGGTTGTGTATTAATGCAACGAACGAAGGTGATTGCTTATGCGTCTAGACAATTAAAGATTCACGAACAAAATTATACGACGCATGATTTGGAATTAGGCGCGGTTGTTTTTGCATTAAAGACTTGGAGGCACTACTTATATGGGGTCAAAAGTATTATATATACCGACCACAAAAGTCTTCAACACATATTTAATCAGAAACAACTGAATATGAGGCAGCGTAGGTGGATTGAATTGTTGAATGATTACAACTTTGAGATTCGTTACCACCCGGGGAAGGCAAATGTGGTAGCCGATGCCTTGAGCAGGAAGGACAGAGAACCCATTCGAGTAAAATCTATGAATATAATGATTCATAATAACCTTACTACTCAAATAAAGGAGGCGCAACAAGGAGTTTTAAAAGAGGGAAATTTAAAGGATGAAATACCCAAAGGATCGGAGAAGCATCTTAATATTCGGGAAGACGGAACCCGGTATAGGGCTGAAAGGATTTGGGTACCAAAATTTGGAGATATGAGAGAAATGGTACTTAGAGAAGCTCATAAAACCAGATACTCAATACATCCTGGAACGCGGAAGATGTACAAGGATCTCAAGAAATATTTTTGGTGGCCGGGTATGAAAGCCGATGTTGCTAAATACGTAGGAGAATGTTTGACGTGTTCTAAGGTCAAAGCTGAGCATCAGAAACCATCAGGTCTACTTCAACAACCCGAAATCCCGGAATGGAAATGGGAAAACATTACCATGGATTTCATCACTAAATTGCCAAGGACTGCAAGTGGTTTTGATACTATTTGGGTAATAGTTGATCGTCTCACCAAATCAGCACACTTCCTGCCAATAAGAGAAGATGACAAGATGGAGAAGTTAGCACGACTGTATTTGAAGGAAGTCGTCTCCAGACATGGAATACCAATCTCTATTATCTCTGATAGGGATGGCAGATTTATTTCAAGATTCTGACAGACATTACAGCAAGTATTAGGAACTCGTCTAGACATGAGTACTGCCTATCATCCACAAACTGATGGGCAGAGTGAAAGGACGATACAAACGCTTGAAGACATGCTACGAGCATGTGTTATTGATTTCGAAGACAGTTGGGATCGACATCTACCGTTAGCAGAATTTTCCTACAACAACAGCTACCATTCAAGCATTGAGATGGCGCCGTTTGAAGCACTTTATGGTAGAAAGTGCAGGTCTCCGATTTGTTGGAGTGAAGTGGGGGATAGACAGATTACGGGTCCGGAGATTATACAAGAAACTACCGAGAAGATCATCCAAATTCAACAACGGTTGAAAACCGCCCAAAGTCGACAAAAGAGCTACGCTGACATTAAAAGAAAAGATATAAAATTTGAAATTGGAGAGATGGTCATGCTTAAAGTTGCACCTTGGAAAGGCGTTGTTCGATTTGGTAAACGAGGGAAATTAAATCCAAGGTATATTGGACCATTCAAGATTATTGATCGTGTAGGACCAGTAGCTTACCGACTTGAGTTACCTCAACAACTCACAGCTGTACATAACACTTTCCACGTCTCGAATTTGAAGAAATGTTTTGCTAAAGAAGATCTCACTATTCCGTTAGATGAAATCCAAATCAACGAAAAACTTCAATTCATCGAAGAACCCGTCGAAATAATGGATCGTGAGGTTAAAAGACTTAAGCAAAACAAGATACCAATTGTTAAGGTTCGATGGAATGCTCGTAGAGGACCCGAGTTCACCTGGGAGCGTGAAGATCAGATGAAGAAGAAATACCCGCATCTATTTCCAGAAGATTCGTCAACACCTTCAACAGCTTAAAATTTCGGGACGAAATTTATTTAACGGGTAGGTACTGTAGTGACCCGAACTTTTCCATGTTTATATATATTAATTGAGATTGATATTTACATGATTAAATGTTTCCAACATGTTAAGCAATCAAACTTGTTAAGACTTGATTAATTGAAATATGTTTCATATAGACAATTGACCACCCAAGTTGACCGGTGATTCACGAACGTTAAAACTTGTAAAAACTATATGATGACATATATATGGATATATATATATATATATATATATATATATATATATATATATATATATATATATATATATATATATATATATATATATATATATATATATATATAGTTAACATGATACTATGATAAGTAAACATATCATTAAGTATATTAACAATGAACTACATATGTAAAAACAAGACTACTAACTTAATGATTTTTAAACGAGACATATATGTAACGATTATCGTTGTAAAGACATTTAATGTATATATATAATATTAAGAGATATTCATACATGATAATATCATGATAATATAATAATTTAAAATCTCATTTGATATTATAAACATTAGGTTAACAACATTTAACAAGATCGTTAACCTAAAGGTTTCAAAACAACACTTACATGTAACGACTAACGATGACTTAACGACTCAGTTAAAATGTATATACATGTAGTGTTTTAATATGTATTTATACACTTTTGAAAGACTTCAATACACTTATCAAAATACTTCTACTTAACAAAAATGCTTACAATTACATCCTCGTTCAGTTTCATCAACAATTCTACTCGTATGCACCCGTATTCGTACTCGTACAATACACAGCTTTTAGATGTATGTACTATTGGTATATACACTCCAATGATCAGCTCTTAGCAGCCCATGTGAGTCACCTAACACATGTGGGAACCATCATTTGGCAACTAGCATGAAATATCTCATAAAATTACAAAAATATGAGTAATCATTCATGACTTATTTACATGAAAACAAAATTACATATCCTTTATATCTAATCCATACACCAACGACCAAAAACACCTACAAACACTTTCATTCTTCAATTTTATTCATCTAATTGATCTCTCTCAAGTTCTATCTTCAAGTTCTAAGTGTTCTTCATAAATTCTACAAGTTCTAGTTACATAAAATCAAGAATACTTTCAAGTTTGCTAGCTCACTTCCAATCTTGTAGAGTTGTAATCACTAGAACATAGTTTAGTTAATTCTAAACTTGTTCGCAAACAAAAGTTAATCCTTCTAACTTGACTTTTAAAATCAACTAAACACATGTTCTATATCTATATGATATGCTAACTTAATGATTTAAAACCTGGAAACACGAAAAACACCGTAAAACCGGATTTACGCCCTCGTAGTAACACCGCGGGCTGTTGTGGGTTAGTTAATTAAAAACTATGATAAACTTTGATTTAAAGGTTGTTATTCTGAGAAAATGATTTTTATTATGAACATGAAACTATATCCAAAAATTATGGTTAAACTCAAAGTAGAAGTATGTTTTCTAAAATGGTCATCTAGACGTCGTTCTTTCGACTGAAATGACTACCTTTACAAAAACGACTTGTAACTTATTTTTCTGACTATAAACCTATAATTTTTCTATTTAGATTCATAAAATAGAGTTCAATATGAAACCATAGCAATTTGATTCACACAAAACGGATTTAAAATGAAGAAGTTATGGGTAAAACAAGATTGGATAATTTTTCTCATTTTAGCTACGTGAAAATTGGTAACAAATCTATTCCAACCATAACTTAATCAACTTGTATTGTATATTATGTAATCTTGAGATACCATAGACACGTATACAATGTTTCGACCTATCATGTCGACACATCTACATATATTTCGGAACAACCATAGACACTCTATATGTGAATGTTGGAGTTAGCTATACAGGGTTGAGGTTGATTCCAAAATATATATAGTTTGAGTTGTGATCAATACTGAGATACGTATACACTGGGTCATGGATTGATTCAAGATAATATTTATCGATTTATTTCTGTACATCTAACTGTGGACAACTAGTTGTAGGTTACTAACGAGGACAGCTGACTTAATAAACTTAAAACATCAAAATATATTAAAAGTGTTGTAAATATATTTTGAACATACTTTGATATATATGTATATATTGTTATAGGTTCGTGAATCAACCAGAGGCCAAGTCTTACTTCCCGACGAAGTAAAAATCTGTGAAAGTGAGTTATAGTCCCACTTTTAAAATCTAATATTTTTGGGATGAGAACACATGCAGGTTTTATAAATGATTTACAATATAGACACAAGTACGTGAAACTACATTCTATGGTTGAATTATCGAAATCGAATATGCCCCTTTTATAAAGTCCGGTAATCTAAGAATTAGGGAACAGACACCCTAATTGACGCGAATCCTAAAGATAGATCTATTGGGCCTAACAAACCCCATCCAAAGTACTGGATGCTTTAGTACTTCGAAATTTATATCATATCCGAAGGGTGTCCAGGAATGATGGGGATATTCTTATATATGCATCTTGTTAATGTCGGTTACCAGGTGTTCACCATATGAATGATTTTTATCTCTATGTATGGGATGTGTATTGAAATATGAAATCTTGTGGTCTATTATTACGATTTGATATATATAGGTTAAACCTATAACTCACCAACATTTTTGTTGACGTTCAAAGCATGTTTATTCTCAGGTGAATACTAAGAGCTTCCGCTGTTGCATACTAAAATAAGGACAAGATTTGGAGTCCATGTTTGTATGATATTGTGTAAAAACTGCATTCAAGAAACTGATTTCGATGTAACATATTTGTATTGTAAACCATTATGTAATGGTCGTGTGTAAACATGATATTTTAGATTATCATTATTTGATAATCTACGTAAAGCTTTTTAAACCTTTATTTATGAAATAAAGGTTATGGTTTGTTTTAAAAATGAATGCAGTCTTTGAAAAACGTCTCATATAGAGGTCAAAACCTCGCAACGAAATCAATTAATATGGAACATTTTTAATCAATAAGAACGGGACATTTCAAAAACTGTTTTAATACATTTTGAAAATTTGAAAGAATTTGATCTTTTTAAAAATATGACACGCGAACAGGGGAAGTAGGGGTTAAGCTCTTTTATTTTCTGTTTTAATTCAATTAGTTGGATTGTTTAAACTTGAAGATTGATAATGATAGAGAAAAGGAATTGAGAATGACTAAGTTACAAAAATGAATTTGGTCGATTATTATGTATCGGTTGAATATGAGTCAAGATCCGATTACAAATAGATAAAGACAGAAAATTATAAAGTTAAAGGGAATTGTTAACCGAATTCATAGTGTAGTCGACAGATTCTTCAATCACTACAGAACATACTGTAGATTGGATAGCGAATGAAACATATTCTATTTTTTTTACATCTGCTTTTATTTTTACGTATTTATTAATTATTATAAATATATATTATTATTAATAAAAATACTAATAATAATAATAGAATTATTAATAATAGTAATAATATTAATATCAAGATAATACCAATAGTAATAAGAATAATGATAATAATATTTTTAATTCAAATGTTAATTTGTATTAATAATGATAATAATAATAATAATAATAACTAATAATATTTACATTATAATAAATTCATAATCTTAATCATTCTTTTAATAATATTTATATCCAAGATCTCTATATTTATAATCTTAAAAATATAATTAAAACATTTATCTTCGTAGTCATAGTCATCGTAAATCTTCGTCTTTAATTTCTAAACTAACGACTAAAGCTTTCTATAACATCAATTCGTAATCTTAATTATAATAATAATAGTAATACTTATATTATTAATAATCTGATAAAATTAATAATATTGATATTTAATAGTAATGATGAAAGTAGTAATAATATTACTTCCTCCGTCCCATATTTATTGTCACCAGACAAAAAACATACAGTTTAAGAAAATCCCACTAACTTCATTTCTCCACCAATGAAATATCTTCTCTCTCCAGATCCACCAATGAAATATCTTCTTTCCTTTCCATTTATGGAAGTGGACAATTAATCTGGGACATCCCAAAATGGAATAGTGGACAATAATATAGGGACGGAGGGAGTACTATATTAGCTATATTTTAACTTGTAATTAATATTACATATTATTAGTTATGTAATATTTAATAGTTATATAATTTATATATAATAACATATGTTGAATATTTATACATTTTATATATTTTGTAATATAATAATAATTATATATAATAATTATATATGGTAATTATATATGGTAATTATATATATATATATATATATATATATATATATATATATATGGCAATCATATATATATATGCCATATAATAATTATATATGGCAATCATATATATATATATATATATATATATATATATATATATATATATATATATATATATATATATATATATATATATATATTCATTTTAATGGTAACTTAATTATTATGTACATTATTTTACATTTTTAATTCCAATTGATTAAAATGTATTATATTAATTCCAAATACTATATATACTCTTAAATTTATTTCTATATATAATTACATATTTAATTACACACAATTGTTCGTGAATCGTCGGGAATAGTCAAAAGGTCAATTGAATATATGAACATAGTTTCAAAGTTTTCGAGACTCAACATTACAGACTTTGCTTATCGTGTCGGAATCATATAAAAATTAAGTTTAAATTTGATCGTAAATTTTCGGGTCGTCACAGTACCTACCCGTTAAAGAAATTTCGTCCCAAAATTTGAATGAGGTGGTCATGGCTAACAATAAAAATGTTTTCATGATGAATATGAGTTGATAAATAGAGTTTTGTCATCATTGTGTAATATAGATAAAACGATTTGATTACATGAAGCGTACGAGTGAAGCTATCACTAAATAGTGAAATGAGATAAGCAAGTTTCATCATAACTTTCCACTAGTCATGGTTGAATTCCGGAATTCAAGGGATTTACAGAAAATCTTTGTGATCTAATTAAGATTTGATTCTTCGATGATTAAATAAATTATGATTTCTTTAATTAAATGCGGTAATCTGTTTTGATTGCTCTGTCGGATATTTTACTATAAATTCACTCCCTCCATTTCCTTCATATTTTGGTGTTCCATCCTTTTATTTTCTCTTCCCGACTTGAAGTAAAGTGAATAATGGTCCAGAATTTGTAAGTATGAAGTTTCGAATGAACATGACTAATGTTCTAAGAGAGAAATTGTAATAGCACGATCTTGATTGGTTAAATTACCAGAATTCAAGAGAAAAGATAGAACTATCAAGAAATATGTTCTTGATATATTTATAAGTTAGATAGAATGTAGGAGTCGTTTAACATGGCACATGATGACGTTATGATCTGTGAATCATCACGTTCCAATAGAAACTCAGCATAACTTACTGTAATATAATCACGTTGATCAAGTGTCATTATATTATACCAACTCATGCTTCAGTTTAGAACACTACTTCAAAATCATTCATAATTCAAATTCGAATTTTTCAGAATTTTAGAAACTAAAACAGTTTCTTTTATGATATAACACAGATAGAGCGGAGAGATAATTAATATCGGACAAGAATATTTATGAAGATATCTTAAGAAATATTGAGGATATTAATAAAGAAAGATACGATGGTATCTTAGAATTTCAGAACCAATTTGTGATGAAGAAATTCATTCACGATGATTTAGAGCGATTAAGGAGTAAGGTATTAGCTAAAGATTTCATCAGAAATAGAATCATCAGGATTCTTTGAAGGCGGGTTTTATTCTATGTGATTTGTCCACAGTCTCCTTCATGGTTTGCTCAATCTATTTTTCATTACATATTTTCCATTGAGTGTTTCCAACATTCCATCCTTCATCATCAAACTTTCGATTGTTAAAGTCGTTTACATTTTTTGTTGTTTCATCAGCACCTCCTAACATTCAGAGAACTGATTTGTAATCTGGGTGCTATTCAAAATTTCAGATTTGAAGATCATGATTTTAAGAGATACATGTTATATATATATATATATATATATATATATATATATATATATATATATATATATATATATATATATATATATATATATATATATATATATATATATATATATATATATATATATATATATATATATATATATAACAGTTGATGTAGGCATGCTGCGAGTTTTCAAAGTACTGATTGCTGATTCCGGTAATTGGTATGGAAATTCTCTTTATAAGATGTGGATGAGTATATGATAGGGTTTTTATGAACAAATATAATGGTTTTTCGAAGAGACTTAAGTCAAGGAGCAAAGAGGTTGCTGATACGTCTGTTGGTAATATTGAAGAATATACAAGGTTTCCCGGTAACAATAACAATGGCAAATGTATATATGAAAGTTATAATAAGGTTGATTCGAACAAAAAATTGAAATTGACTTGCTGGAGCTGTGACAAAACTGGCTATCTGAACAGGAGTTGCAAAGTTATTTTCAGTAATAGTAACGCTAAAGGACTTAGCACGACTATGTGTTAAACATTTACTCAGTTTTTGAGAGTTTTTCAGGTGTATAACTATATGAATAAATCTTTTCTTCCGTAGATGAAGTGCGGTTGGTTCATCCTCTCGATTGAGGTATTTTCAAAAATCATAAAAGGTTTGAATGCAGATTGGAATTGTCAAGATACAAATGAGGTTTAAGTTGAAATCAAGTGGCAAACTTGGAGAAATATTTAGTTTCATATGTTATAATTAATATTTTAATTCATTTTAATTGTCCAATGTTGGTAGTCCACAGTTGATAGTCCACAGTTAGCAATTCAATAATTTATATATAGTTTAATATATAATATTCGATTTAATTAATACGTATCGTGACCCATGTACATGTCTCAGACTCGATCACAACTCAAATTATATATATTATTATAGAATCAACCTCAACCATGTATAGCTAACTCGATCATTACTGCATATAGAGTGTCTATGGTTATTCCAAATAATATATATAGATGCATCGATATGATATGTTAAAACCTTGTATACGTGTCCCGATATTTAAAGTGCGTAAAATAAATAACAGAAATTAAATGACGATAAATAAAATTGTTAGAATATAAATTGCGATAATTAAATTGCGATAAATAAAATGTAATCAGTTAGCTAGGAACAGTTAGCTAGGAACAGTTAGCGTGGATTCTTAACAAAATTCCTCATAGTTAATTTGTTTGTTTCTAACAAATTTTATTTTTGTCCAATATTTTCTTCATTATGCCACTTGTTGGATTCTGATAGGTCAAAATCCAAATATGAAATTGAATGAAAATAGTTATTCTGCAGTGAACGGATTCGTATCTCTGTAGATGTAAGTAAGATAGTAAATGACTGTTGATTCAGGTTCGAAGAATGTACTGTGTAACTTATTAATGTGAAATCTAAATATTTCTTGGGTATTACCTACCCGTTAAAATATTTTCATCATTAACAGTTTGTACAAAAGAATTTTCAATTACAATCTTTATGAAAATATATATACATATACGTTTTCTTCAGATGTAATCATGGATTTAATGAGTCAATATGATATTAATCTCATTTGATTTACCGTTAGAACAAGAGTATATAATCTCCAAAAAATTAAAGATTATATAATTGCCATGTCGAACGAAGATTAATAATGTAGAATGATTTGTAGAATGATGATTATGCTCGAGGTACAGAATGAGATATTTGGGCATGTGATGTTGAAACTTGTGTTGTTGGTGGTACTGTTGATGCCAGTGATATTACTGAAACTGGTACGTTTTGCTCCAAGTTTTCCAAGGCTACAACTCGGGCACGAATTTCGTTAACTTCTTCTATTACTCCGGGATGATTGTCGGTTCGGACGAGCAGATAAATATGATCTAGAATTTAGTATAGTATATAGTCGTGATGAGATACTCTGGAAATGAGAGAAAAAATGGTGTTTCGGACAGGTTCGCCGGTAAGTGCTTTAGGTTCATTGTCAAGAGGTGAATTCGATTGACGGAAAGGATCACCTTCTTCTTGTCTCCAATGATTAAGTAGACTACGAACCCATCAGATGAATTGGGGATGGCTGATTGGCTGATTCATTCTGGTGACGCTGCTTCTAGAGCTTAGGTGAACATCCATGTCAGAATAGTTGTCGGAATAACTATCGGAATAGCTATCGGAATCTGAGGGACTCAAACTGGTTGAGGGATTAGTTGAAGGATTTTCGATAAGAAATAGATTATAGAATGTAGATTAGTACCCTGCAATACATAATTTACATATGCATATATAATACCAAAATCCCATAAGTTACGGAGGAATCTACGGAATATGTCAGGCAAAGTTTACAGTAACCGATACGCTAAGATATGAATTAGTAGATACGCTAAGATATGAATTTTTGTCTATACACTATTCATGCAATCAATGCAGTAAGATGTGTCTAGACTAAGGATGGTAAGAAGATAACTTTTGACAAGAATGATAAGCAAAACTTTTGACATGCAGACACGGTCGAAGTCCAGACTCACTAATGCATCTTAACAACTATCAGTTAGACACACTAATGCAAGACCTGGTTCGCTAAGACCACCGCTCTGATACCACCTGTAGAAACTCGTCCTAATCCATCTGGACGAATACATTACATTTGGATACATCGTGAGGTACTTGACCTCTATATGATATATATTTTACAAACATTGCATTCGTTTTTAAAAGACAAACTTTCATTTCATCGAAAGTTGACAGGCATACATACCATTTCATAATATATCTAAACTATAAATGACTTGATAATATTCTTGATGAACTCATTGACTCGAATGCATCGTCTTTTGAAATATGTCATGAATGACTCCAGGTAATATCTCTAAGATGAGCAAATGCACAGCGGAAGATTTTTTTCATACCTGAGAATAAACATGCTTTCAAGTGTCAACCAAAAGGTTGGTGAGTTCATTAGTTTATCATAAATAATCATTTCATAATTTTAATAGACCACAAGATTTTTATTTCCATTTCTCATAAATATACGTCTCATGCATAGAGATAAAAATCATTCATATGGATTGAACATCTGGTAACCGACATTAACAAGATGCATATAAGAATATCCCCTATCATTCCGGGACATCCATCGGACATGATAAAACAACATCGAAGTACTAAAGCATCCGCTACTTTGGATGGGGTTTGTTAAGCCCAATAGATCTATCTTTAGGATTCGCGTCAATTAGTAGATCGGTTTACTAATTCTTATGTTACCAAGCAAAATAAAATGTCCCATTCTTATTGATTAAAAACGTTCCATATTAATTGATTTCGTTGCGAGGTTTTGACCTCTATATGAGACGTTTTTCAAAGGCTGCATTCATTTTTAAAACAAACCATAACCTTTATTTCATAAATAAAGGTTTAAAAAGCTTTACGTAGATTATCAAATAATGATAATCTAAAATATCATGTTTACACACGACCATTACATAATGGTTTACAATACAAATATGTTACATCGAAATCAGTTTCTTGAATGCAGGTTTTACACAATATCATACAAACATGGACTCCAAATCTTGTCCTTATTTTAGTATGCAACAGCGGAAGCTGTTAGTATTCACCGGAGAATAAACATGCTTTAAACGTCAATAAAAAATGTTGGTGAGTTATAGGTTTAACCTATATATATCAAATCGTAACAATAGACCACAAGATTTCATATTTCAATACACATCCCATACATAGAGATAAAAATCATTTATATGGTGAACACCTGGTAACCGACATAAACAAGATGCATATATATAAGCATATCCCCATCATTTCGGGACACCCTTCGGATATGATATAAATTTCGAATTACTAAAGCATCCGGTACTTTGGATGGGGTTTGTTAGGCCCAATAGATCTATCTTTAGGATTCGCGTCAATTAGGGTGTCTGTTCCCTAATTCTTAGATTACCAGACTTAATAAAAAGGGGCATATTCGATTTCGATAATTCAACCATAGAATGTAGTTTCACGTACTTGTGTCTATTTTGTAAATCATTTATAAAACATGCATGTATTCTCATCCCAAAAATATTAGATTTTAAAAGTGGGACTATTACTCACTTTTACAGATTTTTACTTCGTCGGGAAGTAAGACTTGGCCACTGGTTGATTCACGAACCTATAACAATATATACATATATATCAAAGTATGTTCAAAATATATTTACAACACTTTTAATATATTTTGATGTTTTAAGTTTATTAAGTCAGCTGTCCTCGTTAGTAACCTACAACTAGTTGTCCACAGTTAGATGTACAGAAATAAATCGATAAATATTATCTTGAATCAATCCACGACCCAGTGTATACGTATCTCAGTATTGATCACAACTCAAACTATATATATTTTGGAATCAACCTCAACCCTGTATAGCTAACTCCAACATTCACATATAGAGTGTCTATGGTTGTTCCGAAATATATATAGATGTGTCGACATGATAGGTCAAAACATTGTATACGTGTCTATGGTATCTCAAGATTACATAATATACAATACAAGTTGATTAAGTTATGGTTGGAATAGATTTGTTACCAATTTTCACGTAGCTAAAATGAGAAAAATTATCCAATCTTGTTTTACCCATAACTTCTTCATTTTAAATCCGTTTTGATTGAATCAAATTGCTATGGTTTCATATTGAACTCTATTTTATGAATCTAAACAGAAAAAGTATAGATTTATAGTCAGAAAAATAAGTTACAAGTCGTTTTTGTAAAGGTAGTCATTTCAGTCGAAAGAACGACGTCTAGATGACCATTTTAGAAAACATACTTCCACTTTGAGTTTAACCATAATTTTTGGATATAGTTTCATGTTCATAATAAAATCATTTTCCCAGAATAACAACTTTTAAATCAAAGTTTATCATAGTTTTTAATTAACTAACCCAAAACAGCCCGCGGTGTTACTACGATGGCGTAAATCCAGTTTTACGGTGTTTTTCGTGTTTCCAGGTTTTAAATCATTAAGTTAGCATATCATATAGATATAGAAAATGTTTTTAGTTGATTTTAAAAGTTAATTTAGAAGGATTAACTTTTATTTGCGAACAAGTTTAGAATTAACTAAACTATATTCTAGTGATTACAAGTTTAAACTTTCGAATAAGATAGCTTTATATGTATGAATCGAATGATGTTATGAACAACATTACTATCTCAAGTTCCTTGGATAAACCTACTGGAAATGAGAAAAATAGATCTAGCTTCAAAGGATCCTTGGATGGCTTGAAAGTTCTTGAAACAGAATCATGACACGAAAACAATTTCAAGTAAGATTTCCACTCGAAATAAGATTGTTATAGTTATAGAAATTGAATTAAAGTTTGAATATGATTATTACCTTGTATTAGAAAGATAAACTACTGTAAGTAACAAAGGTTTCTTGATCTTGGATGATTACTTGGAATGGATTTAGAAAACTTACTTGCAATCTTGGAAGTATTCTTGATTTTATGAAACTAGTAATTTTGGAATTTATGAAGAACACTTAGAACTTGAAGATAAAACTTGAGAGAGATCAATTAGATGAAGAAAATTGAAGAATGAAAGTGTTTATAGGTGTTTTTGGTCGTTGGTGTATGGATTAGATATAAATGATATGTAATTTTGTTTTCATGTAAATAAGTCATGAATGATTACTCATATTTTTGTAATTTTATGAGATATTTCATGCTAGTTGCCAAATGATGGTTCCCACATAATAATAATAATAATAATAATAATAATAATAATAATAATAATAATAATAATAATAATAATAATAATAATAATAATAATAATAATAATAATAATAATAATAATAATAAAATTAGAAAAACTACCTTAATTGAAATGGGTTCCAAAAATTTGACAGCCCTTGGACTCGAACCCGTGACCACACTCTAACCCGACACCCACTTAAACCACTCCTCTACCCATTCACATCTGATTCAATTTACGTTTTTATTTTATTTATTATGTTTTCTGTTTACAGCCTCTTCTTCCCCAATTTCATTCGAATGAAACCTTAACCAAAATCATAACAGCTAAAGATAGGTTTAAACTAGGATGAAAAATTAAAACATAACGACTTCTCATAACATTTTAATTGATAGATTGAAAGAAAAAAAAAATATTTAGAACAGCTACTGGTTTAAAAAAAAATATAAATGTGATAAACTCAAACTTTGATTATGAGTTCTAGCTCGTTTTAGACTTCGAGTCCTATATGAAATAGATTCTAAATCCTCCTAAGAAACTTTTCAAACCATCAATCGATCCAAAGACTTCAAAACGTATTCAAATTTGGCTCAAGAACATTTGTTGACATTTTGAAACTAAAACTTTGACTCAAGAATTAGAAATCGATAGCAAGAAATAGGATATGATATTTTGCAGCAAGGTTAAGTAAAATAATCCTAACAAAACTGTTTTAATACATTTTGAAAATTTGAAAGAATTTGATCTTTTTAAAAATATGACACGCGAAAGAATTTGAACATAACTTACAATGAGTATTTATCGCGTAGTGTTACACGGACAGAGTTTCGACTTACAAACTTAAAACATTCGCTATAATAACCTTATTATTATTAACTTAATATTAAAATTATAATTATAAAATATAAATATATATAGACAGAGAGTGAGATTGATGATTGATGAAGGTCTCATATGATCGTAGAATTGCATGGACTTTTATAGGCGGAATTCTATTTTGGTGTGCTCCGCGACTGCGCTGGTTTCTGCCTGAAGGGTTCCGAGACTGCGGAGCTTTCATTTCCAGCTCACACAAAGTTTGGATACTAGCTTGCCAACGTTATTTATTTAATATATAAATATAATATATATAATTTATAGAATTATTTATATATTATATTCGTGTGCATAGTTGACTTGTAATTTTAGCTCCGTTGAGTCGCACGTTGATAGTTGGTTCATGTCTCGATTCTGGATTTTCGAACGTCCTTTCGTACGCTTAGATATCTTGTACTTTGTGTTTTGCGGCTTGTACTCTTGTAATTTTTAGACGTTCCTCATCAATAATTTGAACCACTTTGATTGTACTTTGTACTTTTTAGCGTTTTGGTCATTTATGTCTTCAAATCGTCGAATCTGTCTTTTGTCTTCACCTTTTAATATTTAAACGAATATTACTTGTAAATAGAACAATTGCAACTAAAAGATTGTCTTTCTGGAAGGATAATGCTATGAAATATATGTTCGTTTTTAGCATTATCAAATATTCCCACACTTGAGCGTTGCTTGTCCTCAAGCAATATATAACTTGAAATAAAATCACACGAATCACTTCTTTATTTTTCACACTTTGTACATCAGTGATTTCAATACGGCGGTATAAACAATGATAGTAACGATGTGATTTACAGTCCCACATGACTACAAAAATTTAGATTCTTTAGGAAATTGAATCTTTATAAAAACATTTGATCTTTTGAAAATTCATTCTAGCTTTTACCCTAGATAATTTTTTCGGAATAACCCTTCACCGGTGTTTGCAAAATATTTTTTGTGGGTTTTGTGGGTTTCAGATTTTAAAATTTTAGCTCAAAACTTGCGATTTTGTGTCACACACTTACTAACCTTGTATTAGGAAAGCAACACGTCCAGTATACTTGCTCCGTATATTACCTTTCGGTAAACTACTATCCGGTTGCAAAGGAAAGCGTTAAACAAGTAACTATTAAGGCAATGTCTAATGACATGCATTTGATTATGGTCTAAAACGTGTCGGATGCAATTACTATCCCTTGTAGGAAAAATAGTAAAGATCACCCTATAGTTTTTCGATCTGGCACAAGGTCCTGTCTTTGACCATGCTATGCAACCACCGTTCTTACGGTTGACACCCGATTTAGTTCAGGTGACCTAATGAATTCCGGTGAATTCTTAAGATTTTACGTTCAATGGTAATGAACGCATTGAAAATAGGTTTTCAGAAAACAAATCGGTTTTAATTTTGATCAAAATATTTTCTCGTTCAAGCTCGAGTTTAGATATCATTGAATTCCATGAGTTTGTAATTCTCCACCTTTAAAGTCAATCTCAAGGATTGAGTAATATCAGACTTAAATGCTGATTTTTAATCTTTAAGGAGATTATCATTTCTGGGGATCTGATTCATTAGTCTTATAAGCTAATTTGCACAGTGTCCCCCATTATACGAGACAGATCCTCTCATGGTTAGGATAAGTCTGACCACATGGCGACCCTGTTTGATGCTGAGGTCCGTGGATTTCAAGCTGATTTTCGAGAAAACTTTTCAAGGTTTTTCGTAGACTCTACAACTGGTCTGGTATCAAGAAGCGCGCGTCTTTTTCTCGGAAGAATTTACTTCCTTTTAAATCAAGTGGCACATTTCTTTCAAATATATTATAAGAAATCGGGTAAAACTGATAAAATCGTCCAAAACAAAAGTACCTTCAATTATTAGTACAAAAATATGTAATATGTAATTTGAATAACTTGGTAAATTTTTCCCACACTTGGCTTTTATATTTCTTTCTTTGCCTTTTTATTCTCTTCTATTCCATTTTAAATGAATTCAAGCGTTTTGGGTTGTTTCTCAATTTATGTCATTTTCGAGGTAATAATAATTTCGGTGTTAATACCTAGTTTTATCGTTCATAAATATGTATAAACATGATTTTGAGTTAATTTAGTTGAAAATTTTTAAAAATTTTACTATAAGTGGGTAGTCAGTATATAAGACTAGGCTGTTCTTTATTATCAGAGAGCACTAGATTCTAATACAACTACTACGTTACTAGTAAAATTTAACGGTGGCTATTAAACCAAGTGTATAAGTCAAATGTTTAAAACCCGAAAGAATTTAATCCCTTCCCACAGTTAAGATCTTGCAATGCCCTCATTTGCAAGAAATCAGTAAAAATTTAAATTTATGAGGGTGATTAGCTTAAAAAGATGATTAAGATTTACCAAAGTTTCCAAATATATTGTTCTTTGTTTGAATGATAAATGGTGCACATCATTTGTTCAATCGTGCAGTTGTTATATCACATTTGTTTTTCGTCTTGTCGTCAAAATTAATAGCTTTTGCTGAACTTAATGCCAGTATTTGAAAGTGCGCAGTTTTACCCTGTTTTGTACATAAGATAAACTACAAACATATATATATATATATATATATTTTTGAAGTTGGGTATATCACCCCACGTTCAAAAATTTATAAAATCTAATATTTAAAACGTTAGAAAACTATAAAAACTATTACAATACCAAAATAAATATTAAAAGTAGTAACATTACAAAAAATAAAATAAATAAGACTAAGGAAATTAGGCTTGCTCCTGATTGTACCAGAAGGGGTTCCAAGCTTCGTGGTATATGTTTTGATACGCTTGGAATGGGTCATATGTAGGAAAAGGTAGTTGTGTATCGTCGGTCCATGGAGGAAAATAGGCTGGTTCAGTAGGAATGTAGTTCCTACCTTGAGATGCTAAATAGGCTTTAATATATTATTGATGATATTGCCAAGCCTGAAACTCACGTTGCATAGCCTGATTGTATGCACTTTGGGCCATTATTCTTTGTATATAAGTCATCTAGTTTCCTCCACCCGCATTACCTTGCATCTGATCTCGTTCTACCTGTGGATGCATGCCATCATATGGTACTGCAGCGTTATGTCATTTCTTTAAAACCTTTGCACCATGATACACGCGTAAGTCAATTCTATCACGGGGTTCTGGTACTGCAACTAATAATCCCCCCTGACTTCTATCCACATTGAGATACTCAACAATTAAAGTAATGAAAATTCCACCTCCTATTATACTATTATTTTGCATACCCCTTACCATTACCAATAAGTAATAACCCACACAATAAGGTATGTTCACAACGCTCTGTGGGTCTCGAATACACATGAGGTAAAATAGATCATTTTCATTTTCCTTTTCTTTATTCCTACCTCGTTGTGTAATCAAGTTTGCTAAAAACCTATGGATCACTCTTAGCTCAGCTCTATTAATATCAGTATAAGAGTAAGATCCCCCACGAAATCGGTTATGGCTAGTCATTCTACTCCATATTCCATTCATATCAAAATTTTCATCAACCCTTCTACCATTAATTATCAACCTTTGACAATCATTAGATACTTGTTCCTCAGGCGTATATATACACAAGGCCCGAGCCATATCTAATAGAGACATATGGCGCATCACACCTCCTAACAAAAATCTAATCAAACTTTGATCGGTTAAGCTAGCTACCCGATCATTTATTTCAACAGTACTTAATAATTCCACACACCATTCCATATATACAGGCCTACGTATAGTGAATAAACGTTCCCAATCATTAAAAGTAGAATTACCATACATTTGGTAAAGTAATTCCCTAATTGGTTCAGCTAATCCCACTGTTTCTAACGGTTCCCAATCTATCACCCTGGGTACTTCAACATCCTTTGACTGAAGAAAGTGTAAGTTCCTCTGATATTTTGGATAATCTATCCAACGTCTGTCAAATCTTAAATTAGGGTGTAAATCTGCCTCTTGTATATTTGAATATGAAATGAATTGATGCGGTAGATTTTGTCTGTATTGGTCATTAATCTCCTGTTCGTCTGCATTCTCAGGAGGAGCATTGTGAGCCTGGAACGCGGATGAAGATTCACCCCTTTCAGTCTGCAAAACACATTAAACACAATTTTTGTGCATCCAAATATGCATTAGTGTTAGCAAATCATAAATCAAAACAATCATAATGACATGTTTAAACAATATTAAACTTATACACAATTTCATAAAATTAACAATTCTACACTTTTACAAATAAGCATGTATGAAAATGTATACAATGTTCATAAGCATTCTACTCAAATAACATGTCAAAATAACCATTACTAGCAATTAAACAAGTTTCAAATGGCATTCATATCAAATTAATCAAGTTCATGTATTTTAGACTTAAAAAGTCTACTTTGATGCTCAAAAATCATGTTTAGGATCAAAGTTTGGATCAATTAGCAACCTAAACATGTTACACTACTTAATTAAGCATGAACTAACAACAAAATTTGGCCATAACCCGTTTATATCAAAAAGCCCCAATTTTTGTCAAGAACACAAACCCTAGATTGTTAAAAATTTGAAGTTTAAGGCTTCTAATCATGTTAAGTAGCATCAATCTAGGTTATACAAGCATAATACAGAAACAATTTAAGCACAATTAGGCTAGAATTCATCAAAATCAAATTAGGTTAAAATATGCTCAAGAACACTTTAAATCCGAATTAAAGAGTGTTTGGATGTAGAAATTACCGATCTCCTTGAAAAACTTCTTGGTAGGATTCTTCTCATCATGATTTTAGCAACAAATTTGATGATTAACGGTGTAAAATCGCGTTTTTAGAGTCTTTTTGTGGGTGTTTTTCGCAGAAAAAATATGTGTGGTGTGTTTGGGGATTGGTCTGTGGACCAGTTAAACTGGTCTGTCGACCAGTTAAATTGGTCTGGAATTTGGGAGCTCCGCGACTGCGGTACTGTTTACCCCTCTAAGCTTCGCGACTGCGGTGCTTTTTTTTATATAAAACCTTTAGTAATAAAACAATTAATGGAGTAATTTTTAAAATTTTGTTCCTTTCTTTGGGTTGAGGTTGTTTCGGTACGTTTACCTAGTTCGTCCCGCGACAAAATTTTAAAATTTGTCATTTTAGAGTGATTGTTTTAAACGCAAAGATTTTTGGGGTTTTTAATGTTTTTGGCATACTTTAAATCAATAAGATTAAAAATTAGGATAACAAAATTTCTCGTCCCGCCCTCGGGTAAAGCAATTTCGGTTCAACGACCTAGTCTTCAACTCACGATGAATTTTAAAAATCATTTTTTAACTTAATGAAATAAAGTAAATTTTTTTTTTAAATTCACACCAAACTTAAATTTTAAAAGTGCATATTAATAAAATTTCATATAAATATTATTAATATTTATATACATTAATTTTTCAAACTTACATTTAAAATAATATAGTTATATATTAATTTTAAAAACAAGGTAAAAAATATCAAATAAAAATAAAAATCTTTTTGGTCTTTTATCCCACTTTAATCAATCAAATATTAACAAAAATATACGTCCCTCTTTTGGGTACAGTAATTTTGGCTATATTACCTAGTATTACTCCTGACGAATTTCTGAAATATTTTGGATTGATTGATTAAAGATATTTATACCTTATGTATAAACGGTAAATTTTGCAGTGATGAATTAATTTTTTGTCTGATATCAATAATTTCGGTTTATTATACCTAATTTTATTGAATATCAATTTAATACTTTATAGCGAACGATTCAGCGTTTATTAACAAAAGGTTAAAAGCAATAAATATAAATAAAATAAAAACTGTACATACTTACTATTAGATGGAATTCTCAGAGACCTGCTTTAGTCGACTCATAGGAGAGTCGTTCGATTTAGTTTTCCATAGTTACATAGGCGTAACCACGAGTTTTCAATAACTTTTCTTCTAAACATATGAACGGTCCTTCTCTGCATAGAGTAACGAATTCAGAATTGGAATGTGTTTGATTGTTCGAACATTTCCCTTCGTGTGACCATTTTTCGCATTTATGAAATCTTTTAAGGTGTCGTACTCTTCTTTTTGTTGCGGATTTTGATTTTCCTTTACCAAAATGTGTCTTATTATGATCTTTCATGAGTTCTTTTCTTACTTCCTCCATTTTGCCTCTTATGAATGATACCAGTTCACTCAGGAAGGTGTTATTATTACGTTTAGTAATCATAGTGTGTAGTAGTAGACCATGGTTCAAATCAAAGGAATTCTTCATCTTGTAAAACCTAAAAACACAAAAATTCAGAATGGAGGGAGAAGACTAGTTCTTTAGGGTCTGCTAGGGAAAGACCATTCGGATTCCATTTTCGAGAACTACACGAAAACAGAAAATCCTACTTTAGACAGCATTATATTAACCTTAAAAGATTTGATTCTCCCCACACTTAGTTAGCAGTGGTGTCGAACTTGTGATTAACTTCATTGTTAATTTCAATTAGAACAGCAGCAACAAGCATATCTCTCACTTTTGCTTCAAGCCATTTGTTGATTTCCTCTGTAACATTCACAAATTTAACTAACATCACCTTTTATTTAGGTGACAAATTGGATACTAATCGGTTACATAACTTAAAGTTCCCCTTAATCCTAGCATCTTGAACCCATTTATAAAGTTTTTTCGTTGAACTGTTAAAAACGGGTTCATCTAATTTCGTATCAACAACGGGGTTCTTTGTTATCGGGTCATCATTAGGTGTTTCTTCATCTTCCCCACACTTAGGCATTTTTATTGGTTTAACAGTTTTGGTTGGTGGAGATTTAAACTTTTGGTTCACAAAGGTGACCGATTTGTTACCATCCCTAAGTGTCATTCTACCTTCTCTTACATTAAAGAAAACTTCGGTGGTTGATAAAAATGGGCGACCTAAAATTAGAGGAGTATCAAGGTTTTCCTCCATATTAATAACTATGAAATCTGCAACAAAGGTCAAACTTCCCACTTTAACAAGTAAATTGTTGGCTATTCCAACAGGGTGTTTAATGGTTAGGTCAAATGATTGAACACCTATGCTGGTTGGTCTTAATTTACCCACACCTAGTCTTTTGTATAAGGAAATAGGCATAATATTCGCACTTACCCCTAAATCTACGAGGCCATTATACATAGCACCATCATTAAGGAAGCAAGAAATGATAAATTCACCTGGGTCTCCCACTTTAGTAAGTGGAGTTGGTTTGTTAATCTTTTTTAGATGCTCTTTTCTTGGTTTTTTCACTTCTACTTGAACTTCTTGTTCATATTTTTCTTCGTTTCTTGGAATGGGAGGTTTATATAGAAATTCTTCTTCATCACTCCAATTTAAAACCTCCCCAACATCCAATATTAGCTTTTCATATGTCGTTGAAAACATATTTATGTTTTCATTCCGAGGGTTTTCTTTGGTGGTGAAATTATGATTAACTTCATTGTCAACTTCCATCGGACCATATGTAATGTTTAACTCTGTGACCATTAACTTTAAATTCAATCCCATTTAAATTTATTAACTCTATTGTTCTATATGGGAAAACTCTTTTGACTATGAATGGTCTAGACCATCTTGATTTCAATTTTCCAGGAAATAGCTTGAATCATGAATTGAAAAGAAGAACTCTGTCTCCTTCCTTAAATTCTTTTGAACTTCTGATTCTTTTATCATGCCATTTCTTTGTTCTTTCCTTATAGATTAATGAATTTTCATATGCATCATGTCTTAATTCTTCTAATTCATTTAGTTGACTTAATCGTAGACTTCTGGCTTCATGTAAATCAAGATTACATGTCTTCAAAGCCCAAAATATTTGTGCTCAATTTCTACTGGAAGGTGACATGCTTTTCTGTAAACGAGTTTAAAAGGTGTGGTGCCAATTGGAGTTTTGTAGGATGTTCTAAAAGTCCAGAGTGCATCCTCTAATTTCATGGACCAATCCTTCGGATTTGATCCTACAGTTTTCTCTAGAATACTTTTTAAAGCTCGGTTGGTATTTTTAATTTGTCCACTTTTTTGTGGATGATAAGAGATTGAGATTTTATGAGTTACTCCATATCTTTTGAGAACTTTCTCAAGTTGATTATTACAGAAATGAGTACCCCGATCACTTATTAAAGCTTTCGGTGTTCCGAACCTAGCAAAAAGACGTTTTAAGAAGTTGACTACAACTCGTGCATCATTAGTTGGGAGAGCTTGTGCTTCCGCCCATTTAGATACATAATCAATGTCAACGAGAATGTAAAGATTATTATGAGATTTTGGAAATGGAACCATAAAGTCAATACCCCAAACGTCGAATACTACACATACTTGAATAGCATTTTATGGCATTTCATCACGTTGACTTATTTTTCTGGTCCTTTGACATGCATCACAGGATTTACAAAGAAGGTGTGCATCCTTGAAAATTGTAGGCCAATAGAATCCAGCATCGTAGACTTTCCTTGCTGTAAGCTGAGGCCCATAATGCCCTCCTGTTGGTCCTGTGTGACAATGGTTTAAGATTTGACTGGCTTCATCCCCGAATACACATCGATGTATTATTCCATCGAGACAACTTTTAAACAAATTTGGATCTTCCCAGAAATATTGTTTTATATCACTAAATAATTTCTTTCATTTTTAATACGACAATCCTTTTTCAAGGAATCCACATACTAAGTAGTTTGCATAGTCTGCAAACCATGGAATTTCACTATAATTTATTTTCAATAAATATTCATCAGGAAAGTTGTCTTATATGGCCGATTCATTCAGAACTTCTAATTCAGGATTTTCATGGCGAGAAAGATGATCAGCGGCGAGATTTTCTGCTCCCTTTTTATCTCGGATTTCAATATTGAATTTTTGTAAGAGTAAGATCAATGAATTAATTGTGGTTTGGCATCTTGTTTCGAAAATAGGTATCTAAGAGCAGAATGGTCGGTATAGACCACCGTTTTAGCTAGAACGAGATATGAACGAAATTTGTCAAAAGCAAAGACAATAGCAAGGAGTTCTTTTTCAGTAGTTGTATAATTTGTTTGTGCTCCTTGTAACATCTTACTAGCGTAATAAATAGGTTGAAATCATTTTTATATCCTTTGACATAAAACGTCTCCCATTGCAAAATCACTTGGATCGCACATGAGTTCAAATGGTAGATTTAAATTTGAAGTTATCATGATCGGCGCATTAGTGAGTTGTTCTTTAAGAATATTAAAAGATTTGATGCATCCATCTGAAAAGATGAATGGAGCATCGTTTTCAAGGAGTTTATTCATAGGAGGGGCAATTTTAGAAAAATCTTTTATGAAACGTCGGTAAAAACCGGCATGCCCTAGAAAACTCCTAACTCCTCTAACATTGGTGGGATGTGGAAGTTTAGCAATTACATCTACTTTAGCTCTATCCACTTCAATTCCTTCACTTGAAATTTTATGACCAAGAACGATGCATTTTCTAACCATGAAATGGCATTTCTCCCAATTAAGTACTAGATTTGATTACTTGCATCTAATAATCATTCGTTCAAGATTAACTAAACATGATTCAAAAGTATCACCGAAGACTGAAAAGTCATCCATTAAAACTTCCATGCATTCTTCTATCATGTCGTGGAAAATCGCCATCATGCACCTTTGAAAGGTTGTAGGGGCGTTGCAAAGTCCAAATGGCATGCGTTTGTAAGCAAAAGTACCATAAGGGCATGTGAAGGTGATTTTCTCTTGGTCCTCGGGTGCGATTGGAATTTGAAAGTATCCGGAGAAATTGTCAAGAAAACAATAGTAACTGTTCCCAGCTAACCTTTCCAACATTTGATCAATGAAAGGTAAGGGAAAGTGATATTTTCTGGTGGCGTCATTTAATTTTCTATAATAAATACAAACACGCCATCATGTTACATTCCTAGTAGGAATAATCTCATCTTTTTCATTTGTGATGACAGTGATGCCACCCTTCTTAGGTACGCATTGAACTGGTCTTACCCATGGACTATCAGAGATTGGATAAATTAAACCTGCATCGAGCAGTTTAATAATTTCTTTATTAATAACATCTTGCATATTTGGATTTAGTCTTCATTGGCGTTGCACATAGGTTTTATGATTTTCTTCCATAAGGATTTTATGTGTGCAATACTAAGGACTTATACCTTTAATGTCATGAATCTTCCATGCAATAGCTGGTTTATGAGCTTTTAGCACAGAAACTAGCTGAGATTTTTCATTTTTCGTATGAGAAGACGAGATTATTACACGTAATTCAGATTCATCAGGTAAATAAGCGTATTTCAAATTGTTTGGAAGTGGATTTAACTCTAATATCGGTGGTTCTTCTATTGATGATTTGTATCGATATCTGTCTTCCTCTTTCAGCATTTGAAGTTCTTCTGTTGTTGGTTCATATTCATTAGCCATGAGTGTGGCTAACATTTCAGCTTCATCAATTGGTTCAGTTCCTTATCCTAAAGAACATTCTCCTGTTTCTTGTAATTCTGGAAATTCTTGTAACAATTCTTCTTGTGAATCTATGGTTTGAACATAATAACATGTATCAACTGCAGATTGCGGTTGTTACATGGTTCTATCAACAGAAAAGGTAACACTCTCATCCTCTATACTTAGGGTTAGTTTCTTACCAAACACGTCTATTATTGCTTTAGCCGTGTTTAAGAATGGTCTTCCTAATATAAGAGGAACTCAAGAATCTTCTTCCATGTCCAGAATAACAAAATCTACTGGAAATACTAAAGTACCAACTTTAACTAGCATGTTCTCCATTATCCCTCTAGGATATTTTACTGTTCAATCGGCTAGTTGTATGCTTATTCGTGTTGGTTTCAATTCTCCGAGGTCTAGTTTAGTGTATAGTGAATACGAGATTAAATTTATACTAGCACCTAAGTCTGCCAATGCTTCTATTAAACTAAGACTACCCAGAAAACATGAAATTGTGAAACTTCCTGGATCTGATAATTTTTCTGGTAGTTTACTCCACAGCACTGCAGAATAATTAGCATTCATAGTAACAGCCGAGAGTTCTTCCATTTTCTTTCTATTTGTGATTAGATCTTTCAGAAATTTTGTTGGGATTTAACAAGCTTCATAATACTTATAATCATTCAAGAAATAAGATTTGCGGAAGCGTATAAATTACCATTTTAAAACTTGTAAATCTTTAACCATTTAAAGTTAAATCCCAAATAGGATCAAGTTGTGAAACATACTTACAAACTAACAGTGGGTTTAGAGATTATACCTCCTCAAGCTAGTTGAGGGTTGTTTTCAAAGTTGCAAGATGATGATGAAGATGAATATTAGCTTCTAACTTGAAGCCTCAAGTTGTAATACCCACAAGTTTTAGTGCACTAACACCACCCTTAATGTAGTTAGGATTTAGAGACACTTGAATGACCAAAAACCAAGCATGAAGACCCCTTTCTTTCTGCCCAAAATTTCAGACAGCAGCAGCAAATTTGGACAGAATAGTCAGCTGTTTTTTTGGCACTTGAAATGTTGTATATTTACTAAGTAGAAGTCAAGGAATATCTTGGTCTTTTAATCACCCATGCACCTAAGGAATGGAGTCACCTTAAAAGCCACAAAGATGCTAGCATGGGTGTCCACATGGGGCTTCAAAAATTCAGCTCATGAGTGGGAATTATTTTTATAAAAAGACCATTTTTTATAAAACTTATAGAATATAAACTTTGTTATATCTAATTCCTTGCATTTGTTACTTACATATTTTATAAACCAAGTTATAAAATATACCACAACATAATTATTTAAACTTATAAATAATTAAATATAAATTATCCAAATAATTTATTTCAAGTGATAATATTTTAGAAAACCGATTTTCTAAAGTTCAAGTGTCGCGTATTTATTTAACGAACCAATCGCCAAGATTAAATACGTTTAAGGTGTCGGTAAGCTTGTTACTGGGTATGACCCGACTTGGATCGTAACATATTAGCCACATTAATTTAATTTGTCTCTCGGGCATACGAAAAACCTTCAATCTCCCACTTGCACGAGAAACATAAGAAATTAATGCAAGTGAGGGATACCACCTAACGACCGTCCATCACCCCCAATATGTTATGACTTTGTGCCATTCAATAACATCATCCCTTTTGAGTTCTCATCTCGAATATGAATAGGTGAATCTTTCACTATTTCCTTTTGTCCTAGATGTCATGTTATATCCAAGAGATATAGAGTGATCACTCTCTTCTAGATTTAACTTTATCAGGCCTTAGACATCTGACTCTCAACGAATAAGAGGGCAAATTCCATCTTGACAACATACGTCCTAAATATATACCTTGCATTATACCTGAGCTCTTCCTTATGAACTACCATATTTCAGAATAGCGAAGGAAAGAATTAAGGTACAATACTTGGTAAATATTCGAACCGAATATGTATCTCAGGTCAGAGGATACAATGATATTCGCCTATACTCAAGATTACGTGTGATCAACCACAAAGGCTCCATTTAGTAAATCTTGAGAGCGGGTCTTCCAATATTTGTATCCCACAAATATCTATGAACCTTGGTTGCAACCTTGCCCCACATTCATCCCGTGAATGTATACCAATCCAAGTTCATAATAGTCTAAACCTCACACTTGTTCCCACAACTGTGATCGACTACGGAATTTAGAATAATTACTTATTCATGGATAAAATATGCAAAATAGGAACATAACTCAAAATAAATTAATACCATAATTATATTAATGAGTTTGAACAATTTCGTTCCGTTACAATACTTAAAACAGATCATGACCAATCACTAGAATATCTAAGCCCTAATGCAAAAACATGTCCAATATGTTTTGCTCCATGTAAGAGCTTCGTGAGAGGATCCGCTATATTAAGATCTGTGTGAACTTTGCGAATACATATCTTTCCCTTTTCAACTTCATCCCTTATGTAGTTGAATCTCCGCTCAATGTGACGGGTCTTTTGGTGAGCACGAGGTTCTTTGATTTGAGCAATCGCACCCTCGTTGTCACAAAAGATCTCAAGAGGGTCCTGAATGGAAGGGACTACTCCTAAGTCGTCGATGAATTTCTTCATCCATGCAGCTTCCTGCGCTGCCAATGAGGCGGCAATGTACTCCGACTCTGTAGTGGATAATGCAACAACATCCTGTTTTGAACTCTTCCAAGAGACCGCACCTCCATTTAACGTGAAGACATAACCGGATTATGATCGAGAATCATCTCGATCAGTTTGGAAACTCGCGTCCACGTAACCTTTTACAGCGAGTTCCTCCTCACCAGACCCATATATTAGAAACATATCCTTAGTCCTCCTAAGGTATTTCAATATACTTTTAACAGCAATCCAATGACTGTTTCCTGGGTTATTCTGGTATTTGCTTGTCAGGCTAAGAGCGCATGACACATCCGGTCTAGTGCATATCATTGCATACATGATTGACCCAATGGCAGACGCATATGGGACTTTCTTCATTCTCTCTTGTTCATCTTTCGTGATGGGGCACTGAGATGAACTAAGGAGTGTTCCTCTTTGAATAGGTACCAAACCTTTCTTAGAGTTCTCCATCTTGAACCTTTTCAAGATCCTTTCAATGTATGCACTTTGATTCAAACCTATCATTTTCTTGGATCTATCCCTGTAGATCCCAATCCCCAAAACGTATTGTGCTTCTCCAAGATCCTTAATGGAGAAGCATTTACTTAGCCAAGTTTTAACTCTTTGCATTGCCGGAATATCATTTCCAAATAACAATATATCATCCACATATAGTACAAGGAACATGATAGTGCTCCCACTAGATTTCTTATATACACAAGCTTCATCACTATTTTTAATGAAGCCAAATTTCTCGGCTTCCTCATTAAAACGATGATTCCACATTCTAGATGCTTGTTTCAATCCGTAGATTGACTTCTTTAACTTGCATACCTTTTTAGGATATTTCGGTTCAACAAAACCTTTAGGCTGAACCATATAGACATCTTCCACAAGATATCCATTTAGGAAAGCGGTCTTGACATCCATTTGCCATATTTCATAATCATAATGAGCAGCAATGGCAAGTAATATCCTAATAGACTTTAGCATTGCCACAGGCGAAAAAGTTTCATCATAGTCAACCCCTTGAGTTTGAGTGAAACCTTTTGCTACAAGTCTAGCTTTATATGTATCCAAGTTTCCATGTATGTCGGTTTTCATTTTGAAAAGCCATTTACAATCAACTAGCCTTGAGCCAGCAGGTTGTGTAACAAGTTCCCAAACTTGGTTGTCATACATGGATTGCATTTCAGCGTTCATGGCTTCCTGCCATTTATCTTTATCAATCCTTGATAATGCATCTTGGTAGTTTATTGGTTCATCCAAATCAACCACATAGCAACCATCCATGAGAAACCCATATCTCTCAGGAGGATTACTAATCCTACCAGATCTGCGAACGTCTTGTGTATTTTGATCATCCATTTGATCACTCTCAACATTTTCATGTTGAGTGCTAGTGTCAACCAATTGTGTATCATCTACTTGATCTTGAACCTCTTCAAGATCTATCTTCCTTTCACTACTTCCTTCCATTAGGAACTTAGTTTCAAGGAATTCCGCCTTCCGAGCAACAAATACATTCTGCTCGGATGGATCATAGAAATAATATCAAATATTATCCTTGGGATATCCTATGAAGATACACTTCGAGGATCGAGTATTCAACTTATTAGGGACGTAATGCTTAGGATAAGCTTCACATCCCCATACCTTTAAGTATGATAGAGATGGAGGTTTTCCAAACCACATCTCATGAGGTGTTCGTTCCACTCTCTTGGTTGGGGCCATATTTAAAATACGAGCCGCGGAGCATAGACAATAACCCCAAAATGATAGAGGTAACGAGCTTCAAGCCATCATAGATCAAACCATATCCATTAGGGTTCGGTTCCTCCTTTCGGAAACTCCATTCAGTTGGGGTGTTCCAGGAGGAGTGAGTTGCGAGATAATCCCACAACTTCTAAGGTGATCTTGGAAAGCATCACTTAGGTATTCACCTCCTCTATCGGTACGAAGTACCTTGATTGTCTTATTGAGTTGATTTTGTACTTCGCTTTGATACTCTTTGAATGCTTCAAAAGTTTCGTCCTTATGTCTTAACAAGTAGACATATCCGAAACGACTGAAGTCATCAATGAAAGTAACGAAGTATCTTTCACCATTCCTAGTTATGGGCTTAAAGGGTCCACATACATCTGAATGTATTAATCCCAATAAGTCCTTAGCCCTTTCATAGGTCCCTTTGAAAGGTGCTTTAGTCATTTTGCCTTGTAAACAAGATTCACATACATCAAACGAGTCTAGTTCATTTGATTTCAAAAGGCCATTCTTTTGAAGTGTATGCATTCGATTCTTGTTTATGTGACCAAGGCGACAATGCCATAAGTAGGAATCACTCAAATCCCTTTTGAGTTTCTTGGTGATAGTATGGTATATTGAGCTACTAGATGATGTGTCATCATGAACCAATTCATAAATTCCATTTGAAGGCGAAGCCTTAAAATAGAATACATTATCTAAATAAACGTGGATAACATCATTAATAAAATTAAGATAAAATCCACATTGTTTTAAACGGGAAACTGAAATAATGTTTTGACATAAATCCGGTGCATACAAAACATTGTTCAAAATAAGTTCCAAACCACTTGGAAGCTTTAATACAAAGTCTCCTTGAGCCTTCACTTGCACTTTGGCTCCATTACCCATAAAGAGACTTGATGTTCCCGTTTGCTTGCTACTTCTTTTGAACCCCTGCAAAGAATTGCAAATGTGAGTTCCACATCCAGTGTCTAATACCCATGTATTAGAAGAAGTAATACTAAGCTCTATATATACCATATATATATTACCTGAGGTTTTCCCCGCATCCCTCTTTTCCTTCAACTCCTTAAGGTAGACCGGGCAGTTTCGTTTCCAGTGACCCATTTCGCCGCAACCGAAGCACGGGTCTTCCTTGGGGTTTGCTTGTCCGGCAACCTTTTGCTTCTTGTTCTTGTTTTTAGTTGGGGTAACCATCCTCCCCTTTCCCTTGCCTTGATGGGCGGGTCCTTTCCTCTTAGCCGCCTTTGGCTTAGAGGTGTTATTACCTTTGGACCCACCATCATTGATCATTAGCACGGGTGAAGCCCTCTTACCCATGCTAGTTTCTGCCGTCCTAAGCATGCCATGAAGTTCACCAATGGTCTTATCCATCCCATTCATATTGTAATTAATTACAAATTGGTCAAACCTCTTTGACAAGGAGTTTAGGATAAGATCCGTGGCTAGCTCATTAGATATGTTGACATTAAGACGGTTTGCGCGATCAATGAGGCTTTTCATCTTAAGGACATAAGATGAAACGGATTGGGAGTCATCCATACGACATTCATGAAGCGCTTGGACCGTTTCAAAGCGCTCGACACGAGCTTGTTGAAGGAACATCTCCTTCAATTGCGTGATCATGTCGTATGCAGTATGATGCTCGAAATCCTTTTGGAGTTCGGGTATCATAGTCCCAAGCATTAGGCAAGCGACGTGCACCGAATCGGCACAATACTTATCCCAATAAGCCATGCCTTCCGTATCATCCTCGTCGGGTTGATCGGGAATGGGGTCTTCCAACACATACGCCGTATCCTCAAGTTTGAGGACAATCCTAAGATTGCGGAACAAATCCATAAAGTTCGTATGGTTGAGTTTGTCTTTCTCGAGGAGAGACCTTAACGATAGGTTGTTCAAGTTAATAGGTGCGTTTTGCATGTTGTTGTTATTGGCGGCCATCTACAAAATTTAACAAAGTTCATTTAAGTATCGATTTTAAATTTAACAATCAATACCCTTTAAATCCAATTGATATATATTAAATTTTAGAATCCAACGGTAAACCAAATTTCGGTTAGGTGACCTTTATCCCGTCATTTGATTTAGCTAGGTAGTCATTATATGACAATTGCAATCCTTTTGAAACTTCTAAGTTATGGGATCATGCAATCCTTTTGCATGACATATTATCCCAACAACGCCTATTTGTTCATCATGCTTCGGTGACCCTAAGTTCATGATTTTCAAATCAAGTCGTCCTACTTATGTAAACGTGTAAACTTAACATACAAGTGGTTAGGTGACCTTTATCCCACAAGCATGCGAAATTCATCTTAATCATATTAGTTTGATCATAACGGTTAGGTGACCTTTATCCCATTGTGAGTTCCCTAATATTTTTAAGTGTTGCACAAAAGGATGGCGTTTAACTTGTTTGCCTTGTTAATAAGGGATTTTAAGTTTTCATTAATTCTAGTTTGAGAAAACTTTTATGCCATACACCAACATGCATTTAGTGTATGGTTCATTTGAAATCCATTTTCATGTCTATAAACCATTTTATATATATGATCCTAATCATGTTCTTAATAACCGTTTATTAATGTCCTTTTAGCCATTTTTAATTTAACCAATTAAATTGTCGTTTTGCATGTCGTTAATTAATGTATAATTTAACCAATTAAATTGCCATTTTGCTTGTTGTTAACTTGTGTGATTAACTTGTAGCATACAAACATACAATCCACAATCATACAATAAACAACCATGCATGCAAAACAAATATGTTCACAATCAAGCCATTTTGGTAGACATTTGTTTAGCCGAAAACAAATGCCACCGGATAAGGGGTTATAACACAAAGTAGGAGATTTTAAATCTCCCACTTAATCTTGCATCCAAATGCTTCTTCTTATGTTCTTCAAGTCTTCATCATCTTCATCTTTTTACAAAATATATCCTAATACATTTTGTCTAAAAAAGTGAAATTACAACCTAATCTATTTTACATACCAAATATAAAATAAATTACATAATCAAAATAATATTATTACATACCAAATGAATAAATATTAAATCAACTAAACTTGCAACCAAACACAAGGTCAAGGCTTAGATTGTGAACATCATCAACATAAGTGATAGGCAATACAGAATCACAAGTGATTGGAAACACAGAATCACAAGTGATCTGCAACACAGAATCACAAGTGATTGGCAATACAGAATCACAAGTGATCGGCAACATAGAATCACAAGTGATTGGCAGTACAGAATCACAAGTGATTGGCAGTACAGAATCACAAGTGATTGGCAGTACAGAATGCAGAATCACAAGTGATTTTGGCCAAAATGACAAACCACCCAAAACCGAAAATTTTACATTCTACTTCATGCATGTTCATAGAATGCAAAATTATAGTGGGTTTAATAACCATCTGGAAGAATATTTCAACAACTTCGGCTCTAGATACCATTGTTGGGATTTAACAAGTTTCATAATACTTATGATCATTCAAGAAATAAGATTTGCGGAAGCGTATAAATTAGCATTTTAAAACTTGTAAATCTTTAACCATTTAAAGTTAAATCCCAAATAGGATCAAGTTGTGAAACATACTTACAAACTAAGAGTGGGTTTAGAGATTATACCTCCTCAAGCAAGTTGAGGGTTGTTTTCAAAGTTGCAAGATGATGATGAAGATGAATATCAGCTTCTAACTTGAAGCCTCAAGTTGTAATACCCACAAGTTTTAGTGCACCAACACCACCATTAATGTAGTTAGGATTTAGAGACATTTGAATGACCAAAAACCAAGCTTGAAGACCCCTTTCTTTCTGCCCAAAATTTCGAACAGCAGCAGTAAATTTGGACAGAATAGTCAGCTATTTTTTTGGCACTTGAAATGTTGTATATTTACTAAGTAGAAGTCAAGGAATATCTTGGTCTTTTAATCACCCATGCACCTAAGGAATGGAGTCACCTTAAAATCCACAAAGATGCTAGCATGGGTGTCCACATAGGGCTTCAAAAATTCAGCTCATGGGTGGGAATTATTTTTATAAAAAGACCATTGTTTTATAAAACTTGTAGAATTTAAACTTTGTTATATCTAATTCCTTGCATTTGTTACTTACATATTTTATAAACCAAGTTATAAAATATAACACAATATAATTATTTAAACTTATAAATAATTAAATATAAATTATCCAAATAATTTATTTCAAGTGATGATATTTTAGAAAACCGATTTTCTAAAGTTCAAGTGTCGCGTATTTATTTAACGAACCAATCGCCAAGATTAAATACGTTTAAGGTGTCGGTAAGCTTGTTACTGGTTATGACCCGACTTGGATCATAACATATTAGCCACATTAATTTAATATGTCTCTCGGGCATACGAAAAACCTTCAAATTTAGCATATCTTGGCATTCCTGAAATCACATCAATGAAAAGAAAGATTGACATTTATTGGTTTAAACATATCCAAGAATTTGGATTGCTCGGCTTCAAGTCTTTCTTTTCTCATTTTACTCGGGTAAGGAAGCGGTGGTTGGTATAGTTTAACATAAGGTTTGGCCTTAACTGTGTTATCTTCATTAACCTTTTCAACTACTGGTTCTGTTTCCTTCTCTTGCTCAGGCTGTGGTCCCTGTGTAGTAGGAATAGGGTCATCAGAAATTACAGGTATTTCAGGTGGTTTAAGTGTAATACCACTTCTTGTGGTAATGGTTTTAGCTGTTTCATTTCGGGGGTTAGCATTTATATCGCTAGGTAGACTCCTCGATTTTCTTTCATCTATCAACCTTGCTAGGCTACTCACTTCTTGTTCCAGATTTTGGATAGAAGCTTGTTGATTTCTAAATGCTTGAGCATTTTGTTCATTAGTTTGTTTCTGAGATGTGAAAAACTGAGTTTGAGATTCAACTAGCTTCGACATCATATCTTCTAAATTTGGCTTTTTATCATCGGTTTGTGGTGATTTATTAAAATAACCAGGTCTTTGCTGATTGTAAGTATTGTTAGATACTTGTTGATTGGTAGGACCTTGTTGGTTGTTGTGCTGAGCATTTGGATAGTACGGAATGTTTTGATTTCGATTGTAGTTTGGCCTCGGCGGTTGATAATTATTTTGATAATTATTTCCCGGCCTTTGGTTCATGTATGAAACATTCTCTCTTTGTTCCATTGTTTGTTCAACACTGAGACAATCTTTTGTCAAATATGGTCCTCCACACTGCTCACAACTAATTCGTATTATGTGAATATCTTTAGTCATCTTTTCCATTCGTCTCTCGAAAGCATCTAACTTTGCGGAAATGGAATCAAAGTCATGGATAGAATCGGCTCTAGCCTCTTTAGATGAACGAAAGATATCTTTTTCTTGATGCCACTCATGTGAGTGGGAGGCTGTGTTATCAATAATTTTGTAAGCTTCAGTTGCTGTTTTCTTCATAATGGAACCACCAGCTGCTGTGTCGATGTCTTTTTGTGTAGCAACGTTGCATCCTTGGTAGAATATTTGCACTATTTGATAAGTGTCTAAGCCGTGTTGAGGACATCCTCTCAACAATTTTCCGAATCTTGTCCACGCCTCATATAAAGTTTCATTTGGCTTTTGCGCGAACATAACAATTTCTCCTTAAAGTCTCACGGCTTTAGATGCCGGAAAGAATCTTTTAAGAAATTTCTCAACTAAAACATCCCATGTATCAATTTCTCCTTCAGGTAACGATTCTAACCAATCTTTGGCTTCTCCCTTTAAAGTCCAGGGAAATAACATGAGATAGATCTATTCATCCTCAACTTCTCTGATTTTAAATAGAGTACAGATCCTATTAAAGGTTCGAAGATGTTCGTTTGGATCTTCTTTTGGCGTACCACTAAATTGGCACTGATTAGTTACCATGTGTAGGATTTGTCCTTTGATTTCATAATCTGGTGCATTAATGTCTGGTTGAGTAATGGTATGACCTTGGCCAGTGCATGTAGCTCTCATTCGATCTTCCATACTTAGAAGTTCCTGATTTCCATGATTGAATTTGTTGAATCTGAATCACTAGAGGATTCTGATTTAGTGGTTTCTTCCTCGATAATCTTTGGTTGAATGATTTGTTGTTCAGGAGGAATGATCATTGATTCAGGATCTCTGAATTGTCCTTTAATATCCTCCGGGTTCTCAATTGTGAGGTCAGGTTCAAAAAATAGATTATCGAAAATTTGAATTGGAGTACTCGTTCGACTAGATAATGATTCTAAAGAAAAATCAACGGCGACAATATTGGCTAGATGTCTTGATCGAGTTACAGGTGGTAAACGTATGAAAGGTGGTGAACGTTTTGCTCGGTGCATTCACTGAATATCCTATTAGAAATTATATAAGTTATCAAATTAATAGGCTTTTCTGCTTCTGACCACGTTTCGAATAGCCAAAAGATGTGATAGGTCAGATCATGTTGATATTGAGAGAAATGATAAGATAGAATGAGATTCGATATGTAGGAAGGAAACTCGGTATGAGAGAGAATCGGTAAATTTACATTCCACAGCTTCTAGAACTCGGTTACAATACAATGACTATCTAATTAGGACTACTTAGGTTTCTTATATAGCCCTCTTCTAAGGAACCTTCATTTAAGCTTAATTCACATTAACACTATACAACTTCGGGGTCCTAACAATCTCCCCCTTAGTGTTAAATGTGAACTTTACAATATAATCCTATCGTGAAATCTTGAGAGGTCCAAACGTTAGTTTCCATCGTGAGCCATCTGGTTTTGAAACTTCTACTTGATTTTCTGAAATTTGCTTAGAAGTTTTCCACACTCCCCACGCTTTCCTTGAATCTCCCTCATGTAATGGATATTCATCCATTTCCTTGAAATACCTTCTCTTTCTCTGGTCACGAAGAATCTCAAATTGTCTTGTACGGATTTGGAGCTTTAAACGATCTCTGATATGCTTTATAAACTCTCCAAGACCCATTTTTGTATCAAAATCATCAACCTTGCTTTGATGAATTTTAAGATACTTCAGTGCAGCCTTAAGTGTTCCATCTGAATATTTGTTCAGCTCTTCAGTACGAATGAACACCTTTTATTTTTGAGAATTTACAAATACAAACCCTTCGGGTTTGAATTGCATTTGAAACATCCTCATATCCTTCAGTCCCTCCGTAAATTGATTCGGACACATTATTCGAATCTTTTTCCTATTTGCTTCGAGACCTATTTGAAAATCTTCACGTCTCATCAGTTCAATTGTCTCCATCATGTATCTTTTCACTGCTTCCAAAGCTTGAGCTTTAGCAAAAGGTCGAATGGTGATGATACTGAGGTAGTTGTAGATGTGAATGATGTCAAGCATATCAAGATTATGAAAATCTGCTTCTGTGAACTTGTACTCTTTCTCATTTTCTCTAATAACGTGGAACTGACTGATGACGTCTTTCTTTTCACTTATCTCTACTCCAACTCGAGCAATATTCAACACTTCTGAAATACGATATTTTCTTTGAAGCCACAAATCATCTTCATCTTTGTTGATATGTTTCCTCCACATAAACTCATACCAGTTCCTTTCACTTGCTGGAAGCAATCATGAACCTATATAAGTAAACCTTTTACTCCTTGTTGTATCATTGATGCGGAAGATCTTGTAAGCATTTTCTTCGATGAATGTGTTTCGTAACGTTATAAAATCATGTTCAACTCCCAATAACAATCTTTGTTCCTGATTCTTAAAGAATATTCCATAGTTGTATTTGAATCTGGAATTTACTGTTTCACTTGATGTAGATGTACCAGAAGTTGAGCTTTCATTAGCATTTGTTGGATGTGAACTCGATGAGGGTGTAGAATTCGATGAATGAAAAGTAGGATTTGTTGCATCAACATTTGGAACATCATTATCTTCAATATGATCAAAGATATCATCATCATTTTGATTAACATAAAGATTGTCTTCATCGTCATCAGAAGAATCCATTTCATCATCAATTTCTATTACTGGATCAGGATTCCCTTCATCTACAATCTCTACATCTTTCGGAATTGAAGATACTGAAGATAACTTGCTTAAGATGACAAACCCATCATCATCCGTCTCTTCAAGATAAAAATCACTTAAGTTCAAATCCTCATCTACTGGTCCACTATCAGCCTCATTATGAACAACTGGAATTATAACTTGCTCAGGCTCCTTATTATCAATTTCATCATGTGTAGAAACCATTTCTGATTCCGTCTGAACTTGTTGAGCTTGTGAAGCTGATGAAGACCTCACACCACCACCCTTGGTTGAAATGTTCACCAATAGATATTCTCCATCTACTCCTATCTCCCCCTCATGGCTATTCTGAGGATCAGAATCGTCATGTTCATCATCACGGTGAGGACTCAAAGGAGAAGAGCAGGAAGTAAGTGGATATCGAACACGAGTACGAAACAATGCTTGAAGCAAAGTACGTCGAAGAACATCAAGATTGACTCTAGAAAACATACGACTGAAATATTCTTGCTCCAAAGCATCATAGAAATGTGGTAAACGAGAGGGTGATGGTGGAAAAGTAACAATGGGAACAGCAGCAGCAACATCGGTTAGAGGCGATGTCGATGGAAGTGTTTGAGTTGCCGTGAGGGCAGGTAAGGATGATTGTGCGGTATTATTCTTATATGTAGGGATGTACATACTACTAGTCAGATTCGTGATATCCCCTTCTGATGGAGGTTGGGTAACAACCGGAGTTGTCACCGGTGAAGTTTCTTTCGAAACATCTGCCTCCATGACTTTAGTCTCATGGGACTCTGACAGAGTAGCATAACTACCCATCGGTTTAGCTCTCGTAGAGATATTGCTATCTCTGAATCCCGAAATCATTAATATACCATGAGGTGGCATATCTCTTTCAGTTAAAGACTCTTCCTCCAAACTCTGAGTTTCAAAATCTGAAAGAGAAGTGGTTTGATCCAATGGATCACTTTCATGAAACAAGGGATCAGTCTGCTGGAAGTCTGATAAATATCCTGAAGGATTGTCATGTTGACTCGTTTCCATGGGACGCGGCAGATCTCCCTCATCAAGATAAGCCGGACCTCCAGACCTTGTTGTACGTTGAGGCACAAGAGGATTTCCAGCTGATACGCAGGGTGCCTTTTCAAGATTTTTCGACTCCCCTTCGGCCGTTCTGGACTTCACTTATTGAGTTTCCCCAATTTATTGAGTTTCCTCAATTGATTGAGTCAACGCAGACTTTACTGCAGTGGAAGACTTTACTTCCTTAGATACCGAAGCATCTTGCTTTGTAGGATTTATTCTTAAGTCCTGTTTAGATTGGATGAGCTTAGTGGTCTTTTTACCATCCGTGCATTTAGATCTCTTTCCTACCGAAGCTTGCCCTTCATTTAACGTAGGGCTTACTGTTATTATTGGATGTGATACGAAGATGGGTGAGGGTGATCTAATTGGCTCTAGGTCTTGGTCCGTATCACCAACGGTTGTAGTAACTGTCTGGATAACGATAGGTGTTGAAGTCCTAGATCTAGTTACTCGTTGGGTTGGCGGAGTCTGAATCATCTCATCAGGCACATATCGAGTTCTCTTAGGAGAATGTTCGGGAGACGATTCAGATGTTGTTGCTGAAGTGTCGGTGTCACTGCTCACTTCGAGTGTTGTGGAAAGGGTTGGTTCAATCCTAGTTGAACTAGGTTCCCTGATCCTCATGGGTTAAGCTTGGTGTGCTGACCTAGATCGTTTGAGGTTCACCCTAAGTGGAGGATTAGCTGGTCCGGTTGGTTGAACTACAGGTTCCTCTACAACCTCTGGGGCTAGAACCGCAGCGGGTTCAACTTGTTCTTGTTGTACCGGGTTCGGAAGAGGTATTCCTACAGCCTCAAAATAAGAATGCATACGAGCGTCTTGGGGATCAGCTAGCCTCACTAGCCAATTTGGAATCAGCACAGTGAATTGATTATCAGATACCATCGGGGTATTCATCTTCAGCTCCTGAAATCGTTTCATCTGTAATCCATGTGTACCTGGTACAAATATATTTGCATTTCTGCAAGCATTTATAGCATCATGGATAAAGATACAGAAAAACCTTTTGCAAGGGATGTATGAACCCCTTGGCTTATCAACTTGAGCTTGAACCAAATCCCATATTAGTTCTGCATAGTCAGGAGCTTCTACTCTTATGAAAGAGTAGAACAACTTCAGCATTGGCACAGTCAGGTTGTCAGATCCACTCCTTGTCATCAGGAAGCATCTGTTGATGATTGAGAAAATCACATACCACCTTGAGTGCAGATATTTCTTCTGAAACTTAGCCGGAGGAACATTGCGGGCTCCAACATAACCAAGATCAAAGACAGATGACATCATCTGCTGAGTAGCAGGAAAAGCAGGAGCATTCTGCACAACAGGAAGTCTGAATATCCTCCTGAAATCAGCCTTAGTGATACTCCTCCTCCCTTGAACTCCTCTCAGTTGAAATTCAAAACGAGCTTGTGTTCCCTCTGGATTTTCAGCAGTAGGTTGTGTAGCTTCCACAAACCTAATTGTTCTGTTAAGTAGCTCCAGATCTGTTACAGGTACACTGACTGTAGAGTTTAGAGCAGGCCACAGAGTGTGCCTCTCTAGAATTGCAGTCCAGTAGTTGCAGGGAATGTTGGTTTCAGAGTTGATGAAGTGATTGTTCGTCATTTAGCTGTATAAATAAGAAATAGAAGACCACAAGATATTTAACATAAAGCATATATCTCTATTCTTATTTGCCTTGGAAATCCTTTGTATATGTTTTATCTTTTATATTTTATGTTTTTATGGTTTTTCAAAGATATAAAAATCCTTTGTTCTCAAATATGAACAAGTAATTGACAATCATGACATTCATATGATATTCATCACAATACAAATTCATCATGCAAAGTCAATTATATAACACAAAGAATCAGAACAATACTTAGTCAATTTTTTTAAACACAATTCAAGCAGATTCGGTAGTCATGAAAACTTGAGATTCTGTAACCAAATAAGCTTGAGTTTTCAGATCAGAAAGATATAGAATAAACATGTCAAGTGTTTGAAGATAAAAATCAGAAAGTTTCAAGGTACCAAAAGTCAGACTCGGTATCAAGAGAAGAACAGATTCGGTATCTCCAAAATTAACATAAAGTCACTCAAACATGTATATTCTATCATGTAAAATCACATCCATAATCAATTAACCACTCAATTAGAAGCAGAACAACATGTTAATCTTATGAACAGACTCGGTACTGTAGATAGAACATATTCGGTAGATACAGAATCCATCAAACAATCAATTAAACATGTAATCAAACTTGGTCAAATGATAGATCAATTAATATAACTCTGACTAGACAAGAATTCTTGTGAATTAACCAAATCAATTGAGTTTAATCAAAGATTAGTAGAATACGACTCAGACTCGGTATAATCAACAAAATTTCAAAATTGAGAGTCATAATCCAGTTATTTTGATCTTTTCTGGTTGAAAAACATTTAATTATCTCATATCTACACGTATGTATCTAAAGCAATGATTAAATGAAATTATACCAAAGATTTGAAGAAACAGAGGAACGGACTCGGTAGATTAGGCAGATTCGGTATGTTCAGTAAAACTCGGTAGGTAATTAAGCACAGTAGAGAGTTAGTTTGACTTTGACCCTCTTTTTATAGATACCGAAGATAAAATACCGAATGGGCTTTACCGAATGGGCCTATTTTACCGAATATAGTCCACTATTCAAAACTTTATCAATTTAACTTCAAAATCTTGACAAATTGACTTTTCCTCTTAAAATTCATTTCAATCTTTTCAGGGAAAACAATTCTGAGACAATTTTTTGAAAACATTGAACTTACCGAATCGGTACTGTTGGATGTCAGATTCGGTATAATGCTAAAAATAACATTTATTCAGTAAAAATCAATTATTTTTGGATTTTATCTTTTCCAATTTTTATGAATTTTTCAAAATAAGATTTGTACTTAAAAGAACTTTGAATTTGTGAACAAAGTACAAATCTTCAGTGATACCAATTGTTAAAACGGGTTGCATACTGAGATGTATACAAGCCTTAGTGAATTATTTCATATATAAAACAAAGAATTTATGAATTCACTTTTGAAAAACAATATTTTTGAGTAATTTTCTCATTTTCTCCCTTTTTCTCCCCCTCAAAATTTGATATACAAGAAAGTAAATCAGCATTTTGATAAAATTCCCAAGAAAATGAATTAACTCCCTCTTGAAATATGATATCAATGAGTTACCTCCCCCTTACGTAACCATTGAACAATTATATCTAGGAAGTTATCATAAGTCTAAAGGCTCCCCCTTAAAAGATGATATCCAAAGCATATGAAAGTAGTTGCTCCCCCTAGAAAGTATCTACTCCCCCTAAACACAAGATCCTAAGAATAAGTCCCAACAGATCTAAGGAATATCAAGCACTATACTCTACCATGCCAATCTCTTTGATCAAGAACTTTAGCCTAAGTTCATCTAAGGGCTTAGTGAACATGTCAGCTAATTGCACTTTGGTAGGCACAAAGTATAACTCTACATCCCTTTTCTCTACATGGTCCTTAATGAAATGACAGCGAATATCTATGTGTTTGGTCTTAGAATGTTGGACCGGGTTGCTTGTAATTGCAATAGCACTTTGTGAATCACAATAAATCAGGGTCTTAGAAAACTTAAAGCCATAGTCTGAAAGTTGAATTTGCATCCACAAAACTTGTGAACAACAATGAGCTGCAATAATGTACTCAGACTCAGCTGTTGATAAAGACACACAGTTCTGCTTTTTGGATGACCAACCAACTAGCCTATTCCCCAACATCTGAATTGATCCAGATGTGCTTGTTCTATCAACATGGCAACCGCCATGATCCGCATCAGTGTAAGCAGTGAGATAGAAATCGGATCCATGAGGATACTAGATCCCAAGGTTAGGTGTACCTTTAAGGTACTGAAAAATCCTAACAACTGCTTTGGAATGAGATTTCTTAGGGTTTGACTGAAAGCGGGCACAGACAGTTACAGCAAGTGTAATGTCAGGTCGACTTGCAGTCAGATACATTAAAGAACCAACCATGCTTCGATAAAGCGTAATATCAAAGGGTTCCCCATTAGTATCAGCATCCAGTAAAGTCCTCATTGGGGTTGTCATTGGTTTTAAAGCAGTCATTTTAAAACGTTTTAGCATATCATTGATATACTTTGTTTGAATGAGAAAAATCCCGTTTGGTAATTGTTTTACTTGTAACCCCAAAAAGAAATTTAACTGGTCAAGCATGCTCATTTCGAATTTGTTGGCCATAAGGTCACCAAATTCTTTGCATAAGGCCGGGGACGTGGAACCAAAAATAATGTCATCAACGTAAATTTGAACCAAGATAATGTGACCGTGATTTTTACGGATGAATAGCGTTGTATCAATCATTCCACGAGAAAAGCCATTGTCCAGCAAATACTTTGTTAAGGTCTCGTACCATGCACGCGGTGCTTGCTTCAGACCATACAAAGCCTTTTCCAAGTAGTATACGTGATTTGGATGAATGGGATCGACAAAGCCTTCTTTTTGATCGACATAGACTTCCTCTTGAAGATGACCGTTCAGAGACGCAGTTTTGAAATCCATTTGAAACACCGTAAACTTTATAAAAGAAGCAAAGGCAAGGAAAAGACGAATAGCCTCAATCCTAGCAACCGGAGAAAACATCTCGTCATAATCAATACCATCTTGTTGTCGATATACCTTGGCCACAAGATGTGCCTTATTCCGAACCACAATTCCATCAGAATTCTTCTTGTTCTTAAAAATCCACTTAACCAATATTGGTCGTTGACCCATTGGTCTTGGAACTAATCGCCATACTTTCAACCTTTCAAATTGATTGATCTCTTCTTGCATTACAACCGCCCAGTTCGGATCTAGTAAAGCTTGAGAAACCGTTGTTGGTTCAATCTTACTAAGAAAGGCAGTGTATAGACACATATTTCGAGTAGCCCTTCGAGTTGAGACTGGAGTAGATGCATCACCAATAATAAGATCTATTGGATGACTTTTAGTCCATCGGTTGTGTGGAAGAGGTTGTACATCAGTGGTATCCATTAAAACATCAACAATTGTTGTTGACGTTGAGCCTTGATCCGCTTGATCTGATGTAACATTATCTAATGGATTCAATTGAATATCTGGAGAAACAGCTGGAGTTGTATCAACTGATGAATCTTGAATTGGTTCAAGATTATCAGTAACAGGAGGTGGTAGGGAGGATGAAAAAGCAACAGGTGAATCAGTTGGTGTTGTATCTTCATCAAAAAGACTTTGTTGAGTCTCCACAGTAGTTGACTGTGATGGTGTAACCAGTACGGCTTGAACATTTGAATTCCGTTGAGGAACATAAAGACTATCAAACAAGATATCCAATTCCTCTGATGTAACCGTAAGAACACCCTTCATCGAGAAAATTGAGTTTTGCGTGGAAGAAGTAGTATCCAGGATAGGATCGGGTTGAAATGTCCCGTTCTTATTGATTAAAAATGTTCCATATTAATTGATTTCATTGCGAGGTTTTGACCTCTATATGAGACGTTTTTCAAAGACTGCATTCATTTTTAAAACAACCATAACCTTTATTTTATCAATAAAGGTTTCAAAAGCATTACGTAGATTATCAAATAATGATAATCTAAAATATACTGTTTACACACGACCATTACATAATGGTTTACAATAGAAATATATTACATCGACATATGTTTCTTGAATGCAGTTTTTACATAATATTATACAAACATGGACTCTAAATCTTGTCCTTATTTTAGTATGCAATAGTGGAAGCTCTTAATATTCACCTGAGAATAAACATGCTTTAAACGTCAACAAAAATGTTGGTGAGTTATAGGTTTAACCTATATATATCAAATCATAACAATAGACCACAAGATTTCATATTTCAATATACATCCCATACATAGAGATAAAAATCATTCATATGGTGAACACCTGGTAACCGACATTAACAAGATGTATATATAAGAATATCCCCATCATTCCGGGACACCCTTCGGATATGATATAAATTTCGAAGTACTAAAGCATCCGGTACTTTGGATGGGGTTTGTTAGGCCCAATAGATCTATCTTTAGGATTCGCGTCAATTAGGGTGTCTGTTTCCTAATTCTTAGATTACCAGACTTAATAAAAAGGGGCATATTCGATTTCGATAATTGAACCATAGAATGTAGTTTCATGTACTTGTGTCTATTTTGTAAATCATTTATAAAACCTGCATGTATTCTCATCCCAAAAATATTAGATTTTAAAAGTGGGACTATAACTCACTTTCACAGATTTTTACTTCATCGAGAAGTAAGACTTGGCCACTGGTTGATTCACGAACCTATAACAATATATACATATATATCAAAGTATGTTCAAAATATATTTACAACACTTTTAATATATTTTGATGTTTTAAGTTTATTAAGTCAGCTGTCCTCGTTAGTAATCTACAACTAGTTGTCCACAGTTAGATGTACAGAAATAAATTGATAAATATTATCTTGAATCAATCCACGAGCCAGTGTATACGTATCTCAGTATTGATCACAACTCAAACTATATATATTTTCGAATCAACCTCAACCCTGTATAGCTAACTCCAACATTCACATATAAAGTGTCTATGGTTGTTCCGAAATATATATATAGATGTGTCGACATGATAGGTCGAAACATTGTATACGTGTCTATGGTATCTCAAGATTACATAATATACAATACAAGTTGATTAAGTTATGGTTGGAATAGATTTGTTACCAATTTTCACATAGCTAAAATGAGAAAAATTATCCAATCTTGTTTTACCCATAACTTCTTCATTTTAAATCCGTTTTGAGTGAATCAAATTGCTATGGTTTCAAATTGAACTCTATTTTATGAATCTAAATATAAAAAGTATAGGTTTATTGTCGGAAAAATAAGTTACAAGTCATTTTTGTAAAGGTAGTCATTTCAGTCGAAAGAACGACGTCTAGATGACCATTTTAGAAAACATACATCCACTTTGAGTTTAACCATAATTTTTGGATATAGTTTCATGTTCATAATAAAAATCATTTTCCCAGAATAACAACTGTTAAATCAAAGTTTATCATAGTTTTTAATTAACTAACCCAAAACAGCCCGCGGTGTTACTACGGCGGCGTAAATCCGGTTTTACGGTGTTTTTCGTGTTTCCAGGTTTTAAATCATTAAGTTAGCATATCATATAAATATAGAACATGTGTTTAGTTGATTTTAAAAGTCAAGTTAGAAGGATTAACTTTTGTTTGCGAACAAGTTTAGAATTAACTAAACTATGTTCTAGTGATTACAAGTTTAAACCTTCGAATAAGATAGCTTTATATGTATGAATCGAATGATGTTATGAACATCATTACTACCTCAAGTTTTTTGGATAAAGCTACTGGAAATGAGAAAAATGGATCTAGCTTCAAAGGATCCTTAGATGGCTTGAAATGAGACGACCCGTCCTAATCCATCCGGACGAAGTCCACATCGATTATAAACGATTCACAACAGTTGATTACATCGCGAGGTTCTTGACCTCTATATGATACATTTTACAAACATTGCATTCGTTTTTAAAAAAAACAAACTTTCATTTACATTGAAAGTTGATGACATGCATACCATTTCATAATATATCTAAACTATAAATGACTTAATAATAATCTTGATGAACTCAACGACTCGAATGCAACGTCTTTTTGAAATATGTCATGAATGACTCCAAGTAATGTCTCTAAAATGAGCAAATGCACAGCGGAAGATTTCTTTCATACCTGAGAATAAACATGCTTTCAAGTGTCAACCAAAAGGTTGGTGAGTTCATTAGTTTATCATAAATAATCATTTCATATTTTTAATAGACCACAAGATTTCATATTTCCATTTCTCATAAACATACGTCCCATGCATAGAGACAAAAATATCATTCATATGGATTGAACAACTGGTACACGACATTCACAATATGTATATAAGAATATCCCCATCATTCCGGGATCCTCCTTCGGACATGATATAAATTTCGAAGTACTAAAGCATCCGGTACTTTGGATGGGGCTTGTCGGGCCCGATAGATCTATCTTTAGAGTTCATGTCAATTAGGGTGTCTGTTCCCTAATTCTTAGATTACCAGACTTAATAAAAAGGGGCATATTCGATTTCGATAATTCAACCGTATAATGTAGTTTTGATTTACTCGTGTCTATTTCGTAAAACAGTTATAAAAAGTTGCGCATGTATTCTCAGCCCAAAAATATAAAGGGTAAAAAGGCAAATGAAACTCACGCATATAAATATTGTAAAACAGTTAATAAAGCATTTGCATGTATTCTCAGCCCAAAAATGTAATGAGTAAAAAGGGAGCAAATGAAACTCACACTTATAAATATTGTAAAATAGTTATTAAAACATTGCATGTATTCTCAGCCCAAAAATATATATAAAAAGGAAATAATGAAACTCACCTATTGTATTTTGTAGTAAAATACGTATAACGATATTGAACAAATGCAGGGTTGACCTCGGATTCATGAACCTATATCATATATATATATATATATATATATATATATATATATATATATATATATATATATATATATATATATTAAAATATATAATGAAAATCATATAATCCCATCTATTAGTTATATGATATTCGTATATTTATTGTTGTAGTTTATATACACTTTTTATTAAACTCTAATATATTCATATCTTAAGTTGCATGTTATATATATATATATATATATATATATATATATATATATATATATATATATATATATATATATATATATATATATATATATATATTTATTTTGTATATACATAATAGAATTGTTAATATTTTTAATATAAAATTATAGGTAATGTTATTATAATTTTAGCATAAGTATATTTTTATATACAAAATATTTATTTGTTATAATGAAATAATAATAATAATAAAAATAATAATAATAATAATAATAATAATAATAATAATAATAATAATAATAATAATAATAATAATAATAATAATAATAATAATAATAATAATAATAATAATAATAATAATAATAATAATAGATAGAACTACCTTATAAGCTTTCCTAAAAAAATGGCAGAGTCCGAGCTCGAACCCAAGACCTCTCGCTCGCCTTGTAACTTCCTAACCACTTGTCTAATTTCTGTTTTCCTGAATATATTCCCACGAATTTTATTTTATTCTATCCCTTCTGTTTCCCCTCTATCTTCTTCTTCTAAAAAAAAATGTCATGGCCGAGGATTGAACCCGCGACCTCCAACTAAACCAACAGCACTCCTAACCATTCCTCTGTATGTTTCATTTCTGTTGTTCTACACAGTCTATATCTTTTAACCAACAACATAATTTTCATCGAGCATCACTATTGTGTATCTCACGTCCCTTATCATAAAACTCACCCCATCACCATCGTACGTATTCATCATCTTTTCCATTTACATCATCATCATTCATCCTTATGATTATCATTATCTTCATGTTCATTATCGTCATCTCACTTCAATTCTATCATCATGAACACATCATCATACTCATCGTGATATCACCATCATTTATATTGTGTGCAAGAAATAAGTCGTATAGCAATATGACAGAATCAATTGCAGAAAATAAAAAAAAATAGAAAGCCAAAGGTTTTGGCTACGGCCCAATCACTAAAACAGTTTTGGCCCAATTCTTAAACATATAAACGGCCCACCAGGAAAAGGAACAAAGAAACAGGTGGCCAACAATAGTTTGTAACTCGGGTTTCTTTTTCAAAGGATGTGGTTGTGCCCTTCATGTCTGGCTCCACAATAATATTTAACCATCAAGTGGCATATTTCATGAGTTTAAAGAAAGAATACAGCTGGATGTTTTTGTTGGTGTGGATCGTGGTTTAAAAAAAATAATAAACAAATGATATCAACAATCTCCACTGGTCGGCCATGATGTTCTACTTGTCCCACAATTATTTAATAAAGAGCATGTAGTGATAATTATATAAACAAGTTAGCAAGATAATAAATTGTGACCTTTCCTTCTGTTAAGAAACTCGACATACGAAGAACATGTGTAGTCGCTGTAGCAGAAAGAAAAAAAAACGAGGTGTTGGTGTTGTTGATTTCGCGAAAAGGAACAGAAATCCGTACAGCAGGAGCTGTAAATGAATGATGGTTTGAGGTGGTATTGTGGTGGTCATTGGTGAAGGTGATGATGGTAATTGTCTTTGATCTTGGTTCACTAGAAATTGAAACGGGTAACAACAATAGAGATGGTTGGTTATGGATTTTATTAGCACGTATGTGTATGTTGTATTCTGTGTTAATATCCATTGAAGAAGAGAAGCAAAGTAATTGTGTGTGTGTTTTGTGTTTGGGTTCACAGAGAGAATATGAAGAAAGAATAATGGAGGATGATAGAAGATTAGAAATAATATTCATGTATCATGTATATGTCTCATATGCAGAAATATGGATAGATATTGATTGATAGATATGGCTAACAGATTTTGGATTGTTCTTAGTGTTTGGAATCTGATTCGTACAAGATTAGGAGTAGTATGACAAATGGAATCACAGTAAGATTGTGAAAGGGAACAGAATTTGATTCTATTTCCTACTTTTATAAATTATATAATAATGTTGATAATTAATAACTAATAAGTATATTAGTAATAATATTAATTAAGAATAATTTATATTAATAATAACCATAACATTATTGATAAGATAAAAAATATGATAAATTTAAAATAATAATAATAATAAACATGATATCAATAATAATATATATGACACTTTTAATTAGTTTAAATATTATGGTAATAATATTATTAATATAACATTTATTATTACTATAACATTCATTCTTTATCTTGAAATTACATATATAATAACCTTTGTTGAATATTTATTATTTAGAAATTTTATATTTTATAATATACATATAATAATATTTATGTATAATAATCATACCTATACATTTACTTTATTAACAACCTTATTACATATTATTTTACATATTCAATTCTACTGATTAATTGGCATTTTATTATACCTCATTATTATATATACACTTATATTTATATTTATATACTCCCTCCGTCCCAGATTAATTGTCCCCAGACAAAAAACACACAGTTTTAGAAAATCCCACTAACTTTATTTCTCCACCAATGAAATATCTTCTCTCTCCAGATCCACCAATGAAATATCTCCTTTCCTTTCTATTTATGGAAGTAGACAATTAATTTGGGACATCCCAAAATGGAATACTGGACAATAATTTAGGGACGGAGGTAGTATATCATTATATATTTATATATACACATTTATTTATAACCAATTGTTCGTGAATCGTCGAGAATAGTCAAAGGTTAAATGCATTCATGCAAATTGTTCCAAAATTTTGAGACTCAACTTTACAGACTTTGCTTATCGTATTGAAATCATATTAAGATTAAGTTTAAATTTGGTCGGAAATTCCCAGGTCATCACAGTACCTAACCGTTAAAGAAATTTCGTCCCGAAATTTGAGTGAGGTGGTCATGGCTAACAATAAACATGTTTTCATGACGAATATGAGTTGAAAAATTGAGTTTCATCATCATTGAGTAATATGGATAAAATGATTCGATTAATCGAAGCGTATGAATGAAGCTATCACAAAAGATCGAGATGAAGAAATGGAGATTATTCATAACTTTTGACGTAGTCGCGATTGAATTTAGAAAGTAAGGTGCGCCTTAACTTTTGACGTATAGGGTTGAATTCCAGAATTCAATGGGTTTAAAGAAAACCTTCGAAATCTAAAAAATTTGATTCTTCGGCGAGTAAGGAAATTAAGATCTCTATAATTAAATACGGTAATCTGCCTCGATTACTCTATCTGATATTTCCATTATAAATTAAACTCTTCCATTCCATTATTCTCACCATTCCTATACTTTCCTTCTTAGTTAATACATCCAAAAATTGTGGAAATGCTTAATCCAGTTCTAATCCTTGATATTTTCCTAATTATCATTTCTGTCATCCTTCTTTTCAAAAATTTATTTTTTTTTCACCCGAAAAATCTGTTTACTCTTACTATTACCTTGAGGTGATGCTATTCTTAATTCTCCCGTGTCTTTATATTTCTATCCGTATTAATATCCACGGTTTGTAATTTCGGTGTTGTTGTTGGGCTTTATATTCTCCCTTATATTTCAAAGTCTCTGCTTCTGTCTTCAATAATCATTGTTATCCACAGTTAATACTCTCTCCTATTTGCTACGATTTATACCCCTCATTTCTATTTCAGAGATTCATTCATTTGTTTTTCTTTTCCCGACTTTAAACCAAGCGAATAATGGTCCAGAATTCGTAGATATGGAGTTTCGAATGAATTTAATGTTCTAAACAAGAAAGAACGTTATAGCACGATTTGATTTGTCAAATTACCAGAATCACTGAGATTAGAACTATCAAGAATATATTTTCTTGATATGTTAAAATGAAAGAGTTATGTAACATGACACATGATGAAGTTATAATCTGTGAATCATCATGTTCCATTTAGAAACTCGGCATGACTTACTATAATATAATCATGTTGATCAAGTGTCATTATATTATACTAACTCATGCATCAGTTCCCAACAATACTTCAATAACATTCATATTTTAAGCTCGAAAGTTTACAGAATATAGAAACTAACAGTTTCTATATGATGTAATACTGATAGCACGAAGAGATTAATGATTTCAGATAAGAATAGTTATAAAAATATCTCCAGAAATATGAAGGATATTTATAATGAAAGATACGATAATATCTCGGAATATCTAAGATCAGAGGATGATAGAAACTATTGTCTGCAAGGGTTTAGAGTAAGGAGCAAGATATTCACTAAAGACTTTAGCAGACATTGAATCATTTGGATTCTTTGAAGTCAAACTTATTCTTTATGATTTGTCTACGGCTTTCTTCATAGTTTCGCATAATATGCTTTTCGATACTAAATTTTCTATTGAATGTTTCCAATATAATGATACACAGGAAGCACGAGGGGGTATATAATTTCGGACGAGAATATTTATGAAAATATCCTCAGAAATATCGAAGATATTGATAATGATATTTTGGAATTTCTAAGTTCGATGGTTGATGGAGAAAGATTTTCTGCAAGATTTAACATGACTTCGGAGCAAGATAATCTCTAAAGATTTCAACGGATCCAGAATTATCTGGATTCTTAGAATATATGGTATGGTCCTTGTATTTGTCCTCGTTCTCCTTCGTGGTTAGCTCAATCCGTTTTCCAGTTCCAACTTTTCTGAGCTTTTCCAACATACTATTCTTTATCATAAAACTTTTGATGATTATGGTCGTTTACGGTTGTCTATGGTTTCTGCTGCTTCATTCAGGTTTTTCAACATTCAGAGTATTGATTTGTGACTGAGTGCTTTTCAGAATTCCAGAAGGAGAGATCATAATTCTAAGAGATAAATGTCATACATATAACTATTGATGTAGATATGCTGTGAGTTTTCAAAGTACTGATTGCTAATTCCCGGTAATTAGTATGGCAGTTCTCGTTACAAGATGCAGATGAGTATATGATAGGGTTTCAATGAATAAATATAATGATTTGTTAGAGGGATTTAAGCCAAGAAGTAACGAGGTTGCTGGTATGTCTGCTGGTAATATGGTGGAATATAAAAGAATTCTCTGGTATCAAAAGGGTAATCGTATATATCAGGATTATAGTAAGGCTACTTCAAATGAAAAGTCAAAGTTGACTTGCTGGAGCTGTGACAAAATTGGCTACCTTGAAAAGGGATCGTAAAGTATTTTTGCTAATAATTGCCAAAGGATCTGACGCGGCTACGTGTTAAACTTTTACTCAGTTGCTGAGAGTTTCTCAGGTGCATAACTATATGCATAAATCCTTCCTTCCGTAGATGAAGTTGTTGGAATTTAATGAGGTTCAAAACAACATGTTCATTTAGTTTACACAATCATAAAACCAATTTTAAGACAGTTAATACAAGCGGAAGCATTAATAGAACATGTGTATTTGTAAAGCCATTTTGTTAAATTCCACATTAATATCAAGTCATGAATCATATGCTTACAAATATAACAAGATTAGAAGAGTGTTTATACCTCCTCTAAGATAGTAGAGGGCTGAATTTGGACAGCTAGAAGATGAAGAAGATGATGGAGAATGTAGCTTCTAACTTGAAGCCTCAAGTGTGTAATACCCCAAACTTGTGCACCAACACCTTGCCCTTTTGTTAGGATTTAATAGACACTTAATATAAACTTGCAAAACCAAGTGAAGAACCTATTTTGCTCCCTCTATGGTAACAGCATATAGCAGCAGTAGAATAGAGTTTATGCAGTTTTTATTTTTTGTATATCTTGAAATGTATGTGCATGCCTTGTCTTGAAAGAGCACTAGATGTATATATCTATGTACATGGGAACTAACCATGCTTTTGACCATCAAAGAGCATGCTTACACCCACTTCCAAGGCCATTAGCAATGTTATAATATAGTTTATAAAAAGAAAAACTGATTTTATAAAATCAATTTTTATAAAACTTGATTTTATAAAACACATTTTATAAACTTGTATATTATTAGTTATGTATATTTTATAAAACCAATTTTATAAAATGTAACATAACTTAATCAATTATTTAACCTATAAATAATTAAATCTTTGTTATATAAATTATTCCATAACTTATATTACACATATCAAGTAATATCATTTAAGAAACTTTTTCCTTAAAATTCAAGTGTCGCTTATTTAATCAACGATCCATTCGCTAGGATTAAATACGAATAAGGTGTCGGTAAGCTTGTTATTGGGTATGACCCGACTTGGATCATAACATGTTAGCCACATTAATTTAATATGTCTCTCGGGCACACGAAATACTTTCAATCTCCCACTTGCACGAGAAACATAAGAAATTAATGCAAGTGATGGATACCACCTAACGAACGTCCATCACCCCCAATATGTTATGACTTTGTGCCATTCAATAACATCATCCCTTACAAGGTCCCAACTCGAATATGAATAGGTGAATCTTTCATTTATCCTTTTATCCTAGATGTCATGTTAAATCCAAGAGATACAGAGTGATCACTCTCTTTTAGATTTAACTTTATCAGGCCTTAGACATCTGACTCTCAACGAATAAGAGGGACAAATTCCATCTTGACTACATACGTCCTAAATATATACCTTGCATTGTACCTGAGCTCTTCCTTATGAGCTACCATATTTCAGAATAGCGAAGGAAAGAATCAAGGCACAGTACTTGGTAAATATTCGAACCCAATATGTATCTCAGGTCGGAGGATACAATGATATTCGCCTTTACTCAAGATTACATGTGATCAACCACAAAGGCTCTATTTAGTAAGTCTTGAGAGCGGGTCTTCCAATATTTTTGTCCCACAAATATCTATGAACCTTGGTTGAAACCTTGCCCCCACATTCATACTGTGAATGTATACCAATCCAAGTTCATAATAGTCTAAACCTCACACTTGTTCCCACGAATGTGATCGACTACGAAATTTTAGAACAATTACTTATTCATGGATAAAATATGCAAAATAGGAACATGACTCAAAATAAATTAATACCATAATTATATTAATGAGTTTGAACAATTTCGTTCCGTTACAATACTTAAAACAGATCATGACCAATCACTAGAATATCGAAGCCCTAATGCACAAACATGTCCTGTATGTTTTGATCCATGTAAGAGCTTCGTGAGAGGATCTGCTATATTAAGATCTGTGTGAACTTTGCGAATACATATCTTTCCATTTTCAACTTCATCCCTTATGTAGTTGAATCTCCGCTCAATGTGACGGGTCTTTTCGTGAGCACGAGGTTCTTTGATTTGAGCAATCGCACCCTCGTTATCACAAAAGATCTCAAGAGGGTCCTGAATGGAAGGGACTACTCCTAAGTCGTCGATGAATTTCTTCATCCATGCAGCTTCCTGAGCTGCCAATGAGGCGGCAATGTACTCCGACTCTGTAGTGGATAATGCAACAACATCCTGTTTTGAACTCTTCCAAGAGACCGCACCTCCATTTAACGTGAAGACATAACCGGACTGTGATCGAGAATCATCTCGATCAGTTTGGAAACTCGCATCCACGTAACCCTTTACAACAAGTTCCTCCTCACCAGATCCATATATTAGAAACATATCCTTAGTCCTCCTAAGGTATTTCAATATACTTTTAACCGCAATCCAATGACTGTTTCCTGGGTTATTCTGGTATCTACTTGTCAAGCTTAGGGCGCATGACACATCCGGTCTAGTGTATATCATTGCATACATGATTGACCCAATAGCAGATGCATAAGGGACTCTCTTCATTCTCTCTTGTTTATCTTTCGTGGTAGGGCACTGAGATGAACTGAGAGGTTTTCCTCTTTGAATAGGTACCAAACCACTCTTAGAGTTCTCCATCTTGAACCTTTTCAAGACCTTTTCAATGTATGCACTTTGATTCAAACCTATCAGTTTCTTAGATCTATTCCTGTAGATCCCAATCCCCAAAACGTATTGTGCTTCTCCAAGATCCTTAATGGAGAAGCATTTACTTAGCCAAGTTTTAACTCCTTGCATTGCCGGAATATCATTTCCAAATAACAATATATCATCCACATACAGTACAAGGAACATGATAGTGCTCCCACTAGCTTTCTTATATACACAAGCTTCATCACCATTTTTAATGAAGCCGAATTTCTCGGCTTCCTCATTAAAACGATGATTCCACATTCTAGATGCTTGTGTCAATCCGTAGATTGACTTCTTTAACTTGCATACCTTTTTAGGATATTTCGGATCAACAAAACCTTCAGGCTGAACCATATAGACATCTTCAACAAGATATCCATTTAGGAAAGCGGTCTTGACATCCATTTGCCATATTTCATAATCATAATGAGCAGCAATGGCAAATAATATCCTAATAGACTTTAGCATTGCCACAGGCGAAAAAGTTTCATCATAGTCAACCCCTTGAGTTTGAGTGAAACCTTTTGCTACAACTCTAGCTTTATATGTATCCAAGTTTCCATGTATGTCGGTTTTCATTTTGAAAAGCCATTTACAATCAACCAGCCTTGAGCCAGTAGGTTGTACAACCAGTTCCCAAACTTGGTTGTCATACATGGATTGCATCTCAGCATTCATGGCTTCCTACCATTTATCCTTATCAATCCTTGATAAAGCATCTTGGTAGTTTGTTGGTTCATCCAAATCAACCACATAGCAACCATCCATGAGAAACCCATATCTCTCAGGAAGATTACTAATCCTACCAGATTTGCGAACGTCTTGTGTATTTTGATCATCCATTTGATCACTTTCAACATTTTCATGTTGAGTGCTAGTATCAACCAATTGTGTATCATCTACTTGATCTCGAACCTCCTCAAGATCTATCTTCCTTTCACTATCACCTTCCATTAGGAACTTAGTTTCAAGGAATTCAGCCTTCCGAGCAACAAATACATTCTGTTCGGAAGGATCATAGAAATAATATCCCATATCATCCTTGGGATATCCTATGAAGATACACTTCGTGGATCGAACATTCAATTTATTAGGGACGTAACGCTTAGGGTAAGCTTCACATCCCCATACCTTTAAGTATGATAGAGATGGAGGTTTTCCAAACCACATCTCATGAGGTGTTCGTTCCACTTTTTTGGTTGGGGGCATATTTAAAATACGAGCCACGGAGCATAGACAATAACCCCAAAATGATAGAGGTAACGAGCTTCTAGCCATCATAGATCGAACCATATCCATTAGGGTTCGGTTCCTCCTTTCGGAAACTCCATTCAGTTGGGGTGTTCCAGGAGGAGTGAGTTGCAAGATAATCTCACAACTTCTAAGATGATCTTGGAAAGCATCGCTTAGGTATTCACCTCCTCTATCGGTACGAAGTACCTTGATTGTCTTATTGAGTTGATTTTGTACTTCTTTTTGATACTCTTTGAATGCTTCAAAAGTTTCGTCCTTATGTCTTAACAAGTAGACATATCTGAAACGACTGAAGTCATCAATGAAAGTAATGAAGTATCTTTCACCATTCCTAGTTATGGGCTTAAAGGGTCCACATACCTCCGAATGTATTAATCCTAATAAGTCTTTAGCCCTTTCATAGGTCCCTTTGAAAGGCGCTTTAGTCATTTTGCCTTGTAAACAAGACTCACATACATCAAACGAGTCTAGTTCATTTGATTTCAAAAGTCCATTCTTTTGAAGTGTATACATTCGGTTCTTATTTATGTGACCAAGGCAGCAATGCCATAAGTAGGAATCACTCAAATCCCTTTTGAGTTTCTTGGTGTTTGCATGGTATATTGAGCTATTGTATGCTGTGTCATCATGAACCAATTCATAAATACCATTCGAAGGCGAAGCCTTAAAATAGAACACATTGTTTAAAGAAACATGGATATCATCATTAATGAAATTAAGATTAAAACCACATTGTTTCAAACGGGATACGGAAATAATGTTTCGTGACAAATCGGGTGCATACAAAACATTTTTCAAAATAAGCTCCAAACCACTTGGTAGCTTTAAAACAAAGTCTCCTTGAGCTTTCACTTGCACCCTTGCTCCATTTCCCATGAAGAGACTTGTTGTTCCCGCTTCTTGATCACTTCTTTTGAACCCCTGCAAAGAATTGAAAATATGAGTTCCACGTCCTGTGTCTAATACCCATGTATTAGAAGAAGTAATACTAAACTCAATGTATACCATATATACATTACCTGAGGTTTGCCCTGCATCCCTCTTTTCCTTCAACTCCTTAAGGTAGACCGGGCAGTTGCGTTTCCAGTGACCCATTTCACCGCAACCAAAGCACGGATCTTCCTTGGGGTTAGCCTTTCCGGCAACCTTTTGCTTCTTGTTGTTGTTGGTTGGGTAACCATCTTCCCCTTTTCCTTGCCCTTACTTTGGTAGGCGGGTCCTTTCCTCTTAGCCGCCTTCGACTTAGAAGGGTTATTGCCTTTGGACCCGCCTTCATTGATCATAAACATGGGTGAAGCCCTTTTACCCATGCTCGCTTCGGCCGTCTTAAGCATGGTGTGTAATTCGCCAATGCTCTTATCCCATCCATTCATATTGTAATTCATTACAAATGTGTCAAACCTCTTTGATAAGGAGTTAAGGATAAGGTCCGTGGCTAATTCATTAGACACATTGCAGTTTAGATGGTTCGCTCGATCAATTAGGCTTTTCATCTTAAGGACATAAGATGAAACGGATTGGGAGTCATCCATCCGACATGCATGAAGCGCTCGAACCGTTTCGAAGCGCTCAACACGAGCTTGTTGAAGGAACATCTCCTTCAACTGTGTGATCATGTCATATGCACTATGATGCTCAAAATCCTTTTGGAGTTCGGGTATCATAGTCCCAAGCATGAGGCAAGAAACTTGCACCGAATCGGTGCAATATTTCTCCCAATAAGCCATGCCTTCCGTATCATCCTCGTCCGGTTGATCGGGAATGGGGTCTTCCAACACATACGCCCTATCCTCTAATTTGAGGACAATTCTTAGATTGCGGAACCAATCCATGAAGTTCATATGGTTGAGTTTTTCCTTTTCGAGGATTGACCTCAACGATAGGTTGTTAAAGTTTATTAGTGCGTTTGGAATGTTGTTGTTATTGGCGGCCATCTACAAAATTTAACAAAGTTGTTTAAGTATCAATTTTAATTTAACAATCAATACCCTTTAAATCCAATTGATATTTATTAAATTTTAGAATCCAACGGTAAACCAAATTTCGGTTAGGTGACCTTTATCCCGTCATTTGATTTAGCTAGGTAGTCATTATATGAAAATTGCAATCCTTTTACAACTTCTAAGTTATGAGATCATGCAATCCTTTTGCATGGCATATTCTCCCATCAACGCCTATTTGTTCATCATACTTCGGTGACCCTAAGTTCATGATTTCCAAATCAAGTCGTCTTACTTGTGTAAACGTGTAAACTTAACATACAAGTGGTTAGGTGACCTTTATCCCACAAGCATGCGAAATTCACCTTAATCATATTAGTTTGTTCATGACGGTTAGGTGACCTTTATCCCATCATGAGTTCCGTAATATGTCTAAGTATCACATAAAAGGATGGCGTTTAACTTGTTTACCTTGTTTTTAAGGGATTTTAAGTTTTCATTATTTCTAGTTTGAGAAAACTTTTATGCCATACACCAACATGCATTTAGTGTATGGTACTTATGAAAATCCATTTTCATGTCATGTAATAATGCCAATTTTATTACTTTGATATAAACCATTTTATATGTGCAATCCGTTTCTAGTTCTTAATAACCATTTATTAACGTCTTTTGCCATTTCAATTTAACCAATTAAATTGTAGTTTTGTTCATTGCATATAGTTAATAATTTAACCAATTAAATTGTAGTTTTGCTTGTTGTTAACTTGTGTGATAACTTGTTGTGGTAACATACACAATCCATAATCATACAAGAAATTAAAACAACCACGCATGCAAAACAAATGTTCACAATCAAGCCTTTTGGTGGACATTTTGTTTAGCCGAAAACAAAATGCCACCGGTCAATGGGTAAAACACAAAGTAAGAGGTTTTAACCTCCCACTTAACCTTGCATCCACATGCTTCTTGTGTTTGTGATCTTCATGTATCTTCATCTTGTTACAAAATATATCCTAATACATTTTGTCTAGAAAATAAAAATACAACCTAATCTATTTTACATGCCAAATATAAAATAAATTACATAACCAAATGAATATTATTACAAACCAATTGAATGAATAATTACAACCATATTGAAATTAACAAATCAACCAAACAAACATTCATTCAACCACAAGGTCAAGGCATTGATTGTGAACTACAACATACAACAAATATGACCAATTTGCAAGTTCCAAACCCACTTGGAACCTCTTAAGAATTCGGCCAACCTTACAAACCCACCCAAACCCGAACATTTTTACATTCCATATTCATGCATGTGCATGGAATGCAAATCAAGTGGGTTTAAAGACCAAAAAAGAAGCATAATCCATAGACTTCGGCTCTGATACCATTGTTGGAATTTAATGAGGTTCAAAACAACATGTTCATTTAGTTTACACAATCATAAAACCAATTTTAAGACAGTTAATACAAGTGGAAGCATTAATAGAACAAGTGTATTTGTAAAGCCATTTTGTTAAATTCCACATTAATATCAAGTCATGAATCATATGCTTACAAATATAACAAGATTAGAAGAGTGTTTATACCTCCTCTAAGATAGTAGAGGGCTGAATTTGGACAGCTAGAAGATGAAGAAGATGATGGAGAATGTAGCTTCTAACTTGAATCCTCAAGTGTGTAATACCCCAAACTTGTGCACCAACACCTTGCCCTTTTGTTAGGATTTAATAGACACTTAATATAAACTTGCAAAACCAAGTGAAGAACCTATTTTGCTCCCTCTATGGTCACGGCATACAGCAGCAGCAGAATAGAGTTTATGCAGTTTTTATTTTTTGTATATCTTGAAATGTATGTGCATGCCTTGTCTTGAAAGAGCACTAGATGTATATATCTATGTACATGGGAACTAACCATGCTTTTGACCATCAAAGAGCATGCTTACACCCACTTCCAAGGCCATTAGCAATGTTATAATATAGTTTATAAAAAGAAAAACTGATTTTATAAAATCAATTTTTATAAAACTTGATTTTATAAAACACATTTTATAAACTTGTATATTATTAGTTATGTATATTTTATAAAACCAATTTTACAAAATGTAACATAACTTAATCAATTATTTAACCTATAAATAATTAAATCTTTGTTATATAAATTATTCCATAACTTATATTACACATATCAAGTAATATCATTTAAGAAACTTTTTCCTTAAAATTCAAGTGTCGCTTATTTAATCAACGATCCATTCACTAGGATTAAATACGAATAAGGTGTCGGTAAGCTTGTTATTGGGTATGGCCCGACTTGGATCATAACATGTTAGCCACATTAATTTAATATGTCTCTCGGGCACACGAAATACTTTCAGAAGTGCGGTTGATTCATCCTATCGATTGAGGTGTTTTCAAGAATCATGAAAGGTTTGAACGCAGAATGTAATCGTGAAGATACAAATGAGGTTTAAGATGAAATCAAGTGGCAAACTTGAAGAATTGTTTAGTTTCATATGTTATAATCAATATTTTAATTCATTTTAATTGTCCAATGTTATTAGTCCACAGTCGATAGTCCACAATTGACAGTCTAATAATTCATATATAGTTTTTTTTTAATATATAAAATTCGAATTAATTAATACGTGTCGTGACCCGTATACGTCTCAGACTCGATCACAACTCAAACTATATATATTATTGTAGAATCAACCTCAAAATTGTATAGAGAACTCGATCATTACTGCATATAGAGTGTCTGTGGTGATTCCAAATAATATATATAGATGCGTCGATATGATATGTCAAAACCTTGTATACGTGTCCCGATATTTAAAGTGCGTAAAATAAATAACAGAAAATTAAATAACGATAAATAAAGTGCGTAAAGTAAATAACAGAAATTTAATGACGATAAATAAAATTGCGAGAATGTAAAGTGTGATATAATATATTGCGATAAATAAAATGTAATCAGTTAGCTAGGAACAGTTAGCTAGAATTTTGTTAGCGTGGATTCTTAATAAAATTTCTCATAGTTAATTTGTTTGTTTCTAACAAATTTTATTTTGTCCATTGTTTTCTTCATTATGCCACTTGTCGGATTCTGATAGGTCAAAATCCAAATATGAAATTGAATGAAAATGGTTATTCTGTGATGAACGGATTCGTATAGCTGTGTTTGCAAGTAGGATAGTAAATGACTGTTGAATCAGATTCGAAGAATGTACAGTGTAACTTATTAATGCGAAATCTAAATATTCCTCGGGTATTACCTACCCGTTAAAATATTTTCACCATTAACAGTTTGTATAATAAAAATTTTAATTACAATCTTTATGAAAACATATATACATATATATTTTCTTCAGACGTAATTATGGATTTAATGAGTCAATATGATATTAAACTCATTTGATTTACCGTTTAAAACAAGAATATATAATCTCTAAAACATTAGAGATTACATAATCGCCATGTCGAACGAAGATAAATGACGTAGTACGATTCGCAGATGGATGATTATGCTCGAGGTACATAATGAGATGTTAAGGTATGGATTGTTGATGGTACTGGTACTGGTGCTGTTACTGATGGTACTGTTGGTGCCGATGATGTTGCTGAAGCTGGTAAATTTTGCACCATATTCTCTAAATTTAATTACTCGAGCGCGAATCTCATTAACTTTTTCCATTACTCCAGGATGATTGTCAGTCGGAACGAGTGGATGAATAAGGTTTAGAATTTTTGATATCATATAATCATTGCGTGGTATCCTAGAAATGAGGGTAAATATGGTGTTGCGGATAAGTTCGCCGGTAAGTGCTTCAGGTTCTTCACCAAGAGGTGATTTTAGTTGATGGAAAGGATCGCCCTCTTCTCGTCTCTATTGATTAAGTTAATTACGAATCCATCAGATGAATTGGGGATGGCTGATTGATTTATTCATTCTGGTGTCATCGCTTTCGGAGCTTAGGTGAAACTCCATATCGGAATAGCTGTCGGAATAGCTATCGGAATAGCTATCGAAATCTGAGTTACTCGAACTGGTTGAGGGATTCATCTCGTATAGTTAGATGAAGTATATTCGATAAGAAATAGATTATAGGATGTAGATTAGTACTCTGCAATACATAATTTACATATGCATATATAATACTAAAATCCCATAAGTTACGGAGGAATCTACGGAAACTGTCAGGCAAAGGTAACAATAACAGATACGCTAAAATATGAATTAGCAGATACGCTAAGATATGAATTTTGTCTATACACTATTCATGCAATCATTGTAGTATGATGTGTCTAGACTAAGAATGATAAGCAAGTGATTCCCTAAGATTGATAAGCAGGTAATTTTTGACACGAATAGATAAGCAAAACTTTTGACATGCAGACCAGGTTCAAGTCCAGACTTATTAATATAACCTAACAACTACTAAGTCGAAGTCCAGACTCACTAATGCATCCTAACAACTCCTAGTTAGACACACTCATGCAAGACCTAGTTCGCTACGACCACCGCTCTGATACCAACTGAGACGACCCGTCCTAATCCATCCGGACGAAGTCCACATCGATTATAAACGATTCACAACAGTTGATTACATCGCGAGGTTCTTGACCTCTATATGATACATTTTACAAACATTGCATTCGTTTTAAAAAAAACAAACTTTCATTTACATTGAAAGTTGACGACATGCATACCATTTCATAATATATCTAAACTATAAATGACTTAATAATAATCTTGATGAACTCAACGACTCGAATGCAACGTCTTTTTGAAATATGTCATGAATGACTCCAAGTAATGTCTCTAAAATGAGCAAATGCACAGCGAAAGATTTCTTTCATACCTGAGAATAAACATTCTTTCAAGTGTCAACCAAAAGGTTGGTGAGTTCATTAGTTTATCATAAATAATCATTTCATATTTTTAATAGACCACAAGATTTCATATTTCCATTTCTCATAAACATACGTCCCATGCATAAAGACAAAAATATCATTCATATGGATTGAACACCTGGTAACCGACATTCATAATATGCATATAAGAATATCCCCATCATTCCGGGATCCTCCTTCGGACATGATATAAATTTCGAAGTACTAAAGCATCCGGTACTTTGGATGGGGCTTGTTGGTCCCGATAGATCTATCTTTAGAGTTCGTGTCAATTAGGGTGTCTGTTCCCTAATTCTTAGATTACCAGACTTAATAAAAAGGGGCATATTCGATTTCGATAATTCGAGCATATAATGTAGTTTTGATTTACTCGTGTCTATTTCGTAAAACAGTTATAAAAAGTTGCGCATGTATTCTCAGCCCAAAAATATAAAGGGTAAAAAGGTAAATGAAACTCACGCATATAAATATTGTAAAACAGTTAATAAAGCATTTGCATGTATTCTTAGCCCAAATATGTAATGAGTAAAAAGGGAACAAATGAAACTCACACTTATAAATATTGTAAAATAGTTATTAAAACATTGCATGTATTCTCAGCCCAAAAATATATATAAAAAGGGAATAATGAAACTCACCTATTGTATTTTGTAGTAAAATACGTATAACGATATTGAACAAATGTAGGGTTGGCCTCGGATTCATGAACCTATATATATATATATATATATATATATATATATATATATATATATATATATATATATATATATATATATATATATATATATTAAAATATATAATGAAAATCATATAATCCCATCTATTAGTTATATGATATTCGTATATTTATTGTTGTAGTTTATATATACTTTTTATTAAACTCTAATATATTCATATCTTAAGTTGCATGTTATATATATATATATATATATATATATATATATATATATATATATATATATATTTATATATATATATATATATATATATATATATATATATATATATATATATATATATATATATATATATATATATATTTTGTATATACATAATAGAATTGTTAATATTTTTAATATAAAATTATAGGTAATCTTATTATAATTTTAGTATAAGTATATTTTTATATACAAAATATTTATTTGTTATAATGATATAATAATAATAATAATAATAATAATAATAATAATAATAATAATAATAATAATAATAATAATAATAATAATAATAGATAGATAGAACTACCTTATAAGCTTTCCTAAAAAAATGGCAGAGTCCGAGCTCGAACCCAAGACCTCTCGCTCGCCTTGTAACTTCCTAACCACTTGTCTAATTTCTGTTATCCTGAATATATTCCCACGAATTTTCTTTTATTCTATCCCTTCTGTTTCCCCTCTATCTTTTTCTTCTAAAAAAAAATTGTCATGGCCGAGGATTGAACCCGCGACCTCCAACTAAACCAACAGCACTCCTAACCTTAAATTTCACAAAACACACTTATCTTTCTCATCATCATCAATTAACATCTACTTTTATCATAATCCTAATCTAATTATTATTATAATCATTATCAATATCATTATATCATCTAACATTAACCATCATCATAATATTATCATCAATGTAATTCGACATCATCATCATATATATATACGTATTTCATCATCATTCTTCCATAGTCACAACCCTAATCGTGATCCTCATCATCCCATAACCAACAACATAATTTTCATCGAGTATCACTATTGTGAATCTCACGTCCCTTATCATAAAACTCACCCCATCACCATCGTACGTATTCATCATCTTTTCCATTTACATCATCATCATTCATCCTTATGATTATCGTTATCTTCATGTTCATTATCGTCATCTCACTTCAATTCTATCATCATGAACACATCATCATACTCATCGTGATATCACCATCATTTATATTGTGTGCAAGAAATAAGTCGTATAGCAATATAACAGAATCAATTGCAGAAAATAAAAAAAAAATAGAAAGCCAAAGGTTTTGGCTACGGCCCAATCACTAAAACAGTTTTGGCCCAATTCTTAAACATATAAACGGCCCACCAGGAAAAGGAACAAAGAAACAGGTGGCCAGCAATAGTTTGTAACTCGGGTTTCTTTTTCAAAGGATGTGGTTGTGCCCTTCATGTGTGGCTCCACAATAATATTTAACCATCAAGTGGCATATTTCATGAGTTTAAAGAAAGAATACAGCTGGATGTTTTTGTTGGTGTGGATCGTGGTTTAAAAAAAATAATAAACAAATGATATCAACAATCACCACTGGTCGGCCATGATGTTCTACTTGTCCCACAATTATTTAATAAAGAGCATGTAGTGATAATTATATAAACAAGTTGGCAAGATAATAAATTGTGACCTTTCCTTTTGTTAAGAAACTCGACATACGAAGAACATGTGTAGTCGCTGTAGCAGAAAGAAAAAAAAATGAGGTGTTGGTGTTGTTGTTTTCACGAAAAGGAACAGAAATTCGTACAGCAGGAGCTGTAAATGAATGATGGTTTGAGGTGGCATTGTGGTGGTCATTGGTGAAGGTGATGATGGTAATTGTCTTTGATCTTGGTTCACTAGAAATTGAAACAGGTAACAACAATAGAGATGGTTGGTTATGGATTTTATTAGCACATATGTGTATGTTGTATTCTGTGTTAATATCCATTAAAGAAGAGAAGCAAAGTAATTGTGTGTGTGTTTTGTGTTTGGGTTCACAGAGAGAATATGAAGAAAGAATAATGGAGGATGATAGAAGATTAGAAATAATATTCATGTATCATGTATATGTCTCATATGCAGAAATATGGATAGATATTGATTGATAGATATGGCTAACAGATTTTGGATTGTTCTTAGTGTTTGGAATCTGATTCGTACAAGATTAGGAGTAGTAAGACAAATGGAATCACAGTAAGATTGTGAAAGGGAACATAATTTGATTCTATTTCCTACTTTTATAAATTATATAATAATGTTGATAATTAATAACTAATAAGTATATTAGTAATAATATTAATTAAGAATAATTTATATTAATAATAACCATAACATTATTGATAAGATAAAAAATATGATAAATTTAAAATAATAATAATAATAATAATAAACATGATATCAATAATAATATATATGACACTTTTAATTAGTTTAAATATTATGGTAATAATATTATTAATATAACATTTATTATTACTATAACATTTATTCTTTATCTTGAAATTACATATATAATAACCTTTGTTGAATATTTATTATTTAGAAATTTTATATTTTATAATATACATATAATAATATTTATGTATAATAATCATAGCTATACATTTACTTTATTAACGACCTTATTACATATTATTTTACATATTCAATTCTACTGATTAATTGGCATTTTATTATACCTCTTTATTATATATACACTTATATTTATATTTATATATATCATTATATATTTATATATGCACATTTATTTATAACCAATTGTTCGTGAATCATCGGGAATAGTCAAAGGTTAAATGCATTCATGCAAATTGTTCCAAAATTTTGAGACTCAACTTTACAGACTTTGCTTATCGTATTGAAATCATATTAAGATTAAGTTTAAATTTGGTCGGAAATTCCCGGGTCATCACATGAAAGTTCTTGAAGCAGAATCATGACACGAAAACAAGTTCAAGTAAGATTTCCACTCGAAATAAGATTGTTATAGTTATAGAAATTGAATCAAAGTTTGAATATGAGTATTACCTTGTATTAGAAAGATATCTTACTATAAATAATAAAGATTTCTTGAGGTTGGATGATCACTCTACAAGATTGGAAGTACGCTAGCAAACTTGGAAGTATTCTTGATTTTATGAAACTAGAACTTGTAGAATTTATGAAGAACACTTAGAACTTGAAGATAGAACTTGAGAGAGATTAATTAGATGAAGAAAATTGAAGAATGAAAGTATTTTTAGGTTTTTTTGGTCATTGGTATATGGATTAGATATAAAGGATGTGTAATTTTGTTTACATGTAAATAAGTCATGAATGATTACTCATATTTTTGTAATTTTATGAGATATTTCATGCTAGTTGCCAAATGATGGTTCCTACGTGTGTTAGGTGACTCACATGGGCTGCTAAGAGCTGATCATTGGAGTTTATATACCAATAGTACATACATCTAAAAGCTGTGTATTGTACGAGTACGAATACGGGTGCATACGAGTAGAATTGTTGATGAAACTGAACGAGGATGCAATTGTAAGCATTTTTGTTAAGTAGAAGTATTTTGATAAGTGTCTTGAAGTCTTTCAAAAGTGTATGAATACATATTAAAACACTACATGTATATACATTTTAACTGAGTCGTTAAGTCATCGTTAGTCGTTACATGTAAATGTTGTTTTGAAACCTTTAGGTTAACGATCTTGTTGAATGTTGTTAACCCATTGTTTATTATAACAAATGAGATGTTAAATTGTTATATTATCATGATATTATGATATATAATATATCTTAGTATGATATATATACAATTAAATGTCGTTACAACGATAATCGTTACATATATGTCTCATTTCGAAATCATTAAGTTAGTAGTCTTATTTTTACATATGTATTTCATTGTTAATACACTTAATAATATATTTACTTATCATTTAACATAATTAACCAAGTGTATCAATATCTTAATATGATTCATATGTACCTAGTAAGACATTGTTATAACGATAATCGTTATATATATCGTTTTCGAGTTTCTTAAATTAATAGTCTCATTTTTATGTATATAACTCATTGTTAAAATACCTAATGAGATACATACTTATAATAAAATCATTTTAACTATATATATAACCATATATATGTCATCGTATAGTTTTTACAAGTTTTAACGTTCGTGAATCACCGGTCAACTTGGGTGGTCAATTGTCTATATGAAACCTATTTCAATTAATCAAGTATTAACAAGTTTGATTGCTTAACATGTTGGAAACACTTAATCATGTAAATAAGAATTTCATTTAATATATATATAAACATGGAAAAGTTCGGGTCACTACAGTACCTACCTGTTAAATAAATTTCGTACCGAAATTTTAAGCAGTTGGAGGTGTTGACGTATCTTATGGAAATAAATGCGGGTATTTCTTCTTCATATGATCTTCATGCTCCCAGGTGAACTTGGGTCCTCTACGAGCATACCATCGAACCTTAACAATCGGTATATTGTTTTGTTTAAGTCTCTTAACCTCACGATCCATTATTTCGACGGGTTCTTCAATGAATTGAAGTTTTTCATTGATTTGGATTTCGTCCAACGGAATAGTGAGATCTTCTTTAGCAAAACATTTCTTCAAATTTGAGACGTGGAAAGTGTTATGTACAGCCGTGAGTTGTTGAGGTAGCTCCAGTTGGTAAGCTACTGGTCCGACACGATCTATAATCTTGAATGGTCCAATGTACCTTGGATTTAGTTTCCCCCGTTTACCAAATCGAACAACGCCTTTCCAAGGTGAAACCTTAAGCATGACCATTTCTCCAATTTCAAACTCTATATCTTTTCTTTTACTGTCCGTGTAGCTCTTTTGTCGACTCTGGGCGGTTTTCAATCTTTGTTGAATTTGGATGATTTTCTCGGTAGTTTCTTGTATTATCTCCGGACCCGTAATCTGTCTATCCCCCACTTCACTCCAACAAATCAGAGACCTACACTTTCTACCATAAAGTGCTTCAAACGGCGCCATCTCAATGCTTGAATGGTAGCTGTTGTTGTAGGAAAATTCTGCTAACGGTAGATGTGGATCCCAACTATTTTCGAAATCAATAACACAAGCTGGTAGCATGTCTTCAAGCATTTGTATCGTCCTTTCACTCTGCCGATCAGTTTGTGGATGATAGGCAGTACTCATGTCTAGACGAGTTCCCAATGCTTGCTGTAATGTCTGCCAGAATCTTGAAATAAATCTGCCATCCCTATCAGAGATAATAGAGATTGGTATTCCATGTATGGAGACGACTTCCTTCAAATACAGTCGTGCTAACTTCTCCATCTTTTCATCTTCTCTTATTGGCAGGAAGTGTGCTGACTTGGTGAGACGATCAACTATTGCCCAAATAGTATCATAACCACTTGCAGTCCTTGGCAATTTAGTAATGAAATCCATGGTAATGTTTTCCCATTTCCATTCCGGGATTTCAAGTTGTTGTAGTAGACCTGATGGTTTCTGATGCTTAGCTTTGACCTTAGAACACGTCAAACATTCTCCTACATATTTAGTAATATCGGCTTTCATACATGGCCACCAAAAATGTTTCTTAAGATCCTTGTACATCTTCCCCGTTCCAGGATGTATTGAGTATCTGGTTTTATGAGCTTCTCTAAGTACCATTTCTCTCATATCTCCAAATTTTGGTACCCAAATTCTTTCAGCCCTATACCGGGTTCCGTCTTCCCGAATATTAAGATACTTCTTCAATCATTTGGGTATTTCATCCTTTAAATTTCCCTCTTTTAAAACTCCTTGTTGCGCCTCCTTTATTTGAGTAGTAAGGTTAGTGTGAATCATTATATTCATAGATTTTACTCGAATGAGTTCTCTGTCCTTTCTGCTCAAGGCGTCGGCTACCATATTTGCCTTCCCCTGGTGGTAACGAATCTCAAAGTCGTAATCATTCAACAATTCAATCCACCTACGCTGCCTCATATTCAGTTGTTTCTGATTAAATATGTGTTGAATACTTTTATGGTCGGTAAATATAATACTTTTGACCCCATATAAGTAGTGCCTCCAAGTCTTTGATACAAAAACAACCGCGCCTAATTCCAAATCATGCGTCGTATAATTTTGCTCGTGAATCTTCAATTATCTAGACGCATAAGCAATCACCTTCGTCCGTTGCATTAATACACAACCGAGACCTTGCTTTGATACGTCACAATAAATCACAAAATCATTATTCCCTTCAGGCAATGACAATATAGGTGCCGTAGTTAGCTTTTTCTTCAATAATTGAAACGCCTTCTCTTGTTCATCCTTCCATTCAAATTTCTTCCCTTTATGCGTTAATGCAGTTAAGGGTTTTGCTATTTTGGAGAAATCTTGGATGAATCTTCTGTAGTAACCAGACAATCCTAAAAATTGACATATATGCTTTGGAGTTTTTGGGGTTTCCCACTTTTCAACGGTTTCGATCTTTGCCGGGTCCACCTGGATACCTTCTTTGTTCACTATGTGACCGAGGAATTGAACTTCTTCCAACCAAAATGCACACTTTGAAAACTTAGCGTACAGTTTTTCTTTCCTCAATACTTCTAGCACTTTTCTCAAATGTTCTTCGTGCTCTTGATCATTCTTTGAGTAAATAAGTATGTCATCGATGAAAATAATGACAAACTTGTCAAGATATGGCCCACACACTCGGTTCATAAGGTCCATGAACACAGCTGGTGCGTTAGTCAATCCGAATGGCATAACCATAAACTCGTAATGACCATAACGCGTCCTAAAAGCACTTTTTAGAATATCATCCTCCTTTACTTGCATTTGATGATATCCAGAACGTAAATCGATCTTCGAATAAACCGACGAGCCTTGTAGTTGATCAAATAAGTCGTCAATTCTCGGCAGTGGATAACGATTTTTGATGGTAAGTTTGTTCAACTCTCTGTAGTCAATACACAACCTATATGTACCATCCTTCTTCTTGACAAACAAAACAGGAGCTCCCCATGGTGATGTGATTGGTCGAATGAAACCACGTTCTAATAGTTCTTGCAGTTGGCTTTGCAGTTCTTTCATCTCGCTGGGTGCGAGTCTATAAGGAGCACGAGCTATTGGTGCAGCTCCTGGTACAAGATCTATTTGAAATTCAACGGATCGATGTGGAGGTAGTCCCGGTAATTATTTCGGAAATACATCAGGAAATTCTTTTGCGACGGGAACATCATTGATGCTCTTTTCTTCAGTTTGTACTTTCTCGACGTGTGCTAGAATAGCATAGCAACCTTTTCTTATTAGTTTTTGTGCCTTCAAATTACTAATAAGATGTAGCTTCATGTTGCCCTTTTCTCCGTACACCATTAAGGGTTCTCCTTCTTCTCGTACAATGCGAATTGCATTTTTATAACATACGATCTCTGCTTTCACCTTCTTCAGCCAGTCCATGCCAACTATTACATCAAAACTCCCTAACTCTACGGGTATCAAATCAATCTTAAATATTTCGCTACCCAGTTTAATTTCTCGATTCCGGCATATATAATCTGCTGAAATTAATTTACCATTTGCTAATTCAAGTAAAAATTTACTATCCAACGGTGTCAATGGAAAACTTAATTTAGCACAAAAATCTCTACTCATATAGCTTCAATCCGCACCCGAATCAAATAAAACGTAAGCAGATTTATTGTCAATAAGAAACGTACCCGTAACAAGCTCCGGGTCTTCCTGTGCCTCTACCGCATTAATATTGAAAACTCTTCCACGGCCTTGTCCATTCGTTTTCTCCTGGTTCGGGCAATTTCTAATAATGTGGCCCGGTTTTCCACATTTATAACAAACTACATTGGCATAACTTACTCCGACACTACTTGCTCCGCCATTACTCGTTCCGACACCATTTGTTCCTTTCGTTCTGGTAACCCCTGGTCCGTAGACCTCACACTTCACTGCACTATGACCATTTCTTTTACACTTGTTGCAAAATTTGGTGCAGAACCCCGAGTAATACTTTTCACACCTTTGGCATAGCTGCTTCTGATTGTTGTTGTTGTTGCGGTTGTTATTATTGTTGAGATGATTATTGTAGTTGCTGTTGTTGTTGTTGTTGTTGTTGTTATTGTTGGGCCCTTTGTTGTAGTTGCGATTGATGTTGCGATTGTTGGGATAGTTGTTGCGATTATTGTTGTAATTGCTGTTGTTGTTGTATTGGTGATTCTTATCACCGTTTTCCTCCCACTTTCTTTTGACTTGCTTCACATTAGCCTCTTCAGCCTCCTGTTCTTTAATTCTTTCCTTAATCTGGTTCACTAGTTTGTGAGCCATTCTACATGCCCGTTGTATGGAGGCGGGCTCGTGTGAACTTATATCTTCTTGGATTCTTTCCGGTAATCCCTTCACAAACGCGTCGATCTTCTCTTCCTCATCTTCGAACGCTCTCGGACACAATAGGTACAATTCTGTGAATCGTCTTTCGTACGTGGTAATATCAAATCCTTGGGTTCGTAACCCTCTAAGTTCTGTCTTGAGCTTATTGACCTCGGTTCTGGGATGGTACTTCTCGTTCATCAAGTGCTTGAATGCTGACCACGGTAGTGCGTAAGCATCATCTTGTCCCACTTGCTCTAGATAGGTATTCCACCATGTTAACGCAGTACCTATGAAGGTATTCGTAGCGTACTTCACTTTGTCCTCTTCAGTACACTTACTTATGGCAAACACCGATTCGACCTTCTCGGTCTACCGTTTCAATCCGATCGGTCATTCGGTTCCATAAAATTCCAAAGGTTTGCAGGCAGTGAATTCTTTGTAGGTGCATCCTACACAATTTCTTGCGCCGTTAGCTGCATTGCTAGATTCGGAGTTATTGTTGGTATGTAGCGCAGCCTGTACTGCGGCTATGTTTGAAGCAAGAAAGGCTCGAAATGATGGAATTTGACAATCTTTTAAACAAACATGTTCTACATATTAACAAAGTTCATAAAACCCATTTTATGAAGATTAAAGTAAGCGGAAGCATGCAAAGTTCATGTTATATATAACCATTTTAAAAGACAAATTCCATAAATATATCAAGTCTTGAAGATATGCTTACAAGTATAAGAGCTAGTAAGAAGGTTATACCTACTCCAAGTTAGGAGGTAAAAGGGATGAAGATGATAAACAAGAAAGCTTCTAACTTGAAGCCTCAAGCCTTGAAATACCCACAAGCAACTAATAATCAACACCACCTTTGATATGGTTAGGATTTAGACACCAAATGAAAGTAAAATCAATTGAAGAAAACCCTTTCTTCCTCCCAATTTTTTCGGCAAAAAAAAAGGATAGAAAAGAGAGAGTTTGATTTTGAAATGCAAGTAAAAATTGTGTGTATGTGTTAATGTGCAAGCATGCAAAGGAAGAGTGCAAGATACATTTAATCAAGTGAGCATGGGGTGGGTTTTCTTGGAGTCCCAAAACCGCCACCCCACCCCTTCCCCCTTTTTTTTCAAACTTTTATAAAAGTCTTGCTAGTTGTGATTAATACTTACACATCCTTTTAATTTTATAAACCTTTTATAAAATTGTATTTTATAAACCATTTATAAAATAATAACACACACATAATTTTAATCATTTAAATAATTAAACTTGTATTTATAATTATCCAAATAATTATTTTAAGCATTTTATCTTTAGAAAACCAATTTCTAAAGTTCAAGTGTCGGGTATGAATTTTAAAGATCCAATCGTTAAAATAAATACCAAAAGGTGTTGACGGCTTGTTATTGGGTATGACCCAACTTGGATCATAACATGTTAGCCACATTAGTTTAATATGTCTCTCGGGCATATGAAATACGTTCAATCTCCCATTTGCACGAGAAACATAAAAAATTAATGCAAGTGATGGATACCACCTAACGACCGTCCATCACCCCTAATATGTTATGACTTAGTGCCAATCAATAACATCATCCCTTTCGAGTTCCCATCTTGAATATGATTAGGTGAATCTTTCAATATATCCTTTTGTCCTAGATGTCATGTTAAATCCAAGAGACATAGAATGATCACTCTCTTATACATTTAACTTTATCAGGCCTTAGACATCTGACTCTCAACGAATAAGAGGGACAAATTCCATCTTGGCTACATACTTCCTGGACACTACACTTCGTACCATACCTGAAGCCTCCCTTATGAGCTACCTTTTCAGAATAGCGAAGGAAAGAATCAAGGCACGATATTCGGTGAATATCTGAACCCAATATGTATCTCAGGTCAGAGGATACAATGATATTCTCCTTTACTCAAGACTACATGTGATCAACCATAAAGGCTCCATACAGTAAATCTTGAGAGCGGGTCTTCCAATATTTGTGTCCCACAAATATCTATGAACCTTGGTTGCAACCTTGCCCCACATTCACCATTTGAATGTTAGCCAATCCAAGTTCATAATAGTCTAGACCTCACACTTGTTCCCACAAATGTGATCAACTACGGAATTTAGAATAATTATTTATTCATGGATAAAATATGCAAAATTTGAACATGACTCATAATTAAATTAATACCATAATTATATTAATGAGTTTGGACTAATTCGTTCCGTTACAATACATAAAATAGATCATTTCCAATCACTAGAATATCGAAGCCCTAATGCACAAACATGTCCCTCATGTTTTGGACCATGTAAAGCTTCGTGAGTGTATCCGCAACATTATGATCTGTGTGAACTTTGTGAATACATATCTTTCCCTTTTCAACTTCATCCCTGATGTAGTTGAATCTCCGCTCAATGTGACGAGTCTTTTGATGAGCACGAGGTTCCTTGATTTGAGCAATTGCACCCTCTTTGTCACAAAAGATCTCAAGAGGCTCCTGAATGGAAGGGACCACTCCTAAGTCGTCGATGAATTTCTTCATCCATGCAGCTTCCTGAGCTGCCAGTGAGGCGGCAATGTACTCCGACTCTGTAGTGGATAACGCAACAACATCCTGTTTTGAACTCTTCCAAGAGACCGCACCACCATTTAACATGAAGACATAACCGGATTGTGATCGAGAGTCATCTCTATCAGTTTGGAAACTCACGTCCACGTAACCTTTTACAGCGAGTTCCTCCTCACCAGACCCATATATTAGAAACATATCCTTAGTTCTCCTAAGGTATTTCAATATACTTTTAACAGCAACCCAATGACTGTTTCCTGGGTTATTCTGGTATCTACTTTTCAAGCTTAGAGTGCATGACACATCCGGTCTAGTACATATCATTGCATACATGATAGACCCAATAGCAGATGCGTATGGGACATTTTTCATCCTCTCTTGTTCATCTTTTGTGGTGGGACACTGAGATGAACTGAGAACGGTTCCTCTTTGAATAGGTACCAAACCTTTCTTAGAGTTTTCCATCTTGAACCTTTTCAAGACCTTATCAATGTATGTACTTTGACTTAAACCTATCAATTTCTTGGATCTATTCCTATAGATCCCTATCCCCAATATGTATTGTGCTTCTCCAAGATCCTTAATGGAGAAGCAACTCTTTAGCCAAGTTTTGACTTCTTGCATTGTGGTAATATCATTCCCAAATAATAATATATCATCCACATATAGCACAAGGAACATTATAGAGCTCCCACTAGCTTTATTGTATACTCAAGCTTCATCACCATTTTTAATGAAGCCAAATTTCTTTGCCTCTTCATTAAAACGATGATTCCACATTCTAGATGCTTGTTTCAATCCGTAGATTGATTTCTTTAACTTGCATACCTTTTTAGGATTTTTCGGATCAACAAAACCTTTGGGCTGTACCATATAGACATCTTCCTCAAGATATCCATTTAGGAAAGCGGTATTGACATCCATTTGCCATATTTCATAATCATAATGAGCAACAATGGCAAATAATATCCTAATAGACTTTAGCATTGCCACAGGCGAGAATGTTTCATCATAGTCAACCCCTTGAGTTTGAGTGAAACCTTTTGCTACAAGTCTAGCTTTGTATGTATCCAAGTTTCCATGTATGTCAGTTTTCTTCTTGAAAAGCCATTTGCAATCAACTAGCTTGGAGCTAGGAGGTTGCACAACAAGTTCCCAAACTTGGTTTTCATACATGGATTGCATCTCGGCGTTCATGGCTTCCTGCCATTTGTCTTTATCAATCCTTGATAAAGCATCTTCGTAGTTTGTCGGTTCATCCAAATCAACCGTATAGCAACCATCCACGAGAAAACCATATCTCTCAGGAGGATTACTAATCCTACTAGATCTACGAACGCTCTGTATACTTTGATCATCCACATGATCATTTTCAACATCCTCATGTTGAGTGCTAGTGTCAACTATTTGTGTATCATTGACTTGATCTTGAACCTCTACAAGATCTATTTTCCTTTCACCATCACCTTCCATAAGGATTTTGGTTTCAAGGAATTCCGCCTTTCGAGCAACAAATACATTTTGCTCGGACGGATCATAGAAATAGTAACCCATATCATCCTTGGGATATCCTATGAAGATACACTTTGTGGATCGAGCATGCAACTTATTAGCAACATGGCGCTTAGGATAAGCTTCACATCCCCATACTTTCAAGTACGATAGAGAAGGAGGTTTTCCAAACCACATCTCATGAGGAGTTCGTTCCACTTTCTTGGTTGGGGCCATATTTAAAATACGGGCCACGGAGCTTAGGCAATAACCCCAAAATGATAGAGGTAACGAGCTTCTTGCCATCATAGATCGAACCATATCCATTAGGGTTCGGTTCCTCCTTTCGGAAACTCCATTAAGTTGGGGTGTTCTGGGTGGAGTAAGTTGTGAGATGATCCCACAACTCCTAAGATGATCTTGGAAAGCATCGCTTAGGTATTCACCTCCTCTATCGGTACGAAGTACCTTAATTGTCTTATTGAGTTGATTTTGTACTTCGTTTTGATATTCTTTGAATGCTTCAAACGTTTCATCCTTGTGTCTTAATAAGTAGACATATCCTAAACGACTAAAGTCATCAATGAAAGTAACAAAGTATCTTTCACCATTCCTTGTCATGGGCTTAAAGGGTCCACACACATCCGAATGTATTAATCCCAATAAGTCTTTAGCCCTTTCATAGGTCCCTTTGAAAGGTGCTTTAGTCATCTTGCCTTGTAAACAAGATTCACATACATCAAACGAATCCATTTCATTTGATTTCAAAAGTCCATTCTTTTGAAGTGTATGCATTCGGTTCTTGTTTATGTGACCAAGGCGACAATGCCATAAGTAGGAATCACTCAAATCCCTTTTGAGTTTCTTGGTGCTAGTATGGTATATTGAGCTACTAGATGATGTGTCATCATGAACCAATTCATAAATTCCATTTGAAGGCGAAGCCTTGAAATAGAATACATTATCTAAATAAACGTGGATATCATCATTAACAAAATTAAGATTAAAACCACATTGTTTCCAACGGGAAACGGAAATAATGTTTCGACATAAATCGGGTGCATACAAAACATCTTTCAAAATAAGTTCCAAACCACTTGGAAGCTTCAACACAAAGTCTCCTTGAGCCTTCACTTGCACTTTGGCTCCATTACCCATAAAGAGACTTGATGTTCCCGCTTGCTTGCTACTTTTTTTGAACCCCTGCAATGAATTGCAAATGTGAGTTCCACATCCAGTGTCTAATACCCATGTATTAGAAGAAGTAATACTAAGCTCTATATATACCATATATATATTACCTGAGGATTGTCCCGCATCCCTCTTTTCCTTCAACTCCTTAAGGTAGACCGGGCAGTTTCGTTTCCAGTGACCCATTTCACCGCAACTGAAACATGGGTCTTCCTTGGGGTTTGCTTGTCCGGCAACCTTTTGCTTCTTGTTCTTGTTTTTGGTTGGGGTAACGATCTTCCCCTTTCCCTTGCCTTGATGAGCGGGTCCTTTCCTCTTAGCCGCCTTAGGCTTAGAGGTGTTGTTACCTTTAGACCCACCATCATTGATCATTAGCACGGGTGAAGCCCTTTTACCCATGCTAGTTTCGGCCGTCCTTAACATGCCATGAAGTTCACCAATGGTCTTATCCATACCATTCATATTGTAATTAATTACAAATTGGTCAAACCTCTTTAACAAGGAGTTTAGGATAAGATCGGTGGCTAGCTCATTAGATATGTTGAGGTTAAGATAGTTTGCGCGATCAATGAGGCTTTTCATTTTGAGGACATAAGAAGATACAGATTGGGTGTCATCCATACGACATGCATGTAACGCTCGAACCGTTTCGAAGCGCTCGACACGTGCTTGTTGAAGGAACATCTCCTTCAATTGCGTAATCATGTCATATGCACTATAATGTTCGAAATCCTTTTGGAGTTCGGGTATCATAGTCCCAAGCATTAGGCAAGCGACTTGCACTGAATCGGCACAATACTTGTCATAATAAGCCATGCCCTCTAGATCTTCCTCATCCGGTTGGTCGGGAATAGGGTCCTCCAACACATACGCTTTATCCTCAAGTTTGAGGACAATCCTAAGATTACGGAACCAATCCATAAAGTTCGTATGGTTAAGTTTGTCTTTCTCGAGGAGAGACCTTAACGATAGGTTGTTTAGGTTAAGTGGTGCATTTTGCATGTTGTTGTTATTGGCGGCCATCTACAAAATTAACAAAGTTCATTTAAGTATTGATTTTAAATTTGATAAACAATACACTTTTATAATTAATTGATTTATTAAATATTAGAATCCAACGGTAAATCAAATTTTGGTTAGGTGAGCTTTATCCCGTTATTTGATTTAGCTAGGTAGTCATTTATATGACAATTGCAATCCTTTTGCTTATATGACAATTGCAATCCTTTTGCAACTTCTAAATTATGGGATCATGCAATCCTTTTGCATGGCATATTTATCCCATCAACGCCTATTTGTTCCTCATGCTTCGGTGACCCTAAGTTCATGATTTCCAAATCAAGTCGTCCTACTTGTGTAAACATGTAAAATCAACATACAAGTGGTTAGGTGACCTTTATCCCACAAGCATGCGAATTTTACCTTAACCATATTAGTTAGTTCATAATGGTTAGGTGACCTTTATCCCATTATGAGTTCCCTACTATGTTCAAGTGTTCCCACAAAAGGATGGCGTTTAACTTGTTTACCTTGTTTTAGTTAAGGGATTTTAAGTTTTCATAAATTCTAGTTTAAGAAAACATTTGCCATACACCAACATGCATTTGGTGTATAGTATATTATGAAAAACCAATTTTCATGTCATATTAGTAAAGCCAATTACATGATACAAACCATTTTATATACATTAACATCATGTCCTTAATAACCATTTATAAGTGTCCTTTGTTGTTTTAATTATAACCAATTATAATGTCATTTTGCAAGTTGTAAATATGTGATAAATTGTAGCAACCAAACATACAAACACAATAAACATGCAAAACAACCAAGTTCACAATCAAGCCAATTTGGTAGACATTTGTTTAGCCAAAACAAATGTCACCTTCTAAGGGTTATGACAAAATAGGAGATTTATAATCTCCCACTTAATCTTGCATCCAAATGCTTCCAACTTGTGTTCATCTTCATCATCTTCATTCTTCATTCTCTTTACAAAAATATATCCTAATACATTTTTTCGAGAAAATGAAATTACAACCTAATCTATTTTACATACCAAATATAAAATAAATTACAAATGAATAAATATTACAAATTATTACAAACCAAATGAATGAATTAATATTACGAACCATAAGAATGAATAAAACAACCACATCATACACACATGCAACCACAAGGCCAAGGCTTGATTGTGAACAACAACTAACAACAAAATTTGACCAAAAAATAAGTTCCTAACCCATTTTGGAACCTCCTAATTTTCGGCCAAATAAGGAACCCACCCAAAATCCAAAAATTTTTACATTCTAGTTTCATGCATGTTACTAGATTGTAAGATTAGTGGATTTAAAAGTCATAAATTAGAAGCATATTTCAAAGACCTTGGCTCTAGATACCATTGATGGTATTTGACAATCTTTTAAACAAACATGTTCTACATATTAACAAAGTTCATAAAACCCATTTTATGAAGATTAAAGTAAGCGGAAGCATGCAAAGTTCATGTTATATTTAACCATTTTAAAAGACAAATTCCATAAATATATCAAGTCTTGAAGATATGCTTACAAGTATAAGAGCTAGTAAGAAGGTTATACCTACTCCAAGTTAGGAGGTAAAAGGGATGAAGATGATGAAGAAGATAATGAACAAGAAAGCTTCTAACTTGAAGCCTCAAGCCTTAAAATACCCACAAGCAACTAATAATCAACACCACCTTTGATATGGTTAGGATTTAGACACCAAATGAAAGTAAAATCAATTGAAGAAAAGCCTTTCTTCCTCCCAATTTTTTCGGCAAAAAAAAAAAGGATAGAAAAGAGAGAGTTTGATTTTGAAATGCAAGTAATAATTGTGTGTATGTGTTAATGTGCAAGCATGCAAAGGAAGAGTGCAAGATACATTTAATCAAGTGAGCATGGGGTGGGTTTTCTTGGAGTCCCAAAACTGCCACCCCACCCCTTCCCCTTTTTTTTTTTCAAACTTTTATAAAAGTCTTGCTAGTTGTGATTAATACTTGCACATCGTTTTAATTTTATAAACCTTTTATAAAATTGTATTTTATAAACCATTTATAAAATAATAACACACACATAAGTTTAATCATATAAATAATTAAACTTGTATTTATAATTATCCAAATAATTATTTTAAGCATTTTATCTTTAGAAAACCAATTTCTAAAGTTCAAGTGTCGGGTATGAATTTTAAAGATCCAATCGTTAAAATAAATATCAAAAGGTGTTGACGGCTTGTTATTGGGTATGACCCGACTTGGATCATAACATGTTAGCCACATTAGTTTAATATGTCTCTCGGGCATATGAAATACCTTCGAAATAGTCAAATGAAACGAGTTAATCATATAGAATATCAAGAGTAGTCAATAGTATTTCGTAGTGTAATATGAACTTATTTATAAAAGCTCTTTCTTCATATTAGCGTTTTATACTCTTTAATTCGGGTAGTACCTACCCGTTAAGTTCATACTTAGTAGCTAACATACCATTTCAACTACTACAATTCTATATGAAAAACTAATCACAAAAAAAAAATATCATATTCAAACCTTTATACAATAACTTGCAAACTTACAATACCGCTTTTTTTTTTACATATAGCATGAAATATAGCACATAAAACTTTGATACAAAGTAGTTGTGAAGATAATTCTAGTTAATAAATAAGGCGTTCAGCAAAGGCAATAAAGACACGTAATTCATACGTCCAGAAGCAAGTCATGCATTCTGGTTTTACTAACACCACTTCCCATCCTTGGTTTTGTGGAACATAACCGTTGTGACTGATAGTAAGACAATGTGTTGTAACGTCGTCAAAAGGATGAAGGTTACGTAATGACCAACAGTCTCGTAATAACCTAAAAACCTCATTTCCTACCCCAATTACCGACTCCGTCACTTGTGGGAACGTTTTGTTTAATAGTTGTAGCCCGATGTTCTTGTTCTCACTTTGGTGAGAAGCGAACTTTACTAACCCGTAAGCATAACATGCTTCTTTATGTTGCATGTTAGACGCTTTTTCTAAATCACGAAGTCCTATATTCGGATATATTGAGTCAAAATAATTTCTTAACCCGTTGCGTAAAATAGCATTTAGGTTCCCCGCAATATATGCGTCAAAGTAAACTCATCGTAACTTATGGATTTCCCAATGTGATATCCCCCATCTTTCGAACGAAAGCCTTTTATAAATCAAGGCATTCTTGGAACGTTCTTCGAATGTCTTACAAACTGATCTCGCCTTAAATAGTTGTGCCGAGGAATTCTGACCGACTCTAGACAAGATTTCATCAATCATGTCTCTGGGTACGTCTCTTAAAATATTGGGTTGTCTATCTATTTTGTGTTTTTATACTGTAAAATAGACAAGAGTTAGATTCATAAAAAATACATATTAATACAAGCAATTTTTACATATATCATAAAGCATAAGTACACTATATTACATATATTACACCACACGAATACAACTATCTTATTCTGACTCGCTCGTTTCTTCTTCTTCGGTTTTGGTTGGTTTTGCCAAGTTTCTAGGGATATATGATGTTCCCCTAATACGAGCCATCGTTTTCCACAACGGTTTAGAAAAACCTAGTGGTTTAGAGGTTCCCGGGTCATTGTTACAACTTAAGGGCTTCGGGGGTTGACGATACGTATAAAGTTCATCGGGGTTGGAATTAGATTTCTCTATTTTTATGCCCTTTCCCTTATTATTTTCTTTAGTCTTTTTAAATTCAGTTGGGGTAATTTCTATAACATCATCGGAATTCTCGTCGGAATCCGATTCATCGGAGAATTGGTAATCCTCCCAATATTTTGCTTCCTTGGCGGAAACACCATTGACCATAATTAACCTTGGTCGGTTGGTTGAGGATTTTCTTTTACTTAACCGTTTTATTATTTCCCCCACCGGTTCTATTTCCTCCTCCGGTTCCTCCTCTTCCGGTTCTGATTCTTCTTCTGGTTCTGATTCTTCTTCCGGTTCTTCTTCGGAAACTTGTGAATCAGTCCAATATATATTCGACTCTTCGTTATTATTAGGTTAGTCAATGGGATTTGTGCTAGAGATAGACATCTATCACACAATATCAAACATGTTAAGAGATTAATATATCACATAATATATACATGTTAATAATATATAGTTTCCAAAAAAATGTTAAGCAATCATTTTTAAAGAAAACACGGTCGAAGTCCAGACTCACTAATGCATCCTAACAAACTCAATAAGACACACTAATGCAAATTTTCTGGTTCTCTAAGACCAACGCTCGGATACCAACTGAAATGTCCCGTTCTTATTGATTAAAAACGTTCCATATTAATTGATTTCTTTGCGAGGTTTTGACCTCTATATGAGACGTTTTTCAAAGACTGCATTCATTTTTAAAACAACCATAACATTTATTTTATCAATAAAGGTTTCAAAAGCATTACGTAGATTATCAAATAATGAAAATCTAAAATATACTGTTTACACACGACCATTACATAATGGTTTACAATAGAAATATATTACATCGACATATGTTTCTTGAATGCAGTTTTTACATAATATTATACAAACATGGACTCCAAATCTTGTCCTTATTTTAGTATGCAACAGTGGAAGCTCTTAATATTCACCTGAGAATAAACATGCTTTAAACGTCAACAGAAATGTTGGTGAGTTATAGGTTTAACCTATATATATCAAATCGTAACAATAGACCACAAGATTTCATATTTCAATATACATCCCATACATAGAGATAAAAATCATTCATATGGTGAACACCTGGTAACAGACATTAACAAGATGTATATATAAGAATATCCCCATCATTCCGGGACACCCTTCGGATATGATATAAATTTCGAAGTACTAAAGCATCCGGTACTTTGGATGGGGTTTGTTAGGCCCAATAGATCTATCTTTAGGATTCGCGTCAATTAGGGTGTCTGTTCCCTAATTCTTAGATTACCAGACTTAATAAAAAGGGGCATATTCGATTTCGATAATTCAACCATAGAATGTAGTTTCATGTACTTGTGTCTATTTTGTAAATCATTTATAAAACCTGCATGTATTCTCATCCCAAAAATATTAGATTTTAAAAGTGGGACTATAACTCACTATCACAGATTTTTACTTCGTCGGGAAGTAAGACTTGGCCACTGGTTGATTCACGAACCTATAACAATATATACATATATATCAAAGTATGTTCAAAATATATTTACAACACTTTTAATATATTTTGATGTTTTAAGTTTATTAAGTCAGCTGTCCTCGTTAGTAACCTACAACTAGTTGTCCACAGTTAGATGTACAGAAATAAATCGATAAATATTATCTTCAATCAATCCACGACCCAGTGTATACGTATCTCAGTATTGATCACAACTCAAACTATATATATTTTGGAATCAACCTCAACCCTGTATAGCTAACTCCAACATTCACATATAGAGTGTCTATGGTTGTTCCGAAATATATATAGATGTGTCGACATGATTGGTCGAAACATTGTATACGTGTCTATGGTATCTCAAGATTACATAATATACAATACAAGTTGATTAAGTTATGGTTGGAATAGATTTGTTATCAATTTTCACGTAGCTAAAATGAGAAAAATTATCCAATCTTGTTTTACCCATAACTTCTTCATTTTAAATCCGTTTTGAGTGAATCAAATTTCTATGGTTTCATATTGAACACTATTTTATGAATCTAAACAGAAAAAGTATAGGTTTATAGTCAGAAAAATAAGTTACAAGTCATTTTTGTAAAGGTAGTCATTTCAGTCGAAAGAACGACGTCTAGATGACCATTTTAGAAAACATACTTCCACTTTGAGTTTAACCATAATTTTTGGTTATAGTTTCATGTTCATAATAAAAATCATTTTCCCAGAATAACAACTTTTAAATCAAAGTTTATCATAGTTTTTAATTAACTAACCCAAAACAGCCCGCGGTGTTACTACGGCGGCGTAAATTCGGTTTTACGGTGTTTTTCGTGTTTTCAGGTTTTAAATCATTAAGTTAGCATATCATATAGATATAGAACATCTGTTTAGTTGATTTTAAAAGTTAAGTTAGAAGGATTAACTTTTGTTTGCGAACAAGTTTAGAATTAACTAAACTATGTTCTAGTGATTACAAGTTTAAACCTTCGAATAAGATAGCTTTATATGTATGAATCGAATGATGTTATGAACATCATTACTACCTAAAGTTTTCTGGATAAAGCTACTGGAAATGAGAAAAATGGATCTAGCTTCAAAGGATCCTTGGATGGCTTGAAAGTTCTTGAAGCAGAATCATGACACGAAAACAAGTTCAAGTAAGATTTCCACTCGAAATAAGATTGTTATAGTTATAGAAATTGAATCAAAGTTTGAATATGAGTATTACCTTGTATTAGAAAGATATCTTACTGTAAATAATAAAGATTTCTTGAGGTTGGATGATCACTCTACAAGATTGGAAGTAAGCTAGCAAACTTGGAAGTATTCTTGATTTTATGAAACTAGAACTTGTAAAATTTATTAAGAACACTTAGAACTTGAAGATCGAACTTGAGAGAGATTAATTAGATGTATAAAATTGAAGAATGAAAGTGTTTGTAGGTGTTTTTGGTCATTGGTATATGGATTAGATATAAAGGATGTGTAATTTTGTTTACATGTAAATAAGTCATGAATGATTACTCATATTTTTGTAATTTTATGAGATATTTCATGCTAGTTGCCAAATGATGGTTCCTACATGTGTTAGGTGACTCACATGGGCTACTAAGAGCTGATAATTGGAGTGTATATACCAATAGTACATACATCTAAAAGCTGTGTATTGTACGAGTACGAATACGGGTGCATACGAGTAGAATTGTTGATGAAACTGAACGAGGATGCAATTGTAAGCATTTTTTTTAAGTAGAAGTATTTTGATAAGTGTCTTGAAGTCTTTCAAAAGTGTATGAATACATATTAAAACACTACATGTATACATTTTAACTGAGTCGTTAAGTCATCGTTAGTCGTTACATGTAAATGTTGTTTTGAAACCTTTAGGTTAACGATCTTGTTGAATGTTGTTAACCCATTGGTTATTATAACAAATGAGATGTTAAATTGTTATATTATCATGATATTATGATATATAATATATCTTAGTATGATATATATACAGTTAAATGTCATTACAACGATAATCGTTACATATATGTCTCATTTCGAAATCATTAAGTTAGTAGTCTTATTTTTACATATGTATTTCATTGTTAATACACTTAATAATATATTTACTTATCATTTAACATAATTAACCAAGTGTATCAATATCTTAATATGATTCATATGTACCTAGTAAGACGTTGTTATAACGATAATCGTTATATATATCGTTTTGGAGTTTCTTAAATTAATAGTCTCATTTTTATGTATATAACTCATTGTTAAAATACCTAATGAGATACATACTTATAATAAAATCATGTTAACTATATATATAACCATATATATGTCATCGTATAGTTTTTACAAGTTTTAACGTTCGTGATTCACCGGTCAACTTGGGTGGTCAATTGTCTATATGAAACCTATTTCAATTAATCAAGTCTTAACAAGTTTGATTGCTTAACATGTTGGAAACACTTAATCATGTAAATAAAAATTTCATTTAATATATATATAAACATGGAAAAGTTTGGGTCACTACACGGGTTTTAAACTGCGTTGTTCAAAAGCCATTCCCGAAAATTCATCGAACTTGACATTTATGCTCTCTTTAATCCTTTTTGTCCATTTGTGATAAACCTGATAGGCAACTTTGTTCGAAGAATAATCGAGAAATATAGCTTGATCGCCATTTGGATCAAACTTTCCGAGGCTGTCAAAATCGTTAAACACATAGCATATACAACCAAAGACACGGAAATATTTGACATTCGGGCGTCTACCATATAATAACTCGTATGGAGTTTTATCAAAACTTTTATTAACAATACAACAATTTTGGGTATAGCATGCAGTTGAAATGGCCTCCCCCCACATTTTTGGAGGTAGTTTGGAGTAAGCAAGCATCGTTCGAGCTGCTTCGCACAACGTACGATTACGTCGTTCGACTACTCCATTCTGTTGGGGGGTCCGAGCAGCAGAGAACTGATGTTCAATGCCTTGGTCTTTCAAATAACTATCAAGCGGGTCATTCTTAAATTCCGTCCCATTATCAGTTCTAATGCTCTTATCATGTTTGTTAAAAGAGCGTTGGCGGGGGTTTCTGACTTAGTTTGCTAAAGAAAAATCTATGTAAACCGGGCATAGTCATCGACAATAACAAGAACATGTTTCTTGCCACCGAGGCTAGAAATACGCATGGGTCCACATAAGTCCATATGCAATAATTGCAAAGACGATGAAGTACTGGGGTTTTGCTTAAGCGGATGATTAGTCCGTTTCAGCCTACCCATCGCACATGATGGACACACATGATGCTTATCATATTGAAAGGTTGGAATACCATCAACTACGTCTTTAGAGACTAGTCGATTGATACCCTTGTAATTCAGGTGTGACGTCCGATGATGCCATAACCATGAATTTTCTTTGGTAGAACGAGTAGCCAAACACATGGTTGTATGTGAAGGTGCATCATTGAGGTCAATAGTATATAGTGAAGCACAACGTTTACCAATAAGAAGATCATTTCCTTCGGTGGATTGCACCGAGCATTGTCGACGTTCAAACAGAACTTTAAGATCTCCATCGCAGCTTTGACTCACACTAAATAAACCGCACCCCAAACCTTCAACATATGAAACCCGTTTGATTGTTATGCCATTTTGCACATAATCTCCATAACCCTTTATCGCTGCAATTTCATCATTTCCAAATGTAACCGTTCCTAGGAATTTGTCAATGAAGTTGACAAGCAAGTATTTTTCGCCCGTCATGTGTCGAGAACAACCGGAATCAATATACCAAACACAGACGTCGAAAACCTGTAAATGTGAATTTCCTAGAGTTTAGGTACCCAAATATTCTTGGGTCCTTTTCGGTTAGTACCAGCAATAAACTTTGGTTCAACGATGAAATAATCACGTATAGCATCATGTAGTTTAGACAATAAAGCATAATTTAAAACCACATTACATGAATCATCATACGCATTATCAAGTTTTACATCGTTATCAGAAGTCTTAACACGCAACTTATTCCAAGTAGATGTTTTGTTCAAAGACGAAAATTGAAAAACATGAGATGATTTCCTAGGCCGACTAGCAGATTGCGTTGATTTGGTTGCTACTTTCTTAGTCGTGGACTTAGGAACCCATACAGATTTGTAATTCAAGTTTGAATTATGACCTGTGACACGAAAAACACCTTTGTTAGTTAGACGTCCAAACTTTTCAGTTGACACATGAGATGATTGATTTTGCAAAATCTCCAATTTAATTTTACGTTCTTTTGAATCATACTCACTTAAATCAGGTTTAGGACTTGTGTGTTGTGTGGACTTAACTGATGTCGTTAAAAGACTCGCTTTTGAAGTTTTTGTCAATGGAATCATAGGAATCTTTTCAGTTGACACAGAACCATCCGGAGAATGAACCTTTTTGACAACAAATTAAGTTGTAGAAACAACTTTTGAACCACGATTTCCAAATTGAGAACGTAGAGGATTTTTAAGAATAGTAATGGGTTTTACATCCTTAGATGTTGTTGTTCCCTTCCCCTTCTTAGTAATCCCACCAATACATTTAAGCACATTGGTTTCAACATTAGACGATTGCTTAAGTGTGTTATCCTATTTCAGTTGAATTATCTTTTGTTTTAAGTTTTTAATCTCAAGACATAATTCTTCAGCAGAAACTATCACTTCACCCTCCTTAAAAGCATAGGTACATTCTTTCTTAGGCAGTGAAGGCAATTTATCACACAAAGCAAGCATTTGTTCTAATGATTGGCACTTAAGTTGCAAGTCAATATTCTCCTGTTCTAGTTGAGCTACTATACGATTCAAATTACGTACAGCAGGCAAATGTAAATAATAATCATGCAAAGGATGAAGTTGACTTTCAAAATCTATCAAAGGTTCAATGATTGGTTCATTATGAGGTTCTACTTTTTCATCTAAAGAATTTTGACCTTGAGATTCTGTCTCAAAGAAAACAGTTAGTTCATGTGCTAGGTCTTCACGGAAAACATCATCTGGACATACAGGTAAAGCAGGTAGAATTGGTTTCACATCATAAGTTGATTCATCAAACACCTCATCTATGTTAACAATGCTAGAACTAGGTTTGATAAACACTTCATTCTCAAGCATTAAAATGTACTTCTCTAACATGAGTGTAGGAATGTAAACCAATCTACGTGTCGGCACATAATTAGCACATTGCACATTCTTTTCATTTTCAACAAGTTCCTTCAAGAAATCAAGATTTGATTTACCCATTTTTGCATTAATTTTCTCATACATTAAGCTAATTTGATGGTATTTTTTAGATTTGCCATTAACAATAATATCATCAAAATCAGCATCAGAAGCATGCACAAAATACGGTGGTAAACCAGCTTGAAAGTAATCAGAATGATATAATCCTGGAATCTTTTTGGAAGCTCCATCTAAGATCTTAGGATCTTCATAACCCAACCCCCACTTTTCACCATGAATCGTTTTTGGTCTGTTCATGAAAATTTTTTGTTTTGAAAGTTCTAAATCAATGATAGCTTTAGATTGCTCTGTACGATAGAGTTTTTCCTCATATCGAGCAAGTTGAGCTTTCATTAGAACAGACTCTTTTGACAACGAAGAAATTTCATTGTCTTTTTCAATTATGGCGTTTTCCAAATGAATAATTTTCTTGTTTAGCTTTGAAAGTGTGGGTTCATGTTGGTTTTTTAAATCAGAAAGATCTTTTTCTAAGAATTGAACTTTTTTTGCAAGCCGTTCAGATTTTAAACGATAATCAGTTCGTTCGACTTTAATCGGATGAATTGTCTTCTTAAGATCTTCCAACTCAGTTTTCGTAGAGCTGAGTTGGAGAGTCAATCGTTGCACATCCATTTACAATTTGGATGAGGAAGGTCTGGTCTCATTTAGTTTGATTTTATCTTTTAAAATCTTGTTTTCAGATTTTAAGCCTTTGACTTCTTTTGACATTGAGACCAGATTCTTCATCAAGTCATTTTGAATTTTTATAAAATCAGGTGAGATTTCAGTTGATTGTACCTCATCATCATTAGATGTTGAGTCAGAATTCTCCAATGCTTCCTTAGCTTTGATGAGCTTAGTCACCTTACAAACATTTGCATGTTCCACCTCTGAGAGTCCAGTTAAACCAAGTATCATCAACCGGTTTCAGCTCTCCCCCAGTTTTTCACAATCTTAGCCATCAACATTTTCTTCTTGTAGTAAGCTGCGTCATTCTTCTTAGGCATTTGCACTCACGAGAGTAATGACCAGCTTTGCCACAATTGAAACAGATTGAATCTTCCTTCTAGGAATCATCAGCACGTTGTTGTTTGGATTGATCAGCTTTCTTGTAGTACGAGAAAGATGATGAGTTTTTGCGTTGATTGCTTGATTTGCCTTTAAACTTGTGTTTGTTCAAGGCGTTTGTGAACATGGCTGCCATATTGACTAATTCAAGGTGAGAATCATCAACATCAGAAAGATTCAACTCTTCAGAATCAGTTGATTCTTCAACAAGCACTTTCTTGGACAAGCTTTTGGAAAATGATTTGCTCTTCTTTTTGGCAATTAGGGCAAGAGGATCGCCCGGAGAAGACTCTTTCCTTCCTTCTTGAAGTTTAGATACCTCAGGTTGGTAATGCATAAGAACTCCAACAAGCTCATGAATAGTCAACTTATCAATCTCTTTGGTAGATCGAACAATGGTTCCATAAGGAAGCCAATCAGCATTGAGCTTTTTGAGGAATTTCATGTTGACTTTAGCATGTACTTTTACAATCTTACACCTTTTCAACTCATTGAGAACACCATTGAAATGACGGTAGGTATCCTTGAGTTGTTCTTCTGGTTCCTGCTTGAAATCTTCATACAATCCCAGAGCCTTATTCAATTTAGTAACGTCTGACATGTCATAACCTTCTTGTTGTCATTTGATCTCATCCCATATATCTTTTACAGTAGTGTTGCTATCAACATTTTCAAATAGCTCATATGGGATAGCTTGCATGACAATATTCTTAGCCTCTATGTCACCCTGAGCTCTTTCACGTTTATCACCAGAAAGTTCATAGACTGGAATTGGCATACCAGTATCCGGATGAAAATCAACAACTGGACCATCTCTCAGAGAAGCCCATATATGTTTAGCTTTCTCACCCTTATAGTCTATGTACTGAGTGATACGATGAAGCCACTGAGTGTACTTGCCATCAAACAACACTGGAGGTCGGGAATCTGATCCAATGATACGAGTATCTTGAGTAGACATCTTAAATTGAGGTAGAATCGGTATAGATTCGGTATTAAACACAATCTATGATCAGGATTCAGTATAAAATCTAACAAGAATGTCAGATTCGGTAAAGATTCGGTACAGCAGCAGACTCGGTAAGTGGTTCGGTACTATAGCAGATTCAGTAACAATTCGGTAAACCAGATTCTGTATCAGAAACTGATAAGAATCACAAGTAACACACCCAGATTCGGTATGGATTCGGTAACCACACAACTTGAAGCCTCAGAATACCTAAAACCAAAGAATTAAGTGAAACCGAGATTCTGATTCAGTAAATGACTTGGTAGTCAAATTCTGTAAAATATTATGTGTAAACACAATCCAATTGCCTTGAATTAGATTCGGTAACCTTGCTGCAAAAGAAAACAAGTTAGTAACAAACAGAATATCAATGATACCGAAGATTCAGGATACCGAATGTCAACTGTAGCAGTAGACAATACCGAGTCTAAGTCTAAAACTTAGAAATATAACAGAATCCTTTCTCAAACCACACCAATTAGCTGCGTATAATCAAACCGAATGTGATAGAATCACAAACACACCACAATCTGCAATACTTAAGATGAATTTTCAGTAATGAAGCTGAGTCGGTATGACGGTTACGATACCGAGTGTTGATCAAATCTTCAAAACTTGAAGAATTGAAGAAATTGAACCGACAGAAACGTGATTTAACACCTCATGAACACAACTGAATCTTTAAATCTTCACAAAAATCCAGAATCAAGCTTGAATTAAGCAATACCGAGAGTTTTAGCCACAAACTCTAAAAATCAACTTGATTCTCCATAATTGAAGTTAAAAAGTTATAATGATGATCGAAACTCTTTTTAATAGACCTAATACACCTTCGCTGAACTTATTACAAGAATCTGAACGTCAGATTATCAAATTCGATAATACCGAATCTGATTCATTTTACCGAGAGTATTCAGATTCTGTAATCTACAATCTCTGGATCGATATAGTGATGTAGAATAACTTCCTGGAAGCTCTGATACCAAATGATAGGTCAGATCATGTTCAGATTGAGAGAAATGATAAGATAGAATGAGATTCGGTATGTAGGAAGGAGACTCGGTATGAGAGAGAATCGGTAAATTTACATTCCACAGCTTCTAGAACTCGGTTACAATACAATGGCTATCTAATTAGGACTACTTAGGTTTCTTATATAGCCTCTTCTAAGGAACCTTTATTTAAGCTTAATTCATATTAACACTATACAACTTCGGGGTCCTAACAAGATGCAGCAGGGAGCCAGGATCCTTTAAGTCAGAAAATCCACAGCTCAGCCACTAATAAATCCAACTATTACTACGAACCAGAAAATTTAGATGTCTATCAATTTAACCGCTTAAAATAATTTTTCATAGAAATTTAAAGAAAACTATGAAAATTCTGTGTCCTAAAAACTAGAGCGTAGAAATGAGAAAGAAAAAGCGCGTCAAAAAATAAGAAGTCGAAAAACAAACGTCGAAAAATAAAATTCGAAAAATAATAATAAGAAAGTAGAGGGTCTAAACTTAAAAGTCTAAAAACTAAAAACTTAAAAGTAGCAACTAATGTCTTAAAATTCTAAAGGAACTACGACAATTACTTAAAAAGGCACTTAAATCTTAAATAACGGGGAGGTACTATAACGAACCTCGTTTTTCCATTCTATATTTTTCATTTTTCCATTCCATATTTCCCATATTAAATGCCCAACAATATAATTAAACTTAATAGTCAAACTTTAATCGATAATGATTAAGCGTTAAGAATTATAAAATATACTAATTAACTTTGTACATTAATTGACAAGTTAATAAAAATAATACGTTAATTAACTTTTGTGAACAAATAAATAACTTTAAAACTTGTGTACTTAAAATATTTAAACTTGGATAATTAAGGAACCATTTAAGCTAAATTAAAGTTCAAGGTCTAAAGTGAAAAAGTTAAACCCTAACCCTAATAAACCCTAGCCGATTTTAGGGAGGGTAAAATTACCCTTCTACCCCTAAAATTTTCGGCCCTGACACCCCTTAATCACCTCCTCATTTGTTTAACTTGTTCTCTAATTAATTTCTTATTAAACCCTAACTCTAGAATAATCATATCCTCCCTATAAATAGAGACCAAGGCTAACCCATTCTATGTACCAAATCGCAACAACAATTCTCTCCCAAATCTCTCTCCCTCTCTCTCTAATTTTTGGCCAAAACCGAAAATTATCACCACCACCCCATCGAAAATCATCATCAATCTTCAAGGGTTTTCCAAGTGATCTTCAAGTGTTCTTTGCGTTCTTCTTGTTCTTCAAGAATCTTCAAGGTGTTCTTCAAGTTTTTCAAGGCTTTGATCTTCAATCTTCATCGTGTTCATCTTTTCTTTGTTAGTCATCTTCAAATTTTCAAAGGTATAACATAAACCCTAATCTATTTACATAAACCTTGATCTTTAATTCATGTTATAAACTTGTTTAATCATAAACACATACATAAACACACCTAGATCTAAATATACAAAAAAAGGGAATGCAATATATATGTATATGTATGTCGACCAAAAGAAAGAAAAAGGGAAAAGGAAAGTTTGATCTTTAAAACCTAGAAGATTAGATAAAGATTTGTTTGTGTTTAATTAACGAAGCAAAATAACTACATATATATACATATACATATCGACATATATATATATATATATATATATATATATATATATATGCATGTAAATTTTTTTATATATATATATACATATATATACGAGTTATATATACATATACATAATAAAACCCTAAACCATAATTACACCTAAACTATACTACATTAATTAAAACCCTAAACCTAACCCTAATTACTTAAACCCTAATTTACTAAACCCTAGTTTATTAAAACCCTAATTTATTAAACCCTGGGAGATTAATTAAACTCTAGTCATTTATTACAAACCCTAATCATTAAAATACCACTTTAATTAACTAACCCTAATTAATGAAACCCTAATACTACTTATATTATTAATTAACATGTATACACTATTACTATTACTAACACCTACAACCAACTACTTATATTATAAAAACATTTTGGCATATGTATTAGAGATGTATAGATCTTCGAACTTTCTTGACGAATGGTTTCTACGAAACTCTAGGCGGAAGGGTTTAGATTTTCCGATTTAAAGGATCCTATAACTCAAGCCCCTAGACCTGAAATGGCCATTCAAAGGGAAAGGGGTGATACGAAACTTATCTAATACGGCAAGTATCCTAAAATGGAAAACACTCATAAAGTAGAAACTTTCTAGTTATAGAAACTTACTAAAATAAGGAACCTACTAAAAGTGGAAACTTTCTAAAAATAGAAACTTATTAGGAAAGGAAACTTAGTAAAATGAACTATACTTAAAACACTAGCATACCTAAACACTTACTTAAACTTGCGCAAAAACACTTACTACTCTTAAATGTCAATAGGTTGACTTTCTGTTCGTTCCAACTTTCTATTCCGAGGAATAATCGTCATCCATCTCCGCTTACTAAGGTGAATTCATAGCCCCACTTTTTATTGCTAGCAAACTTATTTACTTTTATTGGGGTGAGACACATGCTACTTTTACTATTTACAATTTAGACACAAGTACCAACTGCTAAACTATGCTATACCCGGCTATGTCCGACTAAGTCCCTACAGTGATATTTTTAATTGCTCGTTGAATGCATGCTTAATTATTGGGGGTAGGCCTATAAGGAGTAACGTCCCCGATACATTTGACTAAGTCATTGTATTACTTAATAATGAAATTAAACCGATAAGTATAAACTACAACTTGTCTTTGGGGAAAACTTGAACGTTTAGTCTAAATATCACGCACTGGCATAACTTTTTGATCTGTGAGATCAACTTTACAAACTAAATCTTGTGGTCTAAAACAACGGTCAGACTTATTTGTTAAACCTATGAACTTCACTCACCCTTTTTGGTTGACACTTTAGCATGTTTTGTCTCAGGTGCTGTTTGATTCAAGCTTTCTTCCTTACTACTTATGTGATGCTACTTGGACATAGGATCAAGAGATATCGCATTATTTACTTTTGCATTTGAACATTTACATTATTGTTACTTCCATCATTGTAATGACATTCCATTTTCCGCTGCGTATTCTCAATAAAGATAATTTACCATTTAGTATTGTTCTCGTTTATTATAAAATGTTGGTTTGTTTGGTATTAAGTCACATTTCGCCTAGGCCCTAACTGGGGGTGTGATAGATTGGTATCAGAGCAAACCAGGCTGTTATAGAGAACCAGGATTGCATCTTTATGTGTGCCTTACTTGTAAACTAGGGTGCCTTAGCAATCTAGGAAACTATAACCTTTCCTGCCTTAGACTTTAAAGCACTTAGGATTGCCATATAATCTTAACACTTATACTTTACTACACTTGACTTAAAGATTCTAATCAAAGTCTCATTCCTAATGTTAGGATGTCAAGCTCAAGCATTAATAAACCAACTCGCTCCAAGCCAACCGAAGAAGATACTAAAGGGTCTTCCACTAAAAGAAAAGTCCAAAGTCCACCTTATGGCTTTGGTGGTCCTCATTCACCAAACTATAGCCCGGATACTCTACCTGCTTCTCCTGATTTTCACCCGACTCAAGGATCTGAAAGCGAAGGAGAAAGCTCTGCTAATTTTGCTGACTCTGGCTCTTTTCACCCATTGGTACATAAATCGATGAGTACTCCCGAATGGGATGCGCTTCAAAATCTCCCTAACGAAGACAGTGACTTCACAAATTATGAGCCCGAAGAAGAGCCTATTAAAGAATCGTCTGAAAACTCAACTCTAAAGAGAAAGCAACCCGAACCCGCTACCGGTCCATTATTTTGTAATAACATGGAGCACGTAAGGGTGAAGTGTGATATCATCATCCTTCAAAGTAGTTGTGAGAAGAATAGGGAGTTTAGCAGACACCACGTTGCTCGGATAGAAGTGCGTCTAAACAACCTAGAAAAAGAAAACACAATCTTGAAGGAAATCATCAAAGAATCCCTCGACTCTCAAACCGAAAGGTTAGAGAAACTTGTGAAGGATAACATGGAAAAAGTGATGAAGCAGTTTGAGGAAGAGAAGAAGAAATATGAAGACTACTTCAATCTTAATTTTTATTAGTTATTTTTCCATTTTCCATCGATGTAAAGGCTATGCCTTAAACTATTCCTATTCCCGAATCGTGTATTAAAAGGCTTATTTTAACGCCTCATTACTTAATAATATAAAGTGTTTCATTAATATCATGTGATATCAATAATTTATCTTATTCATACTTGTAATTGCTCAACCCTATAACTTGTTAACTTATCCGACTTATGTTCACTTCTATGTAGCAACATCATGGTTCGTCCAACTGCACCTACTGTTAACAATATCGTATTGACTACCGAGCAATTCCAACAGTTACTCACTGTCGCACAAGGCAACAATCAAGCTAATAATGTTAATCCTCAATCGAAACCTTGTTCATACAAGGATTTCACCAACTGTAATCCTCCTGCATTTAAGGGAAATGAAGAAGCAGTTGAACTAGTTCGCTGGTTCGAGAAGATGGAGTCCATCTTCCGCATTTGCAACTGTGGTGATAATGATCGAGTAAAGTATGCCACTAGCTCATTAGGTGGTAATGCTTTAACTTGGTGGTCTGCTCATTCCAAGTCCGTAGGAATTGATAATGCTAATGTAATTCCATGGGATGAACTCAAAAGCATGATGGTCAACAAATTCGGCCCAAGGAGTAAAGTTCAGAAACTTGAAGCTGAGTTCTAGAAACTCAAGGTAAAGGATACTGATATTGAGAACTATACCAACCGATTTCTTGAACTCTCTACTCTGTGTCCTGAGATGTTTCCTACCGAAGCAAGGAAGATCAAACGATATATTGAAGGTCTCCCCGAAGATGTTCAGGGGAATGTTATTGTTTCCGAAAAGGTTACTCTGGATGATGTGATTCTCATGGCACAAAATCTAATGTTGGCCAAGAGAAAAAGAGCGTCGGCCATTAAGCCTGTTGACACTAAGGGTAATGAAGGAAAAAGGAAGTTTGAGCCATCTCAAGGTTCAACTCAGAATGACAGTAAGAAGCTTGCGGATAGTACGAGGATGAATTATTAGGGTACCTATCCTTTTTGTATTCGTTGTGAGAGACATCACCCGGGGTGGTGCACTGCTACATGTGTGTTGTGTAAGAAAGTGGGACACGTAGCTAAGACGTGTAAGACTCCTCCAAAGGATAGGGTGATTGTTCCTACTAAAGCTCCTCCAACTTGCTATACTTGTGGAGAAAAGGGACACATTAGTCCAAATTGTCCTAAGAAGAAGGATAATCCTGCTACTGGAGCTAATGCTACTGCTGCGAAGGGTCGTGTGTTTATTATTACTGCTGCTGAAGCCCAAGATGAGGATGAGGTCATCACGGGTATGTATCTTGTCAATAATTATTATGCAACTATTTTATTCGATACTGGTGCCGAACGAAGTTATGTGTCTAGTGATGTTTGTACCTTATTTATTGAAAAGCCTCAACCCTTAGAAACCAAAAGATTAGTAGAAGTAGCTAATGGAAAGATCATGCAAGTCGATAAAATCTATAAAAATTGCAACCTAATCTTCGCCAATAAAGAATTTAAAATAGGCCTTTTACCGGTCGAGCTCGGAAGTTTTGACGTCGTAGTTGGAATGGATTGGTTACATCTATTACATGCTGCCATCATGTGTTACGATAAAAATGTTCATGTTCCATTGGGAAATGGAGATACTCTCATCATCCAAGGTGAAAAGAGTGGTTCCAATCTGAATATCATCTCCTGTATTAAAACCCGCAAATACCTTATGAAAGGTTATCCAGCTATTGTAGCCCACGTTAAGATGATTGAATCGAAAGAGAAGCGTATTGAAGATGTACCAGTGGTTAAAGATTTTCCCGATGTGTTTTCCGAAGATCTTCCTGGTCTTCCAACTCCTCTACAAGTTGAATTCCAAATTGATTTAACTCCCGGTGCTGCTCCTATTGCTAAAGCGCCATACCGTTTAGCACCCTCCGAGATGAAGGAATTATCTAATCAACTCCAAGAACTATTGGATAAAGGTTTCATTCGTCCAAGCTCGTCCCCATGGGGAGCTCCTATTCTGTTTGTTAAGAAGAAAGATGGTACGTTAAGGATGTGCATTGATTATCGTGAACTTAACAAGCTTACTATCAAGAACCATTATCCATTGCCGCGAATTGATGATCTATTCGACCAACTCCAAGGGTCAAGCGTTTATTCAAAGATTTATTTGAGGTCCGATTATCACCAACTCCAAGTCAAGGAATCCGATATTCCTAAGATTGCTTTTCGCACTCGCTATGGACACTATGAGTTTTGTGTCATGCCTTTTGGTTTGACCAACGCTCCTGCTATGTTCGTGGATCTTATGAATCGTGTCTGCAAGCCGTATCTTGACAAGTTTGTCATTGTTTTCATTGACGACATCTTGATCTATTCAAAGAATGAGGAAGAACATGAGCAACATTTGCGCATGATTCTTGAACTCTTACGAAAGGAACAACTCTATGCTAAATTTTCTAAGTGCGAGTTTTGGCTCAAAACCGTACAATTCCTCGGACATGTTGTTGATAGTGATGGAATACATGTCGATCCAGCTAAGATTACTGCTATTCAGAACTGGGAGATACCAAAGACTGCGAAGCATATTTATCAATTTTTGGGACTTCCCGGTTACTATCGAAGGTTTATAAAAGATTTTTCCCTACTTGCTAAACCTCTTACGAAGCTAACTCAAAAAGGAAAGAAGTTTGAGTGGTCCGAAGAACAGGAATCTGCTTTTAAGATTCTGAAGGAGAAATTGACCACAGCATCGATTCTATCTTTACCTGAAGGTACTGACAACTTTGTTGTTTACTGCAATGCCTCAAAGCAAGGCTTTGGTTGTGTTTTAATGCAACGAGAAAAGGTTATTGCCTACGCATCAAGACAGTTTAAGAAACACGAAGAGAATTATACCACACATGACCTTGAGTTAGGTGTCGTGGTATTTGCATTAAAGATATGGAGACATTATTTGTATGGTACCCATTTTACGGTGTACACTGACCATAAAAGTCTTCGACACATCTTTGATCAAAAATAGCTGAACATGAGGCAAAGCTGATGGCTCAAGTTAAGGAACGATTATCATTGTGAGTTGAAATATCATCCCGGCAAGGCGAATATATATATATATATATATATATATATATATATATATATATATATATATATATATATATATATATATAGTTGCCGATGCCCTTAGTCGAAAAGACGATGTTAAACGTGTTCGTGCTTTAAACATAAAAATCAAATCAAATCTTATCTCACAAATCTGTGAAGCTCAATCGGAAGCTATTAAACCGACACTTATCGAAGGTGAAGGACCTATCGGTTTTGAGAACCAACTTCAAGTGAAAGCTAATGGTACACGGTACTTTGGCAACAGAATTTGGGATCCTCGCTTCGGTAATCTCCGTGAACTAGTATTGGATGAAGCACATAAGACAAGGTATTCTATTCATCCCGGTTCCAGTAAGATGTATTATAACAACCCTCACTTTTCCCTTCTGAATTTACCAAATTGCCCTTAGGGTTTCAATGTCATATTCTGTGCATCATCATTAGGGTTGTTATCCATTTCGACAAACAAACTAAAAATTTATGCTTTCATTAAATGATCGTATGTATTGTTAAAACCCTAAACCTAACCCTACCTATTAAATACTAAACCCTAAAACCATTAATATTTAATATTAAACCCTAACCCTAATACTAAAATAATAATATTACCTAGATGTACTAAATTAATTGTGACAATTTATATACACCTAAACCTAATGAGAACTAAATAAAAACTTAATAAAAGATATGGGAAAATAATCTAAATAAATAAATAAAACTTATATTAAATAAAAGTAACATTTTTAGGGGAAAATATATATATATATATAAAATACATAATAAATATATAAGTGTCGTGTAAAAAAAAGGGGATAGAAATATGTAATGTATAAAAATCGGCTAGTATGGTGAAAGGACCCGTTCATATACATTATAAACGATTCACAATAGTTGATTACATTGCGAGGTATTTGACCTCTATATGATACATTTTACAAACATTGCATTTGTTTTTAAAAGACAAACTTTCTTTACATCGAAAATTGACAGGCATGCATACCATTTCATAATATCCACTATCCAACTATAAATTGATTTAATAATAATCTTTGATGAACTCAATGACTCGAATGCAATGTTCTTCGAAATATGCTATGAAAGACTCCAAGTAATATCTTTAAAATGAGCAAATGCACAGCGGAAGATTTCTTTAACACCTGAGAATAAACATGCTTTAAAGTGTCAACCAAAAGGTTGGTGAGTTCATTAGTTTATCATAATCATTTATGAAAGGACCCGTTCATATACATTATAAACGATTCACAATAGTTGATTACATCGCGAGGTATATGACCTCTATATGATACATTTTACAAACATTGCATTCATTTTTAAAAGATAAACTTTCTTTACAACGAGAGTTGACGGCATGCACACCATTTCATAATACATCCGACTATAATTGGCTTAATAATAATCTTGATGAACTCAATGACTCGAATGCAACGTCTTTCAAAATATGCCATGAATGACTCCAAGTAATATCCTTAAAATGAGCTAATGCACAGCGGAAGATTTCTTTAATACCTGAGAATAAACATGCTTTAAAGTGTCAACCAGAAGGTTGGTGAGTTCATAGGTTTATCATAACAATCATTTCAATATATTAATAGACCACAAGATTTCCGTTTATAAATATATGTACACTCGCAAGTGTATAAAAGTATTCTATAAGTTGTAGGCACCCGGTAACAAGCCTTAACGTTCATGTTTTACCCTCTGAAGTACACCAGATCAGGTGTATTTAATATAACCTCGAAGTACTAAAGCATCCCATAGTTAGGATGGGGTTTGTCAGGCCCAATAGATCTATCTTTAGGATTCGCGCCTACCGTACATAGACAAGTAGTTTAATGTTACCAAGCTAAGGGTATATTTCTGGTTTAAACCCACGTAGAATTAGTTTTAGTACTTGTGTCTATTTCGTAAAACATTTATAAAACAGCGCATGTATTCTCAGCCCAAAATATATATATTGCAAAAGCAATTAAAAAGGGAGCAAATGAAACTCACCATACTGTATTTCGTAGTAAAAATACATATAACGTCATTTAACAAGTGCAAGGTTGGCCTCGGATTCATGAACCTATATTAATTATATATATTTATATGTTGGTCAATATTTGTCTAACAATTTTTGGTCAAGTCATAGTGTACCACAATCCTAATGCTCGAGACTAATATGCAAAAGTCAACAAAAGTCAACTTGACCCAAAATGACTTCTAAAATTTATACGTGTTTATTATATAACTTAACTATAGTCGTTTTATATATTTAAATATATTTATTAGATTTTATAATAATAAAAGTCATTTATTAATAAAAATTTATATTAACGTTTATATATGATAAAATATATTTTATATATCTTAAGTAGTAAAATTTATAAAGTTCACTTAATATCGTAAAACTATAGTGGTAAGTATTATTAATGTAATTATATTACGCGTGGTGAAAAATATCTTTGTATCCCCTATTTATTTGATAAAATAATATTGATCATAATAATAATAAGTAAAAGTTGTATTATTTTATAATAATAATTATTATTATTCTATAAAAAAAATAACAATATTTATATTTACTAAAAATGGTATTATGATAAAATGATAATACTAACATAATAGTAATAAAGATATTTTATAATAACAATAATATTTCTATTAAAATAATAACGACGATAGTAATAATAATCATTTTAACAATAATACTAAAATTCAGTTGACTATAACTTCTAATCCGTTCATCGAAACCATTCGATATCTAAATGAAAAGTTCTTAATTTTTCGCTAGCTTTCCAATGACATGCATATCATATACCCTATCTCAGTAGCATATGTATCTAATTCAGGATTCAACAAACCTATCTAAGGACAATATCAAATGTACAAGCATGCATAATCCTATATACTCGAGCACTAGTCAGGGATACACTATTGATATATAAAAGTTAAGTTATGAGTGCTCACGTATCAATATTGAGATTCAATATTGCAGGAAAGTACGTAGACGCAACGGAGATGATAAACACTAGATTGACCTCACGAGCATACCCATGAACCATACCCATCACCTCCATAGCTATAAACCATATTTTCCTTAGCTTCGACTCATTCAAAAAACTATTTTGAAATCACTCGGACATCACTCCGTCGTAATATTTTAAGTATACTAATAATATCTTAAAATAATACAGAGCAAATATATATATAAATCGATTGAGAGAGTTTAGAGAAATATATTTTCAAGTTTCTATGAAATAATGAAACCTATTGAATTCTATTTATAATAGATTTTTGAATTATTAAAGTGAATTATTAAAGTATGAATTATTAAAGTGAATTATTAAAGTATGAATTATTAAAGTGAATAATTAAAGTATGAATTATTAAAGTGAATTATTAAAGTATGAATTATTAAAGTGAATTATTAAAGTATGAATTATTAAAGTTAAAATAAAGTAAAAGTAAAGTAAAGGTAAAGTTAAAGTATAGTAAAAGTATAAAAACTATGTATGTATAATACGCGTATAAATATATATAATATTAATTTAAATCGTTATATATATTTAATGAAATAAAATATAAATATCGTTATATTTATTATACTGGTTAAGTAATGAGTTGTCAAAAGTGATTCTAGATATTTATAAAAGTTATATACGTTTTAATAATAAAGTTCTTTTTAAACTGAAAACGTTTTTGTACGTTTGAAAATAGATTAATAGAATATTATAGAAACCAATTCTCCACTAGCTTTTGTCTAACTTTCGTAAATGACACTTTTTATTTTTATTTATAAATAGCTTTACAAATTATTTCGAATATCGTTAAGAGGAATAGATTTTCTCAAATCATAGTGGACCTCTCAACAGAGACTTGTAATCATAATTCAATGTTTCTGATAATTCAATCATTTAATATATTTTTTTTTTCGTCGATAATCATATTGAAACAAATACGTTCATATAAAGCATTATACGTTTAAATACTTTGTTGACATTTTCAATTTATAACATATACATATATTCATATATGTTCATTTAATGGTTCGTGAATCATTGGAATTTGGTCGAGGTTTAAATGAATGTATAAACATAGTTTAAAATCCTTGAGATTTAACTTAACAAACATTGCTTATCGTGTCAGAATAATATAAAGATAAAGTTTAAATTTAGTCGGAAATTTCCGGGTCGTCACAGTACCTACCCGTTAAAGAAATTTCGTCCCCGAAATTTGATAGAGGTCGTTATGGCTAACAATGAGAATGTTATTATGATGTAACGATTTTGAAGTTTTATCATGTCTAAGAAGTATGGATAAAATAATTTGATTACTCGAGGCGTATGAGGGAAGTTATCGTAAATGAAGGAAATAAGATTATAGTGATTCGTCATACCTTTTGATGTCATCACAATTGATCTCTGAATTTAAAGAAAATCTTTGTAATCTATGTTGGATTTGATGCTTCGGTGATTAAGGAGATTATGATTCTCTTCGAATTAATACGATAATCCATCTTGATTTCTCTGTCGGGTATTCACTATAAATCCACCTCCTTCATTTCCTTACAACTCACACCTTCTATTCTTTCTCCCTCAACTCATATTTTAAAGTATTTGTCAATATGCTTCATCCAGTACTGATTCTCGATATACTCCTCACTTTCATATCTGTCATTCTTCTTTTTCATCTGCCTCAGGAAGAATCTATTTACTTCTACTATACTCTCAGTTTTATAGTGTTTTTAGTTCTTCCGTGTCTTTATATTGCTATATGCATCGATATATACGGTTTATAATTTTTGGGTGGTTGTTGGGTTTTATATCTTCCCTTATATTTCAAAGCCCCTGCTTTTGTCTACTATAATCATTGACATCCATAGTTAATGCTCCCTTCTATTTGCTGCGATTTATACTCCAATTTCTATTTTGGAGTTTTGTCCTTTCGTTTCTTCTTCTTGCGATTAAGCAACGTTTGTAATGGTCCAGTATTCGCAGATATGAATTTCAGAATGAACATAGTTAATGTTCTAAGAAGAAAATGGTAATGGCACGATCTTGATTTGTTAATTTACCAGAATACCCTAAAAAGACCGAATCATCAAGAAAATATATTCTTGATATTTTTAGAGATTAAATAGAATACAAGAGTCGTGTAACATGGAACATGATGACGGCATGGTCTGTGAATCGTCATGTCCCATTAGAAACTTAGCATGACTTACTGTAATATAATCACGTTGATCAAGTGTCATTATATTATACTAACTCATGCTTCAGTTCCCAACACTACTTCAAAACATTCATAATTTAAACTCGAAAGTTTATAGAATATAGAAACTAATAGTTTCTTATATGATGTAACACTGATAGCGCAAAGAGATAAATGACTTCAGATAAGATTAGTTGTGAAAATATCTTCAGAAATATCGCGGATATTTATAATGAAATATATGATAATATCTTAGAATTTCTAATATTGATGGATGATGATGAAGATTTGTCTGTAAAGGTTTAGAATAAAGAGTAAGGTATTCGTTAATGACTTTAGCAGGCACTGAATCATTTAGATTCTTTGAAGGCAGATTTAGTCTTTGTGATTTGTCCACAGCCTCCTTCATAGTCTGTTCAATCCGTTTTCTAGTTCCAAACCTTCTCTTTTTCTCAGCTTTACCACCTTACTATTCTTTGTCATCAAACTTTTTACTGTTAAGATCGTTTACAGTTTTTGATGCTTCGTCAGCATTTCAAGAACTAGTTTGCAGTTCAAAATATTTTTCAGAACTTCACATTCAAAGTATGTAAGTCCAGGAGATAGACCTTTTACGTACACATATAACTGTTGGCGTAGACATGCTACGAGATTTCAAAAATACTGGTTACTGTTTTCCGATGATTCGTATGACAATTCTCGTTACAAGATGCGAATGAGTAAATGATGTGATTTCAATAAATATAATGATTTTTTGAAAAGTCAAAGATAATTGAAGTTGTTGGTAAGCTTATTGCTAAGGTGGCGAGATATGAAAGGTCCCCAGTAACGATGACGAAAGGGCAACGTATCTATCGAGGTTATAATAAGACTAGTCCGACTGAAAAGTTGAAGTTGACTTGCTGGAGCTGTGACAAAACTGTCTACTTTGAAAAGGAATTGAAAAGTCATTTTAGCTAATAAATGCCAAAGGGTCTGACACGGATACGCGTCGAACTATGACTTTGGCTTCGAGAGCTTTTTAGGTACATAAATGTGGGTAATATGTGGTTGGATCATCATCTCGATTGTTCATTGTTTGAAGTGTCTTCGAAAACTTCGGAGAGTTTGAACACAGTTGTAATCGTTAATATACATATGATGTTCTAACACAGTTTTGAAGTCAAAGTATAGCTTTAAAAGATGTAGGAATCTAAGAGTGATGTCTTCTATTAAATCATGACTTGGATTTTGATTTGTCAAAATCAGAATGCGTAATCAAATTTGGGTGAGAATGGTTGTTTTGATTACTATACAAGAATGTATATTGTTGTGAGATTTTGGGAGTATAGTTGATGATTTGCTTAATCAGATTCGAAAAATGTAACATATTAATTGTGAATTTATATATCTCTCGGGTATTACCTACCCGTTAAAAAAAATTTCACAATTAATATTTTGTACAAAAGAATTTTTATTACAGTCTTTATGAAAATATATATGTATATATTCTCTTCAGATGTAACATAGATTTTAATGAGTTAATACTAAATTAAACTCATTCGATATACGGTTGGAACTAGAATTGAATAATCCCTTAAAGGCTTTAGAGATTACATAAGTATTTCTTCAATAATATTGAAATTATGAATCAATACTTCGTTATTTGTTGATTAGTTTTTGTTAAATTCTTGTAAACTTCGCAAAGTACGAATGATGTTATCTGAAAAGTTTCGGGTACATCGATGATAAAAGTGTAAAATCAAACATATATTCGAATAATACACTTGATTTATTATGAATTGGATTTTTATTGAATTGAGACAGAGATTGTAAGTAACGATGGTTAAGTTGCGGACGAAGGACGTACATCATTGCATATTTGTAAAATGAATTAACTGAGTAGTTAAGATTCACACATAATAGCTTAGTACGGGAAGATTTATTATGGTTTAAAAATTTATACATATAAAATATACATATAAATCTTTCTATTGGAAATGAGTTAATACTTCATAACTCGTTGATACAATATATTTGTTGTTGATTCGTAATGATGTCCACAATGATTCTTGAACTGACAGAGTTTGTGATGTTACAGGTGCTGTTGATTCTGACGATACTGACGGCACTGACTGTGTTGATGATGCTACGGTCCTGTTGATGCTGTTGGTAAAACAATTCTAGCTTATAAATTGTACACCATTTTTTTATCAAAGTTTCTACTCTACCATCTCCGTTCACTCATCTGATTTACGGTCAGAATTAAATAATCTCTAAGATTTTGGAGATTACATAACTGCCGCAGAGATATCTCTTCAACGAAGTTTATGAATTAATACTTCATCGTTTGTTGTTAATGATATTCCTGGATATTTACAGGGCGTATGACGTTGATGTTTGAGATACAGATTGTGATGTTGCGGTGTGGGATGTGGATGTTGTTGTTGGTGGTGGTGATGGTACTGTTGGTGTTGCTGATGGTGGTACTGTTTATGCTGCTGGTGCTGCTGCTGGTGTTTGTAACCTTTACACCATATTCTCCAAAGCCACTACCCGAGCGCGAAGCTCGTTGACTTCTTCTATTACACCGGGGTGATTGTTGGTTCGGACGAGCGGATAAATAAAATATAGAATTTGGTATAGTATGTAATCGTGACGAGATACTCTAGAAATAAGAGAGAAAATGGTGTTTCGGATAGGTTCGCCGGTAAGTTCTTCAGGTTCTTCGCCAAGAGGGCAATGTGGTGGATGGAACGGATCACCTTCTTCTTGTCTCCAATGATTAAGGAGGCTACGAACCCATCCCCAATTCATCCAGAATAGATGATGACTAATTGGTTGATCCATTCCGGTCACACTGCTTTCGGAGCTTGAGTGGGATTCCATATCGGAATTCGAGGGACTTGAACTAATGACAAATTCCATTTCGTTCGATTGAATAAAGGATTTTTCGATATGAAATGATTTTTCGGCTATCGGGTGGTATTCTAATTATATAGAGCAAAAGGTTTCGTAGATTACGGAGGAATTTACGGAATATGCCAGGCAAAGTTTACAGTAACAGATACGCTAAGATATGAATTAGCAGATACGCTAAGATATGAATTTTGTCTATACACTATTCATGCAATCAATGCAATAAGATGTGTCTAGACTAAGAATGATAAGCAGGTAATTTCCGACAAAATGATGAGCAAAACTTTTGACATGCAGACACGGTCGAAGTCCAGACTCACTAATGCATCCTAACGACTATCAGTTAGACACACTAATGCAGACCTGGTTCGCTAAGACCACCGCTCTGATACAAACCGAAAGGACCCGTTCATATACATTATAAACGATTCACAATAGTTGATTACATCGCGAGGTATATGACCTCTATATGATACATTTTACAAACATTGCATTCATTTTTAAAAGACAAACTTTCTTTACAACGAGAGTTGACGGCATGCACACCATTTCATAATACATCCAACTATAATTGGCTTAATTATAATCTTGATGAACTCAATGACTCGAATGCAACGTCTTTCAAAATATGCCATGAATGACTCCAAGTAATATCCTTAAAATGAGCTAATGCACAGCGGAAGATTTCTTTAATACCTGAGAATAAACATGCTTTAAAGTGTCAACTAGAAGGTTGGTGAGTTCATAGGTTTATCATAACAATCATTTCAATATATTAATAGACCACAAGATTTCTGTTTATAAATATATGTACACTCGCAAGTGTATAAAAGTATTCTATAAGTTGTAGGCACCCGGTAACAAGCCTTAACGTTCATGTTTTACCCTCTGAAGTACACCAGATCAGGTATATTTAATATAACCTCGAAGTACTAAAGCATCCCATAGTCAGGATGGGGTTTGTCAGGCCCAATAGATCTATCTTTAGGATTCGCGTCTACCGTACATAGACAAGTAGTTTAATGTTACCAAGCTAAGGGTATATTTCTGGTTTAAACCCACGTAGAATTAGTTTTAGTACTTGTGTCTATTTCGTAAAACATTTATAAAACAGCGCATGTATTCTCAGCCCAAAAATATATATTGCAAAAGCAATTAAAAAGGGAGCAAATGAAACTCACCATACTGTATTTCATAGTAAAAATACATATAACGTCATTTAACAAGTGCAAGGTTGGCCTCGGATTCATGAACCTATATTAATTATATATATTTATATGTTGGTCAATATTTGTCTAACAATTTTTGGTCAAGTCATAGTGTACCACAATCCTAATGCTCGAGACTAATATGCAAAAGTCAACAAAAGTCAACTTGACCCAAAATGACTTCTAAAATTTATACGTGTTTATTATATAACTTAACTATAGTCGTTTTATATATTTAAATATATTTATTAGATTTTATAATAATAAAAGTCATTTATTAATAAAAATTTATATTAACGTTTATATATGATAAAATATACTTTTATATATCTTAAGTAGTAAAATTTATAAAGTTCACTTAATATCGTAAAACTATAGTGGTAAGTATTATTAATGTAATTATATTACGCGTGGTGAAAAATATCTTTGTATCCCCTATTTATTTGATAAAATAATATTGATCATAATAATAATAAGTAAAAGTTGTATTATTTTATAATAATAATTATTATTATTCTATAAAAAAAATAACAATATTTATATTTACTAAAAATGGTATTATGATAAAATGATAATACTAACACAATAGTAATAATGATATTTTATAATAACAATAATATTTCTATTAAAATAATAACGACGATAGTAATAATAATCATTTTAACAATAATACTAAAATTCAGTTGACTATAACTTCTAATCCGTTCATCGAAACCATTCGATATCTAAATGAAAAGTTCTTAATTTTTCGCTAGCTTTCCAATGACATGCATATCATATACCCTATCTCAGTAGCATATGTATCTAATTCAGGATTCAACAAACCTATCTAAGGACAATATCAAATGTACAAGCATGCATAATCCTATATACTCGAGCACTAGTCAGGGATACACTATTGATATATATAAAAGTTAAGTTATGAGTGCTCACGTATCAATATTGAGATTCAATATTGCAGGAAAGTACGTAGACGCAACGGAGATGATAAACACTAGATTGACCTCACGAGCATACCCATGAACCATACCCATCACCTCCATAGCTATAAACCATATTTTCCTTAGCTTCGACTCATTCAAAAAACTATTTTGAAATCACTCGGACATCACTCCGTCGTAATATTTTAAGTATACTAATAATATCTTAAAATAATACAGAGCAAATATATATATAAATCGATTGAGAGAGTTTAGAGAAATATATTTTCAAGTTTCTATGAAATAATGAAACCTATTGAATTCTATTTATAATAGATTTTTGAATTATTAAAGTGAATTATTAAAGTATGAATTATTAAAGTGAATTATTAAAGTATGAATTATTAAAGTGAATAATTAAAGTATGAATTATTAAAGTGAATTATTAAAGTATGAATTATTAAAGTGAATTATTAAAGTATGAATTATTAAAGTTAAAGTAAAGTAAAAGTAAAGTAAAGGTAAAGTTAAAGTATAGTAAAAGTATAAAAACTATGTATGTATAATACGCGTATAAATATATATAATATTAATTTAAATCGTTATATATATTTAATGAAATAAAATATAAATATCGTTATATTTATTATACTGGTTAAGTAATGAGTTGTCAAAAGTGATTCTAGATATTTATAAAAGTTATATACGTTTTAATAATAAAGTTCTTTTTAAACTGAAAACGTTTTTGTACGTTTGAAAATAGATTAATAGAATATTATAGAAACCAATTCTCCACTAGCTTTTGTCTAACTTTCGTAAATGACACTTTTTATTTTTATTTATAAATAGCTTTACAAATTATTTCGAATATCGTTAAGAGGAATAGATTTTCTCAAATCATAGTGGACCTCTCAACAGAGACTTGTAATCATAATTCAATGTTTCTGATAATTCAATCATTTAATATTTTTTTTTTTTCGTCGATAATCATATTGAAACAAATACGTTCATATAAAGCATTATACGTTTAAATACTTTGTTGACATTTTCAATTTATAACATATACATATATTCATATATGTTCATTTAATGGTTCGTGAATCATTGGAATTTGGTCGAGGTTTAAATGAATGTATAAACATAGTTTAAAATCCTTGAGATTTAACTTAACAAACATTGCTTATCGTGTCAGAATAATATAAAGATAAAGTTTAAATTTAGTCGGAAATTTCCGGGTCGTCACATTTATTTCCATCATTTTAATAGACCACAAGAATTTCATTTCTAGTTCTCATAAATATGCGTCCCATGCATAGAGACAAAAATAATCATTCATATGGTGAACACCTGGTAACCGACATTAACTAGATACATATAAGAATATCCCCTATCATTCCGGGATCCTCCTTCAAACATGATATAAATTTCGAAGTACTAAAGCATCCAGTACTTTGGATGGGGTTTGTTAGGCCCAATAGATCTATCTTTAGGATTCCCATCAATTAGGGTGTCTGTTCTCTAATTCTTAGATTACCAGACTTTAATAAAAAGGGGCATATTCGATTTCGATAATTCAACCATAGAATGTAGTTTCAATTACTTGTGTCTATTTCGTCAAACATTTATAAAAGCGCATGTATTCTCAGTCCCAAAAATATAAAGGGTAAAAAGGCAAATGAAACTCACCATGCTGTATTTCGTAGTAAAAATACATATAACATCATTGAACAAGTGCAAGGTTGGCCTCGGATTCACGAACCTAAATTAATTATATATATTTATGTGTTGGTCAATATTTATCTAACAAATTAGGTCAAGTCATAGTGTACCACAATCCTAATGCTCGAGACTAATATGCAAAAGTCAACAAAAGTAAATTTGACTCAAAATAATTTCCAAAAATCTATACATGATTAATATATAGTTTAAATATCGTCGTTTTATATTTTTAAATATTTTTAAAAGATTTATTAGAGTAAATAATATAATTTACTTATTAATAAATAAAATTTTATATTAAATTTATATAATAAAATATACTTTTATATATATTAAGTAATAAAATTTATAGGGTTCATTTAATATCATAAAGATAATATAATAGGTATTATTAAAGTAAGTTATTACACATAGTAAAATATGTTTGTATCACATATTTATTTGATAAAATAATATCTATAATGATAGTAAGTAAAAGTTGTATTTTTTTGTAATAATTAATATTATTATAAAAATATCAATATTTATAATTACTAAGATGACATTATGATAAAACGATAATTCTAATTATGATAACTTTAATATCTACGATAATTTTTAATATTATCTTTAAAATAATAATTCTATTTAAAATAATAATAATCATGATATTTTATAGTAACAATGACATTTCTATTAAAATGATAATTTTTGTTAAAATGATAGTTTTAATACTAACGATACTTTTAATAATAATAGTAATGATAAAAATAATAAGAACGATAATTTTATCTAAATCAATATCTTATAATATTTTAATTTCATCATGATACTCTTACTCATTATTTCCTAATCGTTTCGTTTAATAGCTTTTAATCGTCTTTTATATTGTATTCATAATAATGATAATAATAGTAATCAAAATAATTAGGTGTTACAAATATTTATTTTAATTACACTAATATTAATAATGATAGTTACTATAACATTATTAACGATAATACTAATAATTATCTTAATGATAATATAGTAATAATAATAATAACAATAACAATAACCATTTTTAAATAATGATATACATATTAATAATGATAATAATAATAATAATAATAATACTAATAATAATAATAATAATAATTGGATAATAATAATAATACTAATTATAACATTAACGATAATAACGATAGTAATAATAAATAAAAAAAATAACAATTTTTAATGATAAATCTCTTTTATTGATAAAGATAATAATAATGATAATAATAAGATAAAACTAGAAACGTTAAAAACGACGATGATAATAATCATTTTTAATAAAAATATCGAAAATTCAATTGATTATAACTTCTAATCCGTTCATCGAAACCATTCGATATCTAAAGGAAAAGTTCTTAATTTTTCGCTAGCTTTCCAAGGACATGCATATCTTATACCTTATCTCAATCGTAAGTGTAACTAATTTAAGATTCAACCTAACCTGTCTAAGGGCAATATCAAAAGTACAAGCATGCATAATCCTAAATACTCGAGCACTAGTCAGGGATACACTATTAGTATGTAAAAGTTAAATTATGAGTACTCACGTATCAATATTGACATTCAATATTGCAGGAAAGGTACGTAGACGCAACAAAAATGATAAACACTATATTAACCTCATGAGCATACCCATGAACCATACTCAATCACCTCCATAGCTATAACCCATAATTTCCTTAATCCTATCCTACTCTAAAAACAATTTCGAAATCACTCGGACAGCACTCCGTCGTAATATTTTATGTATACTAATAATATCTTGAAATAATACGGAGTAAATATATATATGTAAATCGATTGAGAGAGTTTAGAGAAAAATATTTTCAAGTTTCTATGAAATAATGAAACCTATTGAATTCTATTTATAATAGATTTTTGAATTATTAAAGTGAATTATTAAAGTATGAATTATTAAAGTGAATTATTAAAGTATGAATTATTAAAGTGAATTATTAAAGTATGAATTATTAAAGTGAATTATTAAAGTATGAATTATTAAAGTGAATTATTAAAGTATGAATTATTAAAGTTAAAGTAAAGTAAAAATAAAGTAAAGGTAAAGTTTAAGTATAGTAAAAGTATAAAACTATGTACGTATAATACGCGTATAAATATATATAATATTAATTTAAATCGTTATATATATTTAATAAAATAAAATATAAATATCGTTATCTTTATCATACTAGTTAAGTAATGAGTTGTCAAAAGTGGTTCTAGATATTTATAAAAGTTATATACGTTTTAATAATAAAGTTCTTTTTAAACTGAAAAAGTTTTTGTACGTTTGAAACTAAATAGATCAATCGAGTCTTTATGAGATTCAATCTTCCACTATCTTTTGTCTAGTTCTCAATGATTGACAATTTGTTCTTATTTATAAATCACTTTACCATTTTCCGAATATTGTTAAAATGGAAAGATTTCTCAAATCAATGTGGGCCTTTCAACAGAGACTTGTAATCATAATTCAATATATCTGATAATTCAATCATTTGATCTTATCTTCTAATTCCATTGATAAACATTTTGAAACAGATACAATCATATAAAGTATTTAATCTAATATTTTGTTTACGTTTCAAGTTATAATATATATACACATATACATATGTAATCATATTCGTTTAATGGTTCGTGAATCATTGGAACTTGGTCAAGGTTGAATGAATGTATGAACATAGTATAAATTCTTGAAATTTAACTTAACAAATATTGCTTATCGTGTCGGAAACATATAAAGATTAAAGTTTAAATTTGGTTGGAAATTTCCGGTGTCAGAAACATATAAAGATTAAAGTTTAAATTTGGTTGAAAATTTCCGGGTTGTCACTGTACCTACCCGTTAAAGAAATTTCGTCCTGAAATTTGAGTGGAAAGGTCATGAATGACAATAAGTATGTTTTCATGATGCATACGGGCTGAAAATTAGACTTTTATCATCAGCGAATAATTTGGATAAACAATCCATTTATATGAAGAGTACGAATGAAGCTAACATAGAAGAGTGAAATGAGTAAGTGTAGATTCATCTTATCATTTGACGTAGATATGATTGATTCCCAGATTTCAAGGGATTTGAAGAAAATCTTCTTAATAAGATTTGACTCTCCGGTAATCAAGGGAATTAGGATCCGCTTTAAATGCGATCGTCCATTTTAATTGTTCTGTCAGAGATTTTCTTATAAATTCACCTCCTTCGTTTCCTTACAACACACACCTTCTGTTGATGCATTTTATGCAAGTCCCTAGAATCTACCCACGTCCATTGCAGGTACAACAGTTTACAGGCCACCATGATTGCTCGTTATTATCCTATCCGTGTTTGTATGTGGTTACAGGAACTGCAGGAACGAGATTTAGATGTTTGACTATGTTAGACTTAGTTAGACGTACGAGTGAAGCCTCATTAGTACGGCTGACAGGCTCATACGCACGGTTGATGCTGAGCTAAGTCACAATTACAACCTAAATGAGAATACACGAGTGAGTGATCACCCGTACGGCTGATGAAGCCAACTCGTACGTGTGATGAATGAATCATATTGGTGAGTCAACAGCAGGGGTATATAAAGTCTTATGTTCTTCATTTTAGGTTACGCCTCTCATTTGTTACACACACTCAGATCTAGTGAGCTCCTCCTATTCTCTCTCAGTCCAAATCACCCAGGTGGTGAATAATAGCTCTAGGTGTTGATCTAATCACACTTGATTTAGTTGTGGTTTGACTAAATTAATCAAAAAAAACTTAACCTATTCACTAGAGGGTTTGATTCACTTATTCCGCCATTGTGTGAGTTAAATCTATTTATTTCTAAGTTCCTAGTCATGTTTCACCACCTTCTATTCTTTCCCCCTCAACTCATATTTTAAAGTATTCATCAATATGCTCCATCCAGTTCTGATTCTCGATATACTTCTAACTTTCATATCGGTCATTCTTCTTTTTCATCTACCGCCGGAAGAATCTATTTACTTCTACTATACTCTTGGGTTTATAGTGTTTCTAGTTCTCCCGTGTATTTATATTGCTATATGCATCGATATATATGGTTTATATTTTCTGGTTTGTCGTTGGGCTTTATATGTTCCCTTATATTTCAAAGTCTCTGCTTCTGTCTTCTATAATCATTATCATTCACAGTTAATGCTCTCTTTTATTTGCTGCAATGTATACCCCAATTTCTATTTTGGAGTTTTATCCTTTCGTTTCTTCTTCTTACAATTAAGCACCGCTTGTAATGGTCCAGAATTCACAGATATGAATTTCGGAATGAACATTGTTAATGTTTTAGGAAGGAAATTGTGATGGCACGATATTGACTTGTCAAATTAATAGAATACCTTGGAAAAGGCCGAATCATCAAGAAATATTTTCTTGATATTTTAGAGGTTAAATAGAATACAAGAGTCGTATAACATGGCACATGATGATGTTATGATCTGTGAATCATCACGTTCCATTTAGAAACTCAGCATGACTTATTGTAATATAATCACATTGATCAAGTGTCATTATATTATACTAATTCATGCTTCAGTTCCCAACACTACTTCAAAATATTCCTATTTTAAACTTGAATGTTTCAGAATTTAGTAACTAAAATAGTTTCTTTTATGATGTAATACAGATAGCGCGAAGAGGTAAACGATTTCAAATAAGAAAAATTAAGAAAATATCTTCAGAAATATGGAGGATATTTATAATGAAAGATATGATGATATTTTAGAATTTCTAATATCAGAGGATGATGAAGAATATTGTCCACAGGGGTTTAGAGTCAGGAGCAAGGTATTCGTTAATGACTTCAGCAGGTACTGAATCATTTGGATCCTTTGAAGTCAGGTTCAGTCTTTGTAATTTGTCCACAGCCTCCTTCCTACTTTGCTCAATCCGTTTTCCAGTTTCAAAACTTCTCTTTTTCTGCGCTTTGCCAGCACACTTCATCATTATCATCCATCTTTTACCGTTTAAAGTCATTTATAGTTTTTGCTGCTTCATCAGCATTTTTTCCATTTTCGGAGAACCAATTCGTAGTTCGAAGTGTTTTTCAGAAACTTCACATTCAAATTAAGTCCAGAAGATAGACGTTATATATACACATATAACTGTTGGCGTAGACATGCTACGAGATTTCAAAATACTGATTGCTAATTCTCAATGATTCATATGGCAATTCTCATTACAAGATGCGAATGAGTAAATGATGGGGTTTCAATGAATAATTATAATGACTTTTTGGAGAGGCTAAAGTCAAAGGGTAATGAAGTTGTTGGTACATCTGCTAATAATGTGGTAGAATGTAAAAGGTTCACTGGTAACGATGGTGTATATCACAAGGTTATAATAAGGTTAGTCTGACTGAAAATTCGAAGTTGACTTGCTGGAGCTGTGACAAAACTGGCTACTTTGAATAGGAGTCGCAAAGTTATTTTTGCTAATAAATGCCAAAGAATCTGACGCGGATACGTTGTTTAAACTTATACTTTGGTTTCAAGAGTTTTTCGGGTACATAACTGTGGGTAACATGTGGTTGGATCATCATCTTGATTGCACATCATTCGAAGTGTCTTCAGAAATTTTCGAAGGGTTTGACCACAGATTGTAATCGTTAACATACATTTGATATTCTAACACAGTTTTGAAGTCAAAATATAGCTTGTGAAAGATGTAAGGATCTAAGAGTGATGATATTTGAAAGGACCCGTCCTAATCCATCCGGACGAAGTCCATATCGATTATAAATGATTCACAATAGTTGATTACATCGCGAGGTACTTGACCTCTATATGATACATTTTACAAACATTGCATTCATTTTGAAAAGACAATCTTTCATTACATCTAAAGTTGACAGACATGCATACCATTTCATAATATATCCTATAATTGACTTTATAATGTTCTTAATAAACTCAACGACTCGAATGCAATGTCTTTTGAAATATGTCATGAATGACTCCGAGTAATATCTTTAAAATGATCAAATGCACAGCGGAAGATTTCTTTCGTACCTGAGAATAAACATGCTTTCAAGTGTCAACCAAAAGGTTGGCGAGTTCATTAGTTTAGCATAAATAATCATTTCATAATTTTAATAGACCACAAGATTTCATATTTCCATTTCTCATAAACATACGTCCCATGCATAGAGACAAAAATATCATTCATATGGATTGAACACCTGGTAACCGACATTAACAAGATGCATATAAGAATATCCCCTATCATTCCGGGATCCTCCTTCGGACATGATATAAATTTCGAAGTACTAAAGCATCCTGTAATTTGGATGGGGTTTGTTAGGCCCAATAGATCTATCTTTAGGATTCGCGTCAATTAGGGTGTCTGTTCCCCAATTCTTAGATTACCAGACTATAAAGGGGCATATTCGATTTCGATCATTCAACCAGATAATGTAGTTTCGATTACTTGTGTCTATTTCGTAAAACAGTTATAAAAAGTTGCGCATGTATTCTCAGCCCAAAAATATAAAGGGTAAAAAGGCAAATGAAACTCACCATATTGTATTTTGTAGTAAAAATACATATAACGATATTGAACAAATGCAAGGTTGACCTCGTATTCACGAACCTATATCATTCATATATATATATATTAACACATATACTTGTAATCGAATAAAGTTTATATATATTTTATAATGTATTAATATTAATATTTTTATGTATACTTATGTTAGTTCCTATAATAGGTTATGTTATATATAAAGTATATAATTTAATGTTATAATAATAGGTTAGTTAAGATATAAAAACATGGTAACTCGTAATATTATTATACTTATGCTATATGTAATAATTATAAATAATATTCGTTGTAATGAAAATAATAATACTTTTGGTAACTTTAGTTAAATCAATAATAATGATAATAATCATATTAATGTTAAAAAGAATGATAATTATAATAATAATACTAATAATAATAATATTGATAATAATAATTGTAATAATAATGTTAATATATATAATGATAATAAAATATATGTACAATATGTTACTACTACTACTAATAATAATAATAATAATAATAATAATAATAATAATAATAATTATAATAATAATAATAATAATAATAATAATAATAATAATAATAATAATAATAATAATAATAATAATACCTTAGAAGCATTAAAAGAAATAAACTGCCCGAAACAGGACTCGAACCCAAGACCTCTCGAACATCGCAACACCCCTTAACCATTCACTCTATTTCTGTTTTCTGAATTACACTCGTATTAAATCAATATATCCAGTATCCTTCTGTTTTCCTATGTTCTCCATATTTCCCAAATTAAAATCGCCCAAACAAAAATAGTTGTCACAAGCGGGGATCGAACCCGGGACCTCCTGGAAAACAACCCATGCCGTAACCATCTACGCCACTCTTCAGTTTCTGATTTTACATTCCCTATTTAATTTATTTAACCCATCATCATCACGAGTTTATTATCTCATAATTGTGTTCCATCTCGACTATCCTAATCGTTGGTTATTATCATTTTATGTACCATGAGCATCATCATCTTACTAGAACATCATCATCTTCATATATTAACATCATTTCGTCACCAATAACCCGTTATACTCATAATCATCTTGATTAACATTTATCGTATATCGTTATTATTTAAGCTTCATTGTTAGAACCCCTTAGAAACAGACGTATAAAGCTGCAGTGTAGCAGCAGCGATGAGAAACAAACAACAACAAGAAAAATATATTGATTGAGTAATGGTTTGCGAAGTTGCAGCAGGAAAAATAGAAAACTATACGCTGCATATATGTAATCACTTGAAAACTCATGAAAGCCCAAGGCCCAATTCTTTTGTAACAGCCCAACCAAAGCATCAACTAGCCTCTGACCCGATTAAGTTTAAGAAAAGATATTCCAGTTTGCAGTCCCTACTTGCATTCAAGTTCTTAACGTATTAAAATATCCAACTTGTGAATTGGACAGGAGGTAGTGGGTGTCGGCCCTACTCTAAAACAACTATCACGCCTAATATTATTATCCTATCTGCTTTATTAATATCATAATCACATGTATCATCATCTCTCTTTCAAAGTACATCATTATTGTTTTATAATCACACGCACCCTTACATCTTCAATAACATAAATACCTTGTGACCATCATCTTCATCTTTATCAATATCGTTTCACCATAAACTCGTGAGCAGAAGTTGCAGCAGTAGTATAGCAGTTCATCACTCATTCTCAAGTCATTATAATGCTCGACAAAAGATTAGTAACACAAGTATTTATTCGCGAGTTTTGGTGGTGTCAAAGAAGTCGATGGAAGGAGGGGGATGGGGTTTGTTTGTGGTGATTTTTAGTGGTAATACAAGTGATGTCAGTCGCGATTTGCAAAGAAGAAAAAGAAGAGAGAGAGAGAGAGGGAGATTGAGTGTGAGAGAGAGAATGAGGAGATGGTGATCATGGTGGTGCAATGTTGGGTGTAGGGTGGAGACCGATGGTTTGTTGTGATGGTGAAGTGGTGGATTCCGTTCTTTTAATAAATCGAATATAGTGATAGTTGTGAGGGTTTTATGTTGACGAAAGGAAGAAGAAAAAAAGAATAAGAAAGAAAGAGAGAAGGTGGCGGGTTATAGAGATTTAATGAACAAGAGTTGGTTAGGAACCGAAGAGGATGATAGATGAATGGTGATGCGAGTGATTTAATGGAAGTGAAATGGTGATGTTCGGTTTGAAGATGAGCCGGGAATGATGGCGGGGTTTGTGTTCCAAAACAGAAAAGGTATAGCAAATCGTTGGTGATAATGGTTGTTCAAGTTTTTGAGGTGGTGATTGTACATGAGGTAGTGGTGGTGTTTTAAATGGAATTGTGAAGGTTGAGTTATGTTCAAATAATAATCGAATATTAGATGCAGTAATTCCTTTTGTTTGTATTCTGAATTGATTAGGACGTTTAACAAATTAGAGACAGGATCAATTCAATCAAGGACTAAATAACAAAAAAAAAAATTATTAAGCTGTAAAGGTGATTAGATTTGTACAATTGAAAATGATACGTAACAAATTGTGGATAGAAACAAAGCATGATGAAGTTTGATGAATATCTTGCACTGATTTGGATTCAAGCATAAGACTTTATGCCAATTTTTATTAATAATTACTAATTATGATTATGATTATATTTTAAATTCAAATAATAATAATAATAATATTAATAATAATTATTAATAATAATAGTAATACTGTTAACAAGTTACAATAATAATAATTTTGGTGAATTTGATAATAATAATATTATTAATGATAAAAATAATAAAATATATTATTTTCTAATAAAAAATATGATAAGTCTTACTATGGTAGATAATTTATTTTAAATGTAAATTATAGTTTTAATTATTCTCATAGTATATCAATTAATACTTTGAAATTGTTTTGTATATTGTCATATGTATATATATGCTTACCTTAATCGTAAACTGCTGTTCATGAATCGTCGGTATTAGTCAAAGGTCAAATGTATACATGAACACAGTTCAAAGTTTTTGAGATTCAGCATTACAGATTTTGCTTATCGTGTCGAAATCATATAAAGATTAAGTTTAAATTTGGTCGAAAATTCCCGGGTCATCACAGTACCTACCCGTTAAAGAAATTTCGTCTCGAAATTTAAGTGAGGTCATCATGGCTAACAATAAATATGTTTTCCTGATGAATATGAGCTGATAAATAGAGTCTTATCATTATTGAATAATATAGATAAAATAATCCGATTATTCGAAGAGCACGAATGAAGCTATCACAAAAGAGAGAAATGAATAAATGAAGTTTTGTTTTAACTTTTGACGTTGCCTTGGTTCAATTCCGGAATTCAAGAGATTTAAAAGAAAATCTTGAAAATCTATAAGATCTGATTCTTCGGCGAATAAGGAAATTAAGATCTCTCTAATTAAATACGGTGATCTGCTTCGATTACTCTGTCGACATTTCCATTATAAATTAAACTCTTCCGTTCCATTATTCTCACCATTCCTATACTTTCCTTCTTGTTTCATACATCCAAAAGATTCTGAAAATGTTTAATCCAGTTCTGATCCTTGTCCTTATCATGACTATCTCCACAATCATTCTCCTTTTCCAACTTTCACCGGAGGAATCTGTTTTCTTCTACTTCGCCCTTGGGGTTATAGTGTTTTTGATTCTCCCGTGTCTTTATGCGGCGATAAACATTGATATACACGGTTTGTAATTCCTATGTTTGCGATCGGCTTTATATTTTTCCTTTATTTTTCTGAGCTCCATGCTCTTGTTTTCTCTTCCTGACTTCAAGTCAAGCGAATAATGGTACAGAATTTGTAGATATAGAGTTCTGAATGATTATAATGTTCTAAACAGGGTAGAACGTGATAGCACGATTTGATTTTCAAATTTATCAAAAATACAGACGATGGAACCATCAAGAATATATTCTTCTTGATATGTTCGGAGATTATGTAGAATGAAAGAGTTATGTAACATGACACATGATGATGGTATAATCTGTGAATCATCATGTTCCATTTAGAAACTCAGCATGACTTACTATAATATAATCACGTTGATCAAGTGTCATTATATTATACTAACTTATGCATCAATTCCCAACATTACTTCAATAAGATTCATATTTTAAGCTCGAAAGTTTACAGAATATAGAAACTAACAGTTTCTATATGATGTAACACTGATATCATGAAGAGATAAATGATTTCAGATAAGAATAGTTATGAAAATATCTTCGGAAATATGGAGGATATTTATAATGAAAGATACGATGATATCTTGGAATTTCTAATATCGATGGGTGATGAAGAAGATTTATCCGTAAGGGTTTAGATTCGGAAGCAAGGTATTCACTAAAGATTTCATCAAAAGCAGAATCATTTGGATTCTTTTAAGTCAAACTTATTCTTTGTGATTTATCCACGGCTTCCTTCATAGTTTCGCATATCTACTTTTCGGTACTAAATTTTCTATTGAATGTTTCCAATATAATGATACACAGGAAGCACGAAAAGGTATATAATTTTGGACGAGAATATTTATGAAAATATACTCAGAAATATCGAAGATATTGATGATGATATTTTAGAATTTCTAAGTTCGATGGTTGATGGAGAAAGATTTTCCGCAAGATTTGAACATGACTTCGGATCAAGATATTCACTAAAGATTTCAACGGATCTAGATTTATCCGGGTGCTATGAATTTAGGGTATGTTACTTGTATTTCTCCTTGGTTTCCTTTATGGTTAGCTCAATCCGCTTTCCAGTTCCAACTTTTCTGAGCTTTTCCAACATACTAATCTTTATCATAAAACTTTCGATGATTATGGTCATTTACAGTTATCTACAGTTTCTGCTGCTTCATTCAGCTTTTTCAACATTCAGAGTATTGATTTGTGACTGAGTGCTTTTCAAAATTTCAGAATGAGAGATCATAATTCTAAGAGATAAATGTCATATATATAACTGTTAATGTAGATATGCTGTGAGTTTTCAAAGTACTGATTGCTGATTTCCGGTAATTGTTATGACAGTTCTCGTTATAAGATGCGGATGAGTATATGATAGGGTTTCAATGAATAAATATAATGATTTATCAGAGAGATTTAAGCCAAAAAGCAATGAGGTCACTGGTACGTCTGCTGGTAATATGGTGGAATATAAAAGAATTCTCCGGTATCAAAAAGGTAATTGTATATATCAGGATTATAGTAAGGTTACTTCGAATGAAAAGTCGAAGTTGACTTGTTGAAGCTATGACAAAATTGGTTAATTGGAAAAAGAGTTGAAATGTTATTTTTGATAATAACAATGCCAAAGGAGCTAGAACGGACACGTGTTAAACGTTTACACAGGTTCCCAGTGTTTTCAGGTGCATAACTATATGCATCAATCTTTTCTTCGGTAGATGTAGTGCGGTTGGTTCATCCTCTCTACTGAATGTTTTTAAGAATCATGAAAGGTTTGAACACAGATTAGAATCGTCAAGATACAAATGAGGTTTAAGATGAAATCAAGTGACAACTTGAAGAAATGTTTAGTTTCATATGTTATAATCAATATTTTAATTCATTTTAATTGTCCAATGTTGGTAGACCTCAGTCGATAATTCACAGTTAACAGTCCAATAATTTATATATAATTTAATATATGATATTCGAATTAATTAATACGTGTCGTGACCCGTATACGTCTCAGACTCGATCACAACTCAAAGTATATATATTATTATAGAATAAACCTCAACCCTGTATAGAGAACTCGATCATTACTGCATATAGAGTGTCTATGGTTATTCCAAATAATATACATAGATGCGTCGATATGATATGTCAAAACCTTGTATACGTGTTCCGATATTTAAAGTGCGTAAAATAAATAACAAAAATTAAATAACGATAAATAAAATGCGTAAAGTAAATAACAGAAATTAAATGACGATAAATAAAAATGGCGAGAATGTAAATTGCGATAAATAAAATGTAATCAGTTAGCTAGGAACAATTAGCTAGGAACAGTTAGCGTGGATTCTTAACAAAATTTTCCATAGTTAATTTGTTTGTTTCTAACAAATTTTATTTTGTCAAATGTTTCCTTCATTATGCCACTTGTCGGATTCTGATAGGTCAAAATCCAAATATGAAATTGAATGAAAATGATTATTCTGCGGTGAACGGATACATATATCGATGGATGTAAGTAGGGTCGTAAATGACTGTTGAATCAGCTTCAAAGAATGTACAGTGTAACTTATTAATGTGAAATCTGAATATTCTTCGGGTATTACCTACCCGTTAAAATATTTTCACAATTAACACTTTTTACGAAAGAATTTTTAATTACAATCTTTATGACAACATATATACATATATATTTTCTTCAGATGTAATCATGGATTCATTGAGTTAATATGATATTAAACTCATTTGGTTTACCGTTAGAACTAGAACACATAATCTCTAAAACATTTAGAGATTACTTAATCACCACGAAAAACGAAGATAATTGATGTAGAACGATACGTAGAATGATGATTATACTCGAGGTACAGAATGAGATTTTTGAGGCAAGGATTGTTGATAGTACTGGTATTGATGTTGGTGGTACTGTTGGTGCCGGTGATGTTGCTGAAGCTGGTACGTTTTGCACCATATTTTCTAGATTGATTACCCAAGCGCGAAGTTCGTTGACTTATTACTCCAGGATGATTGTCGTTCGAAACAAGCGGATGAATAAGGTTCAGAATTGTGGATATAATATAATCTTGCCGAGTTATCCTGGAAATGAGATTGAAAATGGTGTCTCGAACAGGTTCGCCGGTAAACGCTTCAGGTTCATTGTCAAGAGTTGAATTCGATTGGTGGAAGTGATTGCCTTCTGCGCGTCTCCATCAATTAAGTCGACTACAAACCCATCAGATGAATTGATAATGGCTGATTGGTTGATTCATGCCGGTGAAGGTGCTTTCAGAGCTTATGTGGACATCTATGTCGGAATAGCTGTCGGAATAACTATCGGAATAGCTATCAGAGTCTGAGGGACTCGAACTGGTTACAGGATTCATCTCGTACGATTAGATGAAGGATTTTCGATAAGAAATAGATTATAGGATGTAGATTAGTACCCTCCAATACATAATTTACATATGCATATATAATTACTAAAATCCCATAAGTTACGGAGGAATCTACGGAGTATGTCAGGCAGAGTTTACAGTAATAGAGATGCTAAGAAATAAACTAGCGGATATGCTAAGATATGAGTTTTGTCTATACACTATTTATGCAATCATTGCAGTAAAATGTGTCTAGACTAAGAATGATAAGCAGGTAATTTCCTAAGGATGATAAACAGATGATTTCCGACAAAAATGATAAGCAAAACTTTTGACATGCAGACACGGTCGAAGTCCAGACTTACTAATGCATCCTAACGATTATCAGTTAGACACACTAATACAAGACCTGGTTCGCTAAGACCACCGCTCTGATACCAACTGAAAGGACCCGTCCTAATCCATCTGGATGAAGTCCATATCGATTATAAACGATTCACAACAGTTGATTACATCGCGAGGTACTTGACCTCTATATGATACATTTTACAAACATTGCATTCGTTTTGAAAAGACAATCTTTCATTACATCTAAAGTTGACAGACATGCATACCATTTCATAATATATCCTATAATTGACTTTATAATGTTCTTAATAAACTCAACGACTCGAATGCAACGTCTTTTGAAATATGTCATGAATGACTCCGAGTAATATCTTTAAAATGATCAAATGCACAACGGAAGATTTCTTTCGTACCTGAGAATAAACATGCTTTCAAGTGTCAACCAAAAGGTTGGTGAGTTCATTAGTTTAGTATAAATAATCATTTCATAATTTTAATAGACCACAAGATTTCATATTTCCATTTCTCATAAACATACGTCCCATGCATAGAGACAAAAATATCATTCATATGGATTGAACACCTGGTAACCGACATTAACAAGATGCATATAAGAATATCCCCTATCATTCTGGGATCCTCCTTCGGACATGATATAAATTTCAAAGTACTAAAGCATCCTGTAATTTGGATGGAGTTTGTTAGGCCCAATAGATCTATCTTTAGGATTCGCGTCAATTAGGGTGTCTGTTCCCCAATTCTTAGATTACCAGACTATAAAGGGGCATATTCGATTTCGATCATTCAACCATATAATGTAGTTTCGATTACTTGTGTCTATTTCGTAAAACAGTTATAAAAAGTTGCGCATGTATTCTCAGCCCAAAAATATAAAGGGTAAAAAGGCAAATGAAACTCACCATATTGTATTTTGTAGTAAAAATACATATAACGATATTGAACAAATGCAGGGTTGACCTCGTATTCACGAACCTATATCATTCATATATATATTAACACATATACTTGTAATCAAATAAAGTTTATATATATTTTATAATGTATTAATATTAATATTTTTATGTATACTTATGTTAGTTCCTATAATAGGTTATGTTATATATAAAGTATATAATTTAATGTTATAATAATAGGTTAGTTAAGATATAAAAACATGGTAACTCGTAATATTATTATACTTATGCTATATGTAATAATTATAAATAATATTCGTTGTAATGAAAATAATAATACTTTTGGTAACTTTAGTTAAATCAATAATAATGATAATAATCATATTAATGTTAAAAAGAATGATAATTATAATAATAATACTAATAACAATAATATTGATAATAATAATTGTAATAATAATGTTAATATATATAATGATAATAAAATATATGTACAATATGTTACTACTACTACTAATAATAATAATAATAATAATAATAATAATAATAATAATAATAATAATAATAATAATAATAAAAATAATTATAATAATAATAATAATAATAATAATAATAATAATAACAAATAATACCTTAGAAGCATTAAAAGAAATAAACTGCCCGAAACAGGACTCGAACCCAATACCTCTCGAACATTGCAACACCCCTTAACCATTCACTCTATTTCTGTTTTCTGAATTACACTCATATTAAATCAATATATCAAGTATCCTTCTGTTTTCCTATGTTCTCCATATTTCCCAAATTAAAATCGCCCAAACAAAAATAGTTGTCACAAGCGGGGATCGAACCCGGGACCTCCTGGAAAACAACCGATGCCCTAACCATCTACGCCACTCTTCAGTTTCTGATTTTACATTCCCTCTTTAATTTATTTAACCCATCATCATCACGAGTTTATTATCTCATAATTGTGTTCCATCTCGACTATCCTAATCGTTGCTTATTATCATTTTATGTACCATGAGCATCATCATCTTACTAGAACATCATCATCTTCACATATTAACATCATTTCGTCACCAATAACCCGTTATACTCATAATCATCTTGATTAACATTTATCGTATATCATTATTATTTAAGCTTCATTGTTAGAACCCCTTAGAAACAGATGTATAAAGCTGTAGTGTATCAGCAGCGATGAGAAACAAACAACAACAAGAAAAATATAGTAATTAAGTGATGGTTTGCGAAGTTGCAGCAGGAAAAACAGAAAACTATACGCTGCATATATGTACTCACTTGAGAACTCATGAAAGCCCAAGGCCCAATTCTTTTGTAACAGCCCAACCGAAGCATCAACTAGCCTCTGACCCGATTAAGTTTAAGAAAAGATATTCAAGTTTGCAGTCCCTACTTGCATTCAAGTTCTTAACGTATTAAAATATCCAACTTGTGAATTGGACAGGAGGTAGTGGGTGTCGGCCCTACTCTAAAACAACTATCACGCCTAATATTATTATCCTATCTGCTTTATTAATATCATAATCACATGTATCATCATCTCTCTTTCAAAGTACATCATTATTGTTTGATAATCACACGCACCCTTACATCTTCAATAACATAAATACCTTGTGACCATCATCTTCATCTTTATCAATATCGTTTCACCATAAACTCGTGAGTAGAAGTTGCAGCAGTAGTATAGCAGTTCATCACTCATTCTCAAGTCATTATAATGCTTGACATAAAATTAGTAACACAAGTATTTATTCGCGAGTTTTGGTGGTGTCAAAGAAGTCGATGGAAGGAGGGGGATGGGGTTTGTTTGTGGTGATTTTCAGTGGTAATACAAGTGATGTCAGTCGCGATTTGCAAAGAAGAAAAAGAAGAGAGAGAGGGAGATTGAGTGTGAGAGAGAGAATGAGGAGATGGTGATCATGGTGGTGCAATGTTGGTTGTAGGGTGGAGACCGATGGTTTGTTGTGATGGTGAAGTGGTGGATTCCGTTCTTTTAATAAATCGAATATTGTGATAGTTATGAGGGTTTTATGTTGACGAAAGGAAGAAGAAAAAAAGAATAAGAAAGAAAGAGAGAAGGTGGCGGGTTATAGAGATTTAATGAACAAGAGTTGGTTAGGAACCGAAGAGGATGATAGATGAATGGGGATGCTAGTGATTTAATGGAAGTGAAATGGTGATGTTCGGTTTGAAGATGAGCCGGGAATGATGGCGGGGTTTGTGTTCCAAAACAGAAAAGGTATAGCAAATCGTTGGTGATAATGGTTGTTCAAGTTTTTGAGGTGGTGATTGTACATGAGGTAGTGGTGGTGTTTTAAATGGAATTGTGAAGGTTGAGTTATGTTCAAATAATAATCGAATATTAGATGCAGTAATTCCTTTTGTTTGTATTCTGAATTGATTAGGACGTTTAACAAATTAGAGACAGGATCAATTCAATCAAGGACTAAATAACAAAAAAAAAAATTATTAAGCTGTAAAGGTGATTAGATTTGTACAATTGAAAATGATACGTAACAAATTGTGGATAGAAACAAAGCATGATGCAGTTTGATGAATATCTTGCACTGATTTGGATTCAAGCATAAGACTTTATGCCAATTTTTATTAATAATTACTAATTATGATTATGATTATATTTTAAATTCAAATAATAATAATAATAATATTAATAATAATTATTAATAATAATAGTAATACTGTTAACAAGTTACAATAATAATAATTTTGGTGAATTTGATAATAATAATATTATTAATGATAAAAATAATAAAATATATTATTTTCTAATAAAAAATATGATAAGTCTTACTATGGTAGATAATTTATTTTAAATGTAAATTATAGTTTTAATTATTCTCATAGTATATCAATTAATACTTTGAAATTGTTTTGTATATTGTCATATGTATATATATGCTTACCTTAATCGTAAACTGCTGTTCATGAATCGTCGGTATTAGTCAAAGGTCAAATGTATACATGAACACAGTTTAAAGTTTTTGAGATTCAGCATTAGAGGCTTTGCTTATCGTGTCGAAATCATATAAAGATTAAGTTTAAATTTGGTCGGAAATTCCCGGGTCATCACAATATTGGTCATATCTCAAGTTGAATTTTGAGATTTCAAAATCAGAATATGTAATTAAATTTTGAATGAGTATGGTTGTTTTGATTTCTATAAAAGAATGTATATTTTTGTGAAATTAGGGAGTATAATGGATGATTTGGTGAATCAGATTCGAAGAATGTAACATATTAATTGTGAATTTATATATCTCTCGGGTATTACCTACCCGTTAAAAAAAAAATTCACAATTAATATTTTGTACAAAAGAATTTTATTACAGTCTTTATGAAAATATATATATGTATATTTTCTTTAGATGTAACATAGATTTACTGAGTTAATGTTAAATTAAACTCATTTGATTTAAGGTTGAAACTAGAATTGAATAATCCCTAAAGGCTTTAAAAAGTACATAAGTTTTACGCAGTATTTCTTTAATGACATTGAAATTATGAATCAATACTTCGTTATTTGTTGATGTATGATGTTCGGTTCGTGGAATTCTTGTGAATTTCGCAAAGTACGAATGATGTTATCTGAAAATTTTTAGGTACATCGATGATGAAAGTGTAAAATCAAATATATACTTGATTTATTATGAATTGGAATTTGTTGAATTGCGACAGAGATTGTAGTTAACACTGGTTAAGTTGCAGCAGAAGGACGTACATTATTGCATATTTGTAATATGAATTAACCGAGTAGTTAAGATTCATACACAATAGCTTAGCACGGAAAGATTTATTTCAATATATATATATATATATATATATATATATATATATATATATATATATATATAATACACATATAATTTCTTCAGAGGGAATGAGTTAATTCTTCATAACTCGTTGATACAATATACACGTTATTGATTCGTAATGATGTCCACAGTGATTCTTGAACTGACAGAGTTTGTGATGTTATCAGTGTTGTTGATTCGGATGTTGACTGTACTGACGATGCTGGTAATGCTGACGGTACTTTTGATGTTGTTGGTAAAGCAAGTTTAGCTTGTTAATCACACACCATTTTTGTCAGGGTTTCTACTCTTCCATCTATTATTTTGGTTCGCTTAACTAATTTATGGTTAGGGCTAGATTAGATAATCTCTAAGACTTTAAAGATTACATAATCGCCGCGGAATGTTTCTCCAATGAAGTTTTAAATTAATACTTCGTCAGTTATTGTTGTTGGTACTCCTTGATATCTATGGTGCATATGACGTTGATGCTCGTGGGACAGATTGTGAAGTTGAGGTTTACGACGCGGTTTTGGTTGGAGGTGGTAATGGTAATGTTGGCGTTGATGATGGTGGTACTGGTTATGCTGCTGATGCTGCTGCTGGTGTTTGTAATCTCTGCACCATATTCTCCACAGCCACTACCCGAGCGCGAAGCTCGTTGACTTCTTCTATTACACCGGGGTGATTGTCGGTTCGGATGAGCGGATAAATAAAATCTAAAATTTGATGTAATATATAATCGTGATGAGATACTTTGAAAATGAGCGAGAAAATGGTGTTTCGGACAGGTTCACCGGTAAGTGCTTCAGGTTCTTTGTCAAGAGGGCAATGTGGTGGATGGAAGGGATCGCCTTCTTCTTGTCTCCAATGATTGAGGAGGCTACGAACTCATCCCCAATTCATCCAGAATAGGTGATGACTTATTGGTTGATCTATTCGGGTCACACTGCTTTCAGAGCTTGAATGGGATTCCTTTTCGGAATCTGAGTGACTTGAACTGATGACGAATTCCATTTCGTACGATTGGATAAAGGATTTTTTTTTTCGATATGAAATGATTTTGGCTAACGGTGAAAGGACCCGTTCATATAAATTATAAACTATTCACAATAGTTGATTACATTGCGAGGTATTTGACCTCTATATGATACATTTTACAAACATTGCATTCGTTTTTAAAAGACAATCTTTCTTTACATCGAAAATTGACAGGCATGCATACCATTTCATAATATCCACTATCCAACTATAAATTGATTTAATAATAATCTTTGATGAACTCAATGACTCGAATGCAGCGTTCTTCGAAATATGCTATGAAAGACTCCAAGTAATATCTTTAAAATGAGCAAATGCACAGCGGAAGATTTCTTTAACACCTGAGAATAAACATGCTTTAAAGTGTCAACCAAAAGGTTGGTGAGTTCATTAGTTTATCATAATCATTTATTTCCATCATTTTAATAGACCACAAGAATTGCATTTCCAGTTCTCATAAATATACGTCTCATGCATAGAGACAAAAATAATCATTCATATGGTGAACACCTGGTAACCGACATTAACTAGATACATATAAGAATATCCCCTATCATTCCGGGATCCTCCTTCGGACATGATATAAATTTCGAAGTACTAAAGCATCCGGTACTTTGGATGGGGTTTGTTAGGCCCAATAGATCTATCTTTAGGATTCGCGTCAATTAGGGTGTCTGTTCCCTAATTCTTAGATTACCAGACTTTAATAAAAAGGGGCATATTCGATTTCGATAATTCAACCATAGAATGTAGTTTCAATTACTTGTGTCTATTTCGTCAAACATTTATAAAAGCGCATGTATTCTCAGTCCCAAAAATATAAAGGGTAAAAAGGCAAATGAAACTCACCATACTGTATTTCGTAGTAAAAATACATATAACGTCATTGAACAAGTGCAAGGTTGGCCTCGGATTCACGAACCTAAATTAATTATATATATTTATGTGTTGGTCAATATTTGTCTAACAAATTAGGTCAAGTCATAGTGTACCACAATCCTAATGCTTGAGACTAATATGCAAAAGTCAACAAAAGTAAATTTGACTCAAAATAATTTCCAAAAATCTATACATGATTAATATATAGTTTAAATATCGTCGTTTTATATTTTTAAATATTTTTTAAAGATTTATGAGAGTAAATAATATAAATTATTTATTAATAAATAAAATTTTATATTAAATTTATATAATAAAATATACTTTTATATATATATAAGTAATAAAATTTATAGGGTTCATTTAATATCATAAAGATAATATGATAGGTATTATTAAAGTAAGTTATTACACGTAGTAAAATATGTTTGTATCACATATTTATTTGATAAAATAATATCTATAATGATAGTAAGTAAAAGTTGTATTATTTTCTAATAATAATTATTATTATAAAAATATCAATATTTATAATTACTAAGATGATATTATGATAAAACGATAATTCTAATTATGATAACTTTAATATTTACGATAATTTTGTTGGGATTTAACAAGTTCATAATATACTTAAACCATTTTAAGAATTAAGAAAGCGAAAGCATGTTAATTACCAATTTTAGACTTGTTAAACTTTAAGCCAATTAAAGTTAAATCCCAATTAGGATCAAGTTGTGATATATACTTACAAACTACAAGCAAGAATAAGATATTATACCTATTCCAAGCTAGTTGAAAGAGATGAAGATGATGATGTTGAATGGAGCTTCAAATGGATGAAACCTCAAGGAGAAATACCCCAAACTTGTGCACCAACACCTATCTTTGGTTAGGATTTTATTGCACTTGAATTTAGCTTGCCAAAAACCAAATTATGATCCCTTCTTGCCCCCCAATACCTACGGTTTTCAGCAGCAGCAAGGAGAGAAATAATGCAGTTTTTTTGATTACTTGAAAGTGTATTTGCATGTGTATCTTTTTCTAGTAGTCTCCCAAGGAGTCAATGAACAAGTATCTTGATTAAAGGAAAAGCTTAACCATCTTTAGCATGTGTTATTCAAGACTCCAAGGCAACTAACTAGTTGTTTTTAAAATAAGTTTTATAAAATATAAATTTTATAAAACTATTCTATAAAACTTCCATTTTAATTTATATACACATTTTATTATATAAAACCAATTTATATATAAAATGTAACATAAATAAATTAATTATTTAACCTATAAATAATTAAATCCAAAATATATAAATTATTCCATAATTTATATAATACACATCAAGTAATATTTAAGAAAACCATTTTTCTTAAAGTTCAAGTGTCGCGTATTTGATCAATGAACCAATCGTTAAAATCAAATACAAATAAGGTGTCGGTAAGTTTGTTATTGGGTATGACCCGACTTGGATCATAACACGTCAGCCACATTAATTTAGTATGTCTCTCGGGCATACGAAATACCTTCAATCTCCCACTTGCACGAGAAACATAAGAAATTAATGCAAGTGATGGATACAGCCTAACACACCGTCCATCACCCCTAATATGTTATGACTTTGTGCCATTCAATAACATCATCCCTTTCGAGTTCCCATCTCGAATATGATTAGGTGAATCTTTCATTATTTCCTTTCGTCCTAGATGTCATGTTAAATCCAAGAGATACAGAGTGATCACTCTCTTATAGATTTAACTTTTCAGGCCTTAGACATCTGACTCTCAACGAATAAGAGGGACAAATTCCATCTTGACTACATACGTCCTAGATATACACTTTGTAATATACCTGAGTTCTTCCTTATGTACTACCATGTTTCAGAATAGCGAAGGAAAGAATCAAGGCACAGTACTTGGTGAATATCCGAACCCAATATGTATCTCAGGTCAGAGGATACAATGATATTCGCCTTTACTCAAGATTACATGTGATCAACCACAAAGGCTCTATACAGTAATTCTTGAGAGCGGGTCTTCCAATATTTGTTTCCCACAAATATCTATGAACCTTGGTTGCAACCTTGCCCCACATTCAACCTATGAATGTATACCAATCCAAGTTCATAATAGTCTAAACCTCACACTTGTTCCCACAAATGTGATCGACTACGGAAATTTAGAATAGTTGCTTATTCATGGATGAAATATGCAAAATAGGAACATGACTCATAATTAAATTAATACCATAATTATATTAATGAGTTTGAACTAATTCGTTCCGTTACAATACATAAAGTAGATCAATTCCAATCACTAGAATATCGAAGCCCTAACGCACAAACATGTCCCTCATGTTTTGGCCCATGTAAAAGCTTCGTGAGTGGATCCGCAACATTATGATCTGTGTGAACTTTGTGAATACATATCTTTCCCTTTTCAACCTCATCCCTGATGTAGTTGAATCTCCGCTCAATGTGACGAGTCTTTTGATGAGCACGAGGTTCCTTGATTTGAGCAATCGCACCCTCGTTGTCACAAAAGATCTCAAGAGGGTCCTGAATGGAAGGGACCACTCCTAAGTCGTCGATGAATTTCTTCATCCATGCAGCTTCCTGAGCTGCCAGTGAGGCGGCAATGTACTCCGACTCTGTAGTGGATAACGCAACAACCTCCTGTTTCGAACTCTTCCAAGAGACCGCACCACCATTTAACATGAAGACATAACCGGATTGTGATCGAGAGTCATCTCGATCAGTTTGGAAACTCGCGTCCACGTAACCTTTTACGGCGAGTTCCTCCTCACCAGACCCATATATTAGAAACATATCCTTAGTTCTCCTAAGGTATTTCAATATACTTTTAACAGCAATCCAATGACTGTTTCCTGGGTTATTCTGGTATCTACTTGTCAAGCTTAGAGCGCATGACACATCCGGTCTAGTACATATCATCGCATACATGATAGACCCAATAGCAGATGCGTATGGGACTTTCTTCATTCTCTCTTGTTCATCTTTCGTGGTAGGACACTGAGATGAATTGAGAACGGTTCCTTTTTGAATAGGTACCAAACCTTTCTTAGAGTTTTCCATCTTGAACCTTTTCAAGATTTTATCAATGTATGTACTTTGACTTAAACCTATCAATCTCTTGGATCTATTCCTATAGATCCCTATCCCCAATATGTATTGTGCGTCTCCAAGATCCTTAATGGAGAAGCAACTCTTTAGCCAAGTTTTGACTCCTTGCATTGTGGTAATATCATTCCCAAATAATAATATATCATCCACATATAGCACAAGGAACATTGTAGAGCTCCCACTAGCTTTCTTATATACACAAGCTTCATCACCATTTTTAATGAAGCCAAATTTCTCGGCTTCCTCATTAAAATGATGATTCCACATTCTAGATGCTTGTTTCAATCCGTAGATTGACTTCATTAACTTGCATACACTTTTAGGATATTTTGGATCAACAAAACCTTCAGGCTGGACCATATAGACATCTTCCATAAGATATCCATTTAGGAAGGCGGTTTTGACATCCATTTTCCATATTTCATAGTCGTAGTGAGCAGCAATGGCAAATAATATCCTAATAGACTTTAGCATTGCCACAGGCGAGAAAGTTTCATCATAATCAACCCCTTGAGTTTGAGTGAAACCTTTTGCAACAAGTCTAGCTTTATATGTATCCAAGTTTCCATGTATGTCGGTTTTCTTCTTGAAAAGCCATTTGCAATCAACTAGCTTGGAGCTAGGAGGTTGCACAACAAGTTCCCAAACTTGGTTTTCATACATGGATTGCATCTCAGCGTTCATGGCTTCCTGCCATTTATCTTTATCGATCCTTGATAAAGCATCTTCGTAGTTTGTCGGTTCATCCAAATCAATCGTATAGCAACCTTCCACGAGAAACCCATATTTCTCGGGAGGATTACTAATCCTACTAGATCTTCGAACGTCTTGTGTACCTTGATCATCCACTTGATCATTTTCAACATCCTCATGTTGAGTACTAGTGTTAACCAATTGTGTATCATCGGCTTAATCTTGTACCTCTACAAGATCTATCTTCCTTTCACCATCACCTTCCATAAGGAACTTGGTTTCAAGGAATTCCGCTTTCCGAGCAACAAATACGGTTTGCTCGGATGGATCATAGAAGTAATATCCCATGTCATCTTTGGGATATCCTATGAAGATACACTTTGTGGATCGAGCATGTAGCTTATTTGCTACATAACGCTTAGGATAAGCTTCACATCCCCATACTTTCAAGTATGAAAGAGAAGGAGGTTTTCCAAACCACATCTCATGAGGAGTTCGTTCCACCTTCTTGGTTGGGGCCATATTTAAAATACGAGCCGCGGAGCTTAGACAATAACCCCAAAATGATAGAGGCAACGAGCTTCTTGCCATCATAGATCGAACCATATCCATTAGGGTTCGGTTCCTCCTTTCGGAAACTCCATTAAGTTGGGGTGTTCCGGGTGGAGTAAGTTGTGAGATAATCCCACAACTCCTAAGATGATCTTGGAAGGCATCGCTTAGGTATTCACCTCCTCTATCGGTACGTAGTACCTTAATTGTCTTATTGAGTTGATTTTGTACTTCGTTTTGATATTCTTTGAATGCTTCAAACGTTTCGTCCTTGTGTCTTAATAAGTAGACATATCCGAAACGACTAAAGTCATCAATGAAAGTAACAAAGTATCTTTCACCTTTCCTAGTCATGGGTTTAAAGGGTCCACATACATCCGAATGTATTAATCCCAATAAATCTTTAGCCCTTTCATAGGTCCCTTTGAAAGGTGCTTTAGTCATCTTGCCTTGTAAACAAGATTCACATACTTCAAACGAATCCATTTCATTTGATTTCAAAAGTCCATTCTTTTGAAGTGTATGTATTCGGTTCTTGTTGTTTATGTGACCAAGGCGACAATGCCATAAGTAGGAATCACTCAAATCCCTTTTGAGTTTCTTGGTGCTTGTATGGTACATTGAGCTACTAGAAGATGTGTCATCATGAACCAATTCATAAATTCCATTTGAAGGCGAAGCCTTGAAATAGAATACATTATCTTTAGAAACATGAATATCATCATCAATAAAATTAACAACGTAACCACATTGTTTTAAGCGAGAAATAGAAATAATGTTTCTACACAAATCCGGAGCATACAAAACATTTTCTAAAATAAGTTCCAATCCACTTGGAAGCTTCAAAATAAAATCTCCTTGAGCTTTAACATGCACCTTTGCACCATTGCCCATATAGAGACTTGATGTTCCCGCCTTATGATCACTTCTTTTGAACCCCTGCAAAGAATTGCAAATATGAGTTCCACATCCAGTGTCTAATACCCATGTATTAGAAGAAGTAATACTTAGCTCTATATATACCATATATATATTACCTGAGGTTTGCCCTGCATCCCTCTTGTCCTTCAACTCCTTAAGGTAGACCGGACAGTTTCGCTTCCAATGACCCATCTCACCGCAACCGAAACATGGGTCTTCCTTGGGGTTTGCCTTCTCGGTGACCTTTTGCTTCTTGGCCTTGTTGATGGTTGGGGTAACCATCTTCCCCTTCCCTTTGCCTTGATAGGCGGGTCCTTTTCTCTTAGCCACCTTTGGCTTAGAGGTGTTACCTTTGGACCCACCTTGATCGATTGCTAACACGGGTAAAGCCCTTTTACCCATGCTAGTTTCCGCCGTTCTAAGCATACCGTGAAGCTCACCTATGCTCTTATCCATCCCATTCATATTGTAATTAATTACAAATTGATCAAACCTTTTTGATAGGGAATTAAGGATAAGATCGGTGGCTAACTCATTTGATATGTTTAGGTTAAGACGGTTAGCACGATCAATAAGGCTCTTCATTTTGAGGACATAAGAGGAGACGGATTGGGTGTCATCCATACGACATGCATGTAGCGCTCGAACCGTTTCTAAGCGCTCGACACGTACTTGTTGAAGGAACATCTCCTTCAATTGCGTAATCATGTCATATGCACTATGATGTTCGAAATCCTTTTGGAGTTCGGGTATCATAGTCCCAAGCATTAGACAAGCGACTTGCACCGAATCGGCGTAATACTTGTCATAATAAGCCATGCCCTCTATATCTTCCTCATCCGGTTGGTCGGGAATAGGGTCCTCCAACACATACGCTTTGTCCTCAAGTTTGAGGACAATCCTAAGATTACGGAACCAATCCATAAAGTTCGTATGGTTGAGTTTGTCTTTCTCGAGGAGAGACCTTAATGATAGGTTGTTTAGCTTAAGTGGTGCATTTTGCATGTTGTTGTTATTTGCGGCCATCTACAAAATTTAACAAAGTCCTTTTAAGTATCGATTTTAAATTTAATAAACAATACCCTTTTATTTTTAATTGTTTTATTAAATCTTAGAATCCAACGGTAAATCAAATTTCGGTTAGGTGACCTTTATCCCGTCATTTGATTTAGCTAGGTGGTCATTTATGTGACAATTGCAATCCTTTTGCAACTTCTAAGTTATGGGATCATGCAATCCTTTTGCATGGCATATTTATCCCATCAACGCCTATTTGTTCCTCATGCTTCGGTGACCCTAAGTTCATGATTCCTAAATCAAGTCGTCCTACTTGTGTAAACATGTAGACTTAATATACAAGTGGTTAGGTGACCTTTATCCCACATGTATGCGAAGTGTACCTTATTCATATTAGTTCACTCATGACGGTTAGGTGACCTTTATCCCATCAAGAGATTCCTAATATGTCTAAGTGTTTCCACAAAAGGATGGCGTTTAACTTGTTTACCTTGTTTTAGTTAAGGGATTTTAAGTTTTCATAAATTCTAGTTTGAGAAAACTTTTATGCCATACACTAACATGCATTTAGTGTATGGTTCTTATGAAAATCCATTTTCATGTCTATAAACCATTTTATATATATGATCCTAATCATGATCTTAATAACCGTTTATTAATGTCCTTTTAGCCATTTTTAATTTAACCAATTAAATTGTCGTTTTGCATGTTGTTAATTTGTGTGATTAACTTGTAGCATACAAACATACAATCCACATAATCATACAAAACAACCACGCATGCAAAATCATATGTTCACAATCAAGCCATATTGGTAGACATTTGTTTAGCCGAAAACAAATGCCACCGGATAAGGGGTAATTACACAAAGTAGGAGATTTCAAATCTCCCACTTAACCTTGCATCCAAATGCTTCTTCATGGTTCTTCAAGTCTTCATCATTCTTCATCATTTTACAAAATATATCCTAATACATTTTGTCTAAAAAATGAAATTACAACCTAATCTATTTTACATACCAAATATAAAATAAATTACATAACCAAATGAATTATTACAAGCCAAATGAATAAATATTATTACAAACCAATTGAATAAATATCAATCAACCATGCATGCAACCAAACACAAGGTCAAGGCTTAGATTGTGAACATTAACTACACAAGTGATAGGCAATACAGAATCACAAGTGATTGGAAACACAGAATCACAAGTGATCTGCAACACAGAATCACAAGTGATTGGCAATACAGAATCACAAGTGATTGGAAACACAGAATCACAAGTGATCTGCAACACAGAATCACAAGTGATTGGCAATACAGAATCACAAGTGATCGGCAACACAGAATCACAAGTGATTGGCAGTACAGAATCACAAGTGATTTGCAGTACAGAATCACAAGTGATTGGCAGTACAGAATGCAGAATCACAAGTGATTTTGGCCAAAAAGACAAACCACCCAAAACCGAAAATTTTACATTCTACTTCATGCATGTTCATAGAATGCAAAATTATAGTGGGTTTAATAACCATCTCGAAGCATATTTCAACAACTTCGGCTCTAGATACCATTGTTGGGATTTAACAAGTTCATAATATACTTAAACCATTTTAAGAATTAAGAAAGCGGAAGCATGTTAATTACCAATTTTAGACTTGTTAAACTTTAAGCCAATTAAAGTTAAATCCCAATTAGGATCAAGTTGTGATATATACTTACAAACTACAAGCAAGAATAAGATATTATACCTATTCCAAGCTAGTTGAAAGAGATGAAGATGATGATGTTGAATGGAGCTTCAAATGGATGAAACCTCAAGGAGAAATACCCCAAACTTGTGCACCAACACCTAGCTTTGGTTAGGATTTTATTGCACTTGAATTTAGCTTGCCAAAAACCAAATTATGATCCCTTCTTGCCCCCCAATACCTACGGTTTTCAGCAGCAGCAAGGAGAGAAATAATGCAGTTTTTTTGATTACTTGAAAGTGTATTTGCATGTGTATCTTTTTCTAGTAGTCTCCCAAGGAGTCAATGAACAAGTATCTTGATTAAAGGAAAAGCTTAACCATCTTTAGCATGTGTTATTCAAGACTCCAAGGCAACTAACTAGTTGTTTTTAAAATAAGTTTTATAAAATATAAATTTTATAAAACTATTCTATAAAACTTCCATTTTAATTTATATACACATTTTATTATATAAAACCAATTTATATATAAAATGTAACATAAATAAATTAATTATTTAACCTATAAATAATTAAATCCAAAATATATAAATTATTCCATAATTTATATAATACACATCAAGTAATATTTAAGAAAACCATTTTTCTTAAAGTTCAAGTGTCGCGTATTTGATCAATGAACCAATCGTTAAAATCAAATACAAATAAGGTGTCGGTAAGTTTGTTATTGGGTATGACCCGACTTGGATCATAACACGTCAGCCACATTAATTTAGTATGTCTCTCGGGCATACGAAATACCTTCAAATTTTTAATATTATCTTTAAAATAATAATTCTATTTAAAATAATAATAATAATGATATTTTATAGTAACAATGACATTTCTATTAAAATGATAATTTTTGTTAAAATGATAGTTTTAATACTAACGATACTTTTAATAATAATAGTAATGATAAAAATAATAAGAACGATAATTTTATCTAAATCAATATCTTATAATATTTTAATTTCATCATGAAACTCTTACCCATTATTTCCTAATCGTTTCGTTTAATAGCTTTTAATCGTCTTTTATATCGTGTTCATAATAATGATAATAATAGTAATTAAAATAATTAGGTGTTACAAATATTTGTTTTAATTACACTAATATTAATAATGATAGTTACTATAACATTATTAACGATAATACTAATAATTATAATTATCTTAATGATAATATAGTAATAATAATAATAACAATAACAATAACAATAACTATTTTTAAATAATGATATATATATTAATAATGATAATAATAATAATAATAATACCAATAATAATAATAATAATAATTGGATAATAATAAAAATACTAATTATAACTTTAACGATAATAACGATAGTAATAAAAAAAATAACAATTTTTAATGATAAATCCCTTTTATTGATAAAGATAATAATAATGATAATAATAAGATAAAACTAGAACGACGATAAAAACGACGATAATAATAATCATTTTTAATAAAAATATCGAAAATTCAATTGATTATAACTTCTAATCCGTTCATCGAAACCATTCGATATCTAAAGGAAAAGTTCTTAATTTTTCGCTAGCTTTCTAAGGACATGCATATCTTATACCTTATCTCAACCGCAAGTGTAACTAATTCAAGATTCAACCTAACCTGTCTAAGGGCAATATCAAAAGTACAAGCATTCATAATCCTAAATACTCGAGCACTAGTCAGGGATACACTATTAGTATGTAAAAGTTAAATTATGAGTACTCACGTATCAATATTGAGATTCAATATTGCAGGAAAGGTACGTAGACGCAACGGAAATGATAAACACTATATTGACCTCACGAGCATACCCATGAACCATACTCAATCACCTCCATAGCTATAACCCATAATTTCCTTAATCTTATCCCACTCGAAAAACAATTTCGAAATCACTCGGACAGCACTCCGTCGTAATATTTTATGTATACTAATAATATCTTGAAATAATACGGAGTAAATATATATATATGTAAATCGATTGAGAGAGTTTAGAGAAAAATATTTTCAAGTTTCTATGAAATAATGAAACCTATTGAATTCTATTTATAATAGATTTTTGAATTATTAAAGTGAATTATTAAAGTATGAATTATTAAAGTGAATTATTAAAGTATGAATTATTAAAGTGAATTATTAAAGTATGAATTATTAAAGTGAATTATTAAAGTATGAATTATTAAAGTGAATTATTAAAGTTAAAGTAAAGTAAAAATAAAGTAAAGGTAAAGTTTAAGTATAGTAAAAGTATAAAACTACATAATACGTATAATATGCGTATAAATATATATAATATTAATTTAAATCATTATATATATTTAATAAAATAAAATATAAATATCGTTATATTTATCATACTAGTTAAGTAATGAGTTGTCAAAAGTGGTTCTAGATATTTATAAAAGTTATATACGTTTTAATAATAAAGTTCTTTTTAAATTGAAAACGTTTTTGTACGTTTGAAACTAAATAGATCAATCGAGTCTTTATGAGATTCAATCTTCCACTATCCTTTGTCTAGTTCTCAATGATTAACAATTTGTTCTTATTTATAAATCACTTTATATTGTTAAAATAGAAAGATTTCTCAAATCAACGTGGGCCTTTCAACAGAGACTTGTAATCATAATTCAATATATCTGATAATTCAATCATTTGATCTTATCTTCTAATTCCATTGATAAACATTTTGAAACAGATACAATCATATAAAGTATTTAATCTAATATTTTGTTTACGTTTCAAGTTATAATATATATACACATATACATATATTCGTTTAATGGTTCGTGAATCGTTGGAACTTGGTCGAGGTTGAATGAATGTATGAACATAGTTTAAAATTATTGAAATTTAACTTAACAAATATTGTTTATCGTGTCGGAAACATATAAAGATTAAAGTTTAAATTTGGTTGGAAATTTCCGGGTTGTCACAGTACCTACCCGTTAAAGAAATTTCGTCCCGAAATTTGAGTGGAAAGGTCGTGAATGATAATAAGTATGTTTTCATGATGCATACGGGCTGAAAATTAGGGTTTTATTATCAGTGAATAATTTGGATAAACAATCCATTTATATGAAGAGTACGAATGAAGCTAACATAGAAGAGTGAAATGAGTAAGTGTAGATTCATCTTATCATTTGACATAGATATGATTGATTCCCAGATTTCAAGGGATTTGAAGAAAATCTTCTTAATAAGATTTGACTCTCCGGTAATCAAGGGAATTAGGATCCGCTTTAAATGCGATGGTCCATTTTAATTGTTCTGTCGGAGATTTTCTTATAAATTCACCTCCTTCATTTCCTTACAACTCACACCTTCTGTTGATGCATTTTATGCAAGTCCCTAGACATCTACCCACGTCCATTGCAGGTACAACAGTTTACAGGCCACCAAGATTGTTCGTTATTATACTATCCGTGTTTGTATGTGGTTACAGGAACTGCAGGAACGAGATTTAGATGTTTGACTATGTTAGACTTAGTCAGACATACGAGTGAAGCCTCACTAGTACAGCTGACAGGCTCATACACATGGTTGATGCTGAGCTAAGTCACAATTACGACCTAAATAAGAAGACACGAGTGAGTGATCACCCGTATGGCTGATGAAGCCAACTCGTACGTGTGATGAATGAATTGTATGGGTGAGTCAACAGCAGGGGTATATAAAGTCTTATGTTCTTCATTTTAGGTTAAGCCTCTCATTTGTTACACACACTCAGATCTAGTGAGCTCCTCCGATTCTCTCTCAGTCCAAATCACCCAGGTGGTGAATAATAGCTCTAGGTGTTGATCTAATCACACTTGATTTAGCTGTGATTTGACTAAATTAATCAAAAAAAAACTTAACCTATTCACTAGAGGATTTGATTCACTTATTCCGCCATTGTGTGAGTTAAATCTGTTGATTTCTAAGTTCCTAGTCATGTTTCATCACCTTCTATTCTTTCCCCCTCAACTCATATTTTAAAGTATTCATCAATATGCTCCATCCAGTTCTGATTCTCGATATACTTCTAACTTTCATATCGGTCATTCTTCTTTTTCATCTACCGCCGGAAGAATCTATTTATTTCTACTATACTCTTGGGTTTATAGTGTTTCTAGTTCTCCCGTGTCTTTATATTGCTATATGCATCGATATATATGGTTTATAATTTATGGTTTATCGTTGGGCTTTATATGTTCCCTTATATTTCAAAGTCTCTGCTTCTGTCGTCTATAATCATTATCATTCACAATTAATGTTCTCTTTTATTTGCTGCAATTTATACCCCAATTTCTATTTCGGAGTTTTGTCCTTTCGTTTCTTCTTCTTGCGATTAAGCACCGATTGTAATGGTCCAGAATTCACAGATATGAATTTCGAAATGAACATTGTTAATGTTCTAGGAAGGAAATTGTGATGTCACGATCTTGACTTGTCAAATTACTAGAATACCTTGGAAAAGGCCGAATCATCAAGAAATATTTTCTTGATATTTTAGAGGTTAAATAGAATACAAGAGTCGTATAACATGGCACATGATGATGTTATGATCTGTGAATCATCACGTTCCATTTAGAAACTCAGCATGACTTACTGTAATATAATCACGTTGATCAAGTGTCATTATATTATACTAATTCATGCTTCAGTTCCCAACACTACTTCAAAATATTTCTATTTTAAACTTGAATGTTTCAGAATTTAGAAACTAAAATAGTTTCTTTTATGATGTAATACAGATAGCGCGAAGAGGTAAATGATTTCAAATAAGAAAAATTAAGAAAATATCTTCAGAAATATGGAGGATATTTATAATGAAAGATATGATGATATTTTAGAATATCTAAGATCAGAGGATGATGAAGAATATTATTCACAAGGGTTTAGAGTCAGGAGTAAGGTATTTGATAATAATTTCAGCAGACACTGAATCATTTGGATTCTTTGAAGGCAGGTTTAGTCTTTGTGATTTGTCCATAGCCTCCTTCATGGTTTGCTTAATCCGTTTTCCAGTTCCAAACCTTCTCTTTTTCTAAGCTTTTCCAACACACTATCCTTTATTATCAAACTTTTGACTGTTAAGGTCGTTTACAGTTTTTGCTGCTTCATCAGCATTTTCCAACCTTCGGAGAACTAGTTCGCAGTTTAGGGTGTTTTTCAGAAACTTCACATTCAAAGTATATAAGTCTAGGAGATAGACGTTATATATACACCTATAACTGTTGGCAGAGACATGCTGCAAGATTTCAAAATACTAATTGCTGATTCCCAGTAATTGGCATGACAATTCTTGTTACAAGATGCTGATGAGTAAATGATGGGGTTTCGATAAATATAATGACTTTTCGGAAAGTCAAAGATCAGTGAAGTTGTTGGTAAGTTTATTTTTAATGTGGTGAGACATAAAAGGTTCTCCGGTAACGATGACGAAAGGGCAACGTCTATATCAAGTTTATAATAAGACTGTTTCAACTAAAAAGTCGAAGTTGACTTGCTAAAGCTGTGACAAAACTGACTAATTTATAAAGGAATCGCAAAGTTATTTTTGCTAATAAATGCCAAAGGGTCTGACACGGATACGTGTTAAATTATGACTCTGGTTTCGAGAGCTTTTCAGATGCAAGACTGTGGTTAATATGTGGTTGGATCATCATCTCGATTGTTTATTATTTGAAGTGTCTTCAGGAATTTTGAAGGGTTTTGAACACAGATTGTAATCGTTAATATACATATGATGTTCTAACACAGTTTTGAAGTCAAAGTATAGCTTGTGAAAGATGTAAGGATCTAAGAGTGATGATTTCGGTCATATCTCGAGTTGAATTCTGAGATTTCAAAATCAGAATATGCAATTAAATTTTGAATGAGTATGGTTGTTTTGATTTCTATAAAATAATATATATTGTTTGAGAAAATAGTGAGTATAGTTGATGATTGCTGAATCAGATTCGAAGAATGTAACATATTAATTGTGAATTTATATATCTCTCGGGTATTACCTACCCGTTAAAAAAATATTTCACAATTAATATTTTGTACAAAAGAATTTTTATTACAGTCTTTTTGAAAATACATATATATATATATATATGTATATATATATATATATATATATATATATATATATGTATATTTTCTTCAGATGTAATATCGATTTAATGAGTTAATATTAAATTAAACTCATTTAATTTACGGTTGAAACTAGAATTGAATAATCCCTTAAAGGCTTTAGAGATTACATAAGTATTACTTCAATAATATTGAAATTATGAATCAATACTTCGTTATTTGTTGGGGCATGATGTTGGTTTTCATTAAATTCTTGTGAACTTCGCAAAGTACGAATGATGTTATCTGAAAAGTTTCGAGTACATTGATGACGAAAGTGTAAAATCAACATATATTTGAATAATACACTTGATTTATTATGAATTGGAATTTATTGAATTGAGACAGAGGTTGTAGTTAACGATAGTTAAGTTGCGGACGAAGGACGTGTATTATTGCATATTAGTAATATGAATTAACCGAGTAGTTAAGATTCACACATAATAGCTTAGTACGGAAAGATTTATTATGGTTTAAAGATTTATATATAAGATATACATATAAATCCTTCAGTGGAAATGAGTTAATTCTTCATAACTCGTTGATACAATATACTCGTTGTTGATTCATAATGATGTCCGCGGTGATTCTTGAACTGACGGAGCTTGTTAGGTTATAGGTGCTGCTAATGCTGATGCTGACAACACTGACGATGCTGGTGATGCTGGCGTTACTGTTGATGCTGTTGGTAAAACAAGTCTAGTTTGTAAATCGTGCACCATTCTGGTCAGGATTTCTTTTATCATTTCGGTCCACTCATCTGATTTATGGTTAGATCTAGAATAAGTAATCTCTAAAATTTTAGAGATTACATAATCACCGTAAAATATTTCTCCGATGAAGTCATGAATTAATACTTCATCGTTTGTTGTTGTTGGTCTTCCATGTTATTTATAGGACGTATGACCTTGATACTCGTGGGACAGATTGTGGAGTTGACGTTTACGACGCGGTTGTGGTTGGGGGTGGTAATGGTACTGTTGACGTTGATGTTGGTGGTACTGATTATGCTGCTGGTGCTGCTGCTGGTGTTTGTAACCTTTGCACCATATTCTCCAAAGCCACTACCCGAGCGCGAAGCTCGTTGACTTCTTCTATTACACCGGGATGATTGTCGGTTCAGACAAGCGGATAAATAAAATCTAGAATTTGATGTAGTATATAATCGTGACGAGATACTCTGGAAATGAGAGAGAAAATAGTGTTTCGGACAGGTTCGCCGGTAAGTGCTTCAGGTTCTTCGTCAAGAGGACAATGTGGTGGATGGAAGGGATCACCTTCTTCTTGTCTCCAATGATTGAGGAGGCTACGAACCCATCTCCAATTCATCCAGAATAGGTGATGACTGATTGGTTGATCCATTCCGGTCACACTACTTTCGGAGCTTGAGTGGGATTCCATTTCATAATCTGAGGAACTTGAACTAATGACGAATTCCATTTCGTACGATTGAATAAAGGTTTTTCGATATGAAATGATTTTCTGGCTATCGAATGGTATTCTAATTACATAGAATATATATATATATATATAGATCAAAAGATTTCGTAGATTACGGAGGACTTTGCGGGATATGTCAGGCAAAGTTTAAAGTAACAGATACGATAAGATATGATTTAGCAGATATGCTAAGATATGAATTTTTGTCTATACACTATTCATGCAATCAATGCAGCAAGACGTGTCTTAGACTAAAAATGATAAGCAGGTAATTTCCTGAGGATGATAAGTAGTTAATTTTCGACACAAAATGATAAGCAAAACATTTGACATGCAGACACGGTCGAAGTCCAGACTCACTAATGCATCCTATCGACTTATCAGTTAGACACACTAATGCAGACCTGGTTCGCTAAGACCACCGCTCTGATACCAACTGAAAGGACCCGTTCATATACATTATAAACGATTCACAATAGTTGATTACATTGCGAGGTATTTGACCTCTATATGATACATTTTACAAACATTGCATTCGTTTTTAAAAGACAATCTTTCTTTACATCGAAAATTGACAGGCATGCATACCATTTCATAATATCCACTATCCAACTATAAATTGATTTAATAATAATCTTTGATGAACTCAATGACTCGAATGCAACGTTCTTCGAAATATGCTATGAAAGACTCCAAGTAATATCTTTAAAATGAGCAAATGCACAACGGAAGATTTCTTTAACACCTGAGAATAAACATGCTTTAAAGTGTCAACCAAAAGGTTGGTGAGTTCATTAGTTTATCATAATCATTTATTTCCATCATTTTAATAGACCACAAGAATTGCATTTCCAGTTCTCATAAATATACGTCTCATGCATAGAGACAAAAATAATCATTCATATGGTGAACACCTGGTAACCGACATTAACTAGATACATATAAGAATATCCCCTATCATTCCGGGATCCTCCTTCGGACATGATATAAATTTCAAAGTACTAAAGCATCCGGTACTTTGGATGGGGTTTGTTAGGCCCAATAGATCTATCTTTAGGATTCGCGTCAATTAGGGTGTCTGTTCCCTAATTCTTAGATTACCAGACTTTAATAAAAAGGGGCATATTCGATTTCGATAATTCAACCATAGAATGTAGTTTCAATTACTTGTGTCTATTTCGTCAAACATTTATAAAAGCGCATGTATTCTCAGTCCCAAAAATATAAAGGGTAAAAAGGCAAATGAAACTCACCATACTGTATTTCGTAGTAAAAATACATATAACGTCATTGAACAAGTGCAAGGTTGGCCTCGGATTCACGAACCTAAATTAATTATATATATTTATGTGTTGGTCAATATTTGTCTAACAAATTAGGTCAAGTCATAGTGTACCACAATCCTAATGCTCGAGACTAATATGCAAAAGTCAACAAAAGTAAATTTGACTCAAAATAATTTCCAAAAATCTATACATGATTAATATATAGTTTAAATATCGTCGTTTTATATTTTTAAATATTTTTTAAAGATTTATTAGAGTAAATAATATAAATTATTTATTAATAAATAAAATTTTATATTAAATTTATATAATAAAATATACTTTTATATATATTTAAGTAATAAAATTTATAGGGTTCATTTAATATCATAAAGATAATATGATAGGTATTATTAAAGTAAGTTATTACACGTAGTAAAATATGTTTGTATCACATATTTATTTGATAAAATAATATCTATAATGATAGTAAGTAAAAGTTGTATTATTTTGTAATAATAATTATTATTATAAAAATATCAATATTTATAATTACTAAGATGATATTATGATAAAACGATAATTCTAATTATGATAACTTTAATATTTACGATAATTTTTAATATTATCTTTAAAATAATAATTCTATTTAAAATAATAATAATAATGATATTTTATAGTAACAATGACATTTCTATTAAAATGATAATTTTTGTTAAAATGATAGTTTTAATACTAACGATACTTTTAATAATAATAGTAATGATAAAAATAATAAGAACGATAATTTTATCTAAATCAATATCTTATAATATTTTAATTTCATCATGAAACTCTTACCCATTATTTCCTAATCGTTTCGTTTAATAGCTTTTAATCGTCTTTTATATCGTGTTCATAATAATGATAATAATAGTAATTAAAATAATTAGGTGTTACAAATATTTGTTTTAATTACACTAATATTAATAATGATAGTTACTATAACATTATTAACGATAATACTAATAATTATAATTATCTTAATGATAATATAGTAATAATAATAATAACAATAACAATAACAATAACTATTTTTAAATAATGATATATATATTAATAATGATAATAATAATAATAATAATAATAATAATACCAATAATAATAATAATAATAATTGGATAATAATAATAATACTAATTATAACTTTAACGATAATAACGATAGTAATAAAAAAAATAATAATTTTTAATGATAAATCCCTTTTATTGATAAAGATAATAATAATGATAATAATAAGATAAAACTAGAACGACGATAAAAACGACGATAATAATAATCATTTTTAATAAAAATATCGAAAATTCAATTGATTATAACTTCTAATCCGTTCATCGAAACCATTCGATATCTAAAGGAAAAGTTCTTAATTTTTCGCTAGCTTTCTAAGGACATGCATATCTTATACCTTATCTCAACCGCAAGTGTAACTAATTCAAGATTCAACCTAACCTGTCTAAGGGCAATATCAAAAGTACAAGCATTCATAATCCTAAATACTCGAGCACTAGTCAGGGATACACTATTAGTATGTAAAAGTTAAATTATGAGTACTCACGTATCAATATTGAGATTCAATATTGCAGGAAAGGTAAGTAGACGCAACGGAAATGATAAACACTATATTGACCTCACGAGCATACCCATGAACCATACTCAATCACCTCCATAGCTATAACCCATAATTTCCTTAATCCTATCCCACTCGAAAAACAATTTCGAAATCACTCGGACAGCACTCCGTCGTAATATTTTATGTATACTAATAATATCTTGAAATAATACGGAGTAAATATATATATATGTAAATCGATTGAGAGAGTTTAGAGAAAAATATTTTCAAGTTTCTATGAAATAATGAAACCTATTGAATTCTATTTATAATAGATTTTTGAATTATTAAAGTGAATTATTAAAGTATGAATTATTAAAGTGGATTATTAAAGTATGAATTATTAAAGTGAATTATTAAAGTATGAATTATTAAAGTGAATTATTAAAGTATGAATTATTAAAGTGAATTATTAAAGTTAAAGTAAAGTAAAAATAAAGTAAAGGTAAAGTTTAAGTATAGTAAAAGTATAAAACTACATAATACGTATAATACGCGTATAAATATATATAATATTAATTTAAATCATTATATATATTTAATAAAATAAAATATAAATATCGTTATCTTTATCATACTAGTTAAGTAATGAGTTGTCAAAAGTGGTTCTAGATATTTATAAAAGTTATATACGTTTTAATAATAAAGTTCTTTTTAAACTGAAAACGTTTTTGTACGTTTGAAACTAAATAGATCAATCGAGTCTTTATGAGATTCAATCTTCCACTATCCTTTGTCTAGTTCTCAATGATTAACAATTTGTTCTTATTTATAAATCACTTTATATTGTTAAAATAGAAAGATTTCTCAAATCAACGTGGGCCTTTCAACAGAGACTTGTAATCATAATTCAATATATCTGATAATTCAATCATTTGATCTTATCTTCTAATTCCATTGATAAACATTTTGAAACAGATACAATCATATAAAGTATTTAATCTAATATTTTGTTTACGTTTCAAGTTATAATATATATACACATATACATATATTCGTTTAATGGTTCGTGAATCGTTGAAACTTGGTCGAGGTTGAATGAATGTATGAACATAGTTTAAAATTATTGAAATTTAACTTAACAAATATTGTTTATCGTGTCGGAAACATATAAAGATTAAAGTTTAAATTTGGTTGGAAATTTCCGGGTTGTCACAAACGGATGGTATTCTAATTACATAGAATATATATATATATACATATATATACATATATATATATACATATATATATATATATATATATATATATATATATATATATATATATATATATATATATATATAGACCAAAAGATTTCGTAGATTACGGAGGACTTTGCGGGATATGTCAGGCAAAGTTTAAAGTAACAGATACGATAAGATATGATTTAGCAGATATGCTAAGATATGAATTTTTGTCTATACACTATTCATGCAATCAATGCAGCAAGACGTGTCTTAGACTAAAAATGATAAGCAGGTAATTTCCTGAGGATGATAAGTAGTTAATTTTTGACACAAAATGATAAGCAAAACTTTTGACATGCAGACACGGTCGAAGTCCAGACTCACTAATGCATCCTATCGACTTATCAGTTAGACACACTAATGCAGACCTGGTTCGCTAAGACTACCGCTCTGATACCAACTGAAAGGACCCGTTCATATACATTATAAACTATTCACAATAGTTGATTACATTGCGAGGTATTTGACCTCTATATGATACATTTTACAAACATTGCATTCGTTTTTAAAAGACAAACTTTCTTTACATCGAAAATTGACAGGCATGCATACCATTTCATAATATCTACTATCCAACTATAAATTGATTTAATAATAATCTTTGATGAACTCAATGACTCGAATGCAACGTTCTTCGAAATATGCTATGAAAGACTCCAAGTAATATCTTTAAAATGAGCAAATGCACAGCGGAATAAACATGCTTTAAAGTGTCAACCAAAAGGTTGGTGAGTTCATTAGTTTATCATAATCATTTATTTCCATCATTTTAATTGTAACAACCTAAACCAACACCCGACAAAATCCTTGTGAAAATACGAAATAAAAAAAAAATTTCTGTTGCAGACCATCGGCGCGCCGCGCCATATGGCCCGCGCGCCGCGCCATATCTGGCTGTCCCCGGGACTTTTTAACCGCGAAAAGATTGACTAGTTCCCGGCACTTTTAGACAAAACGCTTTTTACCATACTACCAAATATGTAAAACTAACATGTTTCAAACATAAAATTAAAGTTTTACAAGCGGGGCCCACATCGGTCGTTTTACGAGTTTAATACAAATTTACGAGTTTCGACCACCAAAAGTTTAAGTTCCAAACTACACAATGAGCATGGCGTTTGGGATTAAACTACCCAACTATCGGTCAAACTCCAAGAGCTACTAAAGCCAAAAGCGTCCCCTAGCATCAAGCGGGATCTCTAGTCCAAAACGATGCCCTTACCCTTGTCCAAAACCGAACCTATAAAATGGTAAACAATGAGAGGGTAAGCAAAGCTTAGTGAATGCAATAATTATACGAATACATATATAATTATACCTACTTGCATACACTTACACAACCGCAAACATGCTAGCAAACAACATTAGCTTATCGTCGCAATATCAAGCTATAAATCTCCAATACCACAAGCTAGCATAACAACCGCATATAAATATAACTCAATTAATATAATATGCTTACAACACAAATAACCATGGTTAACCAATAGTACAAGGGAACGGCGCTCACGAAAACGCCATCGGTGTTCATAACATCCGTTAGGGCACTTAACACCTCGCACCACTAACCCCTAGGGTGGCACCTTAACACCTCGGCACTTCACCCCGAGTGGCATCTTAACACCTCGATGCAACACTCATTATTTTACGGAGTGGTGTCTTAACACCTCGACACTACACTCCTAGGTGGCATCTTAACACCTCGATGCTACACCCGAGTGGCATCTTAACACCTCGATGCTACACTCTTCACGTGAAACGTGGTGTCTTAACACCTCGACACTACACCTTTCACGCTACAACAAATAGATACATTATATACATACGCATATAATTATTCCACTCACCTCAAAATCTCTTGGTGAAAGATAACCGAGCTTGAACACTTCAATGTAACGCACCTATTACATTTATCACAATATCAAAATCACAACTCGAGTTAGTCAACACTCTAAAGCTCACTCCTAGTGTTAATTTGACCCATGGTGCAAATCCGACCCATTTGCACCCTTAACCCTAAAATCGGGTTAACTCATCACAAAACCCTATCATTGACCAAAGTAGGTTCATTACACATTTTAACACTAGTTTTAGGCTTCACCCACACATATTAATTAGCTTAGGTTCATTTTGACCCATTTGACACTTTCAAAGTCAACCTACCCATTTTGGGTCAACCACTAACCCATTTACATAAATCATGGTGTTCTAGCAATTTTACTAGCTAATTAGGGTCCTCTAACAACAATTAACTCTTCCAAACCCTAGTTAACCCAATATTGAGTCTACATGACTCAAATTACCCTAGAACACCTAAAACACTAACAAAATGGGTTTTATGTTCATCTTCACCCCAAACCCTAGCCCTAAATCAAATTAAACAAAGAAATTAAGATTAGAGCATACCACAACTATCACAACGAAGCTAGAGGGAAGGCGAACAACTTTAATGCTTGGACTTAAGCAAGAAACCTTCTTCTTCTTCTCCAAAATGGGGTTTCCCTCACTAAAAGCCACTCTCTCTCTAGAATTGATTTGGATAAGTGTTGGTAGTTGTGGAAGGAGTAAATGAACTCCCCAAAACTGATCTAAGGCATTAAATCCGGCCTCCAAGTGATTTTACCAAAATACCCTCAAAATATCTAATTTAAAAGGAAGAGAGAATCTGTCACAGACAGATGGCGCGGCGCGCCACCAGGCCGCGCGACGCGCAACTCTCCCAGTCCAGCTCCTTTTGCCTTTTTAAATAAATACAACCAAATCCCGATTCGAGTACCGCACAATACACTTATATACACCTGTGTACACTTCAATTATTCGGGTCTTACAACTCTCCCCCACTTATTCGGATTGCGCCCTCGCAATCCAAGCCGCATGACAAGAGGGAAGATACACTAACACGAACTCTTCGGGTTCCCAAGTGAACTCGGAACCCTTGCTACGCCGCCATTGGACTTTAAAAGTCCTCACTTCTTTATGTCTCAACCTCTTAACTTTCTCATCGAGTATGGCGACCGGTTCTTCGACATATTCCAACTTGTTGTTTAGCTCGATCTCGTCTAAAGGAATCCATAAGGAATCATCCGCAAGACACTTACGGAGGTGGGAAACATGGAATGTATTATGGATCCCCGCAAGCTCTTCGGGTAATTCCAATCGATATGCAACTTCGCCAACACGAGCTAAAACCTCGAATGGCCCAATAAACCGAGGAGCTAACTTTCCCCGTTTTCGAAATCGAATAATACCCTTCCATGGCGAAACTTTAAGCATCACCATGTCGCCTTCTTGAAATTCGATCGTTCGCCTACGTTTGTCGGCATACGACTTTTGCCTATCTTGAGCCTTCTTCAAATGTTCCCGAATAATATCAATCTTGTTGTTCGTCTCCAAAACCAAATCGGTACTCCCGATCTCTCGTTGACCCACTTCTCCCCAACAAACGGGAGTTCGACATCTACGCCCATAGAGCATCTCATACGGTGGCATCCCGATACTAGTATGATAACTATTATTGTACGAGAATTCCACCAAAGGCAAATGCTCGTCCCAACTACCACCAAAATCAATAATGCACGCCCGTAACATATCTTCTAGAGTTTGGTTCGTACGTTCGGTTTGACCGTCCGTTTGAGGATGATACGCCGTGCTCAACTTCAATTGCGTACCCATATCTTCATGAAACTTTTCCCAAAATCGAGATGTAAAACGGGTATCTCGGTCCGAGATAATAGATATAGGAACCCCATGACGAGCGACCACTTCCTTGATAAACAACTTAGCCAAGGTCTCCGACGATATCGCTTCTTTAATGGGAAGAAACAAAGTGCTTTTTGTCAATCGGTCAACTATAACCCAAATCGAATCGAATTGGGTTCTCACCGTTTTAGGTAACTTTGTAATGAAATCCATGGTAATGTGCTCCCATTTCCATTTCGGGATTTCTAACGGTTGCAATTTACCATACGGTTTTTGGTGTTCGGCTTTTACTTGCAAACACGTGACGCATTGCTCAACATACTTCACAACATCACGCTTCATGCCCGGCCACCAATAATCTTTCTTCAAGTCAAGGTACATTTTCGTCGCGCCCGGATGAATGGAATATTTTGACTTATGTGCTTCATCAAGTAGCACCCGTCGGTAATCACCCATCTTAGGCACCCACACCCTTCCTTGAAAGGACAACAACCCACGCGGACCCATAGTAATAAACTCCGATTGGCCCACGATTCGCTCCGTATGCTTGTTGTGAACATAAGCCTCTATTTGAATCTCACCAAGCTTTTCAAGAAAATCATTGGTAATAATCAAACGTAACGACCCCACTTTTATCGCCGGATGTTGACTCTTTCGACTCAACGCATCCGCGACCACATTCGCCTTACCCGGATGATAAAGTATTTCACAATCGTAGTCTTTCACCACATCCATCCACCTACGTTGGCGATAATTCAAATCTCGTTGATTAAAGAGATGTTTCAAACTCTTATGATCCGAATAAATCGTACACTTGACACCATACAAGTAATGGCGCCAAATTTTCAACGCATGCACTACCGCCGCCAACTCAAGATCATGAGTCGGATACCTCGTTTCATGTTCCTTTAATTGTCGAGAGGCATAAGCGATGACCTTACCTCTTTGCATTAGAACACACCCGAGACCATTTAAGGAAGCATCACAATAAACCACCATGTCTTCAACACCTTCCGGTAACACTAACACTGGAGCCTGACATAACTTCTCTTTTAACAATTGAAAAGCAATTTCTTGCTCGTTCTCCCAAACAAACTTCGCATTCTTCCTTGTCAATTTCGTCAACGAAGAAGCGATCTTAGAAAAATCTTGGATAAACCGACGATAATAACCGGCCAACCCGAGAAAACTTCGGATTTCCGTAGGCGTAGTCAGTCGCCCCCAACTCTTCACCGTTTCGATCTTCCCCGGATCTACTTGAATACCGTTTTCGTTCACGATATGACCAAGGAATTGAACTTCCCTTAGCCAAAATTCACATTTGGAGAACTTTGCATACAACTTCTCCCTTCGTAGCGTCTTCAATACTTCACGCAAATGATGTTCATGTTCGCTCATACTTTTCGAGTAGACTAGTATGTCGTCAATGAACACTATTACCGACTTGTCCAACATAGGTTGGCACACTCGGTTCATAAGATCCATGAATGCCGCCGGTGCATTCGTAAGACCAAAGGGCATAACTACAAACTCATAATGCCCGTAACGCGTTCGAAAAGCCGTTTTTTTCTATGTCTTCCTCACGGACCCGCATTTGGTGATAGCCGGACCGTAGGTCGATCTTAGAGAAATACGTTGCACCTTGAAGTTCATCAAATAAATCGTCAATCCTAGGTAATGGATAACGATTCTTGATCGTCACTTTATTCAACTCACGGTAATCAATGCACATACGCATACTACCATCTTTCTTCTTCACAAATAACACCGGAGCGCCCCATGGCGAAGCACTCGGTCGAATAAAACCCTTCTCGAGCAACTCTTGGGTTTGATTTAACAACTCTTGCATTTCCGTTGGTGCTAAACGATAAGGAGTTTTAGCAATGGGAGTAGCTCCCGGAACCAACTCAATACGAAACTCAACTTGTCTTTCCGCCGGAACACCCGGTAATTCGTCCGGAAAAACGTATTCGAATTCACTAACAACCGGAATTTCACGAATAGGTGGTGGCTCATTGCGAGTATCAACAACATGAGCAAGGAAAGCCAAGCCACCGGTAACAACAAAACGACGTGCCCGTGCAAAAGTGCATATCGGCACCGGTCTCCTTCGCTTATCACCATGAATAATTAACTCTCCCCCACTTAGGGTCTTCACACGAATAAACTTATCATGGCATGCAATATCGACTCTATAAAGATCGAGCCAATCCATACCAATGACAATATCAAAGTCGCCCAAGGTCATTGGAATAAGATCAATTTTAAAGGTTTCAGCAACAAAAACAACATCACAATTTTCACACACATCAACCACTAGCACCGTCTTGCCGTCCGCTATTTCGACTTCTATCGGACGACTTAACTTAGCTAACGGTCTATTAAGTTTAGGTACAAATTTAGGAGACACAAACGACAAATTTGCACCGCTATCGAAAAGAATCCTTGCCGGATTAGAATTAACCATGTAAGTACCTGAGACAACTTCGCGCGATTGTTTGGCTTCATCATTGGTCATCAAATAGTTGCGACCCCTAGCCGTACTCGCCGCCTTCTCTAAACGCTTAACATTATCGTTGCGCAAATCGGGACACTCCGGCTTCTTATGCCCTTCTTTACCGCAATTAAAACAAGTGAGCTTGTTTCCGGAAGATGGTTTTGGACAATCACGAGCCATATGACCCGCTTGCCCACAATTATAGCACGTAAAAGTAAAACCACCGGAAGCGCCCATCCTCACGCTATTGACACTTTCGGAACTTTTCTTGTTCTTTTTGTTCGAAAAGTTTGAATAGTTCGAACCTTCACTTTTTCTCTTGCCAAAAGTAAAACCACTCTTTCTTAAGATGAGCGACTCGAAACCTTTGGCCATGTCAAACAACTCATCAAAGATTTTCACTACGTTCACACTAATCTTATCTTGATAGTTATCGTTCAAGGTTCGATAGAAATCTTCCTTCAACATCTTATCATTCCCGACGTACTCCGGGCAAAATTGGGTCTTGGACAAAAACACGGATTTGAGAGTGTTCAAATCCATCGACCCTTGCCTCAAGGAACGTAACTCGTCCTTAATCCTAGTAAGATCGGCCGAAGTTCGGTATTCCTTGTAAAATTCGGACTTGAATTCATCCCAAGTGAATTCCATGCATTGCTCTTCACCATAAACTTGGAGCTTTGCGTCCCACCACAACTTGGCATCGCCCCTCAACATACTACACCCGTACCTTGTCCTCTTATCGAGAGGACATTCACAAGTACGGAAGGCCCCCTCCATATCGGAGATCCAACGGGCGCTCTTAAGAGGATCTCTTTCACCATCAAAAGAGGGAGGTTGAGAGTCCTTGAAATTCTTATAGAAAAAGTCCCGTCTTCCCACATTATCTTCGCGAAGAACGGCCTTAACTTGCTCCCTTACCACATTGACTAATTGCTCGTCAATCGTATCTAGGAACATCTTCTTAACGTCCTCGAGAAAAGCTTCATGATGCCTTTTCAAAATGGCCTCAACCTTGGCCGTAAACTCGACTTCTTCACTAGTACCTCCGCCGTTGATATCATGCCCGTTTCTCATCTTGATTCTATAAGACGGAATAGATTAAACAACGAGACGAAAAGGATTTAACACATAAGTATATACATATACACCACACTACCCATCTTGCTCAACAATCGTCGTACATTGCTCGTTCGACACGATTTGCGCCCGTAACAATGGTAGCTAATCATTGTTACGCGAGCACGTCGCATTAACTTGCTAGTACAACGTCCATCTCGCTCGATGCTCGCTAATCATACATAACAAATAGCACATGATTAGTTTACATAAACCTATGCACAAACCAATCCCGATAAGACCCAAAGTCCTACAAGTCCCGCATAAACGCGCACACAAAAAGTCTAAGTCTAGGCGCCTATCTCAAGTCACCTAAATCCCTTAGACCATGCTCTGATACCACTTGTAACAACCCAAACCAACACCCGACAAAATCCTTGTGAAAATACGAAATAAAAAAAAAATTCTGTTGCAGACCATCGGCGCGCCGCGCCATATGTCCCGCGCGCCGCGCCATATCTGGCTGTCCCCGGGACTTTTTAACCGCGAAAAGATTGACTAGTTCCCGGCACTTTTAGACAAAACGCTTTTTACCATACTACCAAATATGTAAAACTAACATGTTTCAAACATAAAATTAAAGTTTTACAAGCGGGGCCCACATCGGCCGTTTTACGAGTTTAATACAAATTTACGAGTTTCGACCACCAAAAGTTTAAGTTCCAAACTACACAATGAGCATGGCGTTTGGGATTAAACTACCCAACTATCGGTCAAACTCCAAGAGCTACTAAAGTCAAAAGCGTCCCCTAGCATCAAGCGGGATCTCTAGTCCAAAACGATGCCCTTACCCTTGTCCAAAACCGAACCTATAAAATGGTAAACAACGAGAGGGTAAGCAAAGCTTAGTGAATGCAATAATTATACGAATACATATATAATTATACCTACTTGCATACACTTACACAACCGCAAACATGCTAGCAAACAACATTAGCTTATCGTCGCAATATCAAGCTATAAATCTCCAATACCACAAGCTAGCATAACAACCGCATATAAATATAACTCGAATAATATAATATGCTTACAACACAAATAACCATGGTTAATCAATAGTACAAGGGAACGGCGCTCACGAAAACGCCATCGGTGTTCAGAACATCCGTTAGGGCACTTAACACCTCGCACCACTAACCCCTAGGGTGGCACCTTAACACCTCGGCACTTCACCCCGAGTGGCATCTTAACACCTCGATGCAACACTCATTATTTTACGAAATGGTGTCTTAACACCTCGACACTACACTCCTAGGTGGCATCTTAACACCTCGATGCTACACCCGAGTGGCATCTTAACACCTCGATGCTACACTCTTCACGTGAAACGTGGTGTCTTAACACCTCGACACTACACCTTTCACACTACAACAAATAGATACATTATATACATACGCATATAATTATTCCACTCACCTCAAAATCTCTTGGTGAAAGATAACCGAGCTTGAACACTTCAATGTAACGCACCTATTACATTTATCACAATATCAAAATCACAACTCGAGTTAGTCAACACTCTAAAGCTCACTCCTAGTGTTAATTTGACCCATGGTGCAAATCCGACCCATTTGCACCCTTAACCCTAAAATCGGGTTAACTCATCACAAAACCCTATCATTGACCAAAGTAGGTTCATTACACATTTTAACACTAGTTTTAGGCTTCACCCACACATATTAATTAGCTTAGGTTCATTTTGACCCATTTGACACTTTCAAAGTCAACCTACCCATTTTGGGTCAACCACCAACCCATTTACACCCATTTACATAAATCATGGTGTTCTAGCAATTTTACTAGCTAATTAGGGTCCTCTAACAACAATTAACTCTTCCAAACCCTAGTTAACCCAATATTGAGTCTACATGACTCAAATTACCCTAGAACACCCAAAACACTAACAAAATGGGTTTTATGTTCATCTTCACCCCAAACCCTAGCCCTAAATCAAATTAAACAAAGAAATTAAGATTAGAGCATACCACAACTATCACAACGAAGCTATAGGGAAGGCGAACAACTTTAATGCTTGGACTTAAGCAAGAAACCTTCTTCTTCTTCTCCAAAATGGGGTTTCCCTCACTAAAAGCCACTCTCTCTCTAGAATTGATTTGGATAAGTGTTGGTAGTTGTGGAAGGAGTAAATGAACTCCCCAAAACTGATCTAAGGCATTAAATCCAGCCTCCAAGTGATTTTACCAAAATACCCTCAAAATATCTAATTTAAAAGGAAGAGAGAATCTGTCACAGACAGATGGCGCGGCGCGCCACCAGGCCGCGCGGCGCGCAACTCTCCCAGTCCAGCTCCTTTTGCCTTTTTAAATAAATACAACCAAATCCCGATTCGAGTACCGCACAATACACTTATATACACCTGTGTACACTTCAATTATTCGGGTCTTACATTAATAGACCACAAGAATTTCATTTCCAGTTCTCATAAATATACGTCCCATGCATAGAGACAAAAATAATCATTCATATGGTAAACACCTGGTAACCGACATTAACTAGATACATATAAGAATATCCCCCTATCATTCCGGGATCCTCCTTCAGACATGATATAAATTTCGAAGTACTAAAGCATCCAGTACTTTGGATGGGGTTTGTTAGGCCCAATAGATCTATCTTTAGGATTCGCGTCAATTAGGGTGTCTGTTCCCTAATTCTTAGATTACCAGACTTTAATAAAAAGGGGCATATTCGATTTCCATAATTCAACCATAGAATGTAGTTTCAATTACTTGTGTCTATTTTGTTAAACATTTATAAAAGCGCATGTATTCTCAGTCCTAAAAATATAAAGGGTAAAAAGGCAAATGAAACTCACCATACTGTATTTCGTAGTAAAAATACATATAACGTCATTGAACAAGTGCAAGGTTGGCCTCGGATTCACGAACCTAAATTAATTATATATATTTATGTGTTGGTCAATATTTGTCTAACAAATTAGGTCAAGTCATAGTGTACCACAATCCTAATGCTCGAGACTAATATGCAAAAGTCAACAAAAGTAAATTTGACTCAAAATAATTTCCAAAAATCTATACATGATTAATATATAGTTTAAATATCGTCGTTTTATATTTTTAAATATTTTTAAAAGATTTATTAGAGTAAATAATATAATTTATTTATTAATAAATAAAATTTTATATTAAATTTATATAATAAAATATACTTTTATATATATTAAGTAATAAAATTTATAGGGTTCATTTAATATCATAAAGATAATATGATAGGTATTATTAAAGTAAGTTATTACACGTAGTAAAATATGTTTGTATCACATATTTATTTGATAAAATAATATCTATAATGATAGTAAGTAAAAGTTGTATTATTTTGTAATAATAATAATTATTATAAAAATATTAATATTTATAATTACTAAGATGACATTATGATAAAACGATAATTCTAATTATGATAACTTTAATATTTACGATAATTTTTAATATTATCTTTAAAATAATAATTCTATTTAAAATAATAATAATCATGATATTTTATAGTAACAATGACATTTCTATTAAAATGATAATTTTTGTTAAAATGATAGTTTTAATACTAACGATACTTTTAATAATAATAGTAATGATAAAAATAATAAGAATAATAATTTTATCTAAATCAATATCTTATAATATTTTAATTTCATCATGATACTCTTACTCATTATTTCCTAATCGTTTCGTTTAATAGCTTTTAATCGTCTTTTATATTGTGTTCATAATAATGATAATAATAGTAATCAAAATAATTAGGTGTAACAAATATTTGTTTTAATTACACTAATATTAATAATGATAGTTACTATAACATTATGAACGATAATACTAATAATTATCTTAATGATAAAATAGTAATAATAATAATAACAATAACAATAACCATTTTTAAATAATGATATACATATAAATAATGATAATAATAATAATAATACTAATAATAATAATAATAATAATAATTGGATAATAATAATAATACTAATTATAACATTAACGATAATAACGATAGTAATAATAAATAAAAAAATAACAATTTTTAATGATAAATCCCTTTTATTGATAAAGATAATAATAATGATAATAATAAGATAAAACTAGAAACGATAAAAACGACGATGATAATAATCATTTTTAATAAAAATATCGAAAATTCAATTGATTATAACTTCTAATCCGTTCATCGAAACCATTCGATATCTAAAGGAAAAGTTCTTAATTTTTCGCTAGCTTTCCAAGGACATGCATATCTTATACCTTATCTCAATCGTAAGTGTAACTAATTCAAGATTCAACCTAACCTGTCTAAGGGCAATATCAAAAGTACAAGTATGCATAATCCTAAATACTTGAGCACTAGTCAGGGATACACTATTAGTATGTAAAAGTTAAATTATGAGTACTCACGTATCAATATTGAGATTCAATATTGCACGAAAGGTACGTAGACGCAACAAAAATGATAAACACTATATTGACCTCATGAGCATACCCATAAACCATACTCAATCACCTCCATAGCTATAACCCATAATTACCTTAATCCTATCCTACTCGAAAAACAATTTCGAAATCACTTGGACAGCACTCCGTCGTAATATTTTATGTATACTAATAATATCTTAAAATAATACAGAGTGAATATATATATGTAAATCGATTGAGAGAGTTTAGAGAAAAATATTTTCAAGTTTCTATGAAATAATGAAACCTATTGAATTCTATTTATAATAGATTTTTGAATTATTAAAGTGAATTATTAAAGTGAATTATTAAAGTGAATTATTAAAGTTAAAGTAAAGTAAAAATAAACTAAAAGTAAAGTTTAAGTATAGTAAAAGTATAAAACTATGTACGTATAATACGCGTATAAATATATATAATATTAATTTAAATCGTTATATATATTTAATAAAATAAAATATAAATATCGTTATCTTTATCATACTAGTTAAGTAATGAGTTGTCAAAAGTGGTTCTAGATATTTATAAAAGTTATATACGTTTTAATAATAAAGTTCTTTTTAAACTGAAAAAGGTTTTGTACGTTTGAAACTAAATAGATCAATCGAGTCTTTATGAGATTCAATCTTCCACTATTCTTTGTCTAGTTCTCAATGATTGACAATTTGTTCTTATTTATAAATCACTTTACTATTTTCCGAATATTGTTAAAATGGAAAGATTTCTCAAATCAATGTGGGCCTTTCAACAGAGACTTGTAATCATAATTTAATATATCTGATAATTCAATCATTTGATCTTATCTTCTAATTCCATTGATAAACATTTTGAAACAGATACAATCATATAAAGTATTTAATATTTTGTTTACGTTTCAAGTTATAATATATATATATATACACATATACATATATAATCATATTCGTTTAATGGTTCGTGAATCGTTGGAACTTGGTCGAGGTTGAATGAATGTATGAACATAGTATAAATTCTTGAAATTTAACTTAACAAATATTGCTTATCGTGTCGAAAACATATAAAGATTAAAGTTTAAATTTGGTTGGAAATTTTCGGTGTCGGAAACATATAAAGATTAAAGTTTAAATTTGGTTGAAAATTTCCGGGTTGTCACATATGGTTGATTAGAAAAGAAATAGGAAAATAAGCTTGATCGTTAAGTTAACCAAATCCTAGTCTAATCCTAATTACTTGCATCCTAATCCTAATTCAAGTTCTTGATCACCAAGTAATCCTAGTGGGATTAGGACTAGAATTTATCTATAAAAGGCTTCATGATCTCCTAAGTTTGGCACACCAAAATAAATCACGAATCCTTCCCAAAAATCTCTGCATTAGTCGATTAGATAAACTGCAATTTCCCTCTATTTTGGTGGACTAAAAACATCCCCAATCAGCCTATTTTAGTCGACTAACTCCATCCACTCTTCCCTCTTCTTTGTCGATTAAAAACAGCTTTCCTTAAGCCTGCAAGTCGACATTTAAACCCTCCCAAAACAGCCCTCCAAACAGCCTTTTTTGCCACCGTTCTGCTGCTAATTCTGCTGTCTTTTTCGAGCTATAATAGGCTGCTAATTGAAGCTGTAAAATCTCCATTCAAACAGCCCTTCAAGTCAATTTTTTTGCTCCTTTTCCTGCTGTAAGTCGACACCTAAAACCGCCCCAATATCGACTTTAATTGCTGCATTTTTTCTGCCTGTTTCTGCTATTACTTGCGAGCCACAACAGCCCCAAACCCGCTGCTCTTTCAGCTGAGTTCGACCACCAAACCGCCACAAATTTGCAACGGGTTTTTGCTGCTGTAAACGCCACCCAAACGTTCCCAAAGTGCTCATATTTTACTGCTATTTTCTGCTTGTGTACGTGACCAAAGAGGACCCAAAACCCATTCGATTGGTCGTGATTTGTTGCTGCTGTGAATCTGTCTCTAATTGCATCATAATCATCATCTTTTCTTGGCCTCAATCTCGTTAAGGTATCCCTAAACCTTAATTTAAAGTTACTTATTAAATTGTTACTTTAATATATTATGATGATGATTAACAAGGTTACAAATAAGGTATGAATAAGGGTTAAAAGATTATGATTAGTTATATTGTTAATAAGATTAATCATGATTAGTTATAAGTATTATGGTTAAATCATGAATTAGTTAATATAAACAAGTATGAATTAGGTATGGTCATAAATATTGTGCATGAAGGATTATGATTAATAATAAGTAAAGATTGATTCTTGATATGTAAACTAGATAATTAAAGGTTTATGAATATGATTAATAAGTTAAAGATTATGATTATGATTTTAAATAAAAGTAAACTAGTTTTTGAATGTGATTAATAAGATTGTACATTAAAAGTATTAGGTTAAGTTATGATTAAAGTTAAAAGATAATGAATAATGATAATGAATTAAGTTTGATCATGAATTTAGAATGAATAATGATAATGATTATGATAAAGATTATAAATGAGTATATTATGAATTATGAATGATGCATGGAAAATTATAAGGATATAAAGCTAGTTATTAAGGTAATGAACATGAACTAAGTAATTAATTTGATTATGAAACTAGCAATATAATCATGTAAGAATAATGATTAATAAGGTGGTAAAAACTAAAAGTATATGATTATGATGAAAGGTATGATTTTATGTGAGGTTGATTAATAGTTAATGATATACATGCATGCATGCATGCATGCATGCATACGTATGTATGTACATATATATAGGTATATATATACATACGTGTATATGTATGTGTATATATGTATGTATATGTACGTGTGTGTGTATGTATGAATGTGTATCGTGTAAGTTATATAAGTTAGTAAACTTAATAATAAAAAGTGATAAGTATATATAAATATGTATCATCTTACACTTATGTATATGTAACACCTACACCTAATAAATATATATATTATACAGTTATGAACACATAAATGTATAATAATAAATAAAGAATATATATGTATGTATCACATAGGTATAATTATAAACGTAACATATAATGACAATATACATAATAATTGATTAAAGTAAATAATAATACTATTATTAGTATAACTTATACACTTAATTATATAGTAACACTTAATAACATTAAGTATATTATCATTTATATTAATACAACTTTTCTCGAAAACGTTCACTGTTAATATAGTTTGCTATATTAATAAACAAACTTTATGTCTATTAGACATTAACTAATCAAACATAATATCTCTAGGTTGAGATCTCTGTGTTCAACACTCCGATCATATAATTTGCGTGGAATATCTATCTGCTATTAAGGTGAACTTCAAATCCCCTCTTTTTACTATTTCTTAACTGTTTTATAAACTTTGGGGTGAGACACATGCTTGCTTTTAAATTGTTATACGCTTAGACACAAGTACATGAAAATTTTATTTTGATTAGTTCAAACTGTGCTAACATGCTTTGATTCATGCTTAATCCCTACCATGATATCGTTAATTACTGAAATTTGGTAAGCTTAGTTATTGTGATAGCGCTATTGAGGGTGACGTCTCTATCCGGATGACAGCTGGTCAATGGATACATAATAACGATGAACGACACGAACATGATGTGTTTAGGGTAACTTATGGTTAGTATCGATATCATATACACCAGCACTACTACCGAACTAATTAAACCGCTTATTTAAATCTTGTGGTCTAAAACTTGTTATGATTATTAAACCTATGTTGTTCACTCAACCATTTTGGTTGACACTTTTAAGAATGTTTTGTCTCAGGTACTTAGATACTTTGCTTTCGCTATAGAACTCTGCTGTCACTTAGAAGTCAAGCCGAGCACTGGGACCAGAGTTAACATCCGCGTCAATGGCGATTTTGGCGGGGTGTTACAGTTGGTATCAGAGCTCTGGTTATAGGGAACTAGGTTACATTAGTGTGACTAACATGAATAGTTAGGATGCATTAGTGAGTCTAATCTATAACCGAGTTGTTCATTTGCATTGATTATTTGCATTACATTCTAGATTATGTGCATTAATTTCACTTATATTTGTTATGCCTAGAATTCCTATACCATTCAAATCTTTAGAAAAAACTTTTCTATAGGAACTATATTTACACGTCTGATTCTTAGAATAAGGGCCATAACTTACTTGTATTCCAACAATAGAACGCCACCATACCTATCTCATTATGTAATTTAGGAGAGCCAAGGTTGTTATAGAGAACCAGGATTGCATTTTATATGTGCCTTATATGTTAGTTAGGTGCCTTAGCAATCTGTAAGACTATAACCTTTCCTGGCTTAGCTTAAGTTCCTTTACTTTTTCATATTCATGCCCTAGTTTTTAGTGTTTCCTTACTATATGTTTCATTTTATCTTGCCCTTCCTTAGCATCCCTCTCGATAACCTGCTTCCTTTCCTAAGGATGTCATTTATGACTTCTGAATTTCCCGACATTTTCCATGTTATTTATTACGGTCATGTACATAACATTATTGTTATAATATGTACCGTGGTGCCTTAGTTTGTGAACCAAAAAACGTTATTCTTAACTCGTGAAGATTCTCTCCGTGCTATCCTTAGTGCGTTGGGAAAACGTTTTAGGTTAAGGATTCTGTAAAACGGCAATTAAGTTTTAAGTCCTTAGATAGTTTTCTAATAAGTAAAAATCTTTAGTTTGATCACGTATCCTGACCTTATGGAGTGACCTTGGAATGGAAATATGAATTTGTGAAATATAATGACGCCCGGCCAACGTGATTATATTACGGTAATTCATAAAGATATTCCAATATCATGACATATGGAATAGAAAGTGAATCAAAGAAAGATTTCCAAGCCATTCATTCAAAAATCTCAATGTTATTACATTAAGGGTAATTATCATCTAATTTATAGAAATACGAAGAGATCGTTACGATCAACTATCTATCTCATACCTATGATAGATTAACAAATTCTCCTATGCCATAAAAGTGGTAAAGATTTGCATTTGATATTGCTCCAAATGAACATATATTTAGTAGCAATATCCTCCCAATATGTAAATTATTTAGTTGTAATTTTCCTATTTTAAGTTGTAATCGTTTATATTAAATAAGAGCGAAGACAAAAGGCGAAAACGACGATTTGAAGACGCAAATGACCAAAAAGCTCAAATGTACAAGATACAATCCAAGTGGTTCAATTTATTGATGAGAAACGTCTAAAAATGACAAGAGTACAAGTTGCGGAACGCAAAGTACACGATATAAAATAATACGCAAGGACGTTCGAAAATCCTGAACCGGGACATGAGTCAACTCTCAACGCTCGACGCAACGGACTAAAAATTACAAGTCAACTATGCACATAAATATAATATAATATTTAAATAATTCTTAAAATTATTTATATATTATATTTATTTATATATTATGTCGGCAAAGCTAAGATCCAAATTGATGTGAGCTAGAAAATCAAACTCCACGACTCGCGGAGTTTGAAGGCCAAAAACTCCACGACTCGCGGAGTTTGAAAAATCAGAAATCCCTATAGAAGGCCATGCATTCTGCCGAGTTTAAGATAATAAATAATAATAATAATAATACTCTGTAATAAATAAATAAATATATATATATATAATATATATATAGTATAGGGTAGTTTTATATTAGATTAGTTCGGGTTATGTAAAGGTTATTTTACGGGTTTTTGAAGTCGAAATTCTGTCCGTGTAACACTACGCGATAAATACTCAATGTAAGTTATGTTCTCCTTTTTAAATTAATGTCTCGTACTTAAGTTATTATTATGCTTATTTAATATCGAAGTAATCATGATGTTGGGCTAAAAATATTAAAATTGGGCAATTGGGCTTTGTACTATAATTGGGGTTTGGATAAAAGAACGACACTTGTGAAAATTAGACTATGGGCTATTAATGGGTTTTATATTAACTAAACAATACCTTGTTAATTTAATATACAAACTTATAATTTGACGTATTTATATATAACCTCATACGCTTGACTGGGTACGGTGGGCGGGATATCTATAAATACCAATAATTATTCATTTTACCGGACACGGAACTGGATTAATAGTTAATAGACTTGTTGAAACAGGGGTGAATTACATTCAAGGGTAATTGGTGTAATTGTTAACAAAGTAGTAAAACCTTGGTTTACACGTAGTCGATAACCTGGTGTATTCATTAAACGAAGTATTAAAACCTTGTTACAATTCAAATCCCCAATTAGTTGGAATATTTGACTTCGGGAATAAGAATAATTTGACGAAGGCTTTTGCTCTTTATATTTATGACTGATGGACTATTATGGACAAATCCGTATGGACATATTAAATAATCCAGGACAAAGAACAATTAACCCATGGGAATAAACTAAAATCAACACGTCAACCATCATGGTTACGGAAGTTTAAATAAGCATAATATATTTTATTTCATATTTCCTCGTACTTTTATTTATTATCATTTTAATTATTGTTATTTATTTTATATTGTTAGTTAAATATCGTCATTTACTTTACGCTTCGCTTAAAATATAAAATCGACAAACCGGTCATTAAACGGTAAAACCCCCTTTTATATATTATTAATATAATATATTTTGTACGAATATAATTGTTTAAAATATAGTGTGAAATAAGCCAGCTCTCTGTGGAACGAACCGGACTTACTAAAAACTACACTACTCTACGATTATGTATACTGCCTATAGTGTTGTACCAAGGTTTAGGTATATCCCATTTATAAATAAATAATTAAAACTTGTGTAATAATTTGTAACGTATTTCGTAGTAAAATATAGTACTATGACGTACCCCTTAGCTTTAACTATCAAGTTTTTGGCGCCGCTGCCGAGGACTCGGTGAAACGCTATATTTTTAATTTATTTTTGTATAAATATATTTATATATATTTTTAGAAAAAAATATAAAATTTAAAAAAAAAACACATTTTTCAAACTCCACGACTCGCGGAGTTTGCAGGCTTAAAACTCCACGACTCGCGGAACCACCCTGACAGGCGTACCCAGGAACCCTACTTCGCATTAATTACTGATTATATTAATTATTATTATTTTTTAAAACCCTAAATTAGTTTAATTAATTTATTATCTAGTTTTAGATTTAATTAATTAGTTTTAATTAATTATATTTAGTTTTATTATATATAAAAATTATTACTTTTATAAAATAAATATAAAAATAATATTTTTATAAAAATAAGTAATTTTATCACTTTTTATTTTTATATTTTGTATCCTTTTATTTAGTGTAATCGTAATATTTTTATCGTTCGTAGTTAATTTTAAATTTAGTTTTGCCGTAGCTTATTTTTATTTTTAGATTTTTAGGCTTTGCCTTTAAAATCCCTTAAGTGCTATTTCTTTAGAATAAGATTTAGGTGCTTTAGAATTTTGCGACGATTTTAAAATTTTAGTGCCTTTTAAGTCACGACGCGCTACTTTCTTATTTTTATTTCTCGATATTTTTCGACGCGCTTCTTTTTCTTTCTTATTTCTCGCCACGCTAGTTTTAGGACTTAGAAATTTTCTCTACTTCTTCTCTAATAATTCCCAACAAAAAATTATTTTAAGTGGTTAAATTGATAGACATCCAAATTTTCTGCTTCGTAGTAATAGTTGGATTTGTTAGTGGCTGAGTTGTGAGCTTCCGATTTAAAGGGTTCTGGCTCCCTGCTGCATCTATTGGCTATTCGAAACGTGGGCAACAGCAGAAAAGTCTATTAATTTGATAACTTATATAATTTTTTTATTTATAACTAATAGGATAATTAAAATTTGGTAATAAGCGCATTATGAAAAGTCTCGAAGATATTTTGGAAACTCTTTATGACATACGAAATCAATACTCTCAACCGAGTGTTGATGACAATTCGTTCGGTCAATCTTGGATCACGAATGACGAAACAATAACTGGTTGTGAAATCTGTGGAGATTATCACTCAACATGGGAATGTTATTATTACGTTCCTATGGAAAATTACGCACCCACGGAACCTGAATGGAATGATTATGAAGAATACAATTCAAATTGGGATTATTCCCAAGAATATTTCCAAACTCAACAACCAGTAGACAAGGAAAATTACGTGTCTGAAAATTTATTAGACAATATGAAAATCAAACTCGAAGAACTCAATGCTCAAAATGAACAAATGAGAGAGTTTGTAAACCGGCAAGCTGAAACTCTATCAGACTACACACCTGTTGATCTGAGGAGTATTGTACAAGAAAATCTCATATCATCGAATTTTGATGAATTCGAGAGCTACGAAATCACCAACTATCCCGATGATACTTTTTATTCATTCTTACCAATTTCACAACATAATGACACATTAGCCTCTACCGACGAAATCATCAATCCATCAATGGATGATGAAGAAGAAGTAAGGGTGACAAATTGGTACTCTTGGGAAAACGATAACGTTGAAAATTTTACCCCCGAGGCCAAACCGAACTTCACCATTACACAACCTTCCAACCCAATATTCCCAATAGACGAGTCATCTACCGAAAATGAACTACGAGCTGTAATAGATAATGACACCTCGAATTTCACCCAAATGGGTAATAGAGGTGAAAACTTTGTTCCCGAGAATAAACGGAAGGAAATGTTAGGAATTGTCCACCCTATAGTATGTATGTCGGTGTATATCGATCCATTTGACCAAGAACCAGAAAAGAGATATATCCATTTACTAAAAGCTACACTTAAAAAAGAATTAAGTAGTGACAATTGGGCGAGTCTAAACTTTAAACCCATTGATATATTATACACCACCCGAGATGTAAATAACTGGCTCACTACTCTAATTCGTAGAACTCATTCTACCGACTTCACATGTCATCAGCTAAGTGTGGGGAAGTTTAACCCCACTTAACGTTAAATTAGGGGTTCGGGTTAGTGCATAACTCGTTAATAAACATGCATAATAAATTAGGGTAAAAGACCCATTTTTAAAGATTAGCAAACAGTTCAGAAAAGCAACCGTTTTTGAAGAAAAATATGTGTGATAAAACAAGAAGGAATGAACGATGAGGCGCGCCATCTATCATTCGACGAGCTTTGTAATTACAAACTGGGTATTTTTAATCACTTTTCTACACTTATCACCCTCGTGAATTTATAATTAGAGTCTGATTTCATGCAAATGAGGGCATTGCATGATCTCAAGTGTGTGGAAGGGTTATAAATTCTCTCGGGTTTATACACTAAATTTTATGAAAATTTGAAAAATTTTCAACTAAATGAATTTAAAATCATGTTTATATATATTTATGAACGGTGAAAATTAGGTGTTAATACCGAAATTATCGTTACCTCGGAAAGGATATAAATTGAGAAACACCGTAAAACGCTTGAATTTATTTATTTAAGAATAAAAAGGAAAAGAAAGAAACTAAGTGTGGGGAGAATGTACCTAGTTATTCAATTAAAAACTATCTAGCACATGTTTCTGTAAAGTTTATTGCAGTTGCTTTTGTTTTGGACTAAATTAACTATTTTACCCGATGAAAGAAAAGAAAAGATGGATCTACACGATGAATCAATTCCATCATTAAAAGGAAGTAAAGTCTTCCGAAAAAGACACGCGCTTCTTGATTTAGGTCAGGAAGTTGTCGTCCAGACCAGCTGTAGGTTGACGAAAAATCTAGAAAAGTCATCACTAAAATCAGCAGGAAATCCACGGACCTCAGCATCAAACAGGGTCGCCAAGTGGTCAGATTTATCCTAACCATGAGAAGGATTTATCTCGTACAATGGGGGGACACCGTGCCAATTAGCTTGATAAGACTAATGAATCAGATCCCCAGAAAGGATAATCTCCTTAAAGGTTAAAAATCAGCTTTTAAGACTGATATTACTCAATCCTTGAGATTGACCTTAAAGATTGAGAATTCAAACTCATGGAATTCAATGATATCTAAACTCGAGCTTGAACGAGAAAATATTTTGATCAAAATTATAAACCGATTTGTTTTCTGAAAACCCATTTTCAATGCGTTCATTACCATTGAACGTAAAATCCTAGGAATTCACCTGGAATTCATTAGGTCACCTGAACCAAATCGGGTGTCAACCGTAAGAACGGTGGTTGCATAGCATGGTCGAAGACAGGACCTTGTGCCAGATCGAAAAATCATAGGATGATCTTTACTATTGCTCCTACAAAGGATAGTACTAGCATCCGACACGTTTATAGACCATAATCAAAAGCAAGTCACGGGACATTGCCTTAATAGTTGCTTGTTCATCGCTTTCCTTTACAACCGGACGGTAGTTTATCGAAAGGTAATATACGGGACAACTGAACTAGACGTGTTGCTTTCCTAATACAAGGTTAGCAAGTGGGTGACACAAAACCACAAGTGTTGAGCTAAAATTTTCAAATCTAAAACCCACACAACCCACAAAAATATTTTGCAAACACCGGTGAAGGGTTATTCCGGAAAACTTGTCTAGGGTTAAAGCTAGATTGAATTTTCAAAAGATCAAATGTTTTCATAAAGATCCAATTTCCTAACGGATCTAAATTTTCATAGTCATGTGGGACTGTAAACCGCCTTTCAAATGTGCACTTTGCTTTGGAACCTGAAAGTAAATCGGCTATTTGATTGCAAGTGTCGTTGACCTAAACCAGAGGCAACTGTGGATGACACACCCACCTTTAACCATGGTTCTATCGTTACTATCATTGTTTATACCGCCATCTCAAAATCACTGATGTATAAAGTGTGAAGAATAAAGAAGTGATTCGTGTGATGTATTATATTATTTCAAGTTATGTATTGCTTGAGGACAAGCAACGTTCAAGTGTGGGGATATTTGATAGTGCTCCAAATGAACATATATTTAGTAGCAATATCCTCCCAATATGTAAATTATTTAGCTGTAATTGTCCTATTTTAAGTTGTAATCATTTATATTAAATAAGTGCGAAGACAAAAGGCGAAAACGACGATTTGAAGACGCAAATGACCAAAAAGCTCAATTGTACAAAATACAATCCAAGTGGTTCAATTTATTAATGAGAAACGTCTAAAAATGACAAGAGTACAAGTTACGGAACGCAAAGTACATGATATAAAATAATACGCAAGGACGTTCGAAAATCCGGAACCGGGACATGAAAGGACCCGTCCTAATCCATCCGGACGAAGTCCATATTGATTATAAACGATTCATAACAGTTGATTACATCGCGAGGTACTTGACCTCTATATGATACATTTTTACAAACATTGCATTCGTTTTTGAAAAGACAATCTTCCATTACATCGATAGTTGACGACATGCATACCATCTCATAATATATCCAACTATAATTGACTTAATAATAATCTTGATGAACTCAACGACTCGAATAAAACGTTTTTTGAAATATGTCATGAATGACTCCAAGTAATATCTCTAGAATGAGCAAATGCACAGCGGATGGTTTCTTTAATACCTGAGAATAAACATGCTTTAAAGTGTCAACCAAAAGGTTGGTGAGTTCATTAGTTTAACATAAATAATTATTTTATAACTTTAATAGACCACAAGATTTCATATTTCCATTTCTCATAAACATACGTCCCATGCATAGAGACAAAAATATCATTCATATGGATTGAACACCTGGTAACCGACATTCACAATATGCATATAAGAATATCCCCATCATTTCGGGATCCTCCTTCGGACATGATATAAATTTCGAAGTACTAAAGCATCCGGTACTTTGGATGGGGCTTGTTGGGCCTGATAGATCTATCTTTAGAGTTCGCGTCAATTAGGGTGTCTGTTCCCTAATTCTTAGATTACCAGAATTAATAAAAAGGGGCATATTCGATTTAATAATTCAACCATAGAATGTAGTTTCGATTACTTGTGTCTATTTCGTAAAACATTTATAAAAGCAGCGCATGTATTCTCAGTCCCAAAAATATATATATTGCAAAAGCATTTAAAAAGGGAGCAAATGAAACTCGCGCATATAATTATTGTAAAACAGTTAACAAAGTATTTGCATGTATTCTCAGCCCAAAAATGTAAAGAGTAAAAAGGGCAAATGAAACTCACCAAATGTATTTTGTAGTAAAAATACATATGACGACATTAAACAACTGAACAATGCAGGGTTGGCCTCGGATTCACGAACCTATATCAAGTATATATATTAACATCTATACTTGTAATCGAATAACTAAGTTTATATATAAATAGTGATATAATTGTTGTTTTAGTAAGTCATATACTTTTATTAAATAAGTAATTTAAATATTTCTATTTTTGTGTATCTTAACTAATTAATTAGTATTTATTTTAAAACGTTAATATAGATATGTTATATGTATTAACTATAGTGTTATATAACTAAGAATCATTTGATAACATAATATAAATGATAATGAATAAAAAGTTATATTCTTTTATAATAATAATATTAGTAACTATACTTAATAATGATAACAATGATAAGTATGATAACAATTTTAGTAGAAATATTGTTAATACTAATAATAATAGTTTTAATGATAATAATACTTATAATAGTAATGAAGACGAAAATTTTAAATAAAATACCTTTGTTAAAATATATAATTTTTAAAAAATGATAATACTAGTACTAATGTTAATAATAACAATAACAATGATATTAATGATAATACTGATAATAATAATAATAATAATAATATTAATAACTATATTAATGATAACAAAAAAATCCAAATTTTCTTTTACTAGTTATGAAAATAATGATTTTAGTAATGATATCAATATCAATAATATTAGCAATTAAAGATTTCTAATTTTATATATATATATATATATATATATATATATATATATATATATATATATATCTATACACATAAATGTTCGTGAATCATCGAGCACAGTCAAAGGGTAATTGATGACATGAATACAGTTTCAAGTTTTTGGGATTCAGCTTAGCAGACTTTGCTTATCGTGTCGAGTTCATATAAAGATTAACTTTAAATTTGATCTGAAATTCCTGGGTCATCACAGTACCTACCCGTTAAAGAAATTTCGTCTCGAAATTTGAGTGAGGTGGTCATGGCTAACAATAAAAATGTTTTCATGACAAATAAGAGTTGATAAATAGAGTTATATCATTATTGAGTAATATGGATAAAAATAATTCGGTTATTCGAAGAGTACGAATGAAGCTATCACCAAAGAGTGAAATAGGAAAGTAAAGATTCATCTTAACTTTTGACAGAGTCAGGGTTGAATTCCGGAATTCAAGGAATTTAAAGAAAATCTTCAAAATTTAAAAGATTTGATTCTTCGGCGAATAAGGAAATTAAGATCTCTATAATTAATGCGAAAATCTGCCTTGATTTCTTTGTCTGGTATTTTCACTATAAATGAACTTCTTCCGTTCCATTACTTTCACCATTCCTATACTTTCTTCCTCTATTCCTACTTCTAATATATTGTGGAAATGCTCCATCCAGTTCTGATTCTTGATATTTTCCTATCTATCATATTTGTCATCCTTCTTTTCAATCTTACATCAGAAAAATCTGTTTACTTCTACTATTACCTTGGAATGATACTATTCGTAATTATACCGTGTCTTTATATTGCTATTCGTATTAATATTCACGATTTATAACCTCCGTGTGTTATTGGGCTTTATATTTTCTCTTATATTTTGGAGCTCTTTGCCTTTTTATTCTCCTCTGGACTCCTAGTAAAGCGAGCAACGGTCCAGAATTCATAGATATGAATTTCGAAATGAACATAGTTAATCTTCTAAGAAGGAAATGGTAATAGCACGATCTTGATTCGTCAAATTACCAGAATATCCGGGAAAGATGGAACTATCAAGAAAATATGTTCTTGATATGTTTATATATCAGATAAAATGTAAGAGTCGTGTAACATGGCACATGATGATGGTACTGAGAATCATCACGTTTCATTAGAAACTCAGCATAAATTACTGTAATATAATCACATTGATCAAGTGTCCTTATATTATACTAACTCATGCTTCAGTTCCCAACATTACTTAAATAAATTCATATTTTAAACTCGAAAGTTTATAGAATATAGAAACTAACAGCTTCTATATGATGTAATACTGATAACACGAAGAGATTAATGATTTCAGATAAGAATAGTTATAAAAATATCTCCAGAAATATGGAGGATATTTATAATGAAAGATACGATAATATCTCGGAATATCTAAGATCAGAGGATGATAGAAACTATTGTCTGTAAGGGTTTAGAGTAAGGAGCAAGATATTCACTAAAGACTTTAGCAGACATTGAATCATTTGGATTCTTTGGAGTCAAACTTATTCTTTGTGATTTGTCCACGGCTTTCTTCATAGTTTCGCATAATCTGCTTTTCGGTACTAAATTTTCTATTGAATGTTTCCAATATAATGATACACAGGAAGCACGAAGAGGTATATAACTTCGGACGAGAATATTTATGAAAATATCCTCAGAAATATCGAAGATATTGATGATGATATTTTGGAATTTCTAAATTCGATGGTTGATGAAGAAAGATTTTCCACAAGATTTAACATGACTTCAGAACAAGATATTTGCTAAAGATTTCATTGGATCCAGAATTACCTGGATTCTTTGAATATAGAGTTTGGTCCTTGTATTTGTCCTCAGTCTCCTTCAGGGTTAGCTCAATCCGTTTTTCAGTACTAAATTTCATATTGAGCGTTCCGATCCTTCCATTCAAACTTTTGACTATTAAGGTCGTTTACAGTTTTTGCAGCTTCATCTGCATTTTTCCAAAATTCGAAGAACTAGTTTGCAGTTTGGGGTGTTTTCAGAAACTTCACATTCAAAGTATGTAAGTCTAGGAGATAGATGTTATATGTATATAACTGTTGATGTAGACATGCTGTGAGATTTTTCAAAATACTGATTGCTGATTCTCGATAACTGGTATGGCAATTCTCGTTACAAGATGCGGATGAGTATATGATGAGGTTTTATGAATAATACAGATATTTTTCAGAGAGACTAAGCCGAAGTTGCTGGTACATCTGCTGATAATATAGTGGAATATAAGAGGTCCTCCGGTAACGGTGACGAAAGAGCAACGTATATATCGAGGTTATAATAAGGTTGTTTCGAACGAAAAGTCGAAGTTGACTTGCTGGAGCTGTGATAAAACTGGCTAATTTGGAAAGAGATTGAAAAGTTATTTTTGGTAATAATAACGCTAAAGGAATTAGCACAGCTACGCGTTAAATGTTTACTCAGTTTCCGAGAGTTTTCAGGTGCATAACTATACGCATCAATCTTTTCTTTCGTAAATGAAGTGCGGTTGGTTCTTCTTCTCGATTGAGGTGTTTTCAAGAATCATGAAAGATTTGAACGCAGATTGGAATCGTCAAGATACAAATGAGGTTTAAGATGAAATCAAGTGGCAAACTTGAAGAATGTTTAGTTTCATATGTTATAATCAATATTTTAATTCCTTTTAATTGTCCAATGTTATTAGTCCACAGTCGATAGTCCACAGTAACAGTCCAATAATTCATATATAGTTTAATATACAATATTCGAATTAATTAATACGTGTCGTGACCCGTATACGTCTCAGACTCGATCACAACTCAAATTATATATTATTGTAGAATCAACCTCAACCCTGTATAGAGAACTCGATCATTACTACATATAGAGTGTCTATGGTGATTCCAAATAATATACATAGATGCGTCGATATGATATGTCAAAACCTTGTATACGTGTCCCGATATTTAAAGTGCGTAAAATAATTACAGAAATTAAATGAAAAATAATAAAATGTGTAAAGTAAATAAAAGAAATTAAATGATAATAAATAAAATTGCGAGAATATAAATTGCGATAATTAAATTGCGATAAATAAAATGTAATACGAAATTAACAGTTAGCTAGGATTTTGTTAGCGTGGTTTCTTAATAAAATTTAATATTGTTAATTAGTCTGTTTCTAATCAATTTTTATTGTGTCCATTATTTCTTCATTATGCCACTTGTTGGATTCTGATAGGTCAAAATCCAAATATGAAATTGAATTTGAATGAAAATAGTTATTCTTTGGTGAACGGATACGTATCTCGATGGTTGTAAATAGGATAGTGAATAACTGTTGAATCAGATTCGAAGAATATACAGTGTAACTTATTAATGTGAAATTTAAATATTCCTCGGGTATTACCTACACGTTAAAATATTTTCACCATTAACAGTTTGTACAAAAGAATTTTTAATTACAATCTTTTTAAAAACATGTATACATATATATTTTCTTCAGATGTAATCATGGATTTAATGAGTCAATATGATATTAAATTCATTTGATTTATCGTTAGAACAAGAATATATATATCTCTAACATTAGAGATTACCTAATCGCTATGTCGAACGAAGATAAATGATGTAGAACATCATGTAGAACGATGATTATACTCAAGGTACAGAATGAGATGTCGAAGCATGGTATGTTGATGGTACTGATGCTGTTATTAATGGTACTATTGGTGTCAGTGATGTTGCTGAAGCTGGTACATTTTGCACCATATTTTCCAAGGTACAACTCGGGCGCGAAGCTCATTGACTTCTTCTATTACGCCGGAATGATTGTCGGTTCGGACGAGCGGATGAATGAGGTTTAGAATTTTAGATAGAATATAATCATGGCGAGATATTGAGGAAATGAGGGTGAAAATGGTGTTCTGGACTAGTTCACTGGTAAGTGCTTTGAGTTCTTCGTCAAGAGGCAAATTCGGTTGGTGAAAAGAATCGCCTTCTTCGCGTCTCCATTGATTAAGTTGACTATGAACCCATCAGATGAATTGGGGGTGTCTGATTGATGCATTCATTCTGGTGACACCGCTTTCGGAGCTTAGATGAATATCCATATCGGAATAGCTGTCAGAATAACTATCGGAATAGCTTTCGAAATTTGAGGGACTCGAACTGGTTGAGGGATTCATCCTGTACGATCAGATGAAGGATTTTTTTTATAAGAAATAGATTATAGGATATAGATTAGTACCCTGCAATACATAATTTACATATGCATATAATACTAAAATCTCATAAGTTACGGAGGAATCTACGGAAGTTGTCAGGCAAAGTCTACAGTAACAGATATGCTAAGATATGAATTAGCAGATACGCTAAGATACGAATTTTGTCTATACACTATTCATACAATCATTGCAGTAAGATGTGTCTAGACTAAGAATGATAAGCAGTAAATTTCTAAGGATGATAAGCAGATGATTTCCAACTAAAAATGATAAGCAAAACTTTTGACATGCAGACACGGTCGAAGTCCAGACTCACTAACGCATCTAAACAACTATCAGTTAGACATACTAATGCAAGACCTGGTTCACTAAGACCACCGCTCTGATACCAACTGAAAGGACCCGTCCTAATCCATCCGGACGAAGTCCATATCGATTATAAATGATTCATAACAGTTGATTACATCGCGAGGTACTTGACCTCTATATGATACATTTTTACAAACATTGCATTCGTTTTTGAAAAGACAATCTTCCATTACATCGATAGTTGACGACATGCATACCATCTCATAATATATCCAACTATAATTGACTTAATAATAATCTTGATGAACTCAATGACTCGAATGCAATGTTTTTTGAAATATGTCATGAATGACTCCAAGTAATATCTCTAGAATGAGCAAATGCACAGCGGAAGGTTTCTTTAATACCTGAGAATAAACATGTTTTAAAGTGTCAACCAAAAGGTTGGTGAGTTCATTAGTTTAACATAAATAATTATTTTATAACTTTAATAGACCACAAGATTTCATATTTCCATTTCTCATAAACATACGTTCCATGCATAGAGATAAAAATATCATTCATATGGATTGAACACCTGGTAACCGACATTCACAATATGCATATAAGAATATCCCCATCATTCTGGGATCCTCCTTCGGACATGATATAAATTTCGAAGTACTAAAGCATCCGGTACTTTGGATGGGGCTTGTTGGGCCCGATAGATCTATCTTTAGAGTTCGCGTCAATTAGGGTGTCTGTTCCCTAATTCTTAGATTACCAGACTTAATAAAAAGGGGCATATTCAATTTAATAATTCAACCATAGAATGTAGTTTCGATTACTTGTGTCTATTTCGTAAAACAGTTATAAAAGCAGTGCATGTATTCTCAGTCCCAAAAATATATATATTACAAAAGAATTTAAAAAGGGAGCAAATGAAACTCACGCATATAATTATTGTAAAACAGTTAACAAAGCATTTGCATGTATTCTCAGCCAAAAAATGTAAAGAGTAAAAAGGGCAAATGAAACTCACCAAATATATTTTGTAGTAAAAATACATATGACGACATTAAACAACTGAACAATGCAGGGTTGGCCTCGAATTCACGAACCTATATCAAGTATATATATTAACATCTATACTTGTAATCGAATAACTAAGTTTATATATAAATAGTGATATAATTGTTGTTTTAGTAAGTCATATACTTTTATCAAATAAGTAATTTAAATATTTCTATTTTTGTGTATCTTAACTAATTAATTAGTATTTATTTTAAAACATTAATATAGATATGTTATATGTATTAACTATAGTGTTATATAACTAAGAATCATTTGATAACATAATATAAATGATAATGAATAAAAAGTTATATTCTTTTATAATAATAATATTAGTAACTATACTTAATAATGATAACAATGATAAGTATGATAACAATTTTAGTAGAAATATTGTTAATACTAATAATAATAGTTTTAATGATAATAATACTTATAATAGTAATGAAGACGAAAATTTTAAATAAAATACCTTTATTAAAATATATAATTTTTAAAAAATGATAATACTAGTACTAATGTTAATAATAACAATAACAATGATATTAATATTTATATAATGACATTAATATAATAATAATACTTTGTATTATGATAGTAAAACTAATGAAATTCTTAACAATAATAACGCTAACTAATAACAACAACAATAATAATAATCATAATAATAATAATAATAATAATAATAATAATAATAATAATAATACTAATACAAATTTTTAATATAAAAACTACCTCAAAAGAAGCCTAAAAAGAAAACTTCCGCGAACGAGACTTGAACCCGTGACCCCTCGACCACCTATAACATGGAACACCCCTTAACCATTACTCCATCCGTTTTTCCTGTTTTAACTCCCAAACTAAATCTAAATAATCCATTTTTTTTTTAAACAAAAGATGGCTTCGGCCCAACTGAAAACATATTTAACTCGGCCCAATCTTCCATAAAATGACTCGGCCCAACTACCTAATTATTATTACGGTCCAACACCTTGTGCAGATACTTGATGAGAAAGAAAAATAAAATAAACCGTGGACGCCTAGGTTCGAACTCAAGACATCTCGAACACACAAACCACTCCTAAACCGCTCCTCCATTCTTGTTTCTCTGAATAAGTTGTAACCCGTTTTATATTTAACCAAGAACAAATAAAAGGAACGTGAACCTCTTATTTATTATCAACAATCTTCTTCACTTTAATCTATCATTGATTCTTGCTGTGTACTAATTTATTCGCATTTTAAATCTACTCAGGAACAGCAATTTTTGTTGTTGTTATGGTGGAAATGATGTTGACGGATGGTGGTGAAAGTGGTTTAAGATGTCTTCCATGGTGGTTAACAATGGGGTTCGAATAAACCGGGATTAGAAGTAACACGTGTAGTAGCAACAATATGGTGATGGCGGTCTTTCGGTTCAAACAGGAAATAAAATGAAAATAATTAGAGGGAGGAGAGGGATAGAGAGATGATTCAAGGTAGAAGATGGTGTGGTTTTCTTGACATGGGTTGAGAGGTTAAACCGAAGCAGAGACAGATTAATGTGGTTTCCAGTTTTGTGTTGTGAGGTGTTTGATGATTTAAAGTGATCAAATGTTCATGAAAGTCTTAGTATATGTGTGATGTGTATATATATTATATAGATAGAGAAGATAGATGATAGTGTACGTTGTATAAATATATAAAGATAGTGATGTTCACAAAATGATAGGAAGGTGAAAACATCTTGTCCCAGTTTGTTATATGTATATGTCAATTGATCCGAATATATCATTCATAGTAATATATCTATGTAACTCTGTAAGTAGGAAACATAGAAAAAGTAGAACACTGTACATTTAATGGATGTATAGTACAATTGTGGATGTGGACGTATAATACACTACTCGATCAGACAAAAGAAAGAAACAGAAATTTAAATAAAACTAAGATAAAGTCGAATTTGTAAACTATCTGATTTGTACTACTGATTGATATTGAAAACGTTTTTAGGGATTCAAACAAAATTTAAATACTATTTTGATAGCTATGTGAAACTGAATTGATTCCTAAATGGTACTATGATCTCATCTCCTCATTATTAGTAATTAATAATTAATAATTATATCTAAATAAAATAATAATAATAATAATAATATTAATAAGACACTAATACTAATACCTTTAAAAAAATAATTATAACAATAATAACTTGACGATATTGATAATAACAAAAGATGATAAAAATAATATTAATGATAAGTTCTTTTATTATAACAATCTTAATAATATTTAGGAATAATGATAATACTGATAATAATAATAATAATAATATTATTAATAACCATATTAATGATAACAAAAAATCCAAATTTTCTTTTACTAGTTATGAAAATAATGATATTAGTAATGATATCAATATCAATAATATTAGCAATTAAAGATTTCCAATTTCATATATATATATATATATATATATATATATATATATATATATATATATATATATATATATATACACACATAAATGTTCGTGAATCGTCGAGCACAGTCAAAGGGTAATTGATGACATGAATACAGTTTCAAGTTTTTGGGATTCAGTTTAGCAGACTTTGCTTATCGTGTCGAGTTCATATAAAGATTAAGTTTAAATTTGATCGGAAATTCCCGGGTCATCACAGGACATGAGTCAACTCTCAACGCTCGACGCAACGGACTAAAAATTACAAGTCAACTATGCACATAAATATAATATAATATTTAAATAATTCTTAAAATTATTTATATATTATATTTATTTATATATTATGTCGGCAAAGCTAAGATCCAAATTGATGTGAGCTGGAAAATCAAACTCCACGACTCGCGGAGTTTGAAAAATCAGAAATCCCTATAAAAGGCCATGCATTCTGCCGAGTTTAAGATAATAAATAATAATAATAATAATACTCTGTAATAAATAAATAAATAAATAAATATATATATATATATATAATATATATAGTATAGGGTAGTTTTATATTAGATTAGTTCGGGTTATGTAAAGGTTATTTTAAGGGTTTTTGAAGTCGAAATTCTGTCCGTGTAACACTACGCTATAAATACTCAATGTAAGTTATGTTCTCCTTTTTAAATTAATGTCTCGTACTTAAGTTATTATTATGCTTATTTAATATCGAAGTAATCATGATGTTGGGCTAAAAATATTAAAATTGGGTAATTGGGCTTTGTACCATAATTGGGGTTTGGATAAAAGAACGACACTTGTGAAAATTAGACTATGGGCTATTAATGAGTTTTATATTAACTAAACAATACCTTGTTAATTTAATATACAAACTTATAATTTGACGTATTTATATATAACCACATACGCTTGACTGGGTACGGTGGGCGGGATATCTATAAATACCAATAATTATTCATTTTACCGGACACGGAAATGGATTAATAGTTAATAGACTTGTTGAAACAGGGGTGAATTACATTCAAGGGTAATTGGTGTAATTGTTAACAAAGTAGTAAAACCTTGGTTTACACGCAGTCGATAACCTGGTGTATTCATTAAACAAAGTATTAAAACCTTGTTACAATTCAAATCCCCAATTAGTTGGAATATTTGACTTCGGGAATAAGAATAATTTGACGAAGGCTTTCGCTCTTTATATTTATGACTGATGGACTATTATGGACAAATCTGTATGGACATATTAAATAATCCAGGACAAAGAACAATTAACCCATGGGAATAAACTAAAATCAACACGTCAACCATCATGGTTACGGAAGTTTAAATAAGCATAATATATTTTATTTCATATTTCCTCGTACTTTTATTTATTGTCATTTTAATTATTGTTAGTTAAATATCGTCATTTACTTTACGCTTCGCTTAAAATATAAAATCGACAAACCGGTCATTAAACGGTAAAACCCCCTTTTATATATTATTAATATAATATATTTTGTACGAATATAATTGTTTAAAATATAGTGTGAAATAAGCCAGCTCCCTGTGGAACGAACTTGACTTACTAAAAACTACACTACTCTACGATTAGGTACACTGCCTATAGTGTTGTAGCAAGGTTTAGGTATATTCCATTTGTAAATAAATAATTAAAACTTATGTAATAATTTGTAACGTATTTCGTAGTAAAATATAGTACTATCACGTACCCCTTAGCTTTAACTATCAGCATTCTTAAACAATTTATCTCTATGACGCTTAATTATCACATCCCCGCTGGAAGGAAGGACGCATGTTCTTAAGTGACCTGAAGTGACACCCCCGAAACTTCTTCGAAGCATGCCTCCTGTTATCTATAATTACGCTCCTAGTGTAGATTTTCATAAAAACCCATTAGGAAACCCGTCGAAGATAAGCAAGATTTTCATTTGAAAATTTAAACGAAGATATTATAAACACCACATTCACTATCACGTTCTCATACTCTACCATTCATATCTCACTTGTTAGCAACAGCTTCACACATGAACATTTGAATACCAAGAACTTATATTAGTCAGCAACCACACTTAAATTCAATAGTCATCATTACCCCGTAACATTGTTGCTCAAATATCACCCGGAATTTTCAAGGTCTTTCACTCAATTTTTCTTAGTCTTTCTCCAAATATAAAAATTCTGTTTGACAAAATTTTACACACACTGTTTTACTATGCGATCCTCTCGAAATTTTATAAAATATTTACTTCCATTCGTGCAAATTTTATAAATCGTATATGTTTATATAATAAAGTAAATAAAATTTACCTTTACTTATTTTTGACTAGTACATATAAAATTATACTCTCATTTTTACAAATCAATTATTTTATTCAAAAGATATTTTACTCAAAATAGTACATGTTGTACATAACTCTAGTTATATTAAGAACTTCGTTTCTTTTTACATTGCCACCTTAAACGACTCGAAACTTCTATAAAATTTTCATTGCTTGTTTACATAAAAATTTTCATATTATTCTACACCACATATTAATCACAATTCCTCTTGCCCTTCGAAACTTACCATTGAATTCATCATTCAAAACTCTATGTTCTCGTCAATTTTCCCCTTTTTAGGTTGACCGTTGAGAGGATTATACTTCTAATATCTCACGGTTAAACCACAAACCCTCGTGAACATTAAATCTATAAATTCTATATTTTGTGGTACAAGAAATTATTTTTGGAGATTTTCTCACCTAGTGAAAACTATTCTTATACCCAATGATTTCCATTTCTTCTCATCCGTACTTAAAACTCATAAGCGAATGATAGATCGACTCGCCATAGGTGCGAGAACGTCTAACTCGATCATAGATCACACCTCCCATACGGTTTCCTTTTAGTAATGGGAATCTAAAATCCTCGCTATCTTCTTTAAAGGAGATACCTTAAATGTAAATGACATTTATTTGTTTACTCCAAATATCTCTCCTCGTTGGTTGTAACTAGATGATTATCCTAGCTAAGGGTTCGACCTCTGTTTCGACCTAACGGAAATCTAAATAAAGTTACATTTGACAGTGTGCCTCCAAAATTTCTTCCAAGGATAAGTTCACATGTATTGTAATATATTGGACAACATCTTTTCCACAAGACCATTTTTGAGGGCAACTTAGTAATGATGGCTTGCTTTGCATATAAGCCAGATTAATGACCCCTCGGCTGGCATCTCATTTCGCCTCCCTTGAAAATCATAGGCATCATACCTATGGTTAATCTTACGGAATTAAAATCTAAACACCAACCATATCAAACACAAGCCATGCATCAAACTACATGGCCGTAATATCTACGTACTCATATCTATTTGTCTGCCCTAGTATTGTGGCATAAACACTCGAGGTTTAGAGCCTAGTAATGTTCATGCCGCGTTTCATGCACCCAGCTTATTGAAAAGCTTGTATGGCATCTTCATCTCTTTTAAGGAAACCTAGTCAGATGACACTCATGTTCTCTCTTTTAATTACCCCCGCATTGATAATAAAAATGCACTTCATAGAAGAACCTGTAGAAGTTATGGATCATGAGATCAAACACTTGAAACAAGGCAACACTTCCTATTGTCAAAAATCCGTTGGAATTCGCGTAGAGGCCCCGAGTATACCTGGGAACGCGAAGAACAAATGAAACGGAAATATTCACATCTCTACCGTAAATGCTTCCGAGAAGTCTTCCTGAAACTTTGGGACGAAGTTTAAATTAACGGGGAGGTACTATAACAACCCTCACTTTTCCCTTCTGAATTTACCAAATTGCCCTTAGGGTTTCAATGTCATATTTTGTGCATCATCATTAGGGTTGTTATCCATTTCGACAAACAAACTAAAAATTTATGCTTTCATTAAATGATCATATGTATTGTTAAAACCCTAAACCTAACCCTACCTATTAAATACTAAACCCTAAAACCATTAATATTAATATTTAATATTAAACCCTAACCCTAATACTAAAATAATAATATTACCTAGATGTACTAAATTAATTGTGACAATTTATATACACCTAAACCTAATGAGAACTAAATAAAAACTTAATAAAAGATATGGGAAAATAATCTAAATAAATAAATAAAACTTATATTAAATAAAAGTAACATTTTTAGGGAAATATATATATATATATATATATATATATATATATATATATATATATATATATATATATATATATATATATATATATATATATATATATATATAAAATACATAATAAATATATAAGTGTCGTGTAAAAAAAAGGGAATAGAAATATGTAATGTATAAAAATCGGCTAGTATGGTTGATTAGAAAAGAAATAGGAAAATAAGCTTGATCATTAAGTTGACCAAATCCTAATCTAATCCTAATTACTTGCATCCTAATCCTAATCCAAGTTCTTGATCACCAAGTAATCCTAGTGGGATTAGGACTCTAGAATTTATCTATAAAAGGCTTCATGATCTCCTAAGTTTGGCACACCAAAATAAATCACGAATCCTTCCCAAAAATCTCTGCATTAGTCGATTAGATAAACTGCAATTTCCCTCTATTTTGGTCGACTAAAAACATCCCCAATCAGCCTATTTTAGTCGACTAACTCCAGCCACTCTTCCCTCTTCTTTGTCGATTAAAAACAGCTTTCCTTAAGCCTGCAAGTCGACATTTAAACCCTCCCAAAACAGCCCTCCAAACAGCCTTTTTCGCCACCGTTCTGCTGCTAATTCTGCTGTCTTTTTCGAGCTATAACAGGCTGCTAATTGAAGCTGTAAAATCTCCATTTAAACACCCCTTCAAGTCAATTTTTTTGCTCCTTTTCCTGCTGTAAGTCGACACCTAAAACCGCCCCAAGATCGACTTTAATTGCTGCATTTTTTCTGCCTGTTTCTGCTGTTACTTGCGAGCCACAACAGCCCCAAACCCGCTGCTCTTTCAGCTGAGTTCGACCACCAAACCGCCATAAATTTGCAACGGGTTTTTGCTGCTGTAAACGCCACCCAAACGTTCCCAAAGTGCTCATGTTTTGCTGCTATTTTCTGCTTGTGTACGTGACCAAAGAGGACCCAAAACCCATTCGATTGGTCGTGATTTGTTGTTGCTGTGAATCTATCTCTAATTGCATCATAATCATCATCTTTTCTTGGCCTCAATCTCGTTAAGGTATCCCTAAACCTTAATTTAAAGTTACTTATTAAATTGTTACTTTAATATATTATGATGATGATTAACAAGGTTACAAATAAGGTATGAATAAGGGTTAAAAGATTATGATTAGTTATATTGTTAATAAGATTAATCATGATTAGTTATAAGTATTATGGTTAAATCATGAATTAGTTAATATAAACAAGTATGAATTAGGTATGGTCATAAATATTGTGCATGAAGGATTATGATTAGTAATAAGTAAAGATTGATTCTTGATATGTAAACTAGATAATTAAAGGTTTATGAATATGATTAATAAGTTAAAGATTATGATTATGATTTTAAATAAAAGTAAACTAGTTTTTGAATGTGATTAATAAGATTGTACATTAAAAGTATTAGGTTAAGTTATGATTAAAGTTAAAAGATAATGAATAATGATAATGAATTAAGTTTGATCATGAATTTAGAATGAATAATGATAATGATTATGATAAAGATTATAAATGAGTAGATTATGAATTATGAATGATGCATGGAAAATTATAAGGATATAAAGCTAGTTATTAAGGTAATGAACATGAACTAAGTAATTAATTTGATCATGAAACTAGCAATATAATCATGTAAGAATAATGATTAATAAGGTGGTAAAAACTAAAAGTATATGATTATGATGAAAGGTATGATTTTATGTGAGGTTGATTAATAGTTAATGATATACATGCATGCATGCATGCATATGTATGTATGTACATATATATAGGTAGATATATATACATACGTGTATATGTATGTATATATATGTATGTATATGTACGTGTGTGTGTATGTATGAATGTGTATCGTGTAAGTTATATAAGTTAGTAAACTTAATAATAAAAAGTGATAAGTATATATAAATATGTATCATCTTACACTTATGTATATGTAACACCTACACCTAATAAATATATATATCATACAGTTATGAACACATACATGTATAATAATAAATAAAGAATATATATGTATGTATCACATAGGTATAATTATAAACGTAACATATAATGACAAGATACATAATAATTGATTAAAGTAAATAATAATACTATTATTAGTATAACTTATACACTTAATTATATAGTAACACTTAATAACATTAAGTATATTATCATTTATATTAATACAACTTTTCTCGAAAACGGTCACTGTTAATATAGTTTGCTATATTAATAAACAAACTTTATGTCTATTAGACATTAACTAATCAAACATAATATCTCTAGGTTGAGATCTCCGTGTTCAACACACCGATCATATAATTTGCGTGGAATATCTATCTGCTATTAAGGTGAACTTCAAATCCCCTCTTTTTACTATTTCTTAACTGTTTTATAAACTTTGGGGTGAGACACATGCTTGCTTTTAAACTGTTTTACGCTTAAACACAAGTACATGAAAATTTTATTTTGATTAGTTCAAACTGTGCTAACATGCTTTGATTCATGCTTAATCCCTACCATGATATCGTTAATTACTGGAATTTGGTAAGCTTAGTTATTGTGATAGCGCTATTGAGGGTGACGTCTCTATTCGGATGACCGCTGGTCAATGGATACATAATAACGATGAACGACACGAACGTGATGTGTTTAGGGTAACTTATGGTTAGTATCGATATCATATACACCAGCACTACTACCGAACTGATTAAATCGCTTATTTAAATCTTGTGGTCTAAAACTTGTTATGATTATTAAACCTATGTTGTTCACTCAACCATTTTGGTTGACACTTTTAAGCATGTTTTGTCTCAGGTACTTAGATACTTTGCTTCCGCTATAGAACTCTGCTATCACTTAGAAATCAAGCCGAGCACTAGGACCAGAGTTAACATCCGCGTCAATGGCGATTTTGGCGGGGTGTTACATGTATCACGATGTGAAGGAATTCTACTGGTGGCCTAACATGAAAGCCGACATTGCTACTTATGTTAGCAAATGTCTCACTTGTTTGAAAGTCAAGGCCGAACATCAAAAGCCTTCTGGTCTATTGACACAACCCGATATTCCGCAGTGGAAATGGGAATGTATCACTATGGACTTCGTCACTAAGTTACCTAAGACTTTGAACAGTAACGATACTATTTGGGTCGTAGTTGATCATCTTACTAAATATGCGCATTTCATACCGATCAAGGAAACCGATAAGATGGAGAAATTATCACAGCTTTATGTTAAAGAAATTGTCTCACGTCATGGTGTTCCTATCTCGATTATTTCTGATCGCGACAGTCGATTCGTTTCTAGATTCTGGAAAACTTTATAATCTGCTCTTGGAACTCAACTCGACATGAGTACAACCTATCATCCGCAAACTGATGGTCAAAGTGAATGAACTATTCAAACCTTGGAAGATATGCTATGTGCTTGTGTAATCAATTTCGGCAAAGGTTGGGATAGACATCTACCTTTGGTTGAATTATCTTACAACAATAGTTATCACTCTAGCATTAAAGCTGCACCTTTTGAAGCTTTATATTTCCGGAAGTGTAGATCCCCTTTGTGTTGGGACTAACTCGAGGACAGACATTTAACTGGTCCTGAAATCATTCACGAAACTACCGAAAAGATCGTTCAGATCAAGCAACGATTAGAAACTGCCCGTAGTCGACAAAAGAGCTATGCCGATAAGAAACAAAAAGACATCGAATACCAAGTTGGAGATAAAGTCATGTTGAAAGTATCCCCTTGGAAAGGTGTTGTCTGCTTCGGTAAAAGAAGTAAACTCAGTCCACGATACATTGGACCTTTCACATTTACTTAAAGAGTCGGTCCCGTGGCATACCAATTAGAACTACTAACTGAACTTAGCCAAGTACATGATGTGTTTCATGTCTCAAATCTTAAACGGTGTCTTGCTGATGACACACTCGTTATTTCCTTTGGATAATGTCCGCATTGATGAGCAAATACACTTCGTAGAAGAACCTATAGAAATCATGGAAGGAGAGGTCAAACAAACGCGTAAAAGCAACATACCTATCATTAAAGTCCGTTGGAATTCACGTAGAGGCCACGAATATACCTGGGAACGGAAACACCACATGAAACGGAAATATCCCCATCTCTTCTCAACTGCTGATGCAAACGAGGAATCTACCTAAAAACTTCGGGACGAAGTTTTCAATAACGGGGAGGTACTAGAACGACCCTCATTTTTCCATTCTATATTTCTCATTTTTCCATTCTATATTTCCCATATTAAATGCCCAACAATATAATTAAACTTAATAGTCAAACTTTAATCGATAATGATTAAGCGTTAAGAATTATAAAATATACTAATTAACTTTGTACATTAATTGACAAGTTAATAAAAATAATAAGTTAATTAACTTTTGTGAACAAATAAATAACTTTAAAACTTGTGTACTTAAAATATTTAAACTTGGATAATTAAGGAACCATTTAAGCTAAATTAAAGTTCAAGGTCTAAAGTGAAAAAGTTAAACCCTAACCCTAATAAACCCTAGCCGATTTTAGGGAGGGTAAAATTACCCTTCTACCCCTAATCACCTCCTCATTTGTTTAACTTGTTCTCTAAGTAATTCCTTATTAAACCCTAACTCTAGAATAATCCTATCCTCCCTATAAATAGAGACATAGGCTAACCCATTCTATGTACCAAATCACAACAACAATTCTCTCCCAAATCTCTCTCCCTCTCTCTCTAATTTTCGGCCAAAACCGAAAATTATCACCACCACCCCATCGAAAATCATCATCAATCTTCAAGGGTTTTCCAAGTGATCTTCAAGTGTTCTTCGCGTTCTTCGTGTTCTTCAAGAATCTTCAAGGTGTTCTTCAAGTTTTTCAAGGCTTTGATCTTCAATCTTCATCGTGTTCATCTTTTCTTTGTTAGTCATCTTCGAATCTTCAAAGGTATAACACAAACCCTAATCTATTTACATAAACTTTGATCTTTAATTCATGTTATAAACTTGTTTAATCATAAACACATACATAAACACACCTAGATCTAAAAAAAAAAAAAAGGGAATGTAATATATATGTATATGTATGTCGACCAAAAGAAAGAAAAAGGGAAAAGGAAAGTTTGATCTATAAAACCTAGAAAATTAGATAAAGATTTGTTTGTGTTTAATTAGGAAACAAAATAACTACATATATATATATATATATATATATATATATATATATATATATATATATATATATATATATATATATATATATATATATAACATGTAAAATTTTTTTATATATATATATACATATATACATACGAGTTATATATACATATACATAATAAAACCCTAAACCCTAATTACACTTAAACTATACTACATTAATTAAAACCCTAAACCTAACCCTAATTACTTAAACCCTAATTTACTAAACCCTAGTTTATTAAAACCCTAATTTATTAAACCCTAGGACATTAATTAAACCTTAATCATTTATTACAAACCCTAATCATTAAAATACCACTTTAATTAACTAACCCTAATTAATGAAACCCTATTACTACTTATGCTATTAATTAACATGTATACACTATTACTATTACTAACACCTACAACCAACTACTTATATTATAAAAACATTTTGGGATATGTATTAGAGATGTATAGATCTTCGAACTTTCTTGACGAATGGTTTCTACGAAACTCTAGGCGGAAGGGTTTGGATTTTCCGATTTAAAGGATCCTATAGCTCAAGCCCCTAGACCTGAAATGGCCATTCGAAGGGAAAGGGGTGATTGGAAGCTTATCTAATACGGCAAGTATCCTAAAATGGAAAACACTCTTAAAGTAGAAACTTTCTAGTTATAGAAACTTACTAAAATAAGGAACCTACTAAAAGTGGAAACTTTCTAAAAATAGAAACTTACTAGGAAAGGAAACTTAGTAAAACGAACTATACTTAAAACACTATCATACTTAAACACTTACTTAAACTTGGGCAAAAACACTTACTACTCTTAAATGTCAATCGGTTGACTTTCTGTTCGTTCCAACTTTCCATTCCAAGGAACAGTCGTCATCTCTCTCTGCTTACTAAGGTGAATTCATAGCCCCACTCTTTATTGCTATCAAACTTATTTACTTTTATTGGGGTGAGACACATGCTACTTTTACTATTTACAATTTAGACACTAGTACCAACTGCTAAACTATGCTATACCCGGCTATGTCCGACTAAGTCCCTACAGTGATATTTTTAATTGTTCATTGAATGCATGCTTAATTATTGGGGGTAGGCCTATCGGGAGTAACGTCCCCGATACATTTGACTAAGTCATTGTATTACTTAATAATGAAATTAAACCGACAAGTATAAACTACAACTTGTCTTTGGGGCAAACTTGAACGTTTAGTCTAAATATCACGCACTGGCATAACATTTTGATCTGCGAGATCAACTTTACAAACTAAATCTTGTGGTCTAAAATAACAGTCAAACTTATTTGTTAAACCTATGAACTTCACTCAACCTTTTTGGTTGACACTTTAGCATGTTTTGTTTCAGGTGCTGTTTAATTCAAGCTTTCTTTCTTACTGCTTATGTGATGATACTTGGACATAGGATCAAGAGATATCGCATTATTTACTTTTGCATTTGAACATTTACATTATTGTTACTTCCATCATTGTAATGACATTTCATTTTCCACTGCGTACTCTCAATAAAGATAATTTTATCATTTAGTATTGTTCTCGTTTATTATAATATGTTGGTTTGTTTGGTATTAAGTCACATTTCGCCCAGGCCCTAACTGGGGGTGTGATAAACTATGGCAAAAACTAAATTTAAAACTAATTATAAACGATAAATATACAAATTACGAATTAAACGATTAAAATATACAAAATATAAAAATGATAAAAATAAAAATTTTATAAAAATATTATTTTTATATTATATTTTATAAAAGTACTAAAATTATATAATTGATAAAACTAATTAAAACTTAAAATACAAATTAATTAAAACTAAAACTAATTATTATTAAATTAAAACCCTAATTAGTAATAATATTTAATTAAATAACCCTAATTTCGTAATAAATGCAGTGTGAGGATCGACCTGTCAGATAGCTCCGCGACTGTGGTTTGTTTATGCCCAAAAGGCTCCGCGACTGCGGAGATATGCAGGTTCAGAATTCGTGCAGGTTCAAATTTGACAGGTTCAGTTTTAATTGTTTTTTTTCTATTTTTAATTTATAGAAAATATAATTTAAATAAAACTTATATTTAAAAAAATAATACTTATTAGTTTTTGTAACTTAAAAAAAACTTTTTAATTTAAACACTTAAAAATATAGAAATATATACTTATTTTTATATTTTTGTATTTTAATATTTAAAGCTTATAAAAATATATTTTTACAAAAATAGTTTAAAACTTATATATATATATTTTTTATATATAGCGTTTCGCTTTCGGTTCCCCGGCAGCGGCGCCAAAAATACTTGATGTGTGTGAAGGGTAGTAAGAAATACTATTATTTTTTACTACGAAATACAATTAAATACGATACAATTTACACAAGTTATTTATTTATTTATAGAATGGATATACCTAAACCTTGCTACAAAACTTATAGGCAGTGTACCTAATCGTAAAGTAGTGTAGTTTTTAGTAAGTCCGGTTCATTTCACAGGGAGCTAGCTGAGTTTAACGCTATATTTTTTTAAACTATATTTGTATATATATATATATATATATATATATATATATATATATATATATATATATATATATATATATATATATATATGTGTGTGTGTGTGTGTGTAATATAGTAGTATTATTATTATAAAGGGGGGTTTTTACCGTTTAATGATCGGTTTGTCGATTTTAAAACTTAAGTCACAATTAAAACCTAATGAAAAATATTAAATATAAATATAACTTATTTTAAAGGGTAAACTAAATGACGATAAATAAAAATGCGATAAAATAAAAGTACGATAATTAAAAGTGCAATAATTTAAAGTACGATAAATAAAATGACGATAAATATAAGTGCGATGAGATATAAAATAAAAGAATTATGCTTATTTAAACTTCTGTAATCATGATGTTTGACGTGTTGATTTTAATTTATTATCATGGGTTAATTGTCCTTTGTCCTGGATTATTTGATATGTCCATCTGGTTTTGTCCATAATAGTCCATCGGTCATAATTATAAAGTGCGAGAGTCTTCGCCAAATTAACCTTATACCCGAAGTCAAATATTCCAACTAATTGGGGATTCAAATTGTAACAAGGTCTTAATACTTTGTTTAATGAATACACCAGGTTATCGACTACGTGTAATCCAAGGTTTTAATACTTTGTTAACAATTACACCAATTACCCTTGAATGTAATTCACCCGTGTTTTAATGAGTCCATTGACTATTAATCCATTCTCGTATAACGACCCGTCCTAATCCATCTGGATGAATACATTACATTTAGTTATATCACGAGGTACTTAACCTCTATATGATACATTTTACAAACATTGCATTCATTTTTAAAAGACAAACTTTCATTACATCGAAAGTTGACGGCATGCATACCATTTCATAATATATCCAACTATAGTTGACTTAATAATAATCGTGATGAATTCAACGACTCGAATGCAACATCTTTTGAAATATGCCCTGAATGACTCCAAGTAATATCTTTAAAATGAGCAAATGCATAGCGGAAGATTTCTTTCAAACCTGAGAATAAACATGCTTTAAAGTGTCAACCAAAAGGTTGGTGAGTTCATTAGTTTATCGTAATCGATCATTTCCATAATTTTAATAGACCACAAGATTTCATTAATAAATAATCATACACTCGCAAGTGTATAAAAATTATTCGTATGATGAACACCTGGTAACCGACATTAACATAATGCATATAGAATATTCCATGCATACTCGCAAGTATGCCATGAATATTGGCAATCGCAATCACCATTAACTCGAAGTACTAAAACATTTCAAATTTCAGAATGGGGTTTGTTAGGCCCATAGATCTATCTTTAGGATTCGCGTCAATTAGGGGCCATTTCCCTAATTCTTAGGTTACCAGACTTGAAGGGGCGATATTCGGTATAGTAATCCAACCATACAATGTAGTTTTAAGTACTTGTGTCTATTTCGTCAAATATTTATAAAAGTAGTGCATGTATTCTCAGCCCAAAAATATATATTGCAAAAGCATTTAAAAAGGGAGCAAATGAAACTCACAATACTGTATTTTGTAGTAAAAATACATATGACGTCATTGAACATGAATGGTTGGCCTCAGATTCACGAACCTATATCATTTATATATATATATATATATATATATATATATATATATATATATATATATATATATATATATATATATATATATATATATATATATTAATATACTTAATTGTAATCGAACATGTTTATATATATTATTAGTAATTTACTTGTTATATTATATATGATCTAAAAATTTTTTATTATATTTAATTTATATATCTTATATATCTATTATTTATCATTCATCATAACAAACATTTATGTAATTTACTTATATATATATATATATATATATATATATATATATATATATATATATATATATATATATATATATATATATATATATATATTTATATTTATATTTATATATTAGTTTATATATTTTACATATGACTTATTTATTATCATTTTAATAATAATAAAGATATAATGATATGTATTATTAATTATTGATAAGAATGATAATACTAATGATAGTAATAATAATAACAATAATAGTGTTAATTTTAATAATAATAAAGATAATAACTTTACTAATTTTAATAAAAATGATAGTTTTACTAAAAATATAATAACTTTGATAATTTTCAATTATAATGATAGTTTATTTTAACCATAAAATGATAATAATAATAATAATAACATTGTTAATACTAATAAATTTTATCATAAACTTCGAGTTGAACTTCTAACCTTATAACTACAGTTTCTATATCTTAATTTCATAATCATATTCATAATTGTACAGGTATTCATATAATGTATAAAGTTTCCATGTTTTACCTTAACAGCTTTCATTGCTAATCTCATAATATAGTTGTTATTAATATGTTCGTAACCATAATAATTAATAATAACAATATTAATACAAAAATAATAATACTAATAATAATAAAGTTAATAATGTTTATGCTAATAATATTTATATTGATAATAATTATTAATAATAATACTAATACTAATAATGATATAAATTATATTAATTTTAGTAATGATAATAACAATTTACTTAATAACAATAATTAATGATAATAATAATAATAATAATAATAATAATAATAATAATAATAATAATAATAACAATAATAATAGAAGTGCTACCTTAATGAAACAAGCTTAAAAAAAATTAAACGCTCCTGCCTAGGCTCGAACCCGTAACCTCCTGCTTACAGAGAAACACCCAGGACCATGGCCCCGTCGCTTCTTTTCTGTTCTATTTTGCAACCCGTTCGTATTTAACCCTCTTTTGTATCATTTCGACCCAAGTTCATCAAGAGTACAACTAAACAACAATCCGGCCCAACTAATCATAACTTCCTACGGCCCAACTAATGTGTCAGATCCAATAACCCTTTGATGGGTTTCGGTAGAAAAGAAGAAAAAAATTACACTGCCTTTTTTTTTAATTCTACCCCAAATAATCAAGTGGGTGTATGATATAAAAAAAATAATAACCCTTATTGTGCCTTTTGCTTGCTTGTCCCACACCCAAAAAAATGTTGTCTAATCTCCTTCATTATCATACCCGTTCCCATCATCTTATTATCGTTTTCATCTCAACATCGACATCTTTCTTCTCGCTGAATAGAAACAGAAGAAGTACACGACAGCTAGTTCGATGGGTTGGTGATCTAAAACAGAAACGGAAGCAATCGATCATGTGATGTGTGGTGATGGGTTCTTCGAAAGGTTTGCAACAATGGTGGTGTATGGTGATGATACGTAAAAAAAAATAGGAATTGAAACATATAGTGTTGATGATGCTGCCGGAATAGTAGTAGTAAGAACAGATGGTGGCATTTGATATTGGTTGTTATGGTTAGGTTTAATCGAACAAGAAAGCAAACGGCAACTTCAAGGGTGATTAACTTTTATTGCTGGCTGAAATAGAAACAAACAAGATAGGTAATAGTACACTTGTTTGTGATTTGTGTTTGTCATTTGAACCGAAAGAAAGAAATAGAAACAAGAGTAAGTAACATTATGCAGGTATGTTTTGTGGTTCTCAACCCAAACAGAAGTATTACAGTGGCATGTGGGTCTGAGGGGAGTTGGTTTTGATCATTTTTAAACAGAAAATAGGTGCAGTAAATCACAACGGTTTACGGTGGTTGAGTGGTGGTGGCTATCACGAGATTAGAAAGATATAAGGTGAGAGAGAGAGAGAGCTAGGGGTGGTTGGTTTAAAGATGGTGAGAGTTCACGAAGGATAAGGAGCTAAGGTGGGTTGTGGTGCTTCGACAAATAGGAATAACCCAAAAGAAATTATGGTTACATAGTGTGTCGTGGGTTATAGATGATATAGTGGTGGTCTAGGGTGGCTCGAAGGTGATGATGGTGAGGGAAATTACGATGATCACGGTGGTAATTCTCGGAGGTGGTGGCCGGTTTAAAATGTGAAGGTGGGTGGCGAATAATGGTGCTCTTGGTGATGTTGCTTGGTTGATGAAAACAAGAGGCAGAATAATGAAAATGTTTTTAATATTTGCATTTGTAAGTCATGTAAGTCTTTGTACATGTATATTATATTTATATATATAAAAAGGTGATGATTCATTGAACACAGTAATCTTGTTTCATTTATCACAGATGTGATTAACTAATTATATTGCCGACACTCTTCTCGGATATTATTTCGGGCTTCGTTGATAACTAGTGGCGGATAAAAGTGTTCAGAAAAATCCCATATTTTTAAATTAACTATATTTACTTATTTTGATCATTATGGTATAAAATTTAATCATTAATTTAATAATTAAAAATTACATCAACTGTCCCTCTCAATTCTCGGTAAAATACAAAAAATGCTAAAATTTTAATAACTAGATCCTGAATACATTTTAGCAAGCCTAAAATTTATAGAACTCGTTTTCGGATCACCATTTATTTTAAAATCACATAAATTCCTTTTTAACTCGTTTGATATCCATCGAATGACAATTGAGTGTTACTGTCGTTTACTAACTAAATTCGAAATCACAAAAATATATTTTTACTATACCTTATTATATAGATGTGTTTTAAATAATAATTATTATAATATTATATTTTTTTTATTTTACATAATTAATTTTAATAACAACAACATATAATATTTCAAGTTATATTATCAATTATTATTTATGTATATATATATACACATATCTATTTACGATTAATTGTTCGTGAATCGTCGAAAATAGTCAAAGGTCAAATGTATACATGAACACAGTTCAAAGTTTTTGAGATTTCAAGATTACAGACTTTGCTTATTGTATCGAAATCATTTAAAGATAAAGTTTAAATTTGGTCTGAAATTTCTGGATCGTCATAGTACCTACCCGTTAAAGAAATTTCGTCCCCGAAATTTGATTGGGATCGTCATGGCTGACAATAAGTATGTTTTCATGACGTATACGAGTTGAAAATTAGAGTTTTATCATCATTGAATAATATGAATAAAATAATTCGATTACGCGAAGAGTATAATTGAAGTTATCACCAAAGAGTGAAATGAGTAAATGCAGGTTCATCTTAACTAGTGACGTAGCCACGACTGAATTCCGAATTTCAAAGGATTTAGGGAAAATCTTCGAAATCTAAAAGATTTGATTCTTCGGCAAATAAAGAAATTAAGATCTCTATAATTAAATATGGTGATCTGCTTCGATTACTCTGTCTGATATTTCCATTATAAATTAAACTCTTCTGTTTCATTATTCTCACCATTCATATACTTTCTTTCTTAGTTCATACATCTAAAAGATTGTGAAAATGCTTAATCCAGTTCTAATCCTCGATATTTTCCTAATTACCATTTCTGTCGTCCTTCTTTTTAATCTTCCACTAGAAAAATCTGTTTACTTCTACTATTACCTTGGGTGATAATATTCTTAATTATACCGTGTCTTTATATTGCTATTCGTATTAATATTCACGATTTGTAACCTCCGTGTTGTTATTTGGCTTTATATTTTCTCTTATATTTTGGAGCTCTTTGCCTTTTTATTCTCCTCTCGACCTCTAGTAAAGCGAGTAACGGTCTAGAATTCGTAAGTATGTAATTTCGAATGAACTTAATGTTCTAAGAGAGAGGTTGTAATAGCACGATCTTGATTGGTTAAATTACCAGAATTCAAGAGAAAAGATAGAACTATCAGTAAGATATGTTCTTGATATGTTTGGAGATTAGGTAGAATGTAAGAGTCGTGTACATGGCACATGATGATGTTATAGTCTGTGATTCATCACGTTCCATTAGAAACTCAGCATGACTTACTGTAATATAATCACGTTGATCAAGTGTCATTATATTATACTAACTTATGCTTCAGTTCCCAACATTACTTCAAAAACATTCATATTTTAAATTCGAATTTTTCAGAATTTAGAAACTAAAACAGTTTCCTTTCTGATGTATTACTGATATCACGAATAGATAAATGATTTCAGATAAGAATATTTATGAAAATATCTTTAGAAATATCGAGGATATTTATAATAAAAAATACGATGATATCTTAGAATTTCTAATATCGATGGATGATGATGAAGATTTGTTCGTAAAGGTTTAGAGTCAGGAGCAAGGTATTCGATAATGACTTCAGTAGATACTGAATCATTTAGATCTTTGAAGGCATGTTTAGTCTTTGTGATTTGTCCACAGCCTCCTTCATAGTTTCGCATAATCCTCTTTTCGGTACAAAATTTTCAATTGAGCGTTTCCAACACTCCATTCTTTATCAGCAAACTTTTAACCGTTATAATTGTCTACAGTTTCTGCTGCTTTATTCAGTTTTTTCATAATTTGGGGTATTGATTCGTAGACTGGGTGCTTTTCAAAAATTTCAGAATGGAAGATCATAATTTTGAGGGATAAATGTTATATGTATACATATAACTGTTGATGTAGACATGCTGCGAGATTTCAAAATACTGATTGCTGATTCCTGATAATTGGTACGGCAATTATCGTTACAAGATGCGGATGAGTTCATGATAAGACTTCAATAGATAAATATAGTGATTTGTCGAAGAGATTTAAGCCAAGGAGCAACGAGGTAGTTGGTACGTCTGCTGGTAACATGGTGGAATATAAAAGGTTCTCCAGTAACAATAAAAGAACACGCATATATATCAAGGTTATAATAAGGTTGTTTCGAACGAAAAGTCGAAGTTGATTTGCTGGAGCTGTGACAAAATTGGCTACTTTGAAGAGGGATTGTACAGTTATTTTCAGTAATAACAATGCCAAAGGAGCTAGCACAGATACGTGTTAAACATTTACTCAGGTTCCGAGTGTTTTCAAGTGCATAACTATATGCATCAATCTTTTCTTCCGTAGATGAAGTGCGGTTGGTTCATTCTCTGGATTGAGGTGTTTTCAAGAATCATGAAAGATTTGAACGCAGATTGTACTCATCAAGATACAAATGAGGTTTAAGATGAAATCAAGTGGCAAACTTGAAGAAATGTTTAGTTTCATATGTTATAATCAATATTTTAATTCATTTTAATTGTCCAATGTTATTAGTCCACAGTTGATAGTCCACAGTTAACAGTCTAATAATTCATATATAGTTTAATATATAATATTCGAATTAATTAATATGTATCATGACCCAATATATACATGTCTCAGACTCGATCACAACTCAAAGTATATATATTATTATAGAATCAACCTCAACCCTGTATAGCTAACTCGATCATTACTGGATATAGAGTGTCTATGGTTATTCCAAATAATATATATAGATGAGTCGATATGATATGTCAAAATATTGTATACATGTCCCGATATATAAATAACAGTATTTAAATGACGATAAATAAAGTGCGTAAAATAAATAACAGAAATTAAATGACGATAAATAAAATTGCAAGAATATAAATTGCGATAAATAAACTACGATAAATAAATTGCGATAATAAAATGTAATAAGGAATTAAGAGTTAGCTAGGAATGGTTAGCTAGGATTTTGTTAGCGTGGATTCTTAACAAAATTTTTTCATGGTTAATTTGTTTGTTTCTAACAAATTTTATTTTTGTCCAATGTTTTCTTCATTATGCCACTTGTTGGATTCTGATAGATCAAAATCCAAATATGAAATTGAATGAAAAGGGTTATTCTACTGTGAACGGATACGTATATTGGTGGTTGTAAATAGGATAGTAAATGACTGTTGAACTAGATTTGAAAGAATGTACATTGTACTTATTAATGTGAAATCTAAATATTCTTCGGGTATTACCTACCCGTTAAAATATTTTCACCATTAACAGTTTGTACAAAAGAATTTTTAATTACAATCTTTATGAAAACATATATACATATATATTTTCTTCAGATGTAATTATGGACTTAATGAGTTAATATAACATTAAACTCATTTGCTTTTCGGTTAGAATTAGAGTACATAATCTCTAAAACATTAGAGATTACATAATCATCATGTCGAACGAAGATAAATAATGTATAACGTCACATAGAACGATGATTATACTCGTGGTACAGAATGAGATGTTGAGGCATGGGATGCGGATGTTGCTGTTGATTGTGGTGATGGTACTGTTGGTGTTGCTGATGGTGGTACTGTTTATGCTTGAAATGTCCCGTTCTTATTGATTAAAAACGTTCCATATTAATTGATTTCGTTGCGAGGTTTTGACCTCTATATGAGACGTTTTTCAAAGACTGCATTCATTTTTAAAACAAACCATAACCTTTATTTCATAGATAAAGGTTTTAAAAAGCTTTACGTAGATTATCAAATAATGATAATCTAAAATATCCTGTTTACACACGACCATTACATAATGGTTTACAATACAAATATGTTACAACAAAATAAGTTTCTTGAATGCAGTTTTTACACAATATCATACAAGCATGGACTCCAAATCTCGTCCTTATTTAAGTATGCGACAGCGGAAGCTCTTAATAATCACCTGAGAATAAACATGCTTAAAACGTCAACAAAAATGTTGGTGAGTTATAGGTTTAACCTATATATATCAAATCATAATAATAGACCACAAGATTTCATATTTCAATACACATCCCATACATAGAGATAAAAATCATTCATATGGTGAACACCTGGTAACCGACATTAACAAGATGCATATATAAGAATATCCCCATCATTCCGGGACACCCTTCGGATATGATATAAATTTCGAAGTACTAAAGCATCCGGTACTTTGGATGGGGTTTGTTAGGCCCAATAGATCTATCTTTAGGATTCGCGTCAATTAGGGTGTCTGTTCCCTAATTCTTAGATTACCAGACTTAATAAAAAGGGGCATATTCGATTTCGATAATTCAACCATAGAATGTAGTTTCACGTACTTGTGTCTATTTTGTAAATCATTTATAAAACCTGCATGTATTCTCATCCCAAAAATATTAGATTTTAAAAGTGGGACTATAACTCACTTTCACAGATTTTTACTTCGTCGGGAAGTAAGACTTGGCCACTGGTTGATTCACGAACCTATAACAATATATACATATATATCAAAGTATGTTCAAAATATATTTACAACACTTTTAATATATTTTGATGTTTTAAGTTTATTAAGTCAGCTGTCCTCGTTAGTAACCTACAACTAGTTGTCCACAGTTAGATGTACAGAAATAAATCGATAAATATTATCTTGAATCAATCCACGACCCAGTGTATACGTATCTCAGTATTGATTACAACTCAAAATATATATATTTTGGAATCAACCTCAACCCTGTATAGCTAACTCCAACATTCACATATAGAGTGTCTATGGTTGTTCCGAAATATATATAGATGTGTCGACATGATAGGTCGAAACATTGTATACGTGTCTATGGTATCTCAAGATTACATAATATACAATACAAGTTGATTAAGTTATGGTTGGAATAGATTTGTAACCAATTTTCACGTAGCTAAAATGAGAAAAATTATCCAATCTTGTTTTACCCATAACTTCTTCATTTTAAATCCGTTTTGAGTGAATCAAATTGCTATGGTTTCATATTGAACTCTATTTTATGAATATAAACAGAAAAAGCATAGGTTTATAGTCGGAAAAATAAGTTACAAGTCGTTTTTGTAAAGGTAGTCATTTCAGTCGAAAGAACGACGTCTAGATGACCATTTTAGAAAACATACTTCCACTTTGAGTTTAACCATAATTTTTGGATATAGTTTCATGTTCATAATAAAAATCATTTTCTCAGAATAACAACTTTTAAATCAAAGTTTATCATAGTTTTTAATTAACTAACCCAAAACAGCCCGCGGTGTTACTACGACGGCGTAAATCCGGTTTTACGGTGTTTTTCGTGTTTCCAGGTTTTAAATCATTAAGTTAGCATATCATATAGATATAGAACATGTGTTTAGTTGATTTTAAAATTCAAGTTAGAAGGATTAACTTTTGTTTGCGAACAAGTTTAGAATTAACTAAACTATGTTCTAGTGATTACAAGTTTAAACCTTCGAATAAGATAGCTTTATATGTATGAATCGAATGATGTTATGAACATCATTACTACCTTAAGTTCCTTGGATGAACCTACTGGAAAAGAGAAAAATGGATCTAGCTTCAATGGATCCTTGGATGGCTCAAAGTTCTTGAAGCAAAATCATGACACGAAAACAAGTTCAAGTAAGATCATCACTTGAAATAAGATTGTTATAGTTATAGAAATTGAACCAAAGTTTGAATATGATTATTACCTTGTATTAGAATGATAACCTACTGTAAGAAACAAAGATTTCTTGAGGTTGGATGATCACCTTACAAGATTGGAAGTGAGCTAGCAAACTTGAAAGTATTCTTGATTTTATGAAACTAGAACTTTTGGAATTTATGAAGAACACTTAGAACTTGAAGATAGAACTTGAGAGAGTTCAATTAGATGAAGAAAATTGAAGAATGAAAGTGTTTGTAGGTGTTTTTGGTCGTTGGTGTATGGATTAGATATAAAGGATATGTAATTTTGTTTTCATGTAAATAAGTCATGAATGATTACTCATATTTTTGTAATCTTATGAGATATTTCATGCTAGTTGCCAAATGATGGTTCCCACATGTGTTAGGTGACTCACATGGGCTGCTAAGAGCTGATCATTGGAGTGTATATACCAATAGTACATACATCTAAAAGCTGTGTATTGTACGAGTACGAATACGGGTGCATACGAGTAGAATTGTTGATGAAACTGAACGAGAATGTAATTGTAAGCATTTTTGTTAAGTAGAAGTATTTTGATAAGTGTATTGAAGTCTTTCAAAAGTGTATAAATACATATTAAAACACTACATGTATATACATTTTAACTGAGTCGTTAAGTCATCGTTAGTCGTTACATGTAAGTGTTGTTTTGAAACCTTTAGATTAACGATCTTGTTAAATGTTGTTAACCCAATGTTTATAATATCAAAAGAGATTTTAAATTATTATATTATCATGATATTATGATGTACGAATATCTCTTAATATGATATATATACATTAAATGTCGTTACAACGATAAACGTTACATATATGTCTCGTTTCAAAATCATTAAGTTAGTAGTCTTGTTTTTACATATGTAGTTCATTGTTAATATAATTAATGATATGTTTACTTATCATAATATCATGTTAACTATATATATAACCATATATATGTCATCATATAGTTTTTTTACAAGTTTTAACGTTCGTGAATCACCGGTCAACTTGGGTGGTCAATTGTCTATTTGAAACCTATTTCAATTAATCAAGTCTTAACAAGTTTGATTGCTTAACATGTTGGAAACATTTAATCATGTAAACATCAATCTCAATTAATGTATATAAACATGGAAAAGTTCGGGTCACTACAGTACCTACCCGTTAAATAAATTTCGTCCCGAAATTTTAAGCTGTTGAAGGTGTTGACGAATCTTCTGGAAATAGATGCGGGTATTTCTTCTTCATCTGATCTTCACGCTCCCAGGTGAACTCGGGTCCTCTACGAGCATTCCATCGAACCTTAACAATTGGTATCTTGTTTTGCTTAAGTCTTTTAACCTCACGATCCATTATTTCGACGGGTTCTTCGATGAATTGGAGTTTTTCGTTGATTTGGATTTCATCTAACGGAATAGTGAGATCTTCTTTAGCAAAACATTTCTTCAAATTCGAGACGTGGAAAGTGTTATGTACAGCCGCGAGTTGTTGAGGTAACTCAAGTCGGTAAGCTACTGGTCCGACACGATCAATAATCTTGAATGGTCCAATATACCTTGGATTTAATTTCCCTCGTTTACCAAATCGAACAACGCCTTTCCAAGGTGAAACTTTAAGCATGACCATCTCTCCAATTTCAAATTCTATATCTTTTCTTTTAATGTCAGCGTAGCTCTTTTGTCGACTTTGGGCGGTTTTCAACCGTTGTTGAATTTGGATGATCTTCTCGGTAGTTTCTTGTATAATCTCCGGACCCGTAATCTGTCTATCCCCCACCTCACTCCAACAAATCGGAGACCTGCACTTTCTACCATAAAGTGCTTCAAACGGCGCCATCTCAATGCTTGAATGGTAGCTGTTGTTGTAGGAAAATTCTGCTAACGGTAGATGTCGATCCCAACTGTTTCCGAAATCAATAACACATGCTCGTAGCATGTCTTCAAGCGTTTGTATCGTCCTTTCGCTCTGCCCATCAGTTTGTGGATGATAGGCAGTACTCATGTCTAGACGAGTTCCTAATGCTTGATGTAATGTCTGCCAGAATCTTGAAATAAATCTGCCATCCCTATCAGAGATAATAGAGATTGGTATTCCATGTCTGGAGATGACTTCCTTCAAATACAGTCGTGCTAACTTCTCCATCTTGTCATCTTCTCTTATTGGTAGGAAGTGTGCTGATTTGGTGAGACGATCAACTATTACCCAAATAGTATCAAAACCACTTGCAGTCCTTGGCAATTTAGTGATGAAATCCATGGTAATGTTTTCCCATTTCCATTCCGGGATTTCGGGTTGTTGAAGTAGACCTGATGGTTTCTGATGCTCAGCTTTGACCTTAGAACACGTCAAACATTCTCCTACGTATTTAGCAACATCGGCTTTCATACCCGGCCACCAAAAATGTTTCTTGAGATCCTTGTACATCTTCCCCGTTCCAGGATGTATTGAGTATCTGGTTTTATGAGCTTCTCTAAGTACCATTTCTCTCATATCTCCAAATTTTGGTACCCAAATCCTTTCAGCCCTATACCGGGTTCCGTCTTCCCGAATATTAAGATGCTTCTCCGATCCTTTGGGTATTTCATCCTTTAAATTTCCCTCTTTTAAAACTCCTTGTTGCGCCTCCTTTATTTGAGTAGTAATGTTATTATGAATCATTATATTCATAGATTTTACTCGAATGGGTTCTCTATCCTTCCTGCTCAAGGCATCGGCTACCACATTTGCCTTCCCCAGGTGGTAACGAATCTCAAAATCGTAATCATTCAATAATTCAATCCACCTACGCTGCCTCATATTCAGTTGTTTCTAATTAAATATGTGTTGAAGACTTTTGTGGTCGGTATATATAATACTTTTGACCCCATATAAGTAGTGCCTCCAAGTCTTTAATGCAAAAACAACCGCGCCTAATTCCAAATCATGCGTCGTATAATTTTGTTCGTGAATCTTCAATTGTCTAGACGCATAAGCAATCACCTTCGTTCGTTGCATTAATACACAACCGAGACCTTGCTTTGATGCATCACAATAAATCACAAAATCATCATTCCCTTCAGGCAATGACAATATAGGTGCCGTAGTTAGCTTTTTCTTCAATAACTGAAACGCTTTCTCTTGTTCATCATTCCATTCAAATTTCTTCCCTTTATGCGTTAATGCAGTCAAGGGTTTTGCTATTCTGGAAAAGTCTTGGATGAACCTTCTGTAGTAACCAGCTAGTCCTAAAAACTGGCGTATGTGTTTCGGAGTTTTCGGGGTTTCCCACTTTTCAACAGTTTCTATCTTTGCCGGATCCACCTTAATACCTTCTTTGTTCACTATGTGACCGAGGAATTGAACTTCTTCCAACCAAAATGCACACTTTGAAAACTTAGCGTACAATTCTTCCTTCCTCAATACTTCTAACACCTTTCTCAAATGTTCACCGTGTTCTTGGTCATTCTTTGAGTAAATAAGTATGTCATCAATGAAAACAATGACAAACTTGTCAAGGTATGGTCCACACACTCGGTTCATAAGGTCCATGAACACAGCTGGTGCATTAGTTAAACCAAACGGCATGACCATAAACTCGTAATGACCGTAACGTGTTCTGAAGGCAGTCTTTGGAATATCATCTTCTTTCACCCGCATTTGATGATACCCGGAACGTAAGTCAATCTTTGAATAAACAGACGAGCCTTGTAGTTGATCAAATAAGTCGTCGATTCTCGGTAGTGGGTAGCGGTTCTTGATGGTAAGTTTGTTCAACTCTCGGTAGTCGATACACAACCTGAATGTACCATCTTTCTTCTTGACAAACAAAACAGGAGCTCCCCACGGTGATGTGCTTGGTCGAATGAAACCACGCTCTAAAAGTTCTTGTAATTGGCTTTGCAGTTCTTTCATCTCGCTGGGTGCGAGTCTGTAAGGAGCACGAGCTATTGGTGCAGCTCCTGGTACAAGATCTATTTGAAATTCAACGGATCGATGTGGGGGTAATCCCGGTAATTCTTTCGGAAATACATCGGGAAATTCTTTTGCAATGGGAACATCATTGATGCTCTTTTCTTCAGTTTGTACTTTCTCGACGTGTGCTAGAACAGCATAGCAACCTTTTCTTATTAGTTTTTGTGCCTTCAAATTACTAATAAGATGTAGCTTCGTGTTGCCCTTTTCTCCGTACACCATTAAGGGTTTTCCTTTTTCTCGTATAATGCGAATTGCATTTTTGTAACAAACGATCTCCGCTTTCACTTCTTTCAACCAGTCCATACCGATTATCACATCAAAACTCCCTAACTCTACTGGTATCAAATCAATCTTAAATGTTTCGCTAACCAGTTTAATTTCTCGATTCCGACATATATTATCTGCTGAAATTAATTTACCATTTGCTAATTCGAGTAAAAATTTACTATCCAAAGGCGTCAATGGACAACTTAATTTAGCACAAAAATTTCTACTCATATAGCTTCTATCCGCACCCGAATCAAATAAAACGTAAGCAGATTTATTGTCAATAAGAAACGTACCCGTAACAAGCTCCGGGTCTTCCTGTGCCTCTACCGCATTAATATTGAAAACTCTTCCACGGCCTTGTCCATTCGTGTTCTCCTGGTTCGGGCAATTTCTAATAATGTGGCCTGGTTTTCCACATTTATAACAAACTACATTGGCATAACTTGCTCCGACACTACTTGCTCCGCCATTACTCGTTCCGACACCATTTGTTCCTTTCGTTCTATTAACCCCTGGTCCGTAGACCTCACACTTCGCCGCGCTATGACCATTTCTTTTACACTTGTTGCAAAATTTGGTGCAGAACCCCGAGTGATTCTTTTCACACCTTTGGCATAGTTGCTTCTGATTGTTGTTGTTGTTGCGGTTATTATTGTTGTTGGGATGATTGTTGTAGTTGCTGTTGTTGTTGTTGTTGTTGTTGTTGGGCCGTTTGTTGTAGTTGCGATTGATGTTGCGATTGTTGGGATAATTGTTGCGATTATTGTTGTAATTGCTGTTGTTGTTGTATTGGTGATTCTTATCACCGTTTTCCTCCCACTTTCTTTTGACTTGCTTCACATTGGCCTCTTCAGCAGTCTGTTCTTTAATTCTTTCTTCAATCTGGTTCACTAGTTTGTGAGCCATTCTACATGCCTGTTGTATGGAGGCGGGCTCGTGTGAACTTATATCTTCTTGGATTCTTTCCGGTAATCCTTTCACAAACGCGTCGATCTTCTCTTCCTCATCTTCGAATGCTCCCGGACACAATAGGCACAATTCTGTGAATCGTCTTTCGTACGTGGTAATATCAAATCCTTGGGTTCGTAACCCTCTAAGTTCTGTCTTGAGCTTATTGACCTCGGTTCTGGGACGGTACTTCTCGTTCATCAAGTGCTTGAATGCTGACCACAGTAGTGCGTACGCATCATCTTGTCCCACTTGCTCTAGATAGGTATTCCACCATGTTAACGCAGAACCTGTGAAGGTATGCATAGCGTACTTCACTTTGTCCTCTTCAGTACACTTACTTATGGCAAACAACGATTCGACCTTCTCGGTCCACCGTTTCAATCCGATCGGTCCTTCGGTTCCATCATATTCCAAAGGTTTGCAGGCAGTGAATTCTTTGTAGGTGCATCCTACACGATTTCCTGTACTGCCAGATCCAAGGTTATTGTTGGTATGTAGCGCAGCCTGTACTGCGGCTATGTTTGAAGCTAGAAAATTACGGAATTCCTCTTCATTCATATTCACGGTGTGTCGAGTAGTCGGTGCCATTTCCTTCAAAATAGTCAAATGGAACAAGTTAATCATACAGAATATTAAGAGTAGTTAATAGTATTTCGTAGCATAATATGAACTCATTTATAAAAGCTTTTTCTTCATATTAGCGTTTTATAAGTTTAAATTCGGGTAGTACCTACCCGTTAAGTTCATACTTAGTAGCTAATATACAATTCAACTACTACAATTCTATATGAAAAACTGATTATAATAATATTTCGCGTTCAAACTTTTATACAATATTTTACAAACTTACAATACCGCTTATTTTACATAAAGCATGAAATATAGCACACAATAACTTTGATACAAGATAGTTGTGAAGATAATTCTAGCTAGTACACAAGTCGTTCAGCAAAGGCAATAAAGACACGTAATTCATACGTCCAGAAACATGTCATGCATTCTGGTTTTACTAGGACTACTTCCCATCCTTGGTCTTGTGGAACATAACCGTTATGGCCGTTGATAAGACAGCGTGTTGTAACGTCGTCAAAGGGACGAGGGTTACGTAATGTCCAACAGTCCCGTAATAATCTAAAAACCTCATTTCTTACCCCAATTACTGACTCCGTCACTTGTGGAAACATTTTGTTTAATAGTTGTAGCCCGATGTTCTTGTTCTCACTTTGGTGAGAAGCGAACATTACTAATCCGTAAGCATAACATGCTTCTTTATGTTGCATGTTAGCCGCTTTTTCTAAATCACGAAGTCCAATATTCGGATATATTGAGTCAAAATAATTTCTTAACCCGTTGCGTAAAATAGCATTTGGGTTCCCCGCAATATATGCGTCAAAGTAAACACATCGTAATTTATGGGTTTCCCAATGTGATATCCCCCATCTTTCAAACGAAAGTCTCTTATAAACCAAGACATTCTTGGAACGTTCTTCGAATGTCTTACAAACTGATCTCGCCTTAAATAGTTGTGCCGAAGAATTCTGGCCGACTCTAGACAAGATTTCATCAATCATGTCTCCGGGTAGGTCTCTTAAAATATTGGGTTGTCTATCCATTTTGTGTTTTTAAACTGTAAAATAGACAAGAGTTAGATTCATAAAAAAAAATACTTATTAATACAAGCAATTTTTACATATATCATAAAGCATAAGAACACTATATTCCATATATTACACCACACGAATACAACTATCTTATTCCGACTCGCTCGTTTCTTCTTCTTCGGTTTTGGTTCGTTTTGCCAAGTTTCTAGGGATATATGATGTTCCCCTAATACGAGCCGTCGTTGTCCACATTGGTTTAGAAAAACCTGGTGGTTTAGAGGTTCCCGGGTCATTGTTACAACTTAAGGACTTCGGGGGTTGACGATACATATAAAGTTCATCGGGGTTGGAATTAGATTTCTCTATTTTTATGCCCTTTCCCTTATTATTTTCTTTTGCCTTTTTAAATTCAGTTGGGGTAATTTCTATAACATCATCGGAATTCTCGTCGAAATCCGATTCATCGGAGAATTGGTAATCCTCCCAATATTTTGCTTCCTTGGCGGAAACACCATTGACCATAATTAACCTTGGTCGGTTGGTTGAGGATTTTCTTTTACTTAACCGTTTTATTATTTCCCCCACCGGTTCTATTTCTTCATCCGGTTCCGATTCTTCTTCCGGTTCCGATTCTTCTTCCGGTTCCGACTCTTCTTCCGGTTCCTCTTCGGGAACTTGTGAATCAGTCCACGAATCATTCCAATTTACATTTGACTCTTCATTATTATTAGGTGAGTCAATGGAACTTGTTCTAGAGGTAGACATCTATCACATAATGTCAAACACGTTAAGAGATTAATATATCACATAATATTCATATGTTAAAAATATATAGTTTCCAACAAAAATGTTAAGCAATCATTTTTAAAGAAAACACGGTCGAAGTCCAGACTCACTAATGCATCCTAAAAAACTCGATAAGACACACTAATGCAAATTTTCTGGTTCTCTAAGACCAACGCTCTGATACCAACTGAAATGTCCCGTTCTTATTGATTAAAAACGTTCCATATTAATTGATTTCGTTGCGAGGTTTTGACCTCTATATGAGACGTTTTTCAAAGACTGCATTCATTTTTAAAACAAACCATAACCTTTATTTCATAGATAAAGGTTTTAAAAAGCTTTACGTAGATTATCAAATAATGATAATCTAAAATATCCTGTTTACACACGACCATTACATAATGGTTTACAATACAAATATGTTACAACAAAATAAGTTTCTTGAATGCAGTTTTTACACAATATCATACAAGCATGGACTCCAAATCTCGTCCTTATTTAAGTATGCGACAGCGGAAGCTCTTAATAATCACCTGAGAATAAACATGCTTAAAACGTCAACAAAAATGTTGGTGAGTTATAGGTTTAACCTATATATATCAAATCATAATAATAGACCACAAGATTTCATATTTCAATACACATCCCATACATAGAGATAAAAATCATTCATATGGTGAACACCTGGTAACCGACATTAACAAGATGCATATATAAGAATATCCCCATCATTCCGGGACACCCTTCGGATATGATATAAATTTCGAAGTACTAAAGCATCCGGTACTTTGGATGGGGTTTGTTAGGCCCAATAGATCTATCTTTAGGATTCGCGTCAATTAGGGTGTCTGTTCCCTAATTCTTAGATTACCAGACTTAATAAAAAGGGGCATATTCGATTTCGATAATTCAACCATAGAATGTAGTTTCACGTACTTGTGTCTATTTTGTAAATCATTTATAAAACCTGCATGTATTCTCATCCCAAAAATATTAGATTTTAAAAGTGGGACTATAACTCACTTTCACAGATTTTTACTTCGTCGGGAAGTAAGACTTGGCCACTGGTTGATTCACGAACCTATAACAATATATACATATATATCAAAGTATGTTCAAAATATATTTACAACACTTTTAATATATTTTGATGTTTTAAGTTTATTAAGTCAGCTGTCCTCGTTAGTAACCTACAACTAGTTGTCCACAGTTAGATGTACAGAAATAAATCGATAAATATTATCTTGAATCAATCCACGACCCAGTGTATACGTATCTCAGTATTGATTACAACTCAAAATATATATATTTTGGAATCAACCTCAACCCTGTATAGCTAACTCCAACATTCACATATAGAGTGTCTATGGTTGTTCCGAAATATATATAGATGTGTCGACATGATAGGTCGAAACATTGTATACGTGTCTATGGTATCTCAAGATTACATAATATACAATACAAGTTGATTAAGTTATGGTTGGAATAGATTTGTAACCAATTTTCACGTAGCTAAAATGAGAAAAATTATCCAATCTTGTTTTACCCATAACTTCTTCATTTTAAATCCGTTTTGAGTGAATCAAATTGCTATGGTTTCATATTGAACTCTATTTTATGAATATAAACAGAAAAAGCATAGGTTTATAGTCGGAAAAATAAGTTACAAGTCGTTTTTGTAAAGGTAGTCATTTCAGTCGAAAGAACGACGTCTAGATGACCATTTTAGAAAACATACTTCCACTTTGAGTTTAACCATAATTTTTGGATATAGTTTCATGTTCATAATAAAAATCATTTTCTCAGAATAACAACTTTTAAATCAAAGTTTATCATAGTTTTTAATTAACTAACCCAAAACAGCCCGCGGTGTTACTACGACGGCGTAAATCCGGTTTTACGGTGTTTTTCGTGTTTCCAGGTTTTAAATCATTAAGTTAGCATATCATATAGATATAGAACATGTGTTTAGTTGATTTTAAAATTCAAGTTAGAAGGATTAACTTTTGTTTGCGAACAAGTTTAGAATTAACTAAACTATGTTCTAGTGATTACAAGTTTAAACCTTCGAATAAGATAGCTTTATATGTATGAATCGAATGATGTTATGAACATCATTACTACCTTAAGTTCCTTGGATGAACCTACTGGAAAAGAGAAAAATGGATCTAGCTTCAATGGATCCTTGGATGGCTCAAAGTTCTTGAAGCAAAATCATGACACGAAAACAAGTTCAAGTAAGATCATCACTTGAAATAAGATTGTTATAGTTATAGAAATTGAACCAAAGTTTGAATATGATTATTACCTTGTATTAGAATGATAACCTACTGTAAGAAACAAAGATTTCTTGAGGTTGGATGATCACCTTACAAGATTGGAAGTGAGCTAGCAAACTTGAAAGTATTCTTGATTTTATGAAACTAGAACTTTTGGAATTTATGAAGAACACTTAGAACTTGAAGATAGAACTTGAGAGAGTTCAATTAGATGAAGAAAATTGAAGAATGAAAGTGTTTGTAGGTGTTTTTGGTCGTTGGTGTATGGATTAGATATAAAGGATATGTAATTTTGTTTTCATGTAAATAAGTCATGAATGATTACTCATATTTTTGTAATCTTATGAGATATTTCATGCTAGTTGCCAAATGATGGTTCCCACATGTGTTAGGTGACTCACATGGGCTGCTAAGAGCTGATCATTGGAGTGTATATACCAATAGTACATACATCTAAAAGCTGTGTATTGTACGAGTACGAATACGGGTGCATACGAGTAGAATTGTTGATGAAACTGAACGAGAATGTAATTGTAAGCATTTTTGTTAAGTAGAAGTATTTTGATAAGTGTATTGAAGTCTTTCAAAAGTGTATAAATACATATTAAAACACTACATGTATATACATTTTAACTGAGTCGTTAAGTCATCGTTAGTCGTTACATGTAAGTGTTGTTTTGAAACCTTTAGATTAACGATCTTGTTAAATGTTGTTAACCCAATGTTTATAATATCAAAAGAGATTTTAAATTATTATATTATCATGATATTATGATGTACGAATATCTCTTAATATGATATATATACATTAAATGTCGTTACAACGATAAACGTTACATATATGTCTCGTTTCAAAATCATTAAGTTAGTAGTCTTGTTTTTACATATGTAGTTCATTGTTAATATAATTAATGATATGTTTACTTATCATAATATCATGTTAACTATATATATAACCATATATATGTCATCATATAGTTTTTTTACAAGTTTTAACGTTCGTGAATCACCGGTCAACTTGGGTGGTCAATTGTCTATATGAAACCTATTTCAATTAATCAAGTCTTAACAAGTTTGATTGCTTAACATGTTGGAAACATTTAATCATGTAAACATCAATCTCAATTAATGTATATAAACATGGAAAAGTTCGGGTCACTACAATGCTGGTGCTGCTGCTGCTGGTGTTTGTAACCTTTGCACCATACTCCAAAGCCACCACCCGAGCGTGAAGCTCGTTGACTTCTTCTATTACACTGGGGTGATTGTCGGTTCGGACGAGCGGATAAATAAAATCTAGAATTTGATGTAGTATAATATCATGACGAAATACTCTAGAAATGAGAGAGAAACTAGTATTTCGGACAGGTTCGCCGGTAAGTGCTTCAGGTTCTTCGCCAAGAGGGCAATGTGGTTGATGAAAGGGATCCCCTTCTTCTTGTCTCCAATGATTTAGTAGACTACGAACCCATCCTAGTTCATCCAAAACAGATGATGGCTAATTGGTTGATCCATTCCGGTCACACTGCTTTCGGAGCTTGAGTGAAACTCCATTTCGGAATCCGAGGGACTTGAACTAGTGGTGAGTTCCATTTCATACGATTGAATAAAGGATTTTTCGATATGAAATGATTTTTGACTATCGAATGGTATTCTAATTACATAGAATATTCGTATATATAGAACAAAAGATTTCGTAGATTACAGAGGAATTTACGGAATATGTCAGGCAAGTCTATAGTAACAGATGTGCTAAGATATGAATTTTGTCTATACACTATTCATGCATTCCATGCAGTAAAATGTGTCTAGACTAAGGATGGTAAGCAGGTAATTTTCGACATAAAATGATAAGCAAAACTTTTGACATGCAGACACGGCCGAAGTCCAGACCTACTAATGCATCTAAACAACTATCAGTTAGACACACTAATGCAAGACCTGGTTCGCTAAGACCACCGCTCTGATACCACCTATAACGACCCGTCCTAATCTATCTGGACGAATACATTACATTTGGTTACATTGTGAGGTACTTGACCTCTATATGATACATTTTACAAACATTGCATTCGTTTTTAAAAGAAAAACTTTCATTACATCGAAAGTTGATGGCATGCATACCATTTCATAATATATCTAACTATAATTGACTTAATAATAATCTTGATGAATTCAATGACTTGAATGCAACGTCTTTTGAAATATGCCGTGAATGACTCCAAGTAATATCTTGAAAATGAGCAAATGCACAGCAAAAGATTTCTTTTAAACCTGAGAATAAACATGCTTTAAAGTGTCAACCAAAAGGTTGGTGAGTTCATTAGTTTATCGTAATCGATCATTTCCATAATTTTAATTGACCACAAGATTTCATTAATAAATAATCATACACTCACAAGTGTATAAAAATCATTCGTATGATGAACACCTGGTAACCGACATTAACATAATGCATAGAGAATATCCCCTGCATACTCGCAAGTATGCCATAAATATTGGTAATCGCAATCACCATTTAAATCGAAGTACTAAAGCATTCCAAATTCCAGAATGGGGTTTGTTAGGCCCATAGATCTATCTTTAGGATTCGCGTCAATTATGGGCCATTTCCCTAATTCTTAGGTTACCAGACTTGAAGGGGCGATATTCGGTATAGTAATCTAACCATACAATGTAGTTTTTAGTACTTGTGTCTATTTTGTCAAACATTTATAAAAGCAGTGCAAGTATTCTCAGCCCAAAAATATATATTGCAAAAGCATTTAAAAAGGGAGCAAATGAAACTTACAATACTGTATTTTGTAGTAAAAATACATATGACGTCATTGAACATGAAGGGTTGGCCTCGGATTCACGAACCTATATCATTTATATATATATATTAATATACTTAATTGTAATCGAACATTGTTTATATATACTATTAGTAATTTACTTGTTATATTATATATGATCTAGATAAATTTTATTATATTTAATTTATATATCTTATATATCTATTATTTATCATTCATCATAACAAACATTTATATCAAGATTTATGTATGATAAAAATATATATTTATATATTAGTTTATATATTTTACATATGACTTATTTATTATCATTTTAATAATAAAGATATAATGATATGTATTATTAATTAATGATAAGAATGATAATACTAATGATAGTAATAATAATAACAATAATAGTGTTAATTTTAATAATAATAATAAAGATAATAACTTTACTAATTTTAATAAAAATGATAGTTCTACTAAAAATATAACAACTTTGATAATTTTCAGTTATAATGATAGTTTATTTTAACCATAAAATGATAATAATAATAATAATAATAATAATAATAATAATAATAATAATAATAATAATAACATTGTTAATACTAATAAGTTTTATCATAAACTTCGAGTTGAACTTCTAACCTTATAACTACAGTTTCTATATCTTAATTTCATAATTATATTCATAATTGTACAGGTATTCATATAATGTATAACCAGTTTCCATGTTTTACCTTAACAGCTTTCATTGCTAATCTCATAATATAGTTGTTATTAATATGTTCGTAACCATAATAATTAATAATAACAATAGTAATACAAAAATAATAATACTAATAATAATAAAGTTAATAATGTTTATGCTAATAATATTAATACTGATAATAATTTAGACTAGATTAATGATAATAATATTAATAATAATGATAATACTAATAATGATATAAATTATATCAATTTTAGTAATGATAATAACAATTTACTTAATAACAATAATTAATGATAATAATAATAATAATAATAATAATAATAATAATAATAATAATAATAATAATAATAATAATAATAATAACAATAACAATAATAATAGAAGTACTACCTTAATGAAAAAAGCTTAAAAAAAATTAAACGCTCCTGCCCAGGCTCGAACCCGCAACCTCCCGCTTATAGAGAAACACCCAGGACCATGGCCCCGTCGCCTCTTTTCTGTTCTATTTTGCAACCCGTTCGTATTTAACCCTCTTTTGTATCATTTCGACCCAAGTTCATCAAGAGTACAACTAAACAACAATCCGGCCCAACTAATCATAACTTTCTACGGCCCAACTAATGTGTCCGATCCAATAACCCTTTGATGGGTTTCGGTAGAAAAGAAGAAAAAAATTACACAGCCGTTTTTTTTAAATCTATCACAAATAATCAAGTGGGTGTATGATATAAAAAAAAATAACCCTTCTTGTGCCTTTAGCTTCCTTGTCCCACACCCAAAAAATATGTTGTCTAATCTCCTTCATTATCATACCCGCTCCCATCATCTTATTATCGTTTTCATCTCAACATCGACATCATTCTTCTCGCTGAATAGAAACAGAAGAAGTACACGACAGCTAGTTCGATGGGTTGGTGATCTAAAACAGAAACGGAAGCAATCGATCAGGTGAGGTGTGGTGGTGGGTTCTTCGAAAGGTTTGCAACAATGGTGGTGTATGGTGATGATACGTAAAAAAAAAATAGGAATTGAAACATATAGTGTTGATGATGCTGCCAAAATAGTAGTAGTAAGAACAGATGGTGGTGTTTGATATTGGTTGTTTTGGGTTAGTTTTAATCGAACAAGAAAGCAAACGGCAACTTCAAGGGTGATTAACTTTTATTGCTGGCTGAAACAGAAACAAACAAGACAGGTAACAGTATACTTGTTTGTGATTTGTGTTTGTCGTTTGAACCGAAAGAAAGAAATAGAAACAAGAGTAAGTAACATTATGCATGTGTGTTTTGTGGTTCTCAACCCAAACAGAAGTATTACAGTGGCATGTGGGTCTGAGGGGAGTTGGTTTCGATCGTTTTTAAACAGAAAATAGGTGCAGTAAATCACAACGGTTCACGGTGGTTGAGTGGTGGTGGTTATCACAAGATTAGAAAGATATAAGGTGAGAGAGAGAGAGAGAGAGAGAGAGCTAGGGGTGGTCAGTTTAAAGATGGTGAGAGTTCACGAAGGAGAAGGAGCTAAGGTGGGTTGTGATGCTTCGACAAATAGGAATAACCCGAAAGAAATTATGGTTACATAGTGTGTCGTGGTTATAGATGATGATAGTGGTGGTCTAGGGTGGATCGAAGGTGATGATGGTGAGGGAAATTACGATGATCACGGTGATAATTCTCGGAGGTGGTGGCCAATTTAAAATGGTGAAAGTGGGTGGCGAATAATGGTGCTCTTGGTGATGTTGCTTGGTTGATGAAAACAAGAGGCAGAATAATGAAAATGTTTTTAATTTTTGCATATGTAAGTCATGTAAGTCTTTGTACATGTATATTATATTTATATATATAAAAAGGTGATGATTCATTGAACACAGTAATCTTGTTTCATTTATCACGGATGTGATTAACTAATTATATTGCCGACACTCTTCACGGATATTATTTCGGGCTCCATTGATAACTAGTGGCGGATAAAAGTGTTCAGAAAAATCCCATATTTTTAAATTAACTATATTTATTTATTTTGGTCATTATGGTATAAAATTCAATCATTAATTTAATAATTAAAAATTACATCAACTGTCCCTCTCAATTCTGGGTAAAATACAAAAAATGCTAAAATTTTAATAACTAGATCCTAAATACATTTTAGTAAGCCTAAAATTTATAGAACTCATTTTCGGATCACCGTTTATTTTAAAATCACATAAATTCCTTTTTAACTCGTTTGATATCTATCGAATGACAATTGAGTGTTACTGTAGTTTGCTAACTAAATTCGAAATCACAAAAATATATTTTTACTATACCTTATTATATAGATGTGTTTTAAATAATAATTATTATAATATTATATTTTTTTTATTTTACATAATTAATTTTAATAACAACAACATATAATATTTCAAGTTATATTATCAATTATTATTTATGTATATATATACACATATCTATTTATGATTAATTGTTCATGAATCGTCAAAAATAGTCAAAGGTCAAATGTATACATGAACACAGTTCAAAGTTTTTGAGATTTCAAGATTACAGACTTTGCTTATTATGTCAAAATCATTTAAAGATTAAGGTTAAATTTGGTCTGAAATTTTTGGGTCGTCACATCCCGTGTCCGGTCAAATGAACAATTATTCATATTTATAAATATCCCACCCACCGTACCTAGTCAATCATATGTGGTTATATATAGATACGTCAAATTGTAACCTTTATATTAAATTAACAAGATATCATTTAGCTAATTAAATATAAAGCCCATTAATAGCCCATAGTCCAATTTCCACAAGTGTCGGTCTTTTGTCCAAACCCCAATTATGGTCCAAAGCCCAATAGTCCAGTCTTAATATTTAGTCCAACATCAAGATTACTTCGGCTTAAATAAACATAATAATAACTTATCTACAAGACATTAATTTAAAAAGGTTGAACATAACTTACAATGAGTATTTATCGCGTAGTGTTACACGGACAGAGTTTCGACTTACAAACTTAAAACATTCACTATAATAACCTTATAATTATTAACTTAATATTAAAATTATAATTATAAAATATAAATATAAATATATATAGACAGAGAGTGAGATTGATGATTGATGAAGGTCTCATATGATCATCGAATTGCATGGCCTTTTATAGGCAGATTTCTGTTTTGGTGTGCTCCGCGACTGCGGAGCTTTCATTTCCAGCTCACAGAAAGTTTGGATCCTAGCTTGCCGACGTTATTTATTTAATATATAAATATAATATATATATAATTTATAGAATTATTTATATATTATATTATATTCGTGTGCATAGTTGACTTGTAATTTTAGCTCCGTTGAGTCGCACGTTGATAGTTGGTTCATATCTCGGTTCTAGATTTTCAAACGTTCTTTTGTACGCTTAGATATCTTGTACTTTGTATTTTGCGGCTTGTACTCTTGTCATTTTTAGACGTTCCTCATCAATAATTTGAACCACTTGGATTGTATTTTGTACTTTTTAGTGTTTTGGTCATTTACGTCTTCAAATCGTCGAATCTGTCTTTTGTCTTCACCTTTTAATATTTAAACAAATATTACTTGTAAATAGAACAATTGCAACTAAAAGCTTGTCTTTATGGAAGGATAATGCTATGAAATATATCTTCTTTTTTAGCATTATCACTTAGTAACCGCATTATCATTTAACCTTTTCATTTTCTGTCCAAGTCAAAAAATCAAACACTGTTGATGTGTAGACCTGCAATTCATTAAATAAGAACACGATTATAATTAAATTCCGAATTAAATTATTCGATTACGCGAAATAAATTTATCGAATTTAATTATAATTCGTGTCCCACGGATGGTGCAAATTGATCAATCCTAAATCAGATGCTAATATCTAATTTAAGAATTGAGTGTAATGAGGGATGGATGGTGGTGTTGATAATGTTTTTGGGACCTTTTGATCGTCTTTCACTTAGATTCAAGTGATGAAACCATGTTCCGATCTTGATTGCATTACCTTAGCTCGATTATTATTAATACTTGGGGGTATTCATAAGTCAGTCACAAAAGGGCTAGAGCAATTGCACATAATCAACAACCTTAAATGAGAGGCCAAGCTTCCTATTTATAGGTTTGAGATATCCGCGGAATAAATGTTCGCGCAGAGTTAGCACATCCACAATGTTTATGCGGGACATCTTCGCAATCTTAATTTATGCGAGCATCCGCAATGATATAGCGCAGTACACATTCGTTTGTTTATTTTCGCGGTTCTGTTTGCACTTGTATTTAGATTGCCTTTTGCACTAAAAATATACATATACATGTCTATGTGTATGATCAACTCTGGCAACTAGGTAGTTAGCTACGTAAGCGTACCAAGGGGTATCAGTGAATTGTGATCCTATATTGGCTTGTCCTAAGCTCATAAGCTGTTCTTTCAGAAATTTATCTCTAATATCTTGTTCAACAAGTTGTTCCATCGCTAGACTTTCCAAGCGACTAAGATGATCTACTGCGACGTTCTATGCTCCTTTCTTCTCTTTAATGTTGATTTCGAATTCTTGAAGGAGTAAGATCCATCATAGGAGTCTTGGTTTAGCTGGCTTAGTAAACAGATATTTCAGGGCTGAATGATCTGTGTAAACCGTAGTTTTGGACATGATGAGGTAGGAAGGGATTTTTCGAAGGTGAAAACTACAGCTAGTAGCTCCCTTTCCGTAGTGGTGTAATTCTCTTGAGCTCCGGTTAAGTTTTTGCTAGCATAATAGATTTGATGAAAATGCTTATCCCTCCGTTGTCCAAGTACAAAACCAACTACTAAATCACTAGCGTTACACATGATTTCAAAAGGTAAACTCCAATCAGGAGCTATCATGATGGGTGCATGTGTGGGCTGTACTTTCAGATAGTTGAATGCTTGAATACATTCTTCATTGAAGACAAACGAAACTTCCTTTCCGAGGAGATGAGTAATAGGTCTTGTGACCATTGAATAATCTTTGATAAAACGTCGGTAAAACCCGACGTGTCCAAGGAAACTCCTCACAGCCTTTAATTTGGTAGGTTCTGGAAGCTTGGTTATGGTTTCAATTTTAGCCTTCTCGACTTCTATTCCTGACTTTGATATCTTATGTCCTAAAACTATTCCTTCTTTTACCATGAGGTAACATTTTTCCCTGTTCAGAACTAAGTTCGAATCTTCATATCGGGTGAGCATCTTGTCAAGGTTAGAAAGGCACGACTCAAAGGTACTACCGAAGTCAGAGAAGTCATCCCTGAAGACTTCCATACAATGTTCGATCATGTCATGGAATATATCTATCATACACATCTTAAATGTAGCAGGTGCATTGCATAACCCGAAGGGCATGCGCCAGTAGGTAAATGTTCCGTAAGGACAAGTGCAGGTTAGGGGAATTTGAAAGTAGCCAAAAAACTGTCAAGGAAACAATAGAATTCATTTCATGACAATCGTTCCAACATTTGATCAATGAACTGAAGTGGAAAATGATCTTTCCGAGTTGCATCGTTTAATTTACGATAATCTATACAAACCCTCCAACCTGTGACTTCTCGTGTTGGAATAAGTTCATTATTCTCGATTTTAATTACAGTCATTCCACCTTTCTTGGGAAACACCTGTACAGGACTAACCCATGGCGAATTCGAAATAGGATAGATCAAACCGGCGTCCAGAAGTTTAATTACTTTTTTCTTGACGATTTCTTGAATCATTGGGTTGACCCTTCTTTGCCTATGAACTGATGGGTTGAAATCGTCTTCCATGAAATCTTGTGGGTGCAATAGTTTGGACTGATCCCTTTGATGTCAGAAATCTTCCAAGCAATAGCTTTCTTATGTGACTTCAAAACCTTAGTCAATTCCGCCTTCTCATGTGGCGTGAATTCCTTAGAAATGATTACATGGAGTTGTGATTCTCCTTCTAAGAATGCATACTCCAGATGTTTGGGTAGCTTCTTTAGCTCCAATTCCAGAGGTTCGTCGATAGACGACTTCATTCTTGCTATTTCCTTTCTAATTAACGAGTCATACCTCTCCTGGAACTATGATTCTTCTTCCTTAAGAGCAGTAACTGACGCTATCTGTTCCTTTATTTTGGATATTATCCTTCTTAATGCTTCATCTTCAGAAACTTCTTCTTTAGTTTTGAAGGTGGGCTCAGGAATTTCTTCACATTCCTCATTTAACTGTGGTTCCTGGAATACTAGAATAAAATCTATTTCTTCATTCGGTCTTCTCCTTAACAAAGGTAACATAATGCCTTGACCTAGTGGTGCTACACGGATAGTTTTGTCGAGAAAGTTACTTTCGGAGATGGGAGATTTGTGTTGACCTAGATTTATGGCTGAATGGGTATCGAGATTTTCTTTAGGAGGTGTGAAGAACAGATCCTTACAAATTTTATTTTGACTGCATATATCCATGGTATCTTCTAGATATTCATTGACGAGTTCTTGAAAAGAATCAGCGAGATTGCGATCTTCCTCGCGAGTGTGGATCATGAGTCGAACAATATTGAATGTGACTTCTTCATTTCCAACTCTTAGTTTCAATGATTTCTCGTATACGTCAATCACGGCTTTGGCAGTATTCAAGAATGGTCTGTTAAGTATGAGTGGGACCTTCGTGTCTTCCTTAATATCCATATGATGAAATTAACTGAAAATGCAAACTTATCCTCTCTGACTAGGACATCCTCAGCTATTCCACGAGGAATCTTAACTGATATTTCCATGAGTTGGATAGTCATACTGGTAGGTTTACACTACTTTTTGAATAATGAATAGTGCATTAGGTTTACACTGGCTCCCAGATCTGCTAACGCATTGCTGATTTGGACATCTTGCAGGTAGCAAGGTACAATGAATCTTCTCATATCTCCTAACTTAGGGGGAATACCGTGCTGTAACACTAACGAACATTCTTCACTTAAGGGTAATCTAATTATCTCTCTTAATCGTTCTTTGTTTGAAAGTAATTCTTTGAAAAATTTAGCGTAGTTTGGCATTTCTACTAAAACATCTACTTGTCGTACATTCAAATGCAGATTTTTGATAATATCCCAGTACTTAGCGAATCGCGCTTCTTGCTTTTCCTTCTAAGCTTACTTGGAAAAGGTTTGTGCGTTCACGAAATAATTTCTGGAGCTTTATGAGATATAGTGTAATGACCCGGAATTTTCCGACCAAATTATACATATGAGATTAATATTTACATAAATTAAACCATACCATCATGATAAGCAATCCAAATTATTGAGACTTTTGTTTTTGAAAAGAGTTTTACACAACGTTTGACCGTCCAATATGACCGATGATATCACGAACTATATAACACACGATAATTATACATTTGTGTATACATATGTATTTATATATATATTTAACATGATCTAAGGATGGTTTAACATCTCATTGTGTACTAATGACAATCAGTTATAAGTATATTTTGAAACTACTAACTTAAGTTTTCAAAACGATAACTATACGTAACATTCTTTGATATATATACTTATAATCTATAATGCTTATACATGTATCGTATATATAATGTATATAATCACTTTTTAAGGACTTAAATACATAAAACAATATAATTATATTCACAAAAGATAGCTATATTTGAATTCTCGTTCCGTTTCCTCAAGATTTCTATACGTATATCTAGGGTATATGTACCCGTATCATACCCAGCTTCTATACATATTTACTATTGGTATATACACATCAAATCAACATCCTAATCAACATTATTACTGCCCTAGATATGAGGTAACTAGAATTTGTCAAGTAGAATAAATTATTAGTAAGAAAACAAAATTAGGAATCCTTTTCTTTCTTTATAAACTAAAAACGTTTTTATAAATGAACACCATTTCTTCACTCCATTTTCTCATACCTACACCCTCATTTCTCTCTCAAAATACTCCTAACTTCATACTTGATCATCTCCAAGCATTTTTCCCATCATTTAGCTTCAATTACGAGCCTTAAACACCATAAGAAAACTCTTTCAAGAACATATCAAAATAACCACCCATTTGAAGAAGTTTACTTCCAACCTTTTGATCTAACTCCACCACTCTTTGATTCCAAGATTATTTCTTATATTTTGTAGTAACTTTGTCCAAGTAACTTGAGGTAGTAACCTTGTTCATAATCTTATTCAATTCATATTCATATAGCTATCTTATTTTGTGGTATAAAATTTTAACAAGAAGAACATAGTTTGAATGATTTCAAACTTGTTCTCAAACTAAATAGATCCTTCTAACTTGAATATTAAAACACTTCAAGACCTGTAATATATCATAATGATATGCTAACCTAACAAGATATAACTTGGTTTTACAAAGAACATCTTAAAAACTGAATCTACGTCGTCGGAGTGCAACCGGGAGCTGTTTTGGGTTGGATAATTAAAAATCATCTTGAACTTTGAATTGGAAGTTCATGTTCTGGAAAAATGATATTTCTTATGAATATGTTGACACATAAAAATTTCATGGTTTAACTCAAAGTGTAAGTATTTTTAGAAAAATGATCATTAAATGTTGTTTTTATGATGGAAAATGATCACTTTCATAAGTTTCACGAAAGTTTGACCCATAACCTATGATTTCGAATTCAAACTAAGGTATTTTCAGTTCATATTCTTAAAATTTGACTCGATCCAAGGAAGTGGCAAGTTGAACCAACAAAAATGGAGTTGTAATGAAGAAACTACGACTAAAACAAGATTGGGTATCCAAAGCTAGTTTAGCTATGAAAATATTTGGAGAAAAAGTAAATTAATCATATCTTTTCTAATTAATATGATATTTTATATATAATTACTTATGATTTGATTTTATATATTTCAGGACCACCCTTAAACAACACGAGAATATTAATCATAAGACCTCATGATTGTACGCAACACGTCATTTGACAACACGGTACTTTATGTACGCAACACGTCATTTGACAACATGGTTAGGTTCGTGATATCTATCGGAGACCAAGTCGAATTAAATACCTTCAAGGCAAAAGTGAGTTTCATTTGCTCCCTTTTTAATTGCTTTTGCAATATATATTTTTGGGCTGAGAATACATGCGCTGCTTTTATAAATGTTTACAAAATAGACACAAGTACTTAAAAATATATTCTACGTTGAGTTATACCACTGGCATATTTCCCTGTAGCTTGGTAACTACTATTTACATGGGTATTGTAAACGCGAATCCTGTTGATAGATCTATCGGGCCTGACAACCCCAACCGGACTGGACGACCAGTATTCAACGGTTGCACAATACTTCGTTTTGGTGACTACACTTGGTACGGTGTAGTGAGATTTCATAATAAAGGGAATATGCGACGTTGATTAAATGTTAAGTATGGTTACCAAGTGCTCAACTACTTAGAATGCTTTACATATACTTGCGAGTGTATTATGTTTATGATTATGAAATCTTGTGGTCTATTAACATATTTAAATGATTGTTATGATAAACCTATGAACTCACCAACCTTTCGGTTGACACTTTAAAGCATGTTTATTCTCAGGTACGAATTAAGTCTTCCGCTATGCATTTGCTCAATATAAGGACATTACTTAGAGCCGATCATCGCAATGGGACCAAATGTTGATGACTTCGTCCAGGTGGATTAGGACGGGTCCTTTTAGTTGGTATCAGAGCGGTGGTCGTAGCGAACCAGGTCTTGCATTAGTGTGTCTAACTAGTAGTTGTTAGGATGTATTAATGAGTCTGGACTTCGACCGTGTCTACATGTCAAAAGTTTTGCTTATCATTTCTAATCGGAAATCATCTGCTTATCATCCTTAGGAAATTACCTGCTTATCATTCATAAGTCTAGACACGTTTTACTGCATTTACTGCATTGATAGCGTATAGACGAATTCTTATCTTAGCATATCTGTTACTGCGAACTTTGACTGATATCTTTTCAAAGATTCTCCGTAATTTACGGGATTTTGGTATTATATATACATATGTAAATTATGTATTGAAGAGTACCAAATCTAACTCCTATAATCTATTTCATACCAAAAATTCATTTTCCCCATTATACAAGATGGATTACGCATCTAGTTCGAATTCTTCAGATTCCGACAGTTATGCCGATATGGATTTCCATTCGGGCTCCGAAAGCAGCGTCACCGGAATGGATCAACCAATTTCCCATCATCTATTCTGGATGAATTGGGGATGGGTTCGTAATATACTAAATCACTGGAGACAAGAAGAAGGTGATCCATTCCATCCACCAAATTGCCCTCTTGGCGATGAACCTGAAGCACTTACCGGCGAACCTATTTGAAACACCATTTTCTCTCTCATTTCTAGAGTATCTCGTCACGATTATATACTATCTCATATTACAAATCTTGTTCATTCGCTCGCTCCAACCGCCAATCATCCCGGTGTACTAGCAGAAGTTAACGAACTTCGCGCTCGCGTGATGACTTTGGAGAACATGGTGCGAAGGTTGCAAACACCAGCAGCAGTACCAGCAGCATAATCAGCACCACCATCAATAACATCAACAATACCATCATCACCACTAACAAACAACATCTGCATCACACGTCTCGACATCATAATCTGTCCCACAAACATCAACATCAACATCATACGCACCATAGATACCAAGGAGTACCAACAATAATGAACGATGAAGTATTGATCCATAACTTCATTGATATTCTGCGAAGAATATGTGGTTTCAAAAAGTTTTAGAGATTTCTTATTCTAGCTCAAACCGAAAAGCAAATGAGATTAATATCATATTAACTCATTAAATTCATGATTTCATCTGAAGAAAATATATATGTATATATGTTTTCATAAAGATTGTAATTAAAAGTTCTTTTGTACAAAATATTAATGGTGAAATTTTTTTTTTAACGGGTAGGTAATACCTGAGGAATAATTAGATTTCATCTTAATAAGTTACATTGTACATTCGTCGAAGCTGATTCAACAGTCATTTACTATCCTACTTACAACCACCGATATACGTATCCGTTCACCGCAGAATAACCATTTTCATTCAATTTCATATTTGGATTTTGACTTCCCAAAATCCAACAAGTGGCATATGAAGAAAACATATGACAAAATAAAATCTGTTAGAAACAAACAAATTAACTATGAAAAATTTTGTTAAGAATCCATGCTAACTGTTCCTAGCTAACTGATTACATTTTATTTATCGCAGTTTATTTATCGCAATTTAATTATCGCACTTTTATTTATCGTCATTTAATTTCTGTAATTATTTTATGCACTTTAAATATCGGGACACGTATACAACGTTTTGACATATCATATCGACGCATCTATATATATTATTTGGAATCACCATAGACACTCTATATGCAGTAATGATCAAGTTCTCTATAAAGGGTTGAGGTTGATTCTACAATAATATATATAGTTTGAGTTGTGATCGAGTCTGAGAGGTATAAGGGTCATGACACGTATTAATTAATTCGTATATTATATATTAAACTATATGTGAATTATTGGACTGTTACTGTGGACTATCGACTGTGCACTAATGACATTGGACAATTAAAATGAATTAAAATATTGATTATAACATATGAAACTAAACATTTCTTCAAGATTTCCACTTCATTTCATCTTAAACCTCATTGTATCTCGACGATTACAATCAGCGTTCAAATCTATCATGATTCTTAAAAACATCTCAATCGAGAGGATAAACCAACCGCACTTCATCTACGAAAGAAAAGATTGATGCATATAGTTATGCACCTGAAAAACCCTCAGAAACTGAGTAAATGTTTGACACGTATCTGTTCTAGTTCCTTTGACATTGTTATTATCGAAGATCGTTTTGCAATCCCTTTCTAAAGTAGCTAATTTTGTCACAGCTCTAGCAAGTCAACTCCGACTTTTCATCCGAAACAACTTTATTATAACCGCGATATATATGCGTACTCTTTATTGTTACTGGGGAACCTTTTATATTCCACAATATTACCATCAGCGATTAATCATTCTAAAAACACAATTCTCCTGAAACTACCTCGGTTTGATAACCGATGACCCATATCAGTTAACTTTGAAAATACTGACGAAGCAGCATGTTGTAGATGATCTTAATGGCCAAAAGTTTGATGATAAAGAAAGGAGTGTTAGGAACGCTCGATAGAAAATTTAGTACCGAAAAGCGGATTATGTGAAACTACGAAGAAAGCCGTGGACAAATCACAAAGAATAAGTTTGCCTTCAAAGAATCCAAATGATTTTGTGACTGCTGAAATCGTTAGCAAACATCTTATTTCTCATTCTAAACCTTCACAGAAAAATCTTCTTCATCATCCATTGATATTAGAAATTCTAAGATATTCTCGTATGTTCTATTATAAATATCCTCCATATTTCTGGCGATATTTTCACAACTATTCTTATCTGAGATCATTTATCTCTCCGTAATATCTGCAACATAAAAGAAACTGTGTTAGTTTCTAAATTCTGAAACCTTCGAGTTTAAAATATGAATGTTTTGAAGTAGTGTTGGGAACTGAAGCATGGATTAGTATAATATAATGACACTTGATCAACGTCATTATATTACAGTAAGTCATGCTGAGTTTCTAATGAAGCATGATGATTCACAGTACCATCATCATGTGCCATTTACACGACTCTTACATTCTATCTAATCTCTAAACATATCAAGAGAATATTTTTCTGGATGACTCGGTCTTCTCCAGGGTATTCTGGTAATTTAACAAATCAAAATCATTCTATTACCATTTTCTTCTTAGAGCATTAGCTATGTTCATTCTGAATTTCATATCTACAAATTCCGGACCATTACTCGCTTGACTCGAAGTCGGGAAGAGAAAACGAAAGCATGAAGCTCCGAAAAATAATGAAGAATATAAACTTCGATAATAACCCCGAAATTACAAACCGTGTATATCGATGCAGATAGCAATATAGAGACATGGGAGAATTAGAAACACTATAAACACAAGAGTATAGTAGAAGTAAATAGATTCTTCTGGTGGTAGATGAAAAAGAAGAATGACAGATATAAAAGTTAGGAGTATATCAAGAATCAGGACTGGATGGAGCATATTGATGAATGCTTTAAAGTAAGAATCAAGGGAGAAAGAATAGAAGGTGGGAGTAATGGAAAATAAGGAAATGAAGGGGTGAATTTATAGTGAAATATCCGATAGAGCAATCGAAACAGATTATTGCATATAATCAAAGAAGATCCTGATTTCCTTAATCACCAAAGAACCAAATCTTATTACGTAAGATTCTCTTTAAATCCCTTAAATCCCGGAAATCAATCATAACTACGTCATCGGTTAAGACGAATATATTTTACTCATCTCACTCTTTTACGATAGTCTCATTTATATTCTTATCATAATCAAATCGTTTTATCTACATTAATCAATGATGATAAAACTCCATTATCACCTTATATTTGTCATGAAAACCTTCTTATTGTTATCCATAACAACCTCTATCAAATTTCGGGGACGAAATTTCTTTAACGGGTAGGTACTGTAATGACCCGGAATTTTCAGACCAAATTATACATATGAGATTAATATTTACATAAATTAAACCATACCAACATGATAAGCAATCCAAATTGTTGAGACTTGTGTTTTTGAAAAGAGTTATACACAACGTTTGACCGTCCAATATGATCGATGATATCACGAACTATATAACATACGATAATTATATGTTTGTGTATATATATGTATTTATATATATATTTAACATGATCTAAGGATGGTTTAACATCTCATTGTGTACTAATGACAATGAGTTATAAGTATATTTTGAAACTACTAACTTAAGTTTTCAAAACGATAACTATACGTAACATTCTTTGATATATATACTTATAATCTATAATGCTTATACATGTATCGTATATATAATGTATTTAATCACTTTTTAAGGACTTAAATACATAAAACAATATAAGTATATTCACAAAAGATAGCTATATTTGAATTCTCGTTCCGTTTCCTCAAGATTTCTATACGTATATCTAGGGTATATGTACCCGTATCATACCCAGCTTCTATACATATTTACTATTGGTATATACACATCAAATCAACATCCTAATCAATATTATTACTGCCCTAGATATGAGGTAACTAGAATTTGTCAAGTAGTATAAATTATTAGTAAGAAAACAAAATTAGGAATCCTTTTCTTTCTTTATAAACTAAAAACGTTTTTATAAATGAACACCATTTCTTCACTCCATTTTCTCATACCTACACCCTCATTTCTCTCTCAAAATACTCATAACTTCATACTTGATCATCTCCAAGCATTTTTTCCATCATTTAGCTTCAATTACAAGCCTTAAACACCATAAGAAAACTCTTTCAAGAACATATGAAAATAACCACCCATTTGAAGAAGTTTACTTCCAACCTTTTGATCTAACTCCACCAATCTTTGATTCCAAGATTATTTCTTATCTTTTTCAGTAACTTTGTCCAAGTAACTTGAGGTAGTAACCTTGTTCATAATCTTATTCAATTCATATTCATATAGCTATCTTATTTTGTGGTATAAAATTTTAACAACAAGAACATAGTTTGAATGATTTCAAGCTTGTTCTCAAAATAAATAGATCCTTCTAACTTGACTTTTAAAACACTTCAAGACCTGTAATATATCATAATGATATGCTAACCTAACAAGATATAACTTGGTTTTACAAAGAACATCTTAAAAACTGAATCTACGTCGTCGGAATGCAACCGGGAGCTGTTTTGGGTTGGATAATTAAAAATCATCTTGAACTTTGAATTGGAAGTTCATGTTCTGGAAAAATGATATTTCTTATGAATATGTTGACACATAAAAATTTCATGGTTTAACTCAAAGTGTAAGTATTTTTAGAAAAATGATCATTAAATGTTGTTTTTATGATGGAAAATGATCACTTTCATAAGTTTCACCAAAGTTTGACCTATAACCTATGATTTTGAATATAAACTAAGGTATTTTCAGTTCATATTCTTAAAATTTGACTCGATCCAAGGAAGTGGCAAGTTGAACCAACAAAAACGGAGTCGTAATGAAAAAACTACGACAAAAACAAGATTGGGTATCCGAAGCTAGTTTAGCTATGAAAATATTTGGAGAAAGAGTAAATTAATCATATCTTTTCTAATTAATATGATATTTTATATATAATTACTTATGATTTGATTTTATATATTTCAGGACCACCCGTAAACAACACGAGAAGATTAATCATAATACCTCATGATTGTACGCAACACGTCATTTGACAACACGGTACTTTATGTACGCAACACGTCATTTGACAACATGGTACCATGGGTCGAGATTAATTCTGATCAATACGAATACGATGGGGACTTTATTTATTTTATTTAAGCAACAAATTGTGGACCACTAACATCGGACTGCTAACTACGGACTAAGAAAGTATTAAAAGTATTAAAATATTAAAAGTATATATATATATGAAACGATTACTTAAAAAGAAAATATGTTGATATATTATATATATGGTTAGGTTCGTGATATCTATCGGAGACCAAGTCGAATTAAATACCTTCAAGGCAAAAGTGAGTTTCATTAGCTCCCTTTTTAATTGCTTTTGCAATATATATTTTTGGGCTGAGAATACATGCGTTGCTTTTATAAATGTTTACAAAATAGACACAAGTACTTAAAAATATATTCTACGTTGAGTTGTACCACTGGCATATTTCCCTGTAGCTTGGTAACTACTATTTACATGGGTATTGTAAATGCGAATCCTGTTGATAGATCTATCGGGCCTGACAACCCCAACCGGACTGAACGACCAGTATTCAACGGTTGCACAGTATTTCGTTTTGGTGACTACACTTGGTACGGTGTAGTGAGATTTCATAATAAAGGGAATATGCGACGTTGATTAAATGTTAAGTATGGTTACCAAGTGCTCAACCACTTAGAATGCTTTACATACACTTGCGAGTGTATTATGTTTATGATTATGAAATCTTGTGGTCTATTAACATATTGAAATGATTGTTATGATAAATCTATGAACTCACCAACCTTTTGGTTGACACTTTAAAGCATGTTTATTCTCATGTACGAATTAAGTCTTCTGCTGTGCATTTGCTCAATATAAGGACATTACTTGGAGCCGATCATCGCAATGGGACCAAATATTGATGACTTCGTCCAGGTGGATTAGGACGGGTCCTTTCATATAGGGCCCGGTAGATTGACAACTGGGTCAATTGGCACAGGTTCCGTATCGAAAAAGTTTTGTATAGGTATATTAATGGTTGTTTCCTTCCTACCTCTATTTACTACTAGGGCATCTATAACGACCCTCATTTTTCCATTCTATATTTCTCATTTTTCCATTCTATATTTTCCATATTAAATGCCCAACAATATAATTAAACTTAATAGTTAAACTTTAATCGATAATGATTAAGCGTTAAGAATTATAAAATATACTAATTAACTTTGTACATTAATTGACAAGTTAATAAAAATAATAAGTTAATTAACTTTTGTGAACAAATAAATAACTTTAATACTTGTGTACTTAAAATATTTAAACTTGGATAATTAAAGAACCATTTAAGCTAAATTAAAGTTCAAGGTCTAAATTGAAAAAGTTAAACCCTAACCCTAATAAACCCTAGCCGATTTTAGGGAGGGTAAAATTACCCTTCTACCCCTAAAATTTTCGGCCAAGACACCCCTTAATCACCTCCTCATTTGTTTAACTTGTTCCCTAAGTAATTCCTTATTAAACCCTAACTCTAGAATAATCCTATCCTCCCTATAAATAGAGACCTAGGCTAATCCATTCTATGTACCAAATCACAACAACAATTCTCTCCCAAATCTCTCTCCCTCTCTCTCTAATTTTTGGCCAAAACCGAAAATTATCACCACCACCCTATCGAAAATCATCATCAATCTTCAAGGGTTTTACAAGTGATCTTCAAGTGTTCTTCACGTTCTTCAAGAATCTTCAAGGAGTTCTTCAAGTTTTTCAAGGCTTTGATCTTCAATCTTCATCGTGTTCATCTTTTCTTTGTTAGTCATCTTCGAATCTTCAAAGGTATAACATAAACCATAATCTATTTACATAAACTTTGATCTTTAATTCTTGTTATAAACTTGTTTAATCATAAACGCATACATAAACACACCTAGATCTAAATATACATGAAAAAAAGAGAGAATGTAATATATATGTATATGTATGTCGACCAAAAGAAAGAAAAAGGGAAAAGGAAAGTTTGATCTTTAGAACCTAGAAGATTAGATAAAGATTTGTTTGTGTTTAATTAAGGAAACAAAATAACTACATATATATACATATACATATCGACATATACATATATATACATGCAAAAAATATTTATATATATATATATATATATATATACATATACATATATACAAATTACATATACATATATATATATAAAACCCTAATTACTTAAACCCTAATTCATTAAACCTAACCCTAATTATTTAATACCACTTTAATTATTAAAACCCAAATTTATTAAACCCTAGGACATTAATTAAACCCTAGTCATTTATTACAAACCCTAATCATTAAAATACCACTTTAATTAACTAACCCTAATTAATGAAACCCTAATACTACTTATATTATTAATTAACATGTATACACTATTACTATTACTAACACCTACAACCAACTACTTATATTATAAAAACATTTTGGGAGATGTATTAGAGATGTATAGATCTTTGAACTTTCTTGACGAATGGTTTCTACGAAACTCTAGGCGGAAGGGTTTGAATTTTCTGATTTAAAGGATCCTATAGCTCAAGACCCTAGACCTGAAACGGCCATTCGAAGGGAAAGGGGTGATTGGAAGCTTATCTAATACGGCAAGTATCCTAAAATGGAAACACTCTTAAAGTAGAAACTTTCTAGTTATAGAAACTTACTAAAATAAGAAACCTACTAAAAGTGGAAGCTTTCTAAAAATAGAAACTTACTAGGAAAGGAAACTTAGTAAAAATGAACTATACTTAAAACACTATCATACCTAAACACTTACTTAAACATGGGCAAAAACACTTACTACTCTTAAATGTCAATAGGTTGACTTTCTGTTCGTTCATCCAACTTTCAATTCCGAGGAATAACTAGCTCATCTCTCTACTTACTAAGGTGAATTCATAGCCCCACTCTTTATTGCTAGCAAACTTATTTACTTTTATTGGGGTGAGACACATGCTACTTTTATTATTTACAATTTAGACACAAGTGCCAACTGTTAAAACTATGCTATACCCGACTATGTCCGACTAAGTCCATACAGTGATATTTTTAATTGCTCGTTGAATGCATGCTTAATTATTGGGGGTAGGCCTATCGGGAGTAACGTCCCCGATACATTTGACTAAGTCATTGTATTACTTAATAATGAAATTAAACAGACAAGTATAAACTACAACTTGTCTTTGGGGTAAACTTGAACGTTTAGTCTAAATATCACGCAGTGGCATAACTTTTTGATCTGCGAGATCAACTTTATAAACTAAATCTTGTGGTCTAAAACAACGGTCAAACTTATTTGTTAAACCTATGATTTTACTCAACCTTTTTGGTTGACACTTTAGCATGTTTTGTCTCAGGTGCTGTTTGATTCAAGCTTTCTTTCTTACTGCTTATGTGATGCTACTTGGACATAGGATCAAGAGATATAGCATTATTTACTTTTGCATTTGAACATTTACATTATTGTTACTTCCATCATTGTAATGACATTTCATTTTCCGCTGCATACTTTCAATAAAGATAATTTTATCATTTAGTATTGTTCTCGTTTATTATAATATGTTGGTTTGTTTGGTATTAAGTCACATTTCGCCCAGGCCCTAACTGGGGGTGTGATAGATTGGTATCAGAGCAAACCAGGCTGTTATAAAGAACCATGATTGCATCTTTATGTGTGCCTTACATGTAATCTAGGGTGCCTTAGCAATCTAAGAAACTATAACCTTTCCTGCCTTAGACTTTAAAGCACTTAGGATTTTCCTATAATCTTAACACTTATGCTATCATAAACTTGACTTAAAGATTCTAATTAAAGTCTCTTTCCTAATGTTAGGATGTCAAGCTCAAGCGTTAACAAGCCTAATAAAGTAACTCACAACCCTACCACCGAAGTAGGTGTTGGACACTCTGTAACTTCGAGACCTGTTCGAAGTCCTTCCTACAGTCCTGCCTCACCATCACCAAACTATAGCCCAAATACTAATCGAGATTCACAAAGGTCTCCTCAATACTACCCAACTCCGAGAATCGAAGATAAAAGAAAACGTCACGAAGAAGCTGTCCATCAAGGAAGAGAGCCTGAACTCCTTCTTATAATGATGCTGCTAAGTATGAGATCTCGAATCTACGAAAGGATACCGAGAGAAGCTTGGAGGGTTTGCTTTACCATGTGGCGAGAGTGGAGGTCCGTATGGATGAGAAAGATCGCGAAATTAAGAAGTTGGTGGAGGAAAATGTTGAACTAGGAAAAGAATTGAGGCTTCTAAAGTATGAGGAAGAACGTAACACCCGTTGGGGGAAGCAATCCCTTGCTTGTCTCAAGGAGGATGTTGATTTCCGAATGAGAATGGAGAGAAGTCCAGTCGACAAACAGCTTGCTTAAAGAGAGTACGACACCCATACCGTCAACAGTCGTGTTACCAACCTTTACGACAACCTCGAGTACCTCAACGAAAAGCAAAAAGAAAAGAACGAGCGATATGAGAAGTTTATGAAAGAGTCCCTCGATTCTCAAACTGAAAGGCTAGAGAAACTTGTGAAGGATAACATGGAGAAAGTGATGAAGCAGTTTGAGGATGAGAAGAAGAGATATGAAGATTACTTCAATCTTGATATTTCCTAGTTTATTTTTCTATTTTCCATCGATGTAAAGGCTATGCCTTAAACTATTCCTATTCCTGAATCGTGTATTAAAAGGCTTATTTAACCTTTCGTTGCTTAATAATATAAAGTGTTTTATTTATATCATGTGATATCAATACTTTATCTTATTCATACTTGTAATTGCTCAACCCTATAACTTTTTAACTTATCCGACTTATGTTCACTTATGTAGCAACATCATGGTTCGTCCAGCTACACCTACTGTTAATAATATCGTATTGACTACCGAGCAATTCCAACAACTACTCACTACCGCATAAGGCAATGCTCAAGCCAATAATGCTAATCCTCAACTGAAACCTTGTTCATATAAGGACTTCACAAACTGCAATCCTCCCGCATTTAAAGGAAATGAAGAAGCTGTTGAGCTAGTTCGCTGGTTCAAGAAGATGGAATCTATTTTCCGTAATTGCAACTGTGGGGATAACGATCGAGTAAAGTATGCCACTAGCTCATTAGGTGGTAATGCTTTAACTTGGTGGTCTACTCATGCCAAGTCCGTAGGAATTGACAATGCTAATGTAATTCCATGGGACGAACTCAAAAGCATGATGGTCAACAAATTCTGCCCAAGGAGTCAAGTTCAAAAACATGAAGCTGAGTTCTGGGAACTCAAGGTGAAGGGTACTGATATTGAGAACTATACCAACCGATTTCTTGAACTCTCTACTCTGTGTCCTGAGATGTTTCCTACCGAAGCAAGGAAGATCGAATGATATATTGAAGGTCTCCCCGAAGATGTTCAGGGGAATATTATTGCTGCCGAGAAGGTTACTCTGGATGATGTGATTCTCATGGCACAAAATCTAATGTTGGCCAAGAGAAGAAGAGCGTCGGCCATTAAGCCTGTTGACACTAAGGGTAATGAAGGAAAAAGGAAGTTTGAGCCGTCTCAAGGTTCGACTCTGAATGTTAGTAAGAAGCCTATGGATAGTACATGTGATGGCCCCATCAAAACACTTAACGGCTCCGTCACTTGGTCCCACAGCTTGATCGAACTTAAATGAATTTAACAAACGACATTGCATTCTTTTATTTCAAAAGTTTCCCAAAAAAGAAAAACATACCAAAATATGTAGTTTAAAAGTAACCCAATATATTAATTAACCAAAGTTGACCTAAAACATTGTCAACAAACCCCAAGTTTAAATTATCCAAAAACAGAATGCAAGCTTAAGTTTCATAAATTGTCTCATAAAATTTTCCCAAATGCATACAGACTCTTCTAAACACAGCGGAAGCATCACATAAACTCAAGTACCTGTGAAAACATGCGAGTAAACTGTCAACACAAAGGTTGAGTGAATTATAGGTTTAAATAATTGAATAAACTTTGGATCACAAGATTTAAAAATGTTAGAAAACATTAAACATTATTCCATTATCAATGAGCCACCTGGTAACCACTTAACCCTTTATTTACCCTTTCCAAACATAATAATAATATACACTAGACAGTGTATCTACAACAAAATACGATGTACTAAACATTCCGATTATAAATTGCTAGCGCGACTAGCTCGAAATGGGGTTATCAAACCTGATAGATCTATCCGTAGGATTCGCGTTCACCAGTAGAAACCAGTGAGTACAGTTACCAGACTAGGGATTATTTTTGTCCAACTCACAATGAATAATTTAAATTTAATTGTCACTTGTGTCTAAACGTGAAATAAAATGCATATAATAACATCCCAAAAATATAGTTTGAAAAGTATGTAAAAACGGGACTATAACTCACCTTAATAGTAAAGAAGTAACCAACACAATTAAGCGAACAGCAAATGAGTACAGTGATCAGGAATGATCACAACGCCGACCTATAAATAAAGTAGGTCGATATAAATAACTAACTTAGGTTAAGTCTTAGTATGATAGCTATTGTACATGTTGCATCATAGAACAATACTCAGCATGCATCGGTTTGATCAGAACAGCTTACGGACACACACTTTCTATTTTTAGAAAGTTTCTATTTTTAGCAGGTTTCCATTTTTGGAAAGTTTCTATTTTTGGAAAGTTTCCAAATTTAGAAAGTTGCTATTTTTGAAAAGTTTATAAGTTAGGAAAGTTTCCTTAATTAGAAAGTCAACAAAAGTCAACTGAAAGTCAAAGTCAACCGAAAGTCAACTCAAAAGTCAACCTTGGTCAAACATAGTCAACGTTAATTTTAAAAGTGTAAGTTATAATAGTAATGTAGGTTATAATATTTATTAAAGTTAAATATGTCTAATTATGTCATAACATATGTTTAATTAAATTAAAATGAATTATTAAAGTTAATATAAATTTAAATGATATAATTAGTATAACATAAGTATTTAATTAATTAATTAAATATTAGTCATAATATAAATATTAATAATTAATAATAAATTTTAAATCATATCATAAGTATTATTAATTAATAATGAATTATTAATCATATCATAAGTTTCTAATTATAATTATTAAATCATAAGTCTTTAATAATTAAATTATAATTAAATAATAACTAAGCCTTATAATAATTAAATAATTAATTAATCCTTATTATAATTCTTATAATAATAATCTTATAATATAAGTTTAATACTTATCATAAGTATTTTCCATTAATAATAAAGTATTATTAATCATAAGTTTAATTAAAATGTTAATTAAATCATAAGTAATAATTAAATGATATAATAAATATATATCATAAGTCTTAAAATTTAATAATTACTTTTTATATCATAAGTAATTAAATGATAATGAAATTCATTATTTATATCATAAGTTTAATAATTAATCATAAGTTTTAAATTAAAAGTTCATCGGGTCGCATCTTGAGCCCCGGGTGACGGTTTTCGGCGATCCTTAAATATATCTCCGCCTAATAAAATCACCCGACACATTGGTGCATTATAGAACACACCAAGAACAGTCCAAAAGTCATGGTGATCAGCCATGACACCACTTGGAACTTCAATTCAATCAAAATCGTGTTTTAGCCATAACGGGTGATTCGTGGCTCGGATTTAGATGACCCGAACATGAAAGTTCGTCCGATCATTAATCCTAACACACTAACACACCCTAAAATCAACAAATATGGTCATAAATTCAGACCAAACCTGGTTCATTTCAATATCACATTTCAATCTTAACAAAATACCATTTTGATCATATCTAGGGCTCTGGAAATCGAAATGACATGAATCTGGAGTCTAAAATTAATGTCTTGATGAGAGGAACTCATCTAGATACTTTATTTTCACTTTTATATCAGTTAAAATACCAGAAAAGAACGTACAAGCTGCTGTCCCAATTAAATCAAACCGAAAACATATGTATTTGAGTAATTCTACCCATACAAACACCATTACAACAACAAGTAATCATCATACTATTAAAATAGACATCAAAAACAGAAAAATAATGAAAAATCAAAAGTTGTAGGGTTAGGGTTTATAACCTAATCGAGAAACAAATGATAGAATCGTGTAGAGGATGATTAGTAGAACGCGTTTATGTATAACAATTGATGATCCAAGCTTTAATTTGATGAAGGATGATGATGTTGGTGGTGGGTGACATCGCCAAAAAGAAAGAAGGAGAAGGAGAGCACAAAAGATTTTTAGGTTTGATAATTTTGTGAAAGTGAAAAATGAAAATTACAAAATGAGAATCAAGGGAGTGTTACTCCCTCCCTCCCTCCATTCGGCCGATCTTAGGGGTGGGGTGGGCCCCACTTGGCCCATCTCACTTAATTGTTGATTTACTTATGGCCCGAAAGTCCCAACGAAACCCGAAACGCAAAAACACGCTTACGCGATTAAAAAATCCGGAGAGATAATGTTAGTACGATTTTTCGTATAGCGGTTGTAAGATACTAGTACAGAAAATTAGCTGCTCAGCATGCGGCGTATACTGTTGGTTGTTGTTTGCCCTTGAGAAATAATCTCTGCAGACCCGGAACACAGATGTAAGATCTGTGGGGTTGCCTCAATCAATCCGTGGATCAATCTATAATGATCCGTCTAGCGCACTGCTGCTAAGCGGCTAATGTTGTTTTAGAGTGAGAAAGAACTGTGTGAGAGAAAGTGTCCTTCTCTCTGACTGAAGTTTAGATCAGAATAATGTGAATTGTGGTGACCCAGGGGGTCTATTTATAGGCGTAGAATGTCCGAAATTCACGGGATACACGTGTCAATCACTGAATGGTTCTGTTACATGAAGTATCTGGAATGTCGGTGGTGTGTGCTGACGTGGCTGTGTACCGTTCACGTGCTGAGTTAAAGGGCTTATGCATAGAAGCTGCCTGCAGGGCTTACGCTTGACGCTGGGAGGCCTGCTGGATGCTGGGCGGTAAATTCTGAAGATCAACAAATTTAGCTATCTCTTGTGCTCTTTGATCTAGTTTTCTGTATAAAAATGATGTTTTTATGCGTGTATCTCCTAGGATACACCATTAAGTCCCCCCAGTTTAATGTCTTTATTTTTTTTTAAAAATAAAGTCATTAAACTAAAAAATAAGTAATGCCTTTTCCTCGGGAACAAGAATCTGCTGTAGCCGAACTTTTTTCTTCTATGTCAGTTACTTTTTTGATCATGACCTGCAGAAAGTACCTTTTTGAAATTTGAATTTCATTTTCAATTAAATTTACTTCTCCCGCATTTTTGTACGTCCGACACGTGGGAGCACATCAACCATGCGATTAACCGTCAACTGTTCATCTTCTGTTTGCTATTTAAAACCCAATTTTTTACTGTGTCATATTTACTTCAATATGAATTTATTTCCTTCATCTACCTTAAACTTCTGTCATAAAATTCCCTTCTTAACGTCCCAATCAATGGCTATTTTTAATGTTGAAGATGTTCTAAGCAGAATTTCTTCAATTTACCTCGACCGTGTCAGAGTTGCTTTTCCCAAATTTTTTGGTGCCGATGCTGTTGTTCCAGGCCCACATGATCCTGCCTGTCACCCTCCTCTTGGAAAGGTTGCTATTTACGGCCGTGCTTTGTACTTTTCTCACCTTCGTATTCCTTTTACAAAATTTTACCTGGACGTTTGCTGCTTTTATGGTGTTAGCGTTGGACAATTTGAGTCTATGTCCATTCGTAAGATCATGTTGTTCGAGATGTATTGTATGGATCGAGATATTACCCCTTCTGTTTGTCTTTTTTCTAATCTTGCAACCATAAAACGTTATGATAAATGATGGTTTTGTCTTACTTTAGATGGGTTTTTGCGTAATTCTGGTGAGACAAATGAGAATTGGCAGAGTACATTCTTCTTTATTAATAGCGAAGTTATCCCCAATGAGTGCCTGCAAGCTAGCTATTGGCGTTCGTCGCTTGATCCTCCCAAAGTTATTCATCCAAGGTTAACATCTGAAGAACGAAAAGTATTAAATGTGATTTAAAAAGAGAAGATTCTAAACCGTCATTATCCAGAACATATGCTCTCTCTATGCTCCCTTAATGCTGAATGGGATGCAGAAACACGCGGTTGTGCCATTGTTATGGTGAAAAATTAAGGCATAATTTGATTAGGATTTGGTTATCTATTTTTATTATCTGTATAGTAAATAATAATTACTGTATTCTTATGTTGTTTAGTGAATACTCCGCTCGTCGCTCTGCGTTACACCAGATTTAATGATCTGCAATTTAGATCTGAAAAATTGGCTGATCAGACGCTCGAAAATAGTTTTTGTAAAAATGAGCTTGAAGATGAGGATGATGCTCCTCTAAATCGAGCCAATTCGAGGAAATGCCGTGCTGCTGGTAATCTCTCTTTTGAATCAATAACAGAAGAAAACCTTTATTGCTTTTTCCATATGCCTAGCAATGGTGGCTATTATAATGTTGATCCTGATAAATATGCAATATTGAATTGTGAATCTTCTTTTCTAGATTAGAAAAACTTCTTGAATAACAACTGTTATTTTAATTCAGCCCTGGTAGCGAGAGAAGAAGCACAGAAGAAACTTGCTCTTCCGCCTCCCGCTCAGCGTAGCAGAATAGGGGAAAGCAGTTCAAAAATAAGCATTCCCAACTTAGATACTACTGGCTTAACAACTCTCTTAGCTGATCCTCATGGTAATTATGAGGATTTTATGAAGTATCTTGAAGCGATGATGTCGCCTTCACTTATTAAATTCTTTGAGAGTTTATCTGATGCTGATGCTCGAAAATGTCAAGCACAAGGCATTATTTGGAATATTGCATCTGAATTCAATAATTTGAAGCGTCTGGAGCGCTCTGATCAAATACATCGTGACAAATCTGAAAAAATTGAAAAAGATGCAGAGGCACTGAAAATTGCCCAACTTGAACTAGAGGCTGCTGTTGCCGCTAAAAATGCTGCAGAGGCACGCTATGTGCAAATGGCAACAAAGAAAAAATGGTATCTGCATAAAATTAATACTTTAACTCAGTCTGAAATGTCCTTAACGCAATCTGAAACGTCGTTGAAGGAACAATTAGAGTTAAGCAAGGGTGAGACCAGGTGTCTGATGGAAGGTATTCTAAAAATTGTGAAAAGTGCCTTCACCTATGAAAAGTTAACTAAGCCGTTTAACGAATTTATAACTGTTGCGCTGGACGCTGACCGGATACGGTTTCTTGAGAGGTTAAAAAATGATATTTCTGACTTTCCAAAAATGTTGCCCGAATCTCTTATATCTCAATTGAAGCTAGATACAGAAGATAAACTGAAAAAGCTGGGTGATAAAATAGAACATCTGTCCTTTCCTGAATTAGAGAATTTGTGTAATAATGCTGCTACCTCAGTAGACGATATACTAAATTTGAAGTTGTGATCTGCATTACTTGTGTTATTTGTTAATTATATATATAAATGTTTTTTACTTTGCTGATTATTTTGTCAAAGCATTACATGTTTGATTTAAACAATCAAAATTATGACTAGTCATATACTGTTTGTATAATTTTTACGTCATGACGGTCGTAGATACATTCTATTGTCCGGATGTTCAGTGGATTTCTATGTTTATCCACTGCCATTTCAATCTTTTGTTTATGATTGAACTTCTGCCACCGAGGAAAAAACTTCTCTTTTGTGGGCAGGGATGACACACTGTGTTGTGACATCTGATATAAAATCCTTGGCCGGATAAAAATTATGAATAGTATGTCATAAGAAATATTTTTGAATTCTTATTTCTTTAATGAAATTTTTACATTTATGATTGCATCTCATGTTCTAGATAGTTGATCAAGCTATTCGAACATGTAATACTACGCATAAAATTTCTTTAAATTCATTGCATTCCATGTTCGTGGAATTTCTTCTCCGGAGGGCGCTGAGAGGGTATATGACCCATTAGGATGTGCCTTTGTAATTTTATATGGGCCTTCCCATCGTAGCCCTAACTTCCCTTGTTTTTCTTGCCTACTCGCCTCATTATCTCTTAACACTAGGTCCCCCTCCTTGAACTGCACATATCTGACTCGCTTGTTATAATATTTTGCCATTTTCTGTTTTGCATCCGCTTGACGGATGGCGGCCATGATTCGCCTTTCTTCCAATAAATTCAAGTTTTCACGTAAGATGGATGAATTATTTTCAATATCAAATGCCAAAATCCTTTCTGTTGGAACACGGATTTCGGCCGGTATCACTGCCTCAGTGCCATATACCAAACTGAATGGTGTTTCACCCGTGCTCCGTTTTGGCGTTGTGCGGTGAACCCACAATACATATGGCACTTCATCTACCCACTTAGTCTGACTCAACCCCAACCTAGCCTTTATGCCAGCTACAATTTCTTTGTTTGTTACCTCAACCTACCCATTGGCTTGTGGGTGAGCAACTGAGGTAAATGTTTGTTTGATGTTTAGCTCCTCACACCAACTTCTGAAGGGGTTATCTGCAAACTATTTTCCATTGTCACTGACAATTTCAATCGATAATCCATATCTGCACACAATATCATTCCACACGAATTTCTTGATATTCTCCCCAGTTATTTTTGCTAATACCTTCGCTTCAACCCACTTACTGAAGAAATCAATTGCAACAACCAAAATTTTTGCATTTCCTACACTTCTTAGAAATGGGCCTACTATGTCAATCGCCCATTTACAAAACGGCCATGCCGATGATACTGAAATTAAGTCATACTTGGGTAGGCGCTGTACGGTTCCATGCCGCTAGCAGGCATCACATGTCTTAATTAACTCTGCTGTATCTTTGTAAATTGATTGCCAGTAGTACCCTTGTCGCATAATTCGTCCAACCACAGTTCGATAACCGGAATGTTATGCACATAATCCTTAATGCATTTCCTTGACCACATCAATTGCTTGCTGTGGTGTTAAACATCTTAAATTTGGTCCACTGAAGGATTTTCTATAGAGCACTCCATTTTCTAGAACATAAAGTGGTGCACTAACTCTTATCCGTCTTGCCTCCATGGCATCTGTTGGTAGTGTTCCGTCATGCAAATATTTCACATAGGGGGTTATCCAACATGTTTCCCTTTCTTCAACTGTTGCAACCACTACCTTTTCATCAACCGATTTGTCTTTTAAGACCTCCACCAAAACTTTCTTGTGCAAATGATCAAATGTTAATGTTGCTACTTTGCTTAAAACATCTGCCTTCTTGTTTTTATTTCTTGGTATCTGCACGACCTCTAAGGTCTCGAAATGTTTTGATATTTTCTCAACTAATTGCAAATACTGTTTCATAGAGACATCTTTAGCTTCAAGCCCTCCATTAACCTGTTGTGCCACAATTTGAGAGTCAACATATGCATGCAAATGTTTTATTCCCATTTCTGACACTATGCGGAGGTCGGAAAGCAATGCTTCATATTCTGCTTCATTATTAGATGCATAGAAACAAAACCTCAATGCATACGTATGCTCCTCACCTTCTGGACTAGTAAGTACTAACCCTGCAACAACACCTTCCTCACTTGATGCACCATCGGTGTGCAACTCCCAAACATGATTACTAGCTGTAACGTTTGGCGAATGATCGACCTTTTCTGTTGTTTCTAATAAAAAATCAGCCAAAATTTGACCTTTGACTGCATGTCGAGGCGAAAAATTTATTTCATATTCTCCCAATTCAATTGCCCATTTTGCTAGTCGTCCTGATGACTCTGGATTTCTCAAAATATGTTTTATCGGCTTATCTGTCATTACCAGGATTGAATGTGCCTGAAAATATCGCCTGAGTCGCCTAGCTGTGTGTGTTAAAGCATACACTAATTTTTCAATTGGTGGATAGTTAACTTCACTTTGTTGCAATACTTTACTGACAAAGTATATAGGCATTTGTATTCCCTTTCGTTCTGCTATCAAGACTGAACTGATGGCCTCTGCGGAAGTAGCCAGATACAAAATTAACGTTTCTCCTTCTATTGGTGCAGTTAAAGTTGGTAATTCTTTCAAGAGTTGCTTAATATCTTGAAAAGCTTTTTCTGCTTCCTCTGTCCACTTAAAATCTGTTTTGTTCAAACGGATTTTTAAAACCTTCATAAATGGTAATGATCGATCTGCTGCTCTTGATAGAAACCTTGTTAAAGCTGCTAATCGTCCATTCAGGCTTTGAACTTCTTTCTTTGTTTTAGGAGATACCATATTTTCAATTGCTTGAATCTTTTTTGGATTAGCCTTGATTCCTCTCTCTGTAACAATATAACCAAAGAATTTACCTTCTTCTACATCAAAAGTGCACTTCTTAGGATTCAATTTCGTATTGACCTTTCGTAATGATTCAAACATTTCAAGAGTATCTATGAGCATACTATCTTCTGTATGGCTCTTGATAACAATGTCATCAACATAGGCTTCTACATTTTTACCTATTTGATCTTTAAATGCTTTATCAATTACGGGCTGGTAAGTTTCCCCTACATTCTTTAATCCAAAAGGCATCATGATATAGCAGAAAATTCCATCTGGTGTGTGGAATGCTTTTTTATCTTGATCACATATTGTCATTGGGATTTGATGATATCCCTTGAATGCATCCAAAAAGGATTTAAACTGATACCCACTTACAGACTTCACTTTCCAATCAATTTTTGGTAAAGGATAATTGTCTTTTGGACATGCCTTATTTAAATCTGTGAAGTCGACACACATCCTCCATGAATTATCTGGCTTTCTTACCATAACCCGGTTTACTACCCATGTCTGGTATTTTACTTCCCTCAATATTCCAGCATCCACCAATTTTTTAACTTCTTCTTTGAGAAATTTTGTTCGATCTGGAGCCATGCCTCTTTTCTTTTGACACACTGGTGGAATATTAGGATTCACACCAAGCTTATGTTCAGCCACATGATGTGGTACTCCAGTCATATCAGAATCTTGCCATGCAAAAACATCCAAATTTGTGGCTAAGATTTTGTAAAGCTTTTCTTTTATTTCTTTTGTTATTGTGTTTCCAATTATTATTTTCTGATCTAGAAACTCTGGATTTGGTGATATTGACCCATCTTCATGAATGATTGGGTTAACAGCTGTTCTGTTTATTTGTACACATTCTATTGGTCTTCTCCGTTCAGCGTACAGCTTGGCGATGCCAGCCGGTGTGGGGAATTTCATCATTCCATGTACCGTTGACGTCACAGTTCCGAATTCCATCATGGCTGATCATCCTAAAATGACATTATACTGCGAATTTGCTTTTACAACCAAAAATTCAATATGGGTAGTTCTTTTAAATGGCGTTTTTCCCAATACTACTTCTAAAACTATGCTTCCTTCTGACCATGATGGATCATTAGCAAAACTTACTAAGGGAACAAATGTGTCCTTTAGCTTTTCCTTAACTTTGTCCGGTAGTTGTATAAAACAATGTTCATACATGATATCTGCTCCTCCTCCGGTATCAGTATATATTCCTCAAACAACACAATTTTCTAATCGAGCTTCAATCACTACAGGAGCGTCAGATGGATTGGTGTTAAACATGGAAGGAAAAGCAATCATTTCTTGTTTCCAGTCTTCTAACGTTTCTGCTTTTTGTCGCTGTCCGGCTTGCCATGAATGTATCATGTTTGCTTCAATGGGTGTTATCTGACAGTTACGCCTTTTGGTGCTCTTGAAAGTTTAGTGGTTCTTTAGAACGGGTGGTGCCATCTGTTAGTACAATTTTCCGTATAGTGGCTATAAGGTACTAGTACAGAAAATTAGCTGCTCAGCGTATGGCGTATACTGTTGATTGTTGTTTGCCCTTGAGAAATAATCTCTGCAGACCCGGAACACAGATGTAAGATCTGTGGGGTGGCCTCAATCAATCTGTGGATCAATCTGTAATGATCCGTCTAGCGCACTGCTGCTAAGCGGTTAATGTTGTTTTAGAGTGAGAAAGAACTGTGTGAGAGAGAAAGTGTCCTTCTCTCTGACTGAAGTTCAGATCAGAATAATGTGAAATGTGGTGACCCAGGGGGTCTATTTATAGGCGTAGAATGTCCGAAATTCACGGGATACACGTGTCAATCACTGAATGGTTCTGTTACATGAAGTATCTGGAATGTCGGTGGCGTGTGCTGACGTGGCTGCGTACCGTTCACGCGCTGAGTTAAAGGGCTTATGCATAGAAGCTGCCTGCAGGGCTTACGCTTGATGCTGGGCGGCCTGCTGGACGTTGGGCGGTAAATTCTGAAGATCAACAAATTTAGCTATCTCTTGTGCTCTTTGATCGAGTTTTCTGTATAAAAATGATGTTTTTATGCGTGTATCTCCTAGGATACACCATTAGATAACGAATACGCGACGAAAAATAAATATAAATACTATATATAATTATATGATCTTAAAATATCATATTTAAAATATTTAGGATTTAAATATCCCAAAAACTCGATCGTTGGTTTGAAAACCGAAAAGATTCGCCGGATAGAAATCCGCGACACGTAGAAATGTATAACTCAAAATATGAATATTATTATATAAATAGTAATATAGGTCATAGAAATGAATATTATGTATAACTCACATAACACATAATAATTAATATATATATTATTATATAAATAGTAATATAGGTCATAGAAATGATGTAGCACAAATAACAGTTAACGATCGTTAAATAATTAACGGGAAAGATAACGAAAAAAGTAGGGTCGTGACAGTACCTTCCCGTTACGGAAATTTCGTCCCGAAATTTAAGCAGGTGCAGGGGTTGACTCAGCATCTGGGAACAAATGCGGGTACTTCTGCTTCATCTGATCTTCACTCTCCCAAGTGAACTCGGGACCGCGTCTGGCGTTCCATCTAACTCGGACAATAGGAATTCGGCTCTGCTTAAGAGTCTTAACCTCTCGGTCCATAATTTCAACAGGCTCCTTAATAAAATGAAGTTGCTTATCAACATGAAGTTCTTCCAGAGGAATAGTCTTGTCGGCCTCGGCCAAACACTTCTTTAAATTCGATACATGAAAAACATAGTGAACAGCACTGAGTTCTTGCGGCAACTCCAAACGATAAGCCGCAGGTCCAACTCTCTCAATGATCTCAAACGGTCCAACAAAACGAGGACTTAACTTTCCTCTTTTACTAAAATGTATCACACCTTTCCAAGGTGAAACCTTTAACATAACATGGTCGCCAACTTGAAATTCTACATATTTCCTTCCCTTATCGGTATAACTCTTTTGCCGACTTCTGGTGGTTCTCAACCTTTCCTTAATCTGTACAATCTTCTCGGTAGTCTCATGAATAATTTCTGGACCTGTGAATTGAGCATCCCCAACCTCATTCCAACAGACAGGAGACCTACACTTCCTACCATACAGAGTTTCAAATGGTGCGGCTTTAATACTTGCATGATAACTGTTGTTATAAGAAAACTCAGCTAGCGGCAAATATTTATCCCACCCATTACCAAAATCAATGACACACGATCGTAACATATCTTCTAACGTCTGAATGGTCCTTTCACTCTGACCATCCGTTTGAGGATGATAAGCGGTGCTCATATCTAACTTAGTTCCCAAGGCTTCCTGTAAGGATCGCCAAAACCTCGATACGAATCGACTGTCTCGGTCCGAAATAATAAACTCAGGAACACCATGTCTAAAAACAATCACCTTCAAATACAAACGAGTAAGCTTCTCCATTGAATCTGTTTCTCTAATCGGCAAGAAGTGAGCCGACTTAGTGAGTCGATCTACAATCACCCAAATAGTGTCATAGCCACCCGCTACTCTCGGTAACTTCGTAATAAAATCCATCATAATTCCTTCCCACTTCCATTCGAGAATCTCAGGTTGCACTAAAAGTCTAGACAGTTTTTGATGTTCAGCCTTAACCTTAGCACAGGTCAAACACTTAGCCACATACGTAGCCACATCACCTTTCAAATTAGGCCACTAATACAGCTCCTTAAGATCATGATACATCTTTCTTGAACTAGGATGAATAGAGTACCTAGACTTATGAGCCTCATCTAAAACAAGTTACCGCAGTTCACCAAACTTCGGAACCCAAAGACGTCCCGCAAAGTATCTAGTACCATCTGCTCGTACCTCAAATTTCTTAGCCATACCTCTTACGTTCTCTTTCACAAAATTCTCTTTCTTTAAGGTTTCTTGTTGTGCCTCAAGAATCTGCCTTGCGAGGTTTGTTCTAATTGTCATACTCAAGGCCCTAAACCTACGAGGTTCAGCCCTTTCTTTATGACTCAACGCATCCGCCACCACATTGGCCTTACCCGGATGATATAAAAGTTCACAATCGTAATCATTCAATGTCTCTATCCATCTTCGTTGTCTCATGTTCAACTGTTTCTGATCGAGGATATGTTGAAGACTTTTGTGATCTGTGTACACAGTACTCTTGACCCCATACAAATAGTGTCTCCAAATCTTAAGCGCAAAAACAATAGCCCCCAACTCTAAATCTTGAGTTGTATAGTTCTGCTCGTGAATCTTCAACTGTCGTGACGCTTACGCAATAACTTTCTTTCGTTGCATCAAAACGCAACCAAAGCCTTGACGCGAAGCATCACAGTAAACAATAAAGTCATCATTACCCTCAGGTAGTGACAATATCGGAGCGGTAGTCAACTTCTTCTTCAAAATCTGAAAAGCAGTCTCTTGTTCATCCTTCCACTCATACTTCTTCCCTTTATGCGTTAAAGCAGTCAGAGGTTTCGCGATACGAGAGAAATCCTGAATGAACCTTCTATAGTAACCTGCCAACCCTAGAAACTGACGAATCTGAGTAGGAGTTTTAGGAGTTTCCCACTGTTCAATCGCCTCAATCTTAGCAGGATCAATTTGTATTCCTTGTTTGCTAACAATATGACCAAGGAATTGAACTTCATGTAACTAGAAAGCACACTTAGAAAACTTAGCGTACAACTCTTCCTTTCTTAACAGATCAAGTACTAACCTCAAATGTTCTTTGTGCTCTTCATCATTCTTAGAATAAATAAGGATGTCGTCGATGAACACAATAACGAACTTGTCCAGATAGGGTCTACACACACAGTTCATGAGGTCCATGAACACAGCAGGTGCATTTGTCAATTCGAACGGCATAACAAGAAACTCAAAGTGACCGTAACGGGTACGAAAAGCAGTTTTCGAAACATCAGATTCTTTAACACGCAACTGATGATAGCCGGAACGAAGATCGATTTTTGAATAAACAGATGAACCCTGAAGCTGATCGAACAGATCATCAATTCTCGGAAGGGGGTAACGGTTTTTAACAGTAAGCTTGTTCAACTCACGATAATCAATACATAAACGAAAAGAACCATCTTTCTTCTTAACAAACAAAACAGGAGCTCCCCAAGGGGATGAACTAGGACGAATAAAACCTTTGTCTAAAAACTCACGGAGTTGACTCGACAATTATTGAAGTTCGGACGGCGCAAGACGGTAAGGAGCACGTGCTACAGGAGCAGCACAGGGAACAAGATCAATTTGAAATTCTACCGCACGTTGCGGCGGAAGGCCAGGTAAATCTTCGGGAAATACCTCGGAAAAATCTCTAACAATATGAACATCACCAACGCTCTTTGTTTCTTTATTGGAATCAACAACGTGGGCTAGAATAGCATGACAGCCTTTGCGAAGTTGTTTAAGAACTTTCAAACAGCTAATAAGATTTAACTGTCTGCATTTCTTATCTCCAAAAACCATCAGCGGTTCTCCAACCACATTAGTAATACGAATAGCTTTATCATAACACACACAGCGCAATTCGTAGACAACCAATCCATCCCAATAACAATGTCAAAACTACCAAGTTCAATCGGTACCAAATCTATCTCAAAATCTCTACCAGCCAAATTAATGTTACATTTACGATACACAGTCTTAGCAGTAAGCACTTTACCATTAGCTATTTCAACAACGTAAGTATTGTCTAAAGGAGTTAACGGTTTTTTGATTTTTGGACTTAATTTACTCAACACATGAAATGTCCCGTTCTTATTGATTAAAAACGTTCCATATTAATTGATTTCGTTGCGAGGTTTTAACCTCTATATGAGACGTTTTTCAAAGACTGCATTCATTTTAAAACAAACCATAACCTTTATTTCATCAATAAAGGTTTAAAAAGCTTTACGTAGATTATCAAATAATGATAATCTAAAATATCCTGTTTACACACGACTATTACATAATGGTTTACAATACAAATATGTTACAACGAGATAAGTTTCTTGAATGCAGTTTTTACACAATATCATACAAGCATGGACTCCAAATCTTGTCCTTATTTAAGTATACGACAGCGGAAGCTCTTAATAATCACCTGAGAATAAACATGCTTAAAACGTCAACAAAAATGTTGATGAGTTATAGGTTTAACCTATATATATCAAATCATAACAATAGACCACAAGATTTCATATTTCAATATACATCCCATACATAGAGATAAAAATCATTCATATGGTGAACACCTGGTAACCGATATTAACAAGATGCATATCTAAGAATATCCCCATCATTCCGGGACACCCTTCGGATATGATATAAATTTCGAAGTACTAAAGCATCCGGTACTTTGGATGGGGTTTGTTAGGCCCAATAGATCTATCTTTAAGATTCGCGTCAATTAGGGTGTCTGTTCCCTAATTCTTAGATTACCAGACTTAATAAAAAGGGGCATATTCGATTTCGATAATTCAACCATAGAATGTAGTTTCACGTACTTATGTCTATTTTGTAAATCATTTATAAAACCTACATGTATTCTCATCCCAAAAATATTAGATTTTAAAAGTGGGACTATAACTCACTTTCACAGATTTTTACTTCGTTGGGATGTAAGACTTGGCCACTGGTTGATTCATGAACCTATAACAATATATACATATATATCAAAGTATGTTCAAAATATATTTACAATACTTTTAATACATTTTTATGTTTAAATTTATTAAGTCAGCTGTCCTCGTTAGTAACCTACAACTAGTTGTCCACAGTTAGATGTACAGAAATAAATCGATAAATATTATCTTGAATCAATCCACGACCCAGTGTATACGTATCTCAGTATTGATCACAACTCAAACTATATATATATTTTGGAATCAACCTCAACCCTGTATAGCTAACTCCAACATTCACATATAGAGTGTCTATGGTTGTTCCGCAATATATATATATATATAGATGGGTCGACATGATAGGTCGAAACATTGTATACGTGTCTATGGTATCTCAAGATTACATAATATACAATATAAGTTTATTAGGTTATGGTTGGAATAGATTTATTACTAACTTTCACGTAGGTAAAATGAGTAGTTTTTATCAATCTTGTTTTACTCGCCATTTCTTCGTTTCTAATCCGTTTTGAGTGATTCTAGTGGCCAAGGTTTTGTATTGAAGTTAAATTTATGAATCTAAATAGAAAAAGTATAAGTTTATAGTCAGAAATACAAGTTACAAGTCGTTTTTGAAAGAGGTAGTCATTTCCGTCGAAAGAACGACATCTTGATGACCATTTTGAAAAACATACTTTCACTTTGAGTTTAACCATGATCTTTGGATATAGTTTCATGTTCATAAGAAAAATCATTTTTCCAGAAGTATAGCTTTTAAATCAAAGTTGTTCTTAGATTTTAATTATCCCAACCAAAACAGTCCCCGGTTTTACTACGACGGCTTATATCCAGTTTTATGGTGTTTATCGTGTTTTCGGGTTTTAAATCATTAAGTTAGCATATAATACAGATATAGAACATGTGTTTAGTTGATTTTAAAAGTCTATTTAGAAGGATTAATTTTATTTGCGAACAAGTTTAGAATTAACTAAACTATGTTCTAGTGATTACAAGTTTATAACGTTGAATAAGACAGCTTTTTATGTATGAATTGAATGATGTTATGAACATCATTACTACCTCAAGTTCCTTGGATAAACCTACTGAAAATGAGAAAAATAGATCTAGCTTTAAGGGATCCTTGGATGGCTTGAAAGTTCTTGAAGCAGAATCATGACACGAAAACAATTTCAAGTAAGATTTCCACTCGAAATAAGATTGTTATAGTTATAGAAATTGAATTAAAGTTTGAATATGATTATTACCTTGTATTAGAAAGATAACCTACTGTAAGTAACAAAGGTTTCTTGATCTTGGATGATTAATTGGAATGGATTTAGAAAACTTGGAAGTAAACTTGCAATCTTGGAAGTATTCTTGATTTTATGAAACTAGAACTTTTGGAATTTTTGAAGAACACTTAGAACTTGAAGATAGAACTTGAGAGAGATCAATTAGATGAAGAAAATTGAAGAATGAAAGTTTTTGTAGGTGTTTTTAGTCATTGGTGTATGGATTAGATATAAAGGATATGTAATTTTGTTTTCATGTAAATAAGTCATGAATGATTACTCATATTTTTGTAATTTTATGAGATATTTCATGCTAGTTGCCAAATGATGGTTCCCACATATGTTAGGTGACTCACATGGGCTGCTAATAGCTGACCATTGGAGTGTATATAACAATAGTACATGCATCTAAAAGCTGTGTATTGTACGAGTACGAATACGGGTGCATACGAGTAGATTTGTTGATGAAACTGAACGAGGATGTAATTGTAAGCATTTTTGTTAAGTAGAAGTATTTTGATAAGTGTCTTGAAGTCTTTAAAAAGTGTATGAATACATATTAAAACACTACATGTATATACATTTTAACGGAGTCGTTAAGTCATCGTTAGTCGTTACATGTAAATGTTGTTTTGAAACCTTTAGGTTAACGATCTTGTTAAATGTTGTTAACCCAATGTTTATAATATCAAATAAGATTTTAAATTATTATATAATCATGATATTATGATGTACAAATATCTCTTAATATGATCTATATACATTAAATGTCGTTACAACGATAATCGTTACATATATGTCTCGTTTCAAAATCATTAAGTTAGTAGTCTTATTTTTACATATGTAGTTCATTGTTAATATACTTAATAATATATTTACTTATTATTTAACATAATTAACCAAGTGTATCAATATATTAATATGATTCATATGTACCTAGTAAGACGTTATAACGATAATCGTTACATATATCGTTTTCGAGTTTTTTAATTTAATAGTCTCATTTTTATGTATATAACTCATTGTTAAAATACCTAATGAGATACATACTTATAATAAAATCATGTTAACTATATATATAACCATATATATGTCATCGTATAGTTTTTACAAGTTTTAACGTTCGTTAATCACCGGTCAACTTGGGTGGTCATTTGTCTATATGAAACCTATTCCAATTAATCAAGTCTTAATAAGTTTGATTGCTTAACATGTTAGAAACACTTAATCATGTAAATATCAATTTCATTTAATATATATAAACATGGAAAAGTTCGGGTCACTACAGTAACTACCTGTTAAATAAATTTCGTCCCAAAATTTTAAGCTGTTGAAAGTGTTGAAGAATCTTCTAGAAATAGATGCGGGTATTTCTTCTTCATCTGATCTTTATGCTACCAGGTGAACTCGGGTCCTCTACGAGCATTCCATCGAACCTTAACAATCGGTATCTTGTTTTGTTTAAGTCTCTTAACCTCACGATCCATTATTTCGACGGGTTCTTCAATGAATTGAAGTTTTTCATTGATTTGGATTTCGTCCAACGGAATAGTGAGATCTTCTTTAGCAAAAAATTTCTTCAAATTTGAGATGTGGAAAGTGTTATGTACATCCGCGAGTTGTTGAGGTAGCTCCAGTTGGTTGGTAAGCTACTGGTCCGACACGATCTATAATCTTGAATGGTCCAATGTACCTTGGATTTAGTTCCCCCCATTTACCAAATCGAACAATGCCTTTCCAAGGTGAAACCTTAAGCATGACCATTTCTCCAATTTCAAACTCTATATCTTTTCTTTTACTGTCCGCGTAGCTCTTTTGTCGACTCTGGGCGGTTTTCAATCTTTGTTGAATTTAGATGATTTTCTCGGTAGTTTCTTGTATTATCTCCGGACCCGTAATCTGTCTATCCCCCACTTCATTCCAACAAATCGGAGACCTGCAATTTCTACCATAAAGTGCCTTAAACGGCGCCATCTCAATACTAGAATGATAACTGTTGTTGTAGGAAAATTCTGCTAATGGTAGGTGTCGATCCCAACTGTTTCCGAAATCAATAACACATGCTCGTCGCATGTCTTCAAGCATTTCTATCGTCCTTTCGCTCTGCCCATCAGTTTGTGGATGATAGGCAGTACTCATGTCTAGACGAGTTCCTAATGCTTGCTGTAATGTCTGCCAGAATCTTGAAATAAATCTGCCATCCCTATCAGAGATAATAGAGATTGGTATTCCATGTCTGGAAACGACTTCCTTCAAATACAGTCGTGCTAACTTATCCATCTTGTCATCTTCTCTTATTGGCAGGAAGTATGCTGATTTGGTGAGACGATCAACTATTACCCAAATAGTATCAAAACCACTTGCAGTCCTTGGCAATTTAGTGATGAAATCCATGGTAATGTTTTCCCATTTCCATTCTGGGATTTCGGGTTGTTGAAGTAGACCTGATGGTTTTTGATGCTCAGCTTTGACCTTAGAACACGTAAAACATTCTCCTACGTATTTAGCAACATCGGCTTTCATACCCGGCCACCAAAAATGTTTCTTGAGATCCTTGTACATATTCCCCGTTCCAGGATGTATTGAGTATATGGTTTTATGAGCTTCTCTAAGTACCATTTCTCTCATATCTCCAAATTTTGGTACCCAAATCCTTTCAGTCCTATACCGGGTTTCGTCTTCCCGAATATTAAGATGCTTCTCTGATCCTTTGGGTATTTCATCCTTTAAATTTCTCTCTTTTAAAACTCCTTGTTGCGCCTCCTTTATTTGAGTAGTAAGGTTACTGTGAATCATTATATTCATAGATTTTACACGAATGGGTTCTCTTTCCTTCCTGCTCAAGGCGTCGGCTACCACATTTTCCTTCCCCGAGTGGTAACGAATCTCAAAGTCGTAATCATTCAATAATTCAATCCACCTACGCTGCCTCATATTCGGTTGTTTCTGATTAAATATGTGTTGAAGACTTTTGTGGTCGGTATATATAATACTTTTGACCCCATATAAGTAGTGCCTCCAAGTCTTTAATGCAAAAACAACCGCGCCTAATTCGAAATCATGCGTCGTATAATTTTGTTCGTGAATCTTCAATTGTCTAGACGCATAAGCAATCACCTTCGTTCGTTTCATTAATACACAACCGAGACCTTGCTTTGATGCGTCACAATAAATCACAAAATCATCATTCCCTTCAGGCAATGACAATATAGGTGCCGTAGTTAGCTTTTTCTTCAATAACTGAAATGCTTTCTTGTGTTCATCCTTCCATTCAAATTTCTTCCCTTTATGCGTTAATGCAGTCAAGGGTTTTGCTATTATGGAAAATTCTTGGATGAACCTTCTGTAGTAACCAGCTAGTCCTAAAAACTGGCGTATGTGTTTCGGAGTTTTCGGGGTTTCCCACTTTTCAACAGTTTCTATCTTTGCCGGATCCACCTTAATACCTTCTTTGTTCACTATGTGACCGAGGAATTGAACTTCTTCTAACCAAAATGCACACTTTGAAAATTTAGCGTACAATTCTTCCTTCCTCAATACTTCTAACACCTTTCTCAAATGTTCACCGTGTTCTTGGTCATTCTTTGAGTAAATAAGTATGTCATCAATGAAATAAATGACAAACTTGTCAAGGTATGGTCCACACACTCAGTTCATAAGGTCCATAAACACAGCTGGTGCATTAGTTAAAACAAACGGCACGACCATAAACTCATAATGACCGTAACGTGTTCTGAAAGCCGTCTTTAGAATATTATCTTCTTTCACCCGCATTTGATGATACCCGAAATGTAAGTCAATCTTTGAATAAACAGACGAGCCTTGTAGTTGATCAAATAAGTCGTCGATTCTCGGTAGTGGGTAGCGGTTCTTGATGGTAAGTTTGTTCAACTCTCGGTAGTCGATACACAACCTGAATGTACCATCTTTCTTCTTGACAAACAAAATAGGAGCTCCCCACGGTGATGTGCTTGGTCGAATGAAACCACGCTCTAAAAGTTATTGTAATTGGCTTTGCAGTTCTTTCATCTCGCTGGGTACGAGTCTGTAAGGGGCACGAGCTATTGGTGCAGCTCCTGGTACAAGATCTATTTGAAATTCAACGGATCGATGTGGGGGTAATCCCGGTAATTCTTTCGAAAATACATCGGGAAATTCTTTTGCGACGGGAACATCATTGATGCTCTTTTCTTCAGTTTGTACTTTCTCGACGTGTGCTAGAACAGCATAGCAACCTTTTCTTATTAGTTTTTGTGCCTTCAAATTACTAATAAGATGTAGCTTCATGTTGCCCTTTTCTCCGTACACCATTAAGGGTTTTCCTTTTTCTCGTATAATGCGAATTACATTTTTATAACAAACGATCTCTGCTTTCACTTCTTTCAACCAGTCCATACCGATTATCACATCAAAACTCCCTAACTCTACTGGTATCAAGTCAATCTTAAATGTTTCGCTAACCAGTTTAATTTTTCGATTCCGACATATATTATCTGCTGAAATTAATTTACCATTTGCTAATTCGAGTAAAAATTTACTATCCAAAGGCGTCAATGGACAACTTAATTTAGCACAAAAATCTCTACTCATATAGCTTCTATCCGCACCCGAATCAAATAAAACGTAAATAGATTTATTGTCAATAAGAAACGTACCCGTAACAAGCTCCGGGTCTTCCTGTGCCTCTGCCGCATTAATATTGAAAACTCTTCCGCGGCCTTATCCATTCGTGTTCTCCTGGTTCAGGCAATTTCTAATAATGTGGCCCGGTTTTCAACATTTATAACAAACTACATTGGCATAACTTTCTCCGACACTACTTGCTCCGCCATTACTCGTTCCGACACCATTTGTTCCTTTCGTTCTGTTAACCCCTGGTCCGTAGACCTCACACTTTGCCGCGCTATGACCATTTCTTTTACACTTGTTGCAAAATTTGGTGCAGAACCCCGAGTGATACTTTTCACACCTTTGGCATAGCTGCTTCTGATTGTTGTTGTTGTTGCGGTTATTATTATTGTTAAGATGATTGTTGTAGTTGTTGTTGTTGTTGTTGTTGTTGTTGGTGTTGTTGTTGTTGTTGGGCCATTTGTTGTAGTTGCGATTGATGTTGCGATTGATGTTGCGATTGTTAGGATAGTTGTTGCGATTATTGTTGTAATTGATGTTGTTATTGTATTGGTGATTCTTATCACCGTTTTCCTCCCACTTTCTTTTGACTTGCTTCACATTGGCCTCTTCAGCAGTCTGTTCTTTAATTCTTTCTTCAATCTGGTTCACTAGTTTGTGAGCCATTCTACATGCCTGTTGTATGGAGGCGGGCTCGTGTGAACTTATATCTTCTTGGATTCTTTCCGGTAATCCTTTCACAAACGCGTCGATCTTCTCTTCCTCATCTTCGAATGCTCCCTGACACAATAGGCATAATTCTGTGAATCGTCTTTCGTACGTGGTAATATCAAATCCTTGGGTTCGTAACCCTCTAAGTTCTGTCTTGAGCTTATTGACCTCGGTTCTGGGATGGTACTTCTCGTTCATCAAGTGCTTGAATGCTGACCACGGTAGTGCGTAAGCATCATCTTGTCCCACTTGCTCTAGATAGGTATTCCACCATGTTAACACAGAACCTGTGAAGGTATGCGTAGCGTACTTCACTTTGTCCTCTTCAGTACACTTACTTATGGCAACCACCGATTCGACCTTCTCGGTCTAACGTTTCAATCCGATCGGTCCTTCGGTTCCATCAAATTCCAAAGGTTTGCAAGTAGTGAATTCTTTGTAGGTGCATCCTACACGATTTCCTGTACTGCTAGATCTAAAGTTATTGTTGGTATGTAGCGCGGCCTGTACTGCGGCTATGTTTGAAGCAATAAAGGCACGAAATTCCTCTTCACTCATATTCAAGGTGTGTCGAGTAGTCGGTGCCATTTCCTTCAAAATAGTCAAATGAAACGAGTTAATCATATAGAATATCAAGAGTAGTCAATAGTATTTCGTAGCGTAATATGAACTTATTTATAAAAGCTCTTTCTTCATATTAGCGTTTTATACTCTTTAATTCGGGTAGTACCTACCCGTTAAGTTCATACTTAGTAGCTAACATACCATTTCAACTACTACAATTCTATATGAAAAACTAATCACAAATAAATATATATCATATTCAAACCTTTATACAATAACTTGCAAACTTACAATACCGCTATTTTACATATAGCATGAAATATAGCACATAAAACTTTGATACAAAGTAGTTGCGAAGATAATTGTAGTTAATAAATAAGGCGTTCAGCAAAGGCAACAAAGACACGTAATTCATACGTCCAGAAACAAGTCATGCATTCTGGTTTTACTAATACCACTTCCCATCCTTGGTCTTGTGGAACGTAACCATTGTGACCGATAGTATGACAACGTGTTGTAACGTCGTCAAAAGGACGAAGGTTACGTAATGACCAACAGTCTCGTAATAACCTAAAAACCTCATTTCTTACCCTAATTACCGACTCCGTCACTTGTGGGAACGTTTTGTTTAATAGTTGTAGCCCGATGTTCTTTTTCTCACTTTGGTGAGAAGCGAACATTACTAACCCGTAAGCATAACATTCTTCTTTATGATGCATGTTAGCCGCTTTTTCTAAATCATGAAGTCCTATATTCGGATACATTGAGTCAAAATAATTTCTTAACCCGTTGCGTAAAATAGCATTTGGGTTCCCCGCAATATATGCGTCAAAGTAAACACATCGTAACTTATGGGTTTCCCAATGTGATATCCCCCATCTTTCAAACGAAAGCCTTTTATAAACCAAGGCATTCTTGGAACGTTCTTCGAATGTCTTACAAACTGATTTTGCCATAAATAGTTGTGCCGAGGAATTCTGACCGACTCTAGACAAGATTTCATCAATCATGTCTCCGGGTAAGTCTTCTAAAATATTGGGTTGTCTATCCATTTTGTGTTTTTATACTGTAAAATAGACAAGAGTTAGATTCATAAAAGATACTTATTAATACAAGAAATTTTTGCATATATCATAAAGTATAAGCACACTATATTACATATATTACACCGCACAAATACAACTATCTTATTCCGAATCACTCGTTTCTTCTTTTTTGAACTTGGTTCTCTTTGCTAAGTTTTTAGGGATATATGATGTTCCCCTAATACGAGCCGTTGTTTTCCACATTGGTCTAGAAAAACCTGGTGGTTTAGAGGTCCCCGGGTTATTGTTACAGCTTAAGAAATACGGGTGTTGACGATACATATAAAGTTCATCGGGGTTGGAATCAGATTTCTCTATTTTTATGCCCTTTTCCTTATTGTTCTCTTTTGCCTTTTTAAATTCAGTTGGGGTAATTTCTATAACATCATCGGAATCCTCGTCGGGATCTGATTCATCGAAGAATTGGTAATCCTCCCAATATTTTGCTTCCTTGGCGGAAACACCGTTGACCATAATTAACCTTGGTCGGTTGGTTGAGGATTTTCTTTTACTTAACCATTTTATTATTTCCCCCACCAGTTCTATTTTTTCTTCCGGTTCCTCCTCCTCCGGTTCCGATTCTTCTTCCGGTTCTGATTCTTCTTCCGTTTCCTCTTCGGGAACTTGTGAATCAGTCCACGAATCATTCCAAATTACATTTGACTCTTCATTATTATTATGTGAGTTAATGGGACTTGTATTAGAGGTAGACATCTATCACATAATATCAAACACGTTAAGAGATTAATATATCACATAAAATTCACATGTTAAAAATATATAGTTTCCAACAAAATTTGTTAAGCAATCATTTTTCAAGTAAACACGGTCAAAGTCCAGACTCACTAATGCATCCTAACAAACTCGATAAGACACACTAATGCAAAATTCTGGTTCTCTAAGACCAACGCTCTGATACCAACTGAAATGTCCCGTTCTTATTGATTAAAAACGTTCCATATTAATTGATTTCGTTGCGAGATTTTGACCTCTATATGAGACGTTTTTCAAAGACTGCATTCATTTTAAAACAAACCATAACCTTTATTTCATCAATAAAGGTTTAAAAAGCTTTACGTAGATTATCAAATTATGATAATCTAAAATATCCTGTTTACACACGACTATTACATAATGGTTTACAATACAAATATGTTACAACGAAATAAGTTTCTTGAATGCAGTTTTTACACAATATCATACAAGCATGGACTCCAAATCTTGTCCTTATTTAAGTATGCGACAGTGAAAGCTCTTAATAATCACCTGAGAATAAACATGCTTAAAACGTCAACAAAAATGTTGGTGAGTTATAGGTTTAACCTATATATATCAAATCGTAACAATAGACCACAAGATTTCATATTTCAATATACATCCCAAACATAGAGATAAAAATCATTCATATGGTGAACACCTGGTAACCGACATTAACAAGATGCATATATAAGAATATCCCCATCATTCCGGGACACCCTTCGGATATGATATAAATTTCGAAGTACTAAAGCATCCGGTACTTTGGATGGGGTTTGTTAGGCCCAATAGATCTATCTTTAGGATTCACGTCAATTAGGGTGTCTGTTCCCTAATTCTTAGATTACCAGACTTAATAAAAAGGAGCATATTCGATTTCGATAATTCAACCATAGAATGTAGTTTCACGTACTTGTGTCTATTTTGTAAATCATTTATAAAACCTGCATGTATTCTCATCCCAAAAATATTAGATTTTAAAAATGGGACTATAACTCACTTTCACAGATTTTTACTTCGTCGGGAAGTAAGACTTAGCCACTGGTTGATTCACGAACCTATAACAATATATACATATATATCAAAGTATGTTCAATATATATTTACAATACTTTTAATACATTTTGATGTTTTAAGTTTATTAAGTCAGCTGTCCTCGTTAGTAACCTATAACTAGTTGTCCACAGTTAGATGTACAGAAATAAATCGATAAATATTATCTTGAATCAATCCACGACCCAGTGTATACGTATCTCAGTATTGATCACAACTCAAACTATATATATATTTTAGAATCAACCTCAACCCTGTATAGCTAACTCCAACATTCACATATAGAGTGTCTATGGTTGTTCCGCAATAAATATATAGATGGGTCGACATGATAGGTCGAAACATTGTATACGTGTCTATGGTATCTCAAGATTACATAATATACAATATAAGTTGATTAGGTTATGGTTGGAATAGATTTATTACTAACTTTCACGTAGGTAAAATGAGTAGTTTTTATCAATCTTGTTTTACTCGCCATTTCTTCGTTTCTAATCCGTTTTGATGATTCCAGTGGCCACGCTTTCGTATTGAACTTAACTTTATGAATCTAAATAGAAAAAGTATAAGTTTATAGTCAGAAATACATGTTACAAGTCATTTTTGAAAGAGGTAGTCATTTCCGTCGAAAGAACGACATCTTGATGACCATTTTGAAAAACATATTTTCACTTTGAGTTTAACCATGATTTTTGGATATAGTTTCATGTTCATAAGAAAAATAATTTTTCCAGAAGTATAGCTTTTAAATCAACGTTCTTCTTAGCTTTTAATTATCCCAACCAAAACAGCCCCCGGTTTTACTACGACGGCGTATATCCAGTTTTATGGTGTTTATCGTGTTTCCGGGTTTTAAATCATTAAGTTAGCATATAATATAGATATAGAACATGTTTTTAGTTGATTTTAAAAGTCTAGTTAAAAGGATTAACTTTATTTGCGAACAAGTTTAGAATTAACTAAACTATGTTCTAGTGATTACAAGTTTATAACGTTGAATAAGACAGCTTTTTATGTATGAATCGAATGATGTTATGAACATCATTACTACCTCAAGTTCCTTGGATAAACCTACTGGAAATAAAAAAATGGATCTAGCTTCAAGGGATCCTTGGATGGCTTGAAAGTTCTTGAAGCAGAATCATGACATGAAAACAATTTCAAGTAAGATTTCTACTCGAAATAAGATTGTTATAGTTATATAAATTGAATTAAAGTTTGAATATGATTATTACCTTGTATTAGAAAGATAACCTACTGCAAGTAACAAAGGTTTCTTGATCTTGGATGATTACTTGGAATGGATTTAGAAAACTTGGAAGTAAACTTGAAATCTTGGAAGTATTCTTGATTTTATGAAACTAGAACTTTTGGAATTTATGAAGAACACTTAGAACTTGAAGATAGAACTTGAGAGAGATCAATTAGATGAAGAAAATTGAAGAATGAAAGTGTTTGTAGGTGTTTTTGGTCGTTGGTGTATGGATTAGATATAAAGGATATGTAATTTTGTTTTCATGTAAATAAATCATGAATGATCACTCATATTTTTGTAATTTTATGAGATATTTCATGCTAGTTGCCAAATGATGGTTCCCACATGTGTTAGGTGACTCACATGGGCTGCTAAGAGCTGATCATTGGAGTGTATATACCAATAGTACATACATCTAAAAGCTGTGTATTGTACGAGTACGAATACGGGTGCATACGAGTAGATTTGTTGATGAAACTGAACGAGGATGTAATTGTAAGCATTTTTGTTAAGTAGAAGTATTTTGATAAGTGTCTTGAAGTCTTTCAAAAGTGTATGAATACATATTAAAACAATACATGTATATACATTTTAACGGAGTCGTTAAGTCATCGTTAGTCGTTACATGTAAATGTTGTTTTGAAACCTTTAGGTTAACGATCTTGTTAAATGTTGTTAACCTAATGTTTATAATATCAAATGAGATTTTAAATTATTATATTATCATGATATTATGATGTATGAATATCTCTTAATATGATCTATATACATTAAATGTCGTTAGAACGATAATCGTTACATATATGTCTCGTTTCAAAATCATTAAGTTAGTAGTCTTATTTTTACATATGTAGTTCATTGTTAATACACTTAATGATATATTTACTTATCATTTAACATAATTAACCAAGTTTATCAATATCTTAATATGATTCATATGTACCTAGTAAGACGTAATAACGATAATCGTTATATATATCGTTTTCGAGTTTCTTAATTTAATAGTCTCATTTTTATGTATATAACTCATTGTTAAAATGCCTAATGAGATACATACTTATAATAAAATCATGTTAACTATATATATAACCATATATATGTCATCGTATAGTTTTTACAAGTTTTAACGTTCGTGAATCACCGGTCAACTTGGGTGGTCATTTGTCTATATGAAACCTATTCCAATTAATCAAGTCTTAATAAGTTTGATTGCTTAACATGTTGGAAACACTTAATCATGTAAATATCAATTTCATTTAATATATATAAACATGGAAAAGTTCAGGTCACTACAACACAAAACTCAAATTAGCCCCTGAATCAAATAGTACATAAACTGATAAATCATTGACCGAGAACGTATCCATAACAAGTTTAGGATCTTCCTCAGCATCCCTGGCATTAATGTTGAATGCTCTTCCACGTGCATTCTCAGTAGTCTTCTTGTTAGTACAGGCATCACGGAAATGCCCCGGATTCCCACACTCGTAACAAACTCTCTGATTACCACCATTATTCGGTTTTCCATTGCCATTACTATTCCCACCTCTATTACCAGCATTATTACCATTATTACCACATGCAGCAGGAGTAGCAGAACCCTGCAGAAGCACCGTACAATCCTTAGCAATGTGTCCCTACTTGGAACACCTCTTGCAAGTAACAGTACAATAACCCTCATGAGCCTTATAACAGTACGGTTATTATCCCACTTCCTTTTCCCATTATCAGTCTTCTTAACAAACTCTTCACTGGCATCAGTCACAGCAGCCTTACTCCTCCTTAAAATATAATCATTCAACTTATGAGCCATAGACATTGCGGCCTCAATTGTCTGGGGCTCACTAGACTCGACCCTATGCTCAATTTTCTCAGGTAACCCATCAATGTACGCTTCAATCTTAAGATTCTCATCAGCATAAACATTAGGACACAACAAAGTCAACTCGAAGAACCTTTGCTCGTAGGCATCTAATTCGGTGCCCTTCATTTTCAAGTTCTTAAGTTCAACCTCTAACTTCTTAAGCTCACCCCGGGGACGATAGCGGGTGATCATTATTTCTTTGAAATTATTCCAAGGTAAACCATAAGCCACATCATTTCCCAAACTATTAACCAAGTTGTTCCACCAGGTCAATGCACTATCCTTAAGAGTGCAGCTAGCAAAACTAACCTTGTCCTCCTCTCGGACTCGACTAACCCTGAAAATAGACTCGATTTTCTCGAACCAGCGGGTAAGTCCTATGGGTCCTTCCGTACTACTGAATTCCTGTGGGCGACTTGCCATGAACGTTTTGTGGGAGCATCCCACCTGGTTGTTGTTATTCGTATTAGCATTAGCATTTGCTGCCATAGCAGCAACTATCCCTTCAGTGATAAGTCATTGCATACGGGCTTCGTTGGACTCTCTAGGAGGCATGATCTTCAAAACAGAATAACACAACCGTTAGTACTAAGAATAATACCAGTGTTATAAGGGAATAGATCGAACAAGAAAAGATTAACCATTAAAATAATAGTCAGTAAACACTATGAGTAATAACATCATACAACATACATAGCACCTAACATACATGATCTACATTACGCATAATATAACATGCCAAGAGTCACAATATCATAAATAAAATATGATAATTATAATAGATGTCATAAAAATAACCATCCATACATAATGAAAAACATCCCATAACAAAACCTTAATAAAATCCTCGGCAAAATGCCGTACATATCCCAAAAATGTATGTATGAAAGGACATTAAGTCTTATGAAATAAATTATCAATCATGAATCATCATATCACATCTGCTTAGAGCGGGTGTGATAAGCTGGGCCGGCATGAGTCTCGACAGGATTCTCATACTTCCGCAACTTTCGTTTCACTTCTTCCAACTATGTCTTTAAACCACGAACTATGCTCTCGAGAGCCTCGAACTTAGCGCTCACTTCCCGATCATGCTTGCGATTCTCGTCCTTAACCTTATGCTTGAAACTGACAAACCTACACATATCGGCACGAATCTCGTCCATCACATCGTTATGCGGCAAAGTACGCAGGCAATCACTAAGAGCATTTATACGCATCTTGTTGGTGTATGCTCTGTTCATGTGAGTGAGGGTAGTAAAGTAGTAGTGAATAGGATCATCGATCAAAGGTTGATCACCACAACGTCTGGCAGCAGCCGAAGGAGCAGGAGCACGAACGAAGTTGTTGCTCGAAGTCGACATCTGCAACCAGTAAAACCACAAACCATATACCAAATTGAAATAAATGCTTATGATATAACTCATACTAAATGAAATGGAAAATAATGCTATAGTAAAAGGGTCGGGCTGTAGACTAGACTCTAATGCACCCTAAGAACCATGGGGTGAGCACATTAAGACCGCCTAGTTCCCTACAACCAGAGCTCTGATACCAACTGTGATGGCCCCGTCAAAACACTTAACGGCTCCGTCACTTGGTCCCACAGCTTGATCGAACTTAAATGAATTTAACAAACGACATTGCATTTTTTTATTTCAAAAGTTTCCCAAAAAAGAAAAACATACCAAAATATGTAGTTTAAAAGTAACCCAACATATTAATTAACCAAAGTTGACCTAAAACATTGTCAACAAACCACAAGTTTAAATTATCCAAAAACAGAATGCAAGCTTAAGTTTCATAAATTGTCTCATAAAATCTGCCCAAATGCATGCCGACTCTTCTAAACACAGCGGAAGCATCACATAAACTCAAGTACCTGTGAAAACATGCGAGTAAACTGTCAACACAAAGGTTGAGTGAATTATAGGTTTAAATAATTGAATAAACTTTAGACCACAAGATTTAAAAATGCTAGAAAACATTAAACATTATTCCATTATCAATGAGCCACCTGGTAACCACTTAACCCTTTATTTACCCTTGCCAAACACAATAATAATATACACTGGACAGTGTATCTACAACAAAATATGAAGTACTAAACATTCCGATTATAAATTGCTAGCGCGACTAGCTCAAAATGGGGTTGTCAAACCCGATAGATCTATTCGTAGGATTCGCATTCACCAGTAGAAACCAGTGATTACAGTTACCAGACTAGGGAATATTTTTGTCCAACTCACAATGAATAATTTAAATTTAATTGTCACTTGTGTCTAAACGTGAAATAAAATGCATGTAATCACATCCCAAAAATATACTTTGAAAAGTATGTAAAAACGGGACTATAACTCACCTTAATAGTAACGAAGTAACCAACACAATTAAGCGAACAACAAATGAGTACAGTGATCAGGAATGATCATAACGCCGACCTATAAATAAAGCAGGTCAATATAAATAACTAACTTAGGTCAAGTCTTAGTATGATAGCTATTGTACATGTTGCAAGTAGTCATAGAATAATACTTAGCATGCATCAGTTTGATCGGAACAGCTTACGGACACACACTTTCTATTTTTAGAAAGTTTCTATTTTTAGCAGGTTTCTATTTTTGGAAAGTTTCTATTTTTGGAACGTTTCCAAATTTAGAAAGTTGCTATTTTTGAAAAGTTTATAAGTTATGAAAGTTTTCTTAATTAGAAAGTCAACAAAAGTCAACTGGAAGTCAAAGTCAACCTAAATCAACTCAAAAGTCAACCTTGGTCAAACATAGTCAACGTTAATTTTAAAAGTGTAAGTTATAATAGTAATGTAGGTTATAATATTTATTAAAGTTAAATATGTCTAGTTATGTCATAACATAAGTTTAATTAAATTAAAATGAATTATTAAAGTTAATATAAATTTAAATGATATAATTAGTATAACATAATTATTTAATTAATTAATTAAATATTAATCATAATATAAGTATTATTAATTAATAATAAATTTTAAATCATATCATAAGTATTATTAATTAATAATGAATTATTAATCATATCATAAGTTTCTAATTATAATTATTAAATCATAAGTCTTTAATAATTAAATTATAATTAAATAATAACTAAGCCTTATAATAATTAATTAATCCTTATTATAAGTCTTATAATAATAATCTTATAATATAAGTTTAATACTTATCATAAGTATTTTCCATTAATAATAAAGTATTATTAATCATAAGTTTAATTAAAATGTTAATTAAATCATAAGTAATAATTAAATGATATAATAAATATATATCATAAGTCTTAAAATTTAATAATAACTTTTTATATCATAAGTAATTAAATGATAATGAAATTCATTATTTATATCATAAGTTTAATAATTAATCATAAGTTTTAAATTAAAAGTTCATCGGGTCGCATCTTGAGCCCTGGGTGTCGGTTTTCGGTGAGCCTTATATATATCTCCGCCTAATCAAACCACCCGATACATTGGTGCACTCAAGAACACACCAAGAATAGTCCACAAGTGGTGGTGATCAGCCATGACACCACTTGGAACTTCAATTCAATCAAAATCTTGTTTTAGCCATAACGGGTGATTCGTGGCTCGGATTTAGATGACCCGAGCCTGAAAGTTCGTCCCATCATTAATCCTAACACACTAAAACACCCTAAAGTCACAAAATATGGTCACAAACTCGGACCAAACCTGGTTCATATCAATATCACATTTCAATCTTAACAAAATACCATTTTGATCATATCTAGGGCTCCGGAAATCGAAACGACATTTAACCGGAGTCTAAAATTAATGTCTTGATGAGAGGAACTCATCTAGATACTTTATTTTCACTTTTATATCAGTTAAAATACCAGAAAAGAACGTACAAGCTGCTGTCCCAATTAAATCAAACCGAAAACATATGTATTTGAGTAATTCTACGCATACAAACACCATTACAACAAAAAGTAATCATCATACTATTAAAATAGACATCAAAAATAGAAAAATAATGAAAAATCAAAAGTTGTAGGGTTAGGGTTTATACCCTAATCGAGAAATAAATGATAGAATCGTGTAGAGGATGATTAGTAGAACGCGTTTATGTATAATAATTGATGATCCAAGCTTTGATTTGATGAAGGATGATGATGTTGGTGGTGGGTGCCATCGCCAAAAAGAAAGAAGGAGGAGGAGAGCACAAAATATTTTTAGGTTTGATAATTTTGTGAAAGTGAAAAATGAAAATTACAAAATGAGAATCAAGGGAGTGTTACTCCCTCCCTCCTTCCATTCGGCTGATCCTAGGGGTGGGGTGTGTGACGACCCGGAAATTTCCGACCAAATTTAAACTTAATCTTTATATGGTTTTGACACGATAAGTAAAGTCTGTAATGATGAGTCTCAAAAACTTTGAACTGTTTTGTATATTCAATTGACCTTCGACCATTCTCGACAATTCACGAACAACTATATATAAATAGATACATATACATTAATTTGAAAATATTATTTGAAATAATATATGATTTAATTATTGAAAATAAATATGAAAAATAATATGCGATGTAATGAAAACTATTATTATAAATATATAGATATATATTTATATATTTATATATATAAATAAGTATATAAATATTACTTGTAAATATATAAATTATATTAAATTAAATGGTTTAAAGATATATAATATATTTATTTAGTAGTTAAACTTGCTATTTAAAACTTTTTATATATATAAAGAGAATATATTAAAAAAATAAATGATTTTGAGTCTAATTAGTAAACGTCAGTAGCACTCGGTTGACGATTTGTTAGTTTTAATATAGATATTGTACATGTCCATGAAGGATTGAAATAAAAGTTGAACTGTAAATCGTTTACGAATATTTTAGTTTTGTTAAAAGTATTTTTACCTTTTTAAGTTTAAATATTAGTACTCCGTACATATAAATCAGAACAGAAAATAAATAATTTTCGAACCTTTTTGATCAGGTTTCAAACTGTTAATGAGTGAAATAATTAAATATATTTAATCTAAAAATATGGGATTTTTTCGAATTAAATTATCCATAACTGTTTAGCAATGGACACACCCCGTGAAAACTGTCGGTAGGAAAATACAAAGTGTCCGGCTGCTTAACTATTTGGCACAGCGCATATTACTGTAATTGCAACTAATAACAAATTATTTGTGTATTATTAGTTTGTTTGACTCTTCACAATCTAATCATATATCTAATATCTATATATTGTATAAACACTAGATTAAGGTATCACCCACCTATCTATCTTAATTCACCACCTTGCACCAACATCACCGAGAGCACCTTCCACCATCGATCTCCAACTTCGGTTAACATCTCTACCACCTTCTCACGTCACCATAACAACCACCACCATGAGTCACCTTACACCACAAAACTACATCCACTTCTAGTTTTCTGCATAACGGGACACCTTGAAACCACGATCGTGTACTCTCCTATCTCCTGTGTCCACCATGAAACCGACGCCCTTCTTCTTCCTAATTCTCTCCTTCGTGAACTTAAAACCCCCACAATCGCCAAACCTTTAAAATAATTTCTGCTGCACTTTGTTTCTATTTTTGATTGAAACCCACACCCACTTGCAACTTCTATTGATCGACACATGTTCTCCGGTTACAATCCTCTTTAAACCAACCAACATCTCCACCATGTCCACCACCATCATTCCCGTTCGAACCACCCCACAGCCCCACCAATCAACCTCCACCATAACCAATCACCTCATGCAAAACATCACTTAATATTTTTATATATATATATTTTTTAACCTCGCTATTACTAGAGTAATATTGCCATCTGTTTTTTTTCTTTTTGTTTTTAGCCGATCAATTGAAAGAAAAAGATATACCATTTAGCCACTTGACATCACTTTAGCTAGTGGATTATGAGTGGAGATTAATTTATGAATCATGCAAATTTTATAAAGTAAGAAACCGACCCACTCAATTACGCTGTCTTCTTGCTTTTATTTCTGTTAAATATCGAAAAGGGATGATGATGCATAAAGATGTTATGTGATGACGTGGATTACGAATGATGCTAGAAGTTTATATTTCGGTCCCTGTTAAACAAATATGATGATGATAGTTATGGAAACGTTTTGGCATGATGATGATGTAAGAGTGATGATGATAAAAGCCATGATTTTATGTAGGATATAAATGATGATAAGATGATGATCGATGTTGTTGACGATGATTATGAGTACGCTGTTAATGATGATGATGTTTGATGAAACGAAAATTATGAATGATGATGAGGAAGGAATGAACAATGAGGATTCTGTGAAGATGTTAGATGATGATGAGAAGCTCGATGATGTAGTGCTTGTATGATGATGATGGTAATCGTGGTTATGATGCTGATAGGATGATGATTACATGATGATGATGAGGTGATGTCATGGGATAGCAATGAGTCACGATGTCCACATTCTGATATTTTTTTTCCAATCAAACACAAACAGAAATCTACAGCTAAATAAATGGGTATTGGATTATTTGTAGTTGGGCTTAGATAATATGGCTTATTGGGCCGTATTATGTTTGTATTAATGGGTTTAGGCAAATAGAAAGCGATATATATATACAAGGGTTATGATTTAAGTCAGAAAAATAGAAATGGTGTGATGGTTTTGGGTGTTTGTGGGTGAGCGGGAGGTCGCGAGTTCGAGCCCGGACTGGGGCATTATTTTAAGCCTTTTTCGTTTGAGGTAGCATTTTTATCATTATTATTTTTATTATTATTATTATTATATTATTTATTATTATTATTATTATTACTAAAGTTATTATTGAATGTTGTTATTATTAATATTATGTTAATATTAATAAAATGGCTACTATCATTAATAATTTTAGTTATTACTAAGTAGTAACATTAAGTAATATTAATTTTATTATTACTATCATAATACAACTTGTTACATTTAACATTAAAAATTAGTATCATTATCATATTCATAATTATTATTATCATCATTATTATTAATATTAGTACTATCATTAATATTATCATTTCAAATATTATCGTGTAATATTAAAATACTGTTTTAACAATCGAATGATATAAATATATTTATTTCATATAATATAACAAAAATTATGCTTTTACTTAAAAAAAATATAAAATGATAATATAATGAAATAAATAAGTTATTAATATAAAAATTTTATCATTAATAATAATAGATATATACATAATTATTCGATTACAATAATGTGTATTAATAAATATACAAATGATATAGGTTCGTGAATCCGAGGCCAACCCTATACTTGTTCAATGTCATTCTATGTATTTTTACTAAAAAATACATTAGGTGAGTTTCATTTGCTCCCTTTTACACTTTACATTTTTGGGACTGAGAATACATGCGCTGTTTTATAAATGCTTTACGAAATAGACACAAGTAATCGAAAATAAATTCTATGGTTGGATTATTAAACCGAATATGCCCCTTATTAGTCTGGTAATCTAAGAATTAGGGAACAGACACCCTAATTGACGCGAATCCTAAAGATAGATCTATCGGGCCCAACAAGCCCCATCCAAAGTACCGGATGCTTTAGTACTTCGAAATTTATATCATGTCCGAAGGAGGATCCCGGAATGATGGGGATATTCTTATATGCATATTGTGAATGTCGGTTACCAGGTGTTCAATCCATACGAACGATATTTTGTCTCTATGCATGGGACGTATGTTATGAGAAATGGAAATATGAAATCTTGTCGTCTCTTAAAAATTATGAAATGATTATTTATGATAAACTAATGAACTCACCAACCTTTTGGTTGACACTTGAAACCATGTTTATTCTCAGGTACGAAAGAAATCTTCCGCTGTGCATTTGCTCATTTTATAGATATTACTTGGAGTCCTTCATGGCATATTTCAAAAGTCGTTGCATTCAAGTCGTCGAGTTCATCAAGATTATTATTAAGTCAATTATAGTTGGATATATTATGAAATGGTAATCATGCCTGCCAACTTTCGATGTAATAAAAGATTGTCTTTTCAAAAACGAATGCAATGTTTGTAAAATATATCATATAGAGGCAAGTACCTAGCGATGTAATCAACTGTTGTGAATCGTTTATAATCGATATGGACTTCGTCCGGATGAATTAGGACGAGACCTTTCAATTGGTATCAGAGCGATGGTCTTAGTGAACCAGGTCTTGCATTAGTGTGTCTAACTGATAGTCGTTAGGATGCATTAGTGAGTCTGGACTTCGACCGTGTCTGCATGTCAAAAGTTTTGCTTATCATTTTTATCGGAAATCATCTGCTTACCATCCTTAGGAAATTACCTGCTTATCATTCTTAGTCTAGACATGTCTTACTGCCTCTATTGCATAGACAGTGTATAGATAAATTCATATCTTAGCGTATCCGTTATTGTTACCTTTGCCTGAACAGCTTCAGTAGATTCCTCCGTAACTTATGGGATTTTAGTATTTTATATGCATAAGTAAATTATGTATTGCAGGATACAAATCTACATCCTATAATCTATTTCTTATCGAAAATCCTTCATCTGATCGTACGAGATGGATCCCTCAACCAGTTCGAATTCCTCAGATTCCGACAGCTATTCCGATATGGAGTTTCACCTAAGCTCCGAAAGCAGTATCACCAAAATGAATCAACCAATCATCCATCCCCAATTCATCTGATGAGTTCGTAGTTGACTTAATCAACAGAGACAAGAAGAAAGCGATCCTTTCCATTCCACCAACCGAATTTACCTCTTGGCAATGAACCAGAAACACTTATCGGCGAACCTGTTTGTAATACTATTTCCTCTCTCATTTCCTGAATATCTCACCACGATTGTATTCTATCTAAAATTCTAAAACCTTATTCGTCCGCTTGTTTCCAACCGCCAATCATCCCAGAGTAATCGAAGAAGTCAACGCATTTCGCGCTCGAGTAATCAATTTAGAGAATATGGTGCAAAACGTACCAGCTTCAGAAACATCACCGGCACCAACAGTATCATCACCACTATCAACAACAACATCCGCATCCCATTCCTCAACATCTCATTCTGTACCTCGAGTACTATCATCGTTCTACGAATTGTTCTACATCATTTATCTTCATTCTACATGGCGATTATGTAATCTCTAAAGTTTTAGAGATTATTCATTTTAGTTCCAAACGGAAATCAAATGAGATTAATATCATATTAACTCATTAAATCCATGATTATATTTGAAGAAAATATATATGTATATATGTTTTCATAAAGATTATAATTAAAAATTCTTTTGTACAAACTGTTAATGGTGAAAATATTTTAACGGGTAGGTAATACCCGAGAAATATTTAGATTTCACATTAGTAAGTTACACTGTACATTCTTCAAATCTGATTCAACATTCATTAACTATCCTACTTACATCTACAAAGATACGAATCCGTTCACCACAGAATAACCATTTTCATTCAAATTTCATATTTGGATTTTGATCTATCAGAATCCAACAAGTGGCTTAATGAAGAAAACACTGGACAAAATAAAATTTGTTAGAAACAAAGAAATTAATTACGAGAAAATTTTTGTTAAGAATCCACACTAACTGTTCCTAGATAACTGTTAATTCCGTATTACCTTTTATTTATCGCATTTTATTTATCGCAATTTTAATTCTCGCAATTTTATTTATCGTCATTTAATTTCTGTTATTTATTTTACGCACTTTAAATATCGGGACACCTATATAAGATTTTGACATATCATATCGACGCATCTATATATATTATTTGGAATAACCATAGACACTCTATATGCAGTAATGACTGAGTTTTCTATACAGGGTTGAGGTTTATTCTATAATAATATATATAATTTGAGTTGTGATCGAGTCTGAGACATGTACACGGGTCATGATATGTATTAATTAATTCAAATATTATATATTAAACTATATATGAATTATTGAACTATCAACTGTGGACTATAGACTGAGGACTAATAACATTGGACAATTAAAATGAATTAAAATATTGATTATAACATATGAAACTAAACAATTCTTCAAGTTTGCCACTTGATTTTATCTTAAACCTCGTTTAAATCTTGATAATTACAATCTGCGTTCAAACCTTTCAAGATCCTTGAAAACACCTCAATCGAGAGGATGAACCAACCGTACTTCATCTACGGAAAAAAAGATTGATTGATATAGTCATGCACTTGAAAACACTCGAAACCTGAGTAAACGTTTAACACGTATCTGAGCTAGCTCATTTGGCATTGTTATTACCGAAAATAACTTTACAATCTCTTTCCAAATTAGCCAATTTTGTCACAGCTCCAACAAATCAACTTCGACTTTCATTCGGATTAGTCTTATTATAACTTTGATATATCTGATTGCCCTCTCGTCATCATTACCGGAGAAACATTTATATCCCACCACATTAGCAATAAACTTACCAGCAACTTCATCGATCTTTACCATTTCGAAAAATCATTTTTATTCATTAAAATCCTATCATATACTCATCCGTATCTTGTAACGAGAATAGCCATACCAATTAACAGGAATCAACAATCAGTATTTTGAAAATCTCATAGCATGTCTACATCAACAGTTATATGTATACAAATAATCTATATCTCTTAGAATTATGACTTTCCATTCTGAAATTCTGAAAAGCACCCAGTCTACGAATCAAAACTCGAAATGTTGAAAAAGCTGAATGAAGCAGCAAAAACTATAAACGACCTTAACAGTCGAAAGTTTGATGATAAAGAATAGTGGCTGAAAAAGCTCAAAAGATGAGAAAAAAATTTGGTACTGAAAAATGAATTGAGCAAACCATGAAGGAGACCAAGGACAAATACAAGGACTAAACTTGTACATTAAGAATCCTGATGATTCTGTTTCTGATGAAATCTTTAGCAAATACCTTGTTTCTGACTCCAAACTCTTGCGGACAAATTTTCTTCACCATCCTTCGATATTAGAAATTCCAAGATATCATCGTATCTTTCATTATAAATATCCTCGATATTTCTGAAGATATTTTCATAACTATTCTTATCTGAAATCATTAATCTCTTCGTGCTATCAGTGTTACATCATATAGAAACTGTTAGTTTCTATATTCTGTAAACTTTCGAGCTTAAAATATGAATGCTAATTGAAGTAATGTTGGGAACTGATGCATGAGTTAGTATAATATAATTACACTTGATCAACGTGATTATATTACAATAAGTCATGCTGAGTTTCTAATGGAATGTGATGATTCACAGTAGATCATACCATCATCATGTGTCATGTTACATATTTTTTTCATTCTACTTAACTCCTGAACATATCAAGAAAATGTATTCTTGATGGTTCTATCTTACGTGATGTTGATAAATTTGAAAATCAAATCGTGCTATTATGTTCCTTCCTGCCTAGGACATTATAATCATTCGAAACTCTATATCTACAAATTCTGGACTATTATTTGCTTGATGTAGAATCAGGACGAGAAAAACAAGAGCATGGAGCTCCGAAATATAAAGGAAAATATAAAGCCCGATAACAACATGGAGGTCATAAACCGTGGATATTAATACGAATAGTAATATAAAGACTCGGGAGAACTAAAAACACTATAAACCCAAAAGCATAGTAGAAGTAGACAGATTCCTCTAAGGGTAGATGAAAGAGAAGAATAACAGATATGAAAGTTAGGAGTATATCAAAGATCAGAACGGGATGGAGTATATTAATGAATGCTTTAAAGTATGAGTTGAGGGAGAAAGAATAGAAGGTGTGAGTTGTAAGGAAACGACAGGGGTAGATTTATAGTAAAATATCCAACAGTGCAATCGAAACAGATTATTACATTTAATTAAAGAAGATCCTGATTTCCTTAATCGCCGAAGAACCAAATCTTATCACAAAGATTTTCTTTAAATCCCTTAAATTCCGAAAATCAACTATGACTACGTCACCGGTTAAGTCGAACCTGCATTCACTCATTCCATGCTTTTGTGATAACTTCACTCGTACTCTTCAGATAAACGAATTGTTTATTCCATATTACTCAATGATGATAAAACTCTATTTATCAGCTCATATTCATCAGGAAAAAATTTTTATTATTAGCCATGACGACCACACTCAAATTTCGGGACGAAATTTCTTTAACGGGTAGGTACTGTGACGACCCGGAAATTTTTGACCAAATTTAAACTTAATCTTTATATGGTTTCGACACAATAAGTAAAGTCTGTAATGATAAGTCTCAAAAACTTTGAACTTTTTTGTATATTCAATTGACCTTCGACCATTCTCGACAATTCACGAACAACTATATATAAATAGATACATATACATTGATTTGAAAATATTATTTGAAATAATATATGATTTAATTGTTGAAAATAAATATGAAAAATAATATGCGATGTAATGAAAACTATTATTATAAATATATAGATATATATTTATATATATAAATATGTATATAAATATTACTTATAAATATATAAATTATATTAAATTAAATGGTTTAAAGATATATAATATATTTATTTAGTAGTTAAACTTGCTATTTAAAACTCTTTATATATATAAAGAGAATATATTAAAAAAATAAATGATTTTGAGTCTAATTAGTAAACGTCAGTAGCACTCGGTTGACGATTTGTTAGTTTTAATATAGATATTGTACAAGTCCATGAAGGATTGAAATAAAAGTTGAACTGTAAATCGTTTATGAATATTTTAGTTTTGTTAAAAGTATTTTTACCTTTTTAAGTTTAAATATTAGTACTCCGTATATATAAATCAGAACAGAAAATAAATAATTTTCGAACCTTTTTGATCAGGTTCCAAACTGTTAATGAGTGAAATAATTAAATATATTTAATCTAAAAATATGGTATTTTTTCGAATTAAATTATCCGTAACTGTTTAACAATGGACACACCCCGTGAAAACCGTCGGTAGGAAAATACAAAGTGTCCGGCTGCTTAACTATTTGGCACTGTGCATATTACTGTAATTGCAACTAATAACAAATTATTTGTGTATTATTAGTTTGTTTGACTCTTCACAATCTAATCATATATCTAATATCTATCTATCATGTTGTATAAACACTAGATTAAGGTATCACCCATCGATCTATCTTAATTCACCACCTTGCACCAACATCACCGAGAGCACCTTCCACCATCGATCTCCAACTTCGGTTAACATCTCTACCACCTTCTCATGTCACCATAACAACCACCACCATGAGTCACCTTACACCACAAAACTACTTCCACTTCTACTTTTCTGCATAACGGGACACCTTGAAACCACCATCGTGTACACTCCTATCTCCTGTGTCCACCATGAAACCGACGCCCTTCTTCTTCCTAATTCTCTCCTTCGTGAACTTAAAACCCCCACAATCGCCAAACCTTTAAAATAATTTCTGCTGCACTTTGTTTCTATTTTCGATTGAAAACCACACCCACTTGCAACTTCTATTGATCGACACATGTTCTCCGGTTACAATCCTCTTTAAACCAACCAACATCTCCACCATGTCCACCACCATCATTCCCATTCGAACCACCCCACAGCCCCACCAATCAACCCCCACCATAACCAATCACCTCATGCAAAACATCACTTAATATTTTTATATATATTTTTTTTTTAACCTCGCTATTACTAGAGTAATATTGCCATCTGTTTTTTTTTCTTTTTGTTTTTATCCGATCAATTGAAAGAAAAAGATATACCATTTGGCCACTTGACATCACTTTAGCTAGTAGATTATGAGTGGAGATTAATTTATGAATCATGCAAATTTTATAAAGTAAGAAACCGACCCACTCAATTACGCTGTCTTCTTGCTTTTATTTCTGTTAAATATCAAAAAGGGATGATGATGCATAAAGATGTTATGTGATGACGTGGATTACGAATGATGTTAGAAGTTTATATTTCGGTTCCTGTTAAACAAATATGATGATGATAGTTATGGAAACGTTTTGGCATGATGATGATCGTAAGAGTAATGATGATAAAAGCCATGATTTTATGTAGGATATAAATGATGATAAGACGATGATCGATGTTGTTGATGATGATTATGAGTACGCTGTTAATGATGATGAAACAAAAATTATGAATGATGATGAGGAAGGAATGAACAATGAGGATTCTGTGAAGATGTTAGATGATGATGAGAAGCTCGATGATGTAGTGCTTGTATGATGATGATGGTAATCGTGGTTATGATGCTGATAGGATGATGATTACATGATGATGATGAGGTGATGTCATGGGATAGCAACGAGTCACGATGTCCACATTCTGATTTTTTTTTCCAATCAAACACAAACAGAAATCTACAGCTAATTAAATGGGTATTGGATTATTTGTAGTTGGGCTTAGATAATATGGCTTATTGGGCCGTATTATGTTTGTATTAATGGGTTGAGGCAAATAGAACGCGATATATATATATATATATATATATATATATATATATATATATATATATACAAGGGTTATGATTTAAGTCAGAAAAATAGAAATAGTGTGATGGTTTTGGGTGTTTGTGGGTGAGCGGGAGGTCGCGAGTTCGAGCCCGAACTGGGGCATAATTTTAAGCCTTTTTCTTTTGAGGTAGCATTTTTATCATTATTATTATTATTATTATATTATTGTTTATTATTATTATTATTATTACTAAAGTTATTATTGAATGTTGTTATTATTAATATTATGTTAATATTAATAAAATGGCTACTATCTGTGAAGACCCATCCTAATCCATCCGGACGAAGTCCATATTGATTATAAACGATTCATAATAGTTGATTACATCGCGAGGTACTTGACCTCTATATGATACATTTTACAAACATTGCATTCGTTTTTAAAAGACAAACTTTCATTACATCTAAAATTGACAGGCATGCATCCCATTTCATAAAATATATCAAACTATAATTGACTTAGTATTAATCTTGATGAACCCAACGACTCGAATGCAACGTCTTTTGAAATATGTCATGAATGACTCCAAGTAATATCTCTAAGATGAGTAAATACACAGCGGAAGATTTCTTTTGTACCTGAGAATAAACATGCTTTCAAGTGTCAACCAAAAGGTTGGTGAGTTCATAGGTTTATCATAAATAATCATTTCATAAACTTAATAGACCACAAGATTTCATATTTCCATTTCTCATAAACATACGTCCCATGCATAGAGACAAAAGTGTCATTCATATGGATTGAACACCTGGTAACCGACATTCACAATTTGCATATAAGAATATCCCCATCATTCCGGGATCCTCCTTCGGACATGATATAAATTTCGAAGTACTAAAGCATCCGGTACTTTGGATGGGGCTTGTTGGGCCCGATAGATCTATCTTTAGAGTTCGCGTCAATTAGGGTGTCTGTTCCCTAATTCTTAGATTACCAGACTTAATAAAAAGGGCATATTCGATTTGATAATCCAACCATAGAATGTAGTTTCGATTACTTGTGTCTATTTCGTAAAGCATTTATCAAAAGCAGCGCATGTATTCTCAGTCCCAAAAATATATATTGCAAAAGCATTTAAAAAGGGAGTAATGAAACTCACGCATATAAATATTGTAAAACAGTTAATAAAGCATTTGCATGTATTTTCAGCCCAAAAACGTAAAGAGTAAAAAGGGCAAATGAAACTCACCTAATGTATTTTGTAGTAAAAATACATATGACTATATTGAACAGTGCAGGGTTGGCCTCGGATTCACGAACCTATATCATTTATATAATTATTAAAATATATAATGGAATCACATAATTTCAGTAATTAGTATTTGTTATCTATATATTTTTAGTTATATAGAATCTATTCTAAAATCCATTAAAAGTTTTACTTATATTATATCTTACTTTATATGTTATATTTATTTATTTTGTATATATATTTAAAATGATAAATATTCATATATTTAGTTGTATCAATATATCTATATATATATATTATATGATCAGTATTATATTTAAAATCTTTAGTTGGTTATAATTAAATATTTATATAACTACTATTAATATGATTGATATATTGTATATGAAATATTAATGTACTTTTAGTATATGTAAAGAGTATATTTTATGTACAAAATATTATTCTGTTTTTTTAAAAAAATATTTATAGTTTTGATAACAATGATATACTCATCATAATAATAATAATTTTATTGATAATGATAATACTAACAATAGTAATGATATTGTTTAAAATGATACTTAGGTTAATAATAACAATAATACTAATAATTACAAAAATGATAAATTAGTAATCCTAATAATAATATTATTATTCATATTGGTGACTATAATCGTAATACTAATAATAAATGGTAACTAATACTTTTATTAGTAATAATAATAATAATAATAACAATGATAATTATAATATGTTAACAATACCAATAATCTTAGTCATGGTAATAATGGTAATGCTTATAATACTAATTATAATGATAATTCTAATAATTATAATGATAATTCTAATAGTACTAGTAATACTTTTAACAATAATAATACTAGTAACATCATTAGTAACAATAATAATAATATAGATAATAATAATAATAATAATAATAATAATAATAATAATAATAATAATAATAATAATACTAATAATAATAATAATAACAAATATGAAACTACCTTTAAAAGAGTTAGAGTTTGAAGTGTTTCTAAAAAGAAATGGTCACGCCTAGGATCGAACCTAAGACCTCTTGTAAACCCGCTAACACTCTGAACCAAGGCTCTGTCGCCTACACATCTGTTTTAAACCCAGACCAAACAAATATATCCCTTCTATATGAACTGCTCTTCTCTTTCTTCTTCTTCCAAGAGGTTAATTCGACCAGAGGGATCATAACAACAAAGCAAAGAGTTGGTAAATGGATTTACAAAAAAACGGTTGTGGGGGATTTCAATTTACAAATCTGAAGTAAGACAAAATTTAAAAAAAATAGAAATCATCCTCGTTGTCTTTCATACTCGCCATCATCATTATCATTTGTTCCATCATCTTCAATGTGACATTATTACTCGGTTATTAAGAACGGACAAAAGATCAAGAAAAAGAAATGTGTTTGGTCTTGGTTCTAATAGTAGCAATAACCCTCGCTTTTGTTTGTTGTATTTCGAATGCGAAGGAAACAATGGCTGCTTTGCAGCTGCAGGATTGACAACATTACTTACAGCCCAAGAAATGGGCTTACAGCCCAAGTTAAACCCAAATCAGATTTTCAGTCCAATAAGTAAGTTTAACTGGACCAAATTGAATTCCTTAACAGTCCATTACGAATCCAACACTCCAGCTCGTCAACTAGCTTTCTAAATTGGTTTTCATAACATGACCCCACAATATTCTTATCATCTTATCAATTATAACCCAAGTGGACATTATTTGTATACTTTACAACTGTCTAAACAAATGACAAAAGGAAACGCAATAATAGCGAGAATATATATCTGTAGCATGATGTAACATAAATAAAGCCGTAGGGATAGTTGCAGGATGATCATCGGTGATTATAAGTCACGATGGTTGTGGTGGTTGTCGAAAAGAAATAGAATTATGACTGTAGCGGTAGCAGCGAAATAGTAATTAAATATCAATGTGACAGAAGCTAGAATGGTATTGTTGAGGTGCGTTTTGGGTGATCGTTTAATCAGCAAGTGCAGTAGTCCACGTTTCTTCGTTAACGATAGGGCTAGATAGATGGTGGGTTTCTAATGAAATTTTGAGCATGTGGTGTCGTTTGGATCAATTTGAAATAGCAGACAATATATGAAATGACCCGTTCATATACATTATAAACGATTCACAATAGTTGATTACATTGCGAGGTATTTGATCTCTATATGATACATTTTACAAACATTGCATTCGTTTTTAAAAGACAAAATTTCTTTACATCGAAAATTGACAGGCATGCATACCATTTCATAATATCCACTATCCAACTATAAATTTATTTAATAATAATCTTTGATGAACTCAATGACTCGAATGCAACGTTCTTCGAAATATGCTATGAAAGACTCCAAGTAATATCTTTAAAACGAGCAAATGCACAGCGGAAGATTTCTTTAACACCTGAGAATAAACATGCTTTAATGTGTCAACCAAAAGGTTGGTGAGTTCATTAGTTTATCATAATCATTTATTTTCATCATTTTAATAGACCACAAGAATTTCATTTCCAGTTCTCATAAATATACGTCCCATGCATAGAGACAAAAATAATCATTCATATAGTAAACACCTGGTAACCGACATTAACTAGATACATATAAGAATATCCCCTATCATTCCGGGATCCTCCTTCGGACATGATATAAATTTCGAAGTACTAAAGCATCCGGTACTTTGGATGGGGTTTGTTAGGCCCAATAGATCTATCTTTAGGATTCGCGTCAATTAGGGTGTCTGTTCCCTAATTCTTAGATTACCAGACTTTAATAAAAAGGGGCATATTCGATTTTGATAATTCAACCATAGAATGTAGTTTCAATTACTTGTGTCTATTTCATCAAACATTTATAAAAGCGCATGTATTCTCAGTCCCAAAAATATAAAGGGTAAAAAGGCAAATGAAACTCACCATACTGTATTTCGTAGTAAAAATACATATAACGTAATTGAACAAGTGCAAGGTTGGCCTCGGATTCACGAACCTAAATTAATTATATATAATTATGTGTTGGTCAATATTTGTCTAACAAATTAGGTCAAGTCATAGTGTACCACAATCCTAATGCTCGAGACTAATATGCAAAAGTCAACAAAAGTAAATTTGACTCAAAATAATTTCCAAAAATCTATACATGATTAATATATAGTTAAAATATCGTCGTTTTATATTTTTAAATATTTTTAAAAGATTTATTAGAGTAAATAATATAATTTATTTATTAGTAAATAAAATTTTATATTAAATTTATATAATATAATATACTTTTATATATATTAAGTAATAAAATTTATAGGGTTCATTTAATATCATAAAGATAATATGATAGGTATTATTAAAATAAGTTATTACACGTAGTAAAATATGTTTGTATCACATATTTATTTGATAAAATAATATCTATAATGATAGTAAGTAAAAGTTGTATTATTTTGTAATAATAATTATTATTATAAAAATATCAATATTTATAATTACTAAGATGACATTATGATAAAACGATAATTCTAATTATGAAAACTTTAATATTTACGATAATTTTTAATATTATCTTTAAAATAATAATTCTATTTAAAATAATAATAATAATGATATTTTATAGTAACAATGACATTTCTATTAAAATGATAATTTTTGTTAAAATGATAGTTTTAATACTAACGATATTTTTAATAATAATAGTAATGATAAAAATAATAAGAACGATAATTTTATCTAAATCAATATCTTATAATATTTTAATTTCATCATGATACTCTTACTCATTATTTCCTAATCGTTTCGTTTAATAGCTTTTAATCGTCTTTTATATCGTGTTCATAATAATGATAATAATAGTAATCAAAATAATTAGGTGTTACAAATATTTGTTTTAATTACACTAATATTAATAATGATAGTTACTATAACATTTTTAACGATAATACTAATAATTATCTTAATGATAATATAGTAATAATAATAATAACAATGACAATATCCATTTTTAAATAATGATATATATATTAATAATGATAATAATAATAATAATACTAATAATAATAATAATAATAATAATTGGATAATAATTATAATAATACAAATTATAACTTTAACGATAGTAATAATAAAAAAAAATAACAATTTTTAATGATAAATCCCTTTTATTGATAAAGATAATAATAATGATAATAATAAGATAAAACTAGAACGACGATAAAAACGACGATAATAATAATCATTTTTAATAAAAATATCGAAAATTCAATTGATTATAACTTCTAATCCGTTCATCGAAATCATTCGATATCTAAAGGAAAAGTCCTTAATTTTTCGCTAGCTTTCCAAGGACATGCATATCTTATACCTTATCTCAACTGCAAGTGTAACTAATTCAATATTCAACCTAACCTATCTAAGGGCAATATCAAAAGTACAAGCATGCATAATCCTAAATACTCGAGCACTAGTCAGGGATACACTATTAGTATGTAAAAGTTAAATTATGAGTACTCACGTATCAATATTGAGATTCAATATTGCATGAAAGGTACGTAGACGCAATGGAAATGATAAACACTATATTGACCTCACGAGCATACCCATGAACCATACTCAATCACCTCCATATCTATAACCCATAATTTTCTTAATCCTATCCTACTCGAAAAACAATTTTGAAATCACTCGGACAGCACTCCGTCGTAATATTTTATGTATACTAATAATATCTTGAAATAATACGGAGTAAATATATATATGTAAATCGATTGAGAGAGTTTAGAGAAAAAAAATTTCAAGTTTCTATGAAATAATAAAACCTATTGAATTCTATTTATAATAGATTTTTGAATTATTAAAGTGAATTATTAAAGTATGAATTATTAAAGTGAATTATTAAAGTGAATTATTAAAGTATGAATTATTAAAGTGAATTATTAAAGTATGAATTATTAAAGTGAATTATTAAAGTTAAAGTAAAGTAAAAATAAAGTAAAGGTAAAGTTTAAGTATAGTAAAAATATAAAACTATGTACGTATAATACGCGTATAAATATATATAATATTAATTTAAATCGTTATATATATTTAATAAAATAAAATATAAATATCGTTATCTTAATCATACTAGTTAAGTAATGAGTTGTCAAAAGTGGTTCTAGATATTTATAAAAGTTATATACATTTTAATAATAAAGTTCTTTTTAAACTGAGTTTTTGTACGTTTGAAACTAAATAGATCAATCGAGTCTTTATGAGATTCAATCTTCCACTATCCTTTGTCTAGTTCTCAATGATTGATAATTTGTTCTTATTTATAAATCACTTTTCCATTTTCCGAATATTGTTAAAACGAAAAGATTTCTCAAATCAACGTGGGCCTTTCAACGGAGACTTGTAATCATAATTTAATATATCTGATAATTTAATCATTTGATCTTATCTTCTAATTCCATTGATAAATATTTTGAAACAGATACAATCATATAAAGTATTTAATCTAATATTTTGTTTACGTTTCAAGTTATAATATATATACACATATACATATATAATCATATTCGTTTAATGGTTCGTGAATCGTTGGAACATGGTCGAGGTTGAATGAATGTATGAACATAGTTTAAAATTCTTGCAATTTAACTTAACAAATATTGCTTATCGTGTCAAAAACATATAAAGATTAAAGTTTAAATTTGGTTGGAAATTTTCGGGTTGTCACAGTACCTACCCGTTAAAGAAATTTCGTCCCGAAATTTGAGTGGAAAGGTCGTGAATGATAATAAGTATGTTTTCATGATGCATACGGGCTGAAAATTAGAGTTTTATCATCAGCGAATAATTTGGATAAACAATCCATTTATATGAAGACTACGAATGAAGCTAACATAGAAGAGTGAAATGAGTAAGTGTAGATTCATCTTATCATTTGACGTAGATATGATTGATTCCCAGATTTCAAGGGATTTGAAGAAAATCTTCTTAATAAGATTTGACTCTCCGGTAATCAAGGGAATTAGGATCCGCTTTAAATGCGATCGTCCATTTTAATTGTTCTGTCGGAGATTTTCTTATAAATTCACCTCCTTCATTTCCTTACAACTCACACCTTCTGTTGATGCATTTTATGCAAGTTCCTAGACATCTACCCGTGTCCATTGCAGGTACAACAGTTTACAGGCAACCATGATTTCTCGTTATTATCCTATCCGTGTTTGTATGTGGTTACAGGAACTGCAGGAACGAGATTTAGATATTTAACTATGTTAGACTTAGTCAGACGTACGAATGAAGCCTCACTAGTACAGCTGACAGGCTCATACGCACGGTTGATGCTGAGCTAAGTCACAATTACAACCTAAATGAGAAGACACGAGTGAGTGATCACCCGTACGACTGATGAAGCCAACTCGTACGTGTGATGAATGAATCGTATAGGTGAGTCAACAGCAGGGGTATATAAAGTCTTATGTTCTTCATTTTAGGTTAAGCCTCTCATTTGTTACACACACTCAGATCTAGTGAGCTCCTCCGATTCTCTCTCAGTCCAAATCACCCAGGTGGTGAATAATAGCTCTAGGTGTTGATCTAATCACACTTGATTTAGTTGTGGTTTGACTAAATTAATCAAAAAAAACTTAACCTATTCACTAGAGGGTTTGATTCACTTATTCCGCCATTGTGTGAGTTAAATCTATTGATTTCTAAGTTCCTAGTCATGTTTCATCACCTTCTATTCTTTCCCCCTCAACTCATATTTTAAAGTATTCATCAATATGCTCCATCCAGTTCTGATTCTCGATATACTTCTAACTTTCATATCGGTCATTCTTCTTTTTCATCTACCGCCGGAAAGAATCTATTTACTTCTACTATACTCTTGGGTTTATAGTGTTTCTAGTTCTCCCGTGTCTTTATATTGCTATATGCATTGATATATATGGTTTATAATTTCTGGTTTATCGTTGGGATTTATATGTTCCCTTATATTTCAAAGTATCTGCTTCTGTCTTCTATAATCATTATCATTCACAGTTAATGCTCTCTTTTATTTGCTGCAATTTATACCCCAATTTCTATTTCGGAGTTTTGTCCTTTTGTTTCTTCTTCTTGCAATTAAGCACCGCTTGTAATGGTCCAGAATTCACAGATATGAATTTCGGAATGAACATTGTTAATGTTCTAGGAAGGAAATTGTGATGGTACGGTCTTGACTTGTCAAATTACTAGAATACCTTGAAAAAGGCCGAATCATCAAGAAATATTTTCTTGATATTTTAGAGGTTAAATAGAATACAAGAGTCGTATAACATGGCACATGATGATGTTATGATCTGTGAATCATCACGTTCCATTTAGAAACTCAGCATGACTTACTGTAATATAATCACATTGATCAAGTGTCATTATATTATACTAATTCATGCTTCAGTTCCCAACATTACTTCAAAATATTCCTATTTTAAACTTGAATGTTTCAGAATTTTGAAACTAAAATAGTTTCTTTTATGATGTAATACAATTAGCGCGAAGAGGTAAATGATTTCAAAAAAGAAAAATTAAGAAAATATCTTCAGAAATATGGAGGATATTTATAATGAAAGATATGATGATATTTTAGAATTTCTAATATCAGAGGATGATGAAGAATATTGTCCGCAGGGGTTTAGAGTCAGGAGCAAGGTATTCGTTAATGACTTCAGCAGGTACTAAATCATTTGGATCCTTTGAAGTCAGGTTCAGTCTTTGTAATTTGTCCACAGCCTCCTTCCTACTTTGCTCAATCCATTTTCCAGTTCCAAAACTTCTCTTTTTCTGCGCTTTCCCAACACACTTCATCATTATCATCCAGCTTTTACCGTTTAAAGTCGTTTATAGTTTTTGCTGCTTCATCAGCATTTTTTTTTTCATTTTCGGAGAACCAATTCGTAGTTCGGAGTGTTTTTCAGAAACTTCACATTCAAATTAAGTCCAGAAGATAGACGTTATATATACACATATAACTGTTGGCGTAGACATCCTGTGAGATTTCAAAATACTGATTGCTAATTCCCAATGATTCGTATGGCAATTCTCATTACAAGATGCGAATGAGTAAATGATGGGGTTTCAATGAATAATTATAACGACTTTTTGGAGAGGCTAAAGTTAAAGGGTAATGAAGGTTTTGGTACATCTGCTAATAATGTGGTGGAATGTAAAAGGTTCCCTGGTAACGAAGGTGTATATCTCAAGGTTATAATAAGGTTAGTCTGACTGAAAAGTTGAAGTTGACTTGCTGGAGCTGTGACAAAACTGGCTACTTTGAATAGGAGTCGCAAAGTTATTTTTGCTAATAAATGCCAAAGAATCTGACGCGGATACGTTGTTTAAACTTTTACTTTGGTTTCAAGAGTTTTTCGGGTACATAACTGTGGGTAACATGTGGTTGGATCATCATCTCGATTGCTCATCATTCGAAGTGTCTTCAGAAATTTTCGAAGGGTTTGAACACAGATTGTAATCGTTAACATACATTTGATGTTCTAACACAGTTTTGAAGTCAAAATATAGCTTGTGAAAGATGTAAGGATCTAAGAGTGATGATTTTGGTCATATCTCAAGTTGAATTTTGAGATTTCAAAATCAGAATATGTAATTAAATTTTGAATGAGTATGGTTGTTTTGATTTCTATAAAAGAATGTATATTGTTGTGAAAGTAGGGAGTATAATGGATGATTTGCTGAATCAGATTCGAAGAATGTAACATATTAATATTGAATTTATATATCTCTCGGGTATTACCTACCCGTTAAAAAAAAAAATTCACAATTAATATTTTGTACAAAAGAATTTTATTACAGTCTTTATGAAAATATATATATGTATATTTTCTTCATATGTAATATAGATTTAATGACTTAATGTTAAATTAAAATCATTTGATTTACGGTTGAAACTAGAATTGAATAATCCCTAAAGGCTTTAAAAAGTACATAACTTTTACGCAGTATTTCTTTATTGACATTGAAATTATGAATCAATACTTCGTTATTTGTTGATGTATGATGTTCGGTTCGTGGAATTCTTGTGAATTTCGCAAAGTACGAATGATGTTATCTGAAAAGTTTCGAGTACATCGATGATGAAAGTGTAAAATCAAATATATACTTGATTTATTATGAATTGGAATTTGTTGAATTGCGACAGAGATTGTAGTTAACTCTGGTTAAGTTGCGGCCGAAGGACGTACATTATTGCATATTTGTAATATGAATTAACCGAGTAGTTAAGATTCACACACAATAGCTTAGCACGGAAAGATTTATTTCAAAATATATATATATATATATATATATATATATATATATATATATATATATATATATATATATATATATACATATAATTTCTTCAGAGGGAATGAGTTAATTCTTCATAACTCGTTGATACAATATACACGTTATTGATTCGTAATGATGTCCACAGTGATTCTTGAATTGACGGAGTTTGTGATGTTATCGGTGTTGTTGATTCGGATGTTGACTATACTGACGATGCTGGTAACGCTGACGGTACTGTTGATGCTGTTGTTAAAGCAAGTTTATCTTGTTAATCACACACCATTTATGTCAGGGTTTCTACTCTTCCTTCTATCATTTTGATTCGTTTAACTGATTTATGGTTAGGGCTAGATTAGATAATCTCTAAGACTTTAGAGATTACATAATCGCCGCGAAATGTTTCTCCAATGAAGTTATGAATTAATACTTCGTCAGTTATTGTTGTTGGTACTCCTTGGTATCTATGGTGCGTATGACGTTGATGCTCATGGGACAGATTGTGAAGTTGAGGTTTACGACGCGGTTGTGGTTGGAGGTGGTAATGGTACTGTTGGCGTTGATGATGGTGGTACTGGTTATGCTGCTGGTGCTGCTGCTGGTGTTTGTAATCTTTGCACCATATTCTCCAAAGCCACTAACCGAGCGCGAAGCTCGTTGACTTCTTCTATTATACTGGGGTGATTGTCGGTTCGGACGAGCGGATAAATATAATCTAGAATTTGATGTAGTATATAATCGTGACGAGATACTCTGAAAATGAGAGTGAAAATGGTGTTTCGGATTGGTTCGCCGGTAAGTGCTTCAGGTTCTTCGTTAAGAGGGCAATGGGGTGGATGGAAGGGATCACCTTCTTCTTGTCTCCAATGATTGAGGAGGCTACGAACCCATCCCCAATTCATCCAGAATAGATGATGGCTGATTGGTTGATCCATTCCGGTCACACTGCTTTCAGAGCTGGAGTGGGATTCCATTTCGGAATTTGAGGAACTTGAATTAATGATGAATTCCATTTCGTACGATTGAATAAGGATTTTTTTCGATATGAAATGATTTTCGGTTATTGGATGGTATTCTAATTACATAGAATATCCATAGATATAGAACAAAAGATTTCGTAGATTACGGAGGAATTTACGGGATATGTCAGGTAAAGTTTAAAGTAACAGATACGATAAGATATGATTTAGCAGATACGCTAAGATATGAATTTTGTCTAAACACTACTCATGCAATTAATGTAGCAAGACGTGTTTAAACTAGTAATGATAAGCAGGTAATTTCCTAAGAATGATAAGCAGGTAATTCCCTAAGAATGATAAGCAGATGATTTCCGACTAAAAATGATAAGCAAAACTTTTGACATGCAGACACGGTCGAAGTCCAGACTCACTAATGCATCCTAACGACTTATCAGTTAGACACACTAATGCAGACATGGTTCGCTAAGACCACCGCTCTGATACCAACTGAAATGACCCGTTCATATACATTATAAACGATTCACAATAGTTGATTACATTGCGAGGTATTTGACCTCTATATGATACATTTTATAAACATTGCATTCGTTTTTAAAAGACAAAATTTCTTTACATCGAAAATTGACAGGCATGCATACCATTTCATAATATCCACTATCCAACTATAAATTGATTTAATAATAATCTTTGATGAACTCAATGACTCGAATGCAACGTTCTTCGAAATATGCTATGAAAGACTCCAAGTAATATCTTTAAAACGAGCAAATGCACAGCGGAAGATTTCTTTAACACCTGAGAATAAACATGCTTTAAAGTGTCAACCAAAAGGTTAGTGAGTTCATTAGTTTATCATAATCATTTATTTTCATCATTTTAATAGACCACAAGAATTTCATTTCCAGTTCTCATAAATATACGTGCCATGCATAGAGACAAAAATAATCATTCATATGGTGAACACCTTGTAACCGACATTAACTAGATACATATAAGAATATCCCCTATCATTCCGGGATCCTCCTTCGGACATGATATAAATTTCGAAGTACTAAAGCATCCGGTACTTTGGATGGGGTTTGTGAGGCCCAATAGATCTATCTTTAGGATTCGCGTCAATTAGGGTGTCTGTTCCCTAATTCTTAGATTACCAGACTTTAATAAAAAGGGGCATATTCGATTTTGATAATTCAACCATAGAATGTAGTTTCAATTACTTGTGTCTATTTCATCAAACATTTATAAAAGCGCATGTATTCTCAGTCCCAAAAATATAAAGGGTAAAAAGGCAAAAGAAACTCACCATACTGTATTTCGTAGTAAAAATACATATAACGTCATTGAACAAGTGCAAGGTTGGCCTCGGATTCACGAACCTAAATTAATTATATATAATTATGTGTTGGTCAATATTTGTCTAACAAATTAGGTCAAGTCATAGTGTACCACAATCCTAATGCTCGAGACTAATATGCAAAAGTCAACAAAAGTAAATTTGACTCAAAATAATTTCCAAAAATCTATACATGATTAATACATAGTTTAAATATCGTCGTTTTATATTTTTAAATATTTTTAAAAGATTTATTAGAGTAAATAATATAATTTATTTATTAATAAATAAAATTTTATATTAAATTTATATAATATAATATACTTTTATATATATTAAGTAATAAAATTTATAGGGTTCATTTAATATCATAAAGATAATATGATAGGTATTATTAAAGTAAGTTATTACACGTAGTAAAATATGTTTGTATCACATATTTATTTGATAAAATAATATCTATAATGATAGTAAGTAAAAGTTGTATTATTTTGTAATAATAATTATTATTATAAAAATATCAATATTTATAATTACTAAGATGACATTATGATAAAACGATAATTCTAATTATGAAAACTTTAATATTTACGATAATTTTTAATATTATCTTTAAAATAATAATTCTATTTAAAATAATAATAATAATGATATTTTATAGTAACAATGACATTTCTATTAAAATGATAATTTTTGTTAAAATGATAGTTTTAATACTAACGATATTTTTAATAATAATAGTAATGATAAAAATAATAAGAACGATAATTTTATCTAAATCAATATCTTATAATATTTTAATTTCATCATGATACTCTTACTCATTATTTCCTAATCGTTTCGTTTAATAGCTTTTAATCGTCTTTTATATCGTGTTCATAATAATGATAATAATAGTAATCAAAATAATTAGGTGTTACAAATATTTGTTTTAATTACACTAATATTAATAATGACAGTTACTATAACATTTTTAACGATAATACTAATAATTATCTTAATGATAATATAGTAATAATAATAATAACAATGACAATATCCATTTTTAAATAATGATATATATATTAATAATGATAATAATAATAATAATAATAATAATAATAATAATAATAATAATAATAATAATAATAATAATAATTATAATTGGATAATAATTATAATAATACTAATTATAACTTTAACGATAATAACGATAGTAATAATAAAAAAATAACAATTTTTAATGATAATTCCCTTTTATTGATAAAGATAATAATAATGATAATAATAAGATAAAACTAGAACGATGATAAAACCGACGATAATAATAATCATTTTTAATAAAAATATCGAAAATTCAGTTGATTATAACTTCTAATCCGTTCATCGAAACCATTCGATATCTAAAGGAAAAGTCCTTAATTTTTCGCTAGCTTTCCAAGGACATGCATATCTTATACCTTATCTCAACCGCAAGTGTAACTAATTCAATATTCAACCTAACCTGTCTAAGGGCAATATCAAAAGTACAAGCATGCATAATCCTAAATACTCGAGCACTAGTCAGGGATACACTATTAGTATGTAAAAGTTAAATTATGAGTACTCACGTATCAATATTGAGATTCAATATTGCAGGAAAGGTACGTAGACGCAACGGAAATGATAAACACTATATTGACCTCACGAGCATACCCATGAACCATACTCAATCACCTCCATAGCTATAACCCATAATTTTCTTAATCCTATCCTACTCGAAAAACAATTTTGAAATCACTCGGACAGCACTCCGTCGTAATATTTTATGTATACTAATAATATCTTGAAATAATACGGAGTAAATATATATATGTAAATCGATTGAGAGAGTTTAGAGAAAAATATTTTCAAGTTTCTATGAAATAATGAAACCTATTGAATTCTATTTATAATAGATTTTTGAATTATTAAAGTGAATTATTAAAGTATGAATTATTAAAGTGAATTATTAAAGTATGAATTATTAAAGTGAATTATTATAATATGAATTATTAAAGTGAATTATTAAAGTATGAATTATTAAAGTGAATTATTAAAGTATGAATTATTAAAGTGAATTATTAAAGTTAAAGTAAAGTAAAAATAAAGTAAAGGTAAAGTTTAAGTATAGTAAAAGTATAAAACTATGTACGTATAATACGCGTATAAATATATATAATATTAATTTAAATCGTTATATATATTTAATAAAATAAAATATAAATATCGTTATCTTTATCATACTAGTTAAGTAATGAGTTGTCAAAAGTGGTTCTAAATATTTATAAAAGTTATATACATTTTAATAATAAAGTTCTTTTTAAACTGAAAAAGTTTTTGTACGTTTGAAACTAAATAGATCAATCGAGTCTTTATGAGATTCAATCTTCCACTATCCTTTGTCTAGTTCTCAATGATTGACAATTTGTTCTTATTTATAAATCACTTTACCATTTTCCGAATATTGTTAAAACGGAAAGATTTCTCAAATCAACGTGGGCCTTTCAACAGAGACTTGTAATCATAATTCAATATATCTGATAATTCAATTATTTGATCTTATCTTCTAATTCCATTGATAAATATTTTGAAACAGATACAATCATATAAAGTATTTAATCTAATATTTTGTTTACGTTTCAAGTTATAATATATATACACATATACATATATAATCATATTCGTTTAATGGTTCGTGAATCTTTGGAACATGGTCGAGGTTGAATGAATGTATGAACATAGTTTAAAATTCTTGCAATTTAACTTAACAAATATTGCTTATCGTGTCGGAAACATATAAAGATTAAAGTTTAAATTTGGTTGGAAATTTCCGGGTTGTCACAATATATCTAGTGGTATGCATGTGGTGATGATGTTTGTGCTAGTAAATGAATTTAGAAACATAAAATGAGATATATAGGATTTAAGTGGGTTTTCGTTGGTCTTAGGGTTGTACAAGGTGGTGGTAGCTGTAACAAAAGATTTGTAACTTACGATGGCTTCGAGTTGAGTTGTCTTAGGGTGGTCTTGATCTTGGGTGTTGAATAGAATCAGGAAGTAAGAAAACATGAATGATTATGGTTGTTCATTTGATGTCAATCGTGGTGATGATTATTTAGAAGTGAAGGTGTTTTTGATGGTTGGATGAAGAGTCCATGAAAAAGGAAATAGAGAGAGAGCTAAAAAGATGTTGTGAGGGTGGATAATCAAAATGATAAGCATGAGATATCTGATTGATTTTTGTATGATTGTTGGGTGTCAGCAAGGAATCACAAACAAATAGAAAAGTACAAAAATAAAATATAAGGATAAATATATGATATCAATTAACAACAAGTATATATCTGTTTTTATATAAATATAATAATTAATATTAATATTTTAATAAATATAAATTTATTATTAATCATAATACTAATAAAGATAACACTAATACTATTAATATAACAAATTATACTTATCAAATTTTATATCTACATATTATATATTAATTTAATAATTTTTAATAATACTGATTTCAATATTAATCATGAAAGTATTATTTATTAAAATAATACTATGTTTTTAACTTATAATTACATTAGTATTACAATTTATTAGTTATGAAATATATAATAACACATATTGAATAATTACAATTTATCCACTTTATATATGTATATTATAATATACATATCATGTACAGGAATCATATACATATATACTTATTATTTACAAACAATTGTTCGTGAATCGTCGAGAACAGTCGAAGGTGAATGATTTTATAAAGTAGTTTAAAAATTTTGAGACTCAACCTTACAGACTTTGCTTATCGTATCAAAATCATATAAAGATTAAGTTTAAATTTAGTCGAAAATCTCCGGGTTATCACAGTACCTACCCGTTAAAGAAATTTCGTCCCGAAATTTGAGTGAGGTGGTCATGGTTAACAATAAAAATGTTTTCATGAGGAAAATTGAGTTGATAAATAGAGTTTTATCATCATCGAGTGATATGAATAAAATAATTCAATTATTCGAAGAGTACAAATGAGGCTATTACTAAATAATGAAATGAGAAAGACATGTTTCATCATAACTTTTGACTACTCATGGTTGAATTTAGGAAAATAAGATTCGTCTTAACTTTTGGCATTGTCTCGGTTGAATTTCGGAATTCAAGGGATTTAAAATAAAATCTTCAAAATCTAAAAGATTTGATTATTCGGTGAATAAGGGAATTAAGATCTCAATAATTAAATACGGTGATCCGCCTAGATTACTCTGTCTGATATTCCCATTATAAATTAAGCTCTTCTGTTCCATTATCCTCACAATTCCTATACTTTCTTTCTTAGTTCATACATCCAAAAGATTATGAAGATGTTTAATCCCATTCTAATCCTCGATATCTTCCTAATTATCATTTCTGTCATCCTTCTTTTCAATCTTTCTCCAGAAGAACCTGCTTACTTCTACTATTACCCTGGGGTGATTCTATTCTTAATTATACCACGTCTTTATATTGCTATTCGTATTAATATCCACGGTTTGTAACCTTCGTGTTGTTATTGGGCTTTATATTTTCTTTTATATTTTGGAGTTCTTTACCTTTTTGTTATCTTCTCGACCTCTAGTAAAGCGAGTAACGGTCCAGAATTCGTAAGTATAGAATTTCGAATGAACTTAATGTTCTAAACAAGAAAGAATGTAATAGCACGATTTGATTTGTCAAATTACCAGAATCACTGAGAATAGGACTATCAAGAATATATTTTCTTGATATGTTCAGAAGTTAAGCAGAATGAGAGAGTTATTTAACATGGCACGTGATGACGTTATAATCTGTGAATCATCACGTCTCATTAGAAACTCTACATGACTTACTGTAATATAATCACATTGATCAAGTGTCATTATATTATACTAACTCATGCATCAGTTCCCAACATTACTTTAATAACATTCATATTTTTAAGCTCGGAAGTTTACAGAATATAGAAAGTAACAGTTTCTATATGATGTAACACTGATATCATGATGAGATTGATGATTTCGGATAAGAATAGTTATGAAAATATCTTCAGAAATATGGAGGATATTTATAATGAAAGATACGATGATATCTTGGAATTTCTAATATCAAAGGATGGTGAAGAAAATCTGTCCGCAAGAGTTTGAAGTCAGAAGCAAGGTATTCGCTAAAGATTTCAGCAGACATTGAATCATTTAGATTCTTTGAAGTCAAACTTATTCTTTGTGATTTGTCCACGGCTTCTTTCATAGTTTCGCATAATTCGATTTTCGGTACTAAATTTTCTATTTAATGTTTCTAATATAATGATACACGGGAAGCATGATGAAGTACATAATTTCAAACGAGAATATTTATGAAAATATCCTCAGAAATATCGAAGATATTGATGATGATATTTTGGAATTTCTAAGTTCGATGGTTGATGGAGAAAGATTTTCCGTAAGATTTTAACATGACTTCGGAGCAAGATATTCTCTAAAGATTTCAACGGATCCAGAATTTTCTAGATTCTTTGAATATAGGGTATGGTCCTTGTATTTGTCCTTGATCTCCTTCATGGTTAGCTCAATCCATTTTTCAGTTCCAACTTTTCTGAGTTTTTCCAACATATTATTCTTTATCATCAAACTTCCAACGACTAAGGTCGTTTACGGTTGCCTAAAGTTTCTGCTGCTTCATTCAGCTTTTTCAAAGTTCAATGTATTGATTCGTAAGCTGGGTGCCTTTTCAAAATTTCAGAATGAAAGATCATAATTCTAAGAGATAAATATTTTATGGATACATATAACTGTTGATGTAGATATGCTGTGAGTTTTCAAAGTACTGATAGCTGATTCTCGGTAATTGGTATGGCAGTATTCGTTACAAGATGCGGATGATTATATGATAGGGTTTCAATGAATAAATATAATGATTTATCAGAGAGATTTAAACCAAGAAGCAACGAGGTTGCTGGTACGTCTGCTGGTAATATGGTAAAATATGAAAGGTTCACCGGTAACAATAAAAGAGCACGTATATATATCAAGGTTATAATAAGGTTGTTTCGAACGAAAAGTCGAAGTTGACCTGTTGGAGCTGTGACAAAATTGGCTAATTTAGAAAGAGATTGCAAAGTTATTTTTGCTAATAAATGCCAAAGGATTTGACGCGGCTACGTGTTAAACTTTTACTCAATTGCCGAGAGTTTCTGAGGTGCATAACTATATGCATAAATCTTTTCTTCCGTAGATGCAGTGCAGTTGATTCATCTTATCAATTGAGGTGTTTTCAAGAATCATGAAGGTTTGAACGCAGATTGTAATCATCAAGATACTAATGAAGTTTAGAATGAAATCAAGTGGCAAACTTGAAGAATTGTTTAGTTTCATATGTTATAATCAATATTTTAATTCATTTTAATTGTCCAATGTTGATAGTCCCCAGTTGATAGTCCCCAGTTAGCAGCGTACAAATAATAATTCATATATAGTTTACTATATAATATTCGAATTAATTAATACGTATCGTGACCCGACATTTAAAGTGCGTAAAATAAATAACAGAATTTAAATGACGATAAATAAAATTGCGATAATTAAATTGTGATAAATAAACTGCGATAAATAAAATGTAATCAGTTAATTAGGAACAGTTAGCTGGAAACAGTTAGCGTGGATTCTTAACAAAATTTCTCATAGTTAATTTGTTTGTTTCTAATAAATTTTATTTTATCAAATGTTTTCTTCATTATGCCACTTGTTGGATTCTGATAAATCAAAATCCAAATATGAAATTGGATGAATATGGTTATTCTGTGGTGAACGGATTTATATATCGATGGATGTAAGTAGGATAGTATATGACTGTTGAAACAGATTCGAAGAACGTACAATGTAACTTATTAATGTGAAATTTAAATATTCCTCAGGTATTACCTACCCGTTAAAATATTTTCACCATTAACAGTTTGTACAAGAGAATTTTTAATTACAATCTTTATGAAAACATATATACATATATATTTTCTTCAGATGTATTCATGGATTTAATGAGTTAATATGATATTAAACTCATTTGCTTTTCGGATGGAACTAGAATAAATAATCTCTAAAACTTTAGAGATTACATAATCGCCATGTCGAATGAAAATAAATGTGGTAGAATGATACGTAGAACGAAGATCATACTCAAAGTACAGATGATGATATTGAAGCATGGATTGTTGATGGTACTGGTGCTGTTATTGATGGTACTGTTGGTGCCAGTGATGTTGCTGAAGCTGGTACATTTTGCACCATATTCTCCGAATTGATTATTCGAACGCGAAGTTCGTTGACTTATTACTCCAGGATGATTGTCGGTCGGAACGAGCGGATGAATAAGGTTCAGAATTGTGGATAGAATATAATCTTGTCGAGTTACCCTAGAAATGAGACTGAAAATGGTGTTTCGAACAGGTTCGTCGGTAAACGATTCAGGTTCATTGTCAAGAGGTGAATTCAGTTGGTGGAAGGGATTACCTTCTGCGCGTTTCCATTAATTAAGTCGACTACGAACCCATCAGATGAATTGATAATGGCTGATTGGTTGATTCATGCCGATGAGGCTGTTTTCGGAGCTTAGGTGAACATCTATGTCGGAATAGCTGTCGGAATAACTATCGGAATAGCTATTGGAATCTGAGGGACTCGAACTGGTTGCAGTATTCATCTCGTACGATCAGATGAAGGATTTTCGATAAGAAATAGATTATAGGATGTAGATTAGTACCCTGCAATACATAATTTACATATGCATATATAATACTAAAATCCCATAAGTTACGGAGGAATCTACGGAAGTTGTCAGGCAAAGTTATAGTAACAGATACGATAAGATATGAAGTAGCAGATATGATAAGACATGAATTTTGTCTATGCACTATTCATGCAGTCAATGCAGTAAAACGTGTCTAGACTAATAATGATAAGCAAATGATTCTCTAAGAATGATAAGCAGGTAATTTTTTGACACAAAATGATAAGCAAAACTTTTGACATGCAGACACGGTCGAAGTCCAGACTCACTAATGCATCCTAACCACTTATCAGTTATACACACTAATGCAGCCCTGGTTCGCTAAGACCACCGCTCTGATACCAACTGTGAAGACCCATCCTAATCCATCCGGACGAAGTCTATATTGATTATAAACGATTCATAATAGTTGATTACATCGCGAGGTACTTGACCTCTATATGATACATTTTACAAACATTGCATTCGTTTTTAAAAGACAAACTTTCATTACATCTAAAATTGACAGGCATGCATCCCATTTCATAAAATATATCAAACTATAATTGACTTAGTATTAATCTTGATGAACCCAACGACTCGAATGCAACATCTTTTGAAATATGTCATGAATGACTCCAAGTAATATCTCTAAGATGAGTAAATACACATCGGAAGATTTCTTTCGTACCTGAGAATAAACATGCTTTCAAGTGTCAACCAAAAGGTTGGTGAGTTCATAGGTTTATCATAAATAATCATTTCATAAACTTAATAGACCACAAGATTTCATATTTCCATTTCTCATAAACATACGTCCCATGCATAGAGACAAAAGTATCATTCATATGGATTGAACACCTGGTAACCGACATTCACAATTTGCATATAAGAATATCCCCATCATTCCGGGATCCTCCTTCAGACATGATATAAATTTCGAAGTACTAAAGCATCCGGTACTTCGGATGGGGCTTGTTGGGCCCGATAGATCTATCTTTAGAGTTCGCGTCAATTAGGGTGTCTGTTCCCTAATTCTTAGATTACCAGACTTAATAAAAAGGGCATATTCGATTTGATAATCCAACCATAGAATGTAGTTTCGATTACTTGTGTCTATTTCGTAAAGCATTTATCAAAAGCAGCGCATGTATTATCAGTCCCAAAAATATATATTGCAAAAGCATTTAAAAAGGGAGTAATGAAACTCACGCATATAAATATTGTAAAACAGTTAATAAAGCATTTGCATGTATTCTCAGCCCAAAAACGTAAAGAGTAAAAAGGGCAAATGAAACTCACCTAATGTATTTTGTAGTAAAAATACATATGACTATATTGAACAGTGCAGGGTTGGCCTCGGATTCACGAACCTATATCATTTATATAATTATTAAAATATATAATGGAATAACATAATTTCAGTAATTAGTATTTGTTATCTATATATTTTTAGTTATATAGAATCTATTCTAAAATCCATTAAAACTTTTACTTATATTATATCTTACTTTATATGTTATATTTATTTATTTTGTATATATATTTAAAATGATAAATATTCATATATTTAGTTGTATAAATATATCTATATATATATTATATGATCAGTATTATATTTAAAATCTTTAGTTGGTTATAAGTAAATATTTATATAACTACTATTAATATGATTGATATATTGTATATGAAATATTAATGTACTTTTAGTATATGTAAAGAGTATATTTTATGTACAAAATATTATTCTGTTTTTTTAAAAAAATATTTATAGTTTTGATAACAATGATATACTCATCATAATAATAATAATTTTATTGATAATGATAATACTAACAATAGTAATGATATTGTTTAAAATGATACTTAGGTTAATAATAACAATAATACTAATAATTACAAAAATGATAAATTAGTAATCCTAATAATAATATTATTATTCATATTGGTGACTATAATCGTAATACTAATAATAAATGGTAACTAATACTTTTATTAGTAATAATAATAATAATAATAATAACAATGATAATTATAATATGTTAACAATAACAATAATCTTAGTCATGGTAATAATGGTAATGCTTATAATACTAATTATAATGATAATTCTAATAATTATAATGATAATTCTAATAGTACTAGTAATACTTTTAACAATAATAATACTAGTAACATCATTAGTAACAATAATAATAATATAGATAATAATAATAATAATAATAATAATAATAATAATAATAATAATAATAATAATAATAATAATAATAATAATAATAATAATAATAATAATAACAAATATGAAACTACCTTTAAAAGAGTTAGAGTTTGAAGTGTTTCTAAAAAGAAATGGTCACGCCTAGGATCGAACCTAAGACCTCTTGTAAACCCGCTAACACTCTGAACCAAGGCGCTGTCGCCTACACATCTGTTTTAAACCCAGACCAAACAAATATATCCCTTCTATATGAACTGCTCTTCTCTTTCTTCTTCTTCCAAGAAGTTAATTTGACCAGAGTGAAAGGACCCGTTCATATACATTATAAACGATTCACAATAGTTGATTACATCGTGAGGTATTTGACCTCTATATGATACATTTTACAAACATTGCATTCGTTTTTAAAAGACAAACTTTCTTTACAATGAAAATTGACGGTATGCACACCATTTCATAATACATCCAACTATAATTGACTTAATAATAATCTTGATGAACTCAATGACTTGAATGCAACGTCTTTCAAAATATGCCATGAATGACTCCAAGTAATATCCTTAAAATGAGCTAATGCACAACGGAAGATTTCTTTAATACCTGAGAATAAACATGCTTTAAAGTGTCAACCAAAAGGTTGGTGAGTTCATAGGTTTATCATAACAATCATTTCTATATATTAATAGACCACAAGATTTCCGTTTATAAATATATGTACACTCGCAAGTGTATAAAATTATTCTATAAGTTGTAGGCACCCGGTAACAAGCCTTAACGTTCATGTTTTACCCTCTGAAAGTACAACAAATCAGGTGTGTTATAAAAACATCGAAGTACTAAAGCATCCCATAGTCAGGATGGGGTTCGTCAGGCCCAATAGATCTATCTTTAGGATTCGCGCCTACCGTACATAGACAGGTAGTTTAATGTTACCAAGCTAAGGGTATATTTCTGGTTTAAACCTACATAGAATTAGTTTTAGTACTTGTGCCTATTTCGTAAAAAATTTATAAAACAACGCATGTATTCTCAGCCCAAAAATATATATAAAAAGGGAGTAATGAAACTCACAATACTGTATTTTGTAGTAAAAATACATATGACGTCATTGAACAAGTGCAATGTTAGCCTTGGATTCACGAACGTATCAATATTGAGATTCAATATTGTAGGAAAAGTACGTAGATGCAACGGAGATGATAAACACTAGTTTGACTCACGAGCAATACTCTCGATCAATACCCATAACCTCCATAGCTATAACCCATAATTTCCTTAGCTTTATCCCGTTTGAAAACTTATTTTGAAATTGTCTGAGTATAACTCCGTCGTAGTATTTTATGTATACTAATAATATCATGAAATAATACAAAGAAAATATATATATGTAATTCGATTGAGAGAGTTTAGAGAAATATATTTTCAAGTTTCTATGAAATAATGAAACATATTCAATTCTATTTATAATAGATTTTTGAATTATTAAAGTATGAATTATTAAAGTAAATTATTAAAGTGAATTATTAAAGTATGAATTATTAAAATGAATTATTAAAGTGAATTATTAAAGTATGAATTATTAAAGTGAATTATTAAAGTGAATTATTAAAGTATGAATTATTAAAGTGAATTATTAAAGTGAATTATTAAAGTATGAATTATTAAAGTGAATTATTAAAGTAAATTATTAAAGTATGAATTATTAAAGTTAAAGTAAAGTAAAAGTAAAAGTAAAGTAAAGGTAAAGTTAAAGTATAGTAAAAGTATAAAACTATATACGTATAATACGTGTATAAATATATATAATATTAATTTAAATCGTTATATATATTTAATAAAATAAAATATAAATATCGTTATCTTTATCATACTGGTTAAGTAATGAGTTGTGAAAAGTGGTTCTAGATATTTATAAAAGATATATACATTTTAATAATAAAGTTCTTTTTAAACTGAAAACGTTTTTTGTACTTTTGAAACTAAATCAAATAAATATGATAATTTTATTTTCCAAAAATAAATATAGTTAAGAATCATTTTGTTAAAAGGTTAAAATAATGGAAATCGTTATATCATAAAACATTTTAGAAAAGTAGAATTATATATATTCATAATAGGTTTCAAGTTTTTAAATTACAGTCTGTTGGTGAAGCATGGGATAAAGTCCAAAGGTTTAATAAACGTATGAAATTATCTTAATGAAAAATGTCGAGTTACTTAACTTGTCGATATCCAACATCTAAGTTATTTACACTCCACGTTCTTACTTATAGATCACTTTACCATTTTCCGAATATTGTCAAAAAGAATAGATTTCTTAAATCACAATGGACCTCATAACATTGGCCCGTAATCATATCATAATGTATCTGATAATTCAATCATTTGATATTATCTCTTAATTCTGTCGATAAATATATCGAAACAAATACGTTCATGTAAAGTATCATATATCTAATACTTTGTTAATGTTTTCAGTTAATATTATATATTATATATACATATCTATATACACATAATTATTCGTGAATCGTCGAACACGGTCAAAGGGTAATTGATTACATGAATGTAGTTCCAAAATTTTTGAGAAACATTACAAATTCTGCTTATCGTGTCGGAAACATATAAAGGTTAAGTTTAAATTTGGTCAGAAATTTCAGGGTCGTCACAGTACCTACCCGTTAGAGAAATTTCGTCCCGAAATTTGATCGAGGTCTTCATGGGTAACCATAAAAATGTTTTCATGACAAATATGTGTTGATAGATAGGATTTTATTACCATAGAGTAATATGGATAAAATGATCCAATTACTCGAAGCGTATGAGTGAAGCTATCACAAAATAGTAGAATGAGGAAAATAAGTTTCGTCATAATTTTTGACGTAGTCATGGTTGAATTCCGGAATTCAAGGGATTCAAAAAAAAAAAAAAATCTTGGAAATCTATAAGATCTGTTTCTTCGAGATTTAAGGAAATTAGGATCTCTTTAATTAAATGCGATGATCTGTCCCGATTACTACGTCTGATATTTCCCTTATATATTTACCTTTTCCATTCCATTAGTTTTTAGCACCTCTATACTCAATTCCAATTTCAAAAGATTGCGAAAATGCTTAATACATTTCTAATCCTTGTCCTTATCCTTACTATAGCAACAATCATTCTCCTTTTCCAACTTCCACCGGAGGAATCTGTTTTCTTCTACTTCGCCCTTGGGGTTATAGTATTTTTAATTCTCCCGTGTCTTTATGTTCCGATAAACATTGATATACACGGTTTGTAATTTATGTGTTGTTATTGGACTTTATATTCTCCCTTACATTTCGGAGTTTCATACTTTTGTTGTCTCTTCTCGGCTTTAAGTCAAGCGAATAATGGTTTAGAATTAGTAGGTATGAAGTTTTGGATGAACATAGTTAATGTTCTAAGAAGGAAATCGTAATGGTACGATCTTGATTTGGCAAATTACCAAAATATCCGGAAAGATAGAACTATCAAGAAGATATTTTCTTAATATGTTTGGAGATTTGGTAGAATGTAAGAGTCGTGTAAATGGCACATGATGACGGTATGTTATGTGAATCATCACGTTCCATTAGAAACTCAGCATGACTTACTGTAATATAATCACGGTGATCAAGTGTCATTATATTATACTAGTTCATGCTTCAGTTCCCAACACTACTTCAAAAATATTCCTATTTTAAATTCGAAAGTTTCAGAATTTAAAAACTAAAATAGTTTCTTTTATGATGTAATACAGACATCACGAAGAGGTAAATGATTTCAGATAAAAATAATTATGGAAATATCTTCAGAAATATGGAGGATATTTATAATGAAAGATACGATGATATCTTAAAATTTCTAATATCAGAGGATGATGAAGAATATTGTCCGTAAGGGTTTAGAGTCAGGAGCAAGATATTCGATAATGACTTCAGCAGACACGGAATCATTTGGATTCTTTAAAGGTAGATTTCGTCCTTGTGATTTATCCACAGCCTTCTTCATGGTTTGCTCAATCCGTATTTTTCAGTACCAAATCTTTTCTTTTTCTGAGCTTTGCCAACACACTACTCTTTATCATTAAACTTTTTACTGTTAAGGTCGTTTATAGTTTTTGCGACTTCATCAGTATTTCGAGAACTAGTTCGCAGTTTAGGGTGTTTTTCAGAAACTTCACATTCAAAGTATATAAGTCCAGAAGATAGACACATATAATTGTTGGCGTAGACATGCTGCGAGATTTCAAAATACTGATTGCTAATTTCTGATGATTCGTATGGCAATTCTCGTTACAAGATGCAGATGAGTAAATGATGGGATTTTGATAAATATAAAGATTTTTCGAAAAGTCAAAGATCAATGAAGTTGTTAATAAGTTTACTGATAATGTGGCGATATATGAAAGGTTCCCCGGTAATAATGATGAAGGGGTAATCATTATAATAAGGCTTATTCAAATGAACAATTGAAGTTGGTTTGCTGGAGCTGTGACAAAATCGTCTATTTTTAGAAGGGATTGAAAAGTTATTTTAGCTAGTAAATACCAAAAGGTCTGACATGGATACATGTTAAATTATGACTTTGGTTTCAAGAGTTTTTCAGGTACGTAACTGTGGATAACATGTGGTTGGATCATCATCTCGATTGTTCATTATTTGAAGTGTCTTCAGGTATTTCGAAGGGCTTGAACACAGATTATAATCGTTAATATACATACGATGTTCTAACACAGTTTTGAAGTTAAAGTATAGCTTTGAAAGGTGTAAGAATCTAAGAGTGATGATATCGGTTATAACTTGAATTGAATTCGGCGATTTCAAAATCAGAATATGTAATTAGATTTTTGAATGAGTATGGTTGTTTTGATTTCTATAAAAGAATGTATATTGTTGTGAAAGTAGGGAGTATAATGGATGATTTGCTGAATCAGATTCGAAGAATGTAACATATTAATTGTGAATTTATATATCTCACGGGTATTACCTACCCGTTAAAAAAAATGTCACAATTAATATTTTGTACAAAAGAATTTTATTACAGTCTTTATGGAAATATATGTGTATATTTCTTCAGATGTAATATAGATTTAATGAGTTAATAATAAATTAAACTCACTTGATTTATGGTTAAGGCTAGGATAGATAATTTCTAAACTTTAGAAATTTCATAATCGTCGTAGAATGTTTTCCCAATGAATTTATGAATTAATACTTCATCGTTGTGGTATTCCTTAGTATCTACAGGGCGTATGACGTCGATGCTCATGGGACAGATTGTGAAGTTGAGGTTTGCGATGCGGTTGTTGTTGGTGGTGGTAATGGTACTGTTGATGTTGTTGATGGTGGTACTGGTTATGTTGCTGGTGCTGCTGCTGGTGTTTGTAACCTTTGCACCATATTCTCCAAAGCCACTACCCGAGCGCGAAGCTCGTTAACTTCTTCTATTACACCGGGGTGATTGTCGGTTCGGATGAGTGGATAAATAAGATCTAGAATTTGGTGTAGTATATAATCATGACGAGATACTCTGGAAATGAGAGAGAAAATGGTGTTTCGGACAGGTTCGCCGGTAAGTGCTTCAGGTTCATTGTGAAGGTTCTTCGTATGCCCGAGAGACATATTAAATTAATGTGGCTAATGTGTTATGATCCAAGTCGGGTCATACCCAATAACAAGCTTACCGACACCTTATGTGTATTTAATCTTAGCGATTGGATCGTTGATTAAATACGCGACACTTGAACTTTAAGAAAATGGCTTTCTTAAATTATTACTTGATGTATATTTATATGAATCATGGAATAATTTATATGATATGGATTTAATTATTTATAGGTTAAATAATTAATTAATTATGTTACATTTTATAAAATAGGTTTTATAAATGATGTAAACATAATAAATAAAATGGAAGTTTTATAAAATGTATTTTATAAATTAAGTTTTATAAAATGTAATTTTATAAAATAAATCCATTTTATTTAATATTAGTAGTGGCCTTGGAGTTGTGCATACACATGCTAGAGATGCCATTCCTTTGGTCATGCTTTTCCATATATTCATATACATGTTCCTTGACTTCTTGGAACAACATACATGCAATATACTTCAAAAAAACTGCACCAAACTCCTCCCATCTACTGCTGTCCAGCCGTGACTTTTAGGGAAGAAAAGAGGGTTCAAAGTTTGGTTTTTGCAAGTATAATTCAAGTGTTTATAAATCCTAACTAAGGCTAGGTGTTGGTGCATAAGTTTGGGGTATAACTACTTGAGGTTTCATCCATTTGAAGCTCTATTCTTCATCATCATCTTCATCATCAACTACATAGCTTGGAGAAGGTATAATCTCTTATCTATCTTGTAGTTTGTAAGTATGTTTCACAACTTGATCCTAATTGGGATTTAACTTTAATTGGTTAAAGTTTAACAAGTCTAAAATTGGTAATTAACATGCTTCCGCTTTCTTAATTATAAAATGGTTTAAGTATATTATGAACTTGTTAAATCCCAACAATGGTATCTAGAGCCGAAGTTGATGGAATATGCTTCGAGATGATTTATTAAACCCACTATAATTTTGCATTCTATGAACATGCATGAAGTAGAATGTAAAATTTTCGGTTTTGGGTGGTTAGTCATTTTGGCCAAAATCACTTGTGATTCTGCATTCTGTATTGTCAATCACTTGTGATTCTGTACTGCCAATCACTTGTGATTCTGTACTGCCAATCACTTGTGATTCTGTACTGCCGATCACTTGTGATTCTGTACTGCCAATCACTTGTGATTCTGTACTGCCGATCACTTGTGATTCTGTACTGCCAATCACTTGTGATTCTGTATTGCCTATCTCTTATGTAGTTAAAGTTCACAATCTAAGCCTTGACCTTGTGTTTGGTTGCATTCATGGTTGATTGATATTTATTCAATTGGTTTGTAATAATATTTATTCATTTGGCATGTAATAATTCATTTGGTTATGTAATTTATTTTATATTTGGTATGTAAAATAGATTAGGTTGTATTTCATTTTCTAGAAAAATGTATTAGGATACATATTTTGTAAAAAAATGAAGATACAAGATGATGAAGACTTGAAGAACACAAGGAGCATATGGATGCAAGGTTAAGTGGGAGATTTGAAATCTCCTACTTTGTATTATTACCCCTTAACCCGGTGACATTTGTTTTCGGCTAAACAAATGTCCACCAAAATGGCTAGATTGTGAACATACTTGTTTTGCAATGTGGTTGTTTGTTTGTTTATTGTATTGTATGTTTGGTTGATACAATTAATCACAAGATAACAACAAGCAAAACGACAATTTAATTGGTTAAATTAGACGTATTAATAACATGCAAGACGACAATTTAATTGGTTAAATTAAAAGCAACTAAAGACCTTAATAAATGGTTATTAAGAACAAGAAAAGGATCACATATATATAAAATGGTTTATATCAAATAATTGGCAAATTACAAGACATGAAAGTGGTTTTTCATAAGTACCATATACTAAATGCATGTTGGTGTATGGCATAAAAGTTTTCTCATACTAGAATAAACGAAAACTTAAAATCCCTTTTACAAACAAGGTAAACAAGTTTAACGCCATCCTTTTGTGAGACACTTAAACATAGTAGGGAACTCATAAATGGGATAAAGGTCACCTAACCGTTATGAGCTAACAAATATGGTTAAGGTAAAATTCACATGCTTGTGGGATAAAGGTCACCTAACCACTTGTATGTTAATTTTACATGTTTACACAAGTAGGACGACTTGATTTGGGAATCATGAACTTAGGGTCACCGAAGCATGAGGAACAAATAGGCGTTGATGGGATAAATATGCCATGCAAAAGGATTGCATGATCCCATAATTTAGAAGTTGCAAAAGGATTGCAATTGTCATATAATGACTACCTAGCTAAATCAAATGACGGGATAAAGGTCACCTAACCGAAATTTAGTTTACCGTTGGATTCTAAAATTTAATATATATATCAATTGGATTTAAAGGGTATTGATTGTTAAATTTAAAATCGATACTTAAATGAACTTTGTTAAATTTTGTAGATGGCCGCCAATAACAACAACATGAAAAACGCACCTATTAACTTGAACAACCTATCGTTAAGGTCTCTCCTCGAGAATGACAAACTCAACCATACGAACTTTATGGATTGGTTCCGCAATCTTAGGATTGTCCTCAAACTTGAGGATAAGGCGTATGTGTTGGAAGACCCCATTCCCGATCAACCCGATGAGGATGATACGGAAGGCATGGCTTATTGGGATAAGTATTGCGCCGATTCGGTGCAAGTCGCTTGCCTAATGCTTGGGACTATGATACCCGAACTCCAAAAGGATTTCGAGCATCATACTGCATACGACATGATCACGCAATTGAAGGAGATGTTCCTTCAACAAGCTCGTGTCGAGCGCTTTGAAACGGTCCGAGCGCTTCACATGTTGTATGGACGACTCCCAATCCGTTTCATCTTATGTCCTTAAGATGAAAAGCCTCATTGATCGCACAAACCGTCTTAATCTAAACATATCTAATGAGCTTGCCACGGATCTTATCCTAAACTCCTTGTCAAAGAGGTTTGACCAATTTGTAATTAATTACAATATGAATGGGATGGATAAGACCATTGGCGAACTTCATGGCATGCTTAGAACGGCAGAAACTAGCATGGGTAAGAGGGCTTTACCCGTGCTAATGGTCAATGATGGTGGGTCCAAAGGTAATAACACCTCTAAGCCAAAGGCGGCTAAGAGGAAAGGACCCGCCCATCAAGGCAAGGGAAAGGGGAGGATGGTTACCCCAACCAAAAACAAGAACAAGAAGCAAAAGGTTGCCGGACAAGCAAACCCCAAGGAAGACCCGTGCTTTGGTTGCGGTGAAATGGGTCACTGGAAACGCAACTGCCCGGTCTACCTTAAGGAGTTGAAGGAAAAGAGGGATGCGGGGCAAACCTCAGGTAATGTATATATGGTATATATAGAGCTTAGTATTACTTATTCTAATACATGGGTATTAGACACTGGATGTGGAACTCACATTTGCAATTCTTTGCAGGGATTCAAAAGAAGTAGCAAGCAAGCGGGAACATCAAGTCTCTTTATGGGTAATGGAGCTAAAGTGCAAGTGAAGGCTCAAGGAGACTTTGTATTAAAGCTTCCAAGTGGTTTGGAACTTATTTTGAACAATGTTTTGTATGCACCAGATTTATGTCGAAACATTATTTCAGTTTCCCGTTTAAAACAATGTGGTTTTTATCTTAATTTTGTTAATGATGATATCCACGTTTATTTAGATAATGTATTCTATTTTAAGGCTTCGCCTTCAAATGGAATTTATGAATTGGTTCATGATGACACATCATCTAGTAGCTCAATATACCATACTAGCACCAAGAAACTCAAAAGGGATTTGAGTGATTCCTACTTATGGCATTGTCGCCTTGGTCACATAAACAAGAACCGAATGCATACACTTCAAAAGAATGGACTTTTGAAATCAAATGAACTAGACTCGTTTGATGTATGTGAGTCTTGTTTACAAGGCAAAATGACTAAATCACCTTTCAAAGGGACCTATGAAAGGGCTAAGGACTTATTGGGATTAATACATTCGGATGTATGTGGACCCTTTAAGCCCATAACTAGGAATGGTGAAAGATACTTCGTTACTTTCATTGATGACTTCAGCCGTTTCGGATATGTCTACTTGTTAAAACATAAGGATGAAACTTTTGAAGCATTCAAAGAGTATCAAAATGAAGTACAAAATCAACTCAATAAGACAATCAAGGTACTTCATACCGATAGAGGAGGTGAATACCTAAGCGATGCTTTCCAAGATCATCTTAGAAGTTGTGGGATTATCTCACAACTCACTCCTCCTGGAACACCCCAACGGAATGGAGTTTCCGAAAGGAGGAACCGAACCCTAATGGATATGGTTCGATCTATGATGGCTAGAAGCTCGTTACCTCTATCATTTTGGGGTTATTATTTATGCTCCGCGGCTCATATTTTAAATATGGCCCCAACCAAGAAAGTGGAACGAACACCTCATGAGATGTGGTTTGGAAAACCTCCATCTCTATCATACTTAAAGGTATGGGGATGTGAAGCTTACCCTAAGCGTTACGTCCCTAATAAGTTGAATGCTCGATCCACGAAGTGTATCTTCATAGGATATCCCAAGGATGATATGGGATATTATTTCTATGATCCATCCGAGCAGAATGTATTTGTTGCTCGAAAGGCGGAATTCCTTGAAACTAAGTTCCTAATGGAAGAAAATAGTGAAAGGAAGATAGATCTTGAGGAGGTTCAAGATCAAGTAGATGATACACAATTGGCTGACACTAGCACTCAACATGAAAATGTTGAGAGTGATCAAATGGATGATCAAAATACACAAGACGTTCGCAGATCTGGTAGGATTAGTAATCCTCCTGAGAGATATGGGTTTCTCATGGATGGTTGCTATGTGGTTGATTTGGATGAGCCAACAAACTACCATGATGCTTTATCAAGGATTGATAAGGATAAATGGCAGGAAGCCATGAACGCTGAGATGCAATCCATGTATGACAACCAAGTTTGGGAACTTGTTGAACAACCTACTGGCTCAAGGCTAGTTGATTGTAAATGGCTTTTCAAAATGAAAACCGACATACATGGAAACTTGGATACATATAAAGCTAGACTTGTAGCAAAAGGTTTCACTCAATCTCAAGGGGTTGACTATGATGAAACTTTTTCGCCTGTGGCAATGCTAACGTCTATTAGGATATTACTTGCCATTGCTGCTCATTATGATTATGAAATATGGCAAATGGATGTCAAGACCGCTTTCCTAAATGGACATCTTGAGGAAGATGTCTATATGGTTCAGCCTGAAGGTTTTGTTGATCCGAAGTGTCCTAAAAGGGTATGCAAGTTAAAGAAGTCAATCTACGGATTGAAACAAGCATCTAGAATGTGGAATCATCTTTTTAATGAGGAAGCCAAGAAATTTGGCTTCATTAAAAATGGTGATGAAGCTTGTGTATACAAGAAGGCTAGTGGGAGCACAATCATGTTCCTTGTACTATATGTGGATGATATATTGTTATTTGGAAATGATATTTCGGAAATGCAAAGTGTGAAAACTTGGCTAAGTAAATGCTTCTCCATTAAGGATCTTGGAGAAGCACAATATGTCTTGGGGATTGGGATCTACAGGGAAAGATCCAAGAAATTGATAGGTTTGAATCAAAGTGCATACATTGAAAAGATCTTGAAAAGGTTCAAGATGGAGAACTCTAAGAAAGGTTTAGTACCTATTCAAAGAGGAACACTCCTTAGTTCATCTCAGTGTCCCACCACGAAAGATGAACAGGAGAGAATGAAGAAAGTCCCATATGCATCTGCTATTGGGTCAATCATGTATGCAATGATATGCACTAGACCGGATGTGTCATGCGCTCTTAGCTTGACAAGTAGATACCAGAATAACCCAGGAAACAGTCATTGGATTGCGGTTAAAAGTATATTGAAATACCTTAGGAGGACTAAAGATAGGTTTCTTATATACGGGTCTAGTGAGGAGGAACTCGCTGTAAAAGGTTACGTGGACGCGAGTTTCCAAACTGATCGAGATGATTCTCGATCACAATCCGGTTATGTCTTCACGTTAAATGGAGGTGCAGTCTCTTGGAAGAGTTCAAAACAGGATGTTGTTGCTTTATCCACTACAGAGTCGGAGTACATCGCCGCATCATTGGCAGCTCAGGAAGCTGCATGGATGAAGAAATTCATCGACGACTTAGGAGCAGTCCCTTCCATTCAGGACCCTCTTGAGATCTTTTGTGACAACGAGGGTGCGATTGCTCAAATCAAGGAACCTCGTGCTCACCAAAAGACCCGTCACATTGAGCGGAGATTCAACTACATAAGGGATGAAGTTGAAAAAGGAAAGATATGTATTCGCAAAGTTCACACAGATCTTAATATAGCGGATCCTCTCACGAAGCTCTTACATGGAGCAAAACATACTGGACCTGTTTGTGCATTAGGGCTTCGATATTCTAGTGATTGGTCATGATCTGTTTAAGTATTGTAACGGAACGAAATTGTTCAAACTCATTAATATAATTATGGTATTAATTTATTTTGAGTCATGTTCCTATTTTGCATATTTATCCATGAATAAGTAATTATTCTAAAATTCCGTAGTCGATCACATTCGTGGGAACAAGTGTGAGGTTTAGACTATTATGAACTTGGATTGGTATACATTCAGGTTGAATATGGGGCAAGGTTGCAACCAAGGTTCATAGATATTTGTGGGACACAAATATTGGAAGACCCGCTCTCAAGACTTACTAAATAGAGCCTTTGTGGTTGATCACTTGTAATCTTGAGTAAAGGCGAATATCATTGTATCCTCTGACCTGAGATACATATTGGGTTCGGATATTTACCAAGTATTGTGCCTTGATTCTTTCCTTCGCTATTCTGAAATATGGTAGCTCACAAGGAAGAGCTCAGGTATAATGCAAGGTACATATTTAGGACGTATGTAGTCAATATGGAATTTGTCCCTCTTATTCGTTGAGAGTCAGATGTCTAAGGCCTGATAAAGTTAAATCTAAAAGAGAGTGATCACTCTGTATCTCTTGGATTTAACATGACATCTAGGACGAAAGGAAATAATGAAAGATTCACCTATTTATATTCGAGGTGGGAACTCGAAAGGGATGATGTTATTGAATGGCACAAAGTCATACCATATTGGGGGTGATGGACGGTCGTTAGGTGGTATCCATCACTTGCATTAATTTCTTATGTTTCTCATGCAAGTGGGAGATTGAAGGTTCTTCGTATGCCCGAGAGACATATTAAATTAATGTGGCTAATGTGTTATGATCCAAGTCGGGTCATACCCAATAACAAGCTTACTGACACCTTATGTGTATTTAATCTTAACGATTAGATCGTTGATTAAATACGCGACACTTGAACTTTAAGAAAATGGCTTTCTTAAATTATTACTTGATGTATATTTATATGAATCATGGAATAATTTATATGATATGGATTTAATTATTTATAGGTTAAATAATTAATTAATTATGTTACATTTTATAAAATAGGTTTTATAAATGATGTAAACATAATAAATAAAATGGAAGTTTTATAAAATGTATTTTATAAATTAAGTTTTATAAAATGTAATTTTATAAAATAAATCCATTTTATTTAATATTAGTAGTGGCCTTGGAGTTGTCCATACACATGCTAGAGATGCCATTCCTTTGGTCATGCTTTTCCATATATCCATATACATGTTCCTTGACTTCTTGGAACAACATACATGCAATATACTTCAAAAAAACTGCACCAAACTCCTCCCATCTGCTGCTGTCCAGCCGTGACTTTAAGGGAAGAAAAGAGGGTTCAAATTTTGGTTTTTGCAAGTATAATTCAAGTGTTTATAAATCCTAACTAAGGCTAGGTGTTGATGCATAAGTTTGGGGTATAACTACTTGAGGTTTCATCCATTTGAAGCTCTATTCTTCATCATCATCTTCATCATCAACTACATAGCTTGGAGAAGGTATAATCTCTTATCTATCTTGTAGTTTGTAAGTATGTTTCACAACTTGATCCTAATTGGGATTTAACTTTAATTGGTTAAAGTTTAACAAGTCTAAAATTGGTAATTAACATGCTTCCGCTTTCTTAATTATAAAATGGTTTAAGTATATTATGAACTTGTTAAATCCCAACAATGGTATCTAGAGCCGAAGTTGATGGAATATGCTTCGAGATGATTTATTAAACCCACTATAATTTTGCATTCTATGAACATGCATGAAGTAGAATGTAAAATTTTCGGTTTTGGGTGGTTTGTCATTTTGGCCAAAATCACTTGTGATTCTGCATTCTGTATTGTCAATCACTTGTGATTCTGTACTGCCAATCACTTGTGATTCTGTACTGCCGATCACTTGTGATTCTGTACTCCCGATCACTTGTGATTCTGTACTGCCGATCACTTGTGATTCTGTACTGCCAATCACTTGTGATTCTGTATTGCCTATCTCTTATGTAGTTAAAGTTCACAATCTAAGCCTTGACCTTGTGTTTGGTTGCATGCATGGTTGATTGATATTTATTCAATTGGTTTGTAATAATATTTATTCATTTGGCATGTAATAATTCATTTGGTTATGTAATTTATTTTATATTTGGTATGTAAAATAGATTATGTTGTATTTCATTTTCTAGAAAAATGTATTAGGATACATATTTTGTAAAAAAATGAAGATACAAGATGATGAAGACTTGAAGAACACAAGGAGCATATGGATGCAAGGTTAAGTGGGAGATTTGAAATCTCCTACTTTGTATTATTACCCCTTAACCCGGTGACATTTGTTTTCGGCTAAACAAATGTCCACCAAAATGGCTAGATTGTGAACATACTTGTTTTGCAATGTGGTTGTTTGTTTGTTTATTGTATTGTATGTTTGGTTGATACAATTAATCACAAGATAACAACAAGCAAAACGACAATTTAATTAGTTAAATTAGACGTATTAATAACATGCAAGACGACAATTTAATTGGTTAAATTAAAAGCAACTAAAGACCTTAATAAATGGTTATTAAGAACAAGAAAATGATCACATATATATAAAATGGTTTATATCAAATAATTGGCAAATTACAAGACATGAAAGTGGTTTTTCATAAGTACCATACACTAAATGCATGTTGGTGTATGGCATAAAAGCTTTCTCATACTAGAATAAACGAAAACTTAAAATCCCTTTTACAAACAAGGTAAACAAGTTTAACGCCATCCTTTTGTGAGACACTTAAACATAGTAGGGAACTCATAAATGGGATAAAGGTCACCTAACCGTTATGGGCTAACTAATATGGTTAAGGTAAAATTCGCATGCTTGTGGGATAAAGGTCACCTAACCACTTGTATGTTAATTTTACATGTTTACACAAGTAGGACGACTTGATTTGGGAATCATGAACTTAGGGTCACCGAAGCATGAGGAACAAATAGGCGTTGATGGGATAAATATGCCATGCAAAAGGATTGCATGATCCCATAATTTAGAAGTTGCAAAAGGATTGCAATTGTCATATAATGACTACCTAGCTAAATCAAATGACGGGATAAAGGTCACCTAACCGAAATTTGGTTTACCGTTGGATTCTAAAATTTAATATATATATCAATTGGATTTAAAGGGTATTGATTGTTAAATTTAAAATCGATACTTAAATGAACTTTGTTAAATTTTGTAGATGGCCGCCAATAACACCCAATAACAACAACATGCAAAACGCACCTATTAACTTGAACAACCTATCGTTAAGGTCTCTCCTCGAGAAAGACAAACTCAACCATACGAACTTTATGGATTGGTTCCGCAATCTTAGGATTGTCCTCAAACTTGAGGATAAGGCGTATGTGTTGGAAGACCCCATTCCCGATCAACCCGATGAGGATGATACGGAAGGCATGGCTTATTGGGATAAGTATTGCACCGATTCGGTGCAAGTCGCTTGCCTAATGCTTGGGACTAAGATACCCGAACTCCAAAAGGATTTCGAGCATCATACTGCATACGACATGATCACGCAATTGAAGGAGATGTTCCTTCAAAAAGCTCGTGTCGAGAGCTTTGAAACGGTCCGAGCGCTTCATGCATGTCGTATGGACGACTCCCTATCCGTTTCATCTTATGTCCTTAATATGAAAAGCCTCATTGATCGTGCAAACCGTCTTAATCTAAACATATCTAATGAGCTTGCCACGGATCTTATCCTAAACTCCTTGTCAAAGAGGTTTGACCAATTTGTAATTAATTACAATATGAATGGGATGGATAAGACCATTGGCGAACTTCATGGCATGCTTAGAACGGCGGAAACTAGCATGGGTAAGAGGGCTTTACCCGTGCTAATGGTCAATGATGGTGGGTCCAAAGGTAATAACACCTCTAAGCCAAAGGCAGCTAAGAGGAAAGGACCCGCCCATCAAGGCAAGGGAAAGGGGAGGATGGTTACCTCAACCAAAAACAAGAACAAGAAGCAAAAGGTTGCCGGACAAGCAAACCCCAAGGAAGACCCGTGCTTCGGTTGCGGTGAAATGGGTCACTGGAAACGCAACTGCCCAGTTTACCTTAAGGAGTTGAAGGAAAAGAGGGATGCGGGGCAAACCTCAGGTAATGTATATATGGTATATATAGAGCTTAGTATTACTTCTTCTAATACATGGGTATTAGACACTGGATGTGGAACTCACATTTGCAATTCTTTGCAGGGGTTCAAAAGAAGTAGCAAGCAAGCGGGAACATCAAGTCTCTTTATGGGTAATGGAGCCAAAGTGCAAGTGAAGGCTCAAGGAGACTTTGTATTAAAGCTTCCAAGTGGTTTGGAACTTATTTTGAACAATGTTTTGTATGCACCAGATTTATGTCCAAACATTATTTCAGTTTCCCGTTTAAAACAATGTGGTTTTTATCTTAATTTTGTTAATGATGATATCCACGTTTATTTAGATAATGTATTCTATTTTAAGGCTTCGCCTTCAAATGGAATTTATGAATTGGTTCATGATGACACATCATCTAGTAGCTCAATATACCATACTAGCACCAAGAAACTCAAAAGGGATTTGAGTGATTCCTACTTATGGCATTGTTGCCTTGGTCAATCATGTATGCAATGATATGCACTAGACCGGATGTGTCATGCGCTCTTAGATTGACAAGTAGATACCAGAATAACCCAGGAAATAGTCATTGGATTGCGGTTAAAAGTATATTGAAATACCTTAGGAGGACTAAAGATATGTTTCTTATATACGGGTCTGGTGAGGAGGAACTCGCTGTAAAAGGTTACGTGGACGCGAGTTTCCAAACTGATCGAGATGATTCTCGATCACAATCCGGTTATGTCTTCACGTTAAATGGAGGTGCAGTCTCTTGGAAGAGTTCAAAATAGGATGTTGTTGCTTTATCCACTACAGAGTCGGAGTACATCGCCGCATCATTGGCAGCTTAGGAAGCTGCATGGATGAAGAAATTCATCGACGACTTAGGAGTAGTCCCTTCCATTCAGGACCCTCTTGAGATCTTTTGTGACAACAAGGGTGCGATTGCTCAAATCAAGGAACCTCGTGCTCACCAAAAGACCCGTCACATTGAGCGGAGATTCAACTACATAAGGGATGAAGTTGAAAAAGGAAAGATATGTATTCGCAAAGTTCGCACAGATCTTAATATAGCGGATCCTCTCACGAAGCTCTTACATGGAGCAAAACATACTGGACATGTTTGTGCATTAGGGCTTCGATATTCTAGTGATTGGTCATGATCTGTTTAAGTATTGTAACGGAACGAAATTGTTCAAACTCATTAATATAATTATGGTATTAATTTTTTTTGAGTCATGTTCCTATTTTGCATATTTATCCATGAATAAGTAATTATTCTAAAATTCCGTAGTCGATCACATTCGTGGGAACAAGTGTGAGGTTTAGACTATTATGAACTTGGATTGGTATACATTCAGGTTGAATGTGGGGCAAGGTTGCAACCAAGGTTCATAGATATTTGTGGGACACAAATATTGGAAGACCCGCTCTCAAGACTTACTAAATAGAGCCTTTGTGGTTGATCACTTGTAATCTTGAGTAAAGGCGAATATCATTGTATCCTCTGACCTGAGATACATATTGGGTTCGGATATTTACCAAGTATTGTGCCTTGATTCTTTCCTTCGCTATTCTGAAATATGGTAGCTCACAAGGAAGAGCTCAGGTATAATGCAAGGTACATATTTAGGACGTATGTAGTCAAGATGGAATTTGTCCCTCTTATTCGTTGAGAGTCAGATGTCTAAGGCCTGATAAAGTTAAATCTAAAAGAGAGTGATCACTCTGTATCTCTTGGATTTAACATGACATCTAGGACGAAAGGAAATAATTAAAGATTCACCTATTCATATTTGAGGTGGGAACTCGAAAGGGATGATGTTATTGAATGGCACAAAGTCATAGCATATTGGGGGTGATGGACGGTCGTTAGGTGGTATCCATCACTTGCATTAATTTCTTATGTTTCTCATGCAAGTGGGAGATTGAAGGTTCTTCGTATGCTCGAGAGACATATTAAATTAATGTGGCTAATGTTCTATGATCCAAGTCAGGTCATACCCAATAACAAGCTTACCGACACCTTATGTGTATTTAATCTTAGCGATTGGATCGTTGATTAAATACGCGACACTTGAACTTTAAGAAAATGGCTTTCTTAAATTATTACTTGATGTATATTTATATGAATCATGGAATAATTTATATGATATGGATTTAATTATTTATAGGTTAAATAATTAATTAATTATGTTACATTTTATAAAATAGGTTTTATAAATGATGTAAACATAATAAATAAAATGGAAGTTTTATAAAATGTATTTTATAAATTAAGTTTTATAAAATGTAATTTTATAAAATAAATCCATTTTATTTAATATTAGTAGTGGCCTTGGAGTTGTGCATACACATGCTAGAGATGTCATTCCTTTGGTCATGCTTTTCCATATATCCATATACATGTTCCTTGACTTCTTGGAACAACATACATGCAATATACTTCAAAAAAACTGCACCAAACTCCTCCCATCTGCTGCTGTCCAGCCGTGACTTTTAGGGAAGAAAAGAGGGTTCAAAGTTTGGTTTTTGCAAGTATAATTCAAGTGTTTATAAATCCTAACTAAGGCTAGGTGTTGGTGCATAAGTTTGGGGTATAAGTACTTGAGGTTTCATCCATTTGAAGCTCTATTCTTCATCATCATCTTCATCATCAACTACATAGCTTGGAGAAGGTATAATATCTTATCTATCTTGTAGTTTGTAAGTATGTTTCACAACTTGATCCTAATTGGGATTTAACTTTAATTGGTTAAAGTTTAACAAGTCTAAAATTGGTAATTAACATGCTTCTGCTTTCTTAATTATAAAATGGTTTAAGTATATTATGAACTTGTTAAATCCCAACACATTGCCAAGAGGGCAATGTGGTGGATGGAAAGGATCGCCTTTTTCTTGTCTCCAATGATTAAGGAGGCTACGAACCCATCCCCAATTCATCCAGAATAGATGATGGCTGATTGGTTGATCCATTCCAGTCACACTGCTTTCGGAGCTTGAGTGGGATTCCATTTCGGAATCCGAGGAACTTGAACTGATGACGAATTCCATTTCGTACGATTTGATAAAGGATTTTTTGATACGAAATGATTTTCCGGCTATCGGGTGGTATTCTAACTACATAGAATATCTATATATATAGATCAAAATATTTCATAGATTACGGAGGAATTTACGGAATATGTCAGGCAAAGTTTACGGTAATAGATACGATAAGATATGATTTAGCAGATACGCTAAGATATGAATTTTGTCTATACACTATTCATGCAATCAATGCAGAAATACGTGTCTAGACTAAGAATGATAAGCAGGTAATTTCCTAAGGATGGTAAGTAGATGATTTCCTACTAAAAATGATAAACAAAACTTTTGACATGCAGACACAGTCGAAGTCCAGACTCACTAATGCATCTTAACAACTATCAGTTAGACACACTAATGCAAGACCTGGTTCGCTAAGACCACCGCTCTGATACCAACTGAAAGGACCCGTTCATATACATTATAAATGATTCACAATAGTTGATTACATCGCGAGGTATTTGACCTCTATATGATACATTTTACAAACATTGCATTCGTTTTTAAAAGACAAACTTTCTTTACAACGAAAATTGACGGTATGCACACCATTTCATAATACATCTAACTATAATTGACTTAATAATAATCTTGATGAACTCAATGACTTGAATGCAACGTCTTTCAAAATATGCCATGAATGACTCCAAGTAATATCCTTAAAATGAGCTAATGCATAGCGGAAGATTTCTTTAATACCTGAGAATAAACATGCTTTAAAGTGTCAGCCAAAAGGTTGGTGAGTTCATAGGTTTATCATAACAATCATTTCAATATATTAATAGACCACAAGATTTCCGTTTATAAATATATGTACACTCGCAAGTGTATAAAATTATTCTATAAGTTGTAGGCACCCGGTAACAAGCCTTAACGTTCATGTTTTACCCTCTGAAAGTACAACGAATCAGGTGTGTTATATAAACATCGAAGTACTAAAGCATCCCATAGTCAGGATGGGGTTTGTCAGGCCCAATAGATCTATCTTTAGGATTCGCGCCTACCGTACATAGACAGGTAGTTTAATGTTACCAAGCTAAGGGTATATTTCTGGTTTAAACCCACATAGAATTAGTTTTAGTACTTGTGCCTATTTCGTAAAACATTTATAAAACAACGCATGTATTCTCAGCCCAAACATATATATAAAAAGGGAGTAATGAAACTCACAATACTGTATTTTGTAGAAAAAATACATATGACGTCATTGAACAAGTGCAATGTTGGCCTTGGATTCACGAACGTATCAATATTGAGATTCAATATTGCAGGAAAAGTACGTAGACGCAACGGAGATGATAAACACTAGTTTGACTCACGAGCAATACTCTCGATCAGTACCCATAACCTCCATTGCTATAACCCATAATTTCCTTAGCTTTATCCCGTTTGAAAACTTATTTTGAAATTGTCTGAGTATAACTCCGTCGTAGTATTTTATGTATACTAATAATATCATGAAATAATACAAAGAAAATATATATATGTAATTCGATTGAGAGAGTTTAGAGAAATATATTTTCAAGTTTCTATGAAATAATGAAACCTATTCAATTCTATTTATAATAGATTTTTGAATTATTAAAGTATGAATTATTAAAGTGAATTATTAAAGTGAATTATTAAAGTATGAATTATTAAAGTGAATTATTAAAGTGAATTATTAAAGTATGAATTATTAAAGTGAATTATTAAAGTATGAATTATTAAAGTGAATTATTAAAGTGAATTATTAAAGTATGAATTATTAAAGTGAATTATTAAAGTGAATTATTAAAGTATGAATTATTAAAGTGAATTATTAAAGTATGAATTATTAAAGTTAAAGTAAAGTAAAAGTAAAAGTAAAGTAAAGGTAAAGTTAAAGTATAGTAAAAGTATAAAACTATATACGTATAATACGCGTATAAATATATATAATATTAATTTAAATCGTTATATATATTTAATAAAATAAAATATAAATATCGTTATCTTTATCAGACTGGTTAAGTAATGAGTTGTCAAAAGTGGTTCTAGATATTTATAAAAGATATATACATTTTAATAATAAAGTTCTTTTTAAACTGAAAACGTTTTTTGTACTTTTGAAACTAAATCAAATAAATATGATAATTTTGTTTTCCAAAACTAAATATAGTTAAGAATCATTTTGTTAAAAGGTTAAAATAATGGAAATCGTTATATCATAAAATATTTTAGAAAAGTAGAATTATATATATTCATAATAGGTTTCAAGTTTTTAAATTACAGTCTGTTGGTGAAGCATGAGATAAAGTCCAAAGGTTTAATAAACGTATGAAATTATCTTAATGAAAAATGTCGAGTTACTTAACTTGTCGATATCCAACATCTAAGTTATTTACACTCCACGTTCTTACTTATAGATCACTTTACCATTTTCCGAATATTGTCAAAAAGAATAGATTTCTTAAATCACAATGGACCTCATAACATTGGCCCGTAATCATATCATAATGTATCTGATAATTCAATCATTTGATATTATCTCTTAATTCGGTCGATAAATATATCGAAACAAATACGTTCATGTAAAGTATCATATATCTAATACTTTGTTAATGTTTTCAGTTAATATTATATATTATATATACATATCTATATACACATAATTGTTCGTGAATCGTCGAACACGGTCAAAGGGTAATTGATTACATGAATGTAGTTCCAAACTTTTTGAGAAACATTACAAATTCTGCTTATCGTGTCGGAAACATATAAAGGTTAAGTTTAAATTTGGTCAGAAATTTCAGGGTCGTCACACAAAGGGATCATAACAACAAAGCAAAGAGTTGGTAAATGGATTTACAACAAAACGGTTGTGGGGGATTTCAATTTACAAATCTGAAGTAAGACAAAATTTTAAAAAAATAGAAATCATCCTCGTTGTCTTTCATACTCGCCATCATCATTATCATTTGTTCCATCATCTTCAACGTGACATTATTACTCGGTTATTAAGAACGGACAAAAGATCAAGAAAAAGAAATGTGTTTGGTCTTGGTTCTAATAGTAGCAATAACCCTCGCTTTTGTTTGTTGTATTTCGAACGCGAAGGAAACAATGGCTGCTTTGCAGCTGCAGGATTGACAACATTACTTACAGCCCAAGAAATGGGCTTACAGCCGAAGTTAAACCCAAATCAGATTTTCAGTCCAATAAGTAAGTTTAACTGGCCCAAATTGAATTCTTTAACAGTCCATTATGAATCCAGCACTCCAGCTCGTCAACTAGCTTTCTAAATTGGTTTTCATAACATGACCCTACAATATTCTTATCATCTTATCAATTATAACCCAAGTGGACATTATTTGTGTACTTTACAACTGTCTAAACAAAAGACAAAAGGAAACGCAATAATAGCGAGAATATATATCTGTAGCATGATGTAACATAAATAAAGCCGTAGGGACAGTTGCAGGATGATCATCGGTGATTATAAGTCATGATGGTTGTGGTGGTTGTCGAAAAGAAATAGAATTATGACTGTAGCGGTAGCAGCGAAATAGTAATTAAATATCAACATGACAGCAGCTAGAATGGTATTGTTGAGGTGCGTTTTGGGTGATCGTTTAATCAGCAAGTGCAGTAGTCCACGTTTCTTCGTTAACGATAGGGCTAGATAGATGGTGGGTTTCTAATGAAAGTTTGAGCATGTGGTGTCGTTTGGATCAATTTGAAATAGCAGACAATATATCTAGTGGTATGCATGTGGTGATGATGTTTGTGCGAGTAAATGAATTTAGAAACACAAAATGAGATATATAGGATTTAAGTGGGTTTTCGTTGGTCTTAGGGTTGTACAAGGTGGTGGTAGTTGTAACAAAAGATTTGTAACTTACGATGGCTTCGAGTTGAGTTGTCTTAGGGTGGTCCTGATCTTGGGTGTTGAATAGAATCAGGAAGTAAGAAAACATGAATGATTATGGTTGTTCGTTTGATGTCAACCGTGGTGATGATTATTTAGAAGTGAAGGTGTTTATGATGGTTGGATGAAGAGTCCATGAAAAAGGAAATAGAGAGAGAGCTAAAAAGATGTTGTGAGGGTGGATAATCAAAATGATAAGCATGAGATATCTGATTGATTTTTGTATGATTGTTGGGTGTCGGCAAGGAATCACAAACAAATAGAAAAGTACAAAAATAAAATATAAGGATAAATATATGATATCAATTAACAACAAGTATATATCTGTTTTTATATAAATATAATAATTAATATTAATATTTTAACAAATATAAATTTATTATTAATCATAATACTAATAAAGATAACACTAATACTATTAATATAACAAATTATACTTATCAAATTTTATATCTACATATTATATATTAATTTAATAATTTTTAATAATACTGATTTCAATATTAATCATGAAAGTATTATTTATTAAAATAATACTATGTTTTTAACTTATAATTACATTAGTATTACAATTTATTAGTTATGAAATAAATAACACATATTGAATAATTACAATTTATCCACTTTATATATGTATATTATAATATTCATATCATGTACAGGAATCATATACATATATACTTATTATTTACAAACAATTGTTCGTGAATCGTCGATAACAGTCGAAGGTGAATGATTTTATAAAGTAGTTCAAAAATATTGAGACTCAACCTTACAGACTTTGCTTATCGTATTAAAATCATATAAAGATTAAGTTTAAATTTAGTCGAAAATCTCCGGGTCATCACAATACCTACCCGTTAAAGAAATTTCGTCCCGAAATTTGAGTGAGGTGGTCATGGTTAATAATAAAAATGTTTTCATGAGGAAAATTGAGTTGATAAATAGAGTTTTATCATCGTCGAGTGATATGAATAAAATAATTCGATTATTCGAAGAGTACAAATGAAGCTATTACTAAATAATAAAATGAGAAAGACATGTTTCATCATAACTTTTGACTACTCATGGTTGAATTTTGGAAAATAAGATTCGTCTTAACTTTTGGCATTGTCTTGGTTGAATTCCGGAATTCAAGGGATTTAAAAGAAAATCTTCGAAATCTAAAAGATTTGATTATTCGGTGAATAAGGGAATTAAGATCTCAATAATTAAATACGGTGATCCGCCTAGATTACTCTGTCTGATATTCTCATTAAAAATTAAGCTCTTCTGTTCCATTATCCTCACAATTCCTATACTTTCTTTCTTAGTTCATACATCCAAAAGATTATGAAGATGTTTAATCCCATTCTAATCCTTGATATCTTCCTAATTATCATTTCTGTCATCCTTCTTTTCAATCTTTCTCCAGAAGAACCTGCTTACTTCTACTATCACCCTGGGGTGATTCTATTCTTAATTATACCACGTCTTTATATTGCTATTCGTATTAATATCCACGGTTTGTAACCTTCGTGTTGTTATTGGGCTTTATATTTTCTTTTATATTTTGGAGTTCTTTACCTTTTTATTATCTTCTCGACCTCTAGTAAAGCAAGTAACGGTCCAGAATTCGTAAGTATAGAATTTCGAATGAACTTAATGTTCTAAACAAGAAAGAATGTAATAGCACGATTTGATTTGTCAAATTACCAGAATCACTGAGAATAGGACTATCAAGAATATATTTTCTTGATATGTTCAGAAGTTAAGCAGAATGAGAGAGTTATGTAACATGGCACGTGATGACGTTATAATCTGTGAATCATCACGTCTCATTAGAAACTCTACATGACTTACTGTAATATAATCACGTTGATCAAGTGTCATTATATTATACTAACTCATGCATCAGTTCCCAACATTACTTCAATAACATTCATATTTTTAAGCTCGAAAGTTTACAGAATATAGAAAGTAACAGTTTCTATATGATGTAACACTGATATCATGATGAGATTGAAGATTTCAGATAAGAATAGTTATGAAAATATCTTCAGAAATATGGAGGATATTTATAATGAAAGATACGATGATATCTTGGAATTTCTAATATCAAAGGATGGTGAAGAAAAATAAATATAAATACTATATATAATTATATGATCTTAAAATATCATATTTAAAATATTTAGGATTTAAATATCCCAAAAACTCGACCGTTGGTTTGAAAACCGAAAAGAATCGCCGAATAGAAATCCGCGAGACGTAGAAACGTATAACTCAAAATATGAATACAAATATTCACATAACACATAATAATTAATATATATATTATTATATAAATAATAATATAGGTCATAGAAATGACGTAGCACAAATAAAAGTTAACGGTCGTTAAATAATTAACGGAAAAGATAACGGAAAAAGTAGGGTCGTGACAGTACAAGGTCGAATTATAAGGGTACCTATCCTCTCTGTGTTCATTGTGAGAGGCATCACCCGGGGAAGTGCACTGCTACATGTGCGTTGTGTAAGAAAGTGGGACACGTAGCTAAAACGCGTAAGACTCCTCCAAAGGATAAGGTGATTATTCATGCTAAAGCTCCTCCAACTTGCTATACTTGTGGAGAAAAGGGACACATTAGTCCAAATTGTCCTAAGAAGAAGGATAATCCTGCTACTGGAGCTAATGCTACTGCTGCGAAGGGTCGTGCGTTTGTTATTACTGCTGCTGAAGCCCGAGATGAGGATGAGGTCATCACGGGTACGTATCTTGTCAATAATTATTATGCAACTATTTTATTCGATACTGGTGCCGACCGAAGTTATGTGTCTAGTGATTTTTGTACCCTATTTACTAAAAAGCCTCATCCCTTAGAAACCAAAAGATTAGTAGAAGTAGCTAATGGAAAGATCATGCAAGTGGATATAATTTATAAAAATTGCAACCTAATCTTCGCCAATAAAGAATTTAAGATAGACCTTTTACCGATCGAGCTCGGAAGTTTTGACGTCGTAGTTGGAATGGATTGGTTACGTCTATTACATGCTGCCATCCTGTGTTACGATAAAACTGTTCATGTTCCATTGGGAAATGGAGAGACTCTCATCATCCAAGGTGAAAAGAGTGGTTTCAATCTCAACATCATCTCCTGTATTAAAACCCGCAAATACCTTATGAAAGGTTATCCAGCTATTCTAGCCCATGTTAAGATGATTGAATCGAAAGAGAAGCGTATTGAAGATGTACCAGTGGTTAAAGATTTTCCCGATGTGTTTCCCGAAGATCTTCCTGGTCTTCCACCTCCTCGACAAGTTGAATTCCAAATTGATTTAACTCCCGGTGCTGCTCCTATTGCTAAAGTGCCATACCGTTTAGCACCCTTCGAGATGAAGGAATTATCTAATCAACTCCAAGAACTATTGAATAACTGTTTTATTCGTCCAAGCTCGTCCCCATGGGGAGCTCCTATTCTGTTTGTTAAGAAGAAAGATGGTACGTTAAGGATGTGCATTGATTATCGCGAACTTAACAAGCTTACTATCAAGAACCGTTATTCGTTGCCGCGAATTGATGATCTATTCGACCAACTCCATGGGTCAAGCGTTTATTCAAAGATTGATTTGAGGTCCGGTTATCACCAACTCCAAGTCAAGGAATCCGATATTCATAAGACTGCTTTTCGCACTCGCTATGGACACTATGAATTTTGTGTCATACCTTTTGTTTGACCAACGCTCCTGGTGTGTTCATAGATCTTATGAATCGTGTCTGCAAGCTGTATCTTGATAAGTTTGTCATTGTTTTCATTGACGACATCTTGATCTATTCAAAGAGTAAGGAAGAACATGAGCAACATTTGCGCATGATTCTTGGACTCTTACTAAAGGAACAACTCTATGCTAAATTTTCTAAGTGCGAGTTTTGGCTCAAAACTGTATAATTCCTCGGACATGTTGTTGATAGTGATGGAATACATGTCGATCCAGCTAAGATTACTGCTATTCAGAACTGGGAGATACCAAAGACTGCGAAGCATATTCATCAATTTTTGGGACTTTCCAGTTACTATCAAAGGTTTATAAAAGATTTTTCTCTTCTTGCTAAACCTCTTACGAAGCAAACTCAAAAAGGAAAGAAGTTTGAGTGGTTCGAAGAATAGGAATCTGCTTTTAAGATTCTGAAGGAAAAATTGACCACAGCACCGATTCTATCTTTACCTGAAGGTACTAACGACTTCGTTGTTTACTGCGATTCCTCAAAGCAAGGCTTTGGTTGTGTTTTAATGCAATGTGAAAAGGTTGTTGCCTACGCATCTAGGCAGTTGAAGAAACATGAAGAGAACTATACCACACACAACCTTGAGTTAGGTGTTGTGGTATTTGCATTAAAGATATGGAGACATTATCTACATGGTACTCACTTTATGGTGTACACTGACCATAAAAGTCTTCGACACATCTTTGATAAAAAACAGTTGAATATGAGGCAAAGCCGATGGCTCGAGTTATTGAACGATTATCACTGTGAACTGAAGTATCATCCCGGCAAGGCAAATGTAGTTGCCGATGCCCTTAGTCGAAAAGACGATGTTAAATGTGTTCGTGCTTTAAACCTGAAAATCAAATCGAATCTCATATCACAAATCTGAGAAGCTCAACTGGAAGCTATTAAACCGACACTTATCGAAGGTGAAGGACCTATTGGTTTCGAGAACCAACTTCAAGTGAAAGCTAATGGAACATGGTACTTTGGCAACAGAATTTGGGTTCCTTGTTTCGGTAATCTCCGTGAACTAGTCTTGGATGAAGCACATAAGACTAGATATTCTATTCATCCCGGTTCCAGTAAGATGTATCACGATGTGAAGGAATTCTACTGGTCGCCTAACATGAAAGCCGACATTGTTACTTATGTTAGCAAATGTCTCACTTGTTTGAAAGTCAAGGCCGAACATCAAAAGCCTTCTGGTCTGTTGATTCAACCCGATATTCCGCAGTGGAAGTGGGAATGTATCACTATGGATTTCGTTACTAAGTTACCTAAAACTTCAAACGGTAACGATACTATTTAGGTAATAGTTGATCTCCTTACTAAATCTACACATTTCATACTGATCAAGGAAACTGACAAGATGGAGAAATTATTACAGCTTTATATTAAAGAAATTGTCTCGCGTCATGGTGTTCCTATCTCGATTATTTCTGATCGCGACAGTCGATTCGTTTCTAGATTCTGGAAAACTTTATAATCTACTCTTGGAACTCAACTCGACATGAGTACAGCCTATCATCCGCAAACTGATGGTCAAAGTGAACAAACTATTCAAACCATGGAAGATATGATACGTGCTTGTGCAATTGATTTCGGCAAAGGTTGGGATAGACACCTACCTTTAGTTGAATTTTCCTACAACAACAGTTATTAATCCAGTATTAAAGCTGCACCTTTTGAAGCTTTATATGGCCGGAAGTGTAGATCCCCTTTGTGTTGGGACGAATTCGAGGACAGACATTTAACTGGTCCTGAAATCATTCACGAAACTACTGAAAGATCGTTCAGATCAAGCAACGATTAGAAACTGCCCGTAGCGGACAAAAGAGCTATGCCGATAAGAAACGAAAAGACATCGAATACCAAGTTAGAGATAAAGTCATGTTTAAAGTATCCCCTTGGAAAGGTGTTGTCTGCTTTGGTAAACGAAGTAAACTCAATCCACGATACGTTGGACCTTTCACAGTCACTCAAAGAGTCGGTCCCGTGGCATACCGATTAGAACTACCAACTGAACTTTGCCAAGTACATGATGTGTTTCATGTCTCAAATCTTAAACGATGTCTTGCTGATGACACACTCGTTATTCCTTTGGATGATGTCCGCATTGATGAGCAAATGCACTTCGTTGAAGAACCTATAGAAATCATGGAAGGAGAGGTCAAACAAATGCGTAAAAGCAACATACATATCGTTAAAGTCCGTTGGAATTCGCGTAGAGGCCCCGAATATACCAGGGAATGCAAAGACCATATGAAACAGAAATATCCCCATTTCTTCTCAACTGCTGATGCAAACGAGGAATCTACCTAAAAACTTCGGGACAAAGTTTTCAATAACGGGGAGGTACTATAACGACCCTCATTTTTCCATTCTATATTTCTCATTTTTCCATTCTATATTTTCCATATTAAATGCCCAATAATATAATTAAACTTAATAGTTAAACTTTAAGCGATAATGATTAAGCGTTAAGAATTATAAAATATACTAATTAACTTTGTACATTAATTGACAAGTTAATAAAAATAATAAGTTAATTAACTTTTGTGAACAAATAAATAACTTTAAAACTTGTGTACTTAAAATATTTAAACTTGGATAATTAAGGAACCATTTAAGCTAAATTAAAGTTCAAGGTCTAAAGTGAAAAAGTTAAACCCTAACCCTAATAAACCCTAGCCGATTTTAGGGAGGGTAAAATTACCCTTCTACCCCTAAAATTTTTGACCAAGACACCCCTTAATCACCTCCTCATTTGTTTAACTTGTTCCCTAAGTAATTCCTTATTAAACCCTAATTCTAGAATAATCCTATCCTCCCTATAAATAGAGACCTAGGCTAACCCATTCTATGTACCAAATCACAACAACAATTCTCTCCCAAATCTCTCTCCCTCTCTCTCTAATTTTTGGCCAAAACCGAAAATTATCACCACCACCCCATCGAAAATCATCATCAATCTTCAAGGGTTTTCCAAGTGATCTTCAAGTATTCTTCGCGTTCTTCGTGTTCTTCAAGAATCTTCAAGGAGTTCTTCAAGTTTATCAAGGCTTTGATCTTCAATCTTCATCGTGTTCATCTTTTCTTTGTTAGTCATCTTCAAATATTCAAAGGTATAACATAAACCCTAATCTATTTACATAAACTTTGATCTTTAATTCATGTTATAAACTTGTTTAATAATAAACACATACATAAACACACCTAGATCTAAATATACATGAAAAAAAAGAGAATGTAATATATATGTATATGTATGTCGACCAAAAGAAAGAAAAAGGGAAAAGGAAAGTTTGATCTTTAGAACCTAGAAGATTAGATAAAGATTTGTTTGTGTTTAATTAAGGAAACAAAATAACTACATATATATACATATACATATCAACATATACATATATATACATGCAAAAAATATTTTTATATATATATATATACATATATACGAATTACATATACATATATATATATATATATATATATATATATATATATATATATATATATATATATATATATATATATATATATATATATATATATATATATATATATATATAACCCAAATAACTTAAACCCTAATTCATTAAACCTAACCCTAATTATTTAATACCACTTTAATTATTAAAACCCTAATTTATTAAACCCTAGGACATTAATTAAACCCTAGTCATTTATTACAAACCCTAATCATTAAAATACCACTTTAATTAACTAACCCTAATTAATGAAACCCTAATATTACTTATACTATTAATTAACATGTATACAATATTACTATTACTAACACCTACAACCAACTACTTATATTATAAAAACATTTTGGGAGATGTATTAGAGATATATAGATCTTCGAACTTTCTTGACGAATGGTTTCTACGAAACTCTAGGCGGAAGGGTTTGAATTTTCTGATTTAAAGGATCCTATAGCTCAAGCCCCTAGACGTGAAATGGCCATTCGAAAGGAAAGGGGATGATTGGAAGCTTATCTAATACAGCAAGTATCCTAAAATGGAAGCACTCTTAAAGTAGAAACTTTCTAGTTATAGAAACTTACTAAAATAAGAAACCTACTAAAAGTGGAAGCTTTCTAAAAATAGAAACTTAATAGGAAAGGAAACTTAGTAAAAAATAACTATACTTAAAATACTATCATACCTAAACACTTACTTAAACATGGTCAAAAACACTTACTACTCTTAAATGTCAATAGGTTGACTTTCTGTTCGTTCATCCAACTTTCTATTCCGAGGAATAACTAGCTCATCTCTCTACTTACTAAGGTGAATTCATAGCCCCACTCTTTATTGCTAGCAAACTTATTTACTTTTATTGGGGTGAGACACATGCTACTTTTACTATTTACAATTTAGATACAAGTGCCAACTGTTAAAACTATGCTATACCCGGCTATGTCCGACTAAGTCCCTACAGTGATATTTTTAATTGCTCGTTGAATGCATGCTTAATTATTGGGGGTAGGCCTATCGGGAGTAACGTCCCCGATACATTTAACTAAGTCATTGTATTACTTAATAATGAAATTAAACCGACAAGTATAAACTACAACTTGTCTTTGGGGCAAACTTGAACGTTTAGTCGAAATATCACGCACTGGCATAACTTTTTGATCGGCGAGATCAACTTTATAAACTAAATATTGTGGTCTAAAACAACAGTCAAACTTATTTGTTAAACCTATGATTTCACTCAACCTTTTTGGTTGACACTTTAGCATGTTTTGTCTCAGGTGCTGTTTGATTCAAACTTTCTTTCTTACTGCTTATGTGATGCTACTTGGACATAGGATCAAGAGATATCGCATTATTTACTTTTGCATTTGAACATTTACATTATTGTTACTTCCATCATTGTAATGACATTTCATTTTCCGCTGCGTACTCTCAATAAAGATAATTTTATTAGAAGTGAAAGGTTATCATGGTGGGGAACCTTTAACCCCATGCACCCTTTGGATGCCAACTGTACGCGGGTCAGCACAGCCCCGGGCAAGTGTGGTCGGAACCAACCCCTGTCTCAGCGCCTAATACAACTGGTGGCCGAACCGAGATTCGAACCTTCGCCATATTAGAAGTGAATTGCCAATTGACTAGGTCAACTGAGCATTTGCGGGGCACCCTGGCCACCCAGGCTATGCCCGGATGGTTATAAAGATAATTTTATCATTTACTATTGTTCTCGTTTATTATAATATGTTAGTTTGTTTGGTATTAAGTCACATTTCGCCCAGGCCCTAACTGGGGTTGTGATACCATCAAACTCACGCACTCTGTTTCAACTTTAGTTGTTAATTGTTTAAGAGTAAGCTGAAAATTCATTATCAGTACTTCAAAAGTTTTTATCAAAACATCGAATTTATTCTGGCATGACTTGAAGATTTATCATATATTGTTTTTTCATAAATTCAGCTAAATTTTTTTGAGAGTGGAGAGAAGGTTGGTGTAATGTGAGGATTATATTAGAGTCTGAGCTATTTTGTTGTTTATATGCCCATCTTGGGTAAGGATACCTTAGAATGGTTCTAGTAGCATTGGGACTTTTAGAAATTGATAAACTTTGAAGAATGAGAATGAGATCTTGTAACCTGGATTCTAGCACTTTTATCGTTTGGGTAAAGATGCTATCCTTCTCAACAGCTTCATTGCTCAAATCTTCCTGTTGTGCAGCTATCGTTTCTAAGAGATTTCATGCTTCATCTAACGTTCATAACATGAAATTTCCTTGTAAGACCATGTCGAGGAGAGACTTATCATCCTTAGTCAAACCATTGTAAAATGTGCAGATTATGTATGCCTAACTTAACGAATGATTCGGACATCTTCTAAGTATCGTCTTTAATCTATTCCAGGCTAGACACAATAACTCATTTTCTTTTTGGAAAAAGTTTGTGATGTCATTTCTTAAACAGGTTTGCAGGGAAGGTGGATAAAATTTGTTTAAAAACTATGTGGTTAATTTTTCCCATGAATGTATTGATTTTGGTTTAAGCTCATCAAACCATGTTGAATCGTGTGTAGACAGAGAATATTGAAAAAAGTGAAGTTTCAAAATGTTTTTCTCGATTTCTTCCTTTTTAAAAGAGTCAACCAGACTGATAAATTTGTTTAGGTGAAAATTTGGATCGTCAGTTGGAAAACCTTGAAATTTACAGATCATACTGACCAATTTGATCATATGTGAACTGATTTCAGGGATCCCTTCGGCTCCTAAAATGATTGCTCCTCCTCTCTCTTATAAGCATGGCTTTTGCGTAGAAGCGAGAGTGACTTGTTGTTCCATTTTTAAGATTTTATGTTTTCTGATTTTAGGCAGAAAAAGTAACTTTCAGAAAATATTAATTAACTGAAAGGAATGATTATCTATTAAAATAATTATTCTTGAAATTCGGTCGCTAACCTTATCAGATATTCTAATTAATAGGGTTCCTTGCTGATTAATTTGAAATATAATTTGAAGTATTATATGTTGTTGTTATTAAAATTAATTATATAAAATAAAATAAAAATAGGATATTATAATAATTATTATTTAAAATATATCTATAAATAAAGTATATTAAAAATAAATAATTTCGAGCTTAAATAGTAAACAATTGTAATACTTGGTTAGCATTTCGCTAGTGTTCATATAGATCTAATACGAGTTTATGAAGATTCAAAATATAAGTTGAACTGTAAATCAATTACGAAGATTTTAGATTTGATAGAAATATTTTTACCTTTTTAGTAATCTGTACATATTATTTGGAACAGAAAATAAATAATTAACGAACCTTTTTAATCAGGTTTCAAACAGTTAATGACCAGGATAAATAAATGGACTTAATTTAAAAATAGGGGATTTTTAGGAACACTTTTATATTTTAATTGTTTAGCAATGGACACGAAATAATATCCTTAATATTGCATGTCGACACAGAAGAATCCAATTAACCGGTGGCTTTACTGTATTCATTAGTGTGCATATGTTTTATTTTTTATTATTATTTTATTCTTAATTATTAGATTCATAATTGCAGTGATATATGTATATGTTATATACTTGCATATACTTAACATACATAATAATAACAAACCATTTTTCATCACCCTCACTACAAGCATCAGGTATCCCCATAACCCGAACCTCCGACATCCACCATGAGCAACCACCATCGCCACCTTGCACCTCCTACAACTTTCCATCTCCCCCATCAATTAACCACCACCGAGACTCTAACCTCCACCACTGTTGAATCACCACCATCGGACCTCACTCTTGTCCAACTTGAAATCGGTCTTCACTTCACCACCTTCGAAAACCATTACTGAACCACTCTCATTGAACTACCATCTTCTTGGTTTTGTATCTAGTCTGGTTTAACCCAAGAACACTCACACAAACCATAGTTTATCCTGCATATTTCTGTTTAGGTTTCGACAACCCACAAACCCACGTCATCATCGTAAACCACCATTTCCAACCGCTGTTCAATATGATAATCCACCATGTCTCTCTCTCTCTCTCTCCCCTCCCTCTCTTCTACTTCGATAGCTTGTACCCTTGTTCCCTTGTTCGAAGAACCCACCATCCACCACGAGCAACTACCATCGCCACCATTCCATTTTTTTTTCTTTTCTGTTTTCGTACACCATGAACAAACCTTTACCATTAAAAACAACCATCAATCAAGCTGCCGTTATACAGCTTTTTTTTTGTTTTGGCCGTAAAACAAACACCACCATTGTTAGTACGATTTTTCATATAGCGGCTGTAAGGTACTAGTACAGAAAACTAGCTGCTCAGCGTGTGGCGTATACTGTTGATTGTTGTTTGCCCTCGAGAAATAATCTCTGCAGACCCGGAACACAACTATAAGATTTGTGGGGTGGCCTCAATCAATCTGTGGATCACTCTGTAATGATCCGTATAGCGCACTGCTGCTAAGCGGCTAATGTTGTTTTAGAGTGAGAAAGAACTGTGTGAGAGAGAAAGTGTACTTCTCTCTGACTGAAGTTCAGATTAGAATGATGTCAGTTGTGGTGACCCAGGGGTCTATTTATAGGCGTAGAATGTCCAAAATTCACGGGATACACGTGTCAATCACTGAATGGTTCTGTTACGAGAAGTCTCCGGAATGTCGGTGGCGTGTGCTGACGTGGCTGTGTGCCGTTCACGCGCTGAGCTAAAGGGCTTATGCATAGAAGCTGCCTGCAGGGCTTACGCTTGACACTGGGTGGCCTGCTGGACGCTGGGCGGTAAACTCTGAAAACTGCCAAATTTCATTATGTCTTGTGCTCTTTGATCGAGTTTTCTGTATAAAAATGATGTTTTTATGTGTGTATCTCCTAGGATACACCATTAAGTCCCCCCAGTTTAATGTCTTTATATTTGTAAAAAATAAAGTCATTAAACTAAAATAAAAGATGCCTTTTTTCTCGAAGACACAAAACTGCTGTAGCCGTCTGATTTTCTGCTCTGACGTCACATATCTAATTATGAATTTGCCCCCAAAATTTTTTTTTGACTTATTTTCAAAATTCAAATCGTTCTGTTCAATTAATCTGATCCATACACGCGTCGTAATCTCGTCCCCCTTTTCCGTTCATCATTCTACTTATGCATAAACCGTTCCCTTTTTTCTTTTTTATTCTTTCAAAAACCGATCATCTGTGCTTAAGACAACTACAAACATTTTTTAGCAAAGCTGTGAATTGCAAGGTTAGTGTAATTATTCGTCACTTGTCTACCTTTTTTCCCATTTTTACTTTTCATACTACCATGGTCGAATCCTGCAGCACTTCATCTCAAAGAGATAATCGAGATGCGAGCACTATTCCGTCCAGTATCACTGAAGCTGAAATCGACAAGCTATGTATAGATCATAGAAACCTTAGATTATTAAACCCCATGGTTCCTTCTCCTGATGCTAGGGCAAATAATCCCCCTAAAAAAATGATTACACTGTATAACCTTCAGCTTACAATTGGAAACCTTCGTATTCCCCCCACTATTTTTCTGCAATCACTGTTATCTCACTATGGGATTGGCCTTAGTCAGATTCACCCACTAGGTTTACAAAAAATTATGCTTTTTGAACTATACTGTAATGCCGTTAACAAAACTCCAAGTATAAATGTTTTTCACGAGATGTTTAGGACTCGATTAGTTGGTAAATGCTGGTATACTTTTGATTGTAAAGCTAATAAAGCCTTTACTGGAACAAAAGAAACTTCTCTGAAAGGATGGAAAGAACCCTTTTTCTTTGTTAATGAAAGAGTTATTAAGGATAATTGGGCAAACATTTGAAAATGGAGGAAAACCAAAATAGGGATAAGTAAGTCAATTGTTTTGTCTAATGATGAAAGAGGTACTGTTGAAAAATGGAAATCACTGGAACTACCACAACATTCCTATGCTGATAATGAAGCCATCTTAGCACGATGTGGAATGAGTGATAATTGGCGTGATGGATTTGTGCCAGTGTTGCATTGGAAAGGCTATGGTAGGTAACTGATATATGTTTTACTTACATTATGTTACTATAAAATGTATTCGTATGTGCCTTGCATTCAATGCGTGTATTATTCTTTGCAGAAAATGAAATGCAGGTTTTTAAAATATTCAAGAAGGCCAATTTGGATGCCCTGCCTATTTCTGAACGGCCAAAAACTGCTGCCGAACTTGAGGCTAACAAGGCCAGAGATACTGCATTTGAAGAACAATTGAAAAGCCCTGAACGGCCTATGGAAGGCGATAATGATGATATTGTGAAACCTTCTTCATCGGATGTGAAAATTATTGAGTCTGATCCAAAACCGCCTATCACTAAGAAAACTGGAAAATGCACAAAGCGTTTGTGGAATCATGCATCTAACAAAGCTTCTCAACAAACAAAGAAAATGTAGTGACCCGAACTTTTCCATGTTTATATATATTAATTGAGATTGATGTTTACATGATTAAATGTTTCCAACATGTTAAGCAATCAAACTTGTTAAGACTTGATTAATTGAAATAGGTTTCATATAGACAATTGACCACCCAAGTTGACCGGTGATTCACGAACGTTAAAACTTGTAAAAAAACTATATGATGACATATATATGGTTATATATATAGTTAACATGATATTATGATAAGTAAACATATCATTAATTATATTAACAATGAACTACATATGTAAAAACAAGACTACTAACTTAATGATTTTGAAACGAGACATATATGTAACGTTTATCGTTGTAACGACATTTAATGTATATATATCATATTAAGAGATATTCGTACATCATAATATCATGATAATATAATAATTTAAAATCTCTTTTGTTATTATAAACATTGGGTTAACAACATTTAACAAGATCGTTAACCTAAAGGTTTCAAAACAACACTTACATGTAACGACTAACGATGACTTAACGACTCAGTTAAAATGTATATACATGTAGTGTTTTAATATGTATTTATACACTTTTGAAAGACTTCAATACACTTATCAAAATACTTCTACTTAACAAAAATGCTTACAATTACATTCTCGTTCAGTTTCATCAACAATTCTACTCGTATGCACCCGTATTCGTACTCGTACAATACACAGCTTTTAGATGTATGTACTATTGGTATATACACTCCAATGATCAGCTCTTAGCAGCCCATGTGAGTCACCTAACACATGTGGGAACCATCATTTGGCAACTAGCATGAAATATCTCATAAGATTACAAAAATATGAGTAATCATTCATGACTTATTTACATGAAAACAAAATTACATATCCTTTATATCTAATCCATACACCAACGACCAAAAACACCTACAAACACTTTCATTCTTCAATTTTCTTCATCTAATTGAACTCTCTCAAGTTCTATCTTCAAGTTCTAAGTGTTCTTCATAAATTCCAAAAGTTCTAGTTTCATAAAATCAAGAATACTTTCAAGTTTGCTAGCTCACTTCCAATCTTGTAAGGTGATCATCCAACCTCAAGAAATATTTGTTTCTTACAGTAGGTTATCATTCTAATACAAGGTAATAATCATATTCAAACTTTGGTTTAATTTCTATAACTATAACAATCTTATTTCAAGTGATGATCTTACTTGAACTTGTTTTCGTGTCATGATTTTGCTTCAAGAACTTTGAGCCATCCAAGGATCCATTGAAGCTAGATCCATTTTTCTCTTTTCCAGTAGGTTCATCCAAGGAACTTAAGGTAGTAATGATGTTCATAACATCATTCGATTCATACATATAAAGCTATCTTATTCGAAGGTTTAAACTTGTAATCACTAGAACATAGTTTAGTTAATTCTAAACTTGTTCGCAAACAAAAGTTAATCCTTCTAACTTGACTTTTAAAATCAACTAAACACATGTTCTATATCTATATGATATGCTAACTTAATGATTTAAAACCTGGAAACACGAAAAACACCGTAAAACCGGATTTACGCCGTCGTAGTAACACCGCGGGCTGTTTTGGGTTAGTTAATTAAAAACTATGATAAACTTTGATTTAAAAGTTGTTATTCTGAGAAAATGATTTTTATTATGAACATGAAACTATATCCAAAAATTATGGTTAAACTCAAAGTGGAAGTATGTTTTCTAAAATGGTCATCTAGACGTCGTTCTTTCGACTGAAATGACTACCTTTACAAAAACGACTTGTAACTTATTTTTCCGACTAGAAACCTATACTTTTTTTGTTTAGATTCATAAAATAGAGTTCAATATGAAACCATAGCAATTTGATTCACTCAAAACGGATTTAAAATGAAGAAGTTATGGGTAAAACAAGATTGGATAATTTTTCTCATTTTAGCTACGTGAAAATTGGTAACAAATCTATTCCAACCATAACTTAATCAACTTGTATTATATATTATGTAATCTTGAGATACCATAGACACGTATACAATGTTTCGACCTATCATGTCGACACATCTATATATATTTCGGAACAACCATAGACACTCTATATGTGAATGTTGGAGTTAGCTATACAGGGTTGAGGTTGATTCCAAAATATATATAGTTTGAGTTGTGATCAATACTGAGATACGTATACACTGGGTCGTGGATTGATTCAAGATAATATTTATCGATTTATTTCTGTACATCTAACTGTGGACAACTAGTTGTAGGTTACTAACGAGGACAGCTGACTTAATAAACTTAAAACATCAAAATATATTAAAAGTGTTGTAAATATATTTTGAACATACTTTGATATATATGTATATATTGTTATAGGTTCGTGAATCAACCAGTGGCCAAGTCTTACTTCCCGACGAAGTAAAAATCTGTGAAAGTGAGTTATAGTCCCACTTTTAAAATCTAATATTTTTGGGATGAGAATACATGCAGGTTTTATAAATGTTTTACAAAATAGACACAAGTACGTGAAATTGCATTCTATGGTTGAATTATCGAAATCGAATATGCCCCTTTTTATTAAGTCTGGTAATCTAAGAATTAGGGAACAGACACCCTAATTGACGCGAATCCTAAAGATAGATCTATTGGGCCTAACAAACCCCATCCAAAGTACCGGATGCTTTAGTACTTCGAAATTTATATCATATCCGAAGGGTGTCCCGGAATGATGGGGATATTCTTATATATGCATCTTGTTATTGTCGGTTACCAGGTGTTCACCATATGAATGATTTTTATCTCTATGTATGGGATGTGTATTGAAATATGAAATCTTGTGGTCTATTGTTACGATTTGATATATATAGGTTAAACCTATAACTCACCAACATTTTTGTTGACGTTTTAAGCATGTTTATTCTCAGGTGATTATTAAGAGCTTCCGCTGTCGCATACTTAAATAAGGACAAGATTTGGAGTCCATGCTTGTATGATATTGTGTAAAAACTGCATTCAAGAAACTTATTTTGTTGTAACATATTTGTATTGTAAACCATTATGTAATGGTCGTGTGTAAACAGGATATATTAGATTATCATTATTTGATAATCTACGTAAAGCTTTTTAAACCTTTATTGATGAAATAAAGGTTATGGTTTGTTTAAAAATGAATGCAGTCTTTGAAAAACGTCTCATATAGAGGTCAAAACCTCGCAACGAAATCAATTAATATGGAACGTTTTTAATCAATAAGAACGGGACATTTCAGTTGGTATCCGAGCGTTGGTCTTAGAGAACCAGAAAATTTGCATTAGTGTGTCTTATCGAGTTTGTTAGGATGCATTAGTGAGTCTGGACTTCGACCGTGTTTTCTTTAAAAATGATTGCTTAACATTTTTGTTGGAAACTATATATTTTTAACATATGAATATTATGTGATATATTAATCTCTTAACGTGTTTGATATTATGTGATAGATGTCTACCTCTAGAACAAGTCCCATTGACTCACCTAATAATAATGAAGAGTCAAATGTAAATTGGAATAATTTGTGGACTGATTCACAAGTTCCCGAAGAGGAACCGGAAGAAGAGTCGGAACCGGAAGAAGAATCGGAACCGGAAGAAGAATCGGAACCGGATGAAGAAATAGAACCGGTGGGGGAAATAATAAAACGGTTAAGTAAAAGAAAATCCTCAACCAACCGACCAAAGTTAATTATGGTCAATGGTGTTTCCGCCAAGGAAGCAAAATATTGGGAGGATTACCAATTCTCCGATGAATCGGATTCCGACGAGAATTCCGATGATGTTATAGAAATTACCCCAACTGAATTTAAAAAGGCAAAAGAAAATAATAAGGGAAAGGGCATAAAAATAGAGAAATCTAATTCCAACCCCGATGAACTTTATATGTATCGTCAACCCCCGAAGTCCTTAAGTTGTAACAATGACCCGGGAACCTCTAAACCACCAGGTTTTTCTAAACCAATGTGGACAACGACGGTTCGTATTAGGGGAACATCATATATCCCTAGAAACTTGGCAAAACGAACCAAAACCGAAGAAGAAGAAACGAGCGAGTCGGAATAAGATAGTTGTATTCGTGTGGTGTAATATATGGAATATAGTGTTCTTATGCTTTATGATATATGTAAAAATTGCTTGTATTAATAAGTATTTTTTTTTTATGAATCTAACTCTTGTCTATTTTACAGTTTAAAAATACAAAATGGATAGACAACCCAATATTTTAAGAGACCTACCCGGAGACATGATTGATGAAATCTTGTCTAGAGTCGGCCAGAATTCTTCGGCACAACTATTTAAGGCGAGATCAGTTTGTAAGACATTCGAAGAACGTTCCAAGAATGTCTTGGTTTATAAGAGACTTTCGTTTGAAAGATGGGGGATATCACATTGGGAAACCCATAAGTTACGATGTGTTTACTTTGACGCATATATTGCGGGGAACCCAAATGCTATTTTACGCAACGGGTTAAGAAATTATTTTGACTCAATATATCCGAATATTGGACTTCGTGATTTAGAAAAAGCGGCTAACATGCAACATAAAGAAGCATGTTATGCTTACGGATTAGTAATGTTCGCTTCTCACCAAAGTGAGAACAAGAACATCGGGCTACAACTATTAAACAAAACGTTTCCACAAGTGACGGAGTCGGTAATTGGGGTAAGAAATGAGGTTTTTAGATTATTACGGGACTGTTGGACATTACGTAACCCTCGTCCCTTTGATGACGTTACAACACGCTGTCTTATCAACGGCCATAACGGTTATGTTGCACAAGACCAAGGATGGGAAGTAGTCCTAGTAAAACCAGAATGCATGACTTGTTTCTGGACGTATGAATTACGTGTATTTATTGCCTTTGCTGAACGACTTATGTACTAGCTAGAATTGTCTTCACAACTATCTTGTATCAAAGTTATTGTGTGCTATATTTCATGCTTTATGTAAAATAAGCGGTATTGTAAGTTTGTAAAATATTGTATAAAAGTTTGAACGCGAAATATTATTATAATCAGTTTTTCATATAGAATTGTAGTAGTTGAATTGTATATTAGCTACTAAGTATGAACTTAACGGGTAGGTACTACCCGAATTTAAACTTATAAAACGCTAATATGAAGAAAAAGCTTTTATAAATGAGTTCATATTATGCTACGAAATACTATTAACTACTCTTAATATTCTGTATGATTAACTTGTTCCATTTAACTATTTTGAAGGAAATGGCACCGACTACTAGACACACCGTGAATATGAATGAAGAGGAATTCCGTACTTTTCTAGCTTCAAACATAGCCGCAGTACAGGCTGCGCTACATACCAACAATAACCTTGGATCTAGCAGTACAGGAAATCGTGTAGGATGCACCTACAAAGAATTCACTGCCTGCAAACCTTTGGAATTTGATGGAACCGAAGGACCGATCGGATTGAAACGGTGGACCGAGAAGGTTGAATCGGTGTTTGCCATAAGTAAGTGTACTGAAGAGGACAAAGTGAAGTACGCTACGCATACCTTCACAGGTTCTGCGTTAACATGGTGGAATACCTATCTAGAGCAAGTGGGACAAGATGATGCGTACGCACTACCGTGGTCAGCATTCAAGCACTTGATGAACGAGAAGTACCGTCCCAGAACCGAGGTCAATAAGCTCAAGACAGAACTTAGAGGGTTACGAACCCAAGGATTTGATATTACCACGTACGAAAGACGATTCACAGAATTGTGCCTATTGTGTCCGGGAGCATTCGAAGATGAGGAAGAGAAGATCGACGCGTTTGTGAAAGGATTACCGGAAAGAATCCAAGAAGATATAAGTTCACACGAGCCCGCCTCCATACAACAGGCATGTAGAATGGCTCACAAACTAGTGAACCAGATTGAAGAAAGAATTAAAGAACAGACTGCTGAAGAGGCCAATGTGAAGCAAGTCAAAAGAAAGTGGGAGGAAAACGGTGATAAGAATCACCAATACAACAACAACAGCAATTACAACAATAATCGCAACAATTATCCCAACAATCGCAACATCAATCGCAACTACAACAAACGGCCCAACAACAACAACAACAACAACAACAACAACAACAGCAACTACAACAATCATCCCAACAACAATAATAACCGCAACAACAACAACAATCAGAAGCAACTATGCCAAAGGTGTGAAAAGAATCACTCGGGGTTCTGCACCAAATTTTGCAACAAGTGTAAAAGAAATGGTCATAGCGCGGCGAAGTGTGAGGTCTACGGACCAGGGGTTAATAGAACGAAAGGAACAAATGGTGTCGGAACGAGTAATGGCGGAGCAAGTAGTGTCGGAGCAAGTTATGCCAATGTAGTTTGTTATAAATGTGGAAAACCAGGCCACATTATTAGAAATTGCCCGAACCAGGAGAACACGAATGGACAAGGCCGTGGAAGAGTTTTCAATATTAATGCGGTAGAGGCACAGGAAGACCCGGAGCTTGTTACGGGTACGTTTCTTATTGACAATAAATCTGCTTACGTTTTATTTGATTCGGGTGCGGATAGAAGCTATATGAGTAGAGATTTTTGTGCTAAATTAAGTTGTCCATTGACGCCTTTGGATAGTAAATTTTTACTCGAATTAGCAAATGGTAAATTAATTTCAGCAGATAATATATGTCGGAATCGAGAAATTAAACTGGTTAGCGAAACATTTAAGATTGATTTGATACCAGTAGAGTTAGGGAGTTTTGATGTGATAATCGGTATGGACTGGTTGAAAGAAGTGAAAGCGGAGATCGTTTGTTACAAAAATGCAATTCGCATTATACGAGAAAAAGGAAAACCCTTAATGGTGTACGGAGAAAAGGGCAACACGAAGCTACATCTTATTAGTAATTTGAAGGCACAAAAACTAATAAGAAAAGGTTGCTATGCTGTTCTAGCACACGTCGAGAAAGTACAAACTGAAGAAAAGAGCATCAATGATGTTCCCATTGCAAAAGAATTTCCCGATGTATTTCCGAAAGAATTACCGGGATTACCCCCACATCGATCCGTTGAATTTCAAATAGATCTTGTACCAGGAGCTGCACCAATAGCTCGTGCTCCTTACAGACTCGCACCCAGTGAGATGAAAGAACTGTAAAGCCAATTACAAGAACTTTTAGAGCGTGGTTTAATTCGACCAAGCACATCACCGTGGGGAGCTCCTGTTTTGTTTGTCAAGAAGAAAGATGGTACATTCAGGTTGTGTATCGACTACCGAGAGTTGAACAAACTTACCATCAAGAACCGCTACCCACTACCGAGAATCGATGACTTATTTGATCAACTACAAGGCTCGTCTGTTTATTCAAAGATTGACTTACGTTCCGGGTATCATCAAATGCGGGTGAAAGAAGATGATATTCCAAAGACTGCTTTCAGAACACGTTACGGTCATTACGAGTTTATGGTCATGCCGTTTGGTTTAACTAATGCACCAGCTGTGTTCATGGACCTTATGAACCGAGTGTGTGGACCATACCTTGACAAGTTTGTCATTGTTTTCATTGATGACATACTTATTTACTCAAAGAATGACCAAGAACACGGTGAACATTTGAGAAAAGTGTTAGAAGTATTGAGGAAGGAAGAATTGTACGCTAAGTTTTCAAAGTGTGCATTTTGGTTGGAAGAAGTTCAATTCCTCGGTCACATAGTGAACAAAGAAGGTATTAAGGTGGATCCGGCAAAGATAGAAACTGTTGAAAAGTGGGAAACCCCGAAAACTCCGAAACACATACGCCAGTTTTTAGGACTAGCTGGTTACTACAGAAGGTTCATCCAAGACTTTTCCAGAATAGCAAAACCCTTGACTGCATTAACGCATAAAGGGAAGAAATTTGAATGGAATGATGAACAAGAGAAAGCGTTTCAGTTATTGAAGAAAAAGCTAACTACGGCACCTATATTGTCATTGCCTGAAGGGAATGATGATTTTGTGATTTATTGTGACGCATCAAAGCAAGGTCTCGGTTGTGTATTAATGCAACGAACGAAGGTGATTGCTTATGCGTCTAGACAATTGAAGATTCACGAACAAAATTATACGACGCATGATTTGGAATTAGGCGCGGTTGTTTTTGCATTAAAGACTTGGAGGCACTACTTATATGGGGTCAAAAGTATTATATATACCGACCACAAAAGTCTTCAACACATATTTAATCAGAAACAACTGAATATGAGGCAGCGTAGGTGGATTGAATTATTGAATGATTACGATTTTGAGATTCGTTACCACCCGGGGAAGGCAAATGTGGTAGCCGATGCCTTGAGCAGGAAGGATAGAGAACCCATTCGAGTAAAATCTATGAATATAATGATTCATAATAACATTACTACTCAAATAAAGGAGGCACAACAAGGAGTTTTAAAAGAGGGAAATTTAAAGGATGAAATACCCAAAGGATCGGAGAAACATCTTAATATTCGGGAAGACGGAACCCGGTATAGGGCTGAAAGGATTTGGGTACCAAAATTTGGAGATATGAGAGAAATGGTACTTAGAGAAGCTCATAAAACCAGATACTCAATACATCCTGGAACGGGGAAGATGTACAAGGATCTCAAGAAACATTTTTGGTGGCCGGGTATGAAAGCCGATGTTGCTAAATACGTAGGAGAATGTTTGACGTGTTCTAAGGTCAAAGCTGAGCATCAGAAACCATCAGGTCTACTTCAACAACCCGAAATCCCGGAATGGAAATGGGAAAACATTACCATGGATTTCATCACTAAATTGCCAAGGACTGCAAGTGGTTTTGATACTATTTGGGTAATAGTTGATCGTCTCACCAAATCAGCACACTTCCTACCAATAAGAGAAGATGACAAGATGGAGAAGTTAGCACGACTGTATTTGAAGGAAGTCGTCTCCAGACATGGAATACCAATCTCTATTATCTCTGATAGGGATGGCAGATTTATTTCAAGATTCTGGCAGACATTACAGCAAGCATTAGGAACTCGTCTAGACATGAGTACTGCCTATCATCCACAAACTGATGGGCAGAGCGAAAGGACGATACAAACGCTTGAAGACATGCTACGAGCATGTGTTATTGATTTCGGAAACAGTTGGGATCGACATCTACCGTTAGCAGAATTTTCCTACAACAACAGCTACCATTCAAGCATTGAGATGGCGCCGTTTGAAGCACTTTATGGTAGAAAGTGCAGGTCTCCGATTTGTTGGAGTGAGGTGGGGGATAGACAGATTACGGGTCCGGAGATTATACAAGAAACTACCGAGAAGATCATCCAAATTCAACAACGGTTGAAAACCGCCCAAAGTCGACAAAAGAGCTACGCTGACATTAAAAGAAAAGATATAGAATTTGAAATTGGAGAGATGGTCATGCTTAAAGTTTCACCTTGGAAAGGCGTTGTTCGATTTGGTAAACGAGGGAAATTAAATCCAAGGTATATTGGACCATTCAAGATTATTGATCGTGTCGGACCAGTAGCTTACCGACTTGAGTTACCTCAACAACTCGCGGCTGTACATAACACTTTCCACGTCTCGAATTTGAAGAAATGTTTTGCTAAAGAAGATCTCACTATTCCGTTAGATGAAATCCAAATCAACGAAAAACTCCAATTCATCGAAGAACCCGTCGAAATAATGGATCGTGAGGTTAAAAGACTTAAGCAAAACAAGATACCAATTGTTAAGGTTCGATGGAATGCTCGTAGAGGACCCGAGTTCACCTGGGAGCGTGAAGATCAGATGAAGAAGAAATACCCGCATCTATTTCCAGAAGATTCGTCAACACCTTCAACAGCTTAAAATTTCGGGACGAAATTTATTTAACGGGTAGGTACTGTAGTGACCCGAACTTTTCCATGTTTATATATATTAATTGAGATTGATGTTTACATGATTAAATGTTTCCAACATGTTAAGCAATCAAACTTGTTAAGACTTGATTAATTGAAATAGGTTTCATATAGACAATTGACCACCCAAGTTGACCGGTGATTCACGAACGTTAAAACTTGTAAAAAAACTATATGATGACATATATATGGTTATATATATAGTTAACATGATATTATGATAAGTAAACATATCATTAATTATATTAACAATGAACTACATATGTAAAAACAAGACTACTAACTTAATGATTTTGAAACGAGACATATATGTAACGTTTATCGTTGTAACGACATTTAATGTATATATATCATATTAAGAGATATTCGTACATCATAATATCATGATAATATAATAATTTAAAATCTCTTTTGTTATTATAAACATTGGGTTAACAACATTTAACAAGATCGTTAACCTAAAGGTTTCAAAACAACACTTACATGTAACGACTAACGATGACTTAACGACTCAGTTAAAATGTATATACATGTAGTGTTTTAATATGTATTTATACACTTTTGAAAGACTTCAATACACTTATCAAAATACTTCTACTTAACAAAAATGCTTACAATTACATTCTCGTTCAGTTTCATCAACAATTCTACTCGTATGCACCCGTATTCGTACTCGTACAATACACAGCTTTTAGATGTATGTACTATTGGTATATACACTCCAATGATCAGCTCTTAGCAGCCCATGTGAGTCACCTAACACATGTGGGAACCATCATTTGGCAACTAGCATGAAATATCTCATAAGATTACAAAAATATGAGTAATCATTCATGACTTATTTACATGAAAACAAAATTACATATCCTTTATATCTAATCCATACACCAACGACCAAAAACACCTACAAACACTTTCATTCTTCAATTTTCTTCATCTAATTGAACTCTCTCAAGTTCTATCTTCAAGTTCTAAGTGTTCTTCATAAATTCCAAAAGTTCTAGTTTCATAAAATCAAGAATACTTTCAAGTTTGCTAGCTCACTTCCAATCTTGTAAGGTGATCATCCAACCTCAAGAAATATTTGTTTCTTACAGTAGGTTATCATTCTAATACAAGGTAATAATCATATTCAAACTTTGGTTTAATTTCTATAACTATAACAATCTTATTTCAAGTGATGATCTTACTTGAACTTGTTTTCGTGTCATGATTTTGCTTCAAGAACTTTGAGCCATCCAAGGATCCATTGAAGCTAGATCCATTTTTCTCTTTTCCAGTAGGTTCATCCAAGGAACTTAAGGTAGTAATGATGTTCATAACATCATTCGATTCATACATATAAAGCTATCTTATTCGAAGGTTTAAACTTGTAATCACTAGAACATAGTTTAGTTAATTCTAAACTTGTTCGCAAACAAAAGTTAATCCTTCTAACTTGACTTTTAAAATCAACTAAACACATGTTCTATATCTATATGATATGCTAACTTAATGATTTAAAACCTGGAAACACGAAAAACACCGTAAAACCGGATTTACGCCGTCGTAGTAACACCGCGGGCTGTTTTGGGTTAGTTAATTAAAAACTATGATAAACTTTGATTTAAAAGTTGTTATTCTGAGAAAATGATTTTTATTATGAACATGAAACTATATCCAAAAATTATGGTTAAACTCAAAGTGGAAGTATGTTTTCTAAAATGGTCATCTAGACGTCGTTCTTTCGACTGAAATGACTACCTTTACAAAAACGACTTGTAACTTATTTTTCCGACTAGAAACCTATACTTTTTTTGTTTAGATTCATAAAATAGAGTTCAATATGAAACCATAGCAATTTGATTCACTCAAAACGGATTTAAAATGAAGAAGTTATGGGTAAAACAAGATTGGATAATTTTTCTCATTTTAGCTACGTGAAAATTGGTAACAAATCTATTCCAACCATAACTTAATCAACTTGTATTATATATTATGTAATCTTGAGATACCATAGACACGTATACAATGTTTCGACCTATCATGTCGACACATCTATATATATTTCGGAACAACCATAGACACTCTATATGTGAATGTTGGAGTTAGCTATACAGGGTTGAGGTTGATTCCAAAATATATATAGTTTGAGTTGTGATCAATACTGAGATACGTATACACTGGGTCGTGGATTGATTCAAGATAATATTTATCGATTTATTTCTGTACATCTAACTGTGGACAACTAGTTGTAGGTTACTAACGAGGACAGCTGACTTAATAAACTTAAAACATCAAAATATATTAAAAGTGTTGTAAATATATTTTGAACATACTTTGATATATATGTATATATTGTTATAGGTTCGTGAATCAACCAGTGGCCAAGTCTTACTTCCCGACGAAGTATATAGTCCCACTTTTAAAATCTAATATTTTTGGGATGAGAATACATGCAGGTTTTATAAATGTTTTACAAAATAGACACAAGTACGTGAAATTACATTCTATGGTTGAATTATCGAAATCGAATATGCCCCTTTTTATTAAGTCTGGTAATCTAAGAATTAGGGAACAGACACCCTAATTGACGCGAATCCTAAAGATAGATCTATTGGGCCTAACAAACCCCATCCAAAGTACCGGATGCTTTAGTACTTCGAAATTTATATCATATCCGAAGGGTGTCCCGGAATGATGGGGATATTCTTATATATGCATCTTGTTATTGTCGGTTACCAGGTGTTCACCATATGAATGATTTTTATCTCTATGTATGGGATGTGTATTGAAATATGAAATCTTGTGGTCTATTGTTACGATTTGATATATATAGGTTAAACCTATAACTCACCAACATTTTTGTTGACGTTTTAAGCATGTTTATTCTCAGGTGATTATTAAGAGCTTCCGCTGTCGCATACTTAAATAAGGACAAGATTTGGAGTCCATGCTTGTATGATATTGTGTAAAAACTGCATTCAAGAAACTTATTTTGTTGTAACATATTTGTATTGTAAACCATTATGTAATGGTCGTGTGTAAACAGGATATATTAGATTATCATTATTTGATAATCTACGTAAAGCTTTTTAAACCTTTATTGATGAAATAAAGGTTATGGTTTGTTTAAAAATGAATGCAGTCTTTGAAAAACGTCTCATATAGAGGTCAAAACCTCGCAACGAAATCAATTAATATGGAACGTTTTTAATCAATAAAAACGGGACATTTCAGAAAAGAAGTACGTCTTCATCATTTTCTTCTGTATTATACAATGTTTGTTAATGTTTATCTGTAAGATTGGTTATCTATGATGTAGAACTGAATTCATCAATAGATGGTGACAAGGCCACTGCTAGTGGTGATAAGAGTGATAAATTTGTTGATGCTGAGAATGATAATGATGATGAAGAGAATGAAGAAGTAGATGGAGATAATACTGTTAAAACTCCCCCTTATACTAATCCATTAACTTCATCAAGGGTTGATACGACACAATCTTCTTCCGCATTGCATCCGCATTGCATCCGCCTTCCGTTGTTCCCCTGGCTGGCTTAAGAGGGTTTTAAGAAAATCCTGTCAACAAATCCGACAGCTTTGCCAATTTTATGAAGGTGCATATTACCAGCTAATTCATGGAAATCTATCTTTATTGTTCATTTTGACTGTAATTCATTGATCATATGTTTCTGTTGCAGGGAAATACAATTGCTGATCTTTCATCCTCTCTATCTACAATGACCCTAAAACAAAGTTGTCAATCAACAGCTGCGTCACTACTGCTTCTGAATCACCATGTTCTTCATGGTCTGAAAATGCAAGAAGCCCAAGCAACTCTTGTGGATAATGCTATCCATACTGCCAGCAAGCTGAAAAGGATGGAAATTGACTTAAGAGATGCTGATCTTAGGTGGAAAATGGCAGTTGACATGGCAAAAAAGAAGGAGGAGGCATTGCAGCTAATTGAGAAAAAATGTGTTGCAGAGAGGACTGAGAAAGAGAAGGTTATAGAAGAGAAAGAAAAACTATTAAAAGAAGTCGAAGAATTGAAAAGAATGATTGAACTAGAAAAAGGTCATGCTGATGAAAAAGCCATTACTGCTGCTGCTTCAGAGAAAAATTTGTGGAATTGAAGAATGGGATTCCTGCACTAATGCAGAGGGTGTTGAGTTCTCCCTTTATTGGGCAAACTTTTCATAGATATCTTGAGGCATCCATAGAAAGTGATCTTTCAGATGCTACCCTGGAAATTTTGGATGCTCTTCCTGTGAAGCCTGACCCCCTACCAACTGCTATTGCAAAATTTATCAAACCAAGTGCTGATGCTAAACTAAAAGTGGCAATGGATGAAGTAACATCATTGAAGGCTAACTCTGTGGAGGAGGTGTGTGCCAGGGAATATGTGTCAGTTAAGGACATTTTAGATGTGCCTATTTAAGGAAATATTTTCTCTGTAATGACAATATATAATAGCTTGATGTCAATAATTTGTCTGTATATACTGTCATTATGCTTAATGTCAGCATATTTTGTTTGTTTATTATTGTACTGTTATGTGCATTTGAATTTCATATAGCATGTCATATGAAATGATGTTTGTCTTAAACTGATTTTTGATTATGCATTGAACTGCAATCCGTCGTCCACTGTTCGTGATACCCATCACAGCATTCGCCTTTATGAGTCTAAAGTATACTGCCACTTAAATGTTATTGTGTTTTCAGTTTAAAATTTTTATATCTGATTTGTTTTGAGCAAAACAAATATAATTCTATGATTGCTGCATAAACATTTTATTCATTCTCCGCTCTACATTAGCTGAATGATGTTATGAAGAAATATCGAGAAGTCTTTTGATAACTTCTAAAATAGGATGTGAATGAATCATAATGATAGTATTCTGTCCATATGTTATAAAAATTGATAAATATGTTAGAGAAAATTCTGTTTATGGAACTAGCAATGTTCCGTCTAGCGTGTTGCGCTTAGGTTTTGTGCGGCTTTATAAAATACACTTGTATTTAATGTATTATGTTTACAAGTTATAAATGGATTTATGCCGTTGTGATAAACCAATCTGTATGTCATGACATTATGAGATCTTTAGTTTTGCCTCGATGCCCTCTAGCGAAGTAAATACTTTACGCTAGCCGATCCCTTGTGTCTATAATGTTGACACAAGAGCTTCTACCATTGGGGACATAAAAATGCCTTGCCTTATGTGGGTAGGAATGAATGCCATGCTTTACATTCGTAACGCGTAATGCTGTGCGTAAGAAAAATTTAAATTTTATTGATAATATTGTCACACATACAACATTTTTGTGTAATATCTTCGCATGGGGTGATCAAGTCCCAATTAGAAAATTACAAAAAGTGTATTGTGTTATTGCCTGAACTGATGAAAATTAAAAATGTGATAAAAACTGTTCTGCGAGATTCATGATGTTATACTGTCGTCCATGTACCGTATTGCGTCCTGCTTTCAATGTTACCACATTTTAGGTGGTTTTAAGTACCCGTTCACATCATCTCTACTGAACAACTGCCTTGATGATTCCCCCCTGACAAAATTTCCTGGAGCCTCATGAACAACTGATCTCTCCCTTGGTGGTCCAACATATTCAGAGTGTATCACTGTTACACCGTTTGGTGTTGGGAACCGCAATTCTGCATGCGGTGTAGAAGTAATTGCTTCGAATTTTGAAGGGTCCGCCTACCGAACAACGCACTGAACCGTGATCTGCCATCAATAACTCTAAAGTCCACAATTTCTGTACGGACCAAAGGGTGTGTTCCCAGTGTGACATCCAGTTTTACTTTACCAACTGCTCTTATTGATTCACCCGTAATACCAGCAATCTTTAAGTTCGTGTAGCGTAGCCGATCCTTCACGCTGAATGGATACTCCTTACAACAATGCAAATACAAAATATCTGCTTCACTACCTGTGTCAGTATAAATGCGAGTAATGTTTCTGTTTGCTATGACATCTGAAATGACCATAGGCTCTTCTGACAGGTGCCAATTTGGAATGGTATGAAATATGATTGGAGCATACATCCAGCTCTCCGTTCTATGTTCTCCGTCTACTTCATTTTCCTGCTCTTCATTCCATATGACCTTGATGTGCGTTTCTGGAGTTGGATCCCTTTCATCATTCCGTTCTTCCCTTCTGTTCCAGTCACGTCGTCCACCGTGACGCACTTTTCCCTGCCAAGCAAAATGTTTGTTTGGATCATTTCGCCGATACTTTTTTCCTGGAAACAGATGATTCAGCTTGCCAGCCTTGATCTTTGCAATGATCTCTCTCATTAATGACTTGCAATTATCTGTTTCATGTCCATATGCCTCATGAAAGTCACACCACTTGTCACTCTGTGGTCCCTGATGCTCTTACATCGGCAGTGGAGGGTGAAATGATTCCTTAATTGGCTCTGTGAACAAGATTTCCTTTGGAGTTTTTGTTAATGCCATAATAAGTGGATGCCTGTCTAATGGCTTTCGATGGTGATAATTGTCATTTGGATGATTATTTCCTCTCCAACCGCTCTGCTGTTGCTGGTAATTATTGTCATAACCCTGTTGTCTCTGATAATTATCATTCCTGTTCTGCTCTCCGCCTTGCTACCTGAAATTTCTCTGGTAATTATCCACTCTTGGATATCCCATTTCACCTGCTCGTAAATGCTTCTGAGCAATACCCACCGCTTGATGCAATGTCTTTGGAATATCATAACGCAAAGCATGAATTAGTCGTCCAAAACGTCGCTGATCGAGACAAAATATAAATCCTGAAACAAGCTGAGACTCTGGTATGTCTGGTATTTTCTGACATTCAATGGTATAACGCTTCATGAAATCACTCACTGATTCATTTTGACGCATTGTTATCTCATGTGCATCAAGATGTGACAACGTGCAGCTTCTCAAACTCTGATACTGCATCACAAATTTTGCCCTCAAATCAAGGAAACTGGTAATATTCCTTGGTGGCAAACTAGCGAACCACTCGCGTGCCATTTTTTGCAGTACCATTGGAAACATATGGCACGCAGTTTCTGTGAAGACCCGTCCTAATCCATCCGGACGAAGTCCATATCGATTATAAACGATTCACAACAGTTGATTACATCGCGAGGTACTTGACCTCTATATGATACATTTTACAAACATTGCATTCGTTTTTGAAAAGACAATCTTTCATTACATCGAAAGTTGACGGCGTGCATACCAATGTATAAGATATCTAACTATAATTGATTTAATAATAATCCTGATGAACTCAACGACTCGAATGCAACGTCTTTTGAAATATGTTATGAATGACTCCAAGTAATATCTTTAAGTTGAGCAAATGTACAGCGGAAGACTTCTTTCATACCTGAGAATAAACATGCTTTCAAGTGTCAACCAAAAGGTTGGTGAGTTCATTAGTTTAGCATAAATAATCATTTCATAATTTTAATAGACCACAAGATTTCATATTTCCATTTCTCATAAACATACGTCCCATACATAGAGACAAAAATATCATTCATATGGATTGAACACCTGGTAACTGACATTCACAATATACATATAAGAATATCCCCATCATTCCGAGATCCTCCTTCGGACATGATATAAATTTCGAAGTACTAAAGCATCCGATACTTTGGATGGGGCTTGTTGGGCCCGATAGATCTATCTTTAGAGATCGCGTCAATTAGGGTGTCTGTTACCTAATTCTTAGATTACCAGACTAAATAAAAAGGGGCATATTCGGTTTAATAATCCAGCCATAGAATGTAGTTTCGATCACTTGTGTCTATTTCGTAAAGCATTTATAAAAGCAGCGCATGTATTCTCAGTCCCAAAAATATATATTGCAAAAGCATTAAAAAAGGGAGCAAATGAAACTCACGCATATAAATATTGTAAAATTGTTATTAAAACATTGCATGTATTCTCAGCCCAAAAATATATATAAAAAGGGAATAATAAAATTCACGCATATAAATATTGTAAAATAGTTATTAAAACATTGCATGTATTCTCAGCCCAAAAATATATATAAAAATGGAATAATGAAACTCACCTAATGTATTTTGTAGTAAAAATACATATAATGACATTGAAAAATGCAGAGTTTGACCTCAGATTCACGAACCTATATCATTTGTATATTTATTAATATACATAGTGTAAATCACAAAATTTCATTTATTATTATGTATTATTTATATGTTTATAACTATATAGAATTTATGTTAAATTTCATTTTGAAACCTTTACTTATATTATATTTTTTTTATTACATTGTGTATATAATATATATATATATATATATATATATATATATATATATATATATATATATATATATATATATTGATTTTTGTGTATATATAATTATAAGGGTTAATATTTATACATTTAGTTATATTAATATACCTATATATCTATATATGTGCTTAGTGTTGTATTCATGAAATATCATTAGTTTGTTATATGAAAGAAGAAAAAATTAATATAACCCTAGTATATGTAATAAGTATATATATAATATACAAAAGATTTATTTGTTAAAATGATAATTTCACTAGTAATGTAAAAATGATAGTTTTAATAAAAACGATATTTCTAATGATAGTAGTAGTTTAATAATAATTATGGTCTTATCTGATATTTTAAATGATCATAATTATAATAATACCAACGGCATGATATTAGTAATAATAATAGTAATAATAATATTACTAAAAATTTATAAATTGATACTAATAATACTTCTTAATGATACTTAATAATAATATCAGTATTAATAGTATCTAGTGTACTAGTGATAATAATAGTCATATAATTAATATTTGTAATGATTATATTAATAATAATAATAATCATGACTGTAATTATAATTATGATAATAACAACAAATGATAATTAAGTATTTTAATAATAATAATAATAATAATAATAATAATAATAATAATAAAAATAATAATAATAATAATAATAATAATAATAATAATAATAATAATAATAATAATAATAATAATAATAATAATAATAATGATAATAATAAAGGAAATGATAATAAATAAATAAAAATGAGCTACCTTCAATGTAAAAGGCTGTAAAAAAAACGTTCCAATAGGGACTCGAACCCCTGACCTCTCCAACACCTACACACTCCTCTAACCAATCGTCCATTTTGGTTTTTCTGATATAACTGGACATTAAATTTTATTTAACACAGTTTTCCATTATTCCTCTTTCTTCTTCCCTAATTCCAATCGGTCACAATTCAATACCTTTCCAATTCATTTATCAATCTTATTTTTAAATCATTCGATAAATAATCATAATTATTTGTTTGAATTTATAAAAGGCGAAAATAAAAAAAAATATATATATATATAACAGACAGACACCGCTGCTGTTCGACGAGGTAAAAAAAAAATTTATTACGAGTTTAAGATTGTTTTGTAGAAATATTATAACATGACTTGTGTTGCAATTACTTCATGTAAACATTAAAAATTATCAATTTAACTTCGTTTGTAACAGATAAAACCAATTTGCTCTTAGAACAATTTTTGACTTTTTGAATTATAAACTTTGACTATAAAATTCCAACTCAATTCGAAGAATTGATAGTTGATACTTTACAGAAAGTTCGATTAAGTGAATCCTAATATAATTACATTTATACATTTTTAAAATTCATTCGAATTCAATCTAGTGTTCATCACAGTCAAGAATGGAATGAACACCAACATCAAAAATCGAATTTAAAGATGTTTAGATCAAAATTATTAAATGAAATAGGTCATAATTTGTTCCAGGAAACTTTCTGGATGTTCAATTGATCTTAAAACATAGAAACAAATTCGAATTATATCAAGAACGATTTTGTTAATTTTTTTTTGAAAGAAACTTTGACCTAAAAATTCAAAATTAAAAGGAAGATTTGGAGCATGAAAACTTACAGATAGTTTAGTTTGATGATTCCTAAGAAGTTTGCATTTAAAGATTTTGAAATGAAACTCTATTTCGAGGTTTTGATTAAATTCAATAAAAACAGAGGTTGACGGGTTTATAGTGTTTTCCTTTTATAAATTAAAAAAAAATAAAAAATATGGCTGTAAGGTTTTAATTGATAATGAAGATAGGAAATCGACTGAATTGGTTTGTGATAAGTGAATGATTGATTTTGTTTTAAAGTAATAAGGTTTTGACAGAATATATCACTCAGACAAAGAAGAAAGAAAAAAAAAATAACTTGATTGTGACTGGGAACCGATTTTGGATATATGCTGTGACTTTAAATCAACTAGTACTAATCTAATACAGTGTTGGTTGATATATCTAACTGAATTTGATTCCTAACAAAAATCGTAGTATGCTTTTATTTTATATAAGTATTATTACTAATTAATAATAATAATTATTAATAATAACACAATTACTAATAATAATTAGAAAAATAGTTTATTTAATAAATATAATGATAATGATAAATTTTTGTAATCAATTTAATACTAATACTTTTAATAATCTTAATAATAATTAACTTTACATTTTTTTTAATAATAAAGATACTAATAATATTAATATTAGTATTTATTTTTAAAAGTAATAGTAACAATATTAATAACTATATTTTATCTTTTAATTACTTCTACATTTTATTAATTGTATCAAATTTCATATTTATGTAATTTACATCATAAAAATGATAACACTCATATTAATATTAACTGTTTATATTAATAATAGCAATAAAGGTAATAATGATATTTGTAAAGATAATAAATTAAATTCATTAACTTTAATATCTACATAATATCTTTAATAATATAGCTAATGTCGATATTAATTATTAATATTAACATTAGTACTAATAATAATAAAAATAATAATAACATTACTATAACAACTAAATTTTAATTTGTTAATAATATATTACTACATATGTAATATTCGATAATCATATAACCTTATATAATAACTTTTATTGATATTAATCATTTATACATTCAAAATATATTACATTATTATAATAATCTTACATAAAATATCTATAGTTTCATTTCTAATAACAACTTTTTATATTGTATAATATTTTACATAATTAAGTCCATTGATTAAGTTGTATTATATTATTTTGATTTATTATATAAACTGATATTTGTATATATATATATATACAAATATTATATAAACTGATTTTGATTTATTAAGTTGTATTATATTATTTTGATTTATTATATAAACTGATATTTGTATATATATATATTTTGATTTAATATATATATATATATATATATACATATATATATATATATATATATATACATATATATATATATATATATATATATATACATATATAAATATATATATATATATATATATATATATATATATACATTTCCATTTACTATTAACGGTTCGTGAATCGTCGGGGAGTATTCGAAGGTCAATTGAAATATGAAACAGTTCAAAATTTTCAAGACTCAACATTACAGACTTTGCTTATCGTGTCGGAAACATATAAAGATTAAAGTTTAAATTTGGTTGAAAATTTCCGGGTCATCACAGTACCTACCCGTTAAAGAAATTTCGTCCCGAAATTTGATCGTGGTTGTCATGGTTAACCATAAAAATGTTTTTATGACAAATATGAGTTGATAATAGAGTTTTTTTTTTTTTTCATCATTGAGTAATATAGATAAGATCGTTTGATTTTTCTGAAGCGTACGAGTGAAGCTATCACCAAAGAGTAAAATAAGTAGGTATAGATTCGTTATATCTTTTGACGTAGATAAGATTGATTTCCAAGTTCAAGAGATTTGGAGAAAATCTTCGAAATCTAAAAGATTTGATTCTTCGGCGAATAAGGAAATTAAGATCTCTAAAATTAAATACGGTGATCCGCCTCGATTACTCTGTCTGATATTTCCCTTATAAATTACGCTCTTCCGTTCCCTTATTCTCACCATTTCTATACCATCCACAAATTCAAAAGATTATGAAAATCCTTAATCCAATTCTGATCCTTGTCCTTATCCTCACTATCGCATCAATCATTCTCCTTTTCTAATTACCATCTGAGGAATCTGTTTTCTTCTACTTCGCCCTCGGGGTTATAATGTTTTTAATTCTCCAGTGTCTTTATGTTGCGATAAACATTGATATACACGGTTTGTAATTCACGTGTTTGTGATCGGCTTTATATTTTCCTTTATTTATCGGAGCTCCATGTTCTTGTTTTTCTCTTCCCGACTCCAAGTCAAGTGAACAATGATCCAGAATTCGTAGATATAGAGTTTCAAATGATTATAATGTTCTAAGCGTGGTGGAACGTGATAGCACGATTTGATTTTCAAATTTATCAAAATTACAGAAGATAGAACTATCAAGAATATATTCTTCTTGATAGGTTCGGAGGTTATGTAAAATGAAAGAGTTATGTAACATGACACATGATGACGTTATGGTCTGTGAATCATCACGTTTCATTAGAAACTCAACATGACTTACTGTAATATAATCACGTTGATCAAGTGTCATTATATTATACTAACTCATGCATCAGTTCCCAACATTACTTCAATAACATTCATATTTTAAGCTCGAAAGTTTACAGAATGTAGAAACTAACAGTTTCTATATGATGTAATACTGATAGCATGAAGAGATTAATGATTTCAGATAAGACTAGTTATAAAAATATCTCCAGAAATATGGGGGATATTTATAATGAAAGATACGATAATATCTCGGAATATCTAAGATCAGAGGATGATAGAAACTATTATCTGCAAGGGTTTAGAGTAAGGAGCAAGATATTCACTAAAGACTTTAGTAGACATTGAATCATTTGGATTCTTTAAAGTCAAACTTATTCTTTGTGATTTGTCCACGGCTTTCTTCATAGTTTCGCATAATCTGCTTTTCCGTACTAAATTTTCTATTGAATGTTTCCATTATAATGATACACAGGAAGAACGAAGAGGTAAATAATTGCGGACGAGAATATTTATGAAAATATCCTCAGAAATATCGAAGATATTGATGATGATATTTTGGAATTTCTAAGTTCGATGGTTGATGGAGAAAGATTTTTTTTTCGCAAAATTTTAACATGACTTCGGAGCAAGATATTCTCTAAAGATTTCAACGGATCCAGAATTATCTGAATTCTTTGAATATAGGGTATGGTCCTTGTATTTGTCCTTGGTCTCCTTCATGATTAACTCTATCCGTTTTCCAGTTCCAACGTTTCTGAGCTTTTCCAACATATTATTCTTTATCATTAAACTTCCGATGACTAAGGTCGTTTACGGTTGCCTACAGTTTCTGCTGCTTCATTCAGCTTTTTCAATATTTAGAGTATCGATTCGTAAACTGGGTGCCTTTTCAAAATTTCAGAATTGAAGATTGAAATTCTAGGAGATAATTGTTATATGTATACATATAACTATTGATGTAGAAATGCTACGAGATTCGAAATATTGATTGCTGATTCCCGGTAATTGTTATGGCAATTATTGTTACAAGGTATAGATGAATACAAGATGGGGTTTCAATGAATATAATGATTTTTCGAAAAGTCCAAATTCATTGAAGTTGCTGGTAATTTTACTGCTGATATGGTGAAATATAAACGGTTCTCCGGTAACGATGATGACAGGAAAACTTATATATCGAGATTATAATAAGGCTAATTCGAATGGAAGTTGAAGTTGATTTGTTGAATCTGTGATAAAATTGGCTAATTTGAAAAAGAGTTGCAATGTTATTTTCGGTAATAACAATGCCAAAGGAGCCAACACAGACACGTGTTAAACTTTTACTTAGGGTCCGGGAGTTTTCAGGTGCATAACTATATGCGTCAATCTTTTCTTCCATAGATGAAGTGCGGTTGGTTCATCCTTTCAATTGAGGTGTTTTTAAGAATCATGAAAGGTTTGAACGCAGATTAGAATTGTCAAGATACAAATGAGGTTTAAGATGAAATCAAGTGGCAAACTTGAAGAATTGTTTAGTTTCATATGTTATAATCAATATTTTTATTCATTTTAATTGTCCAATCTTGGTAGTCCACAGTTAGCAGTCTACAGTCACTAACTCAATAATTCATATATAGTTTAATATACAATATTCGAATTAATTAATACGTATCGTGACCCGATATTTAAAGTGCGTAAAATGAATACCAGAAATTAAATGATGATAAATAAAGTGCGTAAAGTAAATACAGAAAATTAAATGACAATAAATAAAATTGCGAGAATGTAATTTGCGATAATTAAATTGCGATAAATAAAATGTAATCAGTTAGCTAGGAACAATTAGTTAGGAACAGTTAGCGTGGACTCTTAAAAAAAAAATTCACATAGTTAATTTGTTTGTTTCTAACAAATTTTTATTTTGTCAAATATTTTCTTCATTATGCCACTTGTTGGATTCTGATAAATCAAAATCTCAATATGAAATTGGATGAATATGGTTATTTTGTGGTGAACGGATTTGTATATCGATGGATGTAAGTAGAATAGTAAAAGACTGTTGAATCAGATTCGAAGAACGTACAATGTAACTTATTAATGTGAAATCTAAATATTCCTCGGGTATTACCTACCCGTTAAAATATTTTCACCATTAACATTTTGTACAATAAAACTTTTAATTACCATCTTTATGAAAACATATATACATATATATTTTCTTCAGACATAATCATGGATTTAATGAGTCAATGTGATATTAAACTCATCAGATTTACGGTTATAACTAGAGTACATAATCTCTAAAACATTAGAGATTACATAATCGCCATGTCGAACGAAGATAAAAATAGATAGAACGATACGTAGAACGATGATTATACTCGTGGTACAGAATGTGATATTGAGGCAAGGATTGTTGATGATACAGGTGCTGTTACTGATGGTACTGTTGGTGCCGGTGATGTTGCTGAAGCTGGTACATTTTTCACCATATTCTCCGAATTGATTATTCGAGCGCGAAGTTCGTTGACTTATTACTCCAGGATGATTGTCGGTCGGAACGAGCGGATGAATAAGGTTCAGAATTGTGGATAGAATATAATCTTGTCGAGTTACCCCGAAAATGAGACTGAAAATGGTGTCTCGAACAGGTTCGCCGGTAAACGCTTCAGGTTCATGTTCAAGAGGTGAATTCGGTTGGTGGAAGGGATTGCCTTCTGCGCGTTTACATTAATTAAGTCGACTATGAACCCATCAGATGAATTAATAATGGCTGATTGGTTGATTCATGCCGATGACGCTGTTTTCGAAGCTTAGGTGAACATCTATGTCGGAATAGCTGTCGGAATAACTATCGGAATAGCAATCGGAATCTGAGGAACTCGAACTGGTTGTAGTATTCATTTCGTACGATCAGATGAAGGATTTTCAATAAGAAATAGATTATAGGATGTAGATTAGTATCCTGCAATACATAATTTACATATGCATATATAATACTAAAATCCCATAAGTTACGGAGGAATCTACGGAATATGTTAGGCAAAGTTTACAGTAATAGATATGCTAAGATATGAATTAGCAGATACGCTAAGATATGAATTTGTCTATACATTATTCATGCAATCAATGCAGCAAGATGTGTCTAGACTAGAAATGATAAGCCGGTAATTTTCTAAGGATGATAAGTAGGTAATTTTTGACACGAAATGATAAGCAAAACTTTTGACATGCAGACACGGTCGAAGTCCAGACTCACTAAAGCATCCTAACGACTTATCAGTTAGACACACTAATGCAGACCTGGTTCGCTAAGACCACCGCTCTGATACCAACTGTGAAGACCCATCCTAATCCATCCGGACGAAGTCCATATCGATTATAAACGATTCACAACAGTTGATTACATCGCGAGGTACTTGACCTCTATATGATACATTTTACAAACATTGCATTCGTTTTTGAAAAGACAATCTTTCATTACATCGAAAGTTGACGGCGTGCATACCAATGTATAATATATCTAAATATAATTGATTTAATAATAATCCTGATGAACTCAACGACTCGAATGCAACGTCTTTTGAAATATGTTATGAATGACTCTAAGTAATATCTTTAAGTTGAGCAAATGCACAGCGGAAGACTTCTTTCATACCTGAGAATAAACATGCTTTCAAGTGTCAACCAAAAGGTTGGTGAGTTCATTGGTTTAGCATAAATAATCATTTCATAATTTTAATAGACCACAAGATTTCATATTTTCATTTCTCATAAACATACGTCCCATACATAGAGACAAAAATATCATTCATATGGATTGAACACCTGGTAACCGACATTCACAATATACATATAAGAATATCCCCATCATTCCGGGATCCTCCTTCGGACATGATATAAATTTCGAAGTACTAAAGCATCCGGTACTTTGGATGGGGCTTGTTGGGCCCGATAGATCTATCTTTAGAGTTCGCGTCAATTAGGGATCTCTGTTCCCTAATTCTTAGATTACCAGAATAAATAAAAAGGGGCATATTCGGTTTAATAATCCAGCCATAGAATGTAGTTTCGATCAATTGTGTCTATTTCGTAAAGTATTTATAAAAGCAGCGCATGTATTCTCAGTCCCAAAAATATATATTGCAAAAGCATTTAAAAAGGGAGCAAATGAAACTCACGCATATAAATATTGTAAAATAGTTATTAAAACATTGCATGTATTCTCAGCCCAAAAATATATATAAAAAGAGAATAATGAAACTCACGCATATAAATATTGTAAAATAGTTATTAAAACATTGCATGTATTCTCAGCCAAAAAATATATATATAAAGGGAATAATGAAACTCACCTAATGTATTTTGTAGTAAAAATACATATAACGACATTGAAAAATGCAGAGTTTGACCTCAAATTCACGAACCTATATCATTTGTATATTTATTAATATACATAGTGTAAATCACAAAATTTCATTTATTATTATGTATTATTTATATGTTTATAGCTATATAGAATTTATGTTAAATTTCATTTTGAAACCTTTACTTATATTATATTTTTTTTATTACATTGTATATATATATATATATATATATATATATATATATATATATATATATTGATTTTTGTGTATATATAATTATAAGGGTTAATATTTATACATTTAGTTATATTAATATACCTATATATCTATATATGTGCTTAGTGTTGTATTCATGAAATATCATTAGTTTGTTATATGAAAGAAAAAAAAATTAATATAACCCTAGTATATGTAATAAGTATATATATAATATACAAAAGATTTATTTGTTAAAATGATAATTTCACTAGTAATGTAAAAATGATAGTTTTAGTAAAAACGATATTTCTAATGATAGTAGTAGTTTAATAATAATTATGGTCTTATCTGATATTTTAAATGATCATAATTGTAATAATACCAACGGCATGATATTAGTAATAATAATAGTAATAATAATATTACTAAAAATTTATAAATTGATACTAATAATACTTCTTAATGATACTTAATAATAATATCAGTATTAATAGTATCTAGTGTACTAGTGATAATAATAGTCATATAATTAATATTTGTAATGATAATATTAATAATAATAATAATCATGACTATAATTATAATTATGATAATAACAACAAATGATAATTAAGTCTTTTAATAATAATAATAATAATAATAATAATAATAATAATAATAATAATAATAATAATAATAATAATAATAATGATAATAATAAAGGAAATGATAATAAATAAATAAAAATGAGCTACCTTCAATGTAAAAGGCTGTAAAAAAAACGTTCCAATAGGGACTCGAACCCCCGACCTCTCCAACACCAACACACTCCTCTAACCAATCGTCCATTTTGGTTTTTCTGATATAACTGGACATTAAATTTTATTTAACACAGTTTTCCATTATTCCTCTTTCTTCTTCCCTAATTCCAATCGGTCACAATTCAATACCTTTCTAATTCATTTATCAAACTTATTTTAAATCATTCGATAAATAATCATAATTATTTGTTTGAATTTATAAAAGACGAAAATAAAAAAAAATATATATATATATATAACAGACAGACACCGCTGCTGTTCGACGAGGTAAAAAAAAAATTATTACGAGTTTAAGATTGTTTTGTAGAAATATTATAACATGACTTGTGTTGCAATTACTTCATGTAAACATTAAAAATTATCAATTTAACTTCGTTTGTAATAGATAAACCCAATTTGCTCTTAGAACAATTTTTGACTTTTTGAATTATAAACTTTGACTATAAAATTCCAACTCAATTCGAAGAATTGATAGTTGATACTTTACAGAAAGTTCGATTAAGTGAATCCTAATATAATTACATTTATACATTTTTAAAATTCATTCGAATTCAATCTAGTGTTCATCACAGTCAAGAATGGTATGAAAACCAACATCAAAAATCGAATTTAAAGATGTTTAGATCAAAATTATTAAATGAAATAGGTCATAATTTGTTCCAGGAAACTTTCTGGATGTTTAATTGATCTTAAAACATAGAAACAAATTCGAATTATATCAAGAACGATTTTGTTGACTTTTTTTGAAAGAAACTTTGACCTAAAAATTCGAAATTAAAAGGAAGATTTGGAGCATGAAAACTTACAGATAGTTTAGTTTGATGATTCCTAAGAAGTTTGCATTTAAAGATTTTGAAATGGAACTCTATTTCGAGGTTTTGATTAAATTCAATAAAAACAGAGGTTGACGGGTTTATAGTGTTTTCCTTTTATAAATTTCAAAAAAAAAATATGGCTGTAAGGTTTTAATCGATAATGAAGATAGGAAATCGACTGAATTGGTTTGTGATAAGTGAATGATTGATTTTGTTTTAAAGTAATAAGGTTTTGACAGAATATATCACTCAGACAAAGAAGAAAGAAAAAAAAAATAACTTGATTGTGACTGGGAACCGATTTTGGATATATGCTGTGACTTTAAATCAACTAGTACTAATCTAATACAGTGTTGATTGATAAATCTAACTGAATTTGATTCCTAACAAAAATCGTAGTATGCTTTTATTTTATATAAGTATTATTACTAATTAATAATAATAATTATTAATAATAATACAATTACTAATAATAATAAGAAAAATAGTTTATTTAATAAAGATAATGATAATGATAAATTTTTGTAATCAATTTAATACTAATACTTTTAATAATCTTAATAATAATTAACTTTACATTTTTTTAATAATAAAGATACTAATAATATTAATATTAGTATTTATTTTTAAAAGTAATAGTAACAATATTAATAACTATATTTTATCTTTTAATTACTTATACATTTTATTAATTGTATCAAATTTCATATTTATGTAATTTACATCATAAAAATGATAACACTCATATTAATATTAACTGTTTATATTAATAATAGCAATAAAGGTAATAATGATATTTGTAAAGATAATAAATTAAATTCATTAACTTTAATATCTACATAATATCTTTAATAATATAGCTAATGTCGATATTAATTATTAATATTAACATTAGTACTAATAATAATAAAAATAATAATAACATTACTATAACAACTATATTTTAATTTTTTAATAATATATTACTACATATGTAATATTCGATAATCATATAACCTTATATAATAACTTTTATTGATATTAATCATTTATACATTCAAAATATATTACATTATTATAATAATCTTACATAAAATATCTATAGTTTCATTTCTAATAACAACTTGTTATATTGTATAATATTTTACATAATTAAGTCCATTGATTAAGTTGTATTATATTATTTTGATTTATTATATAAACTGATATTTGTATATATATATATATATATATATATTTGTATATATATATATATATATATATATATATATATATATATATATATATATATATCTATACATTTCCATTTACTATTAACGGTTTGTGAATCGTCGGGGAGTATTCGAAGGTCAATTGCAAATATGAAACAGTTCAAAATTTTCAAGACTCAACATTACAGACTTTGCTTATCATGTCGGAAACATATAAAGATTAAAGTTTAAATTTGGTTGGAAATTTCCGGGTCATCACAGTTTCATCTTCCCAATGCTATAAGTTCATAACTCCTTCAAACATAGTCAGAAAATCCTCCGGATCTTTTGTACCATCATAAACACCAATTGATGAAATTCCCAAATTTCTTAGTAATGGATAATCTGCAATTCGAGGAATAAAACACTGTGTTGATTCTGCCATTGCTGATGGTTTGATAGCTTCATCACCAGTAATTAAATCCAACAAATTATCCACAGCTGTTGCACGGATGGTTGGTTGTGCTAACTTTTGTTTAAATCGTGATGGCGCTGTTTTAGTTAAAATTCCATCCAGTAACTTGCTTGCCATTTCTTCAGTCATAAAGAATTGTTCACCTTCTTCTTCAAAATTCCAATCATCATCCAAAAATCCCTCATCATTGTGTTGTCTGTATCATCAACTAAAGCATTCAACTGATTGAATAGCTTGGACAATTGTGATTTGGAAATTGACTTTCCTTTGCTGTTATGCCTAGCGTTCACATCAGAAGTCTTTTTGAAAGAGACATTATGTGTTCCTCGCCTGGCCCTCCATATTCCTGTGCTGGAACCTCCCATCAATGGTTTTCTCAATCGTGGTATGGTTTCATGAACTTGATCATCTACTGTGTCAGTGTTCAAATGATCTTCTTCTTCAACAGAAGTTTCTTCAAGAGTTAACTGATCAACTGGTATGTTTTCAATGAGATTTTCATCGATTGGTTCAAGTGTTGTTTTCAATGAGGTTGTTTCAGTTGCCTTCGTGCTCTTGGTGGTTTTGGTGGTCTTTGAGACGGGTGGCGTCATTTGTTAGTACGATTTTCCGTATAGCGGCTGTAAAGTACTAGTACAGAAAACTAGCTGCTCAGTGTGTGGCGTATACTGTTGATTGTTGTTTGCCCTCGAGAAATAATCTCTGCAGACCCGGACCACAGATATAAGATCTGTGGGGTGGCCTCAATCAATCTGTGAATCAATCTGTAATGATCCATCTAGCGCACAGCTGCTAAGCGGCTAATGTTGTTTTAGAGTGAGAAAGAACTGTGTGAGAGAGAAAGTGTACTTCTCTCTGACTGAAGTTCAGATCAGAATGATGTCAAATGTGGTGACCCAGGGGGTCTATTTATAGGCGTAGAATGTCCAAAATTCACGGGATACACGTGTCAACCACTGAATGGTTCTGTTACGTGAAGTATCTGGAATGTCAGTGGCGTGTGCTGACGTGGCTGCGTGCCGTTCACGCGCTGAGTTAAAGGGCTTATGTATAGAAGCTGCCTACAGGGCTTACGCTTGACGCTGGGCGGCCTGCTGGACGCTGGGCGGTAAACTCTGAAAACTGCCAAATTTCATTATGTCTTGTGCTCTTTGATCGAGTTTTCTGTATAAAAATGATGTTTTTATGCGTGTATCTCCTAGGATACACCATTAACCACCTTCCATCTTCCCCTTTCCCATCAGACACCATCTCTACCACAACCACCATCACTTCATCATCAACACCATAACCTGCTTATATTTCGATTTCCTGTTGTGAACAAAACCCTCCACTATTGATACAGCTACTATACTCGTGAACACCAAACAACCACCACCGCCTAACCACGATCACCATCACCAGAAAGCTGTTACTGCTGCTACTATTTTTGTGTTTCTATTTTGACCGAAAACCCTTCTTGCTACTGTTCCGATCAGTCTCAACCCATAACCACCATCATTAGAACCAACTACTGTTACTGCTCACTGCTATGGTACTTCTGCTACTGCTGTATCGTTGCTACTGCTGTAGCTTGATTACGTGTATGATGATGACGATATTAACATAAGATGATGATGATAATTTGATATAGTTATGATTATGATTATGATTATGATTATGATCATGATTATGATAATAGGTACGATGAAGATGATGTAATTATGATGATATTGGTGAACGATGATGATGACAATGATAATAAGGGTTGATGATTAAGAACGATGATGAAAAGTTTATGTTTTCTCCTTTTGTCGAAACCCTACAGCCCCACAAACATCGATCGTTTAATCAAATTATAAAATGGGTCTGGTGGACTTATACGGACTTTCGATTTAGGCTTGTGAGGAAGTTGGGCCGTTTATGTTTTGTGCAGTTGGACCGAATGTTATGTTGGGCCAATGATAGACTAGACACAGAATCAGAAGTTCGGTTTAAATGAATTTTAGTTGTAATATAAATCAGGAAAGTAAGTATCAGCTGAATGGTCTGGGAGGATTTGTAAGAATGAGAGGTCTCGGGTTCGAGCCCGGACAAAGGCAGTTATTTTCTTTTTTGGAGATTTTTCTTGTGAGGTATTATTATTATTATTATTATTATTATTATTATTATTATTATTATTATTATTATTATTATTATTATTATTATTATTATTATTATTAGTAATATCATTAATATTGGGATTATTATCATGTTTATAAATATTATTATCATTATTATCATTAGTAGTAAAATTATTATTATAGTTATTATTATTATTATCAGTATTATTGTTATTATTATCATTATTGCTAAAAGTATCATTATTTTTAAATTTATCTTTTTATTAAAATTAGTATTATTATTGAAATTAACATTTTTATTAAAATTATCATTTTATTATTAAAATTATCATTATTATTATTATTATTAGAATTATCATGATTTTTATCATAATTAGTATTATTTTTATCATTATTATTATTAGTATCATTAATATATAAAATAAAGATTTTCTATATAAAAACTATATTTATGACATAAAACATAACTACATTAATATCAATATTACATATTATATTAAATAATATTTTAATGAGTAATTACTATATTAAAATTTAATATGATAAGTATTAGTTACATAAAATATATAGATTAAATAGAAATTTATCTATATAACATATAATATAACAAGTATATTATTAATAATAATATATATAAACTTGTTCGAATACTATTTTGTGTTAATATATATACTTGATATAGGTTCGTGAATCCGAGGCCAACCCTGCAATTGTTCAGTTCAGTCGTATGCATATTTTTACTACAAAATATCGTATTGTGAGTTGCATTTGCTCCCTTTTTAAATGATTTTGCAATATATATTTTTAGGACTGAGAATATATGCGCTGCTTTTATAACTGTTTTACGAAATAGACACAAGTAATTGAAACTACATTCTATAGCTGGATTATCAAACCGAATATGCCCCTTTTTAGTCTTGTAATCTAAGAATTAGGGAACAGACACCCTAATTGACGTGAATCCTAAAGATAGATCTATCGGGCCCAACGAGCCTCATCCGGGTTACGGATGCTTTAGTACTTTGAATTTATCATATCCGATGAGAGTCCCGGAATGATGGGTATATTCTATATGCATCTTGTTAAGGTCGGTTACCAGGTGTTCACCATATGAATGATTTTTATACACAGGTTATGTGTATCATGTTTTGTACACGGGTTACGTGTGCGGTTAAATATTTGAAATCTTGTGGTCTATTAAAATGTTGAAATGATCATTATGATAAACCTATGAACTCACCAAACTTTTGATGGATTTCAATACATAAACAAAGTCACAAACCCATTTTGTTACATATAAATTCGTGTGTATATGTATATATAAAGCGGAAGCAATTTCAAGTTTATGCATGTAAAGTTTAACCCTTTAAATTTGAAATCCATTAAAGATCTAGTCTTGAAAATACACTTAAATGTAAATAGAGCTAGTTAGATGTTTATACCTACTCCAAAATGGAGGTGAAGAACTAGGATGAAGAAGATGATGTAGATGAAGAAAACTTCTAACTTGAAGCCTCAAATCTTTGATACCCACAAGCAATAATCAACACCCAAGACTTGGTTAGGATTTTAGACACTTAATTACTTGCAAAAATCAACCAAGAATCCCTTGAAGAAAGGAGAGGAAATTGCAAGTATTATTTTCAAAATGCTAGAGTCAAAGAGTGTGTTAAAGTTGCACCAATGCATGTGTATTAGTCATAATTATATGGAGTAATCAAGGAAGGGTGGTTGGCACCTAGGAGCCTTCAAAAAAATGGCCCCCCACCCCTTCCATTTATTTTATATTTTATTACATATTTATAAAACATACATGCATTTAGTTGTAAGTATTTTATTTTATAAGCCTTTTATAAAATAAAATGCAACACACATATGTTACATACACTTTATATTATTTATAACCTATATAAATAATATACAACATGTAGTAACTTATAATTATCCAAATAATTATATCTAGCATTTATTTTAGAAAACCAATTTCTAAAATTCAAGTGTCGTGTATTTGCTTTAATGATCCGATTGTCAAAACAAATACATAAAGTGTTGATAGCTTGTTATTGGGTATGACCCGACTTGGATCACAACATGTAAGCCACATTAATTTATTATGTCTCTCGGGCACAAGAAAATCCTTCAATCTCCCACTTGCACGAGAAACATAAGGAATTAATGCAAGTGACAGATACCACCTAACGACCGTCCATCACCCCCAACATGTTATGACTTAGTGCCATTCAATAACATCATCCCTTTCGAGTTTCCATTTCGAATATGATTTAGGTGAATCTTTCAATATATCCTTTTGCCCTAGATGTCATGTTAAATCCAAGAGACATAGAATGATCACTCTCTTATAGATTTAACTTTGTCAGGCCTTAGACATCTGACTCTCAACGAATAAGAGGGACAAATTCCATCTTGACTACATACGTCCTAGACATTACACTTCGTACCATACCTGAAACCTCCCTTATGTACTACCATGTTTCAGAATAGCGAAGGAAAGAATCAAGGCACAATATTCGGTGAATATCTGAACCCAATATGTGTCTCAGGTCAGAGGATATAATGATATTCTCCTTTACTCAAGATTACATGTGATCAACCACAAAGGTTCCATATAGTAATCTTGAGAGCGGGTCTTCCAATATTTGTGTCCCACAAATATCTATGAACCTTGGTTGCAACCTTGCCCTACATTCACCATTTGAATGTTAACCAATCCAAGTTCATAATAGTCTAGACCTCACACTTGTTCCCACAAATGTGATCAACTACGGAATTTAGAATAATAATTTATTCATGGATAAAATATGCTAAATTGGAACATGACTCATAATTTAAATTAATACCATAATTATATTAATGAGTTTGAACTAATTCGTTCCGTTACAATACATAAAGTAGATCAATTCCAATCACTAGAATGTCGAAGCCCTAATGCACAAACATGTCCCTCATGTTTTGGCCCATGTAAAAGCTTCGTGAGTGGATCCGCAACATTTTGATCTGTGTGAACTTTGTGAATACATATCTTTCCCTTTTCAACCTCATCCCTAATGTAGTTGAATCTCCGCTCAATGTGACGAGTCTTTTGATGAGCACGAGGTTCCTTGATTTGAGCAATCGCACCCTCGTTGTCACAAAAGATCTCAAGAGGGTCCTGAATGGAAGGGACCACTCCTAAGTCGTCGATGAATTTCTTCATCCATGCAGCTTCCTGAGCTGCCAATGAGGCGGCAATGTACTCCGACTCTGTAGTGGATAACGCAACAACTTCCTGTTTCGCACTCTTCCAAGAGACCGCACCACCATTTAACATGAATACATAACCGGATTGTGACCGAGAGTCATCTCGATCAGTTTGGAAACTCGCGTCCACGTAACCTTTTACAACGAGTTCCTCCTCACCAGACCCATATATTAGAAACATATCCTTAGTCCTTCTAAGGTATTTCAATATACATTTAACCGCAGTCCAATGACTATTTCCTGGGTTATTCTGGTATCTACTTGTCAAGCTTAGAGCGCATGACACATCCGGTCTAGTACATATCATTGCATACATGATAGACCCAATAGCAGATGCGTATGGGACTTTCTTCATTCTCTCTTGTTCATCTTTCGTGGTAGGACACTGAGATGAACTGAGAACGGTTCCTCTTTGAATAGGTACCAAACCTTTCTTAGAGTTTTCCATCTTGAACCTTTTCAAGACCTTATCAATGTATGTACTTTGACTTAAGCCTATCAATCTCTTGGATCTATTCCTATAGATTCCAATCCCCAATATATATTGTGCTTCTCCAAGATCCTTAATGGAGAAGCAACTTTTTAACCAAGTTTTGACCTCTTGCATTGTGGTTATATCATTCCCAAATAATAATACGTCATCCACATATAGCACAAGGAACATTATGGAGCTCCCACTAGCCTTCTTGTATACACAAGCTTCATCACCATTTTTAATAAAGCCAAATTTCTTTGCCTCTTCATTAAAACGATGATTCCACATTCTCGATGCTTGTTTCAACCCATAGATTGATTTCTTTAACTTGCATACTTTTTTAGGATTTTTCGGATCGACAAAACCTTCGGGCTGTGCCATATAGACATCTTCCTCAAGATATCCATTTAGGAAAGCGGTTTTGACATCCATTTGCCAAATTTCGTAATCATAATGAGCAGCGATGGCAAATAATATCCTAATAGACTTTAGCATTGCCACAGGCGAGAAGGTCTCATCATAGTCAACCCCTTGAGTTTGAGTGAAACCCTTTGCTACAAGTCTAGCTTTGTATGTATCCAAGTTTCCATGTATGTCGGTTTTCATCTTGAAAATCCACTTGCAATCAACTAGCTTAGAGCTAGGAGGTTGCTCAACAAGTTCCCAAACTTGGTTTTCATACATGGATTGCATCTCGGCGTTCATGGCTTCCTGCCATTTATCTTTATCTATCCTTGATAAAGCATCTTTGTAGTTTGTCGGTTCATCCAAATCAACCGTATAGCAACCATCCACGAGAAACCCATATCTCTCGGGAGGATTACTAATCCTACTAGATCTTCGAACGTCTTGTGTACCTTGATCATCCACTTGATCATTTTCAGCATCCTCATGTTGAGTGCTAGTGTCAACCAATTGTGTATCATCGGCTTGATCTTGTACCTCTACAAGATCTATTTTTCTTTCACCATCACCTTCCATAAGGAACTTGGTTTCAAGGAATTCCGCTTTCCGAGCTACAAATACCGTTTGCTCGGATGGATCATAGAAGTAATATCCCATGTCATCTTTGGGATATCCTATGAAGATACACTTTGTGGATCGAGCATGTAGCTTATTTGCTACATAACGCTTAGGATAAGCTTCACATCCCCATACTTTCAAGTATGAAAGAGAAGGAGGTTTTCCAAACCACATCTCATGAGGAGTTCGTTCCACTTTCTTGGTTGGGGCCATATTTAAAATACGAGCCGCGGAGCTTAGACAATAACCCCAAAATGATAGAGGTAACGAGCTTCTAGCCATCATAGATCGAACCATATCCATTAGGGTTCGGTTCCTCCTTTCGGATACTCCATTAAGTTGGGGTGTTCCGGGTGGAGTAAGTTGTGAGATGATCCCACAACTCCTAAGATGATCTTGGAAGGCATCGCTTAGGTATTCACCTCCTCTATCGGTACGAAGTACCTTGATTGTCCTATTTAGTTGATTTTGTACTTCGTTTTGATATTCTTTGAATGCTTTAAACGTTTCGTCCTTGTGTCTTAGTAAATAGACATATCCGAAACGACTAAAGTCATCAATGAAAGTAACAAAGTATCTTTCACCATTCCTAGTTATGGGTTTAAAGGGTCCACATACATCCGAATGTATTAAACCCAATAAATCTTTAGCCCTTTCATGAGTGCCTTTGAAAGGTGCTTTAGTCATCTTGCCTTGTAAACAAGATTCACATACATCAAACGAATCCATTTCATTTGATTTCAAAAGTCCATTCCTTTGAAGTGTATGCATTCGGTTCTTGTTTATATGTCCAAGGCGACAATGCCATAAATAGGAATCACTCAAATCCCTTTTGAGTTTCTTGGTGCTAGTATGGTATATTGAGCTATTAGATGATGCATCATCATGAACCAATTCATAAATTCCATTTGAAGGCGTAGCCTTGAAATAGAATATATCATCTTTAGAAAAATGGATATCATTATCAATAAAATTAACATTGAAACCACATTGTCTTAAGCGAGAAATAGAAATAATGTTTCGACATAAATCCGGTGCATACAAAACATTTTCTAAAATAAGCTCCAATCCACTTGGAAGCTTCAAAACAAATTCTCCTTGAGCTTTAACATGCACCTTTGCACCATTGCCCATATAGAGACTTGATGTTCCCGCTTTATGATCACTTCTTTTGAACCCCTGCAAAGAATTGCAAATATGAGTTCCACATCCCGTGTCTAATACCCATGTATTAGAAGAAGTAATACTAAGCTCTATATATACCATATATATATTACCTGAGGTTTGCCCTGCATCCCTCTTGTCCTTCAACTCTTTAAGATAGACCGGACAGTTTCGTTTCCAATGACCCATCTCACCGCAACCGAAACATGGGTCTTCCTTGGGGTTTGCCTTCTCGGCTACCTTTTGCTTCTTGGCCTTGTTGATGGTTGGGGTAACCATCTTCCCCTTCCCTTTGCCTTGATGGACGGGTCCTTTTCTCTTAGCCACCTTTGGCTTAGAGGTGTTACCTTTAGACCCACCTTGATCAATTGCTAACACGGGTAAAGCTCTTTTACCCATGCTTGTTTCCGCCGTCCTAAGCATACCATGAAGCTCACCTATGCTCTTATCCATCCCATTCATGTTGTAATTAATTACAAATTGATCAAACCTCTTTGATAGGGAGTTAAGGATAAGATCGGTGGCTAACTCATTAGATATGTTAAGGTTGAGACGGTTAGCACGATCGATAAGGCTTTTCATCTTAAGTACATAAGATGAAACCGATTGGGATTCGTCCATACGACAAGCATGAAGCGCCCGAACCGTTTCGAAACGCTCAACACGTGCTTGTTGGAGAAACATCTCCTTCAATTGTGTTATCATGTCGTAAGCGCTATGATGCACGAAATCCTTTTGGAGTTCGGGTATCATAGTCCCAAGCATTAAGCATGAGACTTGAAGGGAGTCGTGGCAATACTTATCGTAAGAGGCCATTGCCTCCACATCACTCTCATCCGGTTGGTCGGGAATGGGGTCCTCAATCACATACATTTTATCCTCTTGTTTGAGGACAATCCGAAGATTGCGGAACCAATCCATAAAATTTGTATGGTTGAGTTTGTCTTTCTCGAGGAGAGACCGTAACGATAGGTTGTTAAAGTTAAGTGGTGCGTTGTTCATGTTGTTGTTGTTATTAGCGGCCATCTACAAAATTCAACAAAGTTCTTTTAAGTATCGATTTGGATTTAATAAACAATACCCTTTTAATTTGTTTTATTAAATATTAGAATCCAACGGTAAATCAAATTTCGGTTAGGTGACCTTTATCCCGTCATTTGATTTAGCTAGGTAGTCATAATGACAATTGCAATCCTTTTGCAACTTCTAAGTTATGGGATCATGCAATCCTTTTGCATGGCATATTAATCCCATCAACGCCTATTTGTTCCTCATGCTTCGGTGACCCTAAGTTCATGATTCCCAAATCAAGTCGTCCTACTTGTGTAGACATGTAGACTTAACATACAAGTGGTTAGGTGACCTTTATCCCACAAGCATGCAAAGTGTACTTTATTCATATTAGTTCACTCATGACGGTTAGGTGACCTTTATCCCATCATGAGATTCCTAATATGTCTAAGTGTTTCCACAAAAGGATGGCGTTTAACTTGTTTATCTTGTATTAGTAAAGGGATTTTAGGTTTTCTACATTCTAGTTTAGAAAACAAAGTGCTATACACCAACATGCATTTGGTGTGTAGTATGTTTATGAAAAACCCATTTTCATGTGCCTTTTAGTAACCAATTACTAGTTTTAATCATTTCATTACCTTTTTAAATAAACCATTTTATTCAAGTCTAATAACCAATTATTAGTGTCATTTTGTTATGTTTTATTATAACCATTTTATAATGTATTATGCAAGTGTAATCATGTGATGATCTTGTAGCAACCAAACATACAAACATACACAAACATGCATAGCAAAGTGTTCACAATCAAGAGCCATTTTGGTAGACATTTGTTTAGCCAATAAACAAATGTCACCTAAGGGGTTAAACCAAAGTAAGAGATTTTACCAAAATCTCCCACTTAATCTTGTAATCTTCAAAACTTCATCTTGTAATCTTCTTCATGAATCTTCACTTTCATTTTACAAAATCATATCCTAATACAATTTTTCTAGAAAATGAAATAACAACCTATTCTATTTTACAAACCAAAATAGAACAAATTACATACAAAATACAAGATTAATTACAACTTTTACAAACCAAAATTACAAAATAATTACAAGCCATATGAATGAATATTACACCCATGAATAATCACCAAATCAATCAACCAAACAAACACATGGCCTAGGCTCGATTGTGAACAACAACATAACATCAAACATGGCCAAAACTTGAAATCCCAAACCCATTTTTGGGACCAAATATTTCGGCCATCACCATACACCCACCAAAACTCAATATTTTTACATTCTACTTTCATGCATGTTGGTAGATTGTAAAGAAAGTGAGTTTACTAGCCAAAAACAAGAAGCATATTAACAAGACTTTGGCTCTAGATACCATTGATGGATTTCAATACATAAACAAAGTCACAAACCCATTTTGTTACATATAAATTCGTGTGTATATGTATATATAAAGCGGAAGCAATTTCAAGTTTATGCATGTAAAGTTTAACCCTTTAAATTTGAAATCCATTAAAGATCTAGTCTTGAAAATACACTTAAATGTAAATAGAGCTAGTTAGATGTTTATACCTACTCCAAAATGGAGGTGAAGAACTAGGATGAAGAAGATGATGTAGATGAAGAAAACTTCTAACTTGAAGCCTCAAATCTTTGATACCCACAAGCAATAATCAACACCCAAGACTTGGTTAGGATTTTAGACACTTAATTACTTGCAAAAATCAACCAAGAATCCCTTGAAGAAAGGAGAGGAAATTGCAAGTATTATTTTCAAAATGCTAGAGTCAAAGAGTGTGTTAAAGTTGCACCAATGCATGTGTATTAGTCATAATTATATGGAGTAATCAAGGAAGGGTGGTTGGCACCTAGGAGCCTTCAAAAAAATGGCCCCCCACCCCTTCCATTTATTTTATATTTTATTACATATTTATAAAACATACATGCATTTAGTTGTAAGTATTTTATTTTATAAGCCTTTTATAAAATAAAATGCAACACACATATGTTACATACACTTTATATTATTTATAACCTATATAAATAATATACAACATGTAGTAACTTATAATTATCCAAATAATTATATCTAGCATTTATTTTAGAAAACCAATTTCTAAAATTCAAGTGTCGTGTATTTGCTTTAATGATCCGATTGTCAAAACAAATACATAAAGTGTTGATAGCTTGTTATTGGGTATGACCCGACTTGGATCACAACATGTAAGCCACATTAATTTATTATGTCTCTCGGGCACAAGAAAATCCTTCAACTTTTAGTTGACACTTTTAAGCATGTTTATTCTCAGATATTAAAGAAATCTTCCGCTGTGCATTTGCTCAATTTAAAGATATTAATTGTAGTCATTCATGGCATATTTCAAAAGACGTTACATTCAAGTTGTTTGAATTTAAAAAGATTGTTATAATTTCAATGACAAATTAGTCATTCATATTAGGGGAATCATATATCATTTGTATCGAAAGGTTATATTTTGAAATGATTTTGTCTTTTAAAAGAATGCAATGTTTGTAAAACTTATCATATAGAGGTCAGTACCTCGCAATGGAACCAGATGTTGAAGACTTTGTCCATATGGATTAGGAAGGGCCTCTACAATCCTAACCCTCGTTATCATTTTAGGGAACTGAATAACAATGTGTCGTGTTGAGTGAATACTAATCACAAACAGAAGGAGTCTTTCGGGTCAAGTTGACAAAACATTAATGTAAACTAACAACCATTCCATCATACTAATGAGATCATACTATTCTAAAAATTAAACATCATTACAGTTGATAAGCTGAAAGTAAAGAAGATAGAAATCTAATAGATACCTAGAATAGTTGATAAGACTTAACCATAAGGCAACAATCAAACAAAAACATGCAATAGGAGTGGGTCACACAGTTAAGGTACTAACTAGATCTTAGTGGCTCCTAAGAGGTCTCCTTGGAATAACTAATATGCATACTAGGTCATTCATGTCTCAAATCCTAACTTTGGTGTCCTAAAAGCGCACTAGATGCCTCTCGGGAACACAGACCATGTCGTGTTCATAGAATCTTCAGGCATAGTATAACCAGGGTGTAGTGATCCAAACTTTACCATGTTTATATATATATTAAATGAAATTGTTATTTACATAATTAAGTGTTTCCAACATGTTAAGCAATCAAACTTGTTAAGACTTGATTAATTGAAATAGGTTTCATATAGACAATTGACCACCCAAGTTGACCGGTGATTCACGAACGTTAAAACTTGTAAAAACTATACGATGACATATATATGGTTATATATATAGTTAATATGATTTTATTATAAGTATGTATCTCATTAGGTATTTTAACAATGAGTTATATACATAAAAATGAGACTATTAATTTAAGAAACTCGAAAACGATATATATAACGATTATCGTTATAACAACGTCTTACTAGGTACATATGAATCATATTAAGATATTGATACACATGGTTAATTATGTTAAATTATAAGTAAATATATCATTAAGTATATTAACAATGAACTACATATGTAAAAACAAGACTACTAACTTAATGATTTTGAAACGAGACATATATGTAACGATTATCGTTGTAACGACATTTAATGTATATATATCATATTAAGAGATATTTATACATCATAATATCATGATAATATAATAATTTAAAATCTCATTTGATATTATAAACATTGGGTTAACAACACTTAACGAGATCGTTAACCTAAAGGTTTCAAAACAACACTTACATTTAACGACTAACGATGACTTAACGACTCAGTTAAAATGTATATACATGTAGTGTTTTAATATGTATTCATACAATTTTGAAAGACTTCAAGACACTTATCAAAATACTTCTACTTAAAAAAAATGCTTACAATTACATCCTCGTTCAGTTTCATCAACAATTCTACTCGTATGCACCCGTATTCGTACTCGTACAATACACAGCTTTTAGATGTATGTACTATTGGTATATACACTCCAATGATCAGCTCTTAGCAGCCCATGTGAGTCACCTAACACATGTGGGAACCATCATTTGGCAACTAGCATGAAATATCTCATAAAATTATAAAAATATGAGTAATCATTCATGACTTATTTACATGAAAACAAAATTACATATCCTTTATATCTAATCCATACACCAACGACCAAAAACACCTACAAACACTTTAATTCTTCAATTTTCTTCATCTAATTGATCTCTCTCAAGTTCTATCTTCAAGTTCTAAGTGTTCTTCATAAATTCCAAAAGTTCTAGTTTCATAAAATCAAGAATACTTCCAAGATTGCAAGTTTACTTCCAAGTTTTCTAAATCCATTCCAAGTAATCATCCAAGATCAAGAAACCTTTGTTACTTACATTAGGTTATCTTTCTAATACAAGGTAATAATCATATTCAAACTTTAATTCAATTTCTATAACTATAACAATCTTATTTTGAGTGGAAATCTTACTTGAAATTATTTTCGTATCATGATTCTGCTTCAAGAACTTTCAAGCCATCCAAGGATCCTTTGAAGCTAGATCCATTTTTCTCATTTCCAGTAGGTTTATCCAAGGAACTTGAGGTAGTAATGATGTTCATAACATCATTCGATTCATACATAAAAAGCTGTCTTATTCAACGTTATAAACATGTAATCACTAAAACATAGTTTAGTTAATTCTAAACTTGTTTGCAAATAAAGTTAATCCTTCTAACTAGACTTTTAAAATCAACTAAACACATGTTCTATATCTATATGATATGCTAACTTAATGATATAAAACCCGGAAACACGATAAACACCATAAAACTGGATATACGCCGTCATAGTAAAACCGGGGGCTGTTTTGGTTGGGATAATTAAAAGCTAAGAAGAACTTTGATTTAAAAGCTATACTTCTGGAAAAATGATTTTTCTTATGAACATGAAACTATATCCAAAAATCATGGTTAAACTCAAAGTGAAAGTATGTTTTTCAAAATGGTCATCAAGATGTCGTTCTTTCGATGAAAATGACTACCTCTTTCAAAAACGACTTGTAACTTGTATTTATGACTATAAACTTATACTTTTTCTATTTAGATTCATAAAATTAAGTTCAATACGAAACCGTGGCCACTGGAATCACTCAAAACGGATTAGAAACGTAGAAATGGCGAGTAAAACAATATTGATAAAAACTACTCATTTTACCTACGTGAAAGTTAGTAATAAATCTATTCCAACCATAACCTAATCAACTTATATTGTATATTATGTAATCTTGATATACCATAGACACGTATACAATGTTTCGACCTATCATGTCGACCCATCTATATATATATTGCGGAACAACCATAGACACTCTATATGTGAATGTTGGAGTTAGCTATACAGGGTTGAGGTTGATTCCAAAATATATATATATAGTTTGAGTTGTGATCAATACTGAGATACGTATACACTGGGTCGTGGATTGATTCAAGATAATATTTATCGATTTATTTCTGTACATCTAACTGTGGACAACTAGTTGTAGGTTACTAACGAGGACAGCTGACTTAATAAACTTAAAACATCAAAATGTATTAAAAGTATTGTAAATATATTTTGAACATACTTTGATATATATGTATATATTTTTATAGGTTCGTGAATCAACCAGTGGCCAAGTCTTACTTCCCGACGAAGTAAAAATCTGTGAAAGTGAGTTATAGTCCCACTTTTAAAATCTAATATTTTTGGGATGAGAATACATGCAGGTTTTATAAATGATTTACAAAATAGACACAAGTACGTGAAACTACATTCTATGGTTGAATTATCGAAATCGAATATGCCCCTTTTTATTAAGTCTGGTAATCTAAGAATTAGGGAACATACACCCTAATTGACGCGAATCCTAAAGATAGATCTATTGGGCTTAACAAACCCCATCCAAAGTACCGGATGCTTTAGTACTTCGAAATTTATATCATATCCGAACGGTGTCCCGGAATGATGGGGATATTCTTATATATGCATCTTGTTAATGTCGGTTACCAGGTGTTCACCATATGAATGATTTTTATCTCTATGTATGGGATGTGTATTGAAATATGAAATCTTGTGGTCTATTGTTACGATTTGATATATATAGGTTAAACCTATAACTCACCAACATTTTTGTTGACGTTTGTCATAACCCGACCTTAACCATAAGGACGAATACAATAACATATGATTTCATCGCGAGGTATTGACCTCTATATGCGACATTCTTCAAAAACTGCATTCGTTTTTACAATACAAACCATAGCTTTTATTACAAATACAAGGTTTAAACAACTTAATAATGATTATCGTTTAGCGATAATCTTAGACTTACAAACTTTATATGTGATAATAACAATACGACCTCCAACATATTTTACATTACAAATCCTCCAATATGCAGTTTTATTTTTGACACAAATATGCATACTCAAGATCTTGCTTAAATTCAACATGTTGCAGCGGAAGCTTTTAGTTATCACCTGAGAATAAACATGCTTAAAACGTCAACATAAAGTTGGTGAGATATAGGTTTAATGCCGGCAGCGATATAAATATAGACCACAAGATTTCATATATAAACGTTTTAATAAAAATATTCTAAGTTGTGGAGCACTTGATAACCATACTTAACATTTAATCAACGTCGCATATTCCCTTTATTATGAAATCTTACTATACCGTACCAAGTGTAGTCACCGAAATGAAGTACTGTGCAACCGTTGAATACTGGTCGTCCAGTCCAGTTGGGGTTGTCAGGCCCGATAGATCTATCAACAGGATTCGCGTTTACAATACCTCATGTAAATAATAGTTACCAAGCTACAGGGAAGTATGTCAGTGGTATAACTCAACGTAGAATATATATTTTTAATCACTTGTGTCCATAACGTAAATTATAAAATGCATGTATTCTCATCCCGAAATATTTAGAGTTTAAAAGTGGGACCATATACTCACTTTTGCCTTGAAGGTAATAAACACGACTTGGTCTCCGATTGATATCACAAACCTAACCATATATATAATATATCAACATATTTTCTTTTCAAGTAATCGTTACATATATATATATATATATATATATATATATATATATATATATATATATATATATATATATATATATATATATATATATATATATATATATACTTTTAATACTTTTAATATTTTCTTAGTCCGTAGTTAGCAGTCCGATGTTAGTGGTCCACAATTAGTTGCTTAAATAAAATAAATAAAGACCCCATCGTATTCGTATTGATTAGAATTAATCTCGACCCATGGTACCATGTTGTCAAGTGATGTGTTGCGTACATAAAGTACCGTGTTGTCAAATGACGTGTTGCATACAATCATGAGGTCTTATGATTAATCTTCTCGTGTTGTTTACGGGTGGTCCTGAAATATATAAAATCAAATCATAAGTAAATATATATTAAATATTATGTTAATTAGCCAAGATATGATTAATCCGATTTTGTTATAATATGATATATTACAGGTCTTGAAGTGTTTTTAAAAATCAAATTAGAAAGATCTATTTAGTTTGCGAACAAGTTTGAAATCACTCAAACTATGTTCTTGTTGTTAAAATTTTACAACACAAAATAAGATAGCTATATAAATATGAATCGAATAAGGTTATGAATAAGGTTACTACCTCAAGTTACTTGGACAAAGCTACTGGAAAAGGTAAGAAAAATCTTGGAATCAAAAGAGTGGTGGAGTGGGATTGAAAGATTGGAAGTAATCTCCTTGAAATCGGATAACTATATTGATACGTTCTTGAGTAGGTAAATGAAGAGAGATTAGGGAGTGAATTAACTTGAAAGAAAATCGGAAATGAAATTGTATGTGTGTGTGTGCAAAATAGCATGATTATGGGATGGATATATAGGAGATTTAGTTTATTTTCTTGCACGAAAGTCACACATGAGGTTAAATGGCTGGTTCCCACATGTAACATCATGTCTAGTGGCTGATCATTGAAGTTTATTGTTGGTATATACCAATAGTAAATACGTATAGAAGCTGGGTATGATACGGTTACATATACCCTAGATATACTTGTAGAAATTTTGAGGAATCGAAACAAGAATTCAAATATGGACGGGTTTATAACTGTAAAAGAGGCTCTGCCCCTTGGACCCCGCAGGGGTTACCACCCCTTGGACCCCGCTTATCGGGGGCGCTGCCCCCGAACCCCCGTCATAATCAAGATAAGTTCAAACAAGTGTGCACTCCACACTTCCCCAAACTTGTTCAATATTTATCAAGATTATTTTGATTACAAATTAATCCCATTACACTTAAATCATATTGGTGACATAGATCACCAACACATTATAGAATGTAAGTATATATGTCAAAGAACGTTACATATAGTTATCGTTTTGAAAACTTAAGTTTGTGGTCTCAAAGTATACTTATAACTCATTGTTGTTAGTTCACAATGAAATGTTAAACCATCATTAAATCATGTTAAATATGTATAGATATGTACATATACATAATCGTATAATTATCGTGTGTTATATAGTTTGTGATATCATCGGTCAAATTGGACGGTCAAACGTTGTGTGAAACTCTTTTCAAAAACATAAGTCTCAACAGTTTGGATTGCTTATCATGTTGGTAAGGTTTATTTTATGTAAATATTAATCTCATAAGTATAAAATGATCGGAAAATCCGGGTCGTTACAGTACCTACCCGTTAAATAAATTTCGTCCCGAAATTTTAAAGTTGTACCTATTTTGCGTTGTCGGGAAACAAATGTGGATACTTTTGTTTCATCTGATCCTCTCATTCCCAAGTAAACTCGGGACCCCTTCGAGCATTCCAACGAACCTTGACGATTGGTATGTTGCTCTGCTTGAGTTGTTTAACTTCACGGTCCATGATTTCGAATGGTTCTTCTATGAATTGTAGTTTCTCGTCGACTTGGATTTCTTCAAGAGGAATGGTGAGATCTTCCTTTGCAAGACATTTCCTGAGGTTTGAGACGTGAAATGAATTATGTACCCCGGTGAGTTGTTGTGGTAACTCGAGTCGATAAGCTACCGGTCCGATGCGTTCGATGATCTTGAACGGGCCTACATACCTTGGGTTCAGTTTACCCCTTTTTCCAAAACGTATTACACCTTTCCAAGGTGACACCTTTAGCATAACCATGCACCGATTTGAAACTCTAATGGTTTCCTTCGGACATCGGCGTAGCTCTTTTGGCGACTACGGGCTGTTTTCAATCTCTCCTTGATTTGCACTATCTTCTCAGTAGTTTCATGGATGATCTTGGGACTAGTTAATTGTTGATCTCCTACTTCATTCCAACAGATAGGGGATCTACACTTCCTTCCATACAGTGCTTAAAATGGTGCAGCTTTAATGCTCGCATGATAACTATTATTATACGAGAATTCTGCTAATGGTAGATATTTATCCCATCCGTTTCCAAAATCGATCACACATGCCCTGAGCATGTCTTCAAGAGTCTGAATTGGTCTTTCACTCTGCCCGTCAGTTTGAGGATGATATGTGGTGCTCATATCCAAACGGGTTCCCAGGGCCTCCTGTAGTGATGGCCAAAACTTTGATGTAAATCTACTATCACGATCGGATATAATGGAAATAGGTATTCCATGCATTGAAACAATTTCCTTTATGTATAATCGTAATAGTTTCTCCATTCTATCCGTTTCCTTTATAGGCAAGAAATGTGCAGATTTGGTGAGACGATCAACTATTACCCAAATGGTGTCATAACCCCAGGCAGTCTTAGGTAACTTTGTGATGAAATCCATGGTAATACCATCCCATTTCCATTCTGGGATTTCTGGTTGTTGAAGTAACCCTGACGGCTTCTGGTGTTCTTCTTTGACTTTGGAACAAGTTAAACATTCCACAACATATGTTGCAACATCTGTCTTTAAATTAGGCCACCAATAATGCGTCTTAAGATCTTGATACATCTTTCCAACTCCAGGATGTATCGAGTATCTTGTCTTATGTGCCTCGTTCAATATCAACTTCCTTAATCCACCCAACTTCGGTACCCAAATACGGTTTGCGAAATATCGAATTTCGTCTTCCCGTATAACGAGTTGCTTCTCATACTTCTTCATTATTTCATTTCCTATGTTTTCTTTAGTAAGAGCTTCTCGTTGAGCCTCTTTGATTTGTGAGTTGAGATTCATGCGAATTTTTATGTTCATTGCTCGTACTCGAATTGGTTCCCGTTCCTTTCTGCTTAGAGCGTCGGCCACTACATTCGCTTTCCCGGGATGATAGCAAATCTCACAATCATAGTCCTTTATCAGCTCGACCCACCTGCGTTGCCTCATGTTCAACTGTTTCTGATCAAAAATATGTTGAAGGCTTTTATGATCAGTAAACACAGTGCATTTAACCCCATATAAATAGTGTCTCCATATCTTCAATGCAAACACTACTGCTCCCAATTCTAAATCATGCGTCGTATAATTCCGCTCGTGAATCTTCAATTGTCGGGATGCGTATGCTATAACTTTCTTCCATTGCATAAGGACGCAACCAAAACCTTGTCGCGAAGCGTCACAATATATCTCAAAATCATCGTTCCCTTCAGGTAACGATAAAATAGGTGTTGTAGTCAACTTCTTCTTCAGTAATTGAAATGCACTCTCTTGCTCAGAAGTCCATTCGTACTTCTTCCCTTTTTGCGTTAACGCTGTTAATGGTTTAGCTATTCGGGAAAAATCTTGAATAAACCTTCTATAATAACCAGCTAAACCCAAAAATTGGCGTATCTGCGTTGGTGTCTTAGGAGTCTCCCATTTTTCAATGGCCTCAATTTTAGCTGGATCAACCTGAATTCCTTTGCTACTAACAACGTGGCCAAGAAATTGCACTTCTTTCAACCAAAATGCACACTTAGAAAATTTGGCGTATAACTGTTCTTTTCTTAACAATTCTAATACCAACCTTAAATGCTGCCCATGCTCTTGCTCACTCTTGGAATAGATAAGAATATCGTCAATGAAAACGATAACAAACTTATCTAAATACGGACTACAAACTCGATTCATGAGGTCCATGAATACAGCTGGCGCATTAGTCAACCCAAACGGCATGACCAAAAATTCATAATGACCGTAGCGTGTCCGAAAAGTAGTTTTCAGAATATCTTCTTCTTTGACGCGTAGTTGATGATAACCCGACCTTAGGTCGATTTTCGAGTAAACACATGATCCTTGCAATTGATCAAATAAGTCATCAATTCTCGGTAGTGGATACCGATTCTTGATAGTTAACTTATTTAATTCACGATAATCTATACACATTCGGAAAGATCCATCTTTCTTCTTGATGAATAAAATCGGAGCTCCTCACGGTGAAGTGCTCGGTCGAATGAAACCATGGTCCAGTAATTCTTGTAACTAGCTTTGTAACTCTTTCATCTCAGATGGTGCAAGTCTATATGGAGCACGAGTCACTGGTGCAGCTCCTGGTACTAGATCTATTTGAAATTCTACAGATCTAAATGGAGGTAATCCCGGCAACTCTTCCGGAAATACTTCAGGAAAATCTCTTGCCACAGGCACGTCGTTGATGCTCTTCACTTTTTCCTTCGTTTCGACTTTATTAACATGTGCTAGGATAGCATAGCACCCTTTCTTCAAGCGCTTTAGAGCTTTCAAACAACTAATGAGTTTTAGCTTTGAGTTACCCTTCTCTCCATAAATCATTAATGGCGTTCTATCCTTACGAGGAATGCGAATTGCCTTCTTGGTGCACACAACTTCAGCTCCTATTTTGGACATCCTGTCCATGCCGACTATTACATCAAAACTTCCTAATTCTGCGGGTATCGAATCAATCTTAAATGTTTCTCCGGCTAAATTTATTTTACAATCACGGCAAATTTTATCGGCTTTAATTAGTTTACCATTAGCTAACTCAATCATGTACTTAGCATCTAGAGGTAATGATGAACAATTTAATTTAGCGTGAAAGTCTCTACACATGTAACTTCTATCGGCACCAGTATCAAATATAATAGATGCGGATAAGTTATTAATGGTAAACGTACCCGTAAAAAGCTCCGGGTCTTCATACGCCTCTCTAGCATTAATAACAAATGCTCTTCCACGTGCAGATCCGTTATTCTTCTCTGGATTCGGGCACTGACTCTTATAATGACCCTGTTTCCCACACCCATAACAAGTAACAGTGGCCAAGGCAGTTCTATTTGCATTGGTGGCAGGAGTCTTGGTACCGTTTGTATTTGTAGCGGGAACCCTACAATCTTCAGCAAGATGACCTTTTCGATTACAATTGTTGCACACCACATTACAATAACCAGAGTGATGTTTGTGGCATCTGTTACATAAAGGATTTCGTCCTTTGTAACCTGAGTTTGAACCGCTACCCGCACCTTGCGTGGTTTCTTGTTTCTTGTTGGATTATTGATGATTACCTTCCCACTTTCTTTTATTTCCCGATGTCTTGACATCGGTGTTCTTATCCAGAATAATCTGGTCCATCAACTTGTTCGCCATGGTGATAGCTTCATGAATAGTCTTGGGTTTGGATGCTGTAACATTTGCCTTGACCTTTTTAGGCAAACCGTCTTTGTACAGTTCAATCTTCCGTTCTTCGGTTGGTACCAATTCGGGACATAGCAAAGCTAATTCCATGAATCGCTGATTGTAGTTGGTGAGTTCAGTACCAACAACTTTCAGGCTTCATAATTCAGCTTCCAACTTCCTAACCTCGTTCCTTGGACAATATTCGTTGATTAGCATTGTTTTGAATTCTTCCCAAGGAGTAACATAAGCTACATCTCCTCCTACGGCCTTCACATAGTTTTTCCACCACATGAGTGCACTATCTTGTAGGGTGCACGATGCATACATGATCATGTCCTTCTCAATACAACCACTGATTTTAAACACAGACTCAATCTTTTCGATCCACCGGGTTAAACCAACCGGTCCTTCTGTTCCACTGAATGATGAGGGCTTGCAACCTTGAAAAGTTTTGTAAGTGCACCCCACACGAGGATTTGGGTTAACTGCAGCACCTCTTGCAGCCTCGACCCATAACATTCTGTCGTTCACTCGCTGATTGATGAGTTCCTGGATTTCTTGTTCCGTCATTCGGTTCAATCGCGCCATAATCTTCAACAAGAATGAAAAAAAAAAAATTATTCACATGGAATATTATAGATGTAGTATGTATTTACAGTACATCGTAGCTTATTAATAATATGAACCAGTTATTATTATAAAAGCCTTTTCTTCTTATTAGCGTTTTATAATTATATCTAGGGTAGTACCTACCCGTTAAAGTTCATACTTAATAGCTTAGTACGAAAATCAATTACTACCACCCAAATAATACTTAACCATGGAAAATTATTGCATTTCACACTTCACTATTTTACATATGCTTATCTTACATCAAATATTAAGAAACCACACTAGTAATATTATACAAAACATTATATGATCCCATGGTTTAAAACAACAGCGCATCATTTAACCCAAAGCTTTTGTGTTCAAAGAAATCGCTTAAAGGTTATCCTGGTTGTCTCCCTGCGTTTTGGCTGAGGAACCGAAGAACTGGATGTCGGGATAGAACTAATAGGAATAGCGGGAATAGGTGTGGAAGTATCTGGTGGAGTTGGTGCGACAACATTCTCTCTAGACTCGGAATTTGGATTTTCCATTTCAGTAGCCTTTCGTTTCTTTCCTCGTTCGAACTTGTCTTTCGTAATTTCCTGTATTTCTTCCTCCTCAGGATCACTTTCTGGTTCCTCTTCAATTGATTCATCCGGAACTTGTGAGTCTTCCCCAAAGGTGTCGTTTTCATCATCGGATAGGTTAATGACTGGAACACCATCTGAAGATTCTGGTTCGGAGTCGCTGAATGTGATAATAAGTTCTAAGCCAGACATCTATCACATAACAACTAGCACGTTAATACCACATAATATTTACATATTAATTTTTAACCAACAAGGATAAGCAATATTTTTCAAAATCAAACACGGTCGAAGTCCAGACTCAATAATGCATCCTAACAAACTCGATAAGACACACTAATGCAAATTTTCTGGTTCTCTAAGACCAACGTTCTGATACCACATGTCAAAACCCGACCTTAACCATAAGGACGAATACAATAACATATGATTTCATCGCGAGGTATTGACCTCTTTATGCGACATTCTTCAAAAACTGCATTCGTTTTTACAATACAAACCATAGCTTTTATTACAAATACAAGGTTTAAACAACTTAATAATGATTATCGTTTAGCGATAATCTTAGACTTACAAACTTTACATGTGATAATAACAATACGACCTCCAACATATTTTACATTACAAATCCTCCGATATACAGTTTTATTTTTGACACAAATATGCATACTCAAGATCTTGCTTAAATTCAACATGTTGCAGCGAAAGCTTTTAGTTATCACCTGAGAATAAACATGCTTAAAACGTCAACATAAAGTTGGTGAGATATAGGTTTAATGCCGGCAGCGTTATAAATATAGACCACAAGATTTCATATATAAACGTTTTAATAAAAATATTCTAAGTTGTTGAGCACTTGATAACCATACTTAACATTTAATCAACGTCGCATATTCCCTTTATTATGAAACCTTTCTACACCGTGCCAAGTGTAGTCACCGAAATGAAGTATTGTGCAACCGTTGAATACTGGTCGTCCAGTCCGGTTGGGGTTGTCAGGCCCGATAGATCTATCAACAGGATTCGCATTTACAATACCTCATGTAAATAATAGTTACCAAGCTACAGGGAAGTATGCCAGTGGTACAACTCAACGTAGAATATATATTTTTAATCACTTGTGTCCATAACGTAAATCATAAAATGCATGTATTCTCACCCCGAAATATTTAGAGTTTAAAAGTGGGACTATATACTCACTTTTGCCTTGAAGGTAATAAACACGACTTGGTCTCCGATTGATATCACAAACCTAACCATATATATAATATATCAACATATTTTCTTTTCAAGTAATCGTTACATATATATATATATATATATATATATATATATATATATATATATATATATATATATATATATATATATATATATATATATATATTATACTTTTAATACCTTTAATATTTTCTTAGTCCGTAGTTAGCAGTCCGATGTTAGTGGTCCACAATTAGTTGCTTAAATAAAATAAATAAAGACCCCATCGTATTCGTATTGATTAGAATTAATCTCGACCCATGGTACCATGTTGTCAAGTGACGTGTTGCGTACATAAAGTACCGTGTTGTCAAATGACGTGTTGCGTACAATCATGAGGTCTTATGATTAATCTTCTCGTGTTGTTTACGGGTGGTCCTGAAATATATAAAATCAAATCATAAGTAAATATATATTAAATATTATGTTAATTAGCCAAGATATGATTAATCCGATTTTGTCATAATATGATATTTTACAGGTCTTGAAGTGTTTTTAAAAATCAAATTAGAAGGATCTATTTAGTATGCGAACAAGTTTGAAATCACTCAAACTATGTTCTTGTTGTTAAAATTTTACAACACAAAATAAGATAGCTATATAAATATGAATCAAATAAGGTTATGAATAAGGTTACTACCTCAAGTTACTTGGACAAAGCTACTGGAAAAGGTAAGAAAAATCTTGGAATCAAAAGAGTGGTGGAGTGGGATTGAAAGATTGGAAGTAATCTCCTTGAAATCGGATGACTATATTGATACGTTCTTGAGTAGGTAAATGAAGAGAGATTAGGGAGTGAATTAACTTGAAAGAAAATTGGAAATGAAATTGTATGTGTGTGTGTGCAAAATAGCATGATTATGGGATGGATATATAGGAGATTTAGTTTGTTTTCTTGCACAAAAGTCACACATGAGGTTAAATGGATAGTTCCCACATGTAACATCATGTCTAGTGGCTGATCATTGAAGTTTATCGTTGGTATATACCAACAGTAAATATGTATAGAAGCTGGGTATGATACGGTTACATATACCCTAGATATACTTGTAGAAATTTTGAGGAATCGGAACAAGAATTCAAATATGGACGGGTTTATAACTGTAAAAGAGGCTCTGCCCCTTGGACCCCGCCAGGGGTTGCCACCCCTTGGACCCCGCTTATCGGGGGCGCTGCCCCCGAACCCCCGTCATAATCAAGATAAGTTCATACAAGTGTGCACTCCACACTTCCCCAAACTTGTTCAATATTTATCAAGATTATTTTGGTTACAAATTAATCCCATTACACTTAAATCATATTGGTGACATAGATCACCAACACATTATAGATTGTAAGTATATATGTCAAAGAACGGTACATATACTTATCGTTTTGAAAACTTAAGTTTGTGGTCTCAAAGTATACTTATAACTCATTGTTGTTAGTTCACAATGAAATGTTAAACCATCCTTAAATCATGTTAAATATGTATAGATATGTACATATACATAATCGTATAATTATCGTGTGTTATATAGTTCATGATATCATCAGTCAAATTGGACGGTCAAACGTTGTGTGAAACTCTTTTCAAAAACATAAGTCTCAATAGTTTGGATTGCTTATCATGTTGGTAAGGTTTAAAACAATCGGAAAATCCGGGTCGTTACAACGTTTAAAGCATGTTTATTCTCAGGTGAATACTAAGAGCTTCCGCTGTTGCATACTAAAATAAGGACAAGATTTGGAGTCCATATTTGTATGATATTGTGTAAAAAATGCATTCAAGAAACTGATTTCGATGTAACATATTTGTATTGTAAACCATTATGTAATGGTCGTGTGTAAACAGGATATTTTAGATTATCATTATTTGATAATCTACGTAAAGTTTTTTAAACCTTTATTTATGAAATAAAGGTTATGGTTTGTTTTAAAAATGAATGCAGTCTTTGAAAAACGTCTCATATAGAGGTCAAAACCTCGCAACGAAATCAATTAATATGGAACGTTTTTAATCAATAAGAACGGGACATTTCAGTTGGTATCCGAGCGTTGGTCTTAGAGAACCAGAAAATTTGCATTAGTGTGTCTTATCGAGTTTGTTAGGATGCATTAGTGAGTCTGGACTTCGACCGTGTTTTCTTTAAAAATGATTGCTTAACATTTTTGTTGGAAACTATATATTATTAACATGTATATATTATGTGATATATTAATCTCTTAACATGTTTGATATTGTGTGATAGATGTCTACCTCTAGCACAAATCCCATTGACTCACCTAATAATAACGAAGAGTCGAATATATATTGGACTGATTCACAAGTTCCCGAAGAAGAACCGGAAGAAGAATCAGAACCGGAAGAAGAATCAGAACCAGAAGAGGAGGAACCGGAGGAGGAAATAGAACCGGTGGGGGAAATAATAAAACGGTTAAGTAAAAGAAAATCCTCAACCAACCGACCAAGGTTAATTATGGTCAATGGTGTTTCCGCCAAGGAAGCAAAATATTGGGAGGATTACCAATTCTCCGATGAATCGGATTCCGACGAGAATTCCGATGATGTTATAGAAATTACCCCAACTGAATTTAAAAAGGCAAAAGAAAATAATAAGGGAAAGGGCATAAAAATATAGAAATTTAATTCCAACCCCGATGAACTTTATATGTATTGTCAACCCCCGAAACCCTTAAGTTGTAACAATGACCCGGGAACCTCTAAACCACCAGGTTTTTCTAAACCGTTGTGGAAAACGACAGCTCGTATTAGGGGAACATCATATATCCCTAGAAACTTGGCAAAACGAACCAAAACCGAAGAAGAAGAAACGAGCGAGTCGGAATAAGATAGTTGTATTCGTGTGGTGTAATATATGTAATATAGTGTGCTTATGCTTTATGATATATGTAAAAATTGCTTGTATTAATAAGTATTTTTTTTATGAATCTGACTCTTGTCTATTTTACAGTATAAAAACAAAAAATGGATAGACAACCCAATATTTTAAGAGACCTACCCGGAGACATGATTAATGAAATCTTGTCTAGAGTCGGTCAGAATTCTTCGACACAACTATTTACGGCGAAATCAGTTTGTAAGACATTCGAGGAACGTTCCAAGAATGTCTTGGTTTATAAGAGACTTTCGTTTGAAAGATGGGGGATATCACATTGGGAAACCCATAAGTTACGATGTGTTTACTTTGACGCATATATTGCGGGAAACCCAAATGCTATTTTACGCAACGGGTTAAGAAATTATTTTGACTCAATGTATCCGAATATAGGACTTCATGATTTAGAAAAAGCGGCTAACATGCAACATAAAGAAGCATGCTATGCTTACGGGTTAGTAATGTTCGCTTCTCACCAAAGTGAGAAAAAGAACATCGGGCTACAACTATTAAACAAAACGTTCCCACAAGTGACGGAGTCAGTAATTGGGGTAAGAAATGAGGTTTTTAGGTTATTACGAGACTGTTGGTCATTACATAACCCTCATCCCTTTGACGACGTTACAATACGCTGTCTTATCAACGGCCATAACGGTTATGTTCCACAAGACCAAGGATGGGAAGTAGTCCTATTAAAACCAGAATGCATGACTTGTTTCTGGACGTATGAATTACGTGTCTTTATTGCCTTTGCTGAACGACTTGTGTACTAGCTAGAATTATCTTCACAACTATCTTGTATCAAAGTTATTGTGTGCTATATTTCATGCTTTATGTAAAATAAGCGGTATTGTAAGTTTGTAAAATATTGTATAAAAGTTTGAACGCGAAATATTATTATAATCAGTTTTTCATATAGAATTGTAGTAGTTGAATTGTATATTAGCTACTAAGTATTAACTTAACGGGTAGGTACTACCCGAATTTAAACTTATAAAACGCTAATATGAAGAAAAAGCTTTTATAAATGAGTTCATATTATGCTACGAAATACTATTAACTACTCTTAATATTCTGTATGATTAACTTTTTCCATTTGACTATTTTAAAGGAAATGGCACCGACTACTCGACACACCGTGAATATGAATGAAGAGGAATTCCGTACTTTTCTAGCTTCAAACATAGCCGCAGTACAGGCTGCGCTACATACCAACAATAACCTTGGATCTAGCAGTACAGGAAATCGTGTAGGATGCACCTACAAAGAATTCACTGCCTGCAAACCTTTGGAATTTGATGGAACCGAAGGACCGATCGGATTGAAACGGTGGACCGAGAAGGTCGAATCGGTGTTTGCCATAAGTAAGTGTACTGAAGAGGACAAACTGAAGTACGCTACGCATACCTTCACAGGTTCTGCGTTAACATGGTGGAATACCTATCTAGAGCAAGTGGGACAAGATGATGCTTACGCACTACCGTGGTCAGCATTCAAGCACTTGATGAACGAGAAGTACCGTCCCAGAACCGAGGTCAATAAGCTCAAGACAGAACTTAGAGGGTTACGAACCCAAGGATTTTATATTACCACGTACAAAAGACGATTCACAGAATTATGCCTATTGTGTCCGGGAGCGTTCGAAGATGAGGAAGAGAAGATCGACGCGTTTGTAAAAGGATTACCGGAAAGAATCCAAGAATATATAAGTTCACACGAGCCCGCCTCCATACAACAGGCATGTAGAATGACTCACAAACTAATGAACCAGATTGAGGAAAGAATTAAAGAACAGACGGCTGAAGAGGCCAATGTGAAGCAAGTCAAAAGAAAGTGGGAGGAAAATGGTGATAAGAATCACCAATACAACAACAACATCAATTACAACAATAATCGCAACAATTATCCCAACAATCGCAACATCAATCGCAACTACAACAAACGGCCCAACAACAACAACAACAACAGCAACTACAACAATCATCCCAACAACAATAACAACCGCAACAACAACAACAATTAGAAGCAGCTACGCCAAAGGTGTGAAAAGTATCACTCGGGGTTCTGCACCAAATTTTGCAACAAGTGTAAAAGAAATGGTCATAGCACGGCGAAATGTGAGGTCTACGGACCAGGGGTTAACAGAACGAAAGGAACAAATGGTGTCAGAATGAGTAATGGCAGAGTAAGTAGTGTCGGAGCAAGTTATACCAATGTAGTTTGTTATAAATGTGGAAAAATGGGCCAAATTATTAGAAATTGCCCGAACCAGTAGAACACGAATGGACAAGGCCGCGGAACAGTTTTCAATATTAATGCGGCAGAGGCACAGGAAGACCCGGAGCTTGTTACGGGTACGTTTCTTATTGACAATAAATCTGCTTACGTTTTATTTGATTCGGGTGCGGATAGAAGCTATATGAGTAGAGATTTTTGTGCTAAATTAAGTTGTCCAGTGACGCCGTTGGATAGTAAATTTTTACTCGAATTAGCAAACGGTAAATTAATTTCAGCAGATAATATATGTCAGAATCAAGAAATTAAACTGGTTAGCGAAACATTTAAGATTGACTTGATACCAGTAGAGTTAGGGAGTTTTGATGTGATAATCGGTATGGACTGGTTGAAAGAAGTGAAAGCAGAGATCGTTTGTTACAAAAATGCAATTCGCATTATACGAGAAAAAGGAAAACCCTTAATGGTGTATGGAGAAAAGGGCAACATGAAGCTACATCTTATTAGTAATTTGAAGGCACAAAAACTAATAAGAAAAGGTTGCTATGCTGTTCTAGCACACGTCGAGAAAGTACAAACTGAAGAAAAGAGCATCAATGATGTTCCCGTCGCAAAAGAATTTCCTGATGTATTTCCGAAAGAATTACCGGGACTACCTTCACATTGATCTGTTGAATTTCAAATAGATCTTGTACCAGGAGCTGCACCAATAGCTCGTGCTCCTTATAGACTCGCACCCAGCGAGATGAAAGAACTGCAAAGCCAACTGCAAGAACTATTAGAACGTGGTTTCATTCGACCAAGCACATCACCATGGGGAGCTCCTGTTTTGTTTGTCAAGAAGAAAGATGGTACATTCAGGTTGCGTATCGACAATCGAGAGTTGAACAAACTTACCATCAAGAGCCGCTACCCACTACCGAGAATCGACTGTAGTGACCCGAACTTTTCCATGTTTATATATATTAATTGAGATTGATATTTACATGATTAAATGTTTCCAACATGTTAAGCAATCAAACTTGTTAAGACTTGATTAATTGAAATATGTTTCATATAGACAATTGACCACCCAAGTTGACCGGTGATTCACGAACGTTAAAACTTGTAAAAACTATATGATGACATATATATGGATATATATATATAGTTAACATGATACTATGATAAGTAAACATATCATTAAGTATATTAACAATGAACTACATATGTAAAAACAAGACTACTAACTTAATGATTTTTAAACGAGACATATATGTAACGATTATCGTTGTAAAGACATTTAATGTATATATATCATATTAAGAGATATTCATACATGATAATATCATGATAATATAATAATTTAAAATCTCATTTGATATTATAAACATTGGGTTAACAACATTTAACAAGATCGTTAACCTAAAGGTTTCAAAACAACACTTACATGTAACGACTAACGATGACTTAACGACTCAGTTAAAATGTATATACATGTAGTGTTTTAATATGTATTTATACACTTTTGAAAGACTTCAATATACTTATCAAGATACTTCTACTTAACAAAAATGCTTACAATTACATCCTCGTTCAGTTTCATCAACAATTCTACTCGTATGCACCCGTATTCGTACTCGTACAATACACAGCTTTTAGATGTATGTACTATTGGTATATACACTCCAATGATCAGATCTTAGCAGCCCATGTGAGTCACCTAACACATGTGGGAACCATCATTTGGCAACTAGCATGAAATATCTCATAAAATTACAAAAATATGAGTAATCATTCATGACTTATTTACATGAAAACAAAATTACATATCCTTTATATCTAATCCATACACCAACGACCAAAAACACCTACAAACACTTTCATTCTTCCATTTTATTCATCTAATTGATCTCTCTCAAGTTCTATCTTCAAGTTCTAAGTGATCTTCATAAATTCTACAAGTTCTAGTTACATAAAATCAAGAATACTTTCAAGTTTGCTAGCTCACTTCCAATCTTGTAAGGTGATCATCTAACCTCAAGAAATCTTTGTTTCTTACAGTAGGTTATCATTCTAATACAAGGTAATAATCATATTCAAACTTTGGTTCAATTTCTATAACTATAACAATCTTATTTCAAGTGATGATCTTACTTGAACTTGTTTTCGTGTCATGATTCTGCTTCAAGAACATCGAGCCATCCAAGGATCCGTTGAAGCTAGATCCATTTTTCTCTTTTCCAGTAGGTTTATCCAAGGAACTTAAGGTAGTAATGATGTTCATAACATCATTCCATTCATATATATAAAACTATCTTATTCGAAGGTTTAAACTCGTAATCACTAGAACATAGTTTAGTTAATTCTCAACTTATTCGCAAACAAAAGTTAATCCTTCTAACTTGACTTTTAAAATTAACTAAACACATGTTCTATATCTATATGATATGCTAACTTAATGATTTAAAACCTGGAAACACGAAAAACACCGTAAAACCGGATTTACGCCGTCGTAGTAACACCGCGGGCTGTTTTGGGTTAGTTAATTAAAAACTATGATAAACTTTGATTTAAAAGTTGTTATTCTGAGAAAGTGATTTTTATTATGAACATGAAACTATATCCAAAAATTATGGTTAAATTCAAAGTGGAAGTATGTTTTCTAAAATGGTCATCTAGACGTCGTTCTTTCGACTGAAATGACTACCTTTACAAAAACGACTTGTAACTTATTTTTTCGACTATAAACCTATATTTTTTCTGTTTATATTCATAAAATAGAGTTCAATATGAAACCATAGCAATTTGATTCACTCAAAACGGATTTAAAATAAAGAAGTTATGGGTAAAACAAGATTGGATAATTTTTCTCATTTTAGCTACGTGAAAATTGGTAACAAATCTATTCCAACCATAACTTAATCAACTTGTATTGTATATTATGTAATCTTGAGATACCATAGACACGTATACAATGTTTCGACCTATCATGTCGACACATCTATATATATTTCGGAACAACCATAGACACTCTATATGTGAATGTTGGAGTTAGCTATACAGGGTTGAGGTTGATTCCAAAATATATATAGTTTGAGTTGTGATCAATACTGAGATACGTATACACTGGGTCGTGGATTGATTCAAGATAATATTTATCGATTTATTTCTGTACATCTAACTGTGGACAACTAGTTGTAGGTTACTAACGAGGACAGCTCACTTAATAAACTTAAAACATCAAAATATATTAAAAGTGTTGTAAATATATTTTGAACATACTTTGATATATATGTACATATTGTTATAGGTTCGTGAATCAACCAGTGGCTAAGTCTTACTTCCCGACGAAGTAAAAATCTGTGAAAGTGAGTTATAGTCCCACTTTTAAAATCTAATATTTTTGGGATGAGAATACATGCAGGTTTTATAAATGATTTACAAAATAGACACAAGTACGTGAAACTACATTCTATGGTTGAATTATCGAAATCGAATATGCCCCTTTTTATTAAGTCTGGTAATCTATGAATTAGGGAACAGACACCCTAATTGACGCGAATCCTAAAGATAGATCTATTGGGCCTAACAAACCCCATCCAAAGTACTGGATGCTTTAGTACTTCGAAATTTATATCATATCCGAAGGGTGTCCCGGAATGATGGGGATATTCTTATATATGCATCTTGTTAATGTCGGTTACCAGGTGTTCACCATATGAATGATTTTTATCTCTATGTATGGGATGTGTATTGAAATATGAAATCTTGTGGTCTATTATTATGATTTGATATATATAGGTTAAACCTATAACTCACCAACATTTTTGTTGACGTTTTAAGCATGTTTATTCTCAGGTGATTATTAAGAGCTTCCGCTGTCATATACTTAAATAAGGACGAGATTTGGAGTCCATGCTTGTATGATATTGTGTAAAAACTGCATTCAAGAAACTTATTTTGTTGTAACATATTTGTATTGTAAACCATTATGTAATGGTCGTGTGTAAACAGGATATTTTAGATTATCATTATTTGATAATCTACGTAAAGCTTTTTAAACCTTTATTTATGAAATAAAGGTTATGGTTTGTTTTAAAAATGAATGCAGTCTTTGAAAAACGTCTCATATAGAGGTCAAAACCTCGCAACGAAATCAATTAATATGGAACGTTTTTAATCAATAAGAACGGGACATTTCAGTTGGTATCCGAGCGTTGGTCTTAGAGAACCAGAATTTTGCATTAGTGTGTCTTATCGAGTTTGTTAGGATGCATTAGTGAGTCTGGACTTCGACCGTGTTTACTTGAAAAATGATTGCTTAACAAATTTTGTTGGAAACTATATATTTTTAACATGTGAATATTATGTGATATATTAATCTCTTAACGCGTTTGATATTATGTGATAGATGTCTACCTCTAGAACAAGTCCCATTGACTCACCTAATAATAATGAAGAGTCAAATGTAAATTGGAATGATTCGTGGACTGATTCACAAGTTCCCGAAGAGGAACCGGAAGAAGAGTCGGAACCGGAAGAAGAATCGGAACCGGAAGAAGAATCGGAACCGGATGAAGAAATAGAACCGGTGGGGGAAATAATAAAACGGTTAAGTAAAAGAAAGTCCTCAACCAACCGACCAAGGTTAATTATGGTCAATGGTGTTTCCGCCAAGGAAGCAAAATATTGGGAGGATTACCAATTCTCCGATGAATCGGATTCCGACGAGAATTCCGATGATGTTATAGAAATTACCCCAACTGAATTTAAAAAGGCAAAAGAAAATAATAAGGGAAAGGGCACAAAAATAGAGAAATCTAATTCCAACCCCGATGAACTTTATATGTATCGTCAACCCCCGAAGTCCTTAAGTTGTAACAATGACCCGGGAACCTCTAAACCACCAGGTTTTTCTAAACCAATGTGGATCACGACGGCTCGTATTAGGGGAACATCATATATCCCTAGAAACTTGGCAAAACGAACCAAAACCGAAGAAGAAGAAGAAACAAGCGAGTCGGAATAAGATAGTTGTATTCGTGTGGTGTAATATATGTAATATAGTGTGCTTATGCTTTATGATATATGTAAAAATTGCTTGTATTAATAAGTATTTTTTTTTATGAATCTAACTCTTGTCTATTTTACAGTATAAAAACACAAAATGGATAGACAACCCAATATTTTAAGAGACCTACCCGGAGACATGATTGATGAAATCTTGTCTAGAGTCGGTCAGAATTCTTCGGCACAACTATTTAAAGCGAGATCAGTTTGTAAGACATTCGAAGAACTTTCCAAGAATGCCTTGGTTTATAAAAGGCTTTCGTTCGGAAGATGGGGGATATCACATTGGGAAATCCATAAGTTACGATGTGTTTACTTTGACGCATATATTGCGAGGAACCCAAATGCTATTTTACGCAATGGGTTAAGAAATTATTTTGACTCAATATATCCGAATATTGGACTTCGTGATTTAGAAAAAGCGGCTAACATGCAACATAAAGAAGCATGTTATGCTTACGGATTAGTAATGTTCGCTTCTCACCAAAGTGAGAACAAGAACATCGGGCTACAACTATTAAACAAAACGTTCCCACAAGTGACAGAGTCGGTAATTGGGGTAAGAAATGAGGTTTTTAGATTGTTACGGGACTGTTGGACATTACGTAACCCTCGTCCCTTTGACGACGTTACAACACGCTGTCTTATCAACGGCCATAACGGTTATGTTCCACAAGACCAAGGATGGGAAGTAATCCTAGTAAAACCAGAATGCATGACTTGTTTCTGGACGTATGAATTACGTGTCTTTATTGCCTTTGCTGAACGACTTGTGTACTAGCTAGAATTATCTTCACAACCATCTTGTATCAAATTTATTGTGTGCTATATTTCATGCTATATATAAAATAAGCGGTATTGTAAGTTTGTAAAATATTGTGTAAAAGTTTGAACGCGAAATATTATTATAATCAGTTTTTCATATAGAATTGTAGTAGTTGAATTGTATAATAGCTACTAAGTATGAACTTAACGGGTAGGTACTACCCGAATTTAAACTTATAAAACGCTAATATGAAGAAAAAGCTTTTATAAATGAGTTCATATTATGCTACGAAATACTATTAACTACTCTTAATATTCTGTATGATTAACTTGTTCCATTTAACTATTTTGAAGGAAATGGCACCGACTACTCGACACACCGTGAATATGAATGAAGAGGAATTCCGTACTTTTCTAGCTTCAAACATAGCCGCAGTACAGGCTGCGCTACATACCAACAATAACCTTGGATCTAGCAGTACAGGAAATCGTGTAGGATGCACCTACAAAGAATTCACTGCCTGCAAACCTTTGGAATTTGATGGAACCGAAGGACCGATCAGATTGAAACGGTGGACCGAGAAGGTCGAATCGGTGTTTGCCATAAGTAAGTGTACTGAAGAGGACAAAGTAAAGTACGCTACGCATACCTTCACATGTTCTGCGTTAACATGGTGGAATACCTATCTAGAGCAAGTGGGACAAGACGATGCGTACGCACTACCGTGGTCAGCATTCAAGCACTTGATGAACGAGAAGTACCGTCCCAGAACCGAGGTCAATAAGCTCAAGACATAACTTAGAGGGTTACGAACCCAAGGATTTGATATTACCACGTACGAAAGACGATTCATAGAATTGTGCCTATTGTGTCAGGGAGCATTCGAAGATGAGGAAGAGAAGATCGACGCGTTTGTGAAAGGATTACCGGAAAGAATCCAAGAAGATATAAGTTCACACGAGCCCGCCTCCATACAACAGGCATGTAGAATGGCTCACAAACTCGTGAACCAAATTGAAGAAAGAATTAAAGAACAGACTGCTGAAGAGGCCAATGTGAAGCAAGTCAAAAGAAAGTGGGAGGAAAACGGTGATAAGAATCACCAATACAACAACAACAGCAATTACAACAATAATCGCAACAATTATCCCAACAATCGCAACATCAATCGCAACTACAACAAACGGCCCAACAACAACAACAACAACAACAGCAACTACAACAATCATCCCAACAACAATAATAACCGCAACAACAACAACAATCAGAAGCAGCTATGCCAAAGGTGTGAAAAGAATCACTCGGGGTTCTGCACCAAATTTTGCAGCAAGTGTAAAAGAAATGGTCATAGCGCGGCGAAGTGTGAGGTCTACGGACCAGGGGTTAACAGAACGAAAGGAACAAATGGTGTCGGAACGAGTAATGGCGGAGCAAGTAGTGTCGGAGCAAGTTATGCCAATGTAGTTTGTTATAAATGTGGAAAACCGGGCCACATTATTAGAAATTGCCCGAACCAGGAGAACACGAATGGACAAGGCCGTGGAAGAGTTTTCAATATTAATGCGGCAGAGGCACAGGAAGACCCGGAGCTTGTTACGGGTACGTTTCTTATTGACAATAAATCTGCTTACGTTTTATTTAATTCGGGTGCGGATAGAAGCTATATGAGTAGAGATTTTTGTGCTAAATTAAGTTGTCCATTGACGCCTTTGGATAGTAAATTTTTACTCGAATTAGCAAATGGTAAATTAATTTTAGCAGATAATATATGTCGGAATCGAGAAATTAAACTGGTTAGCGAAACATTTAAGATTGATTTGATACCAGTAGAGTTAGGGAGTTTTGATGTGATAATCGGTATGGACTGGTTGAAAGAAGTGAAAGCGGAGATCGTTTGTTACAAAAATGCAATTCGCATTATACGAGAAAAAGGAAAACCCTTAATGGTGTACGGAGAAAAGGGCAACACGAAGCTACATCTTATTAGTAATTTGAAGGCACAAAAACTAATAAGAAAAGGTTGCTATGCTGTTCTAGCACACGTCGAGAAAGTACAAACTGAAGAAAAGAGCATCAATGATGTTCCCGTCGCAAAAGAATTTCCTGATGTATTTCCGAATGAATTACCGGGATTACCCCCACATCGATCCGTTGAATTTCAAATAGATCTTGTACCAGGAGCTGCACCAATAGCTCGTGCTCCTTACAGACTCGCACCCAGCGAGATGAAAGAACTACAAAGCCAATTACAAGAACTTTTAGAGCGTGGTTTCATTCGACCAAGCACATCACCGTGGGGAGCTCCTGTTTTGTTTGTCAAGAAGAAAGATGGTACATTCAGGTTGTGTATCGACTACCGAGAGTTGAACAAACTTACCATCAAGAACCGCTACCCACTACCGAGAATCGATGACTTATTTGATCAGCTACAAGGCTCGTCTGTTTATTCAAAGATTGACTTACGTTCCGGGTATCATCAAATGCGGGTGAAAGAAGATGATATTCCAAAGACTGCTTTCAGAACACGTTACGGTCATTACGAGTTTATGGTCATGCCGTTTGGTTTAACTAATGCACCAGCTGTGTTCATGGACCTTATGAACCGAGTGTGTGGACCATACCTTGACAAGTTTGTCATTGTTTTCATTGATGACATACTTATTTACTCAAAGAATGACCAAGAACACGGTGAACATTTGAGAAAGGTGTTAGAAGTATTGAGGAAGGAAGAATTGTACGCTAAGTTTTCAAAGTGTGCATTTTGGTTGGAAGAAGTTCAATTTCTCGGTCACATAGTGAACAAAGAAGGTATTAAGGTGGATCCGGCAAAGATAGAAACTGTTGAAAAGTGGGAAACCCCGAAAACTCCGAAACACATACGCCAGTTTTTAGGACTAGCTGGTTACTACAGAAGGTTCATCCAAGACTTTTCCAGAATAGCAAAACCATTGACTGCATTAACGCATAAAGGGAAGAAATTTGAATGGAATGATGAACAAGAGAAAGCGTTTCAGTTATTGAAGAAAAAGCTAACTACGGCACCTATATTGTCATTGCCTGAAGGGAATGATGATTTTGTGATTTATTGTGACGCATCAAAGCAAGGTCTCGGTTGTGTATTAATGCAACGAACGAAGGTGATTGCTTATGCGTCTAGACAATTGAAGATTCACGAACAAAATTATACGACGCATGATTTGGAATTAGGCGCGGTTGTTTTTGCATTAAAGACTTGGAGGCACTACTTATATGGGGTCAAAAGTATTATATATACCGACCACAAAAGTCTTCAACACATATTTAATCAGAAACAACTGAATATGAGGCAGCGTAGGTGGATTGAATTATTGAATGATTACGACTTTGAGATTCGTTACCACCCGGGGAAGGCAAATGTGGTAGCCGATGCCTTGAGCAGGAAGGACAGAGAACCCATTCGAGTAAAATCTATGAATATAATGATTCATAATAACCTTACTACTCAAATAAAGGAGGCGCAACAAGGAGTTTTAAAAAAGGGAAATTTAAAGGATGAAATACCCAAAGGATCGGAGAAGCATCTTAATATTCGGGAAGACGGAACCCGGTATAGGGCTGAAAGAATTTGGGTACCAAAATTTGGAGATATGAGAGAAATGGTACTTAGAGAAGCTCATAAAACCAGATACTCAATACATCCTGGAACGGGGAAGATGTACAAGGATCTCAAGAAACATTTTTGGTGGCCGGGTATGAAAGTCGATGTTGCTAAATACGTAGGAGAATGTTTGACGTGTTCTAAGGTCAAAGCTGAGCATCAGAAACCATCAGGTCTACTTCAACAACCCGAAATCCCGGAATGGAAATGGGAAAACATTACCATGGATTTCATCACTAAATTGCCAAGGACTGCAAGTGGTTTTGATACTATTTGGGTAATAGTTGATCGTCTCACCAAATCAGCACACTTCCTGCCAATAAGAGAAGATGACAAGATGGAGAAGTTAGCACGACTGTATTTGAAGGAAGTCGTCTCCAGACATGGAATACCAATCTCTATTATCTCTGATAGGGATGGCAGATTTATTTCAAGATTCTGGCAGACATTACAGCAAGCATTAGGAACTCGTCTAGACATGAGTACTGCCTATCATCCACAAACTGATGGGCAGAGCGAAAGGACGATACAAACGCTTGAAGACATGCTACGAGCATGTGTTATTGATTTCGGAAACAGTTGGGATCGACATCTACCGTTAGCAGAATTTTCCTACAACAACAGCTACCATTCAAGCATTGAGATGGCGCCGTTTGAAGCACTTTATGGTAGAAAGTGCAGGTCTCCGATTTGTTGGAGTGAAGTGGGGGATAGACAGATTACGGGTCCGGAGATTATACAAGAAACTACCGAGAAGATCATCCAAATTCAACAACGGTTGAAAACCGCCCAAAGTCGACAAAAGAGCTACGCTGACATTAAAAGAAAAGATATAGAATTTGAAATTGGAGAGATGGTCATGCTTAAAGTTGCACCTTGGAAAGGCGTTGTTCGATTTGGTAAACGAGGGAAATTAAATCCAAGGTATATTGGACCATTCAAGATTATTGATCGTGTCGGACCAATAGCTTACAGACTTGAGTTACCTCAACAACTCGCGGCTGTACATAACACTTTCCACGTCTCGAATTTAAAGAAATGTTTTGCTAAAGAAGATCTCACTATTCCGTTAGATGAAATCCAAATCAACGAAAAACTTCAATTCATCGAAGAACCCGTCGAAATAATGGATCGTGAGGTTAAAAGACTTAAGCAAAACAAGATACCAATTGTTAAGGTTCGATGGAATGCTCGTAGAGGACCCGAGTTCACCTGGGAGCGTGAAGATCAGATGAAGAAGAAATACCCGCATCTATTTCCAGAAGATTCGTCAACACCTTCAACAGCTTAAAATTTCGGGACGAAATTTATTTAACGGGTAGGTACTGTAGTGACCCGAACTTTTCCATGTTTATATATATTAATTGAGATTGATATTTACATGATTAAATGTTTCCAACATGTTAAGCAATCAAACTTGTTAAGACTTGATTAATTGAAATATGTTTCATATAGACAATTGACCACCCAAGTTGACCGGTGATTCACGAACGTTAAAACTTGTAAAAACTATATGATGACATATATATGGATATATATATATATAGTTAACATGATACTATGATAAGTAAACATATCATTAAGTATATTAACAATGAACTACATATGTAAAAACAAGACTACTAACTTAATGATTTTTAAACGAGACATATATGTAACGATTATCGTTGTAAAGACATTTAATGTATATATATCATATTAAGAGATATTCATACATGATAATATCATGATAATATAATAATTTAAAATCTCATTTGATATTATAAACATTGGGTTAACAACATTTAACAAGATCGTTAACCTAAAGGTTTCAAAACAACACTTACATGTAACGACTAACGATGACTTAACGACTCAGTTAAAATGTATATACATGTAGTGTTTTAATATGTATTTATACACTTTTGAAAGACTTCAATACACTTATCAGAAATACTTCTACTTAACAAAAATGCTTACAATTACATCCTCGTTCAGTTTCATCAACAATTCTACTCGTATGCACCCGTATTCGTACTCGTACAATACACAGCTTTTAGATGTATGTACTATTGGTATATACACTCCAATGATCAGCTCTTAGCAGCCCATGTGAGTCACCTAACACATGTAGGAACCATCATTTGGCAACTAGCATGAAATATCTCATAAAATTACAAAAATATGAGTAATCATTCATGACTTATTTACATGAAAACAAAATTACATATCCTTTATATCTAATCCATACACCAACGACCAAAAACACCTACAAACACTTTCATTCTTCCATTTTATTCATCTAATTGATCTCTCTCAAGTTCTATCTTCAAGTTCTAAGTGTTCTTCATAAATTCTACAAGTTCTAGTTACATAAAATCAAGAATACTTTCAAGTTTGCTAGCTCACTTCCAATCTTGTAAGGTGATCATCTAACCTCAAAAAATCTTTGTTTCTTACAGTAGGTTATCATTCTAATACAAGGTAATAATCATATACAAACTTTGGTTCAATTTCTATAACTATAACAATCTTATTTCAAGTGATGATCTTACTTGAACTTGTTTTCGTGTCATGATTCTGCTTCAAGAACATCGAGCCATCCAAGGATCCGTTGAAGCTAGATCCATTTTTCTCTTTTCCAGTAGGTTTATCCAAGGAACTTAAGGTAGTAATGATGTTCATAACATCATTCGATTCATATATATAAAACTATCTTATTCGAAGGTTTAAACTCGTAATCACTAGAACATAGTTTAGTTAATTCTCAACTTGTTTGCAAACAAAAGTTAATCCTTCTAAATTGACTTTTAAAATTAACTAAACACATGTTCTATATCTATATGATATGCTAACTTAATGATTTAAAACCTGGAAACACGAAAAACACCGTAAAACCGGATTTACGCCGTCGTAGTAACACCGCGGGCTGTTTTGGGTTAGTTAATTAAAAACTATGATAAACTTTGATTTAAAAGTTGTTATTCTGAGAAAGTGATTTTTATTATGAACATGAAACTATATCCAAAAATTATGGTTAAATTCAAAGTGGAAGTATGTTTTCTAAAATGGTCATCTAGACGTCGTTCTTTCGACTGAAATGACTACCTTTACAAAAACGACTTGTAACTTATTTTTTCGACAATAAACCTATATTTTTTCTGTTTATATTCATAAAATAGAGTTCAATATGAAACCATAGCAATTTGATTCACTCAAAACGGATTTAAAATAAAGAAGTTATGGGTAAAACAAGATTGGATAATTTTTCTCATTTTAGCTACGTGAAAATTGGTAACAAATCTATTCCAACCATAACTTAATCAACTTGTATTGTATATTATGTAATCTTGAGATACCATAGACACGTATACAATGTTTCGACCTATCATGTCGACACATCTATATATATTTCGGAACAACCATAGACACTCTATATGTGAATGTTGGAGTTAGCTATACAGGGTTGAGGTTGATTCCAAAATATATATAGTTTGAGTTGTGATCAATACTGAGATACGTATACACTGGGTCGTGGATTGATTCAAGATAATATTTATCGATTTATTTCTGTACATCTAACTGTGGACAACTAGTTGTAGGTTACTAACGAGGACAGCTGACTTAATAAACTTAAAACATCAAAATATATTAAAAGTGTTGTAAATATATTTTGAACATACTTTGATATATATGTACATATTGTTATAGGTTCGTGAATCAACCAGTGGCTAAGTCTTACTTCCTGACGAAGTAAAAATCTGTGAGCGTGAGTTATAGTCCCACTTTTAAAATCTAATATTTTTGGGATGAGAATACATGCAGGTTTTATAAATGATTTACAAAATAGACACAAGTACGTGAAACTACATTCTATGGTTGAATTATCGAAATCGAATATGCCCCTTTTTATTAAGTCTGGTAATCTATGAATTAGGGAACAGACACCCTAATTGACGCGAATCCTAAAGATAGATCTATTGGGCCTAACAAACCCCATCCAAAGTACTGGATGCTTTAGTACTTCGAAATTTATATCATATCCGAAGGGTGTCCCGGAATGATGGGGATATTCTTATATATGCCTCTTGTTAATGTCGGTTACCAGGTGTTCACCATATGAATGATTTTTATCTCTATGTATGGGATGTGTATTGAAATATGAAATCTTGTGGTCTATTATTATGATTTGATATATATAGGTTAAACCTATAACTCACCAACATTTTTGTTGACGTTTTAAGCATGTTTATTCTCAGGTGATTATTAAGAGCTTCCGCTGTCATATACTTAAATAAGGACGAGATTTGGAGTCCATGCTTGTATGATATTGTGTAAAAACTGCATTCAAGAAACTTATTTTGTTGTAACATATTTGTATTGTAAACCATTATGTAATGGTCGTGTGTAAACAGGATATTTTAGATTATCATTATTTGATAATCTACGTAAAGCTTTTTAAACCTTTATTTATGAAATAAAGGTTATGGTTTGTTTTAAAAATGAATGCAGTCTTTGAAAAACGTCTCATATAGAGGTCAAAAGCTCGCAACGAAATCAATTAATATGGAACGTTTTTAATCAATAAGAACGGGACATTTCATCGACGGCCTTTTTGATCAACTACAAGTCTCGTCGGTTTATTCGAAGATCGATTTACGTTCTGGATATCATCAAATACGAGTAAAGGAGGATGATATTCCAAAAACTGCTTTTAGGACGCGTTATGGTCATTACGAGTTTATAGTTATGCCGTTTGGATTGACTAACGCACCAGCTGTGTTCATGGACCTTATGAACCGAGTGTGTGGGCCACATCTTTACAAGTTTGTCATTGTTTTCATCAATGACATACTTATTTACTCAAAGAATGATCAAGAACACGAAGAACATTTGAGAAAAGTGCTAGAAGTATTGAGGAAAGAAAAACTGTACGCTAAGTTTTCAAAGTGTGCATTTTGGTTGGAAGAAGTTCAATTCTTCGGTCACATAGTGAACAAATAAGGTATCCAGGTGGACCCGGCAAAGATCGAAACCGTTGAAAAGTGGGAAACCCCAAAAACTCCGAAGCATATACGTTAATTTTTAGGATTGGCTGGTTACTACAGAAGATTCATCCAAGATTTCTCCAAAATAGCAAAACCCTTGACTGCATTAACGCATAAAGGGAAGAAATTTGAATGGAAGGATGAACAAGAGAAGGTGTTTCAATTATTGAAGAAAAAGCTAACTACAGCACCTATATTGTCATTGTCTGAAGGGAATGGTGATTTTGTGACTTATTGTGACGCATCAAAGCAAGGTCTCGGTTGTGTATTAATGCAACGGACGAAGGTGATTGCTTATGCGTCTAGACAATTGAAGATTCACGAGCAAAATTATACGACGCATGATTTAGAATTAGGCGCGGTTGTTTTTGCATTAAAGACTTGGAGGCACTACTTATATGGGGTCAAAAGTATTATATATACCGACCACAAAAGTCTTCAACACATATTTAATCAGAAGCAACTGAATATGAGGCAGCGTAGGTGGATTGAATTGTTGAATGATTACGACTTTGAGATTCGTTACCATCCGGGGAAGGCAAATGTGGTAGCCGACGCCTTGAGCAGGAAGGACAGAGAACCCATTCGAGTAAAATCTATGAATATAATGATTCACACTAACCTTACTACTCAAATAAAGGAGGCGCAACAAGGAGTTTTAAAAGAGGGAAATTTAAAGGATGAAATACCCAAAGGATCGGAGAAGCATCTTAATATTCGGAAAGACGGAACCCGGTATAGGGCTGAAATAATTTGGGTACCAAAATTTGGAGATATGAGAGAAATGGTACTTAGAGAAGCTCATAAAACCAGATACTCAATACATCATGGAACGGGGAAGATGTTCAAGGATCTTAAGAAACATTTTTGGTGGCCAGGCATGAAAGCCGATATTGCTAAATATGTAGGAGAATGTTTGACGTGTTCTAAGGTCAAAGCTGAACATCAGAAACCATCAGGTCTACTACAACAACCTGAAATCCCGGAATGGAAATGGGAAAACATTACCATAGATTTCATTACTAAATTGCCAAGGACTGCAAGTGGTTATGATACTATTTGGGTAATAGTTGATCATCTCACCAAGTCAGCACACTTCCTGCCAATAAGAGAAGATGACAAGATGGAGAAGTTAGCACGACTGTATTTGAAGGAAGTCGTCTCCAGACATAGAATACCATTCTCTATTATCTCTGATAGGGATGGCAGACTTATTTCAAGATTCTGGCAGACATTACAGCAAGCATTGGGAACTCGTCTAGACATGAGTACTGCCTATCATCCACAAACTGATAGGCAGAGCGAAAGGACAATACAAACGCTTGAGGACATGCTACGAGCTTATGTTATTGATTTCGGAAACAGTTGGGATCGACATCTACCGTTAGCAGAATTTTCCTACAACAACAGCTACCATTCAAGCATTGAGATGGCGCCGTTTGAAGCACTTTATGGTAGAAAGTGCAGGTCTCCGATTTGTTGGAGTGAAGTGGGGGATAGACAGATTACGGGTCCGGAGATAATACAAGAAACTACCGAGAAAATCATCCAAATTCAACAAAGATTGAAAACCGCCCAGAGTCGACAAAAGAGCTACGCGGACAGTAAAAGAAAATATATAGAGTTTGAAATTGGAGAAATGGTCATGCTTAAGGTTTCACCTTGGAAAGGCATTGTTCGATTTGGTAAACGAGGGAAACTAAATCCAAGGTACATTGGACCATTCAAGATTATAGATCGTGTCGGACCAGTAGCTTACCAACTGGAGCTACCTCAACAACTCGCGGCTGTACATAACACTTTCCACGTCTCAAATTTGAAGAAATGTTTTGCTAAAGAAGATCTCACTATTCCGTTGGACGAAATCCAAATCAATGAAAAACTTCAATTCATTGAAGAACCCGTCGAAATAATGGATCGTGAGGTTAAGAGACTTAAACAAAACAAGATACCTATTGTTAAGGTTCGATGGAATGCTCGTAGAGGACCCAAGTTCACCTGGGAGCGTGAAGATCAGATGAAGAAGAAATACCCGCATTTATTTCCAGAAGATACGTCAACACCTCCAACTGCTTAAAATTTCGGGACGAAATTTATTTAACGGGTAGGTACTGTAGTGACCCGAACTTTTCCATGTTTATATATATATTAATGAAATTGTTATTTACATGATTAAGTGTTTCCAACATGTTAAGCAATCAAACTTGTTAAGACTTGATTAATTGAAATAGGTTTCATATAGACAATTGACCACCCAAGTTGACCGGTGATTCACGAACGTTAAAACTTGTAAAAACTATACGATGACATATATATGGTTATATATATAGTTAACATGATTTTATTATAACTATGTATCTCATTAGGTATTTTAACAATGAGTTATATACATAAAAATGAGACTATTAATTTAAGAAACTCGAAAACGATATATATATATATAACGATTATTGTTATAACAACGTCTTACTAGGTACATATGAATCATATTAAGATATTGATACACTTGGTTAATTATGTTAAATGATAAGTAAATATATCATTAGGTATATTAACAATGAACTACATATGTAAAAAGAAGACTACTAACTTAATGATTTTGAAACGAGACATATATGTAACGATTATCGTTGTAACGACATTTAATGTATATATATCATATTAAGAGATATTTATACATTATAATATCATGATAATATAATAATTTAAAATCTCATTTGATATTATAAACATTGGGTTAACAACACTTAACGAGATCGTTAACCTAAAGGTTTCAAAACAACACTTACATGTAACGACTAACGATGACTTAACGACTCAGTTAAAATGTATATACATGTAGTGTTTTAATATGTATTCATACACTTTTGAAAGACTTCAAGACACTTATCAAAATACTTCTAATTAACAAAAATGCTTACAATTACATCCTCGTTCAGTTTCATCAACAATTCTACTCGTATGCACCCGTATTCGTACTCGTACAATACACAGCTTTTAGATGTATGTACTATTGGTATATTCACTCCAATGATCAGCTTTTAGCAGCCCATGTGAGTTACCTAACACATGTGGGAACCATCATTTGGCAACTAGCATGAAATATCTCATAAAATTACAAAAATATGAGTATTCATTCATGACTTATTTACATGAAAACAAAATTACATATCCTTTATATCTAATCCATACACCAACGACCAAAAACACCTACAAACACTTTCTTTCTTCAATTTTCTTCATCTAATTGATCTCTCTCAAGTTCTATCTTCAAGTTCTAAGTGTTCTTCATAAATTCCAAAAGTTCTAGTTTCATAAAATCAAGAATACTTCCAAGATTGCAAGTTTACTTCCAAGTTTTCTAAATCCATTCCAAGTAATCATACAAGATCAAGAAACCTTTGTTACTTACAGTAGGTTATCTTTCTAATACAAGGTAATAATCATATTTAAACTTTAATTCAATTTCTATAACAATAACAATCTTATTTCGAGTGGAAATCTTACTTGAAATTGTTTTCGTGCCATGATTCTGCTTCAAGAACTTTCAAGCCATCCAAGGATCCTTTGAAGCTAGATCCATTTTTCTCATTTCCAGTAGGTTTATCCAAGGAACTTGAGGTAGTAATGATGTTCATAACATCATTCGATTCATACATAAAAAGCTGTCTTATTCAACGTTATAAACTTGTAATCACTAGAAAATAGTTTAGTTAATTCTAAACTTGTTCGCAAATAAAGTTAATCCTTCTAACTAGACTTTTAAAATCAACTAAACACATATTCTATATCTATATGATATGCTAACTTAATGATTTAAAACCCGGAAACACGATAAACACCATAAAACTGGATATACGCCGTCATAGTAAAACCGGGGGCTGTTTTGGTTGGGACAATTAAAAGCTAAGAAGAACTTTGATTTAAAAGCTATACTTCTGGAAAAATGATTTTTCTTATGAACATGAAACTATATCCAAAAATCATGGTTAAGCTCAAAGTGAGAGTATGTTTTTCAAAATGGTCATCAAGATGTCGTTCTTTCGACGGAAATGACTACCTCTTTCAAAAATGACTTGTAACTTGTATTTCTGACTATAAACTTATACTTTTTATATTTAGATTCATAAATTTAAGTTCAATATGAAACCGTGGCCACTGGAATCACTCAAAACGGATTAGAAACGAAGAAATGGCGAGTAATACAAGATTGATAAAAACTACTCATTTTACCTACGTGAAAGTTAGTAATAAATCTATTCCAACCATAACCTAATCAACTTATATTGTATATTATGTAATCTTGAGATACCATAGACACGTATACAATGTTTCGACCTATCATGTAGACCCATCTATATATATATTGCGGAACAACCATAGACACTCTATATGTGAATGTTGGAGTTAGCTATACAGGGTTGAGGTTGATTCCAAAATATATATATAGTTTGAGTTGTGATCAATACTGAGATACGTATACACTGGGTCGTGGATTGATTCAAGATAATATTTATCGATTTATTTCTATACATCTAACTGTGGACAACTAGTTGTAGGTTACTAACGAGGACAGCTGACTTAATAAACTTAAAACATCAAAATGTATTAAAAGTATTGTAAATATATTTTGAACATACTTTGATATATATGTATATATTGTTATAGGTTCGTGAATCAACCAGTGGCCAAGTCTTACTTCCCGACGAAGTAAAAATCTGTGAAAGTGAGTTATAGTCCCACTTTTAAAATCTAATATTTTTGGGATGAGAATACATGCAGGTTTTATAAATGATTTACAAAATAGACACAAGTACGTGAAACTACATTCTATGGTTGAATTATCGAAATCGAATATGCCCCTTTTTATTAAGTCTGGTAATCTAAGAATTAGGGAACAGACACCCTAATTGACGCGAATCCTAAAGATAGATCTATTGGGCCTAACAAACCCCATCCAAAGTACCGGATGGTTTAGTACTTCGAAATTTATATCATATCCGAAGGGTGTCCCGAAATGATGGGGATATTCTTATATATGCATCTTGTTAATGTCGGTTACCAGGTGTTCACCATATGAATAATTTTTATCTCTATGTATGGGATGTGTATTGAAATATGAAATCTTGTGGTCTATTGTTACGATTTGATATATATAGGTTAAACCTATAACTCACCAACATTTTTGTTGACGTTTAAAGCATGTTTATTCTCAGGTGAATACTAAGAGCTTCCGCTGTTGCATATTAAAATAAGGACAAGATTTGGAGTCCATGTTTGTATGATATTGTGTAAAAACTGCATTCAAGAAACGGATTTTGATGTAACATATTTGTATTGTAAACCATTATGTAATGGTCGTGTGTAAACAAGATATTTTAGATGATCATTATTTGATAATCTACGTAAAGCTTTTTAAACCTTTATTTATGAAATAAAGGTTATGGTTTGTTTTAAAAATGAATGCAGTCTTTGAAAAATGTCTCATATAGAGGTCAAAACCTCGCAACGAAATCAATTAATATGGAACGTTTTTAATCAATAAGAACGGGACATTTCACAGGGGTCTTAGTCCTCTGAAGTAGCTAGGTTCATATAGATGGATAAGTCCTGATCACAACCTAGATTGGTCAATCCTCAAGATACTAGAATAGAAACCTTTTGAGGTTACAGATTCAGCATAACAACAGTAATCGTACTAATTTAACATAACTACGCTAATCCAAACTTCTATCATAGAAACATACAGATTAATTAAGCCAACATGGTAATATCAAAACACATATTTAAACATAAATGATAACAGTACATGTTTAAATAATAAGGCAAGCAGTTGGGATAAAAACCTAAAAAAGGCCGAAGAAATCTGCCCGACATCCCAGTGACTCGCCAAAATATCCTCCGAAAAATAAAAGCTAAGCTAGCTATTACTAAAAACTAACTAATAATATTGAAAACCAAATTGAAGTATAAAATGGAGTGTATCTTGAAAATGAGCCCAAATGACCATATTTATAAGAAAAATCTGGCTGGAAACGACTGACAAGCCATTCTGGAAAACCGGTACCAGTGCCCGGTGTGGGTGCCCATTTTTGGGTAAGCCTGTGCTGGTGCCCAGTGTTGGTGTCCGGTGCTTGGTGATTTGGCAAGCCGACTTCATAATGGCAAGCTGTTTTGGCAAGCCAGCCTGGCAGGCCATTTTGGGTGATGGTTTACCTGATTTTCTTGGATCGTCTTGCTTGTTTCCGAGATTGTAACTTGGTTTTCGAGGTTGTAACTTGTCTTTTACCGTTTTCAATCTAGATTCTTCGTTTTAGCTCCATTTTACTTGATTCTTTTTGCATCGCCTTTGTAATTACTTAATCTACAAAATTAACTGATAAAGCGACTATTTTGGCAATAAAGTTTGGAACTTTATTGATTTAGGGCTTAATATCGGGGGTAAAAACGTGACTTTTTGGCCGATAACAAAAACCTACCAGGGTAGGAATTGCGTACCGAAGACTAGAGGTTTGAGGGATTTAATGTCAACAGAAGCTCATAAATCAAGGCTATCTATTCATTCTAGCAGCACGAAAATGTATAATGATCTAAAAGTGATATATTGGTGGCCTTCAATAAAAACTGATATCACACATTTTGTGGAGAAATGTTGAATTTGCAAGCAAAAAAAATCAGAATATCTGAAACCGTATGGGTCATTACGACAATTAGAAATTCCTAAATGAAAGTTGGATCATATCATAATGGATTTTGTGACTAAGTTACCCCCAACCCTGAAAGGGAACGACAAGATTTGGGTAATAGTCAACCGATTGACCAAGAGCATGCATTTCTTAGCAGCCAGTTAATGATACGCATAATGACCCGTCTCAAAAATGACACTAAGTAGCAACCTGCTAGGATCTTATCCAACACGATCCATCCCGGAAGAAGGGTTCTTTCCAAAAATAGTCATCCGGCATCATCTCAGCAATCTTACCACGCCGGGCAAACGGATAGTCAGAATGTTATATAAAAACCCAGCCCGGACGACATACCTTCCCGGCTAGACTGAAAGTACCGTGATGCCTTAGGCGGGACCAACATTGTAGTGACCCGAACTTTTCCATGTTTATATATATTAAATGAAATTGTTATTTACATGATTAAGTGTTTCCAACATGTTAAGCAATCAAACTTGTTAAGACTTGATTAATTGAAATAGGTTACATATAGACAATTGACCACCCAAGTTGACCGGCGTTTCACGAACGTTAAAACTTGTAAAAACTATATGATTACATATATATGGATAAATATATAGTTAACATGATATTATGATAAGTAAGTATCTCATTAGGTATTTTAACAATGAGTTATATACATAAAAATTAGTCTGTTGAATTAATAAACTCGAAAACGATATATATAACGATTATTGTTATAACAACGTCTTACTAAGTAAATATGAATCATATTAAGATATTGATAAACTTGGTTAAATATGTTATATGATAGGTAAATATATCATTAAGTGTATTAACAATGAACTACATATGTAAAAACAAGACTACTAACCTAAGGATTTCGAAACGAGACATATATGTAACGATTATCGTTGTAACGACATTTAACTGTATATATATCATACTAAGATATATTAATATATCATAATATCATGATAATGTAATAATTTAACATCTCTTTAGATATAATAAACAATGGGTTAACAACATTTAACAAGATCGTTAACCTAAAGGTTTCAAAACAACATTTACATGTAACGACAAACGATGACTTAACGACTCAGTTAAAATCTATTTTCATGTAGTGTTTTAATATGTATTCATACACTTTTGAAAGACTTCAAGACACTTATCAAAATACTTCTACTTAACAAAAATGCTTACAATTACATCCTTGTTCAGTTTCATCAACAATTCTACTCGTATGCACCCGTATTTGTACTCGTACAATACAAAGCTTTTAGATGTATGTACTTTTGGTATATACACTCCAATGATCAGATCTTAGCAGCCCATGTGAGTCACCTAACACATTTGGGAACCATCATTTGGAAACTAGCATGAAATATCTCATAAAATTACAAAAATATTAGTAATCATTCATGACTTATTTACATGTAAACAAAATTACACATCCTTTATATCTAATCTGTGATGCCCCGTACAAAACCATCGTGTATGAATCATCAAAAACAGGATCATTACAAGGTTAAGTACTATATGCATTTTTAAAAAGAGCTTGCATTCATTAATAAAGTGATGTCTAAACCAACATCGAATGTTTTACAAACCAAAAGCATGCTTCACTAAGTAGAACCAAATAATAAGTGTATGTGACCACAACGGTCGTTACAAGTCATAGTTCAAAAGTACTAATGTTTGAATGCAAGGTAAAGTAGTTCATGCGATGACAACTCTAAGCAGCGGGTGTCTACAGCACGACTAGTACACAGCGGAAGCTAACCTCAAGCACCTGAGAAAAACATGCTTTAAAATGTCAACACAAAGGTTGGTGAGCTATAGTTTAAGTATAACAGTATGTAAGATAGGCCACGAGATTTCAGTGCTACAAAGAGCGTTTCAAAACAGTATGATAAAGTATATGTTAACCGTGGGCACTTGGTATACAAAGTTCTTTAGTTTGATCTTGAAGATCCAAGACTCAAAAGTCTAGATCAAGCATAAGTATACAAAGTTATAATTAAAAGTTTCATTTACATGTTCTTGAACTTTTAAAGTTACTTTTAGTTCAAGATTAATGAGATCAAAGTTAACTAGTAACATTTGACCAATCACAACCAACAAACAAGAAATTAAAGTGCATAAAATGAAGTGATAAACTAAGTAAACAATTAAAAGGTTCATGGTTTGTTCATACTTTTAAAGATTCAACCAAGGTTTGATCTTTAAGTGAAGTAAACTTTAAGTTACTTCAAGAACTACAAGTATGAGTTACAACACAAGAACTTTCAATCTTTTAAGAAAGTATATGTAGAGCATAACTAGTAAGTTATGTTCTTGAGTGTTCTTGTAATACAAGATAAATGAAGAATCAAACTAGTAAGTTTGATCTTGTAACTAGTAAAGAACAACTAACAATTACATGTAACAAAGTAACAACAACAAGTAATCAAACTACAAGTAACAATAGATAATGATGATTAATGATCTTGGTTTTGGTTTTGCAAGAAGAAAAGAAGAAAAGAAAGCCTTGAAAGAACTCACAATTTAGAGAGCAAATGAGAGAAAAGTGAGAGCAAAAAGAGAAGCAAGCTTAAAGTATTTTGTGTGTGTGAGAAGTGAGGAAGTACTGCTAGTATCAAGTAGTAAAAAAAAAATTTAAAACTCCTCTAAAAGCTCTCAAAGGCCGACAGCCAGCTTGGTCAAGGAGGGAAGGAAAATATTCCATGGTCATTTGCATGTAAAAGTTTAAAAGATGTGGATAAAAGAGGTGGTTACATGGGGATGGCAAGTAACTAGATTCCAATATTCCTTAATCAAACTAGTTCATTCTTAAAATGATACTTTCATGTATGTAACAATGGGCTAGTTAATCCATTAAGGTGTAGGGTGGGTTTATAAGCCCATATTCAAGAGTCCATTACACTAATCAAAGCCCAAGTTCAATAATTAACAAATAAAGTCCAACAAAAGCCCAAGTAATTAACCAACAATCTTAGTTAATTAAAATGATTAATAAAACTAATCATGAATGTAAATAATATGTGAAAATATTATTCGTGTAAGTTTCGTGTGTCACAAAGACGTTTCGGGCAATTAAAGTCAAGTACGGGCAATCATGGCAACATGTAAATGTAATAACATACATTCGTTTAATCACACGTATTAATAATAATAATTATTAATAAATAAACGTTGGAAATTCCAGGGTCGTTACATTACCCATCTGTTAAAGGAAATTTCGTCTCGAAATTTTAAGCCGAGGTAGATGGAGGAGTCGGGAAAAGGTGAGGATACTTCCGCATCATTTGATCCTCTCGCTCCCAAGTAAACTCAGGTCCTCGTTTGGCATTCCATCGTACTCAGACGATCGGAATCTTGTTGCGTTTCAAAGTTTTGATCTCACGATCCATAATTTCAACAGGTTCCTCCACAAAGTAGAGTTTGTCATCAATTGTAAGTTCTTCCAATGGTATGATAAGTTCAGGTGCAGCAAGACACTTCTTCAAGTTTGACACGTGGAAGGTAGGATGAACTGAGCTCAATTGTGCTGGTAGATCAAAACGGTAAGCAACGGGTCCAAAACGTTCCATGATTTCAAAAGGACCAATGTATCGTGGGTTTAACTTTCCACGTTTTCCAAAACAGATCACACCTTTCCAAGGTGCAACCTTCAACATTACACGATCACCAACATTGAATTCAAAGTCCTTACATTTAAGATTGGCATAACTCTTTTGATGATCACGAGCCGTCTTAAGTCAAGCTTGAATCTGAGCAATCTTCTCTGTCGTTTCGTGGACTACCTCGGGTCTGGTGATTTGATTTTCGCCTACTTCGACCCAACATATAGGAGATCGGCACTTACGGCCATACAATGCTTCAAAAGGTGCAGCATTAATGCTCGAGTGATAACTGTTGTTGTACGAGAATTCGGCTAGTGGCAAATGCCTTTCCCAGGCCTTTCCAAAATCAATGACACATGCACGCAACATGTCTTCCAATGTCTGAATCATTCGTTTACTTTGCCCGTCAGTCTGAGGATGATAAGCAGTACTCATGTCAAGACGAGTTCCCATGGCTTCTTGCAAATAACGCCAAAATCTAGTGGCAAAACGGGGATCGCGATATGAGATGATTGATAAAGGTACACCGTGACGAGATACAACCTCCTTGATGTATAGCTGAGCAAGTCTTTCCATTGTATCTGTTTCCTTCATCGCTAGAAAGTGTGCAGATTTGGTAAGGCGGTCAACAATAACCCAAATAGTATCGTATCCGCCCACCGTCTTCGGTAGCTTGGTGATGAAATCCATTGTTATCCGTTCCCACTTCCATTGGGGATTTCTGGTTGTTGAAGCAACCCAGAAGGTCTATGATGCTCCGCTTTAACCTTCGAGCAAGTCAAACACTTACCAACATAAGTCGCAACGTCCTTCTTAAGATTCGGCCACCAATACTGTTCTTTAAGGTCGTGGTACATCTTGCCCGCTCCAGGATGAATCGAATATCTTGATTTGTGTGCTTCATCAAGTATGAGGTTCCGTAGATCTCCATAAAGAGGTACCCAAATTCTTCCGGCATAACATCGGAGTCCAGACTCCCTAACCTCGAATCGAGAGACAAGTATGTTCAAATGTTTGCAAGATATATTCTCCTCCTTGAGAGCCTCATCTTGGGCTACTCTGATCTAGCTGTTGAGGTTCGAATGGATGGTGATGTTCAGAGCCCTAACATGAAGAGGTACCGTCCTCTCCTTTCAGCTTAAAGCGTCAGCTACAACATTGGCCTTGCCAGGATGATAACGGAGTTCACAATCATAGTCGTTGAGCATCTCGATCCATCGACGCTGTCTCATATTCAGTTGCTTCTGATCGAAGATGTGCTGGAGACTCTTGTGATCGGTGAAGATTGTACTCTTAGTTCCATACAAATAGTGTCTCCACAATTTGAGTGCAAATACAACGGCTCCAAGTTTGAGATCGTGAGTAGTGTAGTTCCGCTTGTGAATCTTCAATTAGCGGGAGGCATAGGTAATAACCTTTGATCGCTGCATCAGTATACAGCCAAAACCACTCTTCGATGCATCACAATAAACAACGAAATCGTCACTGCCTTCGGGAAGCGATAGAATAGGTGCGGAGGTTAACTTCTTCTTCAAAGTTTGGAATGCTGATTCGTGTGCGGGTTCCCAAATGAACTTCTTGCCCTTGTGAGTCAGTGCGGTCAAAGGACGCGCAATCAGATTAAATCCTTCGATGAATCTTCGGTAGTAACCGGCGAGACCTAGGAATTGGCGAATATGCCTCGGAGTAGTGGAGGTCTCCCACTTGCTGATGGCTTCAATCTTGGCGGGATCAACTTTGATACCCTGGTCGCTCACAACATGACCCAGAAACTGAACTTCCTTCAACCAAAATTCACACTTGGAGAATTTGGCGTAAATTTGCTCTTGTCTCAAGAGCTCAAGCACTAGTCGGAGGTGTTGCTCATGTTCTTCTTCGCTCTTAGAGTACATGGGGATATCATCTATGAAGACGATAACAAACTTATCTAAGTACGGCTTGCAGACACGATTCATGAGGTCCATGAACACGGCAGGTGCATTTGTCAAACCGAATGGCATCACGAGAAACTCATAATGACCATAACGGGTCCTAAATGCAGTTTTCATCACGTCACTTTCCTTCACTCTCAGTTGGTGATATCCGGATCGCAAATCGATCTTTAAGTAAACACTCGATCCTTGTAGTTGGTCAAAAAGATCGTCAATTCATGGAAGAGGATACCGATTCTTGATTGTCAATTTGTTGAGTTCACGGTAGTCGATACACATACGGAAGGATCCATCCTTCTTCTTCACAAATAACACAGGTGCGCCCCAAGGCAAGAAACTTGGTTGGATAAATCCACGGTCAAGTAGTTCTTGTAGTTGGCTCTGTAATTATTGCATCTCGGAAGGTGCCAGTATATAAGGTGCGCGAGCTACAGGTGTAGCTCCTGGCACTAAATCAATCTGAAACTCTACTGCTCTCTGCGGCGGCAATCCAGTCAATTCCTCTGGGAAGACATCGAAAAATTCGTTCACAATTCGAATGTCATTCACGCTCTTCACCTCAGTTTCTACCACTTTCACATGCGTTAGGATAGCAAAACGTCCCTTCTTCATAATCTTTTGCGCTTTCACGCAACTAATGAGGTTCAACTTCGAGGTACATCTCTCTCCATAGATAACCAGTGGTTCACCATCTCCTTGTGGTATGCGAAGTGATTTATCTCCACAGATAATATCGGCCCTTATCTTGCTCAACCAATTCATACCGACGATCACGTCAAAACTTCCCAGTTTGATAGGTATCAAATCAATTTCGAAATCTGCACCAGCTATGTTGATAATAGCTCCACGACTAATATGGTCAACCTTTTCAAGTTTTCCATTGGTGACCTCGACAAGCATACTCTCTTTTAACGGGACTAATGACCAATTAATCTTATCGCAAAAATGTCTACATACATAACTTCTATCCGCACCAGTATCAAACAAGACAGAAGCTAAAAGATTGTTGATTTTGAATATACCTGTCACCAAGCCGGGGTTTTCGCGTGCGTCCCTTGCATTAACGTTGAAAGCTCTAGCGCGCGGTGGTCCGCCATCTTTTTGCTTATTTGGACATGCATTTCGAAAATGGCTCGTCTGCCCGCATTCGTAACACCTCTTCGGCCCTGTGTTGTTCGGCTTCCCATTCAAAGTGGCGACCTTGCAGTCTTTTCCAACATGCCCAGACCATTGGCACTTCTCACAGACAACATTGCAATACCCAGTGTGGTGTTTGTAACACCGCTTGCATTGAGGTAGGGTTCCCTTGTAGTTCGGGTTGGAGTTGGTGTTGTTGTTGGGGTTAGGGTTTCCACCGTTGTTGTTTCCTCTGAAACCCTCATGTCGTTTCACCGGGTTCTGTTCATAGTTTCTTCCTCTGTTGTTGTTGTTGTTGTTGTTGTTGTTGTGGTTATCCCATTTGTGTTTCTCACTAGTACCCGCTTCAGACTTAGTTTTCTCCGGTTCATTGATGGTTATTTGATTCATCAAAGTATGCGCCATGCGCATCGCTTCGGGAACATTCGGTGGCTTGGATGAGGTGACGTTTCCTTTGATGCTCTTAGGGAGTCCCCAGAAGTATCTCTCCATTTGCTTGAATTCTGGGGTGACCATTGTCGGACACATCAGGGCTAGTTCCAAAAATCTCCTGTTGTAACTATCAAGGTCGTTCCCAACGGCCTTTAACTGCATGAATTCCATTTCCATCTTTTGGATTTCGGTTCTCGGACAATACTCCTCAATCATGGCACACTTAAATGCTTCCCATAGCGTAGCATACGCCTCATCAATGCCTTGTGCCTGTGCCATTATGTTCCACCACGTGAGCGCGCCATCAGATAGCGTGCAAGAAGCAAATTTAGTTTTGCTGTCCTCCGAACAGTTGCTAACTCGGAATACTGATTCAAGTTTCTCGAACCATCTGGTGAGACCAACCGGTCCCTCAGTTCCACTGAAGTTGTGTGGTTTACAGCTCTGGAATTCCTTGTAAGTACACCCATTTCGAACGGGTGGGATAACTAGTGGTGGTGGCGGTGGAGCTTGAAGGTTTCTTTCTGCTAGGGCTGCGGCTACACATTCTTGGATCATCTCTTCAATTTGAGCAGCAGTAGGTGTGGATCGACCGGTAGCCATGGTGTTCTATACAAACATTTTGACTCAAGTCAAAATCCAGCATTCAATATATAATAATATAGTATATAACAACCAACATGTAAACAGCACAACACATGTTAATTAAGTAACGTAAGTTGATACAAGTACCGCAAAACACCATACAGTAACGTAAATAGAACACTTGTGCAAAAAGTAACATCACAAAGTTTCCATTTATTAATAATAAGTTTCATACATCATGATAGATTCGTACAATACATAAGTTAAATATGAAACTACAACTAGATTACATCATGAAATCTAATACAAAAGGTCCTACGGTGAAGGTGGGTGTAGGATGTCTAAAACCTGAGCCAACTGCTCCTCGAGCTCAGTAACCCGAGCTCGGAGGATTCCCACCTCCCTTGTCAATTCCTCGACAGTAGGAGATGGTGGGGCAGGCAGTGCTGGTGGTGCAGGTGGGGCTGGTGGAGCGGATGGTGCTAGTGGAGCGGGTGATGCTAGTGGAACGGGTGGTGCAGACCGAACGAAGCGGGGTGCAGATGTCCAGCTCCAGAAATAGTCAGCACGTAACGAGGTGCCTTACGTATGAGTGGGTCGGCAGGGTACGGCACAAGCCGCTTACGGGCAGTAACCCTCCGACGCTGACCAAAAGCGTCAGTGAAAGCACGACCTCTATTCACCCCTGGAATGACGGTGCCATCAGGACGGTACCGCTTCTTCGGCGGGGTGGAGGGTGCCTGAATAGGTATATCAGCAGGGTCCTCGTCGTCACTGGAGTCTGATGAAGAATCATCTGATGAAGAATCGGCGGATGATGAGTCATCCGAATCATGTGGTGGTGACACGGGTGGCTGAACTGGCAGTCTGAAGGCGGCCAACATCTCTCTTTGTCTGAATGACGGAATCGGCACTAAACGTCCATCTGGAGCGCGTCGACACGGCATGCGCATATGGTTACGGAATGCCCCTTCCCCGAACTCCGCGGGGATCACAACACCACCGATGTGGGGTTGTGACTCCGAGGATCCTGGAGCAGACGGAGCTGGAATCTCCCTAGGGTCCACGTGTCTGTCAATAGTAGCCACTGGTGCAGGCGGCTGGCTGCTAGTCCCAGAAGATGAAGCGCCAGGGTCACTGGTGCGTATCGGGATCGGTGTGTCGGCAGCAGCAGCAGGTGGGGTGGCTGACGAGTCTAAACTGCCCAAAACGATAGCAGGTGGTACATCCGACATCTGAACAAGGGAAAAAAAAAATTTCCATGTTAGTAAGTCATAAAGCAAGCACGTATTAGGCCAACAGTTTAAATCATGTATAACAATAAGTAGCATGGCAATAATAATGAATCGTACAGAAGTAGCATGCAATCGAAAGCAAGTAATATCATACAGTAGTGAAATCATGTAGTAGCATACGGCATATAGCAGTAAAAGTGAGCAGCATCATGCAGTAAGTTCAGTGGAAACAAGTAAACTAGCAAGTTGTAGATTAGTCCTATTAGTGAATCCTACTCGGGTCGGCCTTAGACTCACTAATGCAACCTATTTCCCTACAACCAATGCTCTGATACCAAATGTGATGCCCTGTACAAAACCATCGTGTACGAATCATCAACAACAGGATCATTACAAGGTTAAGTACTATATGCATTTTCAAAAAGAGCTTGCATTCATTAATAAAGTGATGTCTAAACCAACAACGAATGTTTTACAAACCAAAAGCATGCTTCACTAAGTAGAAGCAAATAATAAGTGTATGTGACCACAACGATCGTTACAAGTCATAGTTAAAAAGTACTAATGTTTGAATGCAAGGTAAAGTAGTTCAAGCGATGACAACTCTAAGCAGCGGGTGTCTACAGCACGACTAGTACACAGAGGAAGCTAACCTCAAGCACATGAGAAAAACATGCTTTAAAACGTCAACACAAAGGTTGGTGAGCTATAGTTTAAGTATAACAGTATGTAAGTTAGGTCACGAGATTTCAGTGCTACAAAGAGCGTTTCAAAATAGTATGATAAAGTATATGTTAACCGTGGGCACTTGGTAACTAACTTAACGTTTATACCCCCTGAATGTACACTTGGCAAGTGCGTATGTCTACGAAGTATTAAACACCCGTTAAATGCTAGCGCTACTAGCCCGAGTGGGGATGTCAAACCCTATGGATCCATATCTAAGATTCGCGTTCACGGTTCAAAAACCAATGATTAAACGTTACCGAGCTAAAGGGAATGTTTATGCCGTTGTATAACCCACACATATATAAGTTTAAGTACTCGTGCCTAGTATGTAAAACATAAAATCCGCATGTATTCTCAGTTCCCAAAATAAGTTAAAGTAAAAAGGGAATGCTATAACTCACAATGATAATGTAGTCGTAAAGTCGGTTCGGAAAAGGTGTGCAAGTAATCGGTCCGAAAAGTCCAACGAGTCCTCAACTTAAGTCAAATAGTACTAAGTCAGTAAATCGGCTGAATAGGTTTAAAAGTATGTAAATAAGGTCTTAAGGGTCATCATCATTCATCATTTAACAAAAGGTGTAAAGTAGGTTTCGTTCATGAAAGTAGATTAAAACAAAGGCTAGTTCGGTCAGTCACCACGGCCTCTACCCTTACTGAATTAAGGTGAGACCAGTGGCCATGGCTCCGTATATGAGTCCCTTAAGTGTGGTAAAATTTACAGAAGCAAACTCGTCTTCTTTTGACCGTGACGACGGTCAAAGTGCGAGTAGGTCAGAAATTTCTGAACAACGTTAAATGACATAGTGACGATCGGAGGGCCATAAATCCTAAACCGTAACTCGGATTAAGACGAGTCCTATATGAAAAGTTATCTACTCAAAACGATCTATTTGAAAATCAAGGTCTCAGAAGCCCAGGTCTATTGGTCTGTTACAGAAACAGTAGGACAGAGGGCTGTAAACAGAATACAGGAAGTTAAAAGTGAGTTCCGGTGGTCTTGGTGCTTGATGTTCATCATGGTTCTCATCCTTGATGCATATAGCTTCAAGTGTACAACTCTTTGATGTGTTTGCATCATCTTGACCAAGATTTTACCATCATAACCCAAGTGTAAGTCTAAGTCATGAAGCACAACTCACTTAAGAGTTGTATGAAGTTTGATGAACCAAAGTTACATCAAAGTCTTAGATCTAACCCATACATGAACTTTAAAACTAATAATAAGTTACAAACTTGAAAGTGAACTTATGAAATCAAGATCTTAAGTTGTAGAATATAGTTCTTTAGTTTGATCTTGAAGATCCAAGACTCAAAAGTCTAGATCAAGCATAAGTATACAAAGTTATAATTAAAAGTTTTATTTACATGTTCTTGAACTTTTAAAGTTACTTTTAGTTCAAGATTAATGAGATCAAAGTTAACTAGTAACATTTGACCAATCACAACCAACAAACAAGAAATTAAAGTGCATAAAATGAAGTGATAAACTAAGTAAACAAGTAAAAGGTTCATGGTTTGTTCATACTTTTAAAGATTCAACCAAGGTTTGATCTTGAAGTGAAGTAAACTTTAAGTTTACTTCAAGAACTACAAGTATGAGTTACAACACAAGAACTTGCAATCTTTTAAGAAAGTATATGTAGAGCATAACTAATAAGTTATGTTCTTGAGTGTTCTTGTAATACAAGATAAATGAAGAATCAAACTAGTAAGTTTGATCTTGTAACTAGTAAAGAACAACTAACAATTACATGTAACAAAGTAACAACAACAAGTAATCAAACTACAAGTAACAAAAGATGATGATGATTAATGATCTTGGTTTTAGTTTTGCAAGAAGAAAAGAAAGCCTTGAAAGAACTCACAATTTAGAGAGCAAATGAGAGAAAAGTGAGAGCAAAAAGAGAAGCAAGCTTGAAGTATTTTGTGTGTGTGAGAAGTGAGGAAGTACTGCTAGTATCAAGTAGTAAAAAATAAAATTTTAAAACTCCTCTAAAAGCTCTCAAAGGCCGACGGCCAGCTTGGTCAAGGAGGGAAGGAAAATATTCCATGGTCATTTGCATGTAAAAGTTTTAAAGATGTGGATAAAAGAGGTGGTTACATGGGGATGGCAAGTAACTAGATTACAATCTTCCTTAATCAAACTAGTTCATTCTTAAAATGATACTTTCATGTATGTAACAATGGGCTAGTTAATCCATTAAGGTGTAGGGTCGGTTTATAAGCCCATATTCAAGAGTCCATTACACTAATCAAAGCCCAAGTTTAATAATTAACAAATAAAGTCCAACAAAAGCCCAAGTAATTAACCAACAACCTTAGTTAATTAAAATGATTAATAAAACTAATCATGAATGTAAATAATATGTGAAAATATTATTCGTGTAAGTTTCGTGTGTCACAAAGACGTTTCGAGCAATTAAAGTCAAGTTCGGGCAATCATGGCAACATGTAAATGTAATAACATACATTCGTTTAATCACACGTATTAATAATAATAATTATTAATAAATAAACGTTGTAAATTCCAGGGTCATTACATAATCCATATACCAACGACCTAAAACACCTACAAACACTTTCATTCTTCAATTTTCTTCATCTAATTGATCTCTCTCAAGTTCTATCTTCAAGTTCTAAGTGTTCTTCATAAATTCTATAAGTTCTAGTTTCATAAAATCAAGAATACTTCCAAGTTTGCTAGCTTACTTCCAATCTTGTAAAGTGATCATCCAACCTCAAGAAATCTTTCTTATTTATAGTAAGATATCTTTCTAATACAAGGTAATACTCATATTCAAACTTTGATTCAATTTCTATAACTTTAACAATCTTATTTCGAGTGGAAATCTTACTTGAACTTGTTTTCGTGTCATGATTTTGCTTCAAGAACTTTCAAGCCATCCAAGGATCCTTTGAAGCTATATATATTTTTTTTCATTTCCAGTAGGTTTATCCACAAAACCTGAGGTAGTAATGATGTTCATAACATCATTCGATTCATATATATAAAACTACCTTATTCGAAGGTTTAACCTTGTAATCACTAGAACATAGTTTAGTTAATTCTAAACTTGTTCGCAAACAAAAGTTAATCCTTCTAAATTGAATTTTAAAATCAACTAGACACATGTTCTATATCTATATGATATACTAACTTAATGATTTAAAACCTGAAAACTCGAAAAACACCATAAAACCGGATATACGCCGTCGTAGTAACACAGCGAACTATTTTGGGTTAGTTAATTAAAAACTATGTTAAACTTTGATTTAAAAGTTGTTCTTCTGGGAAAATGATTTTTCTTATGAACATGAAACTATATCCAAAAATCATGGTTAAACTCAATGTGGAAGTATGTTTTTCAAAATGGTCATCTAGACGTCGTTCTTTCGACTGAAATGACTACCTTTACAAAAATGACTTGTAACCTGTATTTCTGACTATAAACTTATACTTTTTCTATTTATATTCATAAACTTAAGTTTAATATGAAACTATAGCAACTTGAAACACTCAAAACGGATTTAAAACGAAGAAGTTATGGGTAAAACAAGATTGGATAAATTTTCTTGTTGTAGCTACGTGAAAATTGGTAACAAATCTACATTAATCATATCCTAGCTAACTCATATTGTATTATACATGTATTCTAATATATTATGTAATCTTGGGATACCATAGACACGTATGCAAATGTTTTGACATATCATATCGACCCATCTATATATATTATTTGGAACAACCATAGACACTCTATATGCAGTAATGTTGGAGTTAGCTATACAGGGTTGAGGTTGATTCCAAAAATATATATACTTTGAGTTGTGATCTAGCCTGAGACGTGTATACACTGGGTCGTGGATTGGGTCAAGATAATATATATCAATTTATTTCTGTACATCTAACTATGGACAACTAGTTGTAGGTTACTAACGAGGACATCTGACTTAATAAACTTAAAAACATTAAAACGTATTAAAAATGTTGTAAAAATATTTTGAACATACTTTGATATATATGTACATATTTGTTATAGGTTCGTGAATCCACCAGTGGCCAAGTCTTACTTCCCGACGAAGTAAAAATCTGTGAAAGTGAGTTATAGTTCCACTTTTAAAATCTAATATTTTGGGATGAGAATACATGCAGTTTTATAAATGTTTTATGAAATAGACACAAGTAAATGAAACTACTTTCTATGGTTAAACAATCGAAGCCGAATTGACGCGAATCCTAAAGATAGATCTATTGGGCCCAACAAACCCCATCCGTTGTAGCGGATGCTTTAGTACTTCGATGTTGTTTTATCATGTCCGATGGATGTCCCGGAATGATAGGGGATATTCTTATATGCATCTTGTTAATGTCGGTTACCAGATGTTCAAACCATATGAATGATTTTTATCTCTATGTATGGGATGTATATTGAAATATGGAATTTTGTGGTCTATTATCATGATTTGATAAATATATAGGTTAAACCTATAACTCACCAACATTTTTGTTGACGTTTAAAGCATGTTTATTCTCAGGTAATTATTAAGAGCTTCCACTGTAGCATGCTAATATATGGACAAGATTTGGAGTCAGCATGCTTGTATAATATTGTTTAAAACTGCATTCGAAATTTACTTAGTTGTAACATATTAATATTGTAAACCAATATGTATTGGTAGTGTGTAAGTGTGATATTTTTAAATTATCATTTCTGATAATCTAGGTGGTGTCCTTTTAACCTTGTCGATAAAATAAAGGTTATGGTTTGTTTTAAAAACGAATGCAGTCTTTGAAAAACGTCTCATATAGAGGTCAAAACCTCGCAACGAAATCAATTAATATGGAACGTTTATAATCAATATGAACGGGACATTTCAAACATGCCACCGGCATCGTCACCACTTCCCGGTTCGGTATTCCAACCTGACATAAGGACACCTTCCCGGGTCAAACACGCCATCTCGGATGAAGTACACTGTCCCGGAACAAACACTCCATCTCGGAACGAGCATGCAAGCAAGTTGCATGCCACGTCAGCCCACGAATCTAGGGAAAGTTTGTTAGGATCTGCTCGATTATTCCCATGAAAAGGACAGGTGCCATGTCACCTCTTCGGATTGGAAAAGTTCGTTACAACCATGAAAGGGACATGTGCCACATCATCATTTCCTCTTAACATCTATAAATACGTGAGCAAGATCATCAATCAAACAACACTGAATGCATTAAATGCTACTCTGGCCAAATCAATTGCGATAGCATTACTCCAGTCGTTAAATCAATTTTGGCCGGTGCTCCGATCATCGTCGGAATTAATCCCCACTCTTAGATATTAACTTATTCGATTCTGACCGAATAAGGTTAATTGAATCGATTGTTTTACACCTTTGGAATATAGATTCCAAATCGGGGTTTGCACAATTATTGGAGTTAAAACATTCGACCCACTCTTTTTCCCAAATCAAGCACTCAAACCCGAAATCTACCCATACTAATCGATTTTGGTTTGATCACCAGTGAAACATCTTCTTTGATTAAGTTGGCAAAAATATATTTGAATGAGATAGTATCACGCCATGGGATCCCTTTATCTATCATGTCTGATTGAGATTCAAGATTTGTATCTAACTTTTGGAAGAGTTTACAGCAGAATCTGGGAAGTCGTGTGAATCCGAGCAAGGGGTATTATCCTCAAACACTAGAGGATATGTTACGAGCTTGTGTTTTGGAATATGACGGTTCTTGGGATACTCATCAGTTGTTAGTTGAATTTGCATATAATAATTCCTATCATTTGAGTATATGCATGCCGTGTTATGAAATTTTGTATGGTAGACGGTGTCGAACTCTAACATGTTGGTTAAAGGCAGCAGAAAAATAGTTTGTCAGACCAGAAATAGTTCACAGACAGTAGAGAAAGTAGCGATTGCTCGAGAAAAGCTAAAAGCTGCAAGAGATAGGCAGAAAATATATGCTAATCCGTGTCGAAGATAAGTAACTTTTCTTGAGGGTGAACTAGTGTATTTGAAAGTTTCACCATGGAAATGGGTAATTTGATATGGTAAACGTGGAAAGTTATAAAACAACCCTCATTTTTCCACTTATGAAATAACTAGATTGCCCTTAGGGTTTTCTGCATTGTTATGTGTATTAATTATTAGGGTTGTTATCCGAACGTAATTAATATATGATTATAATCTATATTTAAGATATAAAATATCTTATAAATATAATATACCTACTAATATATTATACTAATCTAATATTAATAAACTTAAAACTTATATAGTTACATTATTAATATATATTAAAGCAACCTTAATTAAACTATTAGCACATTATTATACTTATAAGTATATGAATTATACTATTATACAAGCAATTTATTAATGTGTTGTATTCCTATACTCACGCAACAAGTGAAAGCTATAATCATAACGATAACGTATGGCTTATACAAACTTCACCGCTACTTAAGTTTGAGTGGATGATGTCTAGGTTGCCATGATGGGAATAAGGTTTTGGATTAAACGAAAGGTTGTAGACTTATACTCCAACTGAAAGTTCCTAACCCCGGGTTACATCTGGTCATTCCTTGGCTCACTTGATAGCACCGAGGTTTGGCAAAGTTGTATAACATCTAAACATGATTATGGTGGACACACAAACAAGTTTAATAAACTCATATGTTCACTTATGAACTTTCTACTTGTCGGTTGGACAAACTAATAACCTAACTATTATCTCTAGATTGAGATCCGGTAATGTACTTGCTTTAATTTTATTTGTGAAATAACTTCATCGTGCTACTTAAGGTGACCTTCATAGCCCCAGTTTTTACTATTTCATAACTGTTATACAAGTTGGGGTGAGACACATTGCTTTTAAACTGCTTTACACTTTAGACACAAGTACTCAAACTTATATGCTATTACATGCTTTGATTCAAGCTAAATCCCTACCATGATATCATTAGTTGCTACGTATAAATGCACGCTTAATTATTGTGAGTAGGCCTAGTTAGCGTAACGTCTATATTAATTTTGAAGTGCCCCGTCCTAATCCATCTGGATGAAGTCATCAACATTTGATCCCAGAGCGATGATCGACACCAAATAATGTCCTTAAAATGAGCAAATGCACAACGGAAGATTTCTTTCATACCTGAGAATAAATATGCTTTCAAGTGTCAACCAAAAGGTTGGTGAGTTCATAGGTTTATCTTAAAACAATAAAATTCATCATTTTGATAGACCACAAAATTTAAATGTTGCATGGTACAAATGGGCCCGAATCCTATACCCACCTGTAATGCACATGCGATATCTTTTAAATACAGTACACCTTTCTCGTGTACGAAATCATTTTTCATAAATCTTAGTAACCGTACACATACCTTGTGCACAAAAATAACATACACATAACATGTGTATAAAATCATTCTCTCGATACATAACATTCATATCAATTGGTGGCAATTATCATGTCCACATAATTCAATGGTGGCAATTATCATGTCCACATAATTCAATAGTGGCAACTATCATGTCCACATAATTCAATAATAATCCACATAACTTCTGTCTGCATAATAATTCATTCGAGGAATGTTTTGCTTGTGTCTATCTCGTCAAACATTTAAAAAAGCATTTCATGTATTCGCGGTTCAAAATATATTTCAAAGACATTTAATAAAGCAGTTGTAAAAACAGCGCATGCATTCTCAGTCCCAAAAATGTAAAGAGTAAAAGGGAGCAAATGAACTCACCTAATGTATTTTGTAGTAAAAATACATAGAACGACATTGAACAAGTATAGAGTTGGCCTCGGATTCACGAACCTATATTATTTATATATATATTAACACACATAATTGTAATCGTACAAATTTATATATATATATATATATATATATATATATATATATATATATATATATATATATATATATATATATATATATATATATATATATATATATATATATATATATATATATATATATATAAATTTATTAGTTATACCATTTTTAGATTAATAACCTATATGTTTCATATATTCTTTTTATATATTTAAAGTAAATAAAAATATTACGTTTGTTATATTATGTGTATTAAATATTTCTTTGTGTGTATATATATATATATATATATATATATATATATATATATATATATATATATATATATCGTTTGTTTATTAAAACTATAATAATAGTATTAATAATGATAAAAATAATAATAATGATAATAGAGTTAAAAATGATACTTGTAATATTAATGATAAAAATGATAACTTAAATAAAAATGATACTTTTTAATAAAAATGTTAACTTTAATAATAATGAATACTAATAATACTAACTAAAAAAATAATGATTTTACTAATAATAATAATGATACTATTAGTTATATTAATAACTACAATGATAATACTACTACTACTACTACTAATAATAATAATAATAATAATAATAATAATAATAATAATAATAATAATAATAATAATAATAATAATAATAATAATAATAATAATAATAATAATAGTAATAATAATAATAATAATAGGAGTTATACCTCAAAGAAAAATCGGATTAAAATGGATGACACCAGTCAGGGTCGAACCTGAGACCTTTCGCAAACGCACAAACACCTCTAACCATCCAAGCTATAACATATTTCTATTTTAATTTGCTATCTGAATTCATTTAACCTGTTTTTCTGTTTCCTCTCTCTTCTTGTATAAAAAAAATGTCACAAACCGGAATTGAACTCGCAACCTCTAGCTTAACAACCACACTCCTAACCATTCGTCTATTTCTGTTTCTCTGATTAAATACACGGAATAAATTCTTATAACCACTACGACTGTCTTCTTCTTCTTACCCATTATCATCATCATTGAATATCATCGGTTATCATTATCATCTACATTTTCATTATCTAAATCATCATCATCCTTATCGTGAATCATAATTATAATCATTCGATCAGCATTACTCTCGACTTTCTTTATCATCATCATCTTAATCATTATCGTATCCGTAACTCTCTTTATCATTTTATCCTCCTCACCACCTATACACTACTGTATCCTTTCCTCATACCCGTTTAACATTATCATCAATAATAATACACTACAACAATAAAACCGATGGATCTGTGTGACTGGAAATTGAATTGGGTCTGCGTGCTACAGTACAGCTCATTAGAAGCCCATATTATTGCTTTTCTAAAGAAACGGTTTGTTTTCCTTTGTTTCGTGAATGTTTGATAGTAACCATGATGGATCGGCCCAACTTCCTTTTTAATTGTTATCGGCCCAAGTCATGGTTTAGAAGATAGTGCAGCGAATAATTTATAACAATCACTTAAGTGGGGTTTGCATTTGATTAGTGCTTGTCGACTAAAGGAAGAAACAGAAAGAAAACAAAAGCAGATTTGAAAAAAAATAAAATAAAAGCAAACAAATCATAGGTGGAAACAACTATAAGTGGGGGTGTTCTTTTGTGATTGTCGGCCTCAAACAAAAAAAGGAGTTTACACTTACAAGCTCCACACATTTAAATTGAATATGAGTTGTGTGTATGTGGCTCCAAAACATCGAGGTATGCTTCCTTCTATATCCTTTCTTTAAAATATGAAACCATATAATGATTATATGAACTTAGTAGCTACCTCCTGGACAACTAGAAGAAATCAAGCGGGTCATGGTGGTGATTTGGGTTCACGATGGTGGTGGTTTACACGATAGTAACGAATCATAAATAAAAAGGGTTTCGTTTTTATGCAGTGAGGTGGGTGACGGTTTACAAAGAATAGAGAGTGAGGTGATGTGGTGGTGTAGGGTCTGCTCCAAAACAGAAACGAAATAGTTTAGTAGCACCAACATAGTAGTGATCGTAGGTGGTGGTTTATCATGGTTGAGATGGACGATTGGTTTGAAGAAGGCAAGGTGGTGGTGTCGTGATTGTGTTTACATGGTGTTCGGTTTTAACAAAAGAGAGACAAATGGTTTGTGGTATTGAAGTGGGTTTTGTTGTATCTCCCTTTCTCTTTGTACACTTGAATAGAATTTGTGAGTTTATAACTATTTGGTTGATTATACATTGTCAGAATTTGTCCTCGATTGTTTTGTAGTGAAGAAAGTTGTCGGTAGAGAATCTTGAGTAGAAAAAGAGTTCAAGAGAAAGAAATAGATGAAAAGATAAAGTTGAAATCGATTGGCAATGGATTTTGTTTGTATTGATAATTTGATATCAACGTATAACAAACTGGAGACAGGAAACAAAAATGAAGAAAGTTTGATGGTGATGTTAAACGGAATTGATCCTTTATATGATTTTGTACTCTATTTTGTTTGAGTAATTGAATATGTAGTACATATGATTGATCAAAATTGTTGTGTAGTGAATTGGGATGTGGACGTTTAACACTCTCTGACATTAAATTGACAGAATCAAAAGGTGAAGAAGAAAAAAGACATAAAACAAAGTATTATTTAATAATTATAATACTGTATTTAAAATGGTAATAATAGAATCAATAATAAATAATAATAATAATAATAATAATAATATCAAATTAATACTCATAATAATAATAATTATCTTAATAACAAAAATCATATTTATATAATAATAGTAAAGACAATAATAATAATAAATCATATTTATATAATAATAGTAAAGACAATAATAATAATAAATGATAATTAATATATATATCTTAATAATAATAACAATAATATTAGTAATAATAATATTATGACAAATTAAATGTATCGTATTTTTATATCTATATATTTTGTTAAAATGATAATATTCATAATAATGATATTAACATTAACATTATTATTTATTTATAATAATAATTTCATACAAACAATTAATAACATTTATAATATATATATATATATATATATATATATATATATATATATATATATATATATATATATATACATATATATATATACATAGTTTATTTACAAATATTTGTTCGTGAATCGTCGGGAACAGTCAAAGGGTATTTGATTACATGAATATAGCTTCAAAATTTTCGAGACTCAATATTACACACTTTGCTTATCGTATCGAAATCATATAAAGATTAAGTTTAAATTTAGTCGGAAATTCCCGGGTCATCACAGTACCTACCCGTTAAAGAAATTTCGTCCCGAAATTTGAGTGAGGTGGTCATGGTTAACAATAAAAATGTTTTCATGACGAAAATGGAGTTGATAAATAGAGTTTTATCATCATTGAGTAATATGGATAAAATGATTTGATTAATCGAAGAGTACGAATGAAGCTATCACAAAAGATTGAAATAGGAAAAGTAAAGATTCGTCTTAACTTTTGGCAGAGTTATGGTTGAATTTAAAAAAAATAAGGTGTGTCTTAACTTTTGACATTGTCTTGATTGAATTCCTGAATTCAAGGGATTTAAAGAAAATCTTCGAAATCTAAAAGATTTGATTCTTCGGCGAATAAGGAGATTAAGATCTCTATAATTAAGTACGGTGATCTGTCTCGATTACTCTATCTGATATTTCCCTTATAAATCAAACTCTTCCGTGCCATTATTCTCACCATTCCCATACTTTCTTTCTTAGTCCATACATCCAAAAGATTGTGAAATGCTTAACCCCGTTCTAATCCTTGATGTTTTCTTAATTATCATTTATGTCATCCTTCTTTTCAATCTTCCACCAGAAGAATCTGTTTACTCCTACTATTACCTTGGAGGTAATACTATTCTTAATTATACCATGTCTTTATATTGTTATTCGTATTAATATCCACGGTTTGTAACCTCCGTGTTGTTATTGGGCTTCATATTTTCTCTTATATTTTGGAGCTTTGTCCCTTCGTTTCTTCTTCTTGCAATTAAACACCGCTTGTAATGGTTCAGAATTCGCAGATATAAACTTCGGAATGAGCATTGTTAATGATCTAAGAAGGAAATCGTAATGGCACGATTTGATTTGTCAAATTACCAGAATCACTGAGAATAGAACTATCAAGAATATATTTTCTTGATATGTTCGGAGGTGAAGTAGAATGAACGAGTCGTGTAACATGGCACATGATGATGTTATGATCTGTGAATCATCACGTTCCATTAGAAACTCAGCATGACTTACTGTAATATAATCACGTTGATCATGTGTCATTATATTATACTAACTCCTGCATCAATTCCCAACACTACTTTAAAAACATTCATAATTTAAACTTGAATTTTAAAGAATTTTAGAAACTAAAGTAGTTTCCTTTATGATGTAATATAGATAGCATGAATAGATAAATAATTTCGGACGAGAATATTTATGAAAATATCTTCAGAAAAATCGAAGATATTTATGATGATATTTTGGAATTTCTAAGTTCGATGATTGATGAAGAAAGATTTTTCACAAGATTATAATATGAGTACTGAGCAAGATATTTGTTGAAGATTTCATCGTATCCAGAATTAACTGGATTCTTTGAATATAGGGTATGGTCCTTGTATTTTTCCTTGGTCTCCTTCGTGGTTACCTCAATCCATTTTCCAGTTCCAACTTTTCTTAGCTTTTCCAACATACTATTCTTTATCATCAAACTTCTGATGATTAAGGCTGTTTACGGTTTCTGCTGCTTCATTAAGCTTTTTCAACATTCAGAGTATTGATTTGTAGACTTGAGTGCTTTTCAGAATTTCAGCATGAAAGATCATAATTCTAAGAGATAAATGTTATACATATAATTGTTGATGTAGATATGCTGTGAGTTTTCAAAGTACTGATTGTTAGTCCTCGGTAATTGGTATGGTAATTCTCGTTATAAGATGCGGATAAGGTTTCGATAAATATTATGATCTTTCAGAAATTCAAAGATCAACGAAGTTGTTGGTAAATTTACTACTAATGTGATGAGATATAAACGGTTCCCCGGTAATGATAACGAAGGGCGAACTTATATATCAAAGTTATAGTAGAGTTCATTCGAATGAAAAGTCAAAATTTATTTGCTGAAGCTGTGAAAAAATTGGCTAATTTGAAAAAGAATTGCAATGTTATTTTCGGTAATAACAATGCCAAAGGAGCTAGCACAGATACGTGTTAAATGTTTACTCAGGTTTCGAGTATTTTCAGGTGTATGACTATATGCATCAATATTTTCTTCCATAGATGAAGTGCGGTTGATTCATCCTCTCGATTGAGGTGTTTTCAAGAATCATGAAAGGTATGAACGTAGATTGTAATCGTCAAGATACAAATGAGGTTTAAGATGGAATCAAATGGCAAACTTGAAGAATTGTTTAGTTTCATATGTTATAGTCAATATTTTAATTCATTTTAATTGTCCGATGTTGGTAGTCCATAGTTCAAAGTCCACAGTTAGCAATTCAATAATTCATATATAGTTTAATTTATAATATTCGAATTAATTAATACATGTCGTGACCCGTATACGTCTCAGACTCGATCACAACTTAAACTATATATATTATTGTAGAATCAACCTCAACCCTGTATAGAGAACTCGATCATTACTGCATATAGAGTGTCTATGGTGATTCCAAATAATATATATAGATGTGTCGATATGATATGTCAAAACCTTGTATACGTGTCCCGATATTTAAAGTGCGTAAAATAATTACAGAAAATAAATGACGATAAATAAAGTGTGTAAAGTAAATAACAGAAATTAAATGACGATAAATAAAATTGCGAAAATGTAAATTGCGATAAATAAAATGTAATCAGTTAGCTAGGAACAATTAGCTAGGAACAGTTAGCGTGGATTCCTAACAAAATTTCCCATAGTTAATCTGTTTGTTTCTAACAAATTTTATTTTGTCAAATGTTTTCTTCATTATGCCACTTGTTGAATTCTGATAAATCAAGATTCCAAGATGAAATTGGATGAATATGGTTATTCTGTGGTGAACGGATTTGTATATCGATGGATGTAAGTAGGATAGTAAACGATTGTTGAATCAGCTTTGAAGAATGTACAGTGTAACTTATTAATGTGAATCTTAAATATTCCTCGGGTATTACCTACCCGTTAAAATATTTTCATCGTTAACAGTTTGTACAAAAAGATTTTTAATTATAATTTTTTTATGAAAACATATATACATATATATGTTCTTCAGATGTAATCATGGATTTAATGAGTCAATATGATATTAAACTCATTTGATTTATCGTTAGAACAAGAATATATAATCTCTAAAACATTAGAGATTACATAATCGCCATGTCGAACGAATATAAATGATGTAGAACGATTCATAGAACGATGATTATACTCGAGGTACTGAATGGGATGTTGAGGCATGGATTGTTGATGCTACTGGTGCTGTTACTGATAGTACTGTTGGTGCCGGTGATTTTGCTGAAGCTGGTATGTTTTGCACCATATTTTTCCAAGGCTACAACTAGGTGCGAAGCTCGTTGATTTCTTCCATTATTCCGGGATGATTGTCAGCCGGAACTAGCGGATGAATAAGGTTTAGAATTGTGGATAGAATATAATCGTGGTGAGATATTCAGGAAATGAGGGTGAAAATAATGATTCGGGCTGGTTCGCTGATAAGTGTTTCAGGTTCATCGCCAAGAGGTAAATTCGGTGGGTGAAAAGGATCGCCTTCTTCGCGTCTCCATTGATTAAGTCGACTACGAATTCATCAGATGAATTGGGGATGGATGATTGGTTGATTCATTCTGGTTATACTACTTTCAGAGTTCGAGTGGAAATCCATATCGGAATAGCTGTCGGAATAACTATCGGAATAACTATCGGAATAACTGTCAGAATCTGAGGGACTCGAACTGGTTGAAGGATTCATCTTGTACGATCAGATGAATTATTTTCGATAAAAAAATAGATCATAGGATGTAGATTAGTACCCTGCAATACATAATTTACATATGCATATATAATACTAAAATCCCATAAGTTACGGAGGAATCTACGGAAACTATCAGGCAAAGGTAACAATAACAGATACGCTAAGATATGAATTTATCTATACACTGTCTATGCAATAGAGGCAGTAAGACTTGTCTAAACTAAGAATGATAAGTAGGTAATTTCTTAAGAATGATAAGCAGATGATTTCTGACACGAAATGATAAGCAAAACTTTTGACATGCAGACACGGTCGAAGTCCAGACTCACTAATGCATCCTAACGACTTATCAGTTATACACACTAATGCAGACCTGGTTCGCTAAGACCACCGCTCTGATACCAACTAAAGTGCCCCGTCCTAATCTATCTGGACGAAGTCATCAACATTTGATCCCAGAGCGATGATCGACACCAAATAATGTCCTTAAAATGAGCAAACGCACAACGGAAGATTTCTTTCATACCTGAGAATAAATATGCTTTCAAGTGTGAACCAAAAGGTTGGTGAGTTCATAGGTTTATCTTAAAACAATAAAATTCATCATTTTGATAGACCACAAAATTTAAATGTTGCATGGTACAAATGGGTCCGAATCCTATACCCACCTGTAATGCACATGCGATATCTTTTAAATACAGTACACCTTTCTCGTGTACGAAATCATTTTTCATAAATCTTAGTAACCGTACACATATCTTGTGCACAAAAATAACATACACATAACCTGTGTATAAAATCATTCTCTCGATACATAACATTCATATCAATTGGTGGCAATTATCATGTCCACATAATTCAATGGTGGCAATTATCATGTCCACATAATTCAATGGTGGCAATTATCATGTCCACATAATTCAATAGTGGCAACTATCATGTCCACATAATTCAATAATAATCCACAGAACTTCTGTCTGCATAATAATTCATTCGAGGAATGTTTTACTTGTGTCTATCTCGTCAAACATTTATAAAAGCATTTCATATATTCCCAGTTCAAAATATATTTCAAAGGCATTTAATAAAGCAGTTGTAAAAACAGCGCATGCATTCTCAGTCCCAAAAATGTAAAGAGTAAAAGGGAGCAAATGAACTCACCTAATGTATTTTGTAGTAAAAATACATAGAACGACATTGAACAAGTATAGGGTTGGCCTCGAATTCACGAACCTATATTATTTATATATATATTAACACACATAATTGTAATCGTACAAATTTATATATATATATATATATATATATATATATATATATATATATATATATATAAATTTATTAGTTATACCATTTTTAGATTAATAACCTATATGTTTCATATATTCTTTTTATATATTTAAAGTAAATAAAAATATTACGTTTGTTATATTATGTGTATTAAATATATCTTTGTGTGTGTGTGTATATATATATATATATATATATATATATATATATATATATATATATCGTTTGTTTATTAAAAATATAATAATAGTATTAATAATGATAAAAATAATAATAATGATAATAGAGTTAAAAATGATACTTGTAATATTAATGATAAAAATGATAACTTAAATAAAAATGATACTTTTTAATAAAAATGTTAACTTTAATAATAATGAATACTAATAATAATAACTAAAAAAAATAATGATTTTACTAATAATAATAATGATACTATTAGTTATATTAATAACTACAATGATAATACTACTACTACTACTACTACTACTAATACTAATAATAATAATAATAATAATAATAATAATAATAATAATAATAATAATAATAATAATAATAATAATAATAATAATAATAATAATAATAATAATAATAATAATAATAATAATAATAATAATAATAATAATAATAATAGGAGTTATACCTCAAAGAAAAATTGGATTAAAATGGATGACACCAGTCAGGGTCGAACCTGAGACCTTTTGCAAACGCACAAACACCCCTAACCATCCAAGCTATAACATATTTCTATTTAAATTTGCTATCTGAATTCATTTAACCTGTTTTTCTGTTTCCTCTCTCTTCTTGTATAAAAAAAATGTCACAAACCAGAATTGAACTCGCAACCTCTAGCTTAACAACCACACTCCTAACCATTCGTCTATTTCTGTTTCTCTGATTAAATACACGGGATAAATTCTTATAACCACTACGACTGTCTTCTTCTTCTTACCCATTATCATCATCATTGAATATCATCGGTTATCATTATCGTCTACATTTTCATTATCTAAATCATCATGATCCTTATCGTGAATCATAATTATAATCATTCGATCAGCATTGCTCTCGACTTTCTTTATCATCATCATCTTAATCATTATCGTATCCGTAACTCTCTTTATCATTTTATCCTCCTCACCACCTATACACTACTGTATCCTTTCCTCATACCCGTTTAACATTATCATCAATAATAATACACTACAACAATAAAACCGATGGATCTGTGTGACTGGAAATTGAATTGGGTCTGCGTGCTACAGTACAGCTCATTAGAAGCCCATATTATTGCTTTTCTAAAGAAACGGTTTGTTTTCCTTTGTTTCGTGAATGTTTGATAGTAACCATGATGGATCGGCACAACTTCCTTTTTAATTGTTATCGGCCCAAGTCATGGTTTAGAAGATAGTGCAGCGAATAATTTATAACAATCACTTAAGTGGGGTTTGCATTTGATTAGTGCTTGTCGACTAAAGGAAGAAACAAAAAGAAAACAAAAGCAGATTTGAAAAAAATAAAATAAAAGCAAACGAATCATAGGTTGAAACAACTATAAGTGGGGGTGTTCTTTTGTGATTGTCGGCCTCAAACAAAAAAAAGAGTTTACACTTACAAGCTCCACACATTTAAATTGAATATGAGTTGTGTGTATGTGGCTCCAAAACATCGAGGTATGCTTCCTTCTATATCCTTTCTTTAAAACATGAAACCATATAATGATTATATGAACTTAGTAGCTGCCTCCTGGACAACTAGAAGAAATCAAGCGGGTCATGGTGGTGATTTGGGTTCACGATGGTGGTGGTTTACACGATAGTAACGAATCATAAATAAAAAGGGGTTCGTTTTTATGCAGTGAGGTGGGTGACGGTTTACAAAGAATAGAGAGTGAGGTGATGTGGTGGTGTAGGGTCTGCTCCAAAACAGAAACGAAATAGTTTAGTAGCACCAACATAGTAGTGATCGTAGGTGGTGGTTTATCATGGTTGAGATGGACGATTGGTTTGAAGAAGGCAAGGTGGTGGTGTCGTGATTGTGTTTACATGGTGTTCGGTTTTAACAAAAGAGAGACAAATGGTTTGTGGTATTGAAGTGGGTTTTGTTCTATCTCCCTTTCTCTTTGTACACTTGAATAGAATTAGTGAGTTTATAACTATTTGGTTGATTATACATTGTCAGAATTTGTCCTCGATTGTTTTGTAGTGAAGAAAGTTGTCGGTAGAGAATCTTGAGTAGAAAAAGAGTTCAAGAGAAAGAAATAGATGAAAAGATAAAGTTGAAATCGATTGGCAATGGATTTTATTTGTATTGATAATTTGATATCAACGTATAACAAACTGGAGACAGGAAACAAAAATGAAGAAAGTTTGATGGTGATGTTAAACGGAATTGATCCTTTATATGATTTTGTACTCTATTTTGTTTGAGTAATTGAATATGTAGTACATATGATTGATCAAAATTGTTGTGTAGTGAATTGGGATGTGGACGTTTAACACTCTCTGACATTAAATTGACAGAATCAAAAGGTGAAGAAGAAAAAAGACATAAAACAAAGTATTATTTATTAATTATAATACTGTATTTAAAATGGTAATAATAGAATCAATAATAAATAATAATAATAATAATAATAATAATAATAATAATAATAATAATAATAATAATAATAATAATATCAAATTAATACTCATAATAATAATAATTATCTTAATAACAAAAATCATATTTATATAATAATAGTAAAGACAATAATAATAATAAATCATATTTATATAATAATAGTAAAGACAATAATAATAATAAATGATAATTAATATATATATCTTAATAATAATAACAATAATATTAGTAATAATAATATTATGACAAATTAAATGTATCGTATTTTTATTTCTATATATTTTGTTAAAATGATAATATTCATAATAATGATATTAACATTAACATTATTATTTATTTATAATAATAATTTCATACAAACAATTAATAACATTTATTATATATATATATATATATATATATATATATATATATATATATATATATATATATATATATATATATATATATATATATATATATATTTACATATATATATACATAGCTTATTTACAAATATTTGTTCGTGAATCGTCGGGAACAGTCAAAGGGTATTTGATTACATGAATATAGCTTCAAAATTTTCGAGACTCAATATTACACACTTTGCTTATCGTATCGAAATCATATAAAGATTAAGTTTAAATTTAGTCGGAAATTCCCGGGTCATCACAAATTTGACCCCTGGTCTTTGGTTACATAATAATGATTTATCGACACGAACGGATAAAGTGTCATGGGGTAAAATTTGTTTAGTCTCGATATGATACAACACATCATTACTTTTGGTTAGTATATCAATATCAATTTTCTTTTAAACTAAATCTTGTGGTGATAGGTCAAGTCATGGTGAGAATTGAAGAAATGAATTTTAGAATGAGACTCGGTCGAAAGAAGAATAGATTCGGTATTAGAGAGTTTCGGTAAGTTTACATTCCACAGCTTCTTAAACTCAGTTACAATGCAATGGCTATCTAATTAGGACTATTTCGGTTCCTTATATAGTCCTCTTCTAAGGAACCATCTATTTAGCTTATTTCACATTAACACTATATACCTTTTGAGGTCTTAACAATCTCCCCTTAGTGTTAAATGTGAAAAATACAATGTAATCCTATATTATAATCTTGAGGGGTCCATACGTGATTTTCCATCGTGACCCGTATGGTTTAGAAACTTCAACTTGATGATCTGAAATCTGCTTTGATGGTTTCCAGACACCCCACACTTTTCTTGGATCACGCTCATGCAATGGATATTCATCCATTTCCTTGAAATACCTTCTCTTTCTTTAACCACAATTTAATTTCCAGACACCCCAATCATTGACGTGTTTATGAATTCTTCAAGACCCATTTTCATGTCTATGTCATCAAACTTGCTTTGATAAAATTTGAGATACTTTAGTGCAACTTTGAGTGTTCCATCAGAATATTTGTTTAGCTCTTTCGTTCTAATGAACACCTTTTCCTTTTAAGAATTAACAAATACAAACCCTTCGGGTTCAAAATGCATATGAAACATTCTCATGTCCTCCAGTCCCTCTAGAGATTGATGTAACATCCCGCCCTTTTCCGTTTACTTTTCCGTTTAACTATTTAAATTCCGTTATATGTTTATGACATCCCTCGTTAATACGCGTTTTAAAATATCTCGTTTAGGTAATTCACGCACCCGAATGAAACTAGAGGGACCATTGTTGCCAAGAGAGCAAAGAGGTGACTAGGTCAACTAGTCAACCCTTCACTTTCATCCATTCATTAATTCTCTTTTATTTTTCCATTTTCTTCACTAATTTCTTATTTTCTCTCAAAACACCATTTCAAAGAATCATCATCTAAATCCAAGCTAGCGGGTATCTTGCAAAACAAATTACATATTTGGAATCCTTGCAACTTCCTCTTCAATTCCATACCGATTTCATCAAGTTTGGGTAACTTTCTAAAATCACCAGATTATGTGTTCTTGATGTTTTTAACTTATAAAGTTGTTAATTAGTGTCTATGGCTCAAGTCTAACATGAATATATGATTTATATATTCAATTTTGTTATTTGAAGTAACTAGCATGAACATAAACTTTGGTGTGTTTGATTTGGTGATTTGGTTGTGTGGATGATGTTAAATGTTATAAATGCATGTATTAAATGTGTTCCTAACATCACTAGCTTCAATTTGATGTGTAGGTTGTTTTAGAAAACTTCATAAACATGATTAGTGATTTTGATGTTGTTGGTTAGGGTTTGATAGAATTGAATGTGAACATTTAATGTATTGAATGCCATGAATTGTGGTTGGTAAGTGGTTAGTTAGATTGTATGCTTGATTACCTACGAAACGGCGTGTCATATGTATGCATTTAATTCCTGAATCCTATTTTGTACATTTATGAACTTGAGTATTAATTGAGCATTAAATGTTGGAAAGTCGGTTATTGCAAATGATGTTTTTGGTTGATGAAATGTGTTTAGTTGTGTTCTTTGTCAAATTAGCTTTCCAATGATATAAAATGCGTGTCGTAAGTGTTTACGGTTTGTGATTTGTGTTTGATCGAACTTCGGAAAAAGACTTGAACAATTGAAACTAACCAGGCACCAGCACACATTATGTGCCGCGGCGCGGCCAGCCTATGTCGCGGCGCGACATAAGGCGTGTCCAGGTTCTGACCTCCTTGGTCAAAATACGAAAAATGTTTGGCACGCTATGGACCTCCGATTCACATGAGACTTGTTCTAACATGCTTATATATGAATAAAAACCTCAGAAAAATAGTTCGGGACCCGACCCGAACGTGTTGACTTTTTCGTTGACTTTGACCAACCAAAGTTTGACTTTTTGTCAAACTTAACCAAATGATTATGCAATCTTTCTAATTTGTTTCTATACTTGTATCTTGCATGAAACTTGACAATTTGATTCACATGCTACATAATCGAGTCATAACGAGCCATATGACTAATTGAACATCTTTAACCTATCGTGTTTACCGTTATTGATACGACCTATTTGTTTAGGTCAAGACTAGCATTATCCTTTGCACACGTTACTTTGTGAAGTACTTTTCATACGTGCACTCAAGGTGAGATCATAGTCCCATCTTTCAAACAAGTTTTATGCTTGAAACTATGGGATGAGAAACATATACGTATCATACTTTTTCACATTGAACACAAGTACGAAAACGAACATTCCACGTACGGGTTTGAACGAAAATCCTCAATTCAATTATCATTAGTTACACTTGCAGGGTGTAAACTTGAACTTATATTATGTGATCACATGGGCTTGACGAGCCTCATTCGGACGGTTCGCTACCGTTAGCGGATGAAATATATTTTCGGGTCTAGTGTATGTTCTAACACTACACAAAGGGTGCAAAACAGTTAAGTTTGATAATTGGGTGCCCGCGAAACAAATAACAACTTTGGAATGCAAATGATTTTGAAAATCATATTATATTAAATCTTGTGGTTCAAATGCAACGTTTACTAAAACACCTATGATTTCACCAACATTTTCGTTGACAGTTTTCTATATGTTTTCTCAGGTCCTTGAACGCTACTTGATACATGCTTTCGCACTCTTTTTGATACTTGCTTAGATGTCGAGTATACATGCATAGTTGGAGCGTCTTTTGACAACTTTTAAATTGTATCGCATAGGTTTCATTCGTAAGTTAAACTTTGTAATGTAACTAGTCTTTGAACTACTTTTGTAAACTTGAAACATCCTTTTACTTATGAAATGAATGCGACATATTTTGGTCAAACGTCATGTTAAAGACTTATGACCACGTAACGGGAACTAAGTAGTCGGCGCCGTCAAACATGATTTGGTCGGGTCGCTACAGATGGTATCAGAGCGTTGGTTGTAGGGATTTAGAGTTCATTGGTGTCAACCCCGAGTCATAGGGTACATTGGTGAGTCTAGACTACAACCGGCATATAGACTTGAAGTAGGAATTACTTGACTACTTGTGCATTATACTCGAACTCGTCTATCATATCTAATTCTTATTCAATCTTAATCTCACGTTACTTGATTTAATTGACGTGCCACCTTGACTATATGAATTAGTGTCGAATGCACATATGAATTAGGGTAATATAATTTCCGGGATTATATTACGGTGACTCATATGAACATTCCGACATTATGACATAAAGAATTTAAGGTGAGTCAAGGAAAATTTCTCTCTATCCTTATTCCATATCATGGTTAGTATTATTAAGAATACTAATCAACGGTATTCTTGTGTTTTGAAGGAAAAATGCCTCTTCGTGGTGTGCCACGCCATGAGACACCCGAACAAGCTCTACAACGGATGGTAGCCACCGCCGTAGAGGCGGCCATGGCCGATCACTCCACCAACAACAATAACAATAACAACAACGACAATCAAGGGGCCGGTAACTCAAGCGAAGGGTGCTCCTACAAAGCCTTCATGGGGTGCAAACCTCATACTTTTGATGGGACCTGGGGACCGGTTGTACTCACTCGATGGTTCGAACAAACGGAGGCCGTCTTTAGCATAAGCGGTTGTTGGGACCAAGATAAAGTCAAATATTCCACCCACACCTTTGCCCATATCGCCCTCACGTGGTGGAACACGTATGTACAATTGGTGGGTACCGATGAAGCTCACGCCCTCTCTTGGGCCGATTTAAGGGAAAGGATGATCGTCGAATTTTTCCCTCGTGAAGAAACCCGAAAGCTCAAGCAAGAGCTAAGAAAATTTGAAGGAGGTCGGAAACGATCTCAAGGCCTACAATCAACGATTCGCCGAGCTATCCTTGAAGTGTCCCAACCTCGTGAACCCCGAATCTCAAAGGGTTGAACTCTATATGGATGGTCTTCCAAAGAGCATCAAACAAGGAGTGATGTCATCCAAACCCGCTAACCTACAACAAGCCTTAAACATGGCCCGCCAATTGATCGAAACGGTTGACGAAATCGTAGTTCCGGCACCTAAGGCCGAGGATAAATCGGGCGGCAATAAAAGAAAATGGGAAGCCCCCCAATCAAGCAACAACTACAACAACAACTTCACCAAAAAGCCTTTCACCTCCGACGCCAAGAAAAGTTATGGCGGAAATAAACCCTTTTACAACAAATGCCACAAACACCACTATGGTGAATGTAGCAATCTATTTTGCCACCGGTGCCAAAGGGGTGGTCATGTGGCCAACGATTGTAGAAGTGCCGCCCCCGTCACTCAAAAGGTGCCCAATGCACCAAAACCGGGTACTTGTTATGAATGTGGCCAAACGGGTCATTTTAGAAATGCATGTCCGAAGAAGAAAGCCAACACCAAAACACGCGGACGAGCTTTCAACATCAACACCGAGGAAGCCCGAGATGACAATGAATTAGTCACGGGTACGTTTCTCCTCAACAACACTTATGTTACTTGTTTATTCGATTCGGGTGCCGATAAGAGTTTTGTATCCAAGACTTTGACTCATTCTTTTAACACTCCACCACTTCCACTAGATACCACTTATACCATTGAAGTGGCCAATGGAAAACTATTGAGTGCCGACACATATTACCGGGGGTGTACGTTAAACATTTTGGGTAATGAGTTTGAAATTGACTTGATACCCATGGAACTAGGAAGCTTCGATGTAATAATCGGTATGAATTGGCTAGCTAAAACGAAATCTCACATCCTTTGTGATCTTAACGCAATCCGAATTCCTATCGAGAATGGTGAACCTTTGATCGTCTATGGCGATAAGAGTTGCACCGGACTCAACCTCGTTTCATGCATTAAAGTTAGAAAACTACTCCGTAAGGGTTGTTTTGCGATCCTTGCTTACGTTAAGAAAGTCGAGTCCGATGAGAAGCACATCGATGATGTGCCAATTGTTAGTGACTATTCCGATGTATTTCCCGACGAATTGCCGGGTCTTCCACCTCATCGACCAGTTGAATTCCAAATCGATCTTATTCCGGGAGCCGCACCCGTAGCACGTGCACCATATAAACTCGCTCCATCCGAAATGCAAGAATTGCAAAGTCAAATCCAAGAACTACTTGATCGTGGTTTTATCCAACCTAGCCATTCACCTTGGGGCGCTCCGATTTTGTTTGTTAAAAAGAAAGACGGATCCCTACGAATGTGCATTGATTATCGTGAACTAAACAAATTGATGGTTAAGAACCGATATCCTCTTCCTCGCATCGATGACATGTTTGATCAACTACAAGGGTCTTGTGTATATTAGAAAATCGATCTCCGTCGGGTTATCATCAACTAAGGGTTAAGGGAGAAGATGTCTCCAAAACCACTTTCCGAACTCGTTATGGTAGTTATGAATTCCTTGTTATGCCATTTGGTCTCACTAACGCACCGGCGATGTTCATGGATCTTATGAACCGCGTGTGCAAACCGTATCTTGACAAATTCGTTATCGTGTTCATCGATGATATTTTGGTTTATTCTAAAAGCAAAGAAGAACACGAGGAACATCTCCGACTTGTGCTTAAACTTTTAAGACAAGAACGACTCTATGCCAAATTCTCCAAGTGTGAATTTTAGTTGAAGGAAGTTCAATTTCTTGGTCATGTTGTAAGTGATCAAGGTATTAAAGTCGATCCATAAAAAATCGAAGCCATTAGTAAATGGGAAACACCTACTACTCCTACCCACATTCGTCAATTCTTGGGTCTCGCCGGATACTATCGTAGATTCATCAAGGATTTCTCTTTGGTTGCTCGTCCTCTAACCGCCTTAACTCACAAGTGAAAGAAATTCGTTTGGGCGACCGAACAAGAATCCGCATTTCAAATCTTGAAAACGAAGCTAACCACCGCTCCTATCTTGTCACTTCCCGAAGGCAATGATGATTTTGTTGTGTATTGTGATGCCTCGAAACATGGTTTTGGGTGTGTGTTGATGCAACGAACGAAAGTCATTTCTTATGTTTCTCGAAAACTCAAAATTCATGAACGAAACTATACGACAAATGATCTCGAACTCGGAGCCGTTGTCTTTGCACTTAAAATGTGGAGACACTATCTTTATGGAACCAGGAGTACTATCTTTACCGATCACAAAAGTCTCCAACACATCTTCGATCAAAAGCAACTAAACATGAGACAACGAAGGTGGATGGAAACCTTAAACGATTACAATTGCGATCTTCGTTACCATCCCGGAAAGGCAAATGTAGTAGCCGATGCCTTAAGTCGAAAAGAAAGAGCGGTGCCTCTTCGTGTCCGAGACTTAAACATCACCATCCACACAAACCTTAATAGCTAAATTCGGGTAACCCAAGATGAAGCTCTCAAGGATGAAAACGTTTCACGCGAGCTCTTGAACATTCTCGTCTCTCGATTCGAAACTAAGGAAACTGGACTCCGATATTTCGCTGGAAGGATTTGGGTGCCTAGTTATGGGGACCTACGAAATCTTATTTTAGATGAAACCCATAAGTCATGATACTCGATTCACCCCGGTGCCAATAAGATGTACCACGACCTTAAACAACAATATTGGTGGCCGAACATCAAAAGGGACGTAGCTACTTATGTTTCCAAGTGTTTGACATGTTCCAAAGTCAAAGCCGAACACCAAAGACCATCCGGGTTACTTCAACAACCCGAAATCCCGCAATGGAAGTGGGAAAGAATAACGATGGACTTCATTACCAAGTTACCAAAGACAACGGGCGGTTATGATACCGTTTGGGTTATTGTTGACCATCTCACCAAATCCGCACACTTTCTCGCCATGAAGGAGACCTACAAAATGGAGAAACTTGCACAACTTTACATCAAGGAGATTGTAGCATGACACGGTGTACCTTTATCGATTATATCTGACCGAGATGGCCGTTTTGTTTCTAGATTTTGGCGTACCTTGCAAGAAGCGTTGGGAACGCGTTTAGACATGAGCACCGCATATCATCCTCAAACCGATAGGCAAAGCGAACGCACAATTCAAACCTTAGAGGACATGTTACGGGCTTGTGTTGTTGATTTTGGAAAAGCTTGGGACAAGCACTTACCTCTCGCCGAATTCTCCTACAACAATAGTTGTCACGCGAGTATAAAAGCCGCCCCATTCGAAGCGTTATATGGCCGAAAATGTCGTTCTCCTCTTTGTTGAGCCGAAGTAGGCGACATACAAATCACCGGACCCGAACTCATTCACAAAACCATCGAGAAGATCGTTCAAATCCGAGATAGGCTTCGGACGGCCCGGAGTCGTCAAAAGTGCTATACCGACAAAAGACGCAACGACCTTGAATTTCAAGTCGATGACCGCGTCATGTTAAAAGTCGCACCTTGGAAAGGTGTCATTCGTTTTGGAAAACGTGGGAAATTAAATCCGCGGTATATTGGTCCTTTCGAAATCTTGGAGCGTATTGGAACCGTTGCTTATCGTTTAGATCTTCCACCCCAATTGAGCTCCGTTCATCCTACCTTCCATGTATCTAACTTGAAAAAGTGTCTTGCCGAACCCGATATCGTCATCCCTCTCGAGGAACTTACTATTGATGACAAACTTCATTTTGTGGAGGAACCGGTTGAAATTGTGGACACCTCCGTCAAGACATTGAAACAAAGCCGAATCCCGATTGTCAAGGTTCGTTGGAATGCCAAAAGAGGACCCGAGTTTACTTGGGAAAGGCAAGATCAAATGCAAAAGAAATAACCTCAATTGTTCCCGGTTCCAGAAACGCAAGATCCCGAGGAAGAAACAACGACTACTACGCCTACTTAAATTTCGGGACAGAATTTCTTTTAAGGAGTAGGTAATGTAACATCCCGCCTTTTTCCGTTTACTTTTCCGTTTAACTATTTAAATTCCGTTATATGTTTATGACATCCCTCGTTAATACGCGTTTTAAAATATCTCGTTTAGGTACTTCACGCACCCGAATGAAACTAGAGGGACCATTGTTGCCAAGAGAGCAAAGAGGTGACTAAGTCAACTAGTCAACCCTTCACTCTCATCCATTCATTAATTCTCTTTTCTTTTTCCATTTTCTTCACTACTTTCTTATTTTCTCTCAAAACACCATTTCAAAGAATCATCATCTAAATCCAAGCTAGCGGGTATCTTGCAAAACAAATTACATATTTGGAATCCTTGCAACTTTCTCTTCGATTCCATACCGATTTCATCAAGTTTGGGTAACTTTCTAAAATCACTAGATTTTGTGTTCTTGATGTTTTTAACTTATAAAGTTGTTAATTAGTGTCTATGGCTCAAGTCTAACATGAATATACAATTTATATGTTCGATTTTGTTATTTGAAGTAACTAGCATGAATATAAACTTTGGTGTGTTTGATTTGGTGATTTGGTTGTGTGGATGATGTTAAATGTTATAAATGCATTTATTAAATGTGTTCCTAACATCACTAGCTTCAATTTGATGTATAGGTTGTTTTAGAAAACTTCATAAACATGATTAGTGATTTTGATGTTGTTGGTTAGGGTTTGATAGAATTGAATGTGAACATTTAATGTATTGAATGCCATGAATTGTGGTTGGTAAGTGGTTAGTTAGATTGTATGCTTGATTACCTACGAAACGGCGTGTCATATGTATGCATTTAATTCCCGAATCCTATTTTGTACATTTATGAACTTGAGTATTAATTGAGCATTAAATGTTGGAAAGTCATTTATTGCAAATGATGTTTTTGGTTGATGAAATGTGTTTAGTTGTGTTTTTTGTTAAATTAGCTTTCCAAGGATATAAAATGCGTGTCGTAAGTGTTTACGGTTTGTGATTTGTGTTTGATCGAAGTTCGGAAAAAGACTTGAACGATTGAAACTAACCAGGTACCAGCACACGTTATGTGCCGCGGCGCGGCCAGCCTATATCGTGGCGCGACATAAGGCGTGTCCAGGTTCTGACCTCCTTGGTCAAAATACGAAAAATGTTTGGCACGCTATGGACCTCCGATTCACATGAGACTTGTTCTAACATGCTTAAATATGAATAAAAATCTCAGAAAAATAGTTCGGGACCCGACCCGAACGTGTTGACTTTTTCGTTGACTTTGACCAACCAAAGTTTGACTTTTTGTCAAACTTAACCAAATGATTATGCAATCTTTCTAATTTGTTTCTATACTTGTATCTTGCATGAAACTTGACAATTTGATTCACATGCTACATAATCGAGTCATAACGAGCCATAGGACTAATTGAACATCTTTGACCTATCGTGTTTACCGTTATTGATACGACCTATTTGTTTAGGTCAAGACTAGCATTATCCTTTGCACACGTTACTTTGTGAAGTACTTTTCATACGTGCACTCAAGGTGAGATCATAGTCCCATCTTTCAAACAACTTTTATGCTTTAAACTATGGGATGAGAAACATATACGTATCATACTTTTTCACATTGAACACAAGTACAAAAACGAACATTCCACGTACGGGTTTGAACGAAAATCCTCAATTCAATTATCATTAGTTACACTTGCAGGGTGTAAACGTGAACTTATATTATGTGATCACATGGGCTTGACGAGCCTCATTCGGACGGTTCGCTACCGTTAGAGGATGAAATATATTTTCGGGTCTAGTGTATGTTCTAACACTACACAAAGGGTGCAAAATAGTTAAGTTTGATAATTGGGTGCCCGCGAAACATATAACAACTTTGGAATGCAAATGATTTTGAAAATCATATTATATTAAATCTTGTGGTTCAAATGCAACGTTTACTAAAACACCTATGATTTCACCAACGTTTTCGTTGACAGTTTTCTATATGTTTTCTCAGGTCCTTGAACGCTACTTGATACATGCTTTCGCACTCTTTTTGATACTTGCTTGGATGTCGAGTATACATGCATAGTTGGAGCGTCTTTTGACAACTTTTAAATTGTGTCGCATAGGTTTCATTCGTAAGTTAAACTTTGTAATGTAACTAGTCTTTGAACTACTTTTGTAAACTTGAAACATCCTTTTACTTATGAAATGAATGCGACATATTTTGGTCAAACGTCATGTTAAAGACTTATGACCACGTAACGGGACCTAAGTAGTCGGCGCCGTCAAACATGATTTGGTCGGGTCGCTACAATTGATCCGGACAAGTTATCTGAATCTTTTTCCTTTTAGCTTCAAGATCGATTTGAAAGTCCTCACATCTCATCAGTGCTATTGTGTCCATCATGTATCTCTTTACAGCTTCTAAAGCTTGATTTTTAGCATAATGTCGATTTGTGCGAATATTGAGGTAGTTATAGATGTGAATGATGTCAACCATATCCAGATTTTGAAAATTAGCTTCTGTAAACTTATACTCCTTTTCATCTTCTCGAATAACATGGAACTAACTGATGACGTCTTTCTTTACACTAATCTCTACTCCAACTCGAGAATATCCAATACCTCTGACAACTGATACTTTCGTTGTAACCACAAATCATCTTCATTTCTGTTGATATGTTTCCTCCACATAAAATGATACCAATTTCTTTTATCAGCTGGAAGCAATTGTGAACCAATATAGGTAAACCTTTCACTTCTTGGAGTCTCGTTGATGCAGAAGATCTTATAAGCATTTTCTTCAATGAATGTGTTTCTTAATGTCATAAAATCATGTTCAACTCCCAATTGAAATCGTTGATCCCGATTATTGAATAATAGACCGTCATTATACTTAAACCAAGAATTAACTGTAGAACTTGATGTTGTTGCATCAGAAGTTGAACTCTCATTTACATTGGTTGGATTTGAACTTGATGATGTTGTTGAATTTGTTGATTGATCAGTAGGATTTGTTGTGTTATCTATTGGAGCATTATCATCTTCAATATGATTAAAGATATCATATATGTTTGGATTAACATATAGATTATCTCCAACTTCATCAGTAGAACCCTCTTCATCATCACTTTCAATAATTCGATCAGGATTCCCTTCATCAACAATGTCTACATTGTTAGGAATAGTAGATATTGAAGATAATTTACTAAGAACGACAAATCCATCATCATCAGTTTCTTCAAGATAGAAGTCACTTAAGTTCAAATCCTCATCAACTAGTCCGCCTTCAACCTCAACATGAGTTGTTTCAAATATAAGAAAAATCACTTGTTCAGATTCTACATTCTCATCATGAGTTTGTATCATCTCAGATTCAACATTAACCGTTTGAGCTTGTGAAGTTGAAGTAGACCTCACACCACCATCCCTAGAGGAAATGTTCACCGTTATAAATTCTCCATCTACTCCTATCTCCCCCTCGTGGCTATTCTAAGGATCAGAATTGTCATGTTCATTGTCTCGTTGAGGACTTAGAGGAGAAGAACAAGAAGTAAGTGGATGTCTTAAACCAGCACGAAAAATTTCTTGAAGAGAAGTACGTCGAAGAACCTCAATATTTATCTTAGAAAACAAACGATTAAAGTATGCTTGCTCCAAAGCATTATAATAATTTGGTGAACACGGGGGTGATGGTGGAAAAGTAATAATAGGAACAGTAGTAGCAGCATCTGATGTTTTCAGTGATGTCGGTGGAAGTGTTTGAGTTGCCGTGAGGGAAGGTGAGGATAAGAGTGTGGTATTATTATTATTTGTATGGTGATACGTACTACTAGTCAGATTATCCCCTTCTGATGTAGGTCGGTTAACAACCGGAGTTGTAACGGGCGAAGACTCTTTCAAGTCGCTCGCCTCCATGATATTAGTCTCATGGGATTCTGATAGAGTAGAAGAACTACCCGTCGCTTTAGCTCTCGCAAAGATATTTATATCTCCGACTCCTGAAGTCATCAATGTACCATGAGGTAGCACATCTTTTTCAGTTAAAGACTCATCACCCAGACCCTGAATTTCAAGATCCTGATGAGAAGTGGCTTGAACCAATGGATTAAGTTCTTGAACCAAAGGAACAGTCTATTGGAAGTCTGATAAATTTCCCGAAGAAATGTCAAGTTGATTCATTTCCATGGGACGCGGCAGATCTCCCTCATCAATATAAGACGAACCTCCAGGCCCTGTTGTACGTTGAGGCAATGCAATATCACTAGGATGAAGTATATCAAGAGGATTTCCGGTTGATAAACAGGGTTTTGGTTCAAGGTTTTTCGGCTCCCCTTCGGCCGTTCTGGACTTCAATGACTGAGTTTCCTCAATCGATTAAGTCAACACAGACTTTACTACAGAGGAAGACTTTACTTCCTTTTAAGATGCCGAAGCATCTTTGTCGGTGAGATTTATTCTTAAATCATATTTAGATTGGATGGGCTTAGTGATCTTTTTACCATCCTTGCGTTCAGCTCTCTTTCCTACCAAATCCGAAGCCTCATTTAGTGTAGGGCTTACTGTTATTATTATTGGATGTGATACCAAAATGGGTGAAGGAGTCCTAGAAGGCTCTAAGTATTGGTCCGTATCACCAATAGGTTCAGTATCTGTTGGGCGAAAGAGAGGAGTCGAAGTCCTAGATCTAGTTACGCGTTGAGTAGGCGACGTCTAAATCATCTCATCGGGTATGTATCATGTCCTCCTTCTTCGTTTTTTCAAGAAATGATTCAGTTGCTAAAGAATCGGTGTCACTTCCCTCAGGTGTAGTTGATAAGGTAGGAGCATCCCTAGTTGGACTAGGATCTCTGATCCTCACGGGTTGAGCTTGTTGGATAATCATAGGGCGTTTCAGGTTTATCCTAAGTGAGGTGCTGGCTGGTCTGGGTTGGATTCTAGATTCTTCCACAACCTCTGGGGCTGGAACCGAAGCTGGTTCAACTTTGTCTTGTTGTACCAGGTTCAGAATAGGTATTCCTACTGGCTCAACGTATACACGCATTCTAGAGTCTAAGGGATTTGCTAATCTCACCAACCAATTTGGAATTGGTGTAGTGAATTGATTATCAAATAGCACCAGAGTATTCATTTTCACCTCCACAAATCTCACCATTCTCATACCCTGAGTATCTGAAACTGGGTTATTGGCATTTCTGCAAGATGTTAGTGCATCATGTATAAAAATACAGAAAAACCTTTCACAAGGAACATAAGCATTCCTTATCTTATCAAATTGTGCTTGAACCAGATCCCACAAGAGTTCAGCATAGTTTGAATTTTCTACTCTTGTGAAAGAATAGAATACCTTCAGCATAGGGATTGTTAAGCTGTCAGATCCACTGCGTGTCATTAAAAAACACCGGTTGATGATCGAGAAGATCACATACCACCTGAAGTGTAAATACTTCTTTTGAAATTTAGCTTGTGTAACAGAAGTATCTCCACTATATTCTAGTTGGAAAATAGAGTTGATCATATGTTGAGTGGAAGGAAATGCAGAAGTATTGTTCACAAAAGGAAGTTGAAATAATCTCCTAAAGTTAACCTTGGTTATTCTCCTTAAACCATTCACCCCTCTTAGCTCAAACTCAAATCGAGCGGGTTCTCCTTGAGGTTAGTAGTTGATGGTAGTGTAGCTTCAACAAACTTAATTGTTCTGTTTAGAACCCTCAGATCTGTCTCTGGTACACTGACAGTATTGCTTAATGCACCCCATAGTTGATGCCTTTCCAGAATAGCTAGTCAGTAATTTCCAGGTATGTTGGTTTCAGAAATAAGTGATTGTTCGTCATTTAGTTTTTTAATAAGAAATAGACCACAATATCTTAATATTAAGCACATATCTCTATTCTTATTTCCTTTAAATTCCTTTGTATTTTATCATTTTATGATTTTTTATAGATTTTATAAGTTATAAAAATCTTTTATTCCAAATATTCACAAGTATTTGACTATCATGAAATTCAAGTTGAGCCTTTAAAGACTTAAACATTTCCTAATTCATCATGATTAGACAAATGAAATGACCAAAATTCCAACAACACTTAGTCCTTTTTTCAAACAATGAGCAGATTCGGTAACTATGAAATTTCTCAGATTTGGTTACCAAATATACTTTTCATTTTACATTGATGAACTAGATGAAGCATGTAATATTTTCAAATTTAAAGTAAAAGTTCAATGCATGAAGTCTTAAACTACTAGAATTCAGACTCGGTATCAGATTCGATAACATCAAACTTCAGACATTATATCCTTAACATGCATCTCTAGTCATATAACTCTTATGTTCTTAACCAGAATCAAATTTAAGCACACAAAAAATCAGATAATCATGTTAGAACAGATTCTGTAACTGTAGCTTAAACACCTTCGGTGTATACTGAATCCATTAAATACGAGTTAATCATGCAATCTAAGTTGCTTTTATGGTGGATCAACTTATCATACATCGAGTAGACTTTATCTCACATCAATCAACCACATGAATCTATTTTAATCGAAGATTTAAAGTTCCAAATCCAGATTCAGTTTTTTCCGGAGATTTTACAAATTAAATGGCTAATCCATGTAATTAGTGATATTTTCTGGTTTATTTACATACATTCAACCCAGATCTATACTTTGTAATACATAAACTTGATTAAAAGAGTGATTTACCATAGATTTGAAGTAACGTGAGAACAGATTCGGTAGATTAGGCTCAGACTCTGTATATTATGCAGACTCGGTATATGCTTTTGAAAATATAAGAGTTTTTTTACTTTGACTCTACTATTCATATATACCAAATTTAATTCAAACATAGGCTATACCGAATGGGCATTACATACCAAATATCAGTCCATTTAAAAATTTTATTCAATTTAACTTCAAACTTTGAAAAATCAATATCAATAAATTCACAAGCTTATTATACTTCCATTAAACTTCAAGATTAATTGAATTTTGAACATTTCAAGACTTATTGAATCTGCACTATTTGGTTGTCAGACTCGGTATTATGCTAAAAATAGCATTTATTCATGAAAAATTCAATTTTTTTTTTAATTTAATCATTTCAAATTTTTATGAATTTTCTAAAATCAAGATTTGTACTTATGAAAATTTTGAAATATGTATAAAGCACAAATCTTCAGTTATACCAGTTGATAAAACAGGTTGCATACTGAGATGTATACAACTGAAAGTGAATTTTAAACATTAAAACATAATATTTTTATGTATTCACTCTTTCAAAATCAATTTTCTTTTTCATTATCTCCCTTTCTCCCCCTCAAAATGTGATATACAGTTAAGTAAATCATCATTTTGATATTTCCACAAGAATTTAATAACTCCCCCTTAAAATAAGATATCAATCAGTTGCCTCCTCCTTTTGTAACTATTAAAATATAAGCCAAGGGAGTTAACAGGAAACTAGAAGCTCCCACTTGAATGATAATTTCTAAAGCATAAGAGATCAGTTGCTCCCCATAGAAAATATTTACTCCCCCTAAACACAAGATCCCAGGTATAAGTACCATATGTATTAAGGAAATTAAGCACTATACTCCACCATGCCAATTTGTTGGATCAAGAACTTTAGCCTAACTTCATCTAAAGGTTTAGTGAACATATCGGCTAATTACACTTTTGTAGGCACAAAGTATAATTCTACATCTCCTTTTTCTACATGGTCCCTGATAAAGTGATAATGAACATCTATGTGTTTCGTCTTAGAATGTTGGACCGGGTTTCTAGTAATTGCAATTGCACTTTGTGAATCATAGTAAATTGGGGTCTTTGTGATCCTAAATCCATAGTATAAAAGTTTAGTTTGAAGCCACAAAACTCGTGAATAACAGTGAGCTGCAGAAATATACTCAGACTAAGTTGTTGACAGTGATACACCGTTTTGCTTTTTGGATGACCAACCAACTAGTCTACTTCCCAACAACTGTATGGATCCGGATGTGCTTTTTCTATCTACATGACAACCACCGTGATCCGCATCCATATAAGCAGTGAGATTGAAATCAGATCCATGTGGATACCAAATTCCAAGGTTAGGTGTACCTTTTAGGTATTGGAAAATTCTAACCACTGCTTCGGAGTGTGATTTCTTAGGGTTCGATTGAAAACGAGCACAACACGTTACAGAAAGTGTAATGTCCGGTCTGCTCGCAGTTAAATACAATAGAGAACCAACCATGCTTTTATAAAGAGTTATATCAAAGGGTTCCCCTTTTTCATCAGCATTTAACAATTTCCTCATTGGGGTTGTCATGAGTTTTAAAGCAGACATTTTAAAACATTTCAATATATCGTTGATATATTTGGTTTGATTGATAAAAATCCCATTTGGTAATTGTTTGACTTGTAACCCCAAGAAGAAATTAAGTTGTTCAAGCACGCTCATTTCAAATTTGTTGGTCATAAGGTCACCAAATTCTTTGCATAAGGCCGGGGACGTAGAAACAAAAATAATATCATCAACGTAAATTTGAACCAAGAGAATGTGACTGTGGTTTTTACGGATGAAGAGCGTTGTATCAATCATCCTACGAGAGAAGCCATTTTCCAGCAAATACTTTCTCAAGGTCTCGTACCATGCACGCGGTGCTTAGTTTAGACCGTACAAAGCTTTCTCCAAGTAGTAAACATGATTCGGATGAATAGGATCGACAAATCCTTCAGGTTGGTCAACATAAACTTCCTCTTGAAGATGTCCATTAAAAAAACGGTTTTGACATCATAGTCAAATTGACCTATCTCTTCTTGCATTGCTATTACCCAGTTTGGATCAGGTAAGGCTTGACCCACCGAAGATAGTTCAATCTTACTAAGAAAGGCATAAAACACATATTTCGAGTAGCCCTATGAGTTGAAACTGGAGAAGTAGCATTACCAATAATAAGATCAATTGGATGACTTCTAGTCCATTAGTTGGAATGTGGAAGAGGTCCAGTAGTATTGGTATCCATTAAAACATAAACTGTTGTTAACGTTCAGCCATGATCCTCCAGCTCTAAAGTAACATTGTCTAATGGGTTTGTTTGAATTTCAGGAGAAATTTCTGGAGTTGTATCAACAGATATTTCTTGAATTGGTTCAAGATTAATATCAGGAGGTGGGAGGGAGGATAAAGACACAACTGGTGAATCAGTTGGTGTAGTATCTTCATCAATGAGACTTGGTTGTGTCTCAATTGTAATTGATTGTGTTGGTGTTTCTGGTACGACATGAACAGTTGAGTGCGGATGATGTGACAACCCAAAAATTTCCGACCAGATTTAAACTTTATCTTTATATTATTCTGACACGATAAGCAAAGTTTGTTAAGTTGAATCTCAAGAAGTGTAAATTGTATTCATACATTCATTTAACCTCGACCAAAATCCGACAATTCACGAACCATTATATGAACGGATATGATTATATATGTATATGTGTATATATTATAACTTGAAAACGTTAATCAAAGTATTAGATGTATAATACTTTACATGAATGTATTTGTTTCAAAATATATTTAATATAATTATCGACAGAATTAAAAGATAATTATCAGATAAATTGTGATTATAATTACGGGTCTCTATTATAAGGTCCACTATGATTTGAGAAATCTATTCTTTTTAATAATTTGCAGAATAAATGGTCTACAAGTAGAAACATATTATAAAACTTTAAGATTATTAAAGTTATTACTATTATCTTTATTGTTATAAATTTTAGAAATTATATAAAACGATTTGAGTGTCACGTCTTCTTTAAAACGGATAATGTTAAAATATTTAGAACCACTTTTGACAACTTGTTATTGAATCATTATGATAAAGATAAAGGTTTTAATGTTATCCTGAATTTCAGAATTTTTCTAGAAACCTTTTGACAAATTACAAATGATAACGGTACATGATTTAATTAAATATAAATATATAAATAACTTGCAACGTGTAATTAAAAACGTGTTTATATATATTTTGAAATTATTTAATAAACGATATTAGTATTCGATTAGTGAGTCGATTAATATTTGAACATTTGACGAGTTAGAGTAAACGTTAGTACATAAATGATTCGTACCAATTTATGTTATAATAAACCTTGAAATATAAATAGTTTGAGAAAGTATTTCTAATATTTATAAATTTTATATTTCTAACTAAAAATATATATATATATTTTACAAAGTGATAAAATATAATATTAACTTAGTTATATAACGCTTTGACTTTAAATAATATATATATATATATATATATATATATATATATATATATATATATATATATATATATATATATATATATATATATATATATATATATTAGTAAAAAATGAGACGTCGATTTAAAGAAGCAAATAACCAAAACAATCGAGTGTTAAGGTTACATTTTGAGTGTGAGAGTTTATCGATAACTTAAGGCTATGTTTTGATAAAGGTACGTTACATGAAACGTAAAATACAAGTTTTCTCAGCGTACGAAAGGACGTTCGAGAAACCGGAACTGAGACTTAAGTTGAGCGTTAACGTACAAGTTTTTGGAACTAATGCTTCAAGTCACCTATGTTCGTAAATATAATATAATATATATATATATATATATAATTACATAAATTAATTAAATATATATATAATATTAATAAAAACTGTCGGCGAGCATAATTAATCGATCATGAGCTGGAAGAGGACCTCATACGATCGCATGGGTTCCCCCTCACACCCTCATGCGATCGCATGAGTTGTTTGATGAGGCCAAGTCCATTTAATGGTTGAACGTTCTTAGTTTCTGATTCATTTTTTCATCTATCTATCTCTAGATATTACACCGTATTACTTATGTTATTTATTTTATTTATTTACTAATATTATTATTAAAGATTATTATTAATATTAGGATATTAATATTAGTAGTATTATTAATATTAGTATTTTACATAAAATACTACGATGAGGTCATGTCCAAATGATTTCAAAATGATTTTTCGAGAGGGATAGAGCTAAGGAAATTATGAGTTATAGCTATGGAGATTATGGGTATTGTTCGAGGGTATGCTCGCGAGTCAAATCTTGTGTTTATCATTCCGTTGCGTCTACATACTTTCCTGCAATATTGAATTACAATATTGATACGTGAGCACTCATAACTTAACTTTTATATATTGTTAGTGTATCCCTGACTAGTGCTCGAGTATATTTGATTATGCATGCTTGTACGCTTATTATTGTCATTAGATAGTATATAATGAATCACGAATTTAATACATATATTACTGATATAAGGTATATGATATGCATGTCGTTGGAAAGCTGTCGAAAAATTAATAACTTTTCATTTAGAAAGCGTATGATTTCGATGAACAGATTAAAAGATATCGTCAATTGAATTATCTATAGTTTTAAGTATTATTGTTAAAATGATTATCGTTATCGTTATCGTTATCGTCGTTATTATTGTTATTATTATTATCTAATAATCAATATTATTATTATTATTATTATTATTATTATTATTATTATTATTATTATTATTATTATTATTATTATTATTATTATTATTATTATTATTATTATTAAAATAATTAATATTTTTTTTATCAAAACTATCATTTTATTATTTTTATAATCATTATTATTATTAAAAGTATCATTAAATATTAAAACCATAATTTTTATTAAAATTATCATTTTTAATAGAAATATCATTGTTATTATAAAATATCATTTTTATAAACATTTTAGTATTATTATTAAAAATTATCATTTTGAATAGTTTTATTATTCTTATATAAAATATTATTATTACTACAGTTAATATTAAAAAAGTATCGTTATTATTATAATTATCATGGTTGTTAGAAAATATCATTATAAATCTTAAAAGTTATATTTTCATTTAAACTATCATTTTTATTATTATTAGTATTATTAATAACAACAATATTATTAACATTGTTATTATCATTAACATGATTATAATATTTTTATCATTATTAGTAATATTATTATTATGACATTGGTATTATTATAAAAGATTATTATTAATTATAAAAATTATTACTATCATTAGTAAATATAAATATTGTTATTATAATTAATATTATTATTATTATCATAAAATAATACAACTTTTACTCATTATTATTATCAATATTATTTTACCAAATAATTATGTGATACAAAGATATTTTTACCACACGTATTATAATTACATTAATAATACCTACCACTATATTTTTATGATATTAAGTGAACTTAATAAATGTTATTACTTGAGATATAAAAAAGTATATTTATATATATATATAAACTTTAATATAAATTCTTATTTATTAATAAATGGTTTGTATTATTTACTATAATAAAATCTGATAAATATATTTATATATATATATAAACGACTATATTTAAATTATATAGTAAACATGTATAGTTTTTGAAAGTCATTTTGAGTCAAATTGACTTTTGTCAACTTTTGCATATCAGTCTCGAGCATTAGGATTGTGATACACTAAAACCTGACCTAAATTGCTAGACAGATATTGACCAATATATATATATATATATATATATATATATATATATATATATATATATATATATATATATATATATATATATATATATAATATAGGTTCGTGAATCCGAGGCCAACCTTGCATTTGTTCAATGCCGTCATATGTATTTTTACTACGAAATACAGTACTGTGAGTTTTATTTGCTCCCTTTTTAAATGCATTTGCAATATATATTTTTGGGACTGAGAATACATGCGCTGCTTTTATAAATGTTTGACGAAATAGATACAAGTAATTGAAACTACATTCTATGGTTGAATTATCGAAATCGAATATGCCCCTTTTTAGTCTGGTAATCTTAGAATTAGGGAACTGGCACCTAATTGACGCGAATCCTAAAGATAGATCTATGGGCACTAACAAACCCCAGTCAGAGAATTTGAACTGCTTTAGTACTTCGAATTTATCATGTTCGAAGGGAATCCCTGAATGATGGGGATATTCGATATGCATCTTGTTAAGGTCAATTACCAGGTGTTCACCATATGAATGATTTTTATCTCTATGTATGTGATGTATATTTATGAGAAATGGAAATGAAAATCTTGTGGTCTATTAAAAATGATGGAAATGAATATTGATGATAAACTAATGAACTCACCAACCTTTTGGTTAACACTTTAAAGCATGTTAAAGATATTACTTGGAGTCATTCATGGCATATTTCAAAAGACGTTGCATTCAAGTCGTTGAGTTCAATAAATATTAGATCATTTATTGTTGGATATTATGAAATGGTATGCATGCCTGTCAACTTTCGATGTAATGAAAGTTTGTTTTTTAAAACGAATGCAATGTTTGTAAAATGTATCATATAGAGGTTAAATACCTCGCAATGTAATCATATGTTATTTTATTTGTCCTTATGGATTAGGACAGGTCATCTCATGTGGTATCAGAGCGGTGGTCTTAGCGAACTAGGTCTTGCGTTAGTGTATCTAACGGATAGTTATTAAGATGCATTAGTGAGTCTGGACTTCGACCTTAGCTGCATGTCAAAAAGTTTTACTTATCAATTCTTGTCGAAAATTACATGCTTATCATTTTTAGTCTAGACACATCTTTCTGGATTGATTGCATAAATAGTGTATAGACAAAATTCATATCTTAGCGTATCTACTAATTCATATCTTAATGTATCTGTTACTGTAAACTTTTCCTGACATATTTCAAAGATTCCTCCGTAATTCATGGGATTTTGGTATTATATATGCATATGTAATTTATGTATTAAAGAATACCAAATCTAAGTCTTATAATCTTCCTCATATCGAAAAATCATTTCCCTACTCTGAAGGAGATGGATCCTGCAACCAGTTCCAGTTCTCCGAATTCCGACAGCTATTCCGATATGGAGTTTCACTTGAACTCCGAAAGCAGTGTGACTGGAGTGGATCAACCAATTAGCCATCATCTATTCTGGATGAATTGGGGATGGGTTCGTAGTCTACTTAGTCATTGGAGACAAGAAGAAGGCAATCCCTTCCATCCACCACATTGTCCTCTTGGCGAAGAATCTGAAGCACTTACCGGTGAACCTGTTCATAATACTATTTTCTCTCTCATTTCCAGGGTATCTCATCATAACTATATATTATCTAAAATTATAGATCTTATTCATCCGCTCGTCCGAACAACTGATCATCCCGGTGTAATAGAAAAAGTCAACGAGCTCCGCGCTCGGGTAGTGGCTTTGGAGAATATGGTGCAAAGCTTACAAGCACCAACAGCAGCACTGACAGCAACAGTACCACCATCAACAACATCAACGGTACCATTACCATCACCAACAACAACATCCGCAACCCACACCTTAACATCACAATCTGTACCTCGAGCATCGACATCGTACGCACCATAGATACCAAGGACTACCAACAACAATAACCGATAAAGTATTAATTCATAACTTCATCCGAGAAATATTCTACGGTTAATATGTAATCTCTAAAATTTTAGAGATTACTTATTCTAGACCTAACCATAAATCAGATGAGTGGACCAAAATGATAGAAGAAACCATGACCGGAATGGTGCACGATTTACAAGATAGACTTGTTTTACCAGCAGCATCAACAGTACTGTCAGCATTGAAATGTCCCGTTCATATTGATTATAAACGTTCCATATTAATTGATTTCGTCGCGAGGTTTTGACCTTTATATGAGACGTTTTTCAAAGACTGTATTCATTTTTAAAACAACCATAACCTTTATTATATCGATAAAGGTTTAAAAAGCATTACGTAGATTATCAAATAATGATAATCTAAAATATACCGTTTACACACGACCATTACATAATGATTTAAAATAAGAATATATTACATCAAAAATAATTTTGTTGAATACAGTTTTTACATAATATCATACAAGCATGGAGATAAAATAGACCACAAGATTTCATATTTCAATATACATCCCATACATAGAGATAAAATCATTCATATGGTGAACACCTGGTAACCGACATTAACAAGATGCATATAAGAATATCCCCTATCATTCCGGGAAATCCTTCGTACATGATAAAAATGAATTCGAAGTACTAAAGCATTCGGTACTTTAGATGGGGTTCGTTAGGCCCAATAGATCTATCTTCAGGATTCGCGTCAATTAGTATATCGGTTTACTAATTCTTAGGTTACCAAGCAAAAGGGGCATATTCGGCTTCGATCATTCACCCATATAATGTAGTTTCATTTACTTGTGTCTATTTCGTAAAACATTTATAAAACTGCATGTATTCTCATCCCAAAATATTAGATTTTAAAAGTGGGACTATAACTCACTTTCACAGATTTTTACTTCGTCGGGAAGTAAGACTTGGCCACTGGTCGATTCACGAACCTATAACAAATATGTACATATATATCAAAGTATGTTCAAAATATATTTACAACATTTTTAATACGTTTTACTATTTTAAGTTTATCAAGTCAGCTGTCCTTGTTAGTAACCTACAACTAGTTGTCCATAATTAGATGTACAGAAATAAATCGATATATATATTATCTTGAATCAATCCACGACCCAGTGTATACACGTCTCAGGCTAGATCACAACTCAAACTATATATATTTTTGGAATCAACCTCATCCCTGTATAGCTAACTCCAACATTACTGCATATAGACTGTCTATGGTTGTTCCAAATAATATATATATATATATATATGGGTCGATATGATATGTCAAAACATTTGCATACATGTCTATGGTATCCCAAAATATATTAGAATACATGTATAATACAATATAAGTTAGCTAGGATATGATTAATATAGATTTGTTACCAATTTTCACGTAGCTACAACAAGCAAAAATAACCAATCTTGTTTTACCCTTAACTTCTTCGTTTTAAATCCGTTTTGAGTGAATCCAATTGCTATGGTTTCATATTCAACTTAAGTTTATGAATATATACAGAAAAAGTATAAGTTTATTGTAAGAATTACAGGTTACAAGTCGTTTTTGTAAAGGTAGTCATTTCAGTCGAAAGAACGACGTCTAGATGACCATTTTGGAAAACATACTTCCACTTTGAGTTTAACCATGATTTTTGGATATAGTTTCATGTTCATAAGAAAAATCATTTTCCCATAAGAACAACTTTTAAATCAAAGTTTTTCATAGTTTTAAGTAACTAACCCAAAACAGCCCGCGGTGTTACTACAACGGCGTATATCCGGTTTTACGGTGTTTTTCGTGTTTTTAGGTTTTAAATCATTAAGTTAGCATATCATATAGATATAGAACATGTGTTTAGTTGATTTTAAAAGTCAAGTTAGAAGGATTAACTTTTGTTTGCGAACAAGTTTAAAATTAACTAAACTATGTTCTAGTGATTTCAAGTTTAAACCTTCGAATAAGGTAGTTTTATATATATGAATAGAATGATGTTATGAACATCATTACTACCTCAGGTTTTGTGGATAAACCTACTAGAAATGAGAAAAATAGATCTAGCTTTAAAGGATCCTTGGATGGCTTGAAAGTTCTTGAAGCAGAATCATGACACGAAAACAAGTTCAAGTAAGATTTCCACTCGAAATAAGATTGTTATAGTTATAGAAATTGTATCAAAGTTTGAATATGAGTATTACCTTGTATTAGAAAGATATCTTACTATAAATAAGAAAGATTTCTTGAAGTTGGATGATCACTTTACAAGATTGGAAGTAAGCTAGCAAACTTGGAAGTATTCTTGATTTTATGAAACTAGAACTTATAGAATTTATGAAGAACACTTAGAACTTGTAGATAGAACTTGAGAGAGTTCACTTAGATGAAGAAAATTGAAGAATGAAAGTATTTGTAGGTGTTTTTGGTCGTTGGTATATGGATTAGATATAAAGGATGTGTAATTTTGTTTACATGTAAATAAGTCATGAATGATTACTAATATTTTTGTAATTTTATGAGATATTTCATGCTAGTTGCCAAATGATGGTTCCTACATGTGTTAGGTGACTCACATGGGCTGCTAAGAGCTGATCATTGGAGTGTATATACCAATAGTACATACATCTAAAAGTTGTGTATTGTACGAGTACGAATACAGGTGCATACGAGTAGAATTGTTGATGAAACTGAACGAGGATGTAATTGTAAGCATTTTTGTTAAGTAGAAGTATTTTGATAAGTGTCTTGAAGTCTTTCAAAAGTGTATGAATACATATTAAAACACTACATGTATATACATTTTAACTGAGTCGTTAAGTCATCGTTAGTCGTTACATGTAAATGTTGATTTGAAACCTTTAAGTTAACGATCTTGTTAAATGTTGTTAACCCAATGTTTATTATATCTAATGAGATGTTAAATTATTATATTATCATGATATTATGATATATTACTATATCTTAATATGATATATATACATTTAAATGATGTTACAACGATAATCGTTACATATATGTCTCGTTTCGAAATCCTTAAGTTAGTAGTCTTGTTTTTACATATGTAGTTCATTGTTAATATACATAATGACATGTTTACTTATCATTTATCATGATTAAACATAGTGTAACAATACCGTAATATGATTCATATGTATTTAGTAAGACGTTTTTATAACGATAATCGTTATATATATCGTTTCGAGTTTCTTAATTCAATAAACTCAATTTTATGTATATAACTCATTGTTAAAATACCTAATGAGATACTTACTTATCATAATATCATGTTAACTATATATATAATCATATATATGTCATCATATAGTTTTTACAAGTTTTAACGTTCGTGAATCACCGGTCAACTTGGGTGGTCAATTGTCTATATGAAACCTATTTCAATTAATCAAGTCTTAACAAGTTTGATTGCTTAACATGTTGGAAACACTTAATCATGTAAATATCAATTTCATTTAATATATATATATATATATATATATATATATATACATGGAAAAGTTCGGGTCACTACAGTACCTACCCGTTAAATAAATTTCGTCCCGAAATTTTAAGCAGTTGGAGGTGTTGACGTATCTTCTGGAAATAAGTGCGGGTATTTCTTCATCATCTGATCTTCTCATTCCCAGGTGAACTTGGGTCCTCTACGAGCATTCCATCGAACCTTAACAATTGGTATCTTGTTTTGTTTAAGTCTTTTAACCTCACGATCCATTATTTTGATGGGTTCTTCGATGAATTGAAGTTTTTCGTTGATTTGGATTTCGTCTAACGGAATAGCGAGATCTTCTTTAGCAAAACATTTCTTTAAATTTAAGACGTGGAAAGTGTTATGTACAGCCGCGATTTGTTGAGGTAACCCAAGTCGGTAAGCTACTGGTCCGACACGATCAATAATCTTGAATGGTCCAATATACCTTGGATTTAATTTCCCTCGTTTACCAAATCGAACAACGCCTTTCCAAGGTGCAACCTTAAGCATGACCATCTCTCCAATTTCAAATTCTATATCTTTTCTTTTAATGTCGGCGTAGCTCTTTTATCGACTTTGGGCGGTTTTCAACCGTTGTTGAATTTGGATGATCTTCTCGGTAGTTTCTTGTATTATCTCTGGACCCGTAATCTGTCTATCCCCCACTTCCCTCTAACAAATTGGAGACCTGCACTTTCTACCATAAAGTACTTCAAAACGGCGCCATCTCAATGCTTGAATGGTAGCTGTTGTTGTAGGAAAATCCTGCTAACAGTAGATGTGGATCCCAACTGTTTCCGAAATCAATAACACATGCTCGTAGCATGTATTCAAGCATTTGTATCGTCCTTTCGCTCTGCCCATCAGTTTGTGGATGATAGGCAGTACTTATGTCTAGACGAGTTCCTAATGCTTGCTGTAATGTCTGCCAGAATCTTGAAATAAATCTGCCATCCCTATCAGAGATAATAGAGATTGGTATTCCATGTCTGGAGACGACTTCCTTTAAATACAGTCGTGTTAACTTCTCCATCTTGTCATCTTCTCTTATTCGCAGGAAGTGTGCTGATTTGGTGAGACGATCAACTATTACCCAAATAGTATCAAAACCACTTGCAGTCCTTGGCAATTTAGTGATGAAATCCATAGTAATGTTTTCCCATTTCCATTCCGGGATTTCGGGTTGTTTGTAGCGACCCGACAAAATCGCCATTGACGGCGCCGTCTACTTAGGTCCCGTTACGTGGTCATAAGTCCTTAAGATGACGTTTGACCAAAAATATGTCGCATTCATTTCAAATCTAAAGGACGTTTCAAGTTTACAAAAGTAGTTCAACGACTAGTTACATTACAATGTTTAACGTACAATTGAAACCTATGCGACACAATTTAAAAGCAAGTCAAGAGCTCCAAATATGCATGTATACTCGACATCCAAGCAAGTATCAAAAAGAGTGCGGAAGCATGTATCATATAGCATTCAGGGACCTGAGAAAACATAGAGAATCTGTCAACGAAAACGTTGGTGAAATCATAGGTTTAGTAAATGAGTATGTAAGTAAAATAAGTTGAACCACAAGTTATAGTATAAGTCGATTTTCCGAATCGTTTGAATTCCATAAGTATTGTTGTTTACCGAGCACCAAATTATCAAAGCTTAACCGTATCATTTACCTCAGCATAAAAGTGTTAGAACATACACCGTACCAGAATATATTTCATTCTCTTAACGGTAGCGAACCGTCCGAATGAGGGTTAGTCAAACCCGTATGGATCCACACAACATAGTCTCGCTTACACCATCTGATGTAATTAATGATAATTGAATTGAGGGTTTTCGTTCAAACTCATCCGTATCTTTGTATTCGTATTCGTGTTCGATGTATAAAAGTATGAAAGGTATATATACATATGAAATGTATATAAGCATGTAACGTATATGTTTCTCAGCCCACGATTTAAAAATATAAAAGTTGTTGAAAAAGTCGGACTATGATCTCACCTCGAGTGCACGAGTATAAAAGTACTTCACAAAGTAAACGTGTGCATGAAAGTTGCTTAGCCTTGACCTAAACAAGTAAGTTGTATCAATTTACCGGTTACGACACAAGGTCGGGTGAAATGTGCTCAATTAGTCCTATGGCTCGTTACGACTCGAATAAATAGCATGTGAATCACGTTATCAAGTTTCATGCAAGAATCAAGTATAAAATAAGATTAAAACGATTGCATAAGTGTTTTGTTAAGTTTGACTAAAAGTCAAACTTGGTCAAAGTCAACGAAAAAGTCAATGGGGTCGGGTCGGGTCCCGAACTATTTTCCTAAGCTTAGAAATCATATATGAGCATGTTAGAACAAGTTACATGTGAATCGGAGGTGCGTAGCATAGCAAACATTATTCAAAAATTAACAAAGTTGGACAGACCACTTTGGCGCGCCGCGCGGGTATATGGCGCGCCGCGCCATTACCTGTGCACAGAATTCTGGCAGTTTTCACACTCAAGCACGAATCCAACTTCAAATACCCATAAATCCTAAACCGTAAACATCCAAAACAAGTATCTTATATCGTTGGAAAAGTATTTTGACAAGTAATACAACTAACTACTTTTCACCAAGCAAAAACATCAATTACAATAACCGAAAACTCGTCAATTGATCAATAAAGGTTTATTTTCAAAGTGCAAGTTCATCAAATGCATTTTAAGTTTCGGGAATCCAATTCACACATATGATATGCCGTTTTGAAGGTAATGAAACGTGCATTACAACTAAACACTTACTAACAACATTTCATGGCATCCAAAGTATCAAAAGTTCATTTCAAGTTCATCAAACCCTAATCAAGAATCACAAAATCAATAATCATGTTAACGCAAGGTTTTCATATCATCCAACATACCAAAACGAAACTAACGATGCTAGTAACACTTTTAACACAATGGGTTTAACATCTAACAACATTTAATCAATCAAAATCAAAGATTAAACTAACCCATTTCAAGTGTTCATGCTAGTTACACCAAATAACAAGATCGAGCATACAAATTACATACACGACATCACAATGAGCCATAGACACTAACTAACATCATTTCAAGTCAAAAACACGAATTTAGAGAAAACTCTAGAGTTTTAGAAATGTTACCCAAACGAGATGAAATTGGTACCAAAATGTAGAGGATGAATAGAGGATCACGAATATGTAATTTGTTTTGATGTTGGCCTTCTAGATCGAATTTAGATGATGATTGAATGAATTGGGTTTTATGGTTGTTCTTGCAACTAGAGAGAAAAGGAGGAGAAAGGAGGTGGAAGGTGGATGGAAATGAATGGATGAGAATGGTGGGTTGACTAGTTGACCTAGTCAACTAGTTTGCCCACTTGACAACTTTGGTCCCTCAAGTTTCAAAGCGGGTGCGTGAATTAACCGAACGAATATTTTAAAAACGCTAAAGTAACCGAGAGATGTTAAAATTAAATAGCAGAAATATTAAGAATGTTAGTTAACGAAAACTACGAATTTAAATAACGAAAGATATTATTAAAAAAAAAGATAGTGTTAAAAATAAATTTCAACGGAAAAACGCGGGATGTTACATTACCTACACCTTAAAAGAAATTTCGTCTCGAAATTTAGTTGGAAGTAATAGTCGATGTCTCTTACTCGAGACCTTACGTTGTCAATGCTATGAATAAGTGAAGATACGTCCTTGGGCATTCTCATGAACTTTGACATTCGGGATTTCACGTTGTATTAAGGCTTGATTTTACGATCCACAATTTCAACTGGTTTTCCCACGAAGGGGAGTTTGTCATCAATAGTAAGTTTATCTAGAAGGATAGCACGTTCCTGTTACGCAGGATACGTCTCTAAGTTTGTTACACGAAATGTAAGGTAAACGGAAATCTTAATTGAGTCAGGAGACCTATACGGTAGGAGGCGGTTCCAATACGCCCCAAGATTTTAGAAGGATCAATATTGCGGATATAGCTTCCCTTGATTTCCCGAACGGATTACACCTTTCCAAGGTGCGGTTTTTCAATATTACACAATTTTTGGCTGGGAATTTGGAAGGTTTATGTCTAACATTGGTATAGTCCTTTTTGGCGACTACGGGCCGTCTAGAGCCCTTCTCGGACATGAACTATCTCAACGGTCATTTCTTGAATGATTTCGGATTCGATGATATGCTTGCCACATGCTTTGGTCCAACGAATAGGGGTATGACATTTGCGGTCATATAGGGTTTCGGAAGTGCGGCGTTAATACACGAATGGTAACTGTTGTGTGAGAGGAGACAACTACAGGCAACAATACATGTTTGTAACATGTCTTTCCAAGATGTGAAACGTACGTTTGTTTGGTCCGTTGGTTGTGGATGATACATGGTACTCATGTTTAAACGTGTCTCTAAGGCTTCTTGTAACACTAGAAGTGAAACGAGTATTGTGATCCGAGATAATCGACAATGGTACACCGTGTTGGAATAGAATTAAGATATGTTTGAACAAGCTAGTTAGGGTTTGAAAACGTTCATTGGAACAAGTTCCTTACCGGCTACAGAGAACATTTTTCAGGGCTATTCACCCTCGTGGTGAATACTAGTAATACATGATGAGTCTCTCTCTCCATTGAGAAAGTATATAAAAGGTTTCCTTATACAAAAGTACAAGCGAAAGGACAGGAGTGGAATGAGAACTTAGAATAGGATGATCTCACATCCTGAGGTAGCCATATCGCGCATCTAGTGGTCAAATGTTGAGACCTGGTGGGAAAACGAGATAGAACACGTAGTTGTATAGTTCGGGGTTGAGTAGTAGTTGTCCGTATCAGGAGCATGAGGACGATAAGTCAAAGAGAAAGGAAGTATCCTTGGATTGTGTGTTATCTTGGGTCCCAGTAATATCAGACGGTCATAGTGAAATAACAGTGTTATGTAACGTGGTACGTGGTGATGAGAAGATTGATCGGATCCATAATTAAGTATTCCAATCGTTCGTGCAAAAATAACGAATTTCAGTTTCCTTGATTTCGAGTCGAGAGAGTATGCCTTTCGGGCGTTCGAGTAGAAATATTTCCATATTTGAATTTCATTGTGTTAAATGAATTTAGTTAGTAAGGTTGGGGTGAATAATCGCGTTAAAAGTTCGGACACAGAGAGGTTTAGTCCTTTCCTGGGGGAGTTAACGGGGTTAAAGGACGAGTAACACGAGAAAAAGTCAAAAATGAATCTGCGGTAATAATCGGCGAGATCTAAGATTTTACGAGTACAAGTCAGAGTCGTGAGGGTTTCCCGATTACGTGTGGCTTCGATTGCGAGATTTATTGTAATACCTGACCACTAACAACATGGTCTAGAAATTGGACTTTGTTTAACCAAAGTTCACACTTGGAGATTTTGGTATAGAGTTGCTCTTTCCTCAAGAGTTCAAGCGTAAGACAAAGATGTTGTTCGTTTTCTTCTTTGCTTGAGTTGAATAGGTTAAACATCACCTATGAATATGATGACGGATCTGTCTAGATAAGTTTACATATGCGACCCATCAGGCCCATGAATACGGAGGAAGCCTTTGTTAAACTGAACGACACTATAAGAAATTCATAACTATCGTAACGAATTTTGAAAACCGTTTTGGAGATAACCGGAATGGGGGTCGATTTTGGAATACACACGGAATTCTTGTGATTGATCAAGAGGTCATCTGTACGGGAAAGGAATATCGGTTCTTAATAGGAAATTAATTAGTTCACGATAATCTATACACATGTAAGGGATCATTTTCTTCTTAACGAATAGGTTTTGAGTTCCCTAGTTCTATAGGTGTCAAGTCAAAATTCAAATTCTCCACCCAAAAAGTTTAACGTAATAGTTTTCCGTCGGTCACTTGAATGGCATAGGTAGTGTCTAGGGGATATGGTGGTGTGCAAAAAGTACGAGTCAAGGCCTTGGTTATAAAACGTCTAACGGTACCCAAATTGAATAAACATGAAATATAAGGGTTGTTGAGAAGAAACGTACCCGTGACTAGTTGTCATCTCGGGCTTCCTCAGTGTTAATGTTGAAAGCTCGGCCATGTGTATTGGGGTTTGTCTTCTTCTCCGGGCACGCATTCTTAAAATGACCCGGTTGGCCACATTCGAAACAAACGCCCGTCCGGTGTGCATTGGGCGCCTTTTGGGCGACGGGGGCAACACTCCTACAATCGTTGGCCGTATGACCACTTCCTTGGCACCAGTGGCAAGTTAACTTACCACATTCACCATAATGACGGTTGCGGCATTTGTTGCAAAATGGTTTGCTACATTCGCCATAATGATGTTTGTGGCACTTGTTGCAAGATGGTAGACTTCCGGCATAGCCTTTCTTGTCGTTGGAGGTGAAAGGCTTCTTGGCGGGGTTGTTGTTGTAGTTGCTCAATTCGGGGGCTTCCCATTTTCTTTTGTTGCCACCCGACTTATCCTCGGCTTTATATGCCGACACCTCAATTTCGTCCACCGTTTCGATCAATTGGCGGGCCATATTCAAAGGCTCTTGGTGATTAGCGGGTTTGGATGACATTACTCCTTGTTTGATGCTCTTAGGAAGACCATCCATGTAAAGCTCAACCCTTAGAGACTCGGTACTCACGAGATTTGGGCACATCAAGGCTAGCTCAGAAAATCGTTGATTATAGGCCTTTAGGTCATTCCCGACCGCTTTTAAAGTTCTTAGCTCGTGTTCAAGCTTGCGGGTCTCTTCGCGCGGGAAGTATTCGGTGATCATCTTTCCTCTTAAGTCGACCCAAGAGAGAGCGTGGGCTTCGTGGATACCCACCGATTGTACATATGTATTCCACCATGTGAGAGCGATACCGGCGAAGGTGTGAGTGGAAAATCTGACCTTGTCTTGGTCCCGACAACCGCTTATGCTAAAGACGGCTTCTGTTTGCTCAAACCATCGGGTGAGCACGACCGGTCCCCCGGTTCCATCAAAAGTGTGAGGTTTGCACCCCATGAAGTTCTTATAGGAGCACCCTTCGTTTGAATTACCGACTCCATTGTTGTTGTTGTTGTGATTGTTGTTATTGTTATTGTGGTTGGAAGAGTGACCGGCCATGGCCGCATCCACGGCGGTGGCTATCATTCATTGTAGAGCTTGTTCGGGAGTTTCGGGAGGAGCGCGTCGACGAGCCATTGTTCCTTCAAGACACAAGAATATCGTTGGTTAGTATTCTCAATAATACCAACCATGATATGGAATAAGGATAAAGAGAAAATTTCCTTAACCCGCCTTAAATTCTTTATGTCATAATGTCGGAACGTCCATGTGAACCACCGTAATATAATCCCGGAAATTATATTACCCTTATTCACATGTGCATTTAACATTACTTCATAAAGTCAAGGTGGCGTGTCAATCAAATTTAACAACGTGATATCAAGATCGAATAAGAGTTAGATATGATAGGAGAGTTCGAGTATAATGCACAAATAGTCAAGTAGTTCCTACTTCAGTCTATATGTCGGTTGTAGTCTAGATTCACTAATGTACCCTATGACTCGGGGTCGACACCAATGAACTCTAAATCACTACAACCAACGCTCTGATACCATCTGTAGCGACCCGACAAAATCGCCATTGACGGCGCCGTCTACTTAGGTCCCGTTACGTGGTCATAAGTCCTTAAGATGACGTTTGACCAAAAATATGTCGCATTCATTTCAAATGTAAAGGACGTTTCAAGTTTACAAAAGTAGTTCAATGACTAGTTACATTACAATGTTTAACGTACAATTGAAACCTATGCGACACAATTTAAAAGCAAGTCAAGAGCTCCAAATATGCATGTATACTCGATATCCAAGCAAGTATCAAAAAGAGTGCGGAAGCATGTATCATATAGCATTCAGGGACCTGAGAAAACATAGAGAATCTGTCAACGAAAACGTTGGTGAAATCATAGGTTTAGTAAATGAGTATGTAAGTAAAATAAGTTGAAGCACAAGTTATAGTATAAGTCGATTTTCCGAATCGTTTGAATTCCATAAGTATTGTTGTTTACCGAGCACCCAATTATCAAAGCTTAACCGTATCATTTACCACAGCATAAAAGTGTTAGAACATACACCGTACCAGAATATATTTCATTCGCTTAACGGTAGCGAACCGTCCGAATGAGGGTTAGTCAAACCCGTATGGATCCACACAACATAGTCTCGCTTACACCATCTGATGTAATTAATGATAATTGAATTGAGGGTTTTCGTTCAAACTCGTCCGTATCTTTGTATTCGTATTCGTGTTCGATGTATAAAAGTATGAAAGGTATATATACATATGAAATGTATATAAGCATGTAACGTATATGTTTCTCAGCCCACGATTTAAAAATATAAAAGTTGTTGAAAAAGTGGGACTATGATCTCACCTCGAGTGCACGAGTATAAAAGTACTTCACAAAGTAAACGTGTGCATGAAAGTTGCTTAGCCTTGACCTAAACAAGTAAGTTGTATCAATTTACCGGTTACGACACAAGGTCGGGTGAAATGTGCTCAATTAGTCCTATGGCTCGTTACGACTCGAATAAATAGCATGTGAATCACGTTATCAAGTTTCATGCAAGAATCAAGTATAAAATAAGATTAAAACTATTGCATAAGTGTTTTGTTAAGTTTGACTAAAAGTCAAACTTGGTCAAAGTCAACGAAAAAGTCAATGGGGTCGGGTCGGGTCCCGAACTATTTTCCTAAGCTTAGAAATCATATATGAGCATGTTAGAACAAGTTACATGTGAATCGGAGGTGCGTAGCATAGCAAACATTATTCAAAAATCAACAAAGTTGGACAGACCACTTTGGCGCGCCGCGCGGGTATATGGCTCGCCGCGCCATTACCTGTGCACAGAATTCTGGCAGTTTTCACACTCAAGCACGAATCCAACTTCAAATACCCATAAATCCTAAACCGTAAACATCCAAAACAAGTATCTTATATCGTTGGAAAAGTATTTTGACGAGGAATACAACAAACTACTTTTCACCAAGCAAAAACATCAATTACAATAACCGAAAACTCGTCAATTGATCAATAAAGGTTTATTTTCAAAGTGCAAGTTCATCAAATGCATTTTAAGATTCGGGAATCCAATTCACACATATGATATGCCGTTTTGAAGGTAATGAAACGTGCATTACAACTAAACACTTACTAACAACATTTCATGGCATCCAAAGTATCAAAAGTTCATTTCAAGTTCATCAAACCCTAATCAAGAATCACAAAATCAATAATCATGTTAACGCAAGGTTTTCATATCATCCAACATACCAAAACGAAACTAACGATGCTAGTAACACTTTTAACACAATGGGTTTAACATCTAACAACATTTAATCAATCAAAATCAAAGATTAAACTAACCCATTTCAAGTGTTCATGCTAGTTACACCAAATAACAAGATTGAGCATACAAATTACATACACGACATCACAATGAGCCATAGACACTAACTAACATCATTTCAAGTCAAAAACACGAATTTAGAGAAATCTAGAGTTTTAGAAATGTTACCCAAACGAGATGAAATTGGTACCAAAATGTAGAGGATGAAGAGAGGATCACGAATATGTAATTTGTTTTGATGTTGGCCTCCTAGATCGAATTTAGATGATGATTGAATGAATTGGGTGTTATGGTTGTTCTTGCAACTAGAGAGAAAAGGAGGAGAAAGGAGGTGGAAGGTGGATGGAAATGAATGGATGAGAATGGTGGGTTGACTAGTTGACCTAGTCAACTAGTGTGATGACCCGGAAATTTCTGACCAAATTTAAACTTAATCTTGTATGATTAACGTTTTCGACATGATAAACAAAGTCTATGAAGTTAAATCTCAAACTTTTGAAATATTCAATTACCCTTCGTTTATTCACGATGATGCACGAACAATTATATGTAAATAGATACATATACTATAACTTGAAAACGTAACAAAGTGTTATGAAAACGATACTGTGCATTAACCTTATTGGTTTGATTATTTGATTGATATATTTAACTACGGAGTAAAAGATTATGCCAAACGATTGAATGAAAAGATATTTATTAAGTCTCTTAATGATTATGATATTGTTACGGGTCTTTGTTGTGAGGACCACACTGATTTGAGAAATTATTCCTTTTTAACGGTATTCGGAATAAATGATAAAGTGTTTGTTTAAATAACGTAATTTGGACACATACAATAATTAGAATATTAATTGTTAAGAATTAATTATATGAATAACTTGCGATATGTATTTTAAAACGTGTTTATAAATATTGAGAATAGATATTAACTTGGTTATGAAACGTTTGATAAATATTATTATATTAATAAATAACGAGACAATGATTTATAGAAGTAAATAACCAAAACACTCAAATGTATAAATTATATTTCGAGGGATATAGTTTAGGGATAATTTAAGGCTATATTTTGACAAAGGTACGTATCCCAAAACGTAAAATGCAAGTTTTCTCAGCGTACGAAAGGACGTTCAAAAAACCGGAACCGGGACATAAGTCGAGTGACGACATACGACTTATCGGAACAAAAATTACAAGTCAACTATGCACATGAATTTAATATAATATATAATTAATTATTTAAATTATATATATTATATATATTATTATTAATTATGTCGACAAACAAAACAACAAAAATTTGTGAGCTGGATTTTGGGGCCATGCGATCGCATGAGAAATAGGCATAAAACCCATGCGATCGCATGGCAGTCAGGATTTAGAAACATTCTATAAATTGGCCAGTTTGCTCGACACTCTAACACACTTCCACATTTCTTTTTCTTTTCTCTGTAACTTATAATTTATATTATTATTATTATTATTATTATTATTATTATTATTATTATTATTATTATTATTATTATTATTATTATTATTATTATTATTATTATTATTATTTATATTATTAAGAATAATATTATTATTAATCCTAATATTATTATTAGTAGTATATATACATAAAATACTACGACGAGGTCATGAGCGTGTCATTTTAAAAATGAGTTTTACGAGGAGGATAGAGCTAAGGAAATTATGGGTTATTGCCAAGGAAGTTATGGGTAATGTTCGGGGGTATATTTATGAATCAAACCTAGTGTTTATCATCTCTGTTGCGTCTACGTACTTTTCTGAAATATTGAATCTCAATACTGATACGTAAGCATTTATATTTTATCTTTTATAAATTAATAGTGTATCCATGTCTAGTGCTCGAGTTTATATATTTATACATGCTAGTATGCTAAATTTCGTCGTTAAACAGTTTATAATGAATCATGAATTAAATACATATATTACTGGTAAAAGGTATATGATATGCATGTTTATGGAAAGCTAACGAAAAATCAATAACTTTTTATTTAGATATCGAATAGTTTCGATGAACGGATTAAAAGATATGATCAACTGAATTATGACTGACGTTAATTGAAATTGCTTTTGAATCTACAATTAAGATTTAAACAACTTGTTTACGAGATTGATAAAATGGATTTTTGAATATTATCAACCGAGTAAATGAATCCTTATACACGGTATATCTCGTTTTATTGAACTATTGTCAAAATTAACTTTTTGAAACGACTTTGGATAACTTTTGTATGTCGATCTCGAGCATTAGGATTGTGATACACTATGACCTGACCTAGCTTGATAGACATTTATTGACCAACATATGTTCTCTAGGTTGAGATCTACGATTATTTGATATTCCGAGTTTCGGTCACATTACGATGAACAACTTTATGTGCTGCTAAGGTGAGTTTCATCAGATCCCTTTTACTCTTTACATTTTTTGGCTGAGAATACATGCAAATGCTTTATTAACCGATATACAATATTTATATGCGTGAGTTTCATTGCTCCCTTTTTAATTGCTTTTGCAATATATATTTTTGGGCTGAGAATACATGTAATTTATTTTAAACGCAGTGGATACAAGTACATACTTAATTCTACACTGAGTTTGAACCGAAAATCCCTTAGCTTTGGTAACTAGTAGCTGCCAGTACATAGGATATGGACTGGTGGGCGCGAATAACAGTATATGGATCCATAGGGCTTGACATCCCCGCCCGAGCTAGAGCACTAGCCTTTTAACGGACGTGTGTTATTTGAGTTTAGGACACGTTGGTTTACGTGTATTAAAACGAATGGGGTATTTATCATTATAACGTTAAAGCTTAGTTACCAGGGTGCTCTGTTATGTAGAATCTATTGATAAAAATTTCTGGATGAAACAACTAAAATCTTGTGATCCACTTTTATATACAGATTATGCGAAACACTAAAACTATGAACTCACCAACCTTTGTGTTGACACTTGTTAGCATGTTTATTCTCAGGTTCCCTAGAAGTCTTCCGCTATTTGCTTATATGTTATACAAGCTATGTGCATGGAGTCTTGCATGCTTTATTCAAGAAAACGTTGCATTCACAAAATCATCACCATGTATCTTATTTTGACTGCATTGTCAACGGAATTACTATTGTAAACTATTATTTACGGTGATTGTCTATATATAGAAATCATCAGATGTCGAGAACCTTTGATTTAAATATTCATTGATGGTGTGCCTTTTCAAAAGAATGCAATGTTTACAAAACGTATCATATAGAGGTCAAATACCTCGCAATGAAATCGATGAATGACGTGTTCGTCCATATAGATTTGGAGCAATCGTCACAGTTGGTATCAGAGCGTTGGTCCTAGTGAACCAGATCTTGCATGAATGTGTCTAATTGATAGTTGTTAGGATGCATTAGTAAGTCTGGACTTCGACCGTGTCTGCATGTTAAAAGTTTTGCTTATCATTTCTTGTCGGAAATTACCTGTTTATCATTCCTAGTCTAGACACGTTTTACTGCATTGATTGCATGAATAGTGTATAGACAAAATTCATATCTTAGCGTATCTGTTACTGTAAACTTTTCCTGACATCTTCCGAAAATTTCTCCATGATTTATGGAATTTGGTATTATATATACATAGGTAAATTATGTATTGAAGAATACCAAACTAAATTCTATAATCTAATTCATATCAAAAATCATCTCCCTAATTATACAAGATGGATCCCGTATCTAGTTCAAATTCCTTAAACTCTGACAGCTATTCCGATATGGATATTCACCTGAATTCCGAAGACAGTGTAACTGGAATGGATCAACCAATTAGCCATCATCTATTCTGGATGAATTGGGGATGGGTTCGTAGCTTACTTAATTATTGAAGACAAGAAGAAGGCGATCCCTTCCATCCACCACATTGACCTCTTGGCGAAGAACCTGAAGCACTTACCGGCGAACCTGTTCGAGACACCATTTTCTCTCTCATTTCCAGAGTATCTCGTCACGATAATATACTATCTCAAATTCTGGATCTTATTCATCCGCTCGTCCGAACCGCCAATCATCCCAGTGTAGTAGAAGAAGTCAACGAGCTTCGCGCTCGGGTAGTGGCTTTGGAGAATATGGTGCAAAGGTTACAAGCACCAGCAGCATCACCGGCATCAACAGTACCACCGACAACAACACCAACAGTACCATTACCACCACCAACAACATCCGCATCGCAAACCTCAACTTCACAATCTGTTCCACGAGCATCAACGTCATACGCGCCATAATTACCAAGAAATACCAGCAACAATAACCGATGAAGTATTAACTCATTTTTTTCCCTGAAGAAATTTTATGTATATTTAATATATATGAATTTTGAAATCAAAATAAATCTTTTCGTACTAAGCTATTACGTGTGAATCTTAACTGGTAGGTACTACTCGGTTAGTTCATATTAATAATATGCAATGATGTACATCCTTCCTTAACAACTTAACCATTGTTAACTACAATCTCTGTTTCAACCCAATGAATTCCATTTCATAATAAACCAAGTGTATTAATCAATTACATAATTGATTTTACATTTTCAATTTCGATATACTCGAAACTTTTCAGAAAACATCATATGTGCCTTCTAAGGTTCACAAAAATTCCACGAGCACCAACATCCTTCACCGAGGAATATCAATAAGAATAAATAATGAAGTATCAATTACATTAGCGAAATACTCCGCAAAGATTATGTAATCTTTAATGTTTTAGAGATTAATCATTTCTAAGTCAAGCCGAAAATTAAATGAGCTTAATATGATATTAACTCATTAAATCTGTGTTACATCTGAAGAAAATATACATACATATATTTTCATAAAGACGGTAATAAAAATTCTTTTGTACAAAGTATTAATTGTGAAATCTTTAACGGGTAGGTAATACCCGGGAAATATATAAGTTCGCAATTAATATGTTACACTGTACATTCTTCAACTTTGATTCAAAAATTTTTAACTATGCTCACAGCGATATACAATCGTTTCCATACAAATTCAATTACATATTCTGATATTGACAGAGCAGAATCCAAGTCAAGATTTAACAAGTGACATCATTCTTAGATCTCTACATCTTTCAAGGCTATACTTTGACTTCAAAACTGTGCAAGATCCTTTAGCGTTGTTAATATCGAAAATAATCTTGCAATTCCTTTTCAAAGTATCCAGTCTAGTCAACTTTGACTTTTCAGATTAGCCTTATTGTAACCTTGACATATACGTTCTTGTTACTGGGAAACATTTTATGTTCCACCACATTAGCAGTAAATTTACCAACAACTCCACTGATCTTTGACCTTTCGAAAAATCCTTATACTCATTGAAACCCTATCATGTACTCGTCCATATCTTGTAACAATAATTGCCATACCAACCACCGGGAATTAGCAATCAGTATTTCGAATTTTGCAGCAATTCTACGTCAACAGTTATATATACACATATAATGTCTATCTCCCAGACTTACATACTTCGAATGTGAAGTTTCTGAAAAACATCCCAAACTGTGAACTAGCCCTCTGAATTTTGGAAAAATGCTGATGAAGCAGCAAAAACTGTAAACGACTTTAACAATCAAAAGTTTGATGATAAAGAATGGTATGGTGGTAAAGCTGAGAAAAAGAGAAGGTTTGGAACTGGAAAACGGATTGAGCAAAGTATGAAGGAGGCTGTGGATAAATCACAAAGACTGAACCTGCCTTCAAAGAATCCAAATGATTCAGTATCTGCTGAAATCTTTAGCAAATACCTTGCTCCTTACTCCAAAACCTCTACGAACAATATTCTTCATCATCATCATCATTATCTTAAATATTCTAAGATATCATCATATCTTTCATTATAAATATCCTCAATGTTTCTGAGGATAATTTCGTAACTATCTGAAATTATTCATTCCTTCACGCTATCTGTATTACGTCATAAAAGAAACTGTTTTGGTTTCTAAATTCTGAAAAATTCGAACTCAAATTATGAATGTTTTAAAGTAATGTTGAGAACTGAAGCATGAATTAGTATAATATAATGACACTTGATCAACGTGATTATATTACAGTAAGTCATGCTGAGTTTCTAATAGAACGTGATAAAGGTTCACAAATCCCACCATTATCATGAACCATGTTACATAACTCTTTCATTGTATTTAACCTCTAAATATATCAAGAAAATATATTTCTTGATGATTCGGTCTTTTCCGAATATTCTGGTAATTTGACAAATCAAGATCGTGTTATTACAATTTCTTTATTAGAACATTAACTATGTTCATTCCGAAATCCATACCTATGAATTTCGGACCATTATTCGCTTGACTTAAGGTCAGGAAGAGAAATCGAAAGCATAGAGCTCTGAAATATAAAGGAGAATAAAAGCCCGATAACAATCCCAAAAATTTACAAACCGTGTATATCAATACGTATTGCAACGTAAAGACACGGGAAAATTAATAACACTATAACCCCAAGATAAAAGTAAAAGTAAATAAAATCCTCTGGTGGTAAATGAAAGAGAAGAATAACAGATATGAAGGTTAGGAGTATATCAAGAATCAGAACTGGATGAAGCATTTCACAATCTTTTGAAGGTATGAAATGAGGAAAAAGATGTAGGAGTGGTGAAAATAATAAAACGGAAGTGGTTAATTTATAGTAAAATATCAGACATAGCAATCGAGGCAGATTACGCATTTAATCAAAGGAAATCTTAATTTCCTTAATTCCCGAAGAATCAAATCTTATTTGGATTATGAAGATTCTCTATTCCTTAAATTCCGAAAACCAATTGTTACTACGTCAAAAGATAAGACGAATCTCCATTTCACTTTATTACGATTGCTTCCCTCATACGCTTCGAGTAACTGGATTATTTTATCCATATTATTCAACGATGATAAAATTCTATTTATCAACTTACATACGTCATGAAAACATTTTTATTGTTAGCCATGACGACCTCACTGAAATTTCGGGACGAAATTTCTTTAACCGGTAGGTACTGTGATGACCCGGAAATTTCTGACCAAATTTAAACTTAATCTTGTATGATTAACGTTTTCGACATGATAAACAAAGTCTATGAAGTTAAATCTCAAACTTTTGAAATATTCAATTACCCTTCGTTTATTCACGATGATGCACGAACAATTATATGTAAATAGATACATATACTATAACTTGAAAATGTAACAAAGTGTTATGAAAACGATACTGTGCATTAACCTTATTGGTTTGATTATTTGATTGATATATTTAACTACGGAGTAAAATATTATGCCAAACGATTGAATGAAAAGATATTTATTAAGTCTCTTAATGATTATGATATTGTTACGGGTCTTTGTTGTGAGGACCACACTGATTTGAGAAATTATTCCTTTTTAACGGTATTCGGAATAAATGATAAAGTGTTTGTTTAAATAACGTAATTTGGACACATACAATAATTAGAATATTAATTGTTAAGAATTAATTATATGAATAACTTGCGATATGTATTTTAAAACGTGTTTATAAATATTGAGAATAGATATTAACTTGGTTATGAAACGTTTGATAAATATTATAATATTAATAAATAACGAGACAATGATTTATAGAAGTAAATGACCAAAACACTCAAATGTATAAATTATATTTCGAGTGATATAGTTTAGGGATAATTTAAGGCTATATTTTGACAAAGGTACGTATCCCAAAACGTAAAATGCAAGTTTTCTCAGCGTACGAAAGGACGTTCGAAAAACCGGAACCGGGACATAAGTCGAGTGATGACATACGACTTATCGGAACAAAAACTACAAGTCAACTATGCACATGAATTTAATATAATATATAATTAATTATTTAAATTATATATATTATATATATTATTATTAATTATGTCGACAAACAAAACAACAAAAATTTGTGAGCTGGATTTTGGGGCCATGCGATCGCATGAGAAATAGACATAAAACCCATGCGATCGCATGGCAGTCAGGATTCAGAAACATTCTATAAATTGGCCAGTTTGCTCGACACTCTCACACACTTCCACATTTCTTTTTCTTTTCTCTGTAACTTATAATTTATATTATTATTATTATTATTATTATTATTATTATTATTATTATTATTATTATTATTATTATTATTATTATTATTATTTATATTATTAAGAATAATATTATTATTAATCCTAATATTATTATTAGTAGTATATATACATAAAATACTACGACGAGGTCATGAGCGTGTCATTTTAAAAATGAGTTTTACGAGCAGGATAGAGCTAAGGAAATTATGGGTTATTGCCAAGGAAGTTATGGGTAATGTTCGGGGGTATATTTATGAATCAAACCTAGTGTTTATCATCTCTGTTGCGTCTACGTACTTTTCTGAAATATTGAATCTCAATACTGATACGTAAGCATTTATATTTTATCTTTTATAAATTAATAGTGTATCCATGTCTAGTGCTCGAGTTTATATATTTATACATGCTAGTATGCTAAATTTCGTCGTTAAATAGTTTATAATGAATCATGAATTAAATACATATATTACTGGTAAAAGGTATATGATATGCATGTTTATGGAAAGCTAACGAAAAATCAATAACTTTTTATTTAGATATCGAATAGTTTCGATGAACGGATTAAAAGATATGATCAACTGAATTATGACTGACGTTAATTGAAATTGCTTTTGAATCTACAATTAAGATTTAAACAACTTGTTTACGAGATTGATAAAATGGATTTTTGAATATTACCAACCGAGTAAATGAATCCTTATACAAGGTATATCTCGTTTTATTGAACTATTGTCAAAATTAACTTTTTGAAACTACTTTGGATAACTTTTGTATGTCGATCTCGAGCATTAGGATTGTGATACACTATGACCTGACCTAGCTTGATAGACATTTATTGACCAACATATGTTCTCTAGGTTGAGATCTACGATTATTTGATATTCCGAGTTTCGGTCACATTACGATGAACAACTTTATGTGCTGCTAAGGTGAGTTTCATAAGATCCCTTTTACTCTTTACATTTTTTGGCTGAGAATACATGCAAATGCTTTATTAACCGATATACAATATTTATATGCGTGAGTTTCATTGCTCCCTTTTTAATTGCTTTTGCAATATATATTTTTGGGCTGAGAATACATGTAATTTATTTTAAACGCAGTGGATACAAGTACATACTTAATTCTACACTGAGTTTGAACCAAAAATCCCTTAGCTTTGGTAACTAGTAGCTGCCAGTACATAGGATATGGACTGGTGGGCGCGAATAACAGTATATGGATCCATAGGGCTTGACATCCCCGTCCGAGCTAGAGCACTAGCCTTTTAACGGACGTGTGTTATTTGAGTTTAGGACACGTTGGTTTGCGTGTATTAAAACGAATGGGGTATTTATCATTATAACGTTAAAGCTTAGTTACCAGGGTGCTCTGTTATGTAGAATCTATTGATAAACATTTCTGGATGAAACAACTGAAATCTTGTGATCCACTTTTATATACAGATTATGCGAAACACTAAAACTATGAACTCACCAACCTTTGTGTTGACACTTGTTAGCATGTTTATTCTCAGGTTCCCTAGAAGTCTTCCGCTGTTTGCTTACATGTTATACAAGCTATGTGCATGGAGTCTTGCATGCTTTATTCAAGAAAACGTTGCATTCACAAAATCATCACCATGTATCTTATTTTGACTGCATTGTCAACGGAATTACTATTGTAAACTATTATTTACTGTGATTGTCTATATATAGAAATCATCAGATGTCGAGAACCTTTGATTTAAATATTCATTGATGGTGTGCCTTTTCAAAAGAATGCAATGTTTACAAAACGTATCATATAGAGGTCAAATACCTCACAATGAAATCGATGAATGACGTGTTCGTCCATATGGATTTGGAGCGATCGTCACAACTAGTTTGCCCACTTGACAACTTTGGTCCCTCAAGTTTCAAAGCGGGTGCGTGAATTAACCGAACGAATATTTTAAAAATGCTAAAGTAACTGAGAGATGTTAAAATTAAATAGCAGAAATATTAAGAATGTTAGTTAACGAAAACTACGAATTTAAATAATGAAAGATATTATTAAAAAAAAAAGATAGTGTTAAAAATAAATTTCAACGGAAAAACGCGGGATGTTACATTGTTGAAGTAGACCTGATGGTTTCTGATGTTCCGCTTTGACCTTAGAACACGTCAAACATTCCCCTATGTATTTAGCAACATCGGCTTTCATACCTGGCCACCAAAAATGTTTCTTGAGATCCTTGTACATCTTCCCCGTTCCAGGATGTATTGAGTATCTGGTTTTACGAGCTTCTCTAAGTACCATTTCTCTCATATCTCCAAATTTTGGTACCCAAATTCTTTCAGGCCTTTACTGGGTTCCATCTTCCCGAATATTAAGATGCTTCTCCGATCCTTTGGGTATTTCATCCTTTAAATTTCCCTCTTTTAAAACTCTTTGTTGCGCCTCCTTTATTTGAGTAGTAAGGTTAGTGTGAATCATTATATTCATAGCTTTTACTCGAATGGGTTCTCTGTCCTTTCTGCTCAAGGCGTCGGCTACCACATTTGCCTTCCCCTGGTGGTAACGAATCTTAAAGTCATAATCATTCAACAATTCAATCCACCTACGCTGTCTCATATTCAGTTGTTTCTAATTAAATATGTGTTGAAGACTTCTGTGGTCGGTATATATAATACTTTTGACCCCATATAAGTAGTGCCTCCAAGTCTTTAATGCAAAAACAACCGCGCCTAATTCCAAATCATGCGTCGTATAATTCTGTTCGTGAATCTTCAATTGTCTAGACGCATAAGCAATTACTTACGTTCGTTGCATTAATACACAACCGAGACCTTGCTTTGAGGAGTCACAATATATCACAAAATTATCATTCCCTTTAGGTAATGACAATATAGGTGCCGTAGTTAACTTTTTCTTTAACAATTGAAACGCTTTCTCTTGTTCATCTTTCCATTCAGATTTCTTCCCTTTATGCGTTAATGCATTCAAGGGTTTTGCTATTCTGGAAAAGTCTTGGATGAACCTTCTATAGTAACCAGCTAGTTCTAAAAATTGGGGTATATGTTTCGGAGTTTTTGGAGTTTCCCACTTTTCAACGGTTTCAATCTTTGCTGGATCCACCTGAATACCTTCTTTATTCACTATGTGACCGAGGAATTGAACTTCTTCCAACCAAAATGCACACATTAAAAACTTAGCGTACAATTTTTCTTTTCTCAGCAACTCTAGCACTTTTCTCAAATGTTCTTCATGCTCTTGATTATTCTTCGAGTAAATAAGTATGTCATCGATGAAAACAATGACAAACTTGTCAAGATATGGCCCACACACTCGGTTCATGAGGTTCATGAACACAGCTGGTGAGTTAGTTAATCCAAATGGCATAACCATAAACTCGTAATGACCGTAACGCATCCTAAAAGCAGTCTTTGGAATATCATCCTCCTTCACCCGCATTTGATGATATCTAGAACGTAAATCGATCTTTGAATAAACAGACGAGCCTTGTAGTTGATCAAATAAGTCGTCGATTCTCGGTAGTGGGTAGCGGTTCTTGATGGTAAGTTTGTTCAACTCTCGGTAGTCGATACACAACCTGAATGTACCATCTTTCTTCTAGACAAACAAAACAGGAGCTCCCCATGGTGATGTGCTTGGTCGAATGAAACCACGTTCTAAAAGTTCCTGTAACTGACTTTGTAATTCTTTCATTTCTCTGGGTGCGAGTTTGTCTGGAGCACGAGCTATTAGTGCAGCTCCTGGTACAAGGTCTATTTGAAATTCAACGGATCGATGTGGGGGTAATCCCGGTAATTCTTTCGGAAATACATCGGGAAATTCTTTTGCAACGGGAACATTACTGATGTTCTTTTCTTCAGGTTTAACTTCCTCGATGTGTGCTAGAATGACGTAAAAACCTTTTTGTATTAGTTTTTGTGCCTTCAAACTACTAATAAGATTTAATTTCGCGTTGTTCTTTTCTTCGTACACCATTAAAGGTTTTCCTTTTTCACGCATAATGCGAATCGCATTTTTGTAACAAATGATCTCTGCTCTCACCTTTTTCAACCAGTCCATGCCAATTATTACATCAAAACTCCCTAACTCTACTGGTATCAAGTCAATCTTAAATGTTTCGCTAACCAGTTTAATTTCTCGATTTCGACATATATTATCTGCTGAAATTATTTTACCATTTGCTAATTCGAGTAAAAATTTACTATCCAAAGGTGTCAATGGTGAACTTAATTTAGCACAAAATTCTCTACTCATATAGCTTCTATCCGCACCCGAATCAAATAAAACATAAGCAGATTTATCGTCAATAAGAAACGTACCCGTAACAAGCTCCGGGTCTTCCTGTGTTTCTGCCGCATTAATATTGAAAACTCTTTCACGGCCCTACCCATTATTATTCCCCTGATTCGGGTAATTTCTAATAATGTGGCCCGATTTTCCATATTTATAACCAACAGCGTTGGTATTACTTGCTCCGACACTATTCATTTTGGCATTACTTGTTCTGACATTATTTGTTCCTTTAGTTCTGTTAAACTTTGGTCCATAGACCTCACACTTTGTCGCGCTATGACCATTTCTTTTACACCTGTTGCAAAATGTCGTGCAAAACCCCTGATGATTTTCTTCACACCTATGACAGGCTGTTTTTGGTTTTTGTTGCCGTTGTTGTTATTGAGGTTATTGTTGGGGTTGTTATTGTTGTTGAAACGGTTGTTGTAGTTGTTATTGTTGTTGGGATGTTTGTTGTAGTTATTGTTAGGATTGCGGTTATTGTTGCAATTGTTGTTGCGGTTGTTGGGATAGCTGTTGCAATTGTGGTTGTAATTGTTGTTGTTGTTGTACTGGTGACTCTTGTCACCGTTTTCCTTCCACTTCCTCTTGAGTTGTTTCGTGTTGGCTTCTTTGGTTGCCTGCTCTTTAATTCTTCCCTCAATCTGATTTATGAGTTTATGAGCCATTCGACTTGCCTTCTGTATAGAAGCGGGCTCGTGTGAACTTACATCTTCTTGAATCCTTACTGGTAACCCTTTTACAAACGCATCGATCTTCTCTTCTTCATCTTCGAATGCTCTCGGACACAATAGGCACAACTCTGTGAATCGTCATTCATATGTGGTAACGTCGAACCCTTGTGTTCGTAACTCTCTAAGTTCTGAATTGAGTTTATTGACTTCGTTTCTAGGACGGTACTGCTCGTTCATCATTTGCTTGAATGCCGACCACAGTAGTGCGTAAGCAGCATTTTGTCCTACCTGTTCAAGATAGGTATTCCACCACGTTAACGCAGTACCTGTGAAGGTATGCGTAGCGTACTTAACTTTTTCCTCTTCAGTACACTTACTTATGGCAAACACCGATTCGACTTTCTCGGTCCACCGTTTCAATCCAATTGGTCCTTCGGTTCCATCAGAATCTAAAGGTTTGCAGGCAGTGAATTCTTTGTAGGTGCATCCTACATGATTTCTTGCACCGTTATCTGCATTGCTAGATTCAGAGTTATTGTTGGTATGTAGCGCAGCCTGTACTGCAGCTATGTTTGCAGCAAGAAAAGTACGAAATTCCTCTTCGCTCATATTCATGGTGTGTTGAGTAGTCGGTGTCATTTCCTTCAAAATAGCCAACTGAATCGAGTTAATCATACATAATATTAAGAGTAGTCAATAGTATTTCGTAGCATAATATGAACTCATTTATAAAAGCTTTTTCTTCATATTAGCGTTTTATAAGTTTAAATTCGGGTACTACCTACCCGTTAAGTTCATACTTAGTAGCTAATATACAATTCAACTACTAAAATTCCAAATGAAAAACTGATTATAATAATACATCACATACAAATATTCTTCAAACTTACAACTTCGCTATATTACATATAACATGAAATATAGTACACTATGGTACAGGGCAATTTTGAAGATAAATCTAGTTAATACGCAAGTTGTTCAGCAAAGGAAATAAAGACACGTAATTCATAAGTCCAGAAACAAGTCATGCATTCTAGTTTTACTAAGACGACTTCCCATCCTTGGTCTTGTGGAAAATAACCGTTATGACCATTGGCTAGGCAGCATGTTGTAATGTCATCAAAACGACGAGGGTTTCGTAATGTCCAACAGCCCCGTAATAATCTAAAAACCTTGGTTCTCACCCCAACTACTGAATCCGTCACTTATGGGAAGGTTTTATTTAAAAGTTGCAATCCGATGTTCTTTTTCTCACTTTGGTAAGAAGAGAACATCACTAACTCGTAAGCATAACATGCTTCTTTATGTTGCATGTTAGAAGCTCTTTCTAATTCACGAAATCCTATGTTGGGATATGTTGAGTCAAAATAGGTTCTTAATCCGTAGCGTAAAATTGCATTTGGGTTCCCCGCATTTAATGCTTTAAAGAAAACACGGCGTAACTTACGGTCTCCCCCGTGTGATATACCCCACCTATCAAAGGAAAGCCTTTTATAAACTAAGGCATTTCTGGAAAGTCTTTCAAATGTTTGACAAGTTAATTTCGCCATAACTAAATGTGCTGATGAATTCTGACCAACTATAGACAAGATTTCCTCAATCATATCCTCTGGTAGGTCTTCTAAAATATTCGGTTGTCTACCCTTAACATCCATTTTGTTTTTATACTGTAAAATAGACAAGGATTAGATTCGTAAAAGATAATTAACAAACAATACAAGCAATTTTTACATAGAACATAAAAGTACAAGCACACTACAATACATATAATACACAACATGATTACAACCCTCTAATCTGAATCATTGGCTTCTTCTTCTTCGGACTTGGTTCGTTTTCCTAATTTTCTAGGAATATATGGTGTTCCTCTTATACGAGCCGTCGTTTTCCATAATGGTTTAGAAAAACCTGGTGGTTTAGAGGTTCCCGGATTATTGTTACATTTTAGGAAATACGGATGTTGTCGATACATATAAAGTTCATCGGGGTTGGAATCGGGTTTCTCTATTTTTATACCTTTTCCCTTATTATTTTCTTTCGCTTTATTAAATTGGGTCGAGGTAATTTCTATAACATCATCGGAATCCTCATCGGGATCCGATTCATCGGAAAATTGGTAATCTTCCCAATATTTTGCTTCCTCGGCGGAAACACCATTGACCATTATTAACTTTGGTCCGTTGGTTGAGGATTTTCTTTTATTTAATCGATTTACTATAGGTATCAATATTTCTTCCTCCAGAACCTCTTCTTCTTCTGGTTCCTCCTCTTCCGATTCATCCTCTTCCGGTTCCTCCTCTTCCGGTTCCTCTTCGGAAATTTGTGAAACTTCCCAAAATATATTCGACTCTTCATTATTATTAGGTGAATCAATGGGATTTGTACTAGAGGTAGACATCTATCACACAATATCAAACACGTTAAGAGATTAATATATCACATAATATTTACATGTTAATAATATATAGTTTCCAACAAAAAAAATGTTAAGCAATAGTTTTTGAAGAAAAACACGTTCGAAGTCCAGACTCACTAATGCATCCTAACAAACTCGGTAAGACACTCTACTGCAATTTTCTGGTTCTCTAAGACCAACGCTCGGATACCAACTGAATTTTCCCGTTCATATTGATTATAAACGTTCCATATTAATTGATTTCGTCGCGAGGTTTTGACCTCTATATGAGACATTTTCAAAGACTGCATTCATTTTTAAAACAACCATAACCTTTATTTTATCGATAAAGGTTTAAAAAGCATTACGTAGATTATCAAATAATGATAATCTAAAATATACCGTTTACACACGACCATTACATAATGGTTTACAATAAGAATATATTACATCAAAAATAAGTTTCTTGAATGCAGTTTTTACATAATATCATACAAGCATAGACTCCAAATCTTGTCCTTATTTTAGTATGCAACAGCGGAAGCTCTTAATAATCACCTGAGAATAAACATGCTAAGAACATCAACAAAAATGTTGGTGACTTATAGGTTTAACCTATATATTATCAAATCATAATAATAGACCACAAGATTTCATATTTCAATATACATCCCATACATAGAGATAAAAATCATTCATATGGTGAACACCTGGTAACCGACATTAACAAGATGCATATAAGAATATCCCCTATCATTCCGGGAAATCCTTCGGACATGATAAAAATGAATTCGAAGTACTAAAGCATTCGGTACTTTAGATGGGGTTCGTTAGGCCCAATAGATCTATCTTTAGGATTCGCATCAATTAGTAGATCGATTTACTAATTCTTAGGTTACCAAGCAAAAGAGGCATATTCGGCTTCGATCATTCACCCATATAATGTAGTTTCATTTACTTGTGTCTATTTTGTAAAACATTTATAAAACTGCATGTATTCTCATCCCAAAATATTAGATTTTAAAAGTGGGACTATAACTCACTTTCACAGATTTTTACTTCGTCGGGAAGTAAGACTTGGCCACTGGTCGATTCACGAACCTATAACAAATATGTACATATATATTAAAGTATGTTCAAAATATATTTACAACATTTTTAATACATTTTACTGTTTTAAGTTTATTAAGTCAGCTGTCCTTGTTAGTAACCTACAACTAGTTGTCCATAATTAGATGTACAGAAATAAATCGATATATATTATCTTGAATCAATCCATGACCTAGTGTATACACGTCTCAGGCTAGATCACAACTCAAACTATATATATTTTTGGAATCAACCTCAACCCTGTATAGCTAACTCCAACATTACTGCATATAGAGTGTCTATGGTTGTTCCAAATAATATATATAGATGGGTCGATATGATATGTCAAAACATTTGCATACGTGTCTATGGTATCCCAAGATTATATAATATATTAGAATACATGTATAATACAATATAAGTTAGCTAGGATATGATTAATATAGATTTGTTACCAATTTTCACGTAGCTACAACAAGCAAAAATAACCAATCTTGTTTTACCCATAACTTCTTCGTTTTAAATCCGTTTTGAGTGAATTCAATTGCTATGGTTTCATATTGAACTTAAGTTTATGAATCTATACAGAAAAATTATAAGTTTATAGTTAGAATTACAGGTTACAAGTAATTTTTGTAAAGGTAGTCATTTCAGTCGAAAGAACGACGTCTAGATGACCATTTTGGAAAACATACTTCCACTTTGAGTTTAACCATGATTTTTGGATATAGTTTCATGTTCATAAGAAAAATCATTTTCCCATAAGAACAACTTTTAAATCAAAATTTATCATAGTTTTTAAGTAACTAACCCAAAACAGACCGCGGTGTTACTACAACGGCGTATATCCGGTTTTACGGTGTTTTTCGTGTTTTTAGGTTTTAAATCATTAAGTTAGCATATCATATAGATATAGAACATGTGTTTAATTGATTTTAAAAGTCAAGTTAGAAGGATTAACTTTTGTTTGCGAACAAGTTTAGAATTAACTAAACTATGTTCTAGTGATTTCAAGTTTAAACCTTCGAATAAGGTAGTTTTATATATATGAATCGAATGATGTTATGAACATCATTACTACCTCAGGTTTTGTTGATAAACCTACTGGAAATTAGAAAAATAGATCTAGCTTTAAAGGATCCTTGGATGGCTTGAAAGTTCTTGAAGCAGAATCATGACACGAAAACAAGTTCAAGTAAGATTTCCACTCGAAATAAGATTGTTATAGTTATAGAAATTGAATCAAAGTTTGAATATGAGTATTACCTTGTATTATAAAGATATCTTACTATAAATAAGAAAGATTTCTTGAAGTTGGATGATCACTTTACAAGATTGGAAGTAAGCTAGCAAACTTGGAAGTATTCTTGATTTTATGAAACTAGAACTTATAGAATTTATGAAGAACACTTAGAACTTGAAGATAGAACTTGAGAGAGATCACTTAAATGAAGAAAATTGAAGAATTAAAGTGTTTGTAGGTGTTTTTGGTCGTTGGTATATGGATTAGATATAAAGGATGTGTAATTTTGTTTACATGTAAATAAGTCATGAATGATTACTAATATTTTTGTAATTTTATGAGATATTTCATGATAGTTGCCAAATGATGGTTCCTACATGTGTTAGGTGACTCACATGGGCTGCTAAGAGCTAATAATTGGAGTGTATATACCAATAGTACATACATCTAAAAGCTGTGTATTGTACGAGTATGAATACGGGTGCATACTAGTAGAATTGTTGATGAAACTGAACGAGGATGTAATTGTAAGCATTTTTGTTAAGTAGAAGTATTTTGATAAGTGTCTTGAAGTCTTTCAAAAGTGTATGAATGCATATTAAAACACTACATGTATATACATTTTAACTGAGTCGTTAAGTCATCGTTAGTAGTTACATGTAAATGTTGATTTGAAATCTTTAAGTTAACGATCTTGTTAAATGTTGTTAACCCAATATTTATTATATCTAATGAGATGTTAAATTATTATATTATCATGATATTATGATATATTACTATATCTTAATATGATATATATACATTTAAATTTCGTTACAACGATAATCGTTACATATATGTCTCGTTTCGAAATCCTTAAGTTAGTAGTCTTGTTTTTACATATGTAGTTCATTGTTAATATACATAATGACATGTTTACTTATCATTTATCATGATTAAACATAGTGTAACAATATCTTAATATGATTCATATGTATTTAGTAAGACGTTGTTATAACGATAATCGTTATATATATCGTTTCAAGTTTCTTAATTCAATAAACTCAATTTTATGTATATAACTCATTGTTAAAATACCAAATGAGATACTTAATTATCATAATATCATGTTAACTATATATATAATCATATATATGTCATCATATAGTTTTTACAAGTTTTAACGTTCGTGAATCACCGGTCAACTTGGGTGGTCAATTGTCTATATGAAACCTATTTCAATTAATCAAGTCTTAACAAGTTTGATTGCTTAACATGTTGGAAACACTTAATCATGTAAATATCAATTTCATTTAATACATATAAACATGGAAAAGTTCGGGTCACTACAAGCATCACCAGCGTCGTCAATACCATCAGCATCATCAGCACTAGCAGCACCTATAACATCACAATCTCCGTCAGTTCAAAAATCACCGTGGACATCATTACGAATCAATAACGAGTATATTGTATCAATGAGTTATGAAGTATTAAATCAATTCCTCTGAAGAATTTATATGTGTACCTTATATATATATATATATATATATATATATATATATATATATATATATATATATATATATATATATATATATATATATATATATATATATATATATATATATATATATATATATATATATATATATATATATGTATATAAATTTTGAAACCATCATAAATCTTTTCGTATTAAGCTATTATGTATGAATTGAAAAAGGATAGATACTATTCGGTTATATTCATATTACTAATATGCTATAAACCTTCGATTAACGACTTAACGATCGTTAACTACAATTTCTGTTTCAATTCAATGAATTCCATTTCATAATAAATCAAGTGTATTATTCAATTATATGTTTGGTTTTACACTTTCATCCTCGATGTACTCGAAACTTTCTAGACAACATCATCCGTTCCTTGCAAAGTTCACAAGAATTCTACGGACACCAACATTGTTCACCGAGTAAATTTCAATAAAAATGAATAATGAAGTATTGATTCATAATTTCATTTACGTTGATATGATAATCCACGAAAATTACAAAATTTCTAAAGTTTTAGAGATTATTCATTTCTAATTCCAGCCGAAAATCAAATGAGCTTAATTTAGTATTAACTCATCAATTCTGTATTACATCTGAAGAGAATATACATATATTTTCATAAAGACTGTAAAAAAATTTCTGGTACAAAATGTTACTTGTGAAACTCTTAACGGGTAGGTAATACCGGGGAGATATATAAATTCACAATTAATATGTTACATTCTTCGATTCTGATTCAACAAATCAACAACTATACTCATTACTTTCACAAGGATATATATTCTTTCATAGAAATCATAACAACCATTTTCATACAAATTCGATTACATATTCTGACAAGATCAGAATCTAAGTCAAGACTCAACAAGAGGCATCACTCTCAAATCTCTACATCTTTCAAAGACATACTTTGACTTCAAAAATTGTGCTAGAACATCATCTCTACCCAGAAAAATATTCGTATCATTCAAAATTCTAGAACATTATATGTATATTAAGGATTACAATCTGTGTTCAAACCCTTCTAAATTCCTAAAGACACTTCAAATAATGAACAATCGAGATGATGATCCTACCACATATTATCCACAGTCTTGCACCTGAAAAACTCTCGAAATCAAAGTCATAGTTTAACACGTACCCGTGTCAGACCCTTTGGCATTTATTAGCAAAAATAACTTTTCAATCCCTTTTCAAAGTAGACAGCTTTGTCATAGCTCCGGCAAATCAACTTCAATTGTTCATTCGAATAAGCCTTATTATAACGATTACCCCTTCATCATTGTTACCGGGAAACTTGTTATATCTCGCCACATCAGCAGTAAACTTACCAACAACTTCATGGATCTTTAAGCCTCTCTGAAAAATCACGATACTTATTCATTGAAACCCTATCATGAATTCATCTGTATCTTGTAATAGTAGTTACCATACCAAAAAACTTGCATCATTATTCTAGAATTTCGCAGCAATTTTACGCCAACAGTTATATATATATATATATATATATATATATATATATATATATATATATATATATATATATATATATATATATATATACACATATAACGTCTATCTCCAAGACTTACATACTTCGATTGTGAAGTTTCTCAAAAACATCCCAATCTACGAATTAGTTTTCCGAATTTTTAGAAAATTGAATGAAGCAGCAGAAACTGTAGACAACCGTAACAGTTAAAAAAGAATAGTGTATTGGCAAAGCTCAGAAAAAGAGAAGGTTTGGAACTGAAAAACAAATTGAGAAAACCATGAAGGAGGCTGTGGACAAATCACAACGACTAAATCTTCCTTCAAAGAATCCAAATGATTCAGTGTCTGCTGAAGTTTTAGCGAATACCTTACTCCTGACTCTAAACTTGTACGGACAAATCTTCATCATCATCCATCGATGTTAGAAATTCTAAGATATCATCATATCTTTCATTATAAATATCTTCGATATTTCTGAAGATATCTTCATAACTATTGTTATTCAAAATCATTTACCTCTTCGCGCTATCTATGTTACATCATAAAAGAAACTATTTTAGTTTCTAAATTCTGAAACCTTGGAGTTTAAAATATGAATGTTTTTGAAGTAGTGTTGGGAACTGAAGCATGATTTAGTATAATATAATGACACTTGATCAACGTGATTATATTACAGTAAATCATGCTGAGTTTCTAAATGGAACGTGATGATTCACAGATCATAACGTCATCATGTGCTATGTTACACAACTCTTACATTCTATCTAATCTCCAAACATATTGAGAACATATCTTCTTGATAATTCTATTTTTTCGGATATTATGGTAATTTGACAAGTCAGATTGTGCTATTACCATTTCTTTCTTATAACACTAACTATGTTTATTCCGAAATTCATATCTACGAATTCTGGACCATTATTCGCTTGACTTGAAGTCGGGAAGAGGAGACAAGAGCATGAAACTCTTAAAAGGAAAAAATAATAATAATAAAGCCCGATAATGACACATAAATTACAAACCGTGCATATCAATAGGTATTTCAACGTAAAGGCACGGGAAAATTAAGAACACTATAACCCCGAGGTAATAGTAGAAGAAAATAAATTCTTCCGGTGGTAGATGAAAAAGAAGAATGAAGGATACGATAGCCAAGAAAATATCAAGAATCAGAACTGGATTAAGCATATGGACAAATACTTTAAAGTATGAATTAAGAGAAAAAGAATAGAAGATATGAGCTGTGAAAATAAGAAAATGAAGAGGGTGAATTTATAGTGAAATATCAGACGTAGCAATCAAGACAGATCATCGCGTTTAACCAAAGAGGATTCTAATTTCCTTAATTACTGAAGAACCAAATCTTATTACGAAGATTTTCTCAAAAATCCCTTAAATTCTGGAAATCAACCGTGACTACGTCACTGGTTAAAACGAATCTGCATTTACTCATTTCACTCTTTTGTGATAACTTCACTTGTACGCTCCACTTAAATGAAATATTTTATCCATGTTACCCGTTGATGATAAAACTCTAATTTTCAGCTCGTATGAGTCAAGAAAACATACTTATTGGCAGCCATGACCATCCCAATCAAATTTCAGGACGAAATTTCTTTAACGGGTAGGTACTGTGACAACCCGGAAATTTCCGATCAGATTTAAACTTTATCTTTATATTATTCCGACAGGATAAGCAAAGTTTGTTAAGTTGAATCTCGAGAAGTGTAAATTGTATTCATACATTCATTTAACCTCAACCAAATTCCGACGATTCACAAACCATTATATGAACGGATATGATTATATATGTATATGTGTATATATTATAACTTGAAAACGTTAACAAAGTATTAGATGTATAATACTTTACATGAACGTAATTGTTTCAAAATATATTTAATATAATTATCGACGGAATTAAAAGATAATATCAAATGATTGAATTATCAGATACATTGTGTTTATGATTAAGGGTCTCTGTTATGAGGTCCACTATGATTTGAGAAATCTATTCTTTTTAACAATATGCGGAATAAATGGTCTACAAGTATAAACATATTATAAAACTTTAAGATTATTAAAATTATTACTATTATCTTTATTGTTATAAATTTTAAAAATTATATAAAACGATTTGAGTGTCACGTCTTCTTTAAAACGGATAATGTTAAAATATTTAGAACCACTTTTGAAAACTTGTTATTGAATCATTATGATAAAGATAAAGGTTTTAACGTTATTCTGAATTTCAGAATTTTTCTAGAACCCTTTTGAAAAATTACAAATGATAACGGTACGTGATTTAATTAAATATAAATATATAAATAACTTCCAACGTGTAATTAAAAATGTGTTTATATATATTTCAAATTATTTAATAAATGATATTAGTATTCGATTAGTGAGTCGATTAATATTAGAACATTTGACGAGTTAGAGTAAACATTAGTACATAAATGATTCGTACCAATTTATGTTATAATAAACCTTGAAATATAAATAGTTTGAGAAAGTATTTCTAATATATATAAATTTTATATTTCTTAATAAAAATATATATATATATATTTTACAATGTGATAAAATATAATATTAACTTAGTTATATAACGCTTTGATTTAAAATAATATATATATATATATATATATATATATATATATATATATATATATATATATATATATATATATATATATATATATATATATATATATATATATATATATTAGTAAATAATGAGACGTCGATTTAAAGAAGCAAATAACCAAAACACTCGAGTGTTAAGGTTACATTTTGAATGAGATAGTTTATCGATAACTTAAGGCTATGTTTTGATAAATGTACGTTACATGAAATGTAAAATACAAGTTTTCTCAGTGTACGAAAGGACGTTCGAGAAACCGGAACCGAGACTTAAGTTGAGCGTTAATGTACAAGTTTTTGGAACTAATGTTTCAAGTCACATATGTTCGTAAATATAATATAATATATATAATTACATAAATTAATTAAATATATATATAATATTAATAAAAACTGTCGGCAAGCATAATTAATCGATCATGAGCTGGAAGAGGGCCACATGCGATCGCATGGGTTCCCCCTCACACCTTCATGCGATCGCATGAGGTTTTTGGTGAGGCCAAGTCCATTTAATGGTCGGATGTTCTCAGTTTCTGATTCATTTTTTCATCTATCTATCTCTAGATATTACACCGTATTACTTATGTTATTTATTTTATTTATTTACTAATATTATTATTAAAGATTATTATTAATATTATGATATTAATATTAGTAGTATTATTAATATTAGTATTTTACATAAAATACTACGGCGAGGTCATGTCCAAATGATTTCAAAATGATTTTCGAGAGGGATAGATCTAAGGAAATTATGGGTTATAGCTATGGAGATTATTGGTATTGTTCGAGGGTATGCTCGTGAGTCAAATCTTGTGTTTATCATCCCGTTGCGTCTACGTACTTTCCTGCAATATTGAATCACAATATTGATACGTGAGCACTCATAACTTAACTTTTATATATTGTTAGTGTATCCCTGACTAGTGCTCGAGTATATTTGATTATGCAAGCTTGTACGCTTATTATTTTCGTTAGATAGTATATAATGAATCACGAATTTAATGTAGTGACCCGAAATTTTCCATGTTTATATATATATTAAATGAAATTGTTATTTACATGATTAAGTGTTTCCAACATGTTAAGAAATCAAACTTGTTAAGACTTGATTAATTGAAATAGGTTTCATATAGACATTTGACCACCCAAGTTGACCGGTGATTCACGAACGTTAAAACTTGTAAAAACTATATGATGACATATATATGATTATATATATAGTTAACATGATATTATGATAAGTAAGCATCTCATTAGGTATTTTAACAATGAGTTATATACATAAAATTAAGTTTATTGAATTAAGAAACTCGAAACGATATATATAACGATTATCGTTATAACAACTTCTTAATAAATACATATGAATCATATTAAGATATTGATACACTATGTTTAATCATGATAAATGATAAGTAAACATGTCATTAAGTGTATTAACAATGAACTAAATATGTAAAAACAAGACTACTAACTTAATGATTTCGAAACGAGACATATATGTAACGATTATCGTTGTATCAACATTTAAATGTATATATATCATATTAAGATATATTAATATATCATAATATCATGATAATATAATAATTTAACATCTCATTAGATATAATAAACATTGGTTTAACAACATTTAACAAGATCGTTAACTTAAAGGTTTCAAATCAATATTTACATGTAACGACTAACGATGACTTAACGACTTAGTTAAAATGTATATACATGTAGTGTTTTAATATGTATTCATACACTTTTGAAATACTTCAAGAAACTTATCAAAATACTTCTACTTAACAAAAATGCTTACAATTACATCCTCGTTCAGTTTCATCAACAATTCTACTCGTATGCACCCGTATTCGTACTCGTACAATACACAGCTTTTAGATGTATGTACTATTGGTATATACACTCCAATGATCAGCTCTTAGCAGCCCATGTGAGTCACCTAACACATATGGGAACCATCATTTGACAACTAGCATGAAATATCTCATAAAATTACAAAAATATGAGTAATCATTCATGACTTATTTACATGTAAACAAAATTACACATCCTTTATATCTAATCCATATACCAACGACCAAAAACACCTACAAACACTTTCATTCTTCAATTTTATTCATCTAATTGATCTCTCTCAAGTTCTATTTTCAAGTTCTAAGTGTTCTTCATATATCCTACAAGTTCTAGTTTCATAAAATCAAGAATACTTCCAAGTTTGCTAGCTTACTTCCAATCTTGTAGAGTGATCATCCAACCTCAAGAAATCTTTCTTATTTACAGTAATATATCTTTCTAATACAAGGTAATACTCATATTCAAACTTTGATTCAATTTCTATAACTATAACAATCTTATTTTGAGTGGAAATCTTACTTGAACTTGTTTTCGTGTCATGATTCTACTTCAAGAACTTTCAAGCCATCCAAGATCCTTTGAAGCTAGATCCATTTATATCTTTTCCAGTAGGTTTATCCACAAAACTTGAGGTAGTAATGATGTTCATAACATCATTCGATTCATACAAAAGTTAATCCTTGAAATCACTAGAACATAGTTTAGTTAATTTGAAATCACTAGAACATAGTTTAGTTATCCACATAAACTATCTTATTCGAAGGTTTAAACTTGAAATCACTAGAACATAGTTTAGTTAATTCTAAACTTGTTCGCAAACAAAAGTTAATCCTTCTAACTTGACTTTTAAAATTAACTAAACACATGTTCTATATCTATATGATATGCTAACTTAATGATTTAAAACCTGGAAACACGAAAAACACCGTAAAACCGGACATACACCGTCGTAGTAACACCGCGGGCTGTTTTGGGTTTGATAATTAAAAACTATGATAAACTTTGATTTAAAAGTTGTTCTTCTGGGAAAATGATTTTTCTTATGAACATGAAACTATATCCAAAAATCATGGTTAAACTCAAAGTGGAAGTATGTTTTTCAAAATGGTCATCAAGACGTCGTTCTTTCGACTGAAATGACTACCTCTTACAAAAAATGACTTGTAACTTATATTTCCAACTATAAACCTATACTTTTTCTGTTTAGATTCATAAAATAGAGTTCAATATGAAACCATAGCAATTTTATTCACTCAAAACGGATTTAAAATGAAGAAGTTGGGTAAAACAAGATTGGATATTTTTTTGATTTTTGTAGCTACGGGAAATATTAACAATTCTATACAAATCATATCCTAGCTAACTTATATTATATTATACATGTATTCTAATATATTATGTAATCTTGGGATACCATAGACACGTATGAAAATGTTTTGACATATCATATCGACCCATGTATATATATTATTTGGAAGAACCATAGACACTCTATATGCAGTAATGTTGGAGTTAGCTATACAGGGTTGAGGTTGATTCCAAAAATATATACTTTGAGTTGTGATCTAGCCTGAGATGTGTATACACTGGGTCGTGGATTGATTCAAGATAATATATATCGATTTATTTCTGTACATCTAACTGTGGACAACTAGTTGTAGGTTACTAACGAGGACATCTGACTTCATAAACTTAAAACATCAAAATGTATTAAAAGTGTTGTAAATATATTTTGAACATACTTTGATATATATGTACATATTTGTTATAGGTTCGTGAATCGACCAGTGGTCAAGTCTTACTTCCCGATGAAGTAAAAATATGTGAAAGTGAGTTATAGTCCCACTTTTAAAATATAATATTTTGGGATGAGAATACATGCAGTTTTATAAATGTTTTATGAAATAGACACAAGTAATTGAAACTACATTATATGGGTGAATGATCGAAGCCGAATATGCCCCTTTTGCTTGGTAACCTAAGAATTAGTAAACCAATCTACTAATTGACGCGAATCTTAAAGATAGATCTATTGGGCCTAATGAACCCTATCCAAAGTACCGGATGCTTTAGTACTTCGAATTCGTTTTTATCATGTTCGAAGGATTTCTCGTAATGATTGGGGATATTCTTATATGCATCTTGTTAATTTCGGCTACCAGGTGTTCACCATATGAATGAATTTTATATCTATGTATGGGATGTATATTGAAATATGAAATCTTGTGGTCTATTATTATGATTTGATAATATATAGGTTAAACCTATAACTCACCAACATTTTTGTTGACATTTTAAGCATGTTTATTCTCAGGTGATTACTAAAAGCTTCCGCTGTTGTATACTAAAATAAGGACAAGATTTGGAGTTCATGCTTGTATGATATTATGTAAAAACTGCATTCAAGAAACTTATTTTTGATGTAATATGTTCTTATTGTAAACCATTATGTAATGGTCGTGTATAAACGGTATATTTTAGATTATCATTATTTGATAATCTACGTAATGCTTTTTAAACCTTCATCGATAAAATAAAGGGTATGGTTGTTTTAAAAATGAATGCAGTGTTTGAAAAACATCTCATATAGAGGTCAAAACCTCGCGACGAAATCAATTAATATGGAACGTTTATAATCAATATGAACGGGACATTTCAGTTGGTATCTGAGCGTTGGTCTTAAAGAACCAGAAAATTGCATTAGTGTGTCTTACCGAGTTTGTTAGGATGCATTAGTGAGTCTGGACTTCGATCGTGTTTTTCTTCAAAAAAAAAAAAAACAACGATTGCTTAACATTTTTTTTTGTTGGAAACTATATATTATTAACATGTAAATATTATGTGATATATTAATATCTTAAAGTGTTTGATATTGTGTGATAGATGTCTACCTCTAGTACAAATCCCATTGATTCACCTAATAATAATGAAGAGTCGAATATATTTTGGGAAGATTCACAAATTCCCGAAGAGGAACCGGAAGAAGAGGAACCAGAAGAGGAGGAATCGGAAGAGGAGGAACAAGAAGAAGAAGAGGTTCCGGAGGAAGAAATATTGATACCTATAGTAAATCTATTAAATAAAAGAAAATCCTCAACCAACGGACCAAAGTTAATAATGGTCAATGGTGTTTCCGTCGAGGAAGCAAAATATTGGGAAGATTACCAATTTTCCGATGAATCGGATCCCGATGAGGATTCCGATAATGTTATAGAAATTACCTCGACCCAATTTAATAAAGCGAAAGAAAATAATAAGGGAAAAGGTATAAAAATAGAGAAACCCGAGTCCAACCCCGATGAACTTTATATGTATCGACAACATCCGTATTTCTTAAAATGTAACAATGACCCGGGAACCTCTAAACCACCAGGTTTTTCTAAACCAATATATAAAACGACAGCTCGTATTAGAGGAACACCATATATTCCTAGAAAATTAGGAAAACGAATCAAGTCCGAAGAAGAAGAAACCAGTGATTCAGATTAGAGGGTTGTAATCATGTCGTGTATTATATGTATTGTAGTTTGCTTGTATTTTTTGTGTTCTATGTAAAAATTGCTTGTATTGTTTGTTAATTATCTTTTATGAATCTAATTCTTGTCTATTTTACTATATAAAAACAAAATGGACGTTAAGGGTAGACAACCGAATATTTTAGAAGACCTACCAAAGGATATGATTGAGGAAATCTTGTCTAGAGTCGGTCAGAATTCATCAGCACATTTAGTCATGGCGAAATTAACTTGTCAAACATTTGAAACACTTTTCAGAAATGCCTTAGTTTATAAAAGGCTTTCCTTTGATAGGTGGGGTATATCACATTTGGGAGACCGTAAGTTACGCCGTGTTTTATTTAAAGCGTTAAATGCGGGGAACCCAAATGCAATTTTACGCTACGGGTTAAGAATCTATTTTGACTCAACATATCCCAACATAGGATTTCTTGAATTAGAAAGAGCTTCTAACATGCAACATAAAGAAGCAAGTTATGCTTACGGGTTAGTGATGTTCGCTTCTTACCAAAGTGAGAAAAAGAATATCGGATTACAACTTTTAAATAAAACCTTCCCACAAGTGACGGATTCAGTAGTTGGGGTGAGAAACAAGGTTTTTAGATTATTACGGGGCTGTTGGACACTACGAAACCCTCGTCCTTTTGACGACGTTACAACATGCTGCCTAGCCAATGGTCATAACGGTTATTTTCCACAAGACCAAGGATGGGAAGTCGTCTTAGTAAAACCAGAATGCATGACTTGTTTCTGGACTTATGAATTACGTGTCTTTATTTCCTTTGCTGAACAACTTGCGTATTAACTAGATTTATCTTCAAAACTGTCCTGTATCATAGTGTACTATATTTCATGTTATATGTATTATAGTGAAGTTGTAAGTTTGAAGAATATTTGTATGTGATATATTATTATAATCAGTTTTTCATATGGAATTGTAGTAGTTGAATTGTATATTAGCTACTAAGTATGAACTTAACGAGTAGGTAGTACCCGAATTTAAACTTATAAAACGCTAATATGAAGAAAAAGCTTTTATAAATGAGTTCATATTATGCTACGAAATACTATTGACTACTCTTAATATTCTGTATGATTAACTCGATTCAGTTGTCTATTTTGAAGGAAATGGCACCGACTACTAGACACACCAGGAATATGAACGAAGAGGAATTTCGTACCTTTCTTGCTGCAAAAATAGCCGCAGTACAGGCTGCGCTACATACCAACAATAACGCTGAATCTAGCAATGCAGCTAACGGCGCAAGAAATCGTGTAGGATGCACCTACAAAGAATTCACTGCCTGCAAACCTTTGGAATTTGATGGAACCGAAGGACCAATTGGATTGAAACGGTGGACCGAGAAAGTCGAATCGGTGTTTGCCATAAGTAAGTGTACTGAAGAGGACAAAGTTAAGTACGCTACGCATACCTTCACAGGTACTGCGTTAACGTGGTGGAACACCTATTTTGAACAGGTAGGACAAAACGCTGCTTACGCACTACCGTGGTCGGCATTCAAGCAATTGATGAACGAGCAGTATCGTCCTAGAAACGAAGTCAATAAACTCAAGGCAGAACTTAGAGAGTTACGAACACAAGGGTTCGACGTTACCACATATGAATGACGATTCACAGAGTTGTGCCTATTGTATCCGGGAGCATTCAAAGATGAAGAAGAGAAGATCGACGCGTTTGTAAAAGGGTTACCAGTAAGGATTCAAGAAGATGTAAGTTCACACGAGCCCGCTTCTATACAGAAGGCAAGTCGAATGGCTCATAAACTCATAAATCAGATTGAGGGAAGAATTAAAGAGCAGGCGGCCGAAGAAGCCAACACGAAACAACTCAAGAGGAAGTGGGAGGAAAACGGTGACAAGAGTCACCAGTACAACAACAATAACAATTACAACCACAATCGCAACAACTATCCCAACAACTGCAACAACAATCGCAACAATAATCGCAATCCTAACAATAACTACAACAAACATCCCAACAACTACAACAACCGTTTCAACAACAATAACAATCCCAACAACAACCTCAATAACAACAACGGCAAAAAAAACCAAAAACAGCCATGTCATAGGTGTGAAGAAAATCACCAGGGGTTTTGCACGACATTTTGCAACAGGTGTAAAAGAAATGGTCATAGCGCGACAAAGTGTGAGGTCTACGGACCAAAGTTTAACAGAACTAAGGGAGCAAATAATGCCGGAACAAGTAATGCCGAAACGAATAGTGTCGGAGCAAGTAATACCAACAATGTTTGTTATAAATGTGGAAAACCAGGCCACATTATTAGAAATTGCCTGAATCAGGGGAATACTAATGGGTAGGGCCGTGGAAGTGTTTTCAATATTAATGCAGCAGAAGCACAGGAAGACCCGGAGCTTATTACGAGTACGTTTCTTATTGACGATAAATCTGCTTATGTTTTATTTGATTCGGGTGCGGATGGAAGCTATATGAGTAGAGAATTTTGTGCTAAATTAAGTTGCCCATCGACGCCTTTGGATAGTAAATTTTACTCAACTTAGCAAATGGTAAATTAATTTCAGCAGATAATATATGTCGGAATCGAGAAATTAAACTGGTTAGCGAAACATTTAAGATTGACTTGATACCAGTAGAGTTAGGGAGTTTTGATGTGATAATCGGCATGGACTGGTTGAAAGAAGTGAAATCAGAGATCGTTTGTTACAAAAATGCAATTCGCATTATACGAGAAAAAGGAAAACCCTTAATGGTGTACGGAGAAAAGAGCAACACAAAGTTAAATCTTATTAGTAACCTGAAGGCACAAAAACTAATAAGAAAAGGTTGCTATGCTGTGCTAGCACACGTCGAGAAAGTCAATTCCGAAGAAAAGAACATCAATGATATTCCCGTCGCAAAAGAATTTCCCGATGTATTTCTGAAAGAATTACCGGGATTACCTCCACACCGATCCGTTGAATTTCAAATAGACCTTGTACCGGGAGCTGCACCAATAGCTCCTGCTCCATACAGACTCGCACCTAGCGAAATGAAGGAACTTCAGAGCCAATTATAAGAACTTTTAGAGCGTGGTTTCATTCGACCAAGCACATCACCGTGGGGAGCTCCTGTTTTGTTTGTCAAGAAGAAAGATGGTACATTCAGGTTGTGTATCGACTACCGAGAGTTGAACAAACTTACCATCAAGAATCGCTACCCACTACCGAGAATCGACGACTTATTTGATCAACTACAAGGCTCGTCTGTTTATTCGAAGATCGATTTACGTTCTGGATATCATCAAATGCGGGTGAAGGAGGATGATATTCCAAAGACTGCTTTTAGGACGCGTTACGGTCATTACGAGTTTATGGTTATGCCATTTGGATTGACTAACGCACCAGCTGTGTTCATGGACCTCATGAACCGAGTGTGTGGGCCATATCTTGACAAGTTTATCATTATTTTCATCGATGACATACTTATTTACTCGAAGAATGATCAAGAGCACGAAGAACACTTGAGAAAAGTGCTAGAGTTGTTAAGGAAAGAAAAACTGTACGCTAAGTTTTCAAAGTGTGCATTTTGGTTGGAAGAAGTTCAATTCCTCGGTCACATAGTGAACAAAGAAGGTATTCAGGTGGATCCAGCAAAGATTGAAACCATTGAAAAGTGGGAAACCCCGAAAACTCTGAAACACATATGCCAGTTTTTAGAACTAACTGGTTACTACAGAAGGTTCAACCAAGACTTTTCCATAATAGAAAAACCCTTGACTGCATTAACGCATAAAGGGAAGAAATTTGAATGGAAAGATGAACAAGAGAAAGCGTTTCAGTTATTGAAGAAAAAGTTAACTACAGCACCTATATTGTCATTACCTGAAGGGAATGATGATTTTGTGATATATTGTGACGCCTCAAAGCAAGGTCTCGGTTGTGTATTAATGCAACGAACGAAAGTAATTGCTTATGCGTCTAGACAATTGAAGATTCACGAACAAAATTATACGACACATGATTTGGAATTAGGCGCGGTTGTTTTTGCATTAAAGACTTGGAGGCACTACTTATATGGGGTCAAAAGTATTATATATACCGACCACAAAAGTCTTCAACACATATTTAATCAGAAACAACTGAATATGAGGCAGTGTAGGTGGATTGAATTGTTGAATGATTACGACTTTGAGATTCGTTACCACCCGGGGAAGGCAAATGTGGTAGCCGACGCCTTGAGCAGGAAGGACAGAGAACCCATTCGAGTAAAATCTATGAATATAATGATTCACAATAACCTTACTACTCAAATAAAGGAGGCGCAACAAGGAGTTTTAAAAGAGGGAAATTTAAAGGATGAAATACCCAAAGGATCGGAGAAGCATCTTAATATTCGGGAAGACGGAACCCGGTATAGGGCTGAAAGGATTTGGGTACCAAAATTTGGAGATATGAGAGAAATGGTACTTAGAGAAGCTCATAAAACCAGATACTCAATACATCCTGGAATGGGGAAGATGTACAAGGATCTCAAGAAACATTTTTAGTGGTCGGGTATGAAAGCCGATGTTGCTAAATACGTAGGAGAATGTTTGAAGTGTTCTAAGGTCAAAGCTGAGCATCAGAAACCATCAGGTCTACTTCAATAATCCGAAATCCCAGAATGGAAATGGGAAAACATTACCATGGATTTCATCACTAACTTGCCAAGGACTGCAAGTGGTTTTGATACAATTTGGGTAATAGTTGATCGTCTCACCAAATCAGCACACTTCATGCCAATAAGAGAAGACGACAAGATGGAGAAGTTAGCACGACTGTATTTGAAGGAAGTCGTCTCCAGACATGGAATACCAATCTCTATTATCTCTGATAGGGATGGCAGATTTATTTCAAGATTCTGGCAGACATTACAGCAAGCATTAGGAATTCATCTAGACATGAGTACTGCCTATCATCCACAAACTGATGGGCTGAGCAAAAGGACGATACAAACGCTTGAAGACATGCTACGAGCATGTGTTATTGATTTCGGAAACAGTTGGGATCGATATCTACCGTTAGCAGAATTTTCCTACAACAACAGTTACCATTCAAGCATTGAGATGGCGCCGTTTGAAGCACTTTATGGTAGAAAGTGCAGGTCTCCGATTTGTTGGAGTGAAGTGGGGGATAGACAGATTACGGGTCCGGAGATAATACAAGAAACTACCGAGAAGATCATCCAAATTCAACAACGGTTGAAAACTGCCCAAAGTCGACAAAAGAGCTACGATGACATTAAAAGAAAAGATATAGAATTTGAAATTGGAGAGATGTTCATGCTTAAAGTTGCACCTTGGAAAGGCGTTGTTCGATTTGGTAAACGAGGGAAATTAAATCCAAGGTATATTGGACCATTCAAGATTATTGATCGTGTCGGACCAGTAGCTTACCGACTTGAGTTACCTCAACAACTCGTGGCTGTACATAACACTTTCCATGTCTCGAATTTGAAGAAATGTTTTGCTAAAGAAGATCTCACTATTCCGTTAGATGAAATCCAAATCAACAAAAAACTTCACTTCATCGAAGAACCCGTCGAAATAATGGATCGCGAGGTTAAAAGACTTAAGCAAAACAAGATACCAATTGTTAAGGTTTGATGGAATGCTCGTAGAGGACCCGAGTTCACCTAGGAACAAGAAGATCAGATGAAGAAGAAATACCCGCATTTATTTCCAGAAGATACGTCGGGACGAAATTTATTTAACGGGTAGGTAATGTAGTGACCCGAACTTTTCCATGTTTATATATATATATATTAAATGAAATTTTTATTTACATGATTAAGTGTTTCCAACATGTTAAGCAATCAAACTTGTTAAGACTTGATTAATTGAAATAGGTTTCATATAGACATTTGACCACCCAAGTTGACCGGTGATTCACGAACGTTAAAACTTGTAAAAACTATATGATGACATATATATGATTATATATATATAGTTAACAAGATATTATGATAAGTAAGTATCTCATTAGGTATTTTAACAATGAGTTATATACATAAAATTGAGTTTATTGAATTAAGAAACTCGAAACGATATATATAACGATTATCGTTATAACAACTTCTTACTAAATACATATGAATCATATTAAGATATTGATACACTATGTTTAATCATGATAAATGATAATTAAACATGTCATTAAGTGTATTAACAATGAACTACATATGTAAAAACAAGACTACTAACTTAATGATTTTGAAACGAGACATATATGTAACGATTATCGTTGTATCGACATTTAAATGTATATATATCATATTAAGATATACTAATATATCATAATATCATGATAATATAATAATTTAACATCTCATTAGATATAATAAACATTGGGTTAACAACATTTAACAAGATCGTTAACTTAAAGGTTTCAAATCAACATTTACATGTAACGACTAACGATGACTTAACGACTCAGTTAAAATGTATATACATGTTGTGTTTTAATATATATATTAATACACTTTTTAAAGACTTCAAGACACTTATCAAAATACTTCTACTTAACAAAAATTCTTACAATTACATCCTCGTTCAGTTTCATCAACAATTCTATTCGTATGCACCCGTATTTGTACTCGTACAATACACAGCTTTTAGATGTATGTACTATTGGTATATACACACCAATGATCAACTCTTAGCAGCCCATGTGAGTCACCTAACACATGTGGGAACCATCATTTGGCAACTTGCATGAAATATCTCATAAAATTACAAAAATATGAGTAATCATTCATGACTTATTTACATGTAAACAAAATTACACATCCTTTATATCTAATCCATATACCAACGACCAAAAACACCTAAAAAAACTTTCATTCTTCAATTTTCTTCATCTAATTGATCTCTCTCAAGTTCTATCTTCAAGTTCTAAGTGTTCTTCATAAATTCTACAAGTTCTAGTTTCATAAAATCAAGAATACTTCCAAGTTTGCTAGCTTACTTCCAATCTTGTAGAGTGATCATCCAACCTCAAGAAATATTTTTTATTTACATTAAGATATCTTTCTAATACAAGGTAATACTCATATTCAAACTTTGATTCAATTTCGATAACTATAACAATCTTATTTCGAGTGGAAATTTTACTTGAACTTGTTTTCGTGTCATGATTCTACTTCAAGAACTTTCAAGCCATCCAAGATCCTTTGAAGCTAGATCCATTTGTTTATTTTCTAGTAGGTTTATCCACAAAACTTGAGGTAGTAATGATGTTCATAACATCATTCGATTCATACATCTAAAGCTATCTTATTCGAAGGTTTAAATTTGAAATCACTAGAACATAGTTTAGTTAATTCTAAACTTGTTCGCAAACAAAAGTTAATCCTTCTAACTTGACTTTTAAAATCAACTAAACACATGTTCTATATCTATATTATATGCTAACTTAATGATTTAAAACCTGGAAACACGAAAAACACCGTAAAACCGGACATACGCCGTCGTAGTAACACCGCGGGCTGTTTTGGATTTGATAATTAAAAACTATGATAAACTTTGATTTAAAAGTTGTTCTTCTGGGAAAATGACTTTTCTTATGAACATGAAACTATATCCAAAAATCATGGTTAAACTCAAAGTGGAAGTATGTTTTTCAAAATGGTCATCAAGACGTCGTTCTTTCGACTGAAATGACTACCTCTTACAAAAAACAACTTGTAACTTATATTTCCAACCATAAACCTATACTTTTTCTGTTTAGATTCATAAAATAGAGTTCAGTATGAAACCATAGCAATTTGATTCACTCAAAACGGATTTAAAATGAAGAAGTTGGGTAAAACAAGATTGGATATTTTTTTGATTTTTGTAGCTACGGGAAATATTAACAATTCTATACAAATTATATCCTAGCTAACTTATATTGTATTATACATGTATTCTAATATATTATGTAATCTTGGGATACCATAGACACGTATGCAAATGTTTTGACATATCATATCGACCCATGTATATATATTATTTGGAACAACCATAGACACTCTATATGCAGTAATGTTGGAGTTAGCTATACAGGGTTGAGGTTGATTCCAAAAATATATATACTTTGAGTTGTGATCTAGCCTGAGACGTGTATACACTGGGTCGTGGATTGATTCAAGATAATATATATCGATTTATTTCTGTACATCTAACTGTGGACAACTAGTTGTAGGTTACTAACGAGGACAGCTGACTTAATAAACTTAAAACATCAAAATGTATTAAAAGTGTTGTAAATATATTTTTAACATCCTTTGATATATATGTACATATTTGTTATAGGTTCATGAATCGACCAGTGGCCAAGTCTTACTTCCCGAAGAAGTAAAAATCTGTGAAAATGAGTTATAGTCCCACTTTTAAAATCTAATATTTTGGGATGAGAATACATGCAGTTTTATAAATGTTTTACGAAATAGACAAAGTAATTGAAACTACATTATATGGGTGAATGATCGAAGCCGAATATGCCCCTTTTGCTTGGTAACCTAAGAATTAGTAAACTGATCTACTAATTGACGCGAATCCTAATGATAGATCTATTGGGCCTAACGAACCCCATCCAAAGTACTGGATGCTTTAGTACTTCGAATTCGTTTTTATCATGTCCGAAGAATTTCCCGAAATGATAGGGGATATTCTTATATGCATCTTGTTAATGTCGGTTACCAGGTGTTCACCATATGAATGAATTTTATCTCTATGTATGGGATGTATTTTGAAATATGAAATCTTGTGGTCTATTATTATGATTTGATAATATATAGGTTAAACCTATAACTCACCAACATTTTTGTTGACATTTTAAGCATGTTTATTCTCAGGTGATTATTAAGAGCTTCTGATGTTGCATACTGAAATAAGGACAAGATTAAGAGTCCATGCTTGTATGATATTATGTAAAAACTGCATTCAAGAAACTTATTTTTGATGTAATATGTTCTTATTGTAAACCATTATGTAATGGTCGTGTGAAAACGGTATATTTTAGATTATCATTATTTGATAATCTACGTAATGCTTTTAAACCTTTATCGATAAAATAAAGGTTATGATTGTTTTAAAAATGAATGCAGTCTTTGAAAAACGTCTCATATAGAGGTCAAAACCTCGCGACGAAATCAATTAATATGGAACGTTTATAATCAATATGAATGGGACATTTCATTTAATACATATATTATTGATATAAGGTATATGATATGCATGTCGTTGGAAAGCTGTCGAAAAATTAATAACTTTTCATTTAGAAAGCGTATGATTTCGATGAACGAACTAAAAGATATCGTCAATTGAATTATCTATAATTTTAAGTATTATTGTTAAAATGATTATCATTATCGTTATCATTATCGTTATTGTTATCGTCGTTATTATCGTTATTATTATTATCGAATAATCAATATTATTATTATTATTATTATTATTATTATTATTATTATTATTATTAAAATAATTAATATTTTTTATCAAAACTATCATTTTATTATTTTATCATCATTATTATTATTAAAAGTATCATTAAATATTAAAACCTTCATTTTTATTAAAATTATCATTTTTAATAGAAATATCGTTGTTATTATAAAATATCATTATTATAAGCATTTTAGTATTATTATTAAAAATTATCATTTTGAATAGGATTATTATTCTTATATAAAATATTATTATTACTATAGTTAATATTAAAAAAGTATCATTATTATTATAATTATCATGGTTGTTAGAAAATATCATTATAAATCTTAAAACTTATATTTACATTTAAACTATCATTTTTATTATTATTATTATTATTATTATTATTATTATTATTATTATTATTATTATTATTATTATTATTATTATTATTAACAACAATATTATTAACATTGTTATTATCATTAACATGATTATAATATTTTTATCATTATTAGTAATATTATTATTATGACATTGGTATTATTATAAAAGATTATTATTAATTATAAAAATTATTACTTACATTAGTAAATATAATATTGTTATTATAATTAATATTATTATTATCACAAAATAATACAACTTTTACTCATTATTATTATCAATATTATTTTACCAAACAATTATGTGATACAAAGATATTTTTACCACACGTAATATAATTACATTAATAATACCTACCACTATATTTTTATGATATTAAGTGAACTTAATAAATGTTATTACTTGAGATATATAAAATTATATTTTTATATATATAAACTTTCATATAAATTTTTATTTATTAATAAATGGTTTGTATTATTTAGTATAAAAAATATGATAAATATATTTATATATATAAACGACTATAGTTAAATTATATAGTAAACATGTATAGTTTTTGAAAGTCATTTTGAGTCAAATTGACTTTTGTCAACTTTTGCATATCAGTCTCGAGCATTAGGATTGTGATACACTACGACCTGACCTAAATTGCTAGACATATATTGACTAATATATATATAAATATATATATAAATATATATATATATATATATATATATATATATATATATATATATATATATATATATATATATATATATATATATATATATATATATATATATATATATACATACTTAATATAGGTTCGTGAATCCGAGGCCAACCTTGCATTTGTTCAATGCCTTCATATGTATTTTAACTACGAAATACAGTATTGTGAGTTTCATTTGCTCCCTTTTTAAATGCTTTTGCAATATATATTTTTGGGACTGAGAATCCATGCGCTGCTTTTATAAATGTTTGACGAAATAGACACAAGTAACTGAAACTACATTCTATGGTTGAATTATTGAAATCGAATATGCCCCTTTTTAGACTGGTAATCTAAGAATTAGGGAACTGGCCCCTAATTGACGCGAATCCTAAAGATACATCTATGGGCACTAACAAGCCCAAGTCAGAGAATTTGAACTGCTTTAGTACTTTGAATTTATCATGTCCGAAGGGAGTTCCGGAATGATGGGGATATTCTATATGCATCTTGTTAAGGTCAATTACCATGTGTTCACCATATGAATGATTTTTATCTCTATGTATGGGATGTATATTTATGAGAAATTAAAATGAAAATCTTGTGGTCTATTAAAAATGATGGAAATGAATATTGATGATAAACTAATGAACTCACCAACCTTTTGGTTGACACTTTAAAGCATGTTTATTCTCAGGATTGAAAGAAATCTTCCGCTGTGCATTTGCTCATTTTAAAAATATTACTTGGAGTCATTCATGGCATATTTCAAAAGACGTTGAATTCAAGTCATTGAGTTCAATAAAGATTAGATCATTTATTGTTGGATATTATGAAATGGTATGCATGCCTTTCAACTTTCGATGTAATGAAAGTTTGTTTTTTAAATTTGTCCTTATGGATTAGGACGGGTCGTCTAAGATGAGGAGTATATAAAGAATCAAACAATAGATCCAGTTCCTCTGTAGTTACCGTAAGAACACCCTTCTTCGAGAAAATTGAGTTATGTGCTGAAGAAGTAGTAGCCAAGTTAAGATCAGGTTTTGAACTGGGATGTTCAAAAGCCATTCTCGATAACTCATCAAAATGAACATTAATTCTTTCTTTTATCATCCATGTTCTTTTATGATACACACGATAAGTTACTTTGTTCAACGAGTAACCGAGAAATATGGCTTGATCGCCATGAGCATCAAAATTTCAAGACTATCAATATCGTTAAGAACATAGCATATACAACCAAAAACGCGGAAATATTTAACGTTCGGGCGTTACCATATAGTAACTCATACGAAGTTTTATCAAAATGTTTATTTATGATACAACGATTTTGGGTATAGCATGCAGTTGAAATGGCCTCCCCCACATTTTCAGATGTAATTTGGAGTAGGCAAGCATAGTTCGTGCTGCCTCACACAACGTTCAGATTTTTCTTAAATTCTGTCCCATTATCAATTCTGATGCTCTTAACAGTTTTTTTAAAATAGCGTTGAGTTTTCTTAATGAACTCAATGATAATGGCGGGCGTTTCATATTTAGTCCGTAAAAGAAAAATCCATGTAAATCGTGTATAATCATCAACTATGACAAGCACATGTTTCCGGCCACCGAGCCTAGAAACCCCCATAGGTCCACATAAGTCTATATGAAACAATTGTAATGATGTTGAGTACTTGGAACTTGCTTAAGCGGATGTTTAGTCCGAATGAGCTTACCCATTTCACAGGATAGACACACATGATGCTTATCATATTAAAAGCTAGGAATACCATCAACTAAGTCTTTAGAGACTAATCGATTGATACCCTTGTAATTCAAGTGAGACATCCAGTGATGTCACGGATTTTCTTTTGTAGATCTAGCAACCAAACACAAATTATCGTTTGTTGGTGCATGATCTAGATCAATGGTATAAAGTGAAGCACTACGTTTACCAACAAGGAGATCATTGCCATCGGTGGATTGCACCGAGCATTGAAGACGTTCGAATGTGACTTTGAGATCTCCGTCACAAAATTGGCTTACACAAAATAAAATGCAACACAGGCCTTCAACGTAAGAGACCCGTTTGATCGTTATGTTATTTTTCACATAATCTCCATAACCCGTTATCGCCGCAATTTTATCGTTTCCAAAAGTAACCTTTCCAAGGAAATTTTCAACAAAATTCATGAGCAAGGATTTATCGCCCGTCATATGTCGTGAATATCCAGAATCAATATACCACACACAAATGTCGAAACCCTGTAAATGTTAAGGTTCCTAGAGTTTAGGTACCCAAACTTATTTTGGTCCTCTACGGTTAGTTATAAGAACAAACTTTGGATTGCACAAATATGTAAAATGTAATGCTTCATGCAATTTAGATTTCAAAGCATCATTCATAAGCACATTACACATATCTTTTGCATAAGCAATCTCAAGGTTTACAGAATCAGAAGTCTTAACACACAGATTATTCCAAGATGATTTTTCGTTAACAGAAGTAAAATGAAATACATGAGATGGTTTCCTAGGTTGACTAGCAGATTTCTTTGTTTTGTTTGCTACTTTCTTAGTCTTTGACTTAGGTACCCATTTGGACTTGTAATTCAAGTTTGGATTATAACCTGTGACATGAAAAACACCTTTGTTAGTTAGACGTCCAAACTTTTCAGTTGACATGTGAGATGATTTATTTTTCAAAATTTCCATTTTGATTTGATGTTCTTTCTTATCATACTCACACAAATCAGGTTTTGGACTTGTGTGTTATTTAGACTATACTGGTTTCTTTAAAATACTTTCCTTTGATTGATTTGACATTATCATCATAGGAATTTTTTCAGTAGAGTAAGAACCATCCGGAGAATGAATCTTCTTAACAAAAACTGTGTTTAAGGTGCAACTTGTGAAGTACTTTTTTCAAATTGAGAGTGTAAAGGATTATTAAGAATAGTAATGGGTTTAACATCCTTAGAGATTGTTGTCCCCTTAACCTTCTTAGTAATCTCACAAACACATTCAGTCATTTTGTTCTCACTTGGAGAAACTTGCTTTAGTGTGTTAGCCTGTTTTAGTTGAATTATCTTGTGATTTAAACTTTTAATTTCAAGACATATTTCCTTCACAATAACTAAAACTTCACCTTCCTTAAAAGCATAAGTACATTCTTTCTTAGGAAGTGGAGGCAATTTATCACACAAGGCAAGCATTTGTTTCAAATAAGTACACTTAAGTTGCAACTCAATATTTTCCTTTTCAAGTTTATCAACTAGATGATTCAAGTCCAATATTTGAGGTTTTTCATCATTTAAATCTATCTTAGGTTCATCCTTTGGTTCTTCCTGAGGTTCTACTTTTACATATAAAGTTTTGTGACCTAGTGATTCTATCTCAAAGAAGATAGTTAGTTCATGTGCTAGGTCTTCACAGATTTTATCATCAGAAATAGGACATGCAGGTAAGGCTGGTAGAATTAGTTTTACATCAAAAATAGGTTGATCAAACACCTCATCTATGGTAATAATGCTAGAACTAGGTTTGTTAAATACTTCATTCTCAATCATTACTATGTATTTCTCTAGCATGGGTGTAGGAATATAAACCAACCTACATTTAGGCACATAATCAGCATGTTCGAATTCTTTTCATGTTCAATCAGTTCATGTAAGAAACTAGGATTATGTTTTCCCATTTTTTCATTTATCTTTTTATACATCGAGACAATTTGAGCATATTTCTTAGATGAACGATTAGTAATAATCTCATCAATTTCAGCATCAGAAGCATGAACAAAATGCTTTGGTAAACCATCTTGAATGTAATTAGAATGGTATAAACCATGGACTTTCTTTGAAATTTCATCCAACGTTTTGGGGTCTTCATACCCAACCCCCACTTTTTACCATGAATAGTTTTTGGTTTATTTATAAAGATAGTTTTCTTTGAAAGTTCCATTTTATTTATAGCTTTTAAATGCTCAGTTCGATAAAGTTTATCTTCATATTTTACAAGCTGAGCTTTCATTTCTAGCACATCTTTATTGATTGAGAAATTTCAGATTTCTTTTTAATGATGATTTCTTCCAATTGAATAATTTTCTTATTCAACATGGAAATTGTGGGTTCATGATGCTCCTTTAGGTCAGATATATCTTTTTCTAAGAATTTGACCTTTTTCTCAAGACGTTCGGATTTTAAATAATAATCAGTTCTTTCAATTTTGATTGGAAGAACTGATTTCATAAGTTCTATCATCTTAGTGTCCCTTGCACTGAGTTGGATTCTCAAATGATTCACTTCCGATTGTGATGAAGAAGGTTTAGTCTCATTAAGTTTGATTTTATCCTTTAAAGTTCTGTTTTCAGTTTTCAAACTTTTAACTTCTTTAGTGATTGAGAGTAAATTCTTCATCAATGTGTTTTGGATATTAATAAAATTAGGTGGGATTTCGATTAATTGTACCTCATCATCATCATATGTTGAGTCAAGATTCTGCATAGCTTCCTTAGCTTTGATAAGCTTGGTCACCTTGCAAACATTAGCATGCTCCTCCTCGGATTCTGATTCATCCGTCAAATTGAACCAAGTATCATCAACCGATTTCAGCTCTCCCCCAGTTTCCATAACCTTTTCCATCAACATTTTCTTCTTGTAGTAAGTTGTATTCTTCTTCTTTGGCATTTTACAATCATGAGAGAAATGGCTAGCTTTGCCACAATTGAAATATATGGAATATTCCTTCTTGGAATCATCAGATTGTTGAGGTTGAGGTTGAGGTTTCTTGTAGTAAGAAGAAGATGATGAATTCTAGCGTTGGTTGGTTAATTTGCCTTTGAACTTGTACTTGCTCAAAGCTTTGGTGAACATTGCAGCCATCTTGACTAATTCACGGTGAGATTAATCAACATCCGAAAGATCAATTTCTTTAGAATAAGGTGATTCTTCAACAAGCAGTTTCTTTGATAAGCTTTTGGAAGTGGTGAAGGATTTGTTCATCTTCTTAGCAATGAGAGCAAGTGGATCACCCGGAGAAGACTCATTCCTTTCCACTTGAAGGGTAGACAGAGCTGGTTGATAATGCATAAGAACCCCAACAAGCTCATGAATGTTAAGCGTGACAATCTTCTTGGTGGATTGAATTATGGTTCCATAAGGAGTCCAATCAGAATTAAGCTTTTTGAGAAACTTCATGTTGATCTTAGAATTCACCTTTATGATCTTGCACTTTTTCAACTCATTCAGAACACCATTGAAACGTCTGTAGGTATCCTTGAGTAATTCTCCAGGTTCTTGCTTAAAATCTTCATAACGTCCCAGGGCCTTATTTAGCTTAGTAACACTGTTCATGTCATAACCTTCATGTTGTCTCCTGATCTCATCCCATATGTCTTTAGCAGATATATTGCTATCAACATTCTCAAATAGTTCATAAGGAATAGCTTGCATGATGATATTCTTGGCTTCCATATTACCCTGAGCACGCTCACCTCTCTCACCAGAGAGTTCATAGATTGGAATTGGTAAACCGATTTCTGGATGAAATTCAGAAATTGGTCCATCTCTTAAAGAAGCCCAAATGAATTTTGCTTTCTCACCATTGTAATCTATGTACTGAGTGATACGATGTAGCCACTGGTAATACTTGCCAACAAACAAGACAGGAGGTCTGGAACCAGATCCAATGATTAAGCTATCTTGAGTAGACATCTTGATAAAAATAGAGGTAGATTCGGTCGGAATCGGTAGATCACAAAAACCAAGATTCAATATCAAAAATATAATAGAATGTCATATTCGGTTTCGGTACTGTAGCAGAATTGAGTTCGGTATCTGGTTAGGTACTATAGCAGATTCGTGTTTGGTATCTGGTTTGGTATATCAGATTCTGTATCAGAAACCAATAAAAGTGATAAGTATCTCACACAGATTTGGTAAGTACATAACTTGAAGCCGTAGAACACTTAAATACCAATATATCAAGTATATTTGAGATTTGATTTTGGTATCTGGTTCGATAACCAGATTCTGTAAAATTTACACACAAATGAATCAAATCCAATGCTTAACACTTTGAATCATATTCGGTAACCTCACTGCACAAGGAAACAAGTTAGTAACAAGTATAATATCAAGTATACCGAATCTGAATATACCGAATGTCAACTGTAGCAGTTGACAAACCGAGTCTAAGTATGAAACTTAGAAATACGATCGCTTCCTTGCTCAACCACTCGAACTAGCTGCGTTTGATCAAACCGAATGTGATTGAACCACAAACAAACTACAATCTGCAACACTTTAAGAGAATTTCTGACTTGAAGCAGACTCGGTATGGCAATTGATATACCGAATGAGGGTCAAAACATCAATAATTGATGAATTGATGAAATTGAACTGTCAAAATGATGAATAAACACCTCACGAATACAACTGAATCCACTAATTTTCAGTTGAACATAGAAACAAGCTGAAATTGATCAAACTAGAGAGTTTTAGCCACAAACTCTAAAATTAAGCTTGAATCTTCATAATCGTTGTTGTAAAGCTGTAATGGTGATTGAAACACTTTATAATACACCAAATTAACCTTCACTGATCTTCTCACACTAATCTGAATGTCAGATTATCAAATTCAATGATACCGAATATGATTCAATCTAACCGAGTATGTTCATATTTGTAATCTCCAATCTCTGGATCGATATAGTAATGTAATATCACTCCCTGGAAGCTTTGATACCAAATGATAGGTCTAGTCATGGTGAAAATTGAAGAAATGAATGTTAGAATGAGACTCGGTATGAAAAAGAGCAGATTCGTTATTAGAGAGTTTCGGTAAGTTTACATTCCATAGCTTCTTAAACTCAATTACAATGCAATGGCAATCTAATTAGGACTACTTAGGTTCCTTATTTTGTCCTCTTTTAAGGAACCATCTATTTAACTTATTTCACATTAACACTATATACCTTTTGGGGTCCTAACATGTGGTCTAAATTTTTGGTTACTATTGATAAACCTATGAACTTCACCAACATTTTGGTAGACACTTTTAAGCATATTTTGTCTCAAGTTACTGCTAGGTTTTGTGCTACTTGGTGACTTGATTGCTGCCTACTTGGACTCCTCATTTTAGCATATTTACTTTGCATTAAACATTTAGATTACATTTTGGATTATGATGTAAACAATTATTTATTTCGCTGCAATTGTAACGACCCGTCCTTATCCCCCTGGACGAAATCATCAACATTTGGTTCCATTGCGATGATCGACTCCAAGTAATGTCCTTAAAATGAGCAAATGCACAGCGGAAGACTTAATTTGTACCTGAGAATAACATGCTTTAAAATGTCAACATAAAGTTGGTGAGACATATAGGTTTGATGCTAGCAGCGTTATAACTATGGACCACAAGATTTCATATGTAAACATTTTAATAAAAATATTCTAAGTGGTTGAGCACTTGGTAACCATACTTAACATTTAATCACGTCGCATACTCCCTTTATTATGAAATCTTACTACACTGTACCAAGTGTAGTCACAAAACGAAGTACTGTGCAACCGTTGAATACTGGTCGTCCAGTCCGGTTGGGGTTGTCAAGCCCGATAGATCTATCAACAGGATTCGCGTTTACAATACCGCTGTAAATAGTAGTTACCAAGCTACAGGGAAGTATGCCAGTGGTACAACTCAACGTAGAATATATTTTTCAGTTACTTGTGTCCATAACGTAAAACATAAAATACATGTATTCTCATCCCGAAATACTTAGAGTTTAAAAGTGGGACTATATACTCACCATACTGTATTTTGTAGTAAAAATACATATAACATCATTGATCAAGTTTAAGGTTGGCCTCGGATTCACGAACCTATATCATTCGTATATATATATATATTAATACACGTAATTGTAATCGAACATATATATAATATATCCTAATTTATTTTATATGTATTTAATTTGTATATATTTAAAATAATTAATATTAATGCATATAAATATCTTAATATGTATATTAGTATTTTTATCAATAATTTGTTATTTGTAATATTTATAAAAATGATGTTGTTATGTTTAGTATATAATTATATGTAATATAAATATAATATTTATTTGTTATAAAACTAATAACAAAAATAATAATTGAATTAATAATGATAGTTAAAATAAAAATGATAATAATAATGATAGTTTTTAATAATATTGTAAATTAATGATAATAATATTAAAAATAATAATATTTTTTTAAAAAAAACATTTCAATAATAAAAATATTAATAATAATAATAATAGTAATATTAATAATGATAATAATAATAATAATAATAATAATAATAATAATAATAATAATAATAATAATAATAATAATAATAATAATAAAACTGAAATCTACCTTAGAAAGCTCCTTTTAAAAATAAAATGCACAAATCAGGGCTCGAACCCGCGACCTCCCGCTCAACACAAAATACTCCTAACCACTCCTCTGTCCGAATTTATTTGTTATAATATCGACTTCAATTTTTTTTATCAAGCATTGTCCTCGTTATTAAATCTCTCGGTCCAGTTACAGAAACGAAACACGGCCCAACAGCAGATATAAGCTGGACCTCGGCCCAACATGTTGCTCCAGTCCAATAGCAGGTTGATTGTTAAATAAAAAAAAACTGCTGAAAGCTAGGATTGAACTCCAGACCTCTAGATAACTCAGCAACACCCTAGACCATCCATCTGCCTTCTATTTTCTTGAATCAACTCCTAATTTATTTCTATATGGCCGGATTAACAGCAGCCTGCTTGAATTTCGGGTCACATCCCAACAAAATATCTTCGGCACAAACAGCAAATTAATTCTTCGACCTAAAGATTAGCCCATGAGATCGATATCCTAATTCCATTCTGGAATTCCACCGACGGCTATTATTATGGATAGGTTTTAAAAAACAATTCGGTACACACAAAGGGACAAACACCACAAGTGGTTTACAGCCTATCGTTTATTAATATTATCTCTTTTTTTTATATAATATCATTATCATGTATCATCACAGCCACTCACCATCATTATTTATCATCATCGTTAACAGAAAATATTTATAGAAACAGACGGGGATGGTTACAACCTGTATCGAATGAGGGTGAACAAAGTAGAGGAAAAGAAAGAAGAATAAATATATGATACGGTGGTATTGCAGTAATCATATCAGGCTCTTGATGGTGGTCGTGATATGATTTTCACAACACCAAAACCAAAACAGGTTGTAGCTATAGCGACAAACAGGAGGAAATAAAAAAAATTATAGTAGCGGTGATGATTATGTTGGGTTTTAGACCTTCGAACAACAAAACAGAAACAGATGGAAACAAATACATGATTTGTTGGATAAGCTGTAAAGCAGTAGTAATTATGTTGGTTGAGGGGCGGTTGTATGGTGGTGAAACAGAAGCAAACGGCGGCGGTATCATGATGGTTTAATGGTGACGGTTTTGTAGGGATTCAAGGTGTGAAGTGGTGGCGATGAGGTTTAAGAGAGAGGAGAGAGAGACGTAAAGAGAGAAAGATGGCAGTTTATGGTTGTGGTGGTTCAAAGTGGTGGTTGATTCAAAGAAGAGAGACATGAGGTGATCGATTCTAATGAACGGGGTGAATTGGTGAATCGTGGTTGTCATGGTTATGATGGGTTCGATCATAAACCGAAATAGAAGCTAGGATACACAAGGTAGTTTACTATGGTGATTATGGTGGTTTGATGATGGGTGGTCGATGTGGTTGTTCATGGTGGTCATTAGGGTGGCTCGATTTGTGATGATGGTTCTAGACCGAAGACAAATGATTAAGTGGGTGTTTAGTGGTGGGTATAAGATAGTTCATAATTTTTAGGAAAGTAGTCAAACAATGATTTGGATACCATGTTTTGTGGGTTTGATCGAGCCTATATATAATGATATATGTATATGTAAGACATGTATATGTGTATATATAAAAAGATAGATGATGGATAAAAACATCACGGGACAAGAACAAATAAGAATCACAGGACAAATAGTAACACAATTAAATAGCTAAGTAGAGGTTTGTCCTATTAAGAGTGTTATATCGTGTCTATTGCTAAACAGGTAACGTATAAAGTTGTTGCTAAAAACTCTAAATTTTTAGATTAAATATATTTAATTATTTCACTCATTACCTGTTTAAAACCTGATCAAAAAGGGTTCAATAATTATTTATATATATATATTTACACACAATCTATGTATAATTAATTGTTCGTGAATCGTCAGGCTTGGTCAAAGGGTAACTAATTATCCGAATGTGGATTTCAAACTTTCTAGACTCAACATTTCAGATTTTGCTTATCGTGTCGGAAACATATAGAGTTTAAGGTTTAAATTTGGTCGGAAATTTCCGGGTCGTTACAGTACCCACCCGTTAAAGAAATTTCGTCCCCGAAATTTAGTAGAGGTTGTCATAGAAACAATAGGAATGTTTTCATGACAAATATGAGGTATTAATGGAGTTTTATCAGTATTGAAAGATATAGATAAAATAATTCGATCATGTGAAGCGCACGAGTGAAGCTATCACAAAAGAGTGAAACGAGAAAGGCAAATTTCATCATAACTTTTGACTAGTCATAGTTGAATTTTTGGAGAATAAGGTTTGTCTTAACTTTTGACATTGTGTCGATTGAATTCCGGAATTCAAGGGATTTAAAAGAAAATCTTGGAAATCTATAGGATATGATTCCTCAGAATTTATGGAAAATTAAGATCCTCTTTAATTTAATGCGATTATCTGTCTCGATTGCTTTGTCTGGTATCTTCTCTATAAATGAACTTCTTTCGTTCCATTATTTTCATCACTCCAATTCTTTCTTTCTCGGTCCATACTTTCAAACGATTATGAAAATGCTTAATCCAGTTCTGATCCTTGTCCTCATCCTTACTATCGCAACATTCATTCTCCTTTTTCAACTTCCACCAGAGGAATCTACTTTCTTTTACTTCGCCTTTGGGGTTATAGTGTTTTTAATTCTTCCGTGTCTTTATGTTGCGATAAACGTTGACATACAAGGTTTGTAATTTATGCGTTGTTATCGGGCTTTATATTCTCCCTTATATTTCGAGGCTCTATGCTTTTGTTTTCTCTTCCCGGCTTCTAGTCAAGCGAATAATGGTCCAGAATTCGTAGATATAGAATTTCGAATGATTATAATGTTCTAAGCAGGAAGGAACGTGATAGCACGATTTGATTTTCAAATTTATCAAAATTACTGAAGATAGAACTGTCAAGAATATATTCTTCTTGATATGTTCGGAGGTTATGTAGAATGAAAGAGTTAGGTTACATGACACATGATGATGGTATAATCTACTGTGAAACATCATCATGTTTCATTAGAAACTCAGCATGACTTACTGTGATATAATCACGTTGGCCGAGCGTCATTATATTATACTAACTCATGCTTCAATTCCCAACACTTCTCCACAATTCATTCATAATTTATACTTAGATTTTACAGAGTTTCCCATATAATGAAATACAGAAAACACGAAGAGGTAGATAATTTCGGACAAGAATATTTATGAAAATATCCTCTGAAATATCGAAGATATTTTTGATGATATTTTAGAGTTTCTAAGTTCGAAGCTTGATGAAGAAAAATTTTTCCGCAAGATTTTAACGTGGGCTCGGAGCAAAATATTTTCTAAAGATTTCATCGGATCCAGATTTTCCTGGATTTTATAGAGTTTGGTCCTTGTATTTGTTCTTTGTTTCCTTCATGGTTAGCTAAATCTCTTTTTTTTTTTTTCAGTACCAAATTTTCTATCGAGCGTTCCCAACACTCCATTCTTTATCATTAAACTCTTGACCATTTAGGCCATCTATAATTTCACTGTTTCCTCTGCATTTAATGCAGCCGTATCTGAATCATCGGTTATCAATCCGAGGTGATTTCAAGAGAATTGTGTTTTTAGATGATTAAACGCTGATGGTAATATGGTGAAATATGAAAGGTTCCCCAGTATCAATAAAGAGTACGCATATATATCAAGGTTATAATAAGGTTGTTTCGGATGAAAAGTCGGAATTGACTTGCTGGAGCTGTGACAAATTTGGCTAATTTGAAGAAGAATTGCAAAGTTATTTTGGATAATAATAACACTAAAGAAATTAACACAGCTATGTGTTAAACGTTTATTCAGTTTCCGAGGGTTTTTCAGGTGTATAACTATATGCATCAACCTTTTCTTCCGTAGATGAAATGCGGCTGGTTCATCCTCTCGATCGAGGTGTTTTCAAGAATCATGAAAGATTTGAACGCAGATTGTAATCGTCAAGATACAAATGAGGTTTAAAATGAGATCAAGTGGCAAACTTGAAGAAATGTTTAGTTTCATATGTTACAATCAATATTTTAATTCATTTTAATTGTCCAATATTATTTGCCCACAGTCTATAGTCCACATTTAACAGTCCAATAGTTCGTACATAGTTTAATATATAACATTCGAATTAATTAATACTTATCGTGACCCGTGTACATGTCTCAGACTCGATCACAACTCAAAGTATATATATTATTTGAGAATCAACCTCAACCCTGTATAGCTAACTCCCGCATTACTGCATATAGAGTGTCTATGGTTATTCCAAATAATATATATAGATGCGTCGATATGATATGTCAAAACCTTGTATACGTGTCCCGATATTTAAAGTGCGTAAAATAAATAACAGAAATTAAATGACGATAAATTAAATGCGTAAAGTAAATAACAGAAATTAAATGACGATAAATAAAATTGCGATAATTAAATTGCGATAAATAAAATGTAATCAGTTAGCTAGGAACAGTTAGCTGGAACACTTAGCGTAGATTCTTAACAAAATTTCAGTTAGTTAATTCGTTTGTTTCTAACAAATTTTATTTTGTCCAATGTTTTCTTCATTATGCCACTTGTTGGATTCTGATAGGTCAAAATCCAAATATGAAATTGAACGAAAATGGATTCTGTGGTGAACGGATACGTATATCGATGGATAAAAGTAGGATAGTGACTGACTGTTGAATCAGAGTCGAAGAATGTACCGTGTAGCTGATTAATGTGAAATCTAAATATTCCTCGGGTATTACCTACTCGTTAAAATATTTTCACCATTAACAGTTTGTACAAAAGAATTTTAATTACAATCTTTATGAAAATATACTTGCATATATATTTTCTTCAGATGTAATCATGGATTTAATGAGTCAATAAGATATTAAACTCATTTGATTTACCGTTAATACTAGATTACATAATCTCTAAAACTTTAGAAATTACATAATCGCCATGTCGAGCGAAGATAATCGATGTAGAACGATTCGTAGAACGATGATTATACTCGAGGTACAGAATGAAATGTCGAAGCTGGTGACGCGAATGTTGTTCTTGGTGGTACTAGTGCTGTTGGTGCTGAGGCTGGTGATGTTACTGGTGTTGATGATACTGCTAGTGCTTGCAAATTGTGTACCGTGCTCTCTAAAGTTAACACTCGAGCTCGAAGTTCTTTAACTTCTTCTACTAACCCTGGTTGGTTATCAGTGTGAGGTAGAGGTCGGATATCTTCTCTAGTTCCGTTAATGGTAGCCTCAAGACGAAAAATTCTTGCAAAAAGGGTATAAACGGTGTTGCAAACAGGTTCGCCGATGAGCGGGTCGAGCACTCCGACGTTAGGTGGTAAGTTCGGCTCGTGATATGGAGTACCTTCTTCATTTCTCCATAGGGTAAGTATTTCGCGAACCCATCCCCACTTTCTAAAGAAATCACGGTAGTTGATCGGTTGGTGCGCTCCCGTCACGCTATCTTCGGAGTCAGAAGAACTTGGTCGATTCGTAGAGGCCATCGTACGCGATCACAGAAAAGATTTTTGATATGAAAAGCTTTGTGACAGCAAATGATAGTTGGGTGGTATTCTTAATGCATAATATGCCTAGATATATATAGTACCAGGATCCCTTAAATTACGGAGAAATTTACGGAAGATATCAGGTAAAGTTTACCGTAATAGATACGCTAAGATATAAATTTGTCTATACACTATCTATGCAATAAAGGCAATAAGGCGTGTCTAGACTTAGGAATGATACGCAGATAATTTTACACTAGGTATGATAAACAATACATATAATATGCAGCTAAGGTCGAAGTCCAGACTCGCTAATGCATCCTAACAACTATCAGTTAGACACACTAATGCAAGACCTGGTTCGCTAGGACCAACGCTCTGATACCACCTGTAATGACCCGTCCTTATCCCCCTGGACAAAATCATCAACATTTGGTTCCATTGCGATGATCGACTCCAAGTAATGTCCTTAACATGAGCAAATGCATAGCGGAAGACTTAATTTGTACCTGAGAATAACATGCTTTAAAATGTCAACATAAAGTTGGTGAGACATATAGGTTTGATGCTAGCAGCGTTATAACTATGGACCACAAGATTTCATATGTAAACATTTTAATAAAAATATTCTAAGTGGTTGAGCACTTGGTAACCATACTTAACATTTAATCACGTCGCATACTCCCTTTATTATGAAATCTTACTACACTGTACCAAGTGTAGTCACGAAACGAAGTACTGTGCAACCGTTGAATACTGGTCGTCCAGTCCGGTTGGGGTTGTCAGGCCCAATAGATCTATCAACAGGATTCGCGTTTACAATACCGCTGTAAATAGCAGTTACCAAGCTACAGGGAAGTATGCCAGTGGTACAACTCAACGTAGAATATATTTTTCAGTTACTTGTGTCCATAACGTAAAACATAAAATACATGTATTCTCATCCCGAAATACTTAGAGTTTAAAAGTGGGACTATATACTCACCATACTGTATTTTGTAGTAAAAATACATATAACATCATTGATCAAGTTTAAGGTTGGCCTCGGATTCACGAACCTATATCATTCATATATATATATATATATATATTAATACACGTAATTGTAATCGAACATATATATAATATATCCTAATTTATTTTATATGTATTTAATTTGTATATATTTAAAATAATTAATATTAATGCATATAAATATCTTAATATGTATATTAGTATTTTTATCAATAATTTGTTATTTGTAATATTTATAAAAATGATGTTGTTATGTTTAGTATATAATTATATGTAATATAAATATAATATTTATTTGTTATAAAACTAATAACAAAAATAATAATTAAATTAATAATGATAGTTAAAATAAAAATGATAATAATAATGATAGTTTTTAATAATATTGTAAATTAATGATAATAATATTAAAAATAATAATATTTTAAAAAAAAAAAATTTCAATAATAAAAATATTAATAATAATAATAATAGTAATATTAATAATGATAATAATAATAATAATAATAATAATAATAATAATAATAATAATAATAATAATAATAATAATAATAATAATAATAATAATAAAACTGAAATCTACCTTAGAAAGCTCCTTTTAAAAATAAAATGCACAAATCAGGGCTCGAACCCGCGACCTCCCGCTCAACACAAAATACTCCTAACCACTCCTCTGTCCGAATTTATTTGTTATAATATCGACTTCAATTTTTTTTATCAAGTATTGTCCTCGTTATTAAATCTCTCGGTCCAGTTACAGAAACGAAACACGGCCCAACAGCAGATATAAGCTGGACCTCGGCCCAACATGTTGCTCCAGTCCAATAGCAGGTTGATTGTTAAATAAAAAAAAACTGCTGAAAGCTAGGATTGAACTCCAGACCTCTAGATAACTCAGCAACACCCTAGACCGTCCATCTGCCTTCTATTTTCTTGAATCAACTCCTAATTTATTTCTATATGGCCGGATTAACAGCAGCCTGCTTGAATTTCGGGTCACATCCCAACAAAATATCTTCGGCACAAACAGCAAATTAATTCTTCGACCTAAAGATTAGCCCATGAGATCGATATCCTAATTCCATTCTGGAAGTCCACCGACGGCTATTATTATGGATAGGTTTTAAAAAACAATTCGGTACACACAAAGGGACAAACACCACAAGTGGTTTACAGCCTATCGTTTATTAATATTATCTCTTTTTTTTATATATAATATCATTATCATGTGTCATCACAGCCACTCACCATCATTATTTATCATCATCGTTAACAGAAAATATTTATAGAAACAGACGGGGATGGTTACAACATGTATCGAATGAGGGTGAACAAAGTAGAGGAAAAGAAAGAAGAATAAATATATGATACGGTGGTATTGCAGTAATCGTATCAGGCTCTTGATGGTGGTCGTGATATGATTTTCACAACACCAAAACCAAAACAGGTTGTAGCTATAGCGACAAACAGGAGGAAATAAAAAAAATTATAGTAGCGGTGATGATTATGTTGGGTTTTAGACCTTCGAACAACAAAACAGAAATAGATGGAAACAAATACATGATTTGTTGGATAAGCTGTAAAGCAGTAGTAATTATGTTGGTTGAGGGGCAGTTGTATGGTGGTGAAACAGAAGCAAACGGCGGCGGTATCATGATGGTTTAATGGTGACGGTTTTGTAGGGATTCAAGGTGTGAAGTGGTGGCGATGAGGTTTAAGAGAGAGGAGAGAGAGATGTAAAGAGAGAAAGATGGCGGTTTATGGTTGTGGTGGTTCAAAGTGGTGGTTGATTCAAAGAAGAGAGACATGAGGTGATCGATTCTAATGAACGGGGTGAATTGGTGAATCGTGGTTGTCATGGTGATGATGGGTTCGATCATAAACCGAAATAGAAGCTAGGATACACAAGGTAGTTTACTATGGTGATTATGGTGGTTTGATGATGGGTGGTCGATGTGGTTGTTCATGGTGGTCATTAGGGTGGCTCGATTTGTGATGATGGTTCTAGACCGAAGACAAATGATTAAGTGGGTGTTTAGTGGTGGGTATAAGATAGTTCATAATTTTTAGGAAAGTAGTCAAACAATGATTTGGATACCATGTTTTGTGGGTTTGATCGAGCCTATATATAATGATATATGTATATGTAAGACATGTATATGTGTATATATAAAAAGATAGATGATGGATAAAAACATCACGGGACAAGAACAAATAAGAATCACAGGATAAATAGTAACACAATTAAATAGCTAAGTAGAGGTTTGTCCTATTAAGAGTGTTATATCGTGTCTATTGCTAAACAGGTAACGTATAAAGTTGTTCCTAAAAACTCTAAATTTTTAGATTAAATATATTTAATTATTTCACTCATTACCTGTTTAAAACCTGATCAAAAAGAGTTCAATAATTATTTATATATATATATTTACACACAATCTATGTATAATTAATTGTTCGTGAATCGTCAGGCTTGGTCAAAGGGTAACTAATTATCCGAATGTGGATTTCAAACTTTCTAGACTCAACATTTCAGATTTTGCTTATCGTGTCGGAAACATATAGAGTTTAAGGTTTAAATTTGGTCGGAAATTTCCGGGTCGTTACAGCAATACAATTTATATTTTTTTAAAACGTCTCATTTAGAGTCGTTCTCATTTATTACACTTGTGTTATGGTATTTTTAGTCACATTACAGTCGATTCACTTCAACATTCTAAAAATCCTTACAATCTCTCTTGGAACTCAACTCGACATGAGTACTGCTTATCACCCGCAAACCGATGGTCAAAGTGAAAAAATCATTCAAACGTTGGAATATATGCTTCGTGCTTGTGTTATCGACTTCGAAAAAGGTTGGGATAGACAATTTCCATTAGCTGAATTCTCCTACAACTAAAGTTACCACACAAGTATTAAGGCTGCACCTTTTGAGGCCTTATACGAACGAAAATGTAGATCCTCACTGTGTTGGGATGAATTAGAGGACAGACAGTTAACTGGTCCTGAAATCATACACAAAACTACGGAAAAGATCGTTCAGATTAAGAAACGACTGGATACTGCCCGTAGCCGATAGAAAAGCTATGCTGATAATCGTCGGAAACCTTTAGAATTTCAAGTCGATGATAATGTCATGTTAAAAGTATCCCCTTGAAAGGATGTCATTTGTTTTGGTAAAAGAAGTAAATTAAGTCCGCGTTTTGTTGGACCTTTCATGATTACTGAGAGAATTAGTCGCTTTGCTTATCGATTAGAACTGCATGCTGAGCTTAGTAGTGTACACGAAGTATTTCACGTCTTGAATCTGAAAAAGTGTCTTGCTGATGATACACTTGTTATTCCTTTAGATGATCTCCGCATTGATGATAAAATGCACTTCTTTGAATAACCTGTGGAAGTTATGGATCGTGAGGTTAAACACTTGAAACAAAGCAATATTCCTATTGTTAAGATCCGTTGGAATTCACGACGAGGCCCCGAGTATACCTAGGAACGTAAAGACCAAATAAAATAGAAATATCCCGATCTCTTCTCAACCGCTGATGCATCCAAGAAGTCTACCTAAAACATCGGGACGAAGTTTTCACTAACGAGGAGGTACTATAACAACCCTCATTTTTTCACTTCTGAAATGACTAGATTGCCCCTAGGGTTTTTTGCATGGTTATGTGTAATAATTTGGTAGTGTTGTTATCCGAACATAATTAATATATGATTATAATCTATATTTAAGTTATAAAATAACTTATAAATATAATATTCCTACTAATATATTATACTAATCTAATATTAATACACTTAAAACTTATATAGTTACATTATTAATATATATTAAAGCAACCTTAATTAAACTATTAGTATATTATTATACTTATAAGTATATGAATTATACTATTATACAAGCAACTTATTAAGGTGTTGATTTCCTATGCACACGCAACAAGTGAAGCTATAATCATAACGATAACGTATGACTTATACAAAGCATGGTTATGTGTATTAATTATTAGGATTGTTATCCGAACGTAATTAATATATGATTATAATCTATATTTAAGTTATAAAATACCTTATAAATATAATATACCTACTAATATATTATACTAATCTAATATTAATAAACCTAAAACTTATATAGTTACATTATTAATATATATTAAAGCAACCTTAATTAAACTATTATTACATTATTATACTTAAAAGTATATGAATTATACTATTATACAAGCAACTTATTAATGTGTTGTATTCCTATACACACGCAACAAGTGAAAGCTATAATCATAGCGATAACATATAGCTTATACAAACTTCACCGCTACTTACGGTTGAGTGGACGATGTCTAGGTTGCCATAATGGGAATAAAGTTTTAGATTAAACGGAAGGTTGTAGACTTATAGTCCAACTGAAAGTTTCTAACCCCCGGTTACATCTGGTCATCCCTTGGCATACTTCATAGCACCGAGGTTTGGGCAAAGTTGTATAACATCTAAACATGATTATGGTGGACACGCAAACATGTTTAATAAAATCATATGATCAATTATGAACTTTCTACTTGTTGGTTGGACAAACTAATAACCTAACTTTTATCTCTAGGTTGAGATCCCGGTCATCTACTTGCTTTCATTTCATTAATAGAATAACTTCATCGTGCTATTTAAGGTGAACTTCATAGCCCCACTTTTTGCTATTTCATAACTGTTTTACAACTTGGGGTGAGATACATGCTTTTAAACTGCTTTACACTTTAGAAACAAGTACTCAAACTTATATGCTATTACATGCTTTGATTCATGCTAAATCACTACCATGATATCGTTAGTTGCTACGTATAAATGAAAGCTTAATTATTGTGAGTATGCCTATTTAGCGTAAAGTCTCTATTCATTTGAACGCTGATCTTTGGATACATAATAATGATTTAACGACACGAACGGTGATCATATACATAGCATTGTATGTGTATATTTTATTTTCTAAAAGCTAAGGACAGAACTACGCGGATTATAAGACACAGTTATGCAATATTAGCTGAAAATAAATACTGCGGTTATGTATTCGCTGAAATACTAAACTGCGGTTTGATCCGCTGACTTTCCGCGGAGAGCCGAGCATCTCGCCGACCGCAGATATCACGGATACTATAAATAGGGAGCTTGGCCTCTCATTTATGGGTTGTTGATTCTCTGCCATTTGCCTAAGCCGTTGTAGATTTCACTTGTGACTTTGCCCAAGGACTTCTTACATTGAGTTAAGGTGAATCATGCTAATCGATAACGAAGACCGGGTCGGGGTGGTTGATCACTTGATAGTTAAAGTGAAAAACGATCATCGGGGCCCAAAATAATCATCGAACATCCCATCCTCCATTATAATGTTATTGCACTCAATCCGTAATTAAGCAACATCATTAATTAAGGATTGATCAATTGGCGCCATCCGTGGGACACGTTTTACGAATTAAACTAAAAATTTTTGTTTTACGCTGTTAAACAATTAATTAGGCGGTTTAATTTCAATCGTGTTTTTGTTGCGATGATTTGCAGGTGCGTGTTTTCAAATTGGCAGTAAATAATGAATAACATTGGCGATAATAGTGATAACATGGCGACTATGCGAATGAATGTCCAAAAAAGAGGAAAGAAGCGAAAATCTGCCAAAATGTATCATAATTGGCAATCAGCGCCAATTAGCTTTCCAAAAATGCAGAGCGACGATTTTTCTGAAATGCCGATAATAGTATTGTGTAAAATTGTGGACGCTAATATCACAGTGATGAATGTTCATGTTGATAATGGTAGTAGCGTTGATATTATTTACGAACAATGTTTCGCTCAGTTGCCAGAGGATATTAAAGCAAATCTATAAACGACTGCGGTTTCGCTAACCGGTTTTGCAGGAGAATTTTAGCTACCAATCGGTGTCTTGTCGCTGAACATCGAGCTAGCAGATGTAAATGATAATGCTTTAGCGCGACAAGCACGGCTAGATTTCTATGTTATGCGAGCTTCTTCTCGCTATAACATGTTGCTAGGAAGGACCGCTATAAGCAAATTTGGAATTGTACCGTCCACAATTCATGGCATGATTAAATTTCCAACATATAAAGGAATCGCCGCAATATGTTCAGTGAGCATAGTGCCTATTTGCGCGGCTGTCAATGTAAAAACCGCAGGTCAGAAACCTGAGGATACTGCGGATAAGGAGGATAGCATGGAAATAGTTAATCCTGCATATCCAGAACAGAAAATCAAAGTAGGTCGCAATCTTAGTACGGATACTCGAAAGCAAATTGTGCAATTACTTGATGAATATATGCATGTTTTTGCATGGTGCGAAAATGATATGACCGGTGTTCCACGTCACATTCGGAACACAAGCTAAATGTAAATCCAGCTCTAAAACCAGTAGTGCAAAAGCGAAGGGGTATGGCCCCAGATCGCGTCAAATGGTTGAGCGAAGAAGTCACAAAATTAGTCCGAGCTGGAATTTTGCGCGAAGTACAATATTAGTCATGGATCGCGAATCCAGTATTGTTGAAAAAACCAGATAATTCCTGGCGAATGTGTATTGACTACAAAGATCTGAATAAAGCGTGCACCAAAGATAATTATCCGCTGCCAGAAATTGATTTAAAGGTGGAATCTTTGCATGCATTTCCATATAAATGTTTTCTGGATGCGGCAAGAGGTTATCATCAAATCCCTATGGCGCAAGAGGACGCAGATAAAACCGCGTTTCACACAGGCAAAGGCATATATTGTTATATAATGATGCCTTTTAGACTAATAAATGCGGGTGCGACAGATCAGCGCTTGATTGACACCGCGTTTGATAAGAAAATAGGGCGTAATCTTGAGGCCTATGTCGATGATTTAGTCATCAAAAGTACAACGCAAGAGCGAATCGTTGAAGATATGCGCGAAATATTTGATAAACTGCGTGAGATAAACATGAAGCTCAATCCGCTGAAATGCAGTTTCGGTGAAACTGAAGGAAAGTTTTTAGGATATCTTGTTACGGAACAAGGTATTCAAGCAAATCCAAAAAAGATCGTGGCTATCGAAAATATGACCGCGCCAAAGACGGTTAAGGAAGTGCAAAGTTTAACAGGCAAATTGGCCGCCCTAACGCGTTTTTTGTCTAAAGCTGCTGAGTGACAATTGCCATTTTTCAAAACTTTAAAAGGTTGCTTGAAGCAGAAGAATTTTGTTTGGACCGCTGAAGCAGATTCTGCGTTTCAAGAGATGAAAAACCTGTTGAAAACTTTGCCTACACTAACAGTGCCAATTCATGGTGAAATTCTCTATCTATATATTTCAGTAGAAAATGAAGCGTTTGGCTCAGTCTTGATAGCGGAAAGGAACAAAATACCAAAGCCAGTGTATTTTGTTAGCAAAGCTCTTACGGGAAGCGAAATAAACTATGCGCCGATCGAAAAGTTTGTATATGCGCTCATTTTAACAACGCGAAGGCTACGTAGATATTTTCAGGGGCATCCAGTGCATGTGCTAACCAATCTGCCAATCAGGCAAGTCTTAACAAAACCGGAGATTTCTGGTAGACTCGCATTATGGGCAGTGGAGTTGGGTGCCTATCAAATATCCTACTTTCCTCGAAGTGCGGAAAAAGGTCAAGTTATGGCAGATTATCTCGCAGAGCTGTTTGGAGAGTTGGAAGTAATTAATGTAATGTTCCGTTCTTATTGATTAAAAACGTTCCATATTAATTGATTTCGTTGCGAGGTTTTGACCTCTATATGAGACGTTTTTCAAAGACTGCATTCATTTTTAAAACAAACCATAACCTTTATTTCATAAATAAAGGTTTAAAAAGCTTTACTTAGATTATCAAATAATGATAATCTAAAATATCCTGTTTACACACGACCATTACAGAATTGTTTACAATACAAATATGTTACATCGAAATCAGTTTCTTGAATGCAGTTTTTACACAATATCATACAAACATGGACTCTAAATCTTGTCCTTATTTTAGTATGCAACAGCGGAAGCTCTTAGTATTCACCTGAGAATAAACATGCTTTAAATGTCAACAAAAATGTTGGTGAGTTATAGGTTTAACCTATATATATCAAATCGTAACAATAGACCACAAGATTTCATATTTCAATACACATCCCATACATAGAGATAAAAATCATTCATATGGTGAACACCTGGTAACCGACATTAACAAGATGCATATATATAAGAATATCCCCATCATTCCGGGATACCCTTCGGATATGATATAAATTTCGAAGTACTAAAGCATCCGGTACTTTGGATGGGGTTTGTTAGGCCCAATAGATCTATCTTTAGGATTCGCGTCAATTAGGGTGTCTGTTCCCTAATTCTTAGATTACCAGACTTAATAAAAAGGGGCATATTCGATTTCGATAATTCAACCATAGAATGTAGTTTCACGTACTTGTGTCTATTTTGTAAATCATTTATAAAACCTGCATGTATTCTCATCCCAAAAATATTAGATTTTAAAAGTGGGACTATAACTCACTTTCACAGATTTTTACTTCGTCGAGAAGTAAGACTTGGCCACTGTTGATTCACGAACCTATAACAATATATACATGTATATTAAAGTATGTTCAAAATATATTTACAACACTTTTAATATATTTTGATGTTTTAAGTTTATTAAGTCAGCTGTCCTCGTTAGTAACCTACAACTAGTTGTCCATAGTTAGATGTACAGAAATAAATCGATAAATATTATCTTGAATCAATCCACGACCCAGTGTATACGTATCTCAGTATTGATCACAACTCAAACTATATATATTTTGGAATCAACCTCAACCCTGTATAGCTAACTCCAACATTCACATATAGAGTGTCTATGGTTGTTCCGAAATATATATAGATGTGTCGACATGATAGGTCGAAACATTGTATATGTGTCTATGGTATCTCAATATTACATAATATACAATACAAATTGATTAAGTTATGGTTGGAATAGATTTTTTACCAATTTTCACATAGCTAAAATGAGAAAAATTATCCAATCTTGTTTTACCCATAACTTCTTCATTTTAAATCCGTTTTGAGTGAATCAAATTGCTATGGTTTCATATTGAACTCTATTTTATGAATCTAAATATAAAAGTATAGGTTTATAGTCAGAAAAATAAGTTACAAGTCGTTTTTGTAAAGGTAGTCATTTCAGTCGAAAGAACGACGTCTAGATGACCATTTTAGAAAACGTACTTCCACTTTGAGTTTAACCATAATTTTTGGATATAGTTTCATGTTCATAATAAAAATCATTTTCTCAGAATAACAACTTTTAAATCAAAGTTTATCATAGTTTTTAATTAACTAACCCAAAACAGCCCGCGGTGTTACTACGACGGCGTAAATCCGGTTTTACGGTGTTTTTCGTGTTTCCAGGTTTTAAATCATTAAGTTAGCATATCATATAGATATAGAACATGTGTGTAGTTAATTTTAAAAGTCAAGTTAGAAGGATTAACTTTTGTTTGCGAACAAGTTTAGAATTAACTAAACTATGTTCTAGTGATTACGAGTTTAAACCTTCGAATAAGATAGTTTTATATATATGAATCGAATGATGTTATTAACATCATTACTACCTCAAGTTTAGTAGGTAAACCTACTGGAAGTGACAAGAAATGATCTAGCTTCAAAGGATCTTGGATGGCTTGAAAGTTCTTGAAGTAGGATCATGACACAAAAACAAGTTCAAGTAAGATTTTTACTCGAATTAAGATAGTTTATAGTTATAGAAATTGAATCAAAGTTTGAATATGAATATTACCTTGAATAAGAAAGATAACCTACTGTATATAACAAAGGTTTCTTGATCTTAGATGATTACTTGGAATGGATTAGAAAGCTTGGAAGTAAATTAGTAAACTTGAAGGGATTTTTGAAGTGTTCTTGAAGTGTTCTTCCTATGATGATTATAGCTTGATTCTTGAAGTGATTTTTGATGAATATGATGATTAACTACTGGAAAAATACGTTCATAATAGTGTGTGTGTGTTGAGAGAGAATTAGAAAGAGAATTGGAAGTGAAATGGAGTGAATGATGAGTGGTAATTGGTGAGTGGTGAGTAGGGTTAAAAGGAGTTCTAGTTAGTTGACTAGCTCATGGTAGAAGTTAAAATTGATTAGTCATACATGACATAATCAAGAGTGGAATCCCATGCTAGTTCCTATTGGTATATACTCATAGTAAGTACGTTTTGAAGCTGTGTATAATACGGGTAAGAATACGACTAGAATTCTTGATGAAAGAAAAGAATGGAAAAGTAACTGTAACCATTTTCGTTAAGTATGAGTGTTTTGATATATGTCTTGAAGTCTTCCAAAAGTATTTTAATACATCTAAATACACAACATGTATATACATTTTAACTGAGTCGTTAAGTCATCGTTAGTCGTTACATGTAAGTGTTGTTTTGAAACCTTTAAGTTAACGATCTCAATTAATGTTGTTAACCCATTGTTTATTATATCTAATGAGATGTTAAATTATTATATTATCATGATATTATGATATATTAATATATCTTAATATGATATATATATATATACATTTAAATGTCGTTACAACGATAATCGTTACATATATGTCTCGTTTCGAAATCCTTAAGTTAGTAGTCTTGTTTATATGTATATAACTCATTGTTAATATACTTATGGAGATACTTAATTATCATAATCTCATGTTAACCATATGTATATCCATATATATATCGTCATGTCATTTTTACAAGTTTTAACGTTCGTGAATCGCCGGTCAACTTGGGTGGTCAATTGTCTATAAGAAACATATTTCAATTAATCAAGTCTTAACAAGTTTGATTGCTTAATATGTTGGAAACATTTAATCATGTAAATATCAATCTCAATTAATATATATAAACATGGAAAAGTTCGGGTCACTACAGTACCTACCCGTTAAATAAATTTCGTCCCGAAATTTTAAGCTGTTGAAGGTGTTGACGAATCTTCTGGAAATAGATGCGGGTATTTCTTCTTCATCTGATCTTCATGCTCCCAGGTGAACTCGGGTCCTCTACGAGCATTCCATCGAACCTTAACAATTGGTATCTTGTTTTTGCTTAAGTCTTTTAACCTCACGATCCATTATTTCGACGGGTTCTTCGATGAATTGGAGTTTTTCGTTGTTTAGATTTCATCTAACGGAATAGTGGGATCTTCTTTAGCAAAACATTTCTTCAAATTCGAGACGTGGAAAGTGTTATGTACAGCCGCGAGTTGTTGAGGTAACTCAAGTCGGTAAGCTACTGGTCCGACACGATCAATAATCTTGAATGGTCCAATATACCTTGGATTTAATTTCCCTCGTTTACCAAATCGAACAACGCCTTTCCAAGGTGCAACTTTAAGCATGACCATCTCTCCAATTTCAAATTCTATATCTTTTCTTTTAATGTCAGCGTAGCTCTTTTGTCGACTTTGGGCGGTTTTCAACCGTTGTTGAATTTGGATGATCTTCTCGGTAGTTTCTTGTATAATCTCCGGACCCGTAATCTGTCTATCCCCCACTTCACTCCAACAAATCGAAGACCTGCACTTTCTACCATAAAGTGCTTCAAACGGCTCCATCTCAATGCTTGAATGGTAGCTGTTGTTGTAGGAAAATTCTGCTAATGGTAGATGTCGATCCCAACTGTTTCCAAAATCAATAACACATGCTCGTAGCATGTCTTCAAGTGTTTGTATCGTCCTTTCGCTCTGCCCATCAGTTTGTGGATGATAGGCAGTACTCATGTCTGGACGAGTTCCTAATGCTTGCTGTAATGTCTGCCAGAATCTTGAAATAAATCTGCCATCCCTATCAGAGATAATAGAGATTGGTATTCCATGTCTGGAGACGACTTCCTTCAAATACAGTCGTGCTAACTTCTCCATCTTGTCATCTTCTCTTATTGGCAGGAAGTGTGCTGATTTGGTGAGACGATCAACTATTACCCAAATAGTATCAAAACCACTTGCAGTCCTTGGCAATTTAGTGATGAAATCCATGGTAATGTTTTCCCATTTCCATTCCGGGATTTCGGGTTGTTGAAGTAGACCTGATGGTTTCTGATGCTCCGCTTTGACCTTAGAACACGTCAAACATTCCCCTACGTATTTAGCAACATCGGCTTTCATACCTGGCCACCAAAAATGTTCTTTGAGATCCTTGTACATCTTCCCCGTTCCAGGATGTATTGAGTATCTGGTTTTATGAGCTTCTCTAAGTACCATTTCTCTCATATCTCCAAATTTTGGAACCCAAATTCTTTCAGCCCTATATCGAGTTCCGTCTACCCGAATATTAAGATGCTTCTCCGATCCTTTGGGGTATTTTATCCTTTAAATTTCCCTCTTTTAAAACTCCTTGTTGCGCCTCCTTTATTTGAGTAGTAAGGTTATTATGAATCATTATATTCATAGATTTTACTCGAATGGGTTCTCTGTCCTTCCTGCTCAAGGCATCGGCTACCACATTTTCCTTCCCCGGGTGGTAACGAATCTCAAAGTCGTAATCATTCAATAATTCAATCCACCTACGTTGCCTCATATTCAGTTGTTTCTGATTAAATATGTGTTGAAGACTTTTGTGGTCGGTATATATAATACTTTTGACCCCATATAAGTAGTGCCTCCAAGTCTTTAATGCAAAAACAACCGCGCCTAATTCCAAATCATGCGTCGTATAATTTTGTTCGTGAATCTTCAATTATCTAGACGCATAAGCAATCACCTTCGTTCGTTGCATTAATACACAACCGAGACCTTGCTTTGATGCGTCACAATAAATCACAAAATCATCATTCCCTTCAGGCAATGACAATATAGGTGCCGTAGTTAGCTTTTTCTTCAATAACTGAAACGCTTTCTCTTGTTCATCATTCCATTCAAATTTCTTCCCTTTATGCGTTAATGCAGTCAAGGGTTTTGCTATTCTGGAAAAGTCTTGGATGAACCTTCTGTAGTAACCAGCTAGTCCTAAAAACTGGCGTATGTGTTTCGGAGTTTTCGGGGTTTCCCACTTTTCAACAGTTTCTATCTTTGCCGGATCCACCTTAATACCTTCTTTGTTCACTATGTGACCGAGGAATTGAACTTCTTCCAACCAAAATGCACACTTTGAAAACTTAGCGTACAATTCTTCCTTCCTCAATACTTCTAACACCTTTCTCAAATGTTAACCGTGTTCTTGGTCATTCTTTGAGTAAATAAGTATGTCATCAATGAAAACAATGACAAACTTGTCAAGGTATGGTCCACACACTCGGTTCATAAGGTCCATGAACACAGCTGGTGCATTAGTTAAACCAAACGGCATGACCATAAACTCGTAATGACCGTAACGTGTTCTGGAAGCAGTCTTTGGAATATCATCTTCTTTCACCCGCATTTGATGATACCCGGAACGTAAGTCAATCTTTGAATAAACAGACGAGCCTTGTAGTTGATCAAATAAGTCATCGATTCTCGGTAGTGGGTAGCGGTTCTTGATGGTAAGTTTGTTCAACTCTCGGTAGTCGATACACAACCTGAATGTACCATCTTTCTTCTTGACAAACAAAACAGGAGCTCCCCACGGTGATGTGCTTGGTCGAATGAAACCACGCTCTAAAAGTTCTTGTAATTGGCTTTGCAGTTCTTTCATCTAGCTGGGTGTGAGTCTGTAAGGAGCACGAGCTATTGGTGCAGCTCCTGGTACAAGATCTATTTGAAATTCAACGGATCGCTGTGGGGGTAATCCCGGTAATTCTTTCGGAAATATATCGGGAAATTCTTTTGCAATGGGAACATCATTGATGCTCTTTTCTTCAGTTTTTACTTTCTCGACATGTGCTAGAATAGCATAGCAACCTTTTCTTATTAGTTTTTGTGCCTTCAAATTACTAATAATATGTAGCTTCGTGTTGCCCTTTTCTCCGTACACCATTAAGGGTTTTCCTTTTTCTCGTATAATGCGAATTGCATTTTTGTAACAAACGATCTCTGCTTTCACTTCTTTCAACCAGTCCATACCGATTATCACATCAAAACTCCCTAACTCTACTGGTATCAAATCAATCTTAAATGTTTCGCTAACCAGTTTAATTTCTCGATTCCGACATATATTATCTGCTGAAATTAATTTACCATTTGCTAATTCGAGTAAAAATTTACTATCCAAAGGCGTCAATGGACAACTTAATTTAGCATAAAAATCTCTACTCATATAGCTTCTATCCGCACCCGAATCAAATAAAACGTAAGCAGATTTATTGTCAATAAGAAACGTACCCGTAACAAGCTCCGGGTCTTCCTGTGCCTCTGCCGCATTAATATTGAAAACTCTTCCGCGGCCTTGTCCATTCGTGTTCCCCTGGTTCGGGTAATTTCTAATAATGTGGCCCGGTTTTCCACATTTATAACAAACTACATTGGCATAACTTGCTCCGACACTACTTGCTCTGCCATTACTCGTTCCGACACCATTTGTTCCTTTCGTTCTATTAACCCCTGGTCCGTAAACCTCACACTTCGCCGCGCTATGACCATTTCTTTTACACTTGTTGCAAAATTTGGTGCAGAACCCCGAGTGATACTTTTCACACCTTTGGCATAGCTGCTTCTGATTGTTGTTGTTGCGGTTATTATTGTTGTTGGGATGATTGTTGTAGTTGCTGTTGTTGTTGTTGTTGTTGTTGTTGTTGTTGTTGTTGGGCCGTTTGTTGTAGTTGCGATTGATGTTGCGATTGTTGGGATAATTGTTGCGATTATTGTTGTAATTGCTGTTGTTGTTGTATTGGTGATTCTTATCACCGTTTTCCTCCCACTTTCTTTTGACTTGCTTCACATTGGCCTCTTTAGCAGTCTGTTCTTTAATTCTTTCTTCAATCTGGTTCACTAGTTTGTGAGCCATTCTACATGCCTGTTGTATGGAGGCGGGCTCGTGTGAACTTATATCTTCTTGGATTCTTTCTGGTAATCCTTTCACAAACGTGTCGATCCTCTCTTCCTCATCTTCGAATGCTCCCGGACACAATAGGCACAATTCTGTGAATCGTCTTTCGTACGTGGTAATATCAAATCCTTGGGTTCGTAAACCTCTAAGTTCTGTCTTGAGCTTATTGACCTCGGTTCTGGGACGGTACTTCTCGTTCATCAAGTGCTTGAATGCTGACCACGGTAGTGCATACACATCATCTTGTCCCACTTGCTCTAGATAGGTATTCCACCATGTTAACGCAGAACCTGTGAAGGTATGCGTAGCGTACTTCACTTTGTCCTCTTCAGTACACTTACTTATGGCAAACACCGATTCGACCTTCTCGGTCCACCATTTCAATCCGATCGGTCCTTCGGTTCCATCAAATTCCAAAGGTTTGCAGGCAGTGAATTCTTTGTAGGTGCATCCTACACGATTTCCTGTACTGCCAAATCCAAGGTTATTGTTGGTATGTAGCGCATCCTGTACTGCGGCTATGTTTGAAGCTAGAAAAGTACAGAATTCCTCTTCATTCATATTCACGGTGTGTCGAGTAGTCGGTGCCATTTCCTTCAAAGTAGTCAAATGGAACAAGTTAATCAAACAGAATATTAAGAGTAGTTAATAGTATTTCGTAGCATAATATGAACTCATTTATAAAAGCTTTTTCTTCATATTAGCGTTTTATAAGTTTAAATTCGGGTAGTACCTACCCGTTAAGTTCATACTTAGTAGCTAATATACAATTCAACTACTACAATTCTATATGAAAAACTGATTGTAATAATATTTCGCGTTCAAACTTTTATACAATATTTTACAAACTTACAATACCGCTTATTTTACATAAAGCATGAAATATAGCACACAATAACTTTGATACAAGATAGTTGTGAAGATAATTCTAGCTAGTACACAAGTCGTTCAGCAAAGGCAATAAAGACACGTAATTCATACGTCCAGAAACAAGTCATGCATTCTGGTTTTACTAGGACTACTTCCCATCCTTGGTCTTGTGGAACATAACCGTTATGGCCGTTGATAAGACAGCGTGTTGTAACGTCGTGAAAGGGACGAGGGTTACGTAATGACCAACAGTCTCGTAATAACTTAAAAACCTCATTTCTTACCCCAATTACCGACTCCGTCACTTGTGGGAACGTTTTGTTTAATAGTTGTAGCCCGATGTTCTTGTTCTCACTTTGGTGAGAAGCGAACATTACTAACCCGTAAGCATAACATGCTTCTTTATGTTGCATGTTAGCCGATTTTTCTAAATCACGAAGTCCTATATTCGGATATACTGAGTCAAAATAATTTCTTAACCCGTTGCGTAAAATAGCATTTGGGTTCCCCGCAATATATGCGTCAAAGTAAACACATCGTAACTTATGGATTTCCCAATGTGATATCCCCCATCTTTCGAACGAAAGCCTTTTATAAACCAAGGCATTCTTGGAACGTTCTTCGAATGTCTTACAAACTGATCTCGCCTTAAATAGTTGTGCCGAGGAATTCTGACCGACTCTAGACATGAATTCATCAATCATGTCTCCGGGTAGGTCTCTAAAAATATCGGGTTGTCTATCCATTTTGTGTTTTTATACTGTAAAATAGACAAGAGTTAGATTCATAAAAAAATACTTATTAATACAAGCAATTTTTACATATATCATAAAGCATAAGCACACTATATTACATATATTACACCACACGAATACAACTATCTTATTCCGACTCGCTCGTTTCTTCTTGTTCAGTTTTGGTTCGTTTTGCCAAGTTTCTAGGGATATATGATTTTCCCCTAATACGAGCCGTCGTTGTCCACATTGGTTTAGAAAAACCTGGTGGTTTAGAGGTTCCCGGGTCATTGTTACAACTTAAGGACTTCGGGGGTTGACGATACACATAAAGTTCATCGGGGTTGGAATTAGATTTCTCTATTTTTATGCCCTTTCCCTTATTATTTTCTTTTGCATTTTTAAATTCAGTTGGGGTAATTTCTATAACATCATCGGAATTCTCGTCGAAATCCGATTCATCGGAGAATTGGTAATCCTCCCAATATTTTGCTTCCTTGGCGGAAACACCATTGACCATAATTAACCTTGGTCGGTTGGTTGAGGATTCTCTTTTACTTAACCGTTTTATTATTTCCCCCACCGGTTCTATTTCTTCTTCCGGTTCCGATTCTTCTTCCGATTCCGATTCTTCTTCCGGTTCCGACTCTTCTTTCGGTTCCTCTTCGGGAACTTGTGAATCAGTCCACGAATCATTCCAATTTACATTTGACTCTTCATTATTATTAGGTGAGTCAATGGGACTTCTTCTAGAGGTAGACATCTATCACATAATATCAAACACGTTAAGAGATTAATATATCACATAATATTCATATGTTAAAAATATATAGTTTCCAACAAAAATGTTAAGCAATCATTTTTAAAGAAAACACGGTCGAAGTCCAGACTCACTAATGCATCCTAACAAACTCGATAAGACACACTAATGCAAATTTTCTGGTTCTCTAAGACCAACGCTCGGATACCAACTGAAATGTCCCGTTCTTATTGATTAAAAACGTTCCATATTAATTGATTTCGTTGCGAGGTTTTGACCTCTATATGAGATGTTTTTCAAAGACTGCATTCATTTTTAAAACAAACCATAACCTTTATTTCATAAATAAAGGTTTAAAAAGCTTTACGTAGATTATCAAATAATGATAATCTAAAATATCTTGTTTACACACGACCATTACATAATGGTTTACAATACAAATATGTTACATCGAAATCAGTTTCTTGAATTCAGTTTTTACACAATATCATACAAACATGGACTCCAAATCTTGTCTTTATTTTAGTATGCAACAGCGGAAGCTCTTAGTATTCACCTGAGAATAAACATGCTTTAAACGTCAACAAAAATGTTGGTGAGTTATAGGTTTAACCTATATATATCAAATCGTAACAATAGACCACAAGATTTCATATTTCAATACACATCCCATACATAGAGATAAAAATCATTCATATGGTGAACACCTGGTAACCGACATTAACAAGATGCATATATATAAGAATATCCCCATCATTCCGGGACACCCTTCGGATATGATATAAATTTCGAAGTACTAAAGCATCCGGTACTTTGGATGGGGTTTGTTAGGCCCAATAGATCTATCTTTAGGATTCGCGTCAATTAGGGTGTATGTTCCCTAATTCTTAGATTACCAGACTTAATAAAAAGGGGCATATTTGATTTCGATAATTCAACCATAGAATGTAGTTTCACGTACTTGTGTCTATTTTGTAAATCATTTATAAAACCTGCATGTATTCTCATCCCAAAAATATTAGATTTTAAAAGTGGGACTATAACTCACTTTCACAGATTTTTACTTCGTCGAGAAGTAAGACTTGGCCACTGTTGATTCACGAACCTATAACAATATATACATGTATATTAAAGTATGTTCAAAATATATTTACAACACTTTTAATATATTTTGATGTTTTAAGTTTATTAAGTCAGTTGTCCTCGTTAGTAACCTACAACTAGTTGTCCACAGTTAGATGTACAGAAATAAATCGATAAATATTATCTTGAATCAATCCACGACCCAGTGTATACGTATCTCAGTATTGATCACAACTCAAACTATATATATTTTGGAATCAACCTCAACCCTGTATAGCTAACTCCAACATTCACATATAGAGTGTCTATGGTTGTTCCGAAATATATATAGATGTGTCGACATGATAGGTTGAAACATTGTATATGTGTCTATGATATCTCAAGATTACATAATATACAATACAAGTTGATTAAGTTATGGTTGGAATAGATTTGTTACCAATTTTCACGTAGCTAAAATGAGAAAAATTATCCAATCTTGTTTTACCCATAACTTCTTCATTTTAAATCCGTTTTGAGTGAATCAAATTGCTATGGTTTCATATTGAACTCTATTTTATGAATCTAAACATAAAAGTATAGGTTTATAGTCAGAAAAATAAGTTACAAGTCATTTTTGTAAAGGTAGTCATTTCAGTCGAAAGAACGACGTCTAGATGACCATTTTAGAAAACATACTTCCACTTTGAATTTAACCATAATTTTTGGATATAGTTTCATGTTCATAATAAAAATCATTTTCTCAGAATAACAACTTTTAAATCAAAGTTTATCATAGTTTTAATTAACTAACCCAAAACAGCCCTCGGTGTTACTACGACGGCGTAAATCCGGTTTTACGGTGTTTTTCGTGTTTCCAGGTTTTAAATCATTAAGTTAACATATCATATAGATATAGAACATGTGTGTAGTTAATTTTAAAAGTCAAGTTAGAAGGATTAACTTTTTTTTGCGAACAAGTTTAGAATTAACTAAACTATGTTCTAGTGATTACGAGTTTAAACCTTCGAATAAGATAGTTTTATATATATGAATCGAATGATGTTATTAACATCATTACTACCTCAAGTTTAGTAGGTAAACCTACTGGAAGTGACAAGAAATGATCTAGCTTCAAAGGATCTTGGATGGCTTGAAAGTTCTTGAAGTAGGATCATGACACAAAAACAAGTTCAAGTAAGATTTTTACTCGAATTAAGATAGTTTATAGTTATAGAAATTGAATCAAAGTTTGAATATGAATATTACCTTGAATAAGAAAGATAACCTACTATATATAACAAAGGTTTCTTGATCTTAGATGATTACTTGGAATGGATTAGAAAGCTTGGAAGTAAATTAGTAAACTTGAAGGGATTTTTGAAGTGTTCTTGAAGTGTTCTTCCTATGATGATTATAGCTTGATTCTTGAAGTGATTTTTGATGAAGATGATGATTAACTACTGGAAAAATACGTTCATAATAGTGTGTGTGTGTGTTGAGAGAGAATTAGAAAGAGAATTGGAAGTGAAATGGAGTGAATGATGAGTGGTAATTGGTGAGTGGTGAGTGGGGTTAAAAGGAGTTCTAGTTAGTTGACTAGCTCATGGTAGAAGTTAAAATTGATTAGTCATACATGACATAATCAAGAGTGGAATCCCATGCTAGTTCCTATTGGTATATACTCATAGTAAGTACGTTTTGAAGCTGTGTATAATACGGGTAACAATACGACTAGAATTCTTGATGAAAGAAAAGAATGGAAAAGTAACTGTAACCATTTTCATTAAGTATGAGTGTTTTGATATATGTCTTGAAGTCTTCCAAAAGTATTTTAATACATCTAAATACACTACATGTATATACATTTTAACTGAGTCGTTAAATCATCGTTAGTCGTTACATGTAAGTGTTGTTTTGAAACCTTTAAGTTAACGATCTCAATTAATGTTGTTAGCCCATTGTTTATTATATCTAATGAGATGTTAAATTATTATATTATCATGATATTATGATATATTAATATATCTTAATATGATATATATACATTTAAATATCGTTACAACGATAATCGTTACATATATGTCTCGTTTCGAAATCCTTAAGTTAGTAGTCTTGTTTATATGTATATAACTCATTGTTAATATACTTATGGAGATACATACTTATCATAATCTCATGTTAACCATATGTATATCCATATATATATCTTCATGTCGTTTTTACAAGTTTTAACGTTCGTGAATCGCCGGTCAACTTGGGTGGTCAATTGTCTATATGAAACATATTTCAATTAATCAAGTCTTAACAAGTTTGATTGCTTAACATGTTGGAAAAATTTAATAATGTAAATATCAATCTCAATTAATATATATAAACATGGAAAAGTTCGGGTCACTACAATTAATGAGCGAACCGCGCTAAAACCAGCAGTTAATGAAACTTGGGAGTTATATACTGATGGTGCTTCTTGTGCAGAAGGTGCAGGTGCGGGTTTAGTTTTGGTAAGTTCTAATGGCGAAGAGCACACTTACGCACTGCGGTTTAATTTTGATGTGACAAACAATGAGGCAGAATATGAAGCATTGCTTGCAGGCTTAAATATTGCGCAAAAAATGAATATTGTTAAGTTGCGTGCATTTACAGATTCGCAACTAGTAGCGAATCAGTTTAGCGGATCTTTTGAAGCGCATGATCCTTCTATGCAGAAGTACTTGCAACTGCTAAAAGAAACTAATGCGCGGTTCGAATACTTTGAACTCGCGCAAGTGCCTAGAAGTTAAAACAAAAGGCAGATGCTTTGAGCAAATTAGCCGCTCTAACATTTTCGCATTTTCAAAAACAAGTATGGGTTGAGGAATTGCCAAGTAAGTCAATTGATAGTGATTTAATGGTAGCATCTGTTACAGAGGCGCAGCCAAATTGGATGGAACCAATCCTGCAATATATTCGCAATGATATTTTGCTAGAGGATAGTCGCGAAGCTCGTTTAGTGCGAGAGCGAACGCCGATGTATCTCATACAAGATGATGTCTTATATCGCAAATCGTACTGCGGACCGATGATGCGGTGTGTTGGACCAATTGAGGCGGAAATGATTGTTGAAGAAGTGCATAATGGTACTTTTGCGCTACATTCAGGATACAAGACTATTGCTGCGAAAATTATGCGGATGGGATACTTTTGGCCGTCCCTATACCGCGATGTGGCAAAAATTGTTAAACGCTGTAAAAGTTGTCAAAGGCATGCTCCGCAGAATCGAATGCCGCGGCATGATATGATCCCTGTTAATTCGCCATGGCCGTTTAGTAAATGGGCCATTGACATTTTGGGGCCATTTCCTGCAGGACCTGGCAATGTTAAATTCCTAATCGTTGCAATTGATTATTTTACTAAATGGGTTGAAGCGAAAGCGGTTCGTACAATCACTAGTGTGCAGGTGCGAAATTTTGTGTGGGAATACATTGTGTGCAGATTTGGTATTCCGCGAGAATTGGTTAGCGATAATGGCGCACAAATAGCGAAAGATCCATTTAAGACGTGGTGCACTGACTTAAACATAATACAAAAGTTCACGTCAGTAGCGCACCCGCAAGCTAATGGTTTATGCGAGGTAACAAATCGCGATATTGTAAGTGGAATAAAAAAGAGGTTGTGCGAAAGGCGAACTGGTTGGGTAGATGAATTACCCAATGTCTTATGGGCACATCGTATAACTTTCAAAAAGAGTACAGGTGAAACACCATTTAGCCTGGTTTATGGCTCTGAGGCAGTAATCCCCGCTGAAATTTTAGTACCAACGCATCGAATCGCTAACTTTGATGAAGAAGCAAATGATGTTGCGTTGTGCGAAAATCTCAATTTTATAGAAGAGCGGAGATTAATAGCTGCTATCAGAGAAGCGAATAATAAACAGCAAATTGCTAAGTATTATAATAAAAGAGTGCGAGCTTTATCATTCGCTATAGGTGAATGGGTGTTGCGTAATAATGAGGCAAGCAGAGCAGAAAAGCTAGGCAAATTGGGTCCTAATTGGGAAGGCCCTTATCAAATTGTGGCAATTAATGCGGCAGGCTCATATAAGCTCGCGGACGTGGAAGGGTGAACTTTTCCTAATGCATGGCATGCTGTCCTTTTAAAGCGATATTATGCATAGTTTTGCGGAAATTAGCAATTGTATATGTAAAAAATCGCGAAAATTATATTCAATACACATGGCTGAAATACTTTTTAAGTGTCCTTGTTTTTAATTTTTTGCAAGTCTTGATCACGCTTGTTAAAATTTTAAGAATACTCACTTGTAAAAGTATGCGAAAGTTCTAATGCGAATAAATATGATATGTTTTGCAGTTAATTTCATATTTTTATATTCCGCATTGTTTATATAGCAAAGTGATGAAATTGCCCACTTTTGCACGCGAATTATTGCGAAAGGAATATTATCTCCTAAATATTTGATCTTGCCAATATTTAGATGCTTCGCAATGCTGATTACATACCTAAGGATCGTTACGACGGACTTAGAAGATTCATAACGTATAAGTATATACGCATACAAATTGTTTCGCGAAAGTACGCGCTTATTATGTGCACCATAATAAAGTGTTGTAAATTGCAAAGGACAAGTTTTTGTTATGAATATTGCTAAAATAAAAAGCGCTATATAAATATTGAGTACTCGCAAATAAAGATAAAACACTAAAATTTTATTAACAAAACCGCAGAGATAGCTGCGTGCTATATTACATATCCCTAATCTAATTTTGACAAGTCAAGTGCTATGATGTCTTGAGCAGTAGCATCCTATGCATAACTAATAGCAACGACTTTGTCAATAGGGATATCCGCTAACTTAGCTTCTGCCACAGCAGCTGCGTTCCATGCGTCTTCAAGAGCACAAATGCGGTCACTAATTGCGGAGGGAAGAGGGTCTGGTATGGTGCAAAGCGGTGCAATTTCATGCAGAAACTCTACCCTTTCACGTAATTGCAAGGCAGATGCATAAGTTGTGAACTGCGCGTTCACGGGTGCTGAATTAAGCACCTTTTTCGAAAACAACGGTAAGTGTTGGCAGAGTAGAGAAAATTCATGCTTTGCAGCAGCCGCTTTAGCCAGAGCATTATCCCGCTCTGCAGTGAGCTGAAACTTGAGTGAGGAAATAGAAGATTCCAGTTTCTTCTCATTTTCAGCAGCGGCTGAAACTTGAGATTGCAAATCCTCTGCGGTAGTCTTCACCGCAGTAAGTTGATAAGCAAAGTCAACAGCGCGCTTCTCGCTATTTTCAGCTCTGATCCGCTCAGAGTTATATTTTTGCTGCTCAGTGCCGAGGATGTCGAAGAATTTTTCTTCGCGCAAAATCATATCATATGCCGAGTTAAAGCACATGTAAAAGTTTTGTACAAAACTATTATGTGCATCAACGGCAGAGCGTTTGGCGAATTCACGACGAAGTTCGCTCGGAATTGCAAGCTTCATTTGTTCGTGCTGATCTGCAGCAGCACCGGGAGAAGCGTAAGTATATCCCGATAACCCATCAATTCGCACTCCATATGAATCAGGAGGAGTGCGAAAAAGCTCTGTGATCTGCACCACAGTGTTCGGGCTGGGAAACAAAGGATTGAAGGATGCGCCTTCTGCAAACAAAAAAAGAAACGCGGATTATAATCATAACAATAAATATTTCAGATAAAGGTATGAGATCAAGGTTATTAGATTTATACATGTTTGTTGTTCTCCTTCATAATCCGCTGATATTGGATTATCGAAAAGGGGAGAACTTTGTTTGGCCCTCTTGCTTTGCGTAGAAGGCGGGTTTTCGAGCGGTTGTTTACCAGTACTTGACTGGGGCGGTGGTGACTTTTGTAGTGACCCGAACTTTTCCATGTTTATATATATTAATTGAGATTGATATTTACATGATTAAATGTTTCCAACATGTTAAGCAATCAAACTTGTTAAGACTTGATTAATTGAAATAGGTTTCATATAGACAATTGACCACCCAAGTTGACCGGTGATTCACGAACGTTAAAACTTGTAAAAAAACTATATGATGACATATATATAGTTATATATATAGTTAACATGATATTATGATAAGTAAACATATCATTAATTATATTAACAATGAACTACATATGTAAAAACAAGACTACTAACTTAATGATTTTGAAACGAGACATATATGTAACGTTTATCGTTGTAACGACATTTAATGTATATATATCATATTAAGAGATATTCGTACATCATAATATCATGATAATATAATAATTTAAAATCTCTTTTGATATTATAAACATTGGGTTAACAACATTTAACAAGATCGTTAACCTAAAGGTTTCAAAACAACATTTACATGTAACGACTAACGATGACTTAACGACTCAGTTAAAATGTATATACATGTAGTGTTTTAATATGTATTCATACACTTTTGAAAGACTTCAAGACACTTATCAAAATACCTCTACTTAACAAAAATGCTTACAATTAGATCCTCGTTCAGTTTCATCAACAATTCTACTCGTATGCACCCGTATTCGTACTCGTACAATACACAGCTTTTAGATGTATGTACTATTGGTATATACACTCCAATGATCAGCTCTTAGCAGCCCATGTGAGTCACTTAACACATGTGGGAACCATCATTTGGCAACTAGCATGAAATATCTCATAAAATTACAAAAATATGAGTAATCATTCATGACTTATTTACATGAAAACAAAATTACATATCCTTTATATCTAATCCATACACCAACGACCAAAAACACCTACAAACACTTTCATTCTTCAATTTTCTTCATCTAATTGATCTCTCTCAAGTTCTATCTTCAAGTTCTAAGTGTTCTTCATAAATTCCAAAAGTTCTAGTTTCATAAAATCAAGAATACTTTCAAGTTTGCTAGCTCACTTCCAATCTTGTAAGGTGATCATCCAACCTCAAGAAATCTTTGTTTCTTACAGTAGGTTATCATTATAATACAAGGTAATAATCATATTCAAACTTTGGTTAAATGTCTATAACTATAACAATCTTATTTCAAGTGATGATCTTACTTGAACTTGTTTTCGTGTCATGATTCTGCTTCAAGAACTTCGAGCCATCCAAGGATCCATTGAAGCTAGATCCATTTTTCTCTCTTCCAGTAGGTTTATCCAAGGAAATTAAGGTAGTAATGATGTTCATAACATCATTCGATTCATACATATAAAGCTATCTTATTCGAAGGTTTAAACTTGTAATCACTAGAACATAGTTTAGTTAATTCTAAACTTGTTCGCAAACAAAAGTTAATCCTTCTAACTTGACTTTTAAAATCAATTAAACACATGTTCTATATCTATATGATATGCTAACTTAATGATTTAAAACCTGGAAACACGAAAAACACCGTAAAACCGGATTTACGCCGTCGTAGTAACACCGCGGGCTGTTTTGGGTTAGTTAATTAAAAACTATGATAAACTTTGATTTAAAAGTTGTTATTCTGAGAAAATGATTTTTATTATGAACATGAAACTATATCCAAAAATTATGGTTAAACTCAAAGTGGAAGTATGTTTTCTAAAATGGTCATCTAGACGTCGTTCTTTCGACTGAAATGACTACCTTTACAAAAACGACTTGTAACTTATTTTTCCGACTATAAACCTATACTTTTTCTGTTTAGATTCATAAAATAGAGTTCAATATGAAACCATAGCAATTTGATTCACTCAAAACGGATTTAAAATGAAGAAGTTATGGGTAAAACAAGATTGGATAATTTTTCTCATTTTAGCTACGTGAAAATTGGTAACAAATCTATTCCAACCATAACTTAATCAACTTGTATTGTATATTATGTAATCTTGAGATACCATAGACACGTATACAATGTTTCGACCTATCATGTCGACACATCTATATATATTTCGGAACAACCATAGACACTCTATATGTGAATGTTGGAGTTAGCTATACAGGGTTGAGGTTGATTCCAAAATATATATAGTTTGAGTTGTGATCAATACTGAGATACGTATACACTGGGTCGTGGATTGATTCAAGATAATATTTATCGATTTATTTCTGTACATCTAACTGTGGACAACTAGTTATAGGTTACTAACGAGGACAGCTGACTTAATAAACTTAAAACATCAAAATATATTAAAAGTGTTGTAAATATATTTTGAACATACTTTAATATATATGTATATATTGTTATAGGTTCGTGAATCAACAGTGGCCAAGTCTTACTTCCCGACGAAGTAAAAATCTGTGAAAGTGAGTTATAGTCCCACTTTTAAAATCTAATATTTTTGGGATGAGAATACATGCAGGTTTTATAAATGATTTACAAAATAGACACAAGTACGTGAAACTACATTCTATGGTTGAATTATCGAAATCGAATATGCCCCTTTTTATTAAGTCTGGTAATCTATGAATTAGGGAACAGACACCCTAATTGACGCGAATCCTAAAGATAGATCTATTGGGCCTAACAAACCCCATCCAAAGTACTGGATGCTTTAGTACTTCGAAATTTATATCATATCCGAAGGGTGTCCCGGAATGATGGGGATATTCTTATATATGCATCTTGTTAATGTCGGTTACCAGGTGTTCACCATATGAATGATTTTTATCTCTATGTATGGGATGTGTATTGAAATATGAAATCTTGTGGTCTATTATTATGATTTGATATATATAGGTTAAACCTATAACTCACCAACATTTTTGTTGACGTTTTAAGCATGTTTATTCTCAGGTGATTATTAAGAGCTTCCGCTGTCGCATACTTAAATAAGGACGAGATTTGGAGTCCATGCTTGTATGATATTGTGTAAAAACTGCATTCAAGAAACTTATTTTGTTGTAACATATTTGTATTGTAAACCATTATGTAATGGTCGTGTGTAAACAGGATATTTTAGATTATCATTATTTGATAATCTACGTAAAGCTTTTTAAAACCTTTATCTATGAAATAAAGGTTATCGTTTGTTTTAAAAATGAATGCAGTCTTTGAAAAATGTCTCATATAGAGGTCAAAACCTCGCAACGAAATCAATTAATATGGAACGTTTTTAATCAATAAGAACGGGACATTTCAGTTGCTATCAGAGCGTTGGTCTTAGAGAACCAGAATTTTGCATTAGTGTGTCTTATCGAGTTTGTTAGGATGCATTAGTGAGTCTGGACTTCGACCGTGTTTACTTGAAAAATGATTGCTTAACAAATTTTGTTGGAAACTATATATTTTTAACATGTGAATATTATGTGATATATTAATCTCTTAACGCGTTTGATATTATGTGATAGATGTCTACCTCTAGAACAAGTCCCATTGACTCACCTAATAATAATTAAGAGTCAAATGTAAATTGGAATGATTTGTGGACTGATTCACAAGTTCCCGAAGAGGAACCGGAAGAAGAGTCGGAACCGGAAGAAGAATCGGAACCGGAAGAAGAATCGGAACCGGATGAAGAAATAGAACCGGTGGGGGAAATAATAAAACGGTTAAGTAAAAGAAAATCCTCAACCAACCGACCAAGGTTAATTATGGTCAATGGTGTTTCCGCCAAGGAAGCAAAATATTGGGAGGATTACCAATTCTCCGATGAATCGGATTCCGACGAGAATTCCGATGATGTTATAGAAATTACCCCAACTGAATTTAAAAAGGCAAAAGAAAATAATAAGGGAAAGGGCATAAAAATAGAGAAATCTAATTCCAACCCCGATGAACTTTATATGTATCATTAACCCCCGAAGTCCTTAAGTTGTAACAATGACCCGGGAACCTCTAAACCACCAGGTTTTTCTAAACCAATGTGGATCACGACGGCTCGTATTAGGGGAACATCATATATCCCTAGAAACTTGGCAAAACGAACCAAAACCGAAGAAGAAGAAACGAGCGAGTCGGAATAAGATAGTTGTATTCGTGTGGTGTAATATATGTAATATAGTGTTCGTATGCTTTATGATATATGTAAAAATTGCTTGTATTAATAAGTATTTTTTTATGAATCTAACTCTTGTCTATTTTACAGTTTAAAAACACAAAATGGATAGACAACCCAATATTTTAAGAGACCTACCCGGAGACATGATTGATGAAATCTTGTCTAGAGTCGGCCAGAATTCCTCGGCACAACTATTTAAGGCGAGATCAGTTTGTAAGACATTCGAAGAACGTTCCAAGAATGTCTTGGTTTATAAGAGACTTTCGTTTGAAAGATGGGGGATATCACATTGGGAAACCCATAAGTTACGATGTGTTTACTTTGACGCATATATTGCGGGGAACCCAAATGCTATTTTACGCAACGGGTTAAGAAATTATTTTGACTCAATATATCCGAATATTGGACTTCGTGATTTAGAAAAAGCGGCTAACATGCAACATAAAGAAGCATGTTATGCTTACGGATTAGTAATGTTCGCTTCTCACCAAAGTGAGAACAAGAACATCGGGCTACAACTATTAAACAAAACGTTTCCACAAGTGACGGAGTCGGTAATTGGGGTAAGAAATGAGGTTTTTAGATTATTACGGGACTGTTGGACATTACGTAACCCTCGTCCCTTTGACGACGCTACAACACGCTGTCTTATCAATGGCCATAATGGTTATGTTGCACAAGACCAAGGATGGGAAGTAGTCCTAGTAAAACCAGAATGCATGACTTGTTTCTGGACGTATGAATTACGTGTCTTTATTGCCTTTGCTGAACGACTTGTGTACTAGCTAGAATTATCTTCACAACTATCTTGTATCAAAGTTATTGTGTGCTATATTTCATGCTTTATGTAAAATAAGCGGTATTGTAAGTTTGTAAAATATTGTATAAAAGTTTGAACGCGAAATATTATTATAATCAGTTTTTCATATAGAATTGTAGTAGTTGAATTGTATATTAGCTACTAAGTATGAACTTAACGGGTAGGTACTACCCGAATTTAAACTTATAAAACGCTAATATGAAGAAAAAGCTTTTATAAATGAGTTCATATTATGCTACGAAATACTATTAACTACTCTTAATATTCTGTATGATTAACTTGTTCCATTTAACTATTTTGAAGGAAATGGCACCGACTACTCGACACACCGTGAATATGAATGAAGAGGAATTCCATACTTTTCTAGTTTCAAACATAGCCGCAGTACAGGCTGCGCTACATACCAACAATAACCTTGGATCTAGCAGTACAGGAAATCGTGTAGGATGCACCTACAAAGAATTCACTGCCTGCAAACCTTTGGAATTTGATGGAACCGAAGGACCGATCGGATTGAAACGGTGGACCGAGAAGGTCGAATCGGTGTTTACCATAAGTAAGTGTACTGAAGAGGACAAAGTAAAGTACGCTACGCATACCTTCACAGGTTCTGCGTTAACATGGTGGAATACCTATCTAGAGCAAGTGGGACAAGACGATGCGTACGCACTACCGTGGTCAGCATTCAAGCACTTGATGAACGAGAAGTACCGTCCCAGAACCGAGGTCAATACGCTCAAGACAGAACTTAGAGGGTTACGAACCCAAGGATTTGATATTACCACGTACGAAAGACGATTCACAGAATTGTGCCTATTGTGTCCGGGAGCATTCGAAGATGAGGAAGAGAAGATCGACGCGTTTGTGAAAGGATTACCGGAAAGAATCCAAGAAGATATAAGTTCACACGAGCCCGCCTCCATACAACAGGCATGTAGAATGGCTCACAAACTCGTGAACTAAATTGAAGAAAGAATTAAAGAACAGACTGCTGAAGAGGCCAATGTGAAGCAAGTCAAAAGAAAGTGGGAGGAAAACGGTGATAAGAATCACCAATACAACAACAACAACAATCGCAACATTAATCGCAACTACAACAAACGGCTCAACAATAACAACAACAACAACAACAACAACAACAGCAACTACAACAATCATCCCAACAACAATAATGACCGCAACAACAACAACAATCAGAAACAGCTATGCCAAAGGTGTGAAAAGTATCACTCGGGGTTCTGCACCAAATTTTGCAACAAGTGTAAAAGAAATGGTCATAGCGCGGCGAAGTGTGAGGTCTACGGACCAGGGGTTAATAGAACAAAAGGAACAAATGGTGTCGGAACGAGTAATGGCGGAGCAAGTAGTGTCGGAGCAAGCTATGCCAATGTAGTTTGTTATAAATGTGGAAAACCGGGCCACATTATTAGAAATTGCCCGAACCAGGAGAACACGAATGGACAAGGCCGCGGAAGAGTTTTCAATATTAATGCGGCAGAGGCTCAGGAAGACCCGGAGCTTGTTACGGGTACGTTTCTTATTGACAATAAATCTGCTTACGTTTTATTTGATTCGGGTGCGGATAGAAGCTATATGAGTAGAGATTTTTGTGCTAAATTAAGTTGTCCATTGACGCCTTTGGATAGTAAATTTTTACTCGAATTAGCAAATGGTAAATTAATTTCAGCAGATAATATATGTCGGAATCGAGAAATTAAACTGGTTAGCGAAACATTTAAGATTGATTTGATACCAGTAGAGTTAGGGAGTTTTGATGTGATAATCGGTATGGACTGGTTGAAAGAAGTGAAAGCGGAGATCGTTTGTTACAAAAATGCAATTCGCATTATACGAGAAAAAGGAAAACCCTTAATGGTGTACGGAGAAAAGGGCAACACGAAGCTACATCTTATTAGTAATTTGAAAGCACAAAAACTAATAAGAAAAGGTTGCTATGCTGTTCTAGCACACGTCGAGAAAGTACAAACTGAAGAAAAGAGCATCAATGATGTTCCCGTCGCAAAAGAATTTCCTGATGTATTTCCGAAAGAATTACCGGGATTACCCCCACATCGATCCGTTGAATTTCAAATAGATCTTATACCAGGATCTGCACCAATAGCTCGTGCTCCTTACAGACTTGCACCCAGTGAGATGAAAGAACTGCAAAGCCAATTACAAGAACTTTTAGAGCGTGGTTTCATTCGACCAAGCACATCACCGTGGGGAGCTCCTGTTTTGTTTGTCAAGAAGAAAGATGGTACATTCAGGTTGTGTATCGACTACCGAGAGTTGAACAAACTTACCATCAAGAACCGCTACCCACTACCGAGAATCGATGACTTATTTGATCAACTACAAGGCTCGTCTGTTTATTCAAAGATTGACTTACGTTCCGGGTATCATCAAATGCGGGTGAAAGAAGATGATATTCCAAAGACTGCTTTCAGAACACGTTACGGTCATTACGAGTTTATGGTCATGCCGTTTGGTTTAACTAATGCACCAGCTGTGTTCATGGACCTTATGAACCGAGTGTGTGGACCATACCTTGACAAGTTTGTCATTGTTTTCATTGATGACATACTTATTTACTCAAAGAATGACCAAGAACACGGTGAACATTTGAGAAAGGTGTTAGAAGTATTGATGAAGGAAGAATTGTACGCTAAGTTTTCAAAGTGTGCATTTTGGTTGGAAGAAGTTCAATTCCTCGGTCACATAGTGAACAAAGAAGGTATTAAGGTGGATCCGGCAAAGATAGAAACTGTTGAAAAGTGGGAAACCCCGAAAACTCCGAAACACATACGCCAATTTTTAGGACTAGCTGGTTACTACAGAAGGTTCATCCAAGACTTTTCCAGAATAGCAAAACCCTTGACTGCATTAACGCATAAAGGGAAGAAATTTGAATGGAATGATGAACAAGAGAAAGCGTTTCAGTTATTGAAGAAAAAGCTAACTACGGCACCTATATTGTCATTGCCTGAAGGGAATGATGATTTTGTGATTTATTGTGATGCATCCAAGCAAGGTCTCGGTTGTGTATTAATGCAACGAACGAAGGTGATTGCTTATGCGTCTAGATAATTGAAGATTCACGAACAAAATTATACGACGCATGATTTGGAATTAGGCGCGGTTGTTTTTGCATTAAAGACTTGGAGGCACTACTTATATGGGGTCAAAAGTATTATATATACCGACCACAAAAGTCTTCAACACATATTTAATCAGAAACAACTGAATATGAGGCAGCGTAGGTGGATTGAATTATTGAATGATTACGACTTTGAGATTCGTTACCACCCGGGGAAGGCAAATGTGGTAGCCGATGCCTTGAGCAGGAAGGACAGAGAACCCATTCGAGTAAAATCTATGAATATAATGATTCATAATAACATTACTACTCAAATAAAGGAGGCGCAACAAGGAGTTTTAAAAGAGGGACATTTAAAGGATGAAATACCCAAAGGATCGGAGAAGCATCTTAATATTCGGGAAGACGGAACCCGGTATAGGGCTGAAAGGATTTGGGTACCAAAATTTGGAGATATGAGAGAAATGGTACTTAGAGAAGCTCATAAAACCAGATACTCAATACATCCTGGAACGGGGAAGATGTACAAGGATCTCAAGAAACATTTTTGGTGGCCGGGTATGAAAGCCGATGTTGCTAAATACGTAGGAGAATGTTTGACGTGTTCTAAGGTCAAAGCTGAGCATCAAAAACCATCAGGTCTACTTCAACAACCCGAAATCCCGGAATGGAAATGGGAAAACATTACCATGGATTTCATCACTAAATTGCCAAGGACTGCAAGTGGTTTTGATACTATTTGGGTAATAGTTGATCGTCTCACCAAATCAGCACACTTCCTGTCAATAAGAGAAGATGACAAGATGGAGAAGTTAGCACGACTGTATTTGAAGGAAGTCGTCTCCAGACATGGAATACCAATCTCTATTATCTCTGATAGGGATGGCAGATTTATTTCAAGATTCTGGCAGACATTACAGCAAGCATTAGGAACTCGTCTAGACATGAGTACTGCCTATCATCCACAAACTGATGGGCAGAGCGAAAGGACGATACAAACGCTTGAAGACATGCTACGAGCATGTGTTATTGATTTCGGAAACAGTTGGGATCGACATCTACCGTTAGCAGAATTTTCCTACAACAACAGCTACCATTCAAGCATTGAGATGGCGCCGTTTGAAGCACTTTATGGTAGAAAGTGCAGGTCTCCGATTTGTTGGAGTGAAGTGGGGGATAGACAGATTACGGGTCCGGAGATTATACAAGAAACTACCGAGAAGATCATCCAAATTCAACAACGATTGAAAACCGCCCAAAGTCGACAAAAGAGCTACGCTGACATTAAAAGAAAAGATATAGAATTTGAAATTGGAGAGATGGTCATGCTTAAAGTTGCACCTTGGAAAGGCGTTGTTCGATTTGGTAAACGAGGGAAATTAAATCCAAGGTATATTGGACCATTCAAGATTATTGATCGTATCGGACCAGTAGCTTACCGACTAGAGTTACCTCAACAACTCGCGGCTGTACATAACACTTTCCACGTCTCGAATTTGAAGAAATGTTTTGCTAAAGAAGATCTCACTATTCCGTTAGATGAAATCCAAATCAACGAAAAACTTCAATTCATCGAAGAACCCGTCGAAATAATGGATCGTGAGGTTAAAAGACTTAAGCAAAACAAGATACCAATTGTTAAGGTTCGATGGAATGCTCGTAGAGGACCTGAGTTCACCTGGGAGAGTGAAGATCAGATGAAGAAGAAATACCCGCATCTATTTCCAGAAGATTCGTCAACACCTTCAACAGCTTAAAATTTCGGGACGAAATTTATTTAACGGGTAGGTACTGTAGTGACCCGAACTTTTCCATGTTTATATATATTAATTGAGATTGATATTTACATGATTAAATGTTTCCAACATGTTAAGCAATCAAACTTGTTAAGACTTGATTAATTGAAATAGGTTTCATATAGACAATTGACCACCCAAGTTGACCGGTGATTCACGAACGTTAAAACTTGTAAAAAAACTATATGATGACATATATATAGTTATATATATAGTTAACATGATATTATGATAAGTAAACATATCATTAATTATATTAACAATGAACTACATATGTAAAAACAAGACTACTAACTTAATGATTTTGAAACGAGACATATATGTAACGTTTATCGTTGTAACGACATTTAATGTATATATATCATATTAAGAGATATTTGTACATCATAATATCATGATAATATAATAATTTAAAATCTCTTTTGATATTATAAACATTGGGTTAACAACATTTAACAAGATCGTTAACCTAAAGGTTTCAAAACAACATTTACATGTAACGACTAACGATGACTTAACGACTCAGTTAAAATGTATATACATGTAGTGTTTTAATATGTATTCATACACTTTTGAAAGACTTCAAGACACTTATCAAAATACTTCTACTTAACAAAAATGCTTACAATTAGATCCTCGTTCAGTTTCATCAACAATTCTACTCGTATGCACCCGTATTCGTACTCGTACAATACACAGCTTTTAGATGTATGTACTATTGGTATATACACTCCAATGATCAGCTCTTAGCAGCCCATGTGAGTCACCTAACACATGTGGGAACCATCATTTGGCAACTAGCATGAAATATCTCATAAAATTACAAAAATATGAGTAACCATTCATGACTTATTTACATGAAAACAAAATTACATATCCTTTATATCTAATCCATACACCAACGACCAAAAACACCTACAAACACTTTCATTCTTCAATTTTCTTCATCTAATTGATCTCTCTCAAGTTCTATCTTCAAGTTCTAAGTGTTCTTCATAAATTCCAAAAGTTCTAGTTTCATAAAATCAAGAATACTTTCAAGTTTGCTAGCTCACTTCCAATCTTGTAAGGTGATCATCCAACCTCAAGAAATCTTTGTTTCTTACAGTAGGTTATCATTCTAATACAAGGTAATAATCATATTCAAACTTTGGTTAAATGTCTATAACTATAACAATCTTATTTCAAGTGATGATCTTACTTGAACTTGTTTTCGTGTCATGATTCTGCTTCAAGAACTTCGAGCCATCCAAGGATCCATTGAAGCTAGATCCATTTTTCTCTCTTCCAGTAGGTTTATCCAAGGAAATTAAGGTAGTAATGATGTTCATAACATCATTCGATTCATACATATAAAGCTATCTTATTCGAAGGTTTAAACTTGTAATCACTAGAACATAGTTTAGTTAATTCTAAACTTGTTCGCAAACAAAAGTTAATCCTTCTAACTTGACTTTTAAAATCAACTAAACACATGTTCTATATCTATATGATATGCTAACTTAATGATTTAAAACCTGGAAACACGAAAAACACCGTAAAACCGGATTTACGCCGTCGTAGTAACACCGCGGGCTGTTTTGGGTTAGTTAATTAAAAACTATGATAAACTTTGATTTAAAAGTTGTTATTATGAGAAAATGATTTTTATTATGAACATGAAACTATATCCAAAAATTATGGTTAAACTCAAAGTGGAAGTATGTTTTCTAAAATGGTCATCTAGACGTCGTTCTTTCGACTGAAATGACTACCTTTACAAAAACGACTTGTAACTTATTTTTCCGACTATAAACCTATACTTTTTCTGTTTAGATTCATAAAATAGAGTTCAATATGAAACCATAGCAATTTGATTCACTCAAAACGGATTTAAAATGAAGAAGTTATGGGTAAAACAAGATTGGATAATTTTTCTCATTTTAGCTACGTGAAAATTGGTAACAAATCTATTCCAACCATAACTTAATCAACTTGTATTGTATATTATGTAATCTTGAGATACCATAGACACGTATACAATGTTTCGACCTATCATGTCGACACATCTATATATATTTCGGAACAACCATAGACACTCTATATGTGAATGTTGGAGTTAGCTATACAGGGTTGAGGTTGATTCCAAAATATATATAGTTTGAGTTGTGATCAATACTGAGATACGTATACACTGGGTCGTGGATTGATTCAAGATAATATTTATCGATTTATTTCTGTACATCTAACTGTGGACAACTAGTTATAGGTTACTAACGAGGACAGCTGACTTAATAAACTTAAAACATCAAAATATATTAAAAGTGTTGTAAATATATTTTGAACATACTTTAATATATATGTATATATTGTTATAGGTTCGTGAATCAACAGTGGCCAAGTCTTACTTCCCGACGAAGTAAAAATCTGTGAAAGTGAGTTATAGTCCCACTTTTAAAATCTAATATTTTTGGGATGAGAATACATGCAGGTTTTATAAATGATTTACAAAATAGACACAAGTACGTGAAACTACATTCTATGGTTGAATTATCGAAATCGAATATGCCCCTTTTTATTAAGTCTGGTAATCTATGAATTAGGGAACAGACACCCTAATTGACGCGAATCCTAAAGATAGATCTATTGGGCCTAACAAACCCCATCCAAAGTACTGGATGCTTTAGTACTTCAAAATTTATATCATATCCGAAGGGTGTCCCGGAATGATGGGGATATTCTTATATATGCATCTTGTTAATGTCGGTTACCAGGTGTTCACCATATGAATGATTTTTATCTCTATGTATGGGATGTGTATTGAAATATGAAATCTTGTGGTCTATTATTATGATTTGATATATATAGGTTAAACCTATAACTCACCAACATTTTTGTTGACGTTTTAAGCATGTTTATTCTCAGGTGATTATTAAGAGCTTCCGCTGTCGCATACTTAAATAAGGACGAGATTTGGAGTCCATGCTTGTATGATATTGTGTAAAAACTGCATTCAAGAAACTTATTTTGTTGTAACATATTTGTATTGTAAACCATTATGTAATGGTCGTGTGTAAACAGGATATTTTAGATTATCATTATTTGATAATCTACGTAAAGCTTTTTAAAACCTTTATCTATGAAATAAAGGTTATGGTTTGTTTTAAAAATGAATGCAGTCTTTGAAAAATGTCTCATATAGAGGTCAAAACCTCGCAACGAAATCAATTAATATGGAACGTTTTTAATCAATAAGAACGGGACATTTCAACTTTGCCGTCAAATCCACAAGAGGAATGTCAGGCTTCTCTTGTTTAATTTGACGGCTGGATAATACTGACTTCGCCTCCGGGCTTACGAGTAGCTTGTTAATTAGCGTTTTTGGGTCCACCTTTCGATCAACTTCATCCATCTTCATGATTAATGATTGAAGGTTGTGATTGTCGACTTGATAATGTTTCAAAGAGAACAAATGAATTGAGAATAAGCGAAAGAAAGTGAGAATAACGAGGGTAAGTGTGACGTTGGTGATTGTGAACCACAATATATATAGGCGAATGCAAGGGGTAATCAAGTGTTTTAATTATCCGTTGTAAAAAACTCAAACGGTAATATTTGAGTTAGCAGGAAACAACGGTAACTTTTACAACGGTAACTATGCTAACGCGACATTAATTAAAGAGGAAAATAACTGCGAACATTGCGAATTTTAGAGTTTATCATGATGCATTTGCTTCGCGAAAATACATCATAATAAACTGGGGGGACTTGATCATATACATAGCATTGTATATGTATATTTTATTTTCTAAAAGCTAAGGACAGAACTACGCGGATTATAAGGCACAGTTATGCAATATTCGCTGAAAATAAATACTGCGGTTATGTATTAGCTGAAATATCAAACTGCGGTTTGATCCGCTGACTTTCCGTGGAGAGCCGAGCATCTCGCAGACCGCGGATATCACGGATACTATAAATAGGGAGCTTGGCCTCTCATTTATGGGTTGTTGATTCTCTGCCATTTGCCTAAGCCTTTGTAGATTTCACTTGTGACTTTGCCCAAGGACTTCTTACATTGAGTTAAGCTGAATCATGCTAATCGATAACGAAGACCGGGTCGGGGTGGTTGATCACTTGATAGTTAAAGTGAAAAACGATCATCGGGGCCCAAAATAATCATCGAACATCCCATCCTCCATTATAATCTTATTGCACTCAATCCGTAATTAACCAACATCATTAATTAAGGATTGATCAAACGGATAAAGTGTCATGAGGTAAATTTGTTTAGTCTCGACATCATATAACACAACATTACTTTTGAATTTGTATATATATATATATATATATATATATATCAATTTGCTATTAAAGTAAATCTTGTGGTCTAAAAATTTGGTTACTATTAATAAACCTATGAACTTCACCAACCTTTTAGTTGATACTTTTAAGCATGTTTTGTCTCGGGTGACTGCTAGCTTTTGTGCTACTTGGTGACTTGATTCCTGCCTACTTGGAGTCCTCATTTTACCATATTTACTTTGCATTAAACATTTATATTATATTTTGGATTATGATGTAAACAATTATTTATTTCCACTGCAATACAATTTATATTTTTATAAAACGTCTCATTTAGAGTCATTCTCGTTTATTACACTTGTGTTATGATATTGGTTAGTCATATTTACCCCCGGTCCCATTTGGGGGTGTAACAAATTAGCACCTCGTTATATAGGGCCTTTTCGTATCAGGATGGTGGTCAATGATCAAACTGTTATGTTAGATCTACCATCAGAATTGTCAGGTATTCATGATACATTCAACGTGTGCTATCTTCACAAGTGTAAATTAGATGACGAAAGTCAGATTCTTCCTTTGTAAGACCTGAAGTGGATATGAATAAAAAGTTAGTAAAGGAACCCGTTAAACTATTACGTAGAAAAGTCACCAAGCCTCAAAAGAAACAAATTCCTATGGTGTTGGTAGAATGTAAACACAGTCTGGGCGCGAACTTGACATGGGTAACAAAAGAGTAAATGAAATCTAGATACCCTCATTTGTTCGACCATGACCAGATTTTGAGGACGGAATCTTCTTAAGGTGGGCAGATTTATAACACACGCTTTTATGACCTAAAATTTATAAGTATCTCGATATTATTTTATTACATAATTTAAATGTGATATTTAAATTATGACTAATTAACAGAAATTAATTAGAGAAGTGAAATAATAAATTATGCGGAACTAATTTATTAAGTGGCTAGATAATTCTTTTGTGACGATGGTCATAGAAAATATTTGTTTAACTGCAATGAGCATCGTTAGAACTGCCTATCATAAACATTGTGTTTTAGATAACGGCTATAATACTTATTTAAATAACTACCCTCTCTTGAAAATACATATAGATTTTATGATTCCACTTAGATGATGATCATATATTTATATACATATACAAATTATGATGAGTAAAACACTATTCATGATGGCAAACATGTAAATACCCCAAATTTCGGGGGTATTTTTGTTAATCTTTTTTCTTTAACTTTTTGTATTCAATATTTTATATTATTTTTTACTTCCTTTTTTTATTCTTTATTTTTAATGTTTAATTGTCTGGCCATTAACCATTTTTTTAACATTCAATTGACCGACCCGCTAACTGCTCTTTTACACGTCGACCGTTCACCATTTTTTAACGTTCAATTAACTGTCCGTTAATCGACCCGTTAATCATTTCTTTAAATTCGAATTAACTGACTGTTAATCGATTAAAATCACTCTACAGCAAAGCACGGGCATTTTACCCTCGTTATTAACAAATGTGACTAACCTACTTAATTTGATGAGTTGGTTTCCATAATTGGTAAGGTAGATCCGCATGTAAGCCACGTACATTTAAAGTTACAGCAAATGGTATCTACAAATTATAGAGTGGTTTGTCACCTGCTTAATAACTTACTATAAATAATTTGAGCCATTCGATTTATTATCATCCACCTATAAAATTCCTTACATGTAAACACACTTCTACATTCACGTTCTGATGTATATCTCATTTTTAAGTAAGTATACTATCATTCTATCTGTATTTAATATTTTGTTTGTATCACTTATTAATTAGCTAGAAATATAATTATATCTTTGTTAGTTTGTAGTAGTAACAATAATAATGGTATTAATATCATGTTTAGAATCATACTACTACGATATCCTTTAATATTTATTATGTTTAATAAATATTTATTATGATAAACAAATACAATGTTGCTTTATAATATAATGATTTATGAACATTAGTGATTAATAGGACAACACAACATTCACAGTCTAGTTGGCTTAAGGAGCAATGATCATAGGACTAGATGATGACTAAAGACGTTGTAGATAGTCAGAGTAGTTTTGAAACAAAATTTCATTCCTCGTTCTTAAACTTTACATCAAATTTGACTCCATATCCTTTTTCTTTTTTTGTGCATTCCTCGTCCCTAATGTTTCAAAAAATCTACATCCCTCGTTCTCCCGTCTACTAATCATATACATAGCATTGTATATGTATATTTTATTTGCTAAAACCAAAAAGCAGAATTGTGCGAACTGCAATCCAAAGTTATGGAATGTTCGCTGAAAAGTAAAGATTACGGATCAGCTTCCGCGTTAATAAAAGACTGCGGTTTATTCCGCTAAGTTTCCGCGGAGAGTTAAGTAAACCGCGGTATTTCGAATACTATAAATAGAGAGCTTGACCTCTCATTTATAGGTTGTTGATTCTCGGCCATTTGCCCAAGCCTTTGTGATTTTCACTTGTGATCTTGCCCAAGGGATTTCTACATTGCGCTAAGGTGAATCATGCTAATTGACAATCTAGACCGGGTCAGGGTGTTTGATCACTTGATTGTTAAAGTGAAAGACGATCATCGGGGCCCAAAATAATCATCAAACATCCCATCCTCCATCTTATTATTGCACTCGATCCTTAATCAAGTAATAACTTGATATAGGATTGATCAATTGGCGCCATCCGTGGGACGCGTTTTACGAATTAAACTTGAAATTTTTTATTTTGTGCTGTCAAACGATTAATTGCCTTCTTTAATTCTGATCGTGTATTATTTTAGTGATTCACAGGCGAATACGTTTGTAATTGACGAAAAGTTGCTAGATTAATTGAAATAATGAGCAATACCGCTGTTCAAACAAATGCTCAAAAAAGAGGAAAAAAGCGAAAGTTGGCAAAAATGTTTCAAAATTGGCAGTTTGCGCCAATTAATTTTCCAAAAATGCAGAGCGAGGATTTCCCTGAAATGCCGATAGTTGTATAGTGCAAGATCGCGGAAAATGGAATCACAATCATGAAAGTTCATGTTGATAATGGTAGTAGCGTTGATATTCTTTATGAGCAATGTTTTGTTCAACTACCGGAGAGTATCAGAGCAACTTTAAGACCAACCGCAGCTTCGCTGACAGGTTTTGCGTGAGAATCCTCATTGCCTATGGGTGTTTTGCCTTTAGACGTTGAGCTTGTTGATGACAATGATGATGGTTTAGTGCACCGAGCGCGGCTAGATTTCTATGTTATGCGAACCTCATCTCGCTATAACATGTTGTTAGGAAGAACTGCCTTAGGTAAACTCGGAATTGTTCCATCTACAATTCATAGCATGATTAAATTTGCAACGCGTAAATGTGTCGCGACAATAAATTCAACAAGCAAGGTGCCCATTTGTGCGGCTATTAATGTAAAAAGTGCAGCTCAAGAAACTGCGAAAGTCGCGGAAAATATGGTAGTGGTTAATCCTGCGTATCTCGAGCAAAAAATTAAAGTGGGAAGTAATGTTAGTGCGGACACACGAAAACAAATTGTGCAGTTACTTGTACAGTACATGGATGTTTTTGTTTGGTGTGAAAATGATATGACTGGCGTTCCGCGTAATATTGCGGAACACAGACTTAATGTAAATACAGCTTTAAAGCCTGTGGTGCAGAAGCGTAGAGGCATGACCCCAGATCGCGTTGTAGATACCCGTCCTAATCCATCCGGACGAAGTCCATATCGATTATAAACGATTCACAACAGTTGATTACATCACGAGGTACTTGACCTCTATATGATACATTTTACAAACATTCATTCGTTTTTGAAAAGACAATCTTTCATTACATCAAAAATTGACGGCATGCATACCATTTCATAATACATCTAACTATAATTGACTTAATAATAATCTTGATGAACTCGACGACTCGAATGCAACGTCTTTTGAAATATGCTATGAATGACTCCAAGTAATATTTCGTAAATGAGCAAATGCACATCGGAAGATTTCTTTCACACCTGAGAATAAACATGCTTTCAAGTGTCAACCAAAAGCTTGGTGAGTTCATTAGTTTAACATAAATAATCATTTTATAATTTTAATAGACCACAAGATTTCATATTTTCATTTCTCATAAACATACGTCCCATGCATAGAGACAAAAATATCATTCATATGGATTGAACACCTGGTAATCGACATTCACAATATACATATAAGAATATCCCCATCATTCCGGGATCCTCCTTCGGACATGATATAAATTTCGAAGTACTAAAGCATCCGGTACTTTGGATGGGGCTTGTTGGGCCCGATAGATCTATCTTTAAGATTCGCGTCAATTAGGGTGTCTGTTCCCTAATTCTTAGATTACCAGACTAAAAAGGGGCATATTCGGTTTAATAATTCAACCATAGAATGTAGTTTCGATTACTTGTGTCTATTTCGTAAAATAGTTATAAAAGCCGCGCATGTATTCTCAGTCCCAAAAATATATATTGCAAAAGCATTTAAAAATGGAGTAAATGAAACTCACCTAATGTATTTTGTAGTAAAAATACATATGACGACATTAGACAACTGAACAATGCAGGGTTGGCCTCGGATTCACGAACCTATATCATTTGTATATATATTAAAATGTATAAACGTATTCGAACAAGTTTATATATTATAACTTGAATTATATATTATACTTATTTAGTTTGTGTATATATTTAAAATATTTAATATCTATATATTTGGTTATATTAATATATTTCTATATATATATGGTTAGTATTATATGAAAATATCCTTAATTCATTATATATAAGTATTTATATATATAATGTTATTATATTTGGTATGTGATATATAAACTATTAATATGATTATAATATATGTATTAAGTATATTTTTAGGTACCAAATATTTATTTGTAACGAAAATGATAGTTTTGATAATAATGATTTACTAATTATAATAACTTTCTTAATATTGATAATACTAATATTAGTAACGATATTGCTAAAATATGTTTATAATAATAATAGTAAAACTAATAATTACGAAAAATGATATTTATACCAATATTAGTGAGAGTAATGATAACTTGTATTGTTTTATAACAACAATAATAATAATCCAAAACATATTCATAATAATAATAATAGTACTAGAAATGGTATAATTACTAATATTTACAAAAATAATAATAAGTTGCATCATTTTTGTCACTAATTAATGGTTATAATGAAAATTTTATTATGTTCCTAATAATGATAATAATGATAATAATAATAATAATAATAATCCTAATACTTAATAATAATAATAATACTAAGCAATTATAATACTTTAGTAATGATAACAATTTTAACAATAATAAGTAGTACTAATAATAACAATAACAATAATAACCATAACAAAAATAACAATAACATTAACAATAATAATAATAATAAAAATAATAATAAGAAATAAAATAAAGATTATACCCTTTGGAAAGCTTTTATAAAAAGATTGCCCCGAACAAGTCTTGAACCCGTGACCACTCGCTCACCCGCTAACACTCACAACCATCCCTCTGCTTCTGTTTTATCTGATTAATCTGACTCCTAAACTTATTTAACCCGTTCTATATTTCTGTCCCTCATTCAACTTCTTCTACCATCGACTTACACGGCCCAGGTAACAATGAAAACCAACATAACAAGTTTGCAATTAAATTAAGACTTAATATTCAACATCATAACACTCACTTATGATTAATTGGTTTGATAAAAAGAAAAAAAATAAAAAATAAAAAAATAAGACTGCTGCGGCAGTCGCTGCTTTAAAGGAAAAAAAATTGATTTTGACATCGAAACGTTTTTAGACTTCGCAACCTTCATAAACTATATTCCAAATCGTCAATGGAATACACGAGAATCCTCAGTTGCATCAGAATCGCAACCAATTACTCGAATTTGTTCATATAAAATTGTTTGACTTTTTTATATAAAAACTTTGACCTTCGAATTCACCTTCATTTTATCGAATTAAAATCTGAGATTGTACATACACAATCATGACATAAAGAAGAAGAGATCTATATTTTTACTTTCTTTCAATTTGGTCCGAATCCATTCGAATATTATATGGCTTCGGGTAAAAAAAATGAGAAGAAAGAAGAAAAAAAATAAACTTGTTTGCTTTATCAATTAGCAGTAGCGTAAATCAAGCGTACAAGTTGTTATTGATGCCTCCACAATAATAGACCGAAGCTTGTTTTGTAATGGGGATATGGTTCGACAGAACCTCACGGGTAGGAAGAAGACACAGACAAAAAACAAAAAATATAATAGAAAGATAGGGATGTAGATAATCACGCGTATTTATATGTATATATATATATTATATCTTATATTTATTTAGTATAGATAATTAATAAGTATAAATACAAATATATTTATTAATAATAATACATTTAATGTTGATGATTACTATTAATAATAATATCAATGTTAAGATATCTAGTTGTATTATAATATTAACAAGATTTATAATTTTGATAATTTTTGTAATAATATCAATACTATAATATTAATAATTATATTTGAAATAATATCAGTGATAATAATAATTCTTCATATTATTAATAATATTAATAATAATGATATTAATAATAATACTTTATTAATGATATGAATAATAATAATAATATCAATATAATAATTTAATACTAATACATAATTATTTTACACAAAATGAAATATTATAATTTCTACATAGAATGTTTATAAATTATTTATATTTATGTGAATAACTATGTATAAAATTTATATATACATATATTACTTATATAAACCTACTTTTGTTAATATATAACTATTTGTTATTTATTTTGTTAAGGGAATAAAACGAGTACTTCTAACTAGGGTATTCAAAGTTTTTATATGATTATATATTTCATAAACTACTATATATATAATTATCATTTACATGTTTTTATTACATGAATGGATATACTACATACAAACTTTTAAGCCAATAAATTTTAACATCAATATATATATATAATTACAAATAATATTCATATATATCTATATCTATATACATATAAAATAATAGTATTCATTACACCGTATATTATTTTACATATTTAATTATATTATATTATTTTCAATAATTACCTATATACTTTCATTTATATTTATATATATATGCATATTTGCAATTTGTTATACATAGTTGTTCGTGAATCGTCGAAAATAGTCGAAGGTCATATGCAGTTATGAAAACAGTTCAAAGTTTTTTGAGATTCCACATTACAGACTTTGCTTATTGTGTCAGAAATATATAAAGATTTAGTTTAAATTTGGTCGGAAATCTCCGGGTCATCACAGTACCTACCTGTTAAAGAAATTTCGTCCCGAAATTTGAGTGTGGTTGTCATGGTTAACAATAAGTATGTCTTCATGACGAATGTGAGTTGATAAAATAGAATTTTTTTACCATAGCGTAATGTGGATAATATGATTCGATTACATGAAGCGGGTGAGTGAAGTTATCACAAAAGAGTGAAATGAGAAAGACAAGTTTCATCATAATTTTTGACTAGTCATGGTTGAATTCCAGAATTCAAGGGATTTAAAGAAAATCTTCGAAATCTAAAAGATTTGATTCTTCGTCGAATAAGGAAATTAAGATCTCTATAATTAAATACGGTGATCTGCCTCGATTAATCTGTCTGATATTTCCACTATAAATTAAGCTTTTCCGTTCTATTATTCTCACCATTCCTATACTTTATTTTTTTAGTTCATACATCCAAAAGATTGTGAAAAATACTTAATCCAGTTCTAATCCTTAATATATTTCTAATTATCCTTTCTGTCATCCTTCTTTTTAATCTTCCACCAGAAGAATCTGTTTAGTTCTACTATTACCTTGGGATAATACTATTCTTAATTCTACCGTGTCTTTATATAGCTATTCGTATTAATATCCACGGTTTGTAATCTCAGTGTTGTTGTTGGGCTTTATATTTTCCCTTATATATCAGAGCTTCGTGCTCTTATTTTCTCTTCCCGACTTTGAATCAAGCGAATAATGGTCCAAAATTTGTAGATTTAGAGTTTCGAATGATTATAATGTTCTAAGCAGGAAGGAACGTGATTGCACGATGTTGATTTTCAAATTTATCAATATCACGGAAGATAGAACCGTCAAGAATACATTTTCTTGATTTGTTCAGGAGTTAAGTAGAATGAAAGAGTTATGTAACATGTCACATGATGACGTTAGAGTCTGTGAATCATCACGTTCTATTAGAAACTCAGCATGACTTACTATAATATAATCAAGTTGATCAAGTGTCATTATATTATACTAACTCATGCATCAGTTCCCAACATTATTTCAATAACATTCATATTTCAAGCTTGAAAGTTTACAGAATATAGAAACTAACAGTTTCTATATGATGTAATACTGATAGCATGAAGAGATTAGTGATTTTAGATAAGAATAGTTATAAAAATATCTCCAGAAATATGGAGGATATTTGTAGTGAAAGATACGATAATATCTCGGAATATCTAAGATCAAAGGATGATAGAAACTATTATCTGCAAGGGTTTGGAGTAAGGAGCGAGATATTCACTAAAGACTTTAGCAGACATTGAATCATTTAGATTCTTTGAAGTCAAACTTATTCTTTGTGATTCGTCCGCGGCTTTCTTCATAGTTTCGCATAATCTACTTTTCGGTACTAAATTTTCTATTGAATGCTTTCAATATAATGATACACAGGAAGCACGAAGAGGTATATAATTTCGAACGAGAATATTTATGAAAATATCCTCAGAAATATCGAAGATATTGATGATGATATTTTGGAATTTCTAAGCTCGATGGTTGATGGAGAAAGATTTTCTGCAAGATTTTAACATGACTTCAGAGCAAGATATTCTCTAAGGATTTCAACGGATTCAGAATTATCTGGATTCTTTAAATATAGGGTACGGTCCTTGTATTTGTCCTTGGTCTCCTTCATGGTTAACTTTATCCATTTTTCAGTTCCAACGTTTCTGAGATTTTCCAACATATTATTCTTTATCATCAAGCTTCCGACGACTAAGGTCGTTTACGGTTGCTTACAGTTTTTGCTGCTTCAATCAGCTTTTTCAAAGTTCAATGTATGGATTCGTAGGCTGGGTGCTTTTCAGAATTTCAAAATGAGAGATCATAATTCTAAGAGATAAATGTCATATATATAACTGTTGATGTAAATATGCTGTGAGTTTTCAAAGTACTGATTGCTGATTCCCGGTAATTGTTATGGCAGTTCTCATTACAAGATGCGGATGAGTACATGACGAGACTTCAATAGATAAATATAGTGATTTGTCGGAGGGATTTAAACTAAGGAGCAATGAGGTTACTGGTATGTCTGCTGGTAATATGGTAGAATATAAAAGGTTCCCCGGTATCAATAAAAGAGCACGTATATATATCAAAGTTATAATAAGATTAGTTCGACTGAAAAGTCGAAGTTGAATTGTTGGAGTTGTGACAAATTTGACTAATTTGAAAAGGAATTGCAAAGTTATTTTCGGTAATAACAAAGCCAAAGGAGTTAGCATAGATAAGTGTTAGACGTTTACTCAGGTTCCGAGTGTTTTCAAGTGCATAACTATATGCATCAATCTCTTCTTACGTAGATGAAGTGCGGTTGGTTCATCCTCTCGATTGAGGTGTTTTCAAGAATTATGAAAGGTTTGAATGCGGATTGTAATCGTCAAGATACAAATGAGGTTTAGAATGATATCAAGTGGCAAACTTGAAGAATGTTTAGTTTCATATGTTATAATCAATATTTTAATTCCCTTTAATTGTCCAATGTTATTAGTCCACAGTCGATAGTAACAGTCCAATAATTCATATATAGTTTAATATACAATATTCGAATTAATTAATACGTGTCGTGACCCGTATACGTCTCAGACTCGATCACAACTCAAATTATATATATTATTATAGAATTAACCTCAACCCTGTATAGAATTACTGCATATAAAGTGTCTATGGTTATTCCAAATAATATACATAGATGCGTCGATATGATATGTCAAAACCTTGTATACGTGTCCCGATATTTAAAGTGTAGTGACCCGAACTTTTCCATGTTTATATATATATTAAATGAAATTGTTATTTACATGATTAAGTGTTTCCAACATGATAAGCAATCAAACTTGTTAAGACTTGATTAATTGAAATATGTTTCATATAGACAATTGACCACCCAAGTTGACCGGTGATTCACGAACGTTAAAACTTGTAAAAACTATATGATGACATATATATGGATATATATATAGTTAACATGATACTATGATAACTAAACATATCATTAAGTATATTAACAATGAACTACATATGTAAAAACAAGACTACTAACTTAATGATTTTTAAACGAGACATATATGTACCGATTATCGTTGTAAAGACATTTAATGTATATATATCATATTAAGAGATATTCATACATGATAATATCATGATAATATAATAATTTAAAATCTCATTTGATATTATAAACATTGGGTTAACAACATTTAACAAGATCGTTAACCTAAAGGTTTCAAAACAACACTTACATGTAACGACTAACGCTGACTTAACGACTCAGTTAAAATGTATATACATGTAGTGTTTTAATATGTATTTATACACTTTTGAAATACTTCAATACACTTATCAAAATACTTCTACTTAACAAAAATGCTTACAATTACATCCTCGTTCAGTTTCATCAACAATTCTACTCGTATGCACCCGTATTCGTACTCGTACAATACACAGCTTTTAGATGTATGTACTTTTGGTATATACACTCCAATGATCAGCTCTTAGCAGCCCATGTGAGTCAACAAACACATGTGGGAACCATCATTTGGCAACTAACATAAAATATCTCATAAAATTACAAAAATATGAGTAATCATTCATGACTTATTTACATGAAAACAAAATTACATATCCTTTATATCTAATCCATACACCAACGACCAAAAACACCTACAAATACTTTCATTCTTCAATTTTCTTCATCTAATTGATCTCTCTCAAGTTCTATCTTCAAGTTCTAAGTGTTCTTCATATATTCTACAAGTTCTAGTTACATAAAATCAAGAATACTTTCAAGTTTGCTAGCTCACTTCCAATCTTGTAAGGTGATCATCCAACCTCAAGAAATCTTTGTTTCTTACAGTAGGTTATCATTCTAATACAAGGTAATAATCATATTCAAACTTTGGTTCAATTTCTATAACTATAACAATCTTATTTTAAGTGATGATCTTAGTTGAACTTGTTTTCGTGTCATGATTCTGCTTCAAGAACTTCGAGCCATCCAAGGATCCGTTGAAGCTAGATCCATTTTTCTCTTTTCCAGTAGGTTTATCCAAGGAACTTAAGGTAGTAATGATATTCATAACATCATTCGATTCATACATATAAAGCTATCTTATTCGAAGGTTTAAATTTGTAATCACTAGAACATAGTTTAGTTAATTCTAAACTTGTTCGCAAACAAAAGTTAATCCTTCTAACTTGACTTTTCAAATCAACTAAACACATGTTCTATATCTATATGATATGCTAACTTAATGATTTAAAACCTGGAAACACGAAAAACACCGTAAAACCGGATTTACGCCATCGTAGTAACACCGCGGGCTGTTTTGGGTTAGTTAATTAAAAACTATGATAAACTTTGATTTAAAAGTTGTTATTCTGAGAAAATGATTGTTATTATGAACATGAAACTATATCCAAAAATTATGGTTAAACTCAGAGTGGAAGTATGTTTTCTAAAATGGTCATCTAGACGTCGTTCTTTCGACTGAAATGACTACCTTTATAAAAACGACTTGTAACTTATTTTTCCGACTATAAACCTATACATTTTCTGTTTAGATTCATAAAATAGAGTTCAATATGAAACCATAGCAATTTGATTCACTCAAAACGGATTTAAAATGAAGAAGTTATGGGTAAAACAAGATTGGATAATTTTTCTCATTTTAGCTACGTGAAAATTGGTAAAAAATCTATTCCAACCATAACTTAATCAACTTGTATTGTATATTATGTAATCTTGAGATACCATAGACACGTATACAATGTTTTGACCTATCATGTCGACACATCTATATATATTTCGGAACAACCATAGACACTCTATATGTGAATGTTGGAGTTAGCTATACAGGGTTGAGGTTGATTCCAAAATATATATAGTTTGAGTTGTGATCAATACTGAGATACGTATACACTGGGTCGTGGATTGATTCAAGATAATATTTATTGATTTATTTCTATACATCTAACTGTGGACAACTAGTTGTAGGTTACTAACGAGGACAGCTGACTTAATAAACTTAAAACATCAAAATATATTAAAAGTGTTGTAAATATATTTTGAACATACTTTGATATATATGTATATATTGTTATTGGTTCGTGAATCAACCAGTGGCCAAGTCTTACTTCCTGACGAAGTAAAAATTTGTGAAAATGAGTTATAGTCCCACTTTTAAAATCTAATATTTTTGGGATGAGAATACATGCAGGTTTTATAAATGATTTACAAAATAGACACAAGTACGTGAAACTACATTCTATGGTTGAATTATCGAAATCGAATATGCCCCTTTTTATTAAGTCTGGTAATCTAAGAATTAGGGAACAGACACCCTAATTGACGCGAATCCTAAAGATAGATCTATTGGGCCTAACAAACCCCATCCAAAGTACCGGATGCTTTAGTACTTCGAAATTTATATCATATCCGAAGGGTGTCCCGGAATGATGGGGATATTCTTATATATGCATCTTGTTAATGTCGGTTACTAGGTGTTCACCATATGAATGATTTTTATCTCTATGTATGGGATGTGTATTGAAATATGAAATCTTGTGGTCTATTATTATGATATGATATATATAGGTTAAACCTATAAATCACCAACATTTTTGTTGACGTTTAAAGAATGTTTATTCTCAGGTGAATACTAAGAGCTTCCGCTGTCGCATACTTAAATAAGGACGAGATTTGGAGTCCATGCTTGTATGATATTGTGTAAAAACTGCATTCAAGAAACTTATTTTGTTGTAACATATTTGTATTGTAAACCATTATGTAATGGTCGTGTGTAAACAGGATATTTTAGATTATCATTATTTGATAATCTACGTAAAGCTTTTTAAACCTTTATTGATGAAATAAAGGTTATGGTTTGTTTTAAAATGAATGCAGTCTTTGAAAAACGTCTCATATAGAGGTCAAAACCTCGCAACGAAATCAATTAATATGGAACGTTTTTAATCAATAAGAACGGGACATTTCAGTTGGTATCCGAGCGTTGGTCTTAGAGAACCAGAATTTTGCATTAGTGTGTCTTATCGAGTTTGTTAGGATGCATTAGTGAGTCTGGACTTCGACCGTGTTTACTTGAAAAATGATTGCTTAACAAATTTTGTTGGAAACTATATATTTTTAACATGTGAATATTATGTGATATATTAATCTCTTAACGCGTTTTATATTATGTGATAGATGTCTACCTCTAGAACAAGTCCCATTGACTCACCTAATAATAATGAAGAGTCAAATGTAAATTGGAATGATTCGTGGACTGATTCACAAGTTCCCGAAGAGGAACCGAAAGAAGAGTCGGAACCGGAAGAAGAATCGGAACCGGATGAAGAAATAGAACCGGTGGGGGAAATAATAAAACGGTTAAGTAAAAGAAAATCCTCAACCAACCGACCAAGGTTAATTATGGTCAATGGTGTTTCTGTCAAGGAAGCAAAATATTGGGAGTATTACCAATTCTCCGATGAATCGGATTCCGACGAGAATTCCGATGATGTTATAGAAATTACCCCAACTGAATTTAAAAAGGCAAACGAAAATAATAAGGGAAAGGGCATAAAAATAGAGAAATCTAATTCTAACCCCGCTGAACTTTATATGTATCGTCAACCCCCGAAGTCCTTAAGTTGTAACAATGACCCGGGAACCTCTAAACCACCAGGCAATGTGGAAAACGACGGCTCGTATTAGGGGAACATCATATATCCCTAGAAACTTGGCAAAACGAACCAAAACCGAAGAAGAAGAAGAAACAAGCGAGTCGGAATAAGATAGTTGTATTCATATGGTGTAATATATAATATAGTGTGCTTATGCTTTATGATATATGTAAAAATTTCTTGTATTAATAAGTATTTTTTTTATGAATCTAACTCTTGTCTATTTTACAGTATAAAAACACAAAATGGGTAGACAACCCAATATTTTAAGAGACCTACCCGGAGACATGATTGATGAAATCATGTCTAGAGTCGGTCAGAATTCTTCGGCATAACTATTTACGGCGAAATCAGTTTGTAAGACATTCGAAAAATGTTCCAAGAATGCTTTGGTTTATAAGAGACTTTCGTTTGAAAGATGGGGATATCACATTGGGAAACCCATAAGTTACGATGTGTTTATTTTGACGCATATATTGCGGGGAACCCAAGTGCTATTTTACGCAACGGGTTAAGAAATTATTTTGACTCAATATATCCGAATATTGGACTTCGTGATTTGGAAAAAGCGGCTAACATGCAACATAAAGAAGCATGTTATGCTTACGGATTAGTAATGTTCGCTTCTCACCAAAGTGAGAACAAGAACATCGGGCTACAACTATTAAACAAAACGTTCCCACAAGTGACGAAGTCAGTAATTGGGGTAATAAATGAGGTTTTTAGATTGTTACGGGACTGTTGGACATTACGTAACCCTCGTCCCTTTGACGATGTTACAACACGCTGTCTTATCAACAGCCATAACGGTTATGTTTAACAAGACCAAGGATGGGAAGTAATCCTAGTAAAACCAGAATGCATGACTTGTTTCTGGACGTATGAATTACGTGTCTTTATTGCCTTTGCTGAATGACTTGTGTACTAGCTAGAATTATCTTCACAACCATCTTGTATAAAATTTATTGTGTGCTATATTTCATGCTATATGTAAAATAAGCGGTATTGTAAGTTTGTAAAATATTGTGTAAAAGTTTGAACGCGAAATATTATTATAATCAGTTTTTCATATAGAATTGTAGTAGTTGAATTGTATATTAGCTACTAAGTATGAACTTAACGGGTAGGTACTACCCGAATTTAAACTTATAAAACGCTAATATGAAGAAAAAGCTTTTATAAATGAGTTCATATTATGCTACGAAATACTATTAACTACTCTTAATATTCTGTATGATTAACTTGTTCCATTTGACTATTTTGAAGGAAATGGCACCGACTACTCGACACACTGTGAATATGAATGAAGAGGAATTCCGTACTTTTCTAGCTTCAAACATAGCTGCAGTACAGGCTGCGCTACATACCAACAATAACCTTGGATCTAGCAGTACAGGAAATTGTGTAGGATGCACCTACAAAGAATTCACTGCCTGCAAACCTTTGGAATTTGATGGAACTGAAGGACCGATCGGATTGAAATGGTGGACCGAGAAGGTCGAATCGGTGTTTGCCATAAGTAAGTGTACTGAAGAGGACAAAGTGAAGTACGCTACGCATACCTTCACAGGTTCTGCGTTAACATGGTGGAATACCTATCTAGAGCAAGTGGGACAAGACGATGCGTACGCACTACCGTGGTCAGTATTCAAGCACTTGATGAACGAGAAGTACCGTCCCAGAACCGAGGTCAATAAGCTCAAGACAGAACTTAGAGGGTTACGAACCCAAGGATTTGATATTACCACGTACGAAAGACGATTCACAAAATTGTGCCTATTGTGTCCGGGAGCATTCGAAGATGAGGAAGAGAAGATCGACGCGTTTGTGAAAGGATTACCGGAAAGAATCCAAGAAGATATAAGTTCACACGAGCCTGCCTCCATACAACAGGCATGTAGAATGGCTCACAAACTAGTGAACCAGATTGAAGAAAGAATTAAAGAACAGACTGCTGAAGAGGCCAATGTGAAGCAAGTCAAAAGAAAGTGGGAGGAAAACGGTGATAAGAATCACCAATACAACAACAACAGCAATTACAACAATAATCGCAACAATTATCCCAACAATCGCAACATCAATCGCAACTACAACAAACGGCCCAACAACAACAACAACAACAGCAACTACAACAATCATCCCAACAACAATAATAACCGCAACAACAACAACAATCAGAAGTAGCTATGCCAAAGGTGTGAAAAGTATCACTCGGGGTTCTGCACCAAATTTTGCAACAAGTGTAAAAGAAACGGTCATAGCGCGGCGAAGTGTGAGGTCTACGGACCAGGGGTTAATAGAACGAAAGGAACAAATGGTGTCGGAACGAGTAATGGCGGAGCAAGTAGTGTTGGAGCAAGTTATGCCAATGTAGTTTGTTATAAATGTGAAAAACCGGGCCACATTATTAGAAATTTCCCGAACCAGGAGAACACGAATGGACAAGGCCGTGGAAGAGTTTTCAATATTAATGCGGCAGAGGCACAGGAAGACCCGAAGCTTATTACGGGTACGTTTCTTATTGACAATAAATCTGCTTACGTTTTATTTGATTCGGGTGCTGATAGAAGCTATATTAGTAGAGATTTTTGTGCTAAATTAAGTTGTCCATTGACGCCTTTGGATAGTAAATTTTTACTCGAATTAGCAAATGGTAAATTAATTTCAGCAGATAATATATGTCGGAATCGAGAAATTAAACTGGTTAGCGAAACATTTAAGATTGATTTGATACCAGTAGAGTTAGGGAGTTTTGATGTGATAATTGGTATGGACTGGTTGAAAGAAGTGAAAGCATAGATCGTTTGTTACAAAAATGCAATTCGCATTATACGAGAAAAATGAAAACCCTTAATGGTGTACAGAGAAAAGGGCAACACGAAGCTACATCTTATTAGTAATTTGAAGGCACAAAAACTAATAAGAAAAGGTTGCTATGCTGTTCTAGCACACGTCGAGAAAGTACAAACTGAAGAAAAGAGCATCAATGATGTTCCCATTGCAAAAGAATTTCCCGATGTATTTTCGAAAGAATTACCGAGATTACCCCCACATCGATCCGTTGAATTTCAAATAGATCTTGTACCAGGAGCAGCACCAATAGCTCGTGCTCCTTACAGACTCGCACCCAGCGAGATGAAAGAACTGCAAAGCCAATTACAAGAACTTTTAGAGCGTGGTTTCATTCAACCAAGCACATCACCGTGGGGAGCTCCTGTTTTGTTTGTCAAGAAGAAAGATGGTACATTCAGGTTGTGTATCGACTACCGAGAGTTGAACAAACTTACCATCAAGAACCGCTACCCACTACCGAGAATATAAGACTTATTTAATCAACTACAAGGCTCGTCTGTTTATTCAAAGATTGACTTACGTTCCGGGTATCATCAAATGCAGGTGAAAGAAGATGATATTCCAAAGACTGCTTTCAGAACACGTTACGGTCATTACGAGTTTATGGTCATGCCGTTTGGTTTAACTAATGCACCAGCTATGTTCATGGACCTTATGAACCGAGTGTGTGGACCATACCTTGACAAGTTTGTCATTGTTTTCATTGATGACATACTTATTTACTCAAAGAATGACCAAGAACACGGTGAACATTTGAGAAAGGTGTTAGAAGTATTGAGGAAGGAAGAATTGTACGCTAAGTTTTCAAAGTGTGCATTTTGGTTGGAAGAAGTTCAATTCCTCGGTCACAAAGTGAACAAAGATGGTATTAAGGTGGATCCGGCAAAGATAGAAACTGTTGAAAAGTGGGAAACCCCGAAAACTCCGAAACACATACGCCAGTTTTTAGGACTAGCTGGTTACTACAGAAGGTTCATCCAAGACTTTTCCAGAATAGCAAAACCCTTGACTGCATTAATGCATAAAGGGAAGAAATTTGAATGGAAGGATGAACAAGAGAAAGCGTTTCAGTTATTGAAGAAAAAGCTAACTACGGCACCTATATTGTCATTGCCTGAAGGGAATGATGATTTTGTGATTTATTGTGACGCATCAAAGCAAGGTCTCGGTTGTGTATTAATGCAATAAACGAAGGTGATTGTTTATGCGTCTAGACAATTGAAGATTCACGAACAAAATTATACGACGCATGATTTGGAATTAGGCGCAGTTGTTTTTGCATTAAAGACTTGGAGGCACTACTTATATGGGGTCAAAAGTATTATATATACCGACCACAAAAGTCTTCAACACATATACCTATATATATATATATATATATATATATATATATATATATATATATATATATATATATATATATATATATATATATATATATATATATATATATATAATCAGAAACAACTGAATATGAGGCAGCGTAGGTGGATTGAATTATTGAATGATTACGACTTTGAGATTCGTTACCACCCGGGGAAAGCAAATGTGGTAGCCGATGCCTTGAGCAGGAAGGACAGAGAACCCATTCGAGTAAAATCTATGAATATAATGATTCATAATAACCTTAGTACTCAAATAAAGGAGGCGCAACAAGGAGTTTTAAAAGAGGGAAATTTAAAGGATGAAATACCCAAAGGATCGGAGAAGCATCTTAATATTCGGGAAGACAGAACCCGGTATAGGGCTGAAAGGATTTGGGTACCAAAATTTGGAGATATGAGAGAAATGGTACTTAGAGAAGCTCATAAAACCAGATACTCAATACATCCTGGAACGGGGAAGATGTACAAGGATCTCAAGAAACATTTTTGGTGGCCGGGTATGAAAGCTGATGTTGCTAAATACGTAGGAGAATGTTTGACGTGTTCTAAGGTCAAAGCTGAGCATCAGAAACCATTAGGTCTACTTCAACAGCCCGAAATCCCGGAATGGAAATGGGAAAACATTACCATGGATTTCATCACTAAATTGCCAAGGACTGCAAGTGGTTTTGATACTATTTGGGTAATAGTTGATCGTCTCACCAAATCAGAACATTTCCTACCAATAAGAGAAGATGACAAGATGGAGAAGTTAGCACGACTGTATTTGAAGGAAGTCGTCTCCAGACATGGAATACCAATCTCTATTATCTCTGATAGGGATGGCAGATTTATTTCAAGATTCTGGCAGACATTATAGCAAGCATTAGGAACTCGTCTAGACATGAGTACTGCCTATCATCCACAAACTGATGGGCAGAGTGAAAGGACGATACAAACACTTGAAGAAATGCTACGAGCATGTGTTATTGATTTCGGAAATAGTTGGGATCGACATCTACCGTTATTAGAATTTTTCTACAACAACAGCTACCATTCAAGCATTGAGATGGCGCCGTTTGAAGCACTTTATGGTAGAAAGTGCAGGTCTCCAATTTGTTGGAGTGAAGTGGGGGATAGACAGATTACGGGTCCGGAGATAATACAAGAAACTACCGAGAAGATCATCCAAATTCAACAACGGTTGAAAACCGCCCAAAGTCGACAAAAGAGCTACGCTGACATGAAAAGAAAAGATATAGAATTTGAAATTGGAGAGATGGTCATGCTTAAAGTTGCACCTTGGAAAGGCGTTGTTCGATTTGGTAAACGAGGGAAATTAAATCCAAGGTATATTGGACCATTCAAGATTATTGATCGTGTCGGACCAGTAGCTTACCGACTTGAGTTACCTCAACAACTCGCGGCTGTACATAACACTTTCCACGTCTCGAATTTGAAGAAATGTTTTACTAAAGAAGATCTCACTATTTCGTTAGATGAAATCCAAATCAACGAAAAACTTCAATTCATCGAAGAACCCGTCGAAATAATGGATCGTGAGGTTAAAAGACTTAAGCAAAACAAGATACCTATTGTTAAGGTTCGATGGAATGCTCGTAGAGGACCCGAGTTCACTTGGGAGCGTGAAGATCAGATGAAGAAGAAATACCCGCATCTATTTCCAGAAGATTCGTCAACACCTTCAACAGCTTAAAATTTCGGGACGAAATTTATTTAACGGGTAGGTACTGTAGTGACCCGAACTTTTCCATGTTTATATATATATTAAATGAAATTGTTATTTACATGATTAAGTGTTTCCAACATGTTAAGCAATCAAACTTGTTAAGACTTGATTAATTGAAATATGTTTCATATAGACAATTGACCACCCAAGTTGACCGGTGATTCACGAACGTTAAAACTTGTAAAAACTATATGATGACATATATATGGATATATATATAGTTAACATGATACTATGATAAGTAAACATATCGTTAAGTATATTAACAATGAACTACATATGTAAAAACAAGACTACTAACTTAATGATTTTTAAACGAGACATATATGTACCGATTATCATTGTAAAGACATTTAATGTATATATATCATATTAAGAGATATTCATACATGATAATATCATGATAATATAATAATTTAAAATCTCATTTGATATTATAAACATTGGGTTAACAACATTTAACAAGATCGTTAACCTAAAGGTTTCAAAACAACACTTACATGTAACGACTAACGATGACTTAACGACTCAGTTAAAATGTATATACATGTAGTGTTTTAATATGTATTTATACACATTTGAAAGACTTCAATACACTTATCAAAATACTTCTACTTAACAAAAATGCTTACAATTACATCCTCGTTCAGTTTCATCAACAATTCTACTCGTATGCACCCGTATTCGTACTCATACAATACACAGCTTTTAGATGTATGTACTATTGGTATATACACTCCAATGATCAGCTCTTAGCATCCCATGTGAGTCACCTAACACATGTGGGAACCATCATTTGGCAACTAGCATGAAATATCTCATAAAATTACAAAAATATGAGTAATCATTCACGACTTATTTACATGAAAACAAAATTACATATCCTTTATATCTAATCCATACACCAACGACCAAAAACACCTACAAACACTTTCATTCTTCAATTTTCTTCATATAATTGATCTCTCTCAAGTTCTATCTTCAAGTTCTAAGTGTTCTTCATATATTCTACAAGTTCTAGTTACATTAAATCAAGAATACTTTCAAGTTTGCTAGCTCACTTCCAATCTTGTAAGGTGATCATCCAACCTCAAGAAATCTTTGTTTCTTACAGTAGGTTATCATTCTAATACAAGGTAATAATCATATTCAAACTTTGGTTCAATTTCTATAACTATAACAATCTTATTTCAAGTGATGATCTTACTTGAACTTGTTTTCGTGTCATGATTCTGCTTCAAGAACTTCGAGCCATCCAAGGATCCGTTGAAGCTAGATCCATTTGTCTCTTTTCCAGTAGGTTTATCCAAGGAACTTAAGGTAGTAATGATGTTCATAACATCATTCGATTCATACATATAAAGCTATCTTATTCGAAGGTTTAAACTTGTAATCACTAGAACATAGTTTAGTTAATTCTAAACTTGTTCGCAAACAAAAGTTAATCCTTCTTACTTGACTTTTCAAATTAACTAACCACATAATCTATATCTATATGATATGCTAACTTAATGATTTAAAATCTAGAAACACGAAAAACACCGTAAAATCGGATTTACGCCGTCGTAGTAACACCGCAGGCAGTTTTGGGTTAGTTAATTAAAAACTATGATAAACTTTGATTTGAAAGTTGTTATTCTGAGAAAATGATTGTTATTTTGAACATGAAACTATATCCAAAAATTATGGTTAAACTCAAAGTGGAAGTATGTTTTCTAAAATGGTCATCTAGACGTCGTTCTTTCGACTGAAATGACTACCTTTACAAAAACGACTTGTAACTTATTTTTCCGACTATAAACCTATACTTTTTCTGTTTAGATTCATAAAACAGATTTCAATATGAAACCATAGCAATTTGATTCACTCAAAACGGATTTAAAATGAAGAAGTTATGGGTAAAACAAGATTGGATAATTTTTCTCATTTTAGCTACGTGAAAATTGTTAACAAATCTATTCCAACCATAACTTAATCAACTTGTATTGTATATTATGTAATCTTGAGATACCATAGACACGTATACAATGTTTTAACCTATCATGTCGACACATCTATATATATTTCGGAACAACCATAGACACTCTATATGTGAATGTTGGAGTTAGCTATACAGGGTTGAGGTTGATTCCAAAATATATATAGTTTGAGTTGTGATCAATACTGAGATACGTATACACTGGGTCGTGGATTGATTCAAGATAATATTTATCGATTTATTTCTGTACATCTAACTGTGGACAACTAGTTGTACACGAGGACAACTGACTTAATAAACATAAAACATCAAAATATATTAAAAGTGTTGTAAATATATTTTGAACATACTTTGATATATATGTATATATTGTTATAGGTTTGTGAATCAACCAGTGGCCAAGTCTTACTTCCCGACGAAGTAAAAATCTGTGAAAGTGAGTTATAGTCCCACTTTTAAAATCTAATATTTTTGGGATGAGAATACATGCAGGTTTTATAAATGATTTACAAAATAGACACAAGTACGTGAAACTACATTCTATGGTTGAATTATCGAAATCGAATATGCCCCTTTTTATTAAGTCTGGTAATCTAAGAATTAGGGAACAGACACCCTAATTGACGCGAATCCTAAAGATAGATATATTGGGCCTAACAAACCCCATCCAAAGTACCGGATGCTTTAGTACTTCGAAATTTATATCATATCCGAAGGGTGTCCCGGAATGATGGGGATATTCTTATATATGCATCTTGTTAATGTCGGTTACCAGGTGTTCACCATATGAATGATTTTTATCTCTATGTATGGGATGTGTATTGAAATATGAAATCTTGTGGTCTATTATTATGATATGATATATATAGGTTAAACCTATAACTCACCAACATTTTTGTTGACGTTTAAAGCATGTTTATTCTCAGGTGAATACTAAGAGCTTCCGCTGTCGCATACTTAAATAAGGATGAGATTTGGAGTCCATGCTTGTATGATATTGTGTAAAAACTGCATTCAAGAAACTTATTTTGTTGTAACATATTTGTATTGTAAACCATTATGTAATGGTCGTGTGTAAACAGGATATTTTAGATTATCATTATTTGATAATTTACGTAAAGCTTTTTAAACCTTTATTGATGAAATAAAGGTTATGGTTTATTTTAAAATGAATGCAGTCTTTGAAAAACGTCTCATATAGAGGTCAAAACCTCGCAACGAAATCAATTAATATGGAACGTTTTTAATCAATAAGAACGGGACATTTCATAAAGTGTGTAAAATAAATACAGAAATTAAATGACAAATAATAAAATGTAAAGTAAATAACAGAAATTAAATGACAATAAATAAAATTGCGAGAATATAAATTGCGATAATTAAATTGCGATAAATAAAATGTAATACGGAATTAATAGTTAGCTAGGATTTTGTTAGCGTGGTTTCTTAATAAAATTTAATATTGTTAATTAGTCTGTTTCTAATCAATTTTTATTGTGTCCATTATTTCTTCATTATGCCACTTGTTGGATTCTGATAGGTCAAAATCCAAATATAAAATTGAATTTGAATGAAAATAGTTATTCTTTGGTGAACGGATACGTATCTCGGTGGTTGTAAATAGGATAGTGAATAACTGTTGAATCAGATTCGAAGAATATACAGTGTAACTTATTAATGTGAAATTTAAATATTCCTCGGGTATTACCTACCCGTTAAAATATTTTCACCATTAACAGTTTGTGCAAAAGAATTTTTAATTACAATCTTTTTGAAAACATATATACATATATATTTTCTTCAGATGTAATCATGGATTTAATGAGTCAATATGATATTAAACTCATTTGATTTATCGTTAGAACAAGATTATGTAATCTCTAATATATATATATAATCACCATGTCGAACGAAGATAAATGATGTGGAACGATTCATATAACAATAATTATATTCGAGGTACAAAATGAGATGTCGAGGCATGGATTGTTGATGGTACTGGTGTTGTTACTGATGGTTCTGTTGATGCCGGTGATGTTGCTGAAGCTGGTAAGTTTTGCACCATGTTCTCCAAATTGATTACTCGTGCGCGAAGCTCGTTGACTTCTTCGATTACCCCGGGATGATTGTCGATCGGAACGAGCGGATGTATAAGGTTTTGAATTTGAGATAGTATATAATTCGTGGCGAGGTATTCGGAAAATGAGTATGAAAATGGTGTTTCTAATAGGTTTGCCGATAAGTGATTCAAATTCTTCGCCAAAAGGTGAATTCGGTTGGTGGAAGGAATCGCCTTCCTCGCGTCTCCGTTGATTGAGTCAACTACGAACTCATCAGATGAATTGGAGATGGCTGGTTGATTGAGTCATTCTGGTGACGCTGTTTTCGGAGCTGGAGTGGGACTCCATTTCGGAATCCGAGGGACTTGAACTAGTTGCAGGATTCATCTCGTACGATCAGATAAAGGATTTTCGATAAGAAATAGATTATAGGATGTAGATTAGTAACATGTATTACATAATTTACATATGTATATATAATACTAAAATCCCATAAGTTATGGAGGAATCTACGGAATATGTTAGGCAAAGTTTACAGTAACAGATATGCTAAGATATCAATTAGCAGATACGCTAAGATATGAATTTTATCTATACACTATTCATGCAATCAATGCAGCAAGATGTGTCTAGACTAGGAATGATAAGCAGGTAATTTTCGACACGAAATGATAAGCAAAACTTTTGACACGCAGACACGGTCGAAGTCCAGACTCACTAAAGCATCCTAACGACTTATCAGTTAGACACACTAATGCAGACCTGGTTCGCTAAGACCTCTGCTCTGATACCAACTGTAGAGACCCGTCCTAATCCATCCGGACGAAGTCCATATCAATTATAAACGATTCACAACAGTTGATTACATCACGAGGTACTTGACCTCTATATGATACATTTTACAAACATTGCATTCGTTTTTGAAAAGACAATCTTTCATTACATCGAAAATTGACGGCATGCATACTATTTCATAATACATCTAACTATAATTGACTTAATAATAATCTTGATGAATTCGACGACTCGAATGCAACGTCTTTTGAAATATGCTATGAATGACTCCAAGTAATATTTCGTAAATGAGCAAATGCACAGCAGAAGATTTCTTTTGTACCTGAGAATAAACATGCTTTCAAGTGTCAACCAAAAGGTTGGTGAGTTCATTAGTTTAACATAAATAATCATTTTATAATTTTAATAGACCACAAGATTTCATATTTAAATTTCTCATAAACATACGTCCCATGCATAGAGACAAAAATATCATTCATATGGATTGAACACCTGGTAATCAACATTCACAATATACATATAAGAATATCCCCATCATTCCGGGATCCTCCTTCGGACATGATATAAATTTCGAAGTATTAAAGCATCCGGTACTTTGGATGGGGCTTGTTGGGCCCGATAGATATATCTTTAGGATTCACGTCAATTAGGGTGTCTGTTTCCTAATTCTTAGATTACCAGACTAAAAAGGGGCATATTCGGTTTAATAATTCAACCATAGAATGTAGTTTCGATTACTTGTGTCTATTTCGTAAAACAGTTATAAAAGCAGCGCATGTATTCTCAGTCCCAAAAATATATATTGCAAAAGCATTTAAAAAGGGAGTAAATGAAACTCACCTAATGTATTTTGTAGTAAAAATACATATGACGACCTTAGACAACTGAACAATGCAGGGTTGGCCTCGGATTCACGAACCTATATCATTTGTATATATATTAAAATGTATAAACGTATTCGAACAAGTTTATATATTATAACTTGAATTATATATTATACTTATTTAGTTTGTGTATATATTTAAAATATTTAATATCTATATATTTGGTTATATTAATATATTTCTGTATATATATATGGTTAGTATTATATGAAAATATCCTTAATTCATTATATATAAGTATTTATATAAATAATGTTATTATATTTGGTATGTGATATATAAACTATTAATATGATTATAATATATGTATTAAGTATATTTTTAGGTACCAAATATTTATTTGTAACGAAAATGATAGTTTTGATAATAATGATTTACTAATTATAATAACTTTCTTAATATTGATAATACTAATATTAGTAACGATATTGCTAAAATATGTTTATAATAATAATAGTAAAACTAATAAATACGAAAAATGATATTTATACCAATATTAGTGTGAGTAATGATAACTTGTATTGTTTTATAACAACAATAATAATAATCCAAAACATATTCATAATAATAATAATAGTACTAGAAATGGTATAATTACTAATATTTACAAAAAATAATAATAAGTTGCATCATTTTTGTCACTAATTAATGGTTATAATGAAAATTTTATTATGTTCCTAATAATGATAATAATGATAATAATAATAATAATAATAATCCTAATACTTAATAATAATAATAATACTAAGCAATTATAATACTTTAGTACTGATAACAATTTTAACAATGATAAGTAGTACGAATAATAACAATAACAATAATAACCATAACAAAAATAACAATAACATTAACAATAATAATAATAATAAAAATAATAATAAGAAATAAAATAAAGATTATACCCTTTGGAAAGCTTTTATAAAAAGATTGCCCCGAACAAGACTTGAACCCGTGACCACTCGCTCACCCGCTAACACTCACAGCCATCCCTCTGCTTCTGTTTTATCTGATTAATCTGACTCCTAAACTTATTTAACCCGTTCTATATTTCTGTCCCTCATTCAACTTCTTCTACCATCGACTTACACGGCCCAGGTAACAATGAAAACCAACATAACAAGTTTGCAATTAAATTAAGACTTAATATTCAACATCATAACACTCACTTATGATTAATTGGTTTGATAAAAAGAAAAAAAATAAAAAGTAAAAAAATAAGACTGCTGCGGCAGTCGCTGCTTTAAAGAAAAAAAATTGATTTTGACATCGAAACGTTTTTAGACTTCGCAACCTTCATAAACAATCTTCCAAATCGTCAATGGAATACACGAAAATCCTCAGTTGCATCAGAATCGCAACCAATTACTCGAATTTGTTCATATAAAATTGTTTGACTTTTTTATATAAAAACTTTGACCTTCGAATTCACCTTCATTTTATCGAATTAAAATCTGAGATTGTACATACACAATCACGACATAAAGAAGAAGAGATCTATATTTTTACTTTCTTTCAATTTGGTCCGAATCCATTCGAATATTATATGGCTTCGGGTAAAAAAAAATGAGAAGAAAGAAGAAAAAAAATAAACTTGTTTGCTTTATCAATTAGCAGTAGCGTAAATCAAGCGTACAAGTTGTTATTGATGCCTCCACAATAATAGACCGAAGCTTGATTTGTAATGGGGATATGGTTCGACAGAACCTCACTGGTAGGAAGAAGACACAGACAAAAAACAAAAAATATAATAGAATGATAGGGATGTAGATAATCACGCGTATTTATATGTATATATATATTATATCTTATATTTATTTAGTATAGATAATTAATAAGTATAAATACAAATATATTTATTAATAATAATACATTTAATGTTGATGATTACTATTAATAATAATATCAATGTTAAGATAACAAGTTGTATTATAATATTAACAAGATTTATAATTTTGATAATTTTTGTAATAATATCAATACTATAATATTAATAATTATATTTGAAATAATATCAGTGATAATAATAATTCTTCATATTATTAATAATATTAATAATAATGATATTAATAATAATACTTTATTAATGATATGAATAATAATAATAATAATATCAATATAATAATTTGATAATAATAATTCTTCATATTATTAATAATATTAATAATAATGATATTAATAATAATACTTTATTAATGATATGAATAATAATAATAATAATATCAATATAATAATTTAATACTAATACATAATTATTTTACACAAAATGAAATATTATAATTTCTACATAGAATGTTTATAAATTATTTATATTTATGAGAATACCTATGTATAAAATTTATATATACATATATTACTTATATAAACCTACTTTTGTTAATATATAACTATTTGTTATTTATTTTGTTAAGGGAATAAAACGAGTACTTCTAACTAGGGTATTCAAAGTTTTTATATGATTATATATTTCATAAACTACTATATATATAATTATCATTTACATGTTTTTATTACATGAATGGATATACTACATACAAACTTTTAAGCCAATAAATTTTAACATCAATATATATATAATTACAAATAATATTCATATATATCTATATCTATATACATATAAAATAATAGTATTCATTACACCGTATATTATTTTACATATTTAATTATATTTTATTATTTACAATAATTACCTATATACTTTCATTTATATTTATATATATGCATATTTGCAATTTGTTATATATAGTTGTTCGTGAATCGTTGAAAATAGTCGAAGGTCATATGCAGTTATGAAAACAGTTCAAAGTTTTTTGAGATTCCACATTACAGACTTTGCTTATTGTGTCGGAAATATATAAAGATTTAGTTTAAATTTGGTCGGAAATCTCCGGCTCATCTCACGCGTGAAGTGGCTATGCGAAGAGGTAACAAAATTGGTGATAGCTAGAATTTTACGCGAAGCTCAATACCAATCATGGATTGGAAATCCAGTTTTGGTAAAAAATCCTGATGGTTCATGGAGAATGTGTATTGATTTTAAGGATTTAAATAAAGCGTGCCCTAAGAATAATTATCCACTTCCAGAAATTGATTTAAAAGTGAAATCTTTGCACGCTTTTCCATATAAATATTTTTTGGATGCGGCAAGGGGTTATCACCAGATCCCAATGGCTCAAGAAGATATAGACAAAACTTCTTTTCATACGGGCAAAGGCATATTTTCCTATATAATGATGCCTTTTGGTTTAATCAACGCGGGTGCGACATATCAACGTTTGATTGACACCGCGTTCGAAAAGCAAATTGGGCGTAATCTTGACGCTTATGTGGATGACTTAGTAATCAAAAGTACAACGCAGGAGCAAATTATCGAAGATATGCGCGAAAAATTTGACACACTGCGAAGGATAAACATGAAGCTTAACCCGCTAAAGTGTAGTTTTGATGAGACCGAAGGAAAGTTTTTGGGATACCTTGTTACAGAACAAGGTATTCAAGCTAATCCAAAGAAAATTGCGACTATTGAAAATATGACCGCACCAAGAACGATTAAGGAATTGCAAAGTTTGACGGGAAAGTTAGCTGCATTAACGCGTTTCTTGTCTAAAGCTGCTGAAAGACAATTGCCGTTTTTCAAAACTTTAAAAGGTTGCTTGAAGCAAAAAAGTTTTGTTTGGTCAAACGACGCAGAGGCTGCATTTCAAGAAATGAAGAAGTTGTTGAAAACTTTGCCTACATTAACAGCGCCAATTGATTACGAAATTCTCTACCTTTATATATCAGTGGCAAATGAAGCTTTTGGCTCAGTTTTAATCGCGGAAAAGGAGAAAATACAAAAGCCTGTGTATTTTGTCAGTAAAGCTCTTACAGGAAGCGAAATAAACTATGCGCCGATTGAGAAGTTTGTGTACGCGCTTATTCTAATATCGCGAAGGTTAAGAAGATATTTTCAGGGGCATCCAGTGCATGTGTTAACTAATATGCCGATCAAGCAAGTCTTAACAAAACCAGAGATATCTAGTAGACTCGCGTTGTGGGTGGTAGAATTAGGTGCTTATCAAATATATTATCTTCCACGAAGTGCTGTAAAGGGCCAGGTTATGGCGGATTATCTCGCAGAAATATCTGGAGAGTTGGAGGTGATTAATGAGCGAACAACATTAAAAGCAGTAATGGGTGAAACTTGGGATTTATTTACTGATGGTGCTTCATGTGCAGAGGGCGCAGGTGCGGGTTTGGTCTTGGCAATCCCAAGTGGTGAAGAGCATACGTATGGATTGCGTTTTAATTTTGATGTCACAAATAATGAAGCAGAGTATGAACCATTACTTGCTGGTTTAAATGTTACGCGAAAAATGAATATAATTAAGTTACAGGCATTTACAGATTCGCAGTTAGTAGCGAATCATTTTAATGGTTCCTTTGAAGCACACGATTCTTCAATGTAGAAATATTTGCAGTTATTAAAAGAATTGGTGGAGCGGTTTGAGTATTTTAAACTCGCGTAAGGGCTAAGAAGTCAAAATAAAAAGGCGGATGCTTTGAGTAAATTAGCTGCTCTAACGTTTTTGCACTTTCCAAAACAAGTTTGGGTTGAAGAATTGCCAAGCAAATCAATAGATAACGATTAATGGTTGCGTCCGTCGAAGAGGAATAGCCAAATTGGATGGAACCAATCCTGCAATACATTCGCAGTGATGTTTTGCCAAGTGATAAGCGCGAAGCTCGCCTAGTAAGAGAGCACCAATGTATATCATTTAAAATGATATTTTATATCGCAAATCATACTGTGGTCCAATGATGCGATATGTTGGACCAATTGAGGCAGAAATGATAGTTGAAGAAGTGCATAGCGGTTCTTGTGCATTGCATTCAGGCTATAAAACTATTGCGGCGAAAATTATGCGGATGGGTTACTTTTGGCTATCCCTATATCACGATGTCGCAAAAATTGTTAAGCGATGTAAAAGTTGCCAAAGGAATGCTCCGCAGAATCGGATGCCAAGGCATGATATGGTTCCTGTTAATTCGCCATGGCCATTACACAAGTGGACTATTGACATTGTAGGGCCATTTCCCGCAGGACCTGGCAATGTCAAGTTTCTGATTGTTGCAATTGATTATTTTACAAAATGGGTTGAAGCTAAGGCGGTTCGCACTATCACTAGTGTGCAAGTGCGAAACTTTATGTGGGAATACATTGTTTGCAGATTCGGTATTCCGCGTGAGTTGGTTAGTGATAACGGCGCACAGATAGCGAAATATGCTTTTAAGACATGGTGCACTGATTTGAATATAATAGAAAAATTTACATCAGTGGCGCAACCACAGGCTAATGTTTTATGCTAAGTAACCAATCGTGATATTGTAAGCGGTATTAAAAAGAGGTTATGCGAAAAGCGAACTGGTTGGGTAGATGAATTACCCAATGTGTTGTGGGCACATCGCACTAATTTCAAGAAAAGCACAGGGGAAACACCTTTTAGTATGGTATATGGCTCTGAGGCGGTGATACCCGCTGAAATTCTTGTGCCAACGCATAGAGTCGCTAGCTTTGAAGAAGAGGCAAACGATGATGCATTGGGCGAGAATTTGAATTTCATTGAAGAGCGAAGGCTAATGGCTGCTATCAGAGAGGCAAATAACAAACAGCAAATTGCCAAGTATTATAACAAAAGAGTGCGTGCTTTGTCTTTTGATGTTGGCGAATGGGTGTTGCGAAATAATGATGCAAGTAGAGCAGAAAAACTTGGCAAATTAGGACCTAAATGGGAGGGTCCTTATCAAGTTGTGGCAATTAATGCGGTAGGTTCTTATAAGCTTGTAGATGTGGAAGGGCGAACTTTACCTAATGCATGGCATGCTGCTTTATTAAAGCGATATTATGCTTAACTTTGCAAGAATTATATTAAGGCTAAGTTGTAAATATGCAAAGTGCAAAATTAGTGGCAAGGTCTATGCTTGATATTCTGGTTATGTGTTTTTATTTTTAATTTTTGCAAGTCTTGATCACACTTGTAAAAATTTAAAAAGTAGGCACTTGTATGAATATGCGAAATTTTGTTTGCGAAATACTCAAAGTTTATGAAATATTTCTATAGTTTTTCGTTTCATATTTTTGACATATTTCGTGAAAGCTAAGCAGCGAAGTGATGCTAATTGATTGCCTAAGGATCGCTTTGGCGGACTTAGAAGATTCATAACGTATAAATATACACGCATACAGATTGTTCCGCAAAAGTACATACTTATTATGTGCACGATAATAAAAGTTGGAAATTGCAAAGGACAAGTCCGTGTTATGAATATTATGTTAAAAGCGCAATACAAATAAAAGTACTTGCAAATATATATGAAAATGCGAAAATTTTATTAATAACTATGCAGAGATAGCTGCGTGCTAAGTATTACAAATATCATCATGGCTTTGATAAATCAAGCTCAATGATGTCTTTAATAGTAGCGTTATCCTGCTGACTTATCGCACTAACTTTAGGGATTGGAATGTCCACTATGTTTCCTTGTGCAGTAGCAAATGCATCTCGAGCATCTGCAAGTGAACATACGCGGTCTTCAATCGCGGATGGCAGTGGATTTGGTATGGTGCAATGCGGAGCAATTTCATCCAAAAATTCCACTCTTTAGCGCAATCGTAGAGAGGCAGCGTAAGTTGAAAATTGAGCGGACACAAGATGAGAATTAAGAACTTTTTTGGCAAACTCTGGCAAATGTTGGCGGATTTGGGTGAACTCAAGTTTTGCAGAAGCCGAGGCAGCTAGAGCATTGTCTCGCTCTGCGGTAAGTTTTGTAACCCCCTCTTGTAATGAATTAATAGTAGCGTGGAGGTTATTTTCTTTCTCAGATGCAGTAGAAACCTGCAGTTTTAAATCATCCACCGCGGTTTTTGCTGCGGTGTGTTCATCAGAAAGGTTAACACAGCGCTTTTCGCTGTCTTCAGCCTTAACCTTCTCAGCGTTGTACTTCAACTGTTCAGCCTCAAGAACATTGAAAAATTGTTCTTGACGGCATATCACATCATATGCCGAGTTAAAGCACATATAAAAGTTCTGAACAAAGCTGTTGTGCGCTTCAAGCGTAGAGAGTTTCGAAAATTCGCGGCGAAGCTCGCCTGGAATTGCCAACTTCATTTGTTGGAGCTGATCTAATGCGGCAGCAGCAGAGGCATAAGTATATCCTGATAAACCGTCAATCCGCACCCCATAGGAGTCGGGTAGGGTGCGGAACAGTTCTTTAATCTGGTCAAGTGTGTTTGGGCTCGTCAAAAAGGGGTCATCAGTGGATCCGCCTGCAAAAGCATGTAAATCATAAGAAGTGCACAAACATCTGAACATTAATTATGCGACAGTGTTTAAAGCCTACCCGTTTGCTGATCCCCTTCATGATCCGATGTAATCGGATTATCATACAGAGTGGGGATGGTTTACTTCAATTTTTTACTTTGTGATTGTGGCGGCGTCTGAAAGGGTCGTTTGGTGGAGCTTGGCTTTGTGAGGGGAGATTTGGAGGTCAAATCGACAATTGGAATCGTCTGCTTCTCTTTCGACACCGATGATTTAGCCTCAGTGCTTGTTAATAGCTTTGTGATCAAGGTCTTTGGGTTAACCTTGGGCTCCATTTCGTCGATCTTCATGATAAAGTAAAAAATGATTGTGAAAAAGAAAGTAGATTGGGATAATGAAAAGAATGTTTTGATTATATTGTGAAGTATGTCAGGGTGGCGAGTGGAAATGGTTAATCACGGTTTCCCATATATATATAGGGGAAATATGGGTGTCAATTAGTTATGTTAAGTATCCGTTGTGATAATTTTATCGGTAATATTTTAAGACAATACATAACAACGGTAATTTTGCTTGGTGTAACGGTAATAAAGGCAAAGCGAGAGCATATTACTGCGGATAATGGTCAAGTTAACTGCGAATTTTTAGAGTTTATCATGACACATTTGCTCCGCAAAATGTATCATAATAAACTGGGAGGACTTGATCATATACATAGCATTGTATATGTATATTTTATTTGGACTTTTTTGCTCCGTTGGTCCTTCATTTATACACGAAATTGCAATCCGAGTCCCTCAAGTTTTTTTTTTGGATTTTCGAGTCCTTTAAATTGAAAAATTTAGCAATCCGAGTCCCTCCGTCTTTCTGCCGTCTAAATTGGCTGTTAACCCTTAACATGTGCCATACATGTGAGGGTAAAATCATCCTTTTACGCTTCTTCTTAAATCTAGCATCTATGGATAACAAAAATCAAACCATTTTCATATTTCATATTCATGAATTAACCTACAAAATCCAAACTCATTTCATGATTCTGTTCAGAATTAAAAACAAATATCAAGGTAAAATCAAACCATTTCATATTCATATTTCAGATCAGAAATTCCACACATGATATTCACAATCACAATAGTTGAGCAATTAATTAATATATATATATATATATATATATATATATATATATATATATATATATATATATATATATATATATATATATATATAATGTTCATACTATGAACATACAGTTGAGCAAAATAGAGATGCAAAAAAACAAGACTTGAATCCTATATGAGTATACGACACAATGGATCGACGCCGACGAAACATATGTTGCTATCGCAGGTCTAACCAATCTTTGACTGTAAACAAGAACTAAACCCCTTTGTTAAATGTTCTTCAACAAAAACCTATTTACTGTAATTAGTTTAATTACCAAAATCAACATTATTATATCAACAGTGAAATTGACGGATTCGATGTTCTTTAAATTGTTGAATTTTTGATCGAGTTGTCAAGTACTTGAATCCTAACACTCGACAAAAGCTTTCATTACCAGAAATCAACAAATGAAGTCGATTAGAAAATTAATCAAGTTGCACGTTTAAGACATAAACTTCAGATCTGGAATATTTTGCTTATTTTGATCCGATTGAAGTTTCACGAAGCTTCAAGTTAATGAATATGATATTTCATCACTTTTACTTTCTTCAATCCAAGCTTGAATCGACCCAGGAAGCAAATTTGTTGATGTTTTGTGAAAAAAATGAAGAACACCATATTCAAAATTTTAGATATGAGTTGAGGTGTTTGATATGCTTTTGAGCTTCGGTGATTCCAGATTTCACTAAATTATATGAATTAGAAAGTACACCAAGTTGTGTTTTGGATCTATCATGATGAAGATGAAGGAAAAAAGATACTCCGTATATGTGAGGTTAAAGAAATTATGATATAAATTATAAATTTATATATGATATAATATATTTTGTTTATATTTTTATAAATTCTAAAATTATAAATTAAATATATATAAATTATATTTTGCACCGGTTGTCCCTCGTTTATATTAAAAGATGATTTTACCCTCACATGTATGGCACATGTCAAGGGTTAACGGTCAATTTAGACGGCAGGTAGATGGAGGGACTCGGATTGCTAAATTTTGCAATTTAAAGGACTCGAAAATCCAAAAAAAAAAACTTAAGGGACTCGGATTGCAATTTCGTGTATAAATGAAGGACCAACGGAGCAAAAAAGTCTTTTATTTGCTAAAACCAAAAAGCAGAATTGCGCGTACTGCAATCCAAAGTTATGGAATGTTCGCTGAAAAGTAAAGATTGCGGATCAGCTTCCTCGTTAATAAAAGACTGCGGTTTATTCCGCTAAGTTTTCGCGGGTAGTTAAGTAAACCACAAACCGCGGATATTTCGAATACTATAAATAGAGAGCTTGGCCTCTCATTTATAGGTTGTTGATTCTCGGCCATTTGCCCAAGCTTTTGTGATTTTCACTTGTGATCTTGCCCAAGGGATTTCTACATTGCGCTAAGGTGAATCATGCTAATTGACAATCAAGACCGGGTCAGGGTGGTTGATCAATTGATTGTTAAAGTGAAAGACGATCATCGGGGCCCAAAATAATCATCAAACATCTCATCCTCCATCTTATTATTGCACTCGATCCTTACTCAAGTAATAACTTGATATAGGATTGATCATCTACCTTCTGTCAAAATCAACCGTTACCTCTTATCATGTGCATATCATGTGGGGGTATTTTTGTTAATGTTTTGTCTTCTATGATATAAACCCTAGTTTTTCACAATTGAACCCGTTTCAATTTTGGGTTTTCTCCCCTTCAATTTAGGGTTTTCCCAAGTAATTCACCATTGTTGAAGATTTTTTTCATTTTATGTAGCTGATTTATCTATTCTACTTAAGCCGTTTCAATTGATCTTTTTACTTCAAGATTCAAGGATATGATGATGCTGGAAAGCTTAATTCTTTATAGGGCTTGCGTTAAGCTTAAACCGAAATTTACATGTTATCATTTTTAAATAAAGTAACATATAAATTACCTTATTAAATCTACAAAGTAGATTGTGCTACCATCAAATGATTTTCTTACTTTCTTGTTCAAGTGTCTCCTGCAGTTGTACTGTGGAAACTCAAATCAGTTAATTAGTTATCTTTATTTTTTCCTTTTGTTTTCAATCTAGTCTTGGTCATTAGATTCATTATCCATTGGATCTTAACATGTGCTGGAGTAGAGTATGTTTTATGAACCAGGTGCTCGGATCTTAACTGTAACATCCCGCCTTTTTCCGTTAAATTTATTTTTAACACCGTCTTTTTTTTTTAAATAAATATCCTTCGTTATTTAAATTTGTATCTTTCGTTAACTAACGTTCATAATATCCTCGTTATTTAATTATAACGTCACCCGTTTACTCGAACGTCTTTAAAAATATTCGTTTGGTTAATTCCCGCACCCGCTTTGAAACTCGAGGGACTAAAGTTGCAAAGGGGCCTAACTAGTGACTAGGTCAACTAGTCAAACCCCATCCCATCCATTCATTATCACCACCCACCTTCATCCTCCCCTTTCTCTCTACTTCCCATTTTTGAACACAAACCCCAACTTCATAAAATCATCATCTAAATTCGGGATTGGAAGCAAACTTCAAAACAAATTACATTTTCGTGATCCTCTCTTCATCCTCTACATTTTGATACCAATTTCATCAAGTTTGGGTAACTTTCTAAAAACTCTAGATTTCTATAAATTCGTGTTTTTGACTTGAAATTGTGTTAGTTAGTGTCTATGGCTCGTGTATAACATGAATATATGATTTGTTTGCTTGATTTGTTGATTTTGGTGTGACTAGCTTGAAAATGAAAATCGTATGCTTAATCTTTGATTTTGGATGATTAAATGTTGTTAGATTGTTAAAGTTCATGTTTTAAAAGTGTTACTAGCATCATTAGCTTCATGTTGATGTATAGATTGATCAAAGAAACTTCATAAACGCGATTATTGATTTTGTGAACTTTTGGTTAGGGTTTGATAGCCTTAAAGCGAACTTTTGATGCGTTGAATGCTTGTTAATGTTATTGATAAGTGCTTGGTTGTATTACATGCTTCATTACCTTCAAAACGGCATATCATATGTGTGAATTGGATTCCCGAAACTTAAAATGCAATTGATGAACTTGAAACTTTGAAAATGGACTTTTAAATGATCACTTGACGAGAAATCGGTTATGGAAAATGTTGTTTTTGTTTGATGAAACATGTTAGTTGTGTTCCTTGTCAAAAGAGCTTCCCAACGGTATAAGATACGCTTTCTAATTGTTTACGGTTTGAGTTTTGCGTTTGTTTGAAACTTTACCAAGCCTTGAACAAGTGAAACAGGCCAGGGACCAGGCCACGGCCATTGTCGCGGCGCGACAGGCCTGGCCGCGGCGCGACATAAGCCGCGTCCAGATTCTGTTTCCCTTGACCTTTTTACTAAAAATGTTTGACATGTTCTAGACCTCCAATTTACATGCAACTTGTTTTAACATGCTTATATATGAATAACTAGCATAGAAAAATAGTTCGGGACCCGACCCAAACGCGTTGACTTTTTCGTTGACTTTGACCAAGTTTGACTTTTAGTCAAACTTAACCAAACTTTTATACAATCATTCTAACATGCTTTTATACTTATTTCTTGTATGAAACTTGACAACGTGATTCACATGCTATACTTAATCGAGTCGTAACGAGCCATAGGACTAATTGAACACATTTCACCCGACCTTGTGTCATAACCGGTTAATTGATACAACTTACTTGTTTAGGTCAAGGCTAAGCAACTTTCATGCATACGTTACTTTGTGAAGTACTTTTATACTCGTGCACTCGAGGTGAGATCATATTCCCACCTTTTCAACAACTTTTTATACTTAAATTGTGGGCTGAGAAACATATACTTTGTTACATTTTGTACTACTTGCTTTAATACTTTGAACACAAGTACAAGGAAAACAAACATTCCACAGCGAGTTAGAACAAAAATCCTCAATTCGATTATCATTAGTTACACTTGCAGGGTGTAAGCGAGAACTTATATTGTGTGGCCATACGGGTTTGACAAACCCTCATTACGGACGGTTCGCTACCGTCTACGGATGAAATATATTTTCGGGAAACAGTGTATGTTCTAACACTATTGTGATGGGGTTCTATGGAAGGAAACGTTAAGTCTTGATAATTGGGTGCTCGCGAACCAACTTTTCGAATGCAACTTTTGGATGATCAATTTATGGAAATACTAAATCTTGTGGTTCAAAATATAACGTTTACAAATACATCTATGATTTCACCAACGTTTTTCGTTGACAGTTTTCTATATGTTTCTCAGGTTCATACTTGGCTATTTGATACATGCTTCCGCGTACACTCATACTTGCTTGGAGTCGAGCATACATACATACATACGCTAGGGATAGCACTTTTGGATTCAAACTTTTGTTTACATACTTACGCTATTTATAGCAACTGTGTTTTTCAACTTATATTATGTCGCAAGTTATTTCATTTATACTTTATGACTTTTGTAAACTTAGACTTGTTGTCGAACGGTTTTGTAAACTAAACTTGCAAGTCTTGTACCTTCCAAATGAATGCGACATAATTTTGGTCAAACGAGTCTCATATAGGGACTACGACCACGCAACGGGACCTAAGTTAACGGCGCCGTCGATAACGGTTTTGGTCGGGTCGTTACAAGTGGTATCAGAGCGTTGGTTGTAGGGAACTAGGACTTGCATTAGTGTGTCTAACAGAGTCGTTAGGACGCATTAGTGAGTCTAGACTACAACCGGATAGTTAGCATTTGCATTCTGACATACATTTGCTATAGATAGCACTTACTTGACTACTTGTGCATTATACTTGAATCATTCTTAGGCAAACTTTTTAATGGTACCCAACCTTCATCATACGAACCCGTATTCCGCCACTTTTTGGTAACACACGTAAATTCGAGATTCATGCGCGTAAGGATGACAACGACTTCATTGGTCACGCTTGTCCGGGAACCCTGTCTCCCAGATTATGATTCGCCACCGTTTCAACTTACTATCGTGTCACACCGGTGTTCCTTACTATCTACCACTTCTTGTTACTACCATCACTACTCTAGGTGAGTATCGTCATCACCATTTATCGCTACAGTTGCGTATTACTTGTTATCATGACTTGTTACTCTTTTCATACCTAAATACAATATTGTCTGACTCGAACCACATTGACGTGAACAATCAACTATACACTTCCCTCGGGGAACGCATCTTCAGAGTTGCACCAATTCTTTCGATTTAATACGAGTCACGTTTGAGACGTCGTTACATTTTGTTTATCTTAGATTTTCGCGATGACACGAACTTGAATCTATGGAGTGATGTGGGAATGGAGGTATGAGTTAGCATAATATAACTACACTCGATCAACGTAGTTATATTACGGTAAGACATACCAAAGTTCTAGTGACGCGTGATGGTGGTTAGACTCGATCAACCTAAACACCACCATGTGCCATGTACATGACTTCATCTTTTCAGGTTTGGACATCCGAAAATTCCGAGAATATTTATAACAACCATACCGGGGACACACCTTCAATTATTGTCAAATTATATTTATGCTTCCGAATGAATTGCCGATTCCATTCGATTTCAACCGTATGTCACACGGGTATACTAGCTCGTCCTTGCACAGTCTTATTGACTAACTACAACTTACTCGTTATGCTCACATCGGGGCGGAAACTTCTTTTGCATCACCCTCGTACTTCCGGTTCAGGAGGTCCTTATTCTAAATTCCCAATGGAGAGAGACTCTCCACGTTATACTAGTATTCACCTCGAGGGTGAATAGTTCCGACGAACGTTTTTCTTTCAGAAACCGAGGAGAACTTGCCCCGACGAACGTTTTTGGAAACCGATAAATCTTCCGCGACGCGAATTTTCTTGAGAAACTTGTCCTAGCTAACGTTTTCAATTCCTAGCAAACTTGTTCAATATGCCTTAGGGAAATATACCCCGTTTCGGATCGAAATCCTCGTTTCACTTCTAGATTTTGGAGTGCCTTACAAAAAGCCTCGGGACCGCGTTTAGACATGAGTACCGCGTACCATCCACAACCCGACGGACCGAAAAAAAATACGATTTAAGTCTTGAAAACCATAATACGAATTTGTATTACCAACTTCAAATTTACTTGAGAAAAGTATTTTCCTTAACCGAATCCTCATACTACAATGATTTTCATTCGATTCTTAACGTCACACCTTTTGAAACCACATATGACTGGAAACGTCATTCTCTTTTGTCGAACAAAGTAAACGATGATCAATTCACCGGGGCCGAGGTTATTCATGAGCGACCGAGAAAACTTATCCATATCCAAGGAAGACCCAACACGACTCGTTGTCGCCAAATGAGCTACGCCAATGTTAGACGTAAACATTTCAAATTCCACGTGGGAAACCGCGTCGCGTTAAGAGTCGCACCTTGGAAAGGTGCAATCCGTTTTGGGAAAACGTAGGAAGCTAAACCTGCGATATTTTGATCCTTTAAATTCTTCGGGTGTTTTGGACCCGTCGCTCGCCGTTTAGACTTTTCCGACTCATTTTGGGTCTCCGTTTATCCTACATTCGATGTATCAACTCAAAGACGTGTTTGGCGAAACAAGAACTTGTCATTCCTTTTCGATAAGCTTACTATCGACGATAAACTTCATTCCTAAGAGGACCGGTTGAAACCATGAATCGTGAAACCAAACTTCAATCCAACGTAAAAATCCCGACCGTCGAAGTTCGTTGAAATACCCTAGGACGTACTTCTCCCTCACTCGTAGAATTGGCAACGCAAGATCTCGAGGAAGATTCAACAACTACTACTTCCAACTAAATTTCGGGACGAAATTTCTTTTGAGTTGTGGATAATGTAACATCCCGCCTTTTTCCGTTAAATTTATTTTTAACACCGTCTTTTTTTTTTTAATAAATATCCTTCGTTATTTAAATTTGTATCTTTCGTTAACTAACGTTCATAATATCCTCGTTATTTAATTATAACGTCACCCGTTTACTCGAACGTCTTTAAAAATATTCGTTTGGTTAATTCCCGCACCCGCTTTGAAACTCGAGGGACTAAAGTTGCAAAGGGGCCTAACTAGTGACTAGGTCAACTAGTCAAACCCCATCCCATCCATTCATTATCACCACCCACCTTCATCCTCCCCTTTCTCTCTACTTCCCATTTTTGAACACAAACCCCAACTTCATAAAATCATCATCTAAATTCGGGATTGGAAGCAAACTTCAAAACAAATTACATTTTCGTGATCCTCTCTTCATCCTCTACATTTTGATACCAATTTCATCAAGTTTGGGTAACTTTCTAAAAACTCTAGATTTCTATAAATTCGTGTTTTTGACTTGAAATTGTGTTAGTTAGTGTCTATGGCTCGTGTATAACATGAATATATGATTTGTTTGCTTGATTTGTTGATTTTGGTGTGACTAGCTTGAAAATGAAAATCGTATGCTTAATCTTTGATTTTGGATGATTAAATGTTGTTAGATTGTTAAAGTTCATGTTTTAAAAGTGTTACTAGCATCATTAGCTTCATGTTGATGTATAGATTGATCAAAGAAACTTCATAAACGCGATTATTGATTTTGTGAACTTTTGGTTAGGGTTTGATAGCCTTAAAGCGAACTTTTGATGCGTTGAATGCTTGTTAATGTTATTGATAAGTGCTTGGTTGTATTACATGCTTCATTACCTTCAAAACGGCATATCATATGTGTGAATTGGATTCCCGAAACTTAAAATGCAATTGATGAACTTGAAACTTTGAAAATGGACTTTTAAATGATCACTTGACGAGAAATCGGTTATGGAAAATGTTGTTTTTGTTTGATGAAACATGTTAGTTGTGTTCCTTGTCAAAAGAGCTTTCCAACGGTATAAGATACGCTTTCTAATTGTTTACGGTTTGAGTTTTGCGTTTGTTTGAAATTTTACCAAGCCTTGAACAAGTGAAACAGGCCAGGGACCAGGCCACGGCCATTGTCGCGGCGCGACAGGCCTGGCCGCGTCCAGATTCTGTTTCCCTTGACCTTTTTACTAAAAATGTTTGACATGTTCTAGACCTCCAATTTACATGCAACTTGTTTTAACATGCTTATATATGAATAACTAGCATAGAAAAATAGTTCGGGACCCGACCCGAACGCGTTGACTTTTTCGTTGACTTTGACCAAGTTTGACTTTTAGTCAAACTTAACCAAACTTTTATACAATCATTCTAACATGCTTTTATACTTGTTTCTTGTATGAAACTTGACAACGTGATTCACATGCTATACTTAATCGAGTCGTAACGAGCCATAGGACTAATTGAACACATTTCACCCGACCTTGTGTCGTAACCGGTTAATTGATACAACTTACTTGTTTAGGTCAAGGCTAAGCAACTTTCATGCATACGTTACTTTGTGAAGTACTTTTATACTCGTGCACTCGAGGTGAGATCATAGTCCCACCTTTTCAACAACTTTTTATACTTAAATTGTGGGCTGAGAAACATATACTTTGTTACATTTTGTACTACTTGCTTTAATACTTTGAACACAAGTACAAGGAAAACAAACATTCCACAGCGAGTTAGAACAAAAATCCTCAATTCGATTATCATTAGTTACACTTGCAGGGTGTAAGCGAGAACTTATATTGTGTGGCCATACGGGTTTGACAAACCCTCATTACGGACGGTTCGCTACCGTCTACGGATGAAATATATTTTCGGGAAACAGTGTATGTTCTAACACTATTGTGATGGGGTTCTATGGAAGGAAACGTTAAGTCTTGATAATTGGGTGCTCGCGAACCAACTTTTGGAATGCAACTTTTGGATGATCAATTTATGGAAATACTAAATCTTGTGGTTCAAAATATAACGTTTACAAATACATCTATGATTTCACCAACGTTTTTCGTTGACAGTTTTCTATATGTTTCTCAGGTTCATACTTGGCTATTTGATACATGCTTCCGCGTACACTCATACTTGCTTGGAGTCGAGCATACATACATACATACGCTAGGGATAGCACTTTTGGATTCAAACTTTTGTTTACATACTTACGCTATTTTATAGCAACTGTGTTTTTCAACTTATATTATGTCGCAAGTTATTTCATTTATACTTTATGACTTTTGTAAACTTAGACTTGTTGTCGAACGGTTTTGTAAACTAAACTTGCAAGTCTTGTACCTTCCAAATGAATGCGACATAATTTTGGTCAAACGAGTCTCATATAGGGACTACGACCACGCAACGGGACCTAAGTTAATGGCGCCGTCGATAAAGGTTTTGGTCGGGTCGTTACATTAACATAGTTCCTAAATATTAATCTGATACCAACCTGTATGATTATTATAATCTTTTCGTTAAGGAAATTATGAATATTTTTTGTAAACTTTTTAGTCCCTTTTTCTTACATTTTTCTTAGCATTTATAAGCATTTTCAATATTGATCAATTAAACAAGCTTAATGCTCTTTTTTCAGGATGATGATATTAAGAACGCAATAGAGGATGCAGGTTTTGAGGCTGAAATCCTTTAAGAACAAGGCCCCACAAGGGCAAAGTCACACGAAACTCTAGTAGGGCACTTCATAATCGGTGGCATGACATGTGCAGCTTGTCTTAATTCCATTGAACGCATCTTAAGAATGCTTCCTGGTGTTAAACAAGCTATCATTGCTCTTGCGACTTCATTAGGTGAAGGGGGAGAAAACCCTAAATTGATATGGGTTCAATTGTGAAGAATTGGGGATTTATATCATAGAAGAAGACAAAACAATGACAAAAATACCCTCACATGATATGCACGTGATAAGAGGTAACGGCTAGTTTTGACAGAAAGTAGATGGGAGGACGAGAGATGTAGATATTTGATAAATTAGGGACGAGGAATGCACAAAAAATAAGAAAAAGGATATATAGTCAAATTTGATGTAAAGTTCAGGAACGAGGAATGAAATTATGTCTAGTTTTGACTAATTGACATAATATAATGTAAATGCTCCTACATGGAGTCGTAATCACTTGCATCCATTAATTTGCTTGAAATCCAAGGGACCAATGAGAGCGCGACATGTGGTGCGAAAATCACATGTGATTGAAAAAAAAATTCAAAATTTTTTTTTTCTAAATTTATTTTTTACAATCACATGTGATTATGCATGTCAAATCCAATCACATGTGATTGTACAATTCAATCACATGTGATTGTGCAGATAAATCACATGTGATTATAAAAGAAAATTTTGAAAAAAAAAATTTTCTACAAAATTTTTTTAAAATTTTTTTTTTTCAAACAAAAAAAATTAAATTTTTTTCTTCAATGACATATGATTTTCGCGTCACATGTGGCGCTCTCATTGGTCCCTTGAATCTCAACTTAATTTATGAATTCAAATGAATATTCCTGCTCCTGCATGTACTGTAAAAATGTGTATATTATAAATAAAGTTTTCATTTTACTGGAACGGGTGTCATAGAATGGACTCACACGCATATGATAAGTAACTGTGATTGAGTACGATGCGATTGTGACCTATTTGAGTGCATGATTGTATTTGATTGTTAACTCTTTAACTGATCTTATTTACCGGGATTGTGTCTGACTTGGAAATATCTAATTTCTAGCTGACAAAGGGAAGGAGAAGACTCAGTAATATAAGATCTTTGATTCTTGCCTTGTGATATCAGGTGAGTGGAATTATCCTTTCAAATATTTTTATAGAGTAGCGGGTTATGCTAATATTGCCATGTTCAGACTGACCTGATTATATTATTGTTGAATATACTATGTTATATATGTATGATTATGTGCACATTGTGATTATCGGCCTTGATATGTTAGGGTGAAGGAGTCAAGTTTGATTTGTTATGTTGGGTTCAATGTTACTGTCTGGGTAGTATACTTTAAAGGACACATTCGTTACGTCTGGATTTCTATACTAAGTATTAAGTAACAAAGAACTATCGGTAAACTCTAGCCCGATCAGCTAGTAGTTAATGGTCAGGCCATGCTGCCGGTCTCCTTGAGATTATGTGAATTGATGTGTTTATGCAATTATATTATAGCTCACTGTTATATGGTTATATCTGTTAGGATTGTTTCATTCACTTAGCTTCGTGCTAATCCCCCACTTCTCCTCCCCTACAAGTCAGGAGTGTTACACTCGGGATGGGAGAAGTTAACTTTTGTTTTAGTTATGTTTGACACCCTTAAACTCTGATGTTTTGTAATTATAATACTTGTAGTATAGTGACACTAGAATAAAAGTGGGTTGTATATTATTAATACATTTTATAATATAAATTGTGGGATAGCTTTTCACTGTGTTTAAAAAAATTCCCACGGTCTTACATCGGGTACTAGAGTCTAAGCTTTATTCCTGTCAAACTGGGAGAAATCATCTAGCATAGCTTTTGCCCAGCTTGAATCATTTAAGGCTTCTTCAACCTTGGTGGGTTCAATGATAGACACAAAATTCACATGTAACGACCCAACTTCGTTATACCAAAAATACGACCCCAAATTTTTTTTTTCTGTTTCAGTGTATCTGGACGGCGTCCAACATCTAGGACGGCGTCCAGATGTTAAGGGCAGGACGGCGTCCAAAGGATCTAGACGGCTTCCAAATGAACTGTCAGGGGCTGTCCCCGAGGTCCAACTTACACGAATGGAAAACTCGCTTCCCGGCACTTTTAAACAAAACGAATTATCACAACGCCTTATAATAAGTAAAACTAAGAGATTTCCAGAATAAAAACGAGTTTTACAACACCGAGTCCACAATGACCCGTTTTACGAATTTCGTTCAAAATACAAGTTTCGACAATAAGAGTTTAAATTCCAAACGACACCTAGAGCATGGTGTTTGGGGTTAAACTACCCAATCTTGGTCAAACTTCAAAAGCAACACCCAAAAGCGTCCCCTAATCCAAAACAAGTGGGAGGCCATTAATCCAAACGGATACTCTTTCCCTTATCCACGCCGGAGCCTAAAAAGAGTAAACAACGAGAGGGTAAGCAAAACCCTTAGTGATTGCAATAATTATACATATACATATATAACTTACTCACTTGCAATCACTTACACAATTTCCGCATACATACTAGCAATATATTTAGCATACCATCATAAAGTATAATACTAAATCTCCGATAACCCAAGCTAGTTTAAACAATAGCATATATCAAGAACAATATAATATGCTACACTACAACACACAAACATTGATGTTCACAACATCCATTAGTACTCAAGATTTCAAGGCTAGCCCTACGAATGGTATCGTCAACATCGAACTTAAATCCCATCCGTCCCAATTAATGTGATATCATCAACATCGAACTTAAAACCCACGTATGAGGTATCGCCAACATCGAACTTTAAGCCCTCATCGAATGAATTAATGTGGTATCGTCAACATCGAACTTAAAACCCACATATGAGGTATCGTCAACATCGAACTTTAAGCCCTCATCGGATGTCACTACAATAGTGGTATGGCTTCGTCAACATCAAACTTTAAATCCATACATGAGGTATCGTCAACATCGAACTTTAACCCTCATCAACAAACAATATACTCTAGGATATGGTATCATCAACATCGAACTTTAACCCATACCCCACAAGTAAATAAATCATATACATACATATATAATTATTCCACTCACCTTATCATGTCGGTGACGATTAAACACTTCTGTAAGCTTCAAAGCAAAGTACCTAATACATTAAGTACCCAATCAACATAAAAACTATTTGGACTAACCACCAACACTTAACTCTTATGCATTTAATGACTTACTTGCATTAAATGACCTATTTACACCAAAACTTCCCATTCAAGGCCAAGACTCATCATTAATCACTAAATGCTAGTGATTAAAATCCATTAACACCAACTAACACAATTTAGGGTATTTCCATACCCATCTTGCCCAACTAGGTTAACCATTACCCATTTGACCCATTTTAACATCAAGACTCATGATTTGGTCAAACTTGATTTCATTTGCAAAACCTTTCACTAACACATAAGTGTGTTAGTGATTAATCAACACAATTAATTCTATTAACACCAAATTACATGACCAAACCCTAGATCACAACCCTTAGTGTTTCCTAACATCAATTTAACCCAAATTCAGCCATTTAGCCCCCAAAATGGGTCTCACAATGTAGCGACCCGACAAAATCGTCATTGACGGCGTCATTAACTTAGGTCCCGTTGCGTGGTCATAGTACCTAAATGAGACACGTTTGACCAAAATTATGTCGCATTCATTTGAAATGCACACGGCTTACAAAGTTTATTTTACCCATCGATTCGACAACAAGTTTAAGTTTACAAAAGTAGTGAAGTATAAATGAAATAACTTGCGACATAATTAGTTGAAAATCACGGTTGCTATAAATAGCGTAAGTATGTATGTATGCTTGAGTCCAAGTAAGTAATCAGAGTGTATGCATGTATGCTTGACCCCAAGCAAGTATGAGCGTATGCGGAAGCATGTATCAAATAGCCATTCATGAACCTGAGAAACATATAGAAAACTGTCAATGAAAAACGTTGGTGAAATCATAGGTGTTTGTAAATGTTGTTTTTGAACCACAAGATTTTGTATAGTTGATTATCCAAATCGTTTGCATTCCAAAAGTATGTTCGCGAGCACCCAATTATCAAGACTTAACTGTTTTGCACCCTGTTGCGTAGTATTAGAACATACACTAAACCCGAAAATATATTTCATCCGCTAACGGTAGCGAAACATTCGAATGAGGCTCGTCAAGCCCATGTGATCATATAATATAAGTTCTCGCTTACACCCTGCAAGTGTAACTAATGATAATCGAATTGAGGCTTTTTGTTCAAACTCGCTGTGGAATGTTTGTTTCTTCGTACTTGTGTTCAAAGCATAAAAATATGTAGTATAAAACTGTATATGTTTCTCATCCCATGATTTAAAGTATAAATGTTGTTGAAAGATGGGACTATGGTCTCACCTCGAGTGCACGAGTATAAATGTACTTCACAAAGTAAACGTGTGCATGAAAGTTGTTTAGCCTTGACCTAATCAAGTATGTTGTATCAATTAACCGGTTATGACACAAGGTCGGGCGAAATGTGTTCAATTAGTCCCATGGCTCGTCATGACTCGATAATATATCATGTGAGTCACGTTGTCAAGTTTCATGCAAGATACAAGTATGAAAGCACGTTAGAATGATTGCATAATTATTCGGCTAAGTTTGATCAAAAGTCAACTTTGGCCGAGTCAAAGTCAACGTAAAAGTCAAAATGTTTGAAATTTCCCGTTCATATTGATTATAAACGTTCCATATTAATTGATTTCGTCGCGAGGTTTTGACCTCTATATGAGACGTTTTTCAAAGACTGCATTCATTTTTAAATCAACCATAACCTTTATAAAGGTTTAAAAAGCATTACGTAGATTATCAAATAATGATAATCTAAAATATACCGTTTACACACGACCATTAAATAATGGTTTACAATAAGAATATATTACATCAAAAATAAGTTTCTTGAATGCAGTTTTTACATAATATCATACAAGCATGGACTCCAAATCTTGTCCTTATTTTAGTATGCAACAGCGGAAGCTCTTAATAATCACCTAAGAATAAACATGCTTAAAATGTCAACAAAAATGTTGGTGAGTTATAGGTTTAACCTATATATTATCAAATCATAATAATAGACCACAAGATTTCATATTTCAATATACATCCCATACATAGAGATAAAAATCATTCATATGGTGAACACCTGGTAACCGACATTAACAAGATGCATATAAGAATATCCCCTATCATTCCGGGAAATCCTTCGGACATGATAAAAACGAATTCAAAGTACTAAAGCATCCGGTACTTTGGATGTGGTTCGTTAGGCCCAATAGATCTATCTTTAGGATTCGCGTCAATTAGTAGATCGGTTTACTAATTCTTAGGCTATCAAGCAAAAGGAGCATATTCGGCTTCGATCATTCACCCATATAATGTAGTTTCATTTACTTGTGTCTATTACGTAAAACATTTATAAAACTGCATGTATTCTCATCCCAAAATATTAGATTTTAAAAGTGGGACTATAACTCACTTTCACAGATTTTTACTTCATCGGGAAGTAAGACTTGGCCACTGGTCGATTCACGAACCTATAACAAATATGTACATATATATCAAAGTATGTTCAAAATATATTTACAACATTTTTAAAACGTTTTACTGTTTTAAGTTTATTAAGTCAGCTGTCCTTTTTAGTAACCTATAACTAGTTGTCCATAATTAGATGTACAGAAATAAATAGATATATATTATCTTGAATCAATCCACAACCCAATGTATACACGTCTCAGGCTGGATCACAACTCAAACTATATATATTTTTGAAATCAACCTCAACCCTGTATAGCTAACTCCAACATTACTGCATATAGAGTGTCTATGGTTGTTCCAAATAATATATATAGATGGGTCGATACGATATGTCAAAACATTTGCATACGTGTCTATGGTATCCCAAGATTACATAATATATTAGAATACATGTATAATACAATATAAGTTAGCTAGGATATGATTAATATAGATTTGTTACCAATTTTCACGTAGCTACAACAAGCAAAAATAACCAATCTTGTTTTACCCATAACTTCTTCGTTTTAAATCCGTTTTGAGTGAATCCAATTGCTATGGTTTCATATTGAACTTAAGTTTATGAATCTATACAAAAAAAAGTATAAGTTTATAGTTGGAATTACAGGTTACAAGTCGTTTTTGTAAAGGTAGTCATTTCAGTCGAAAGAACGACGTCTAGATGACCAATTTGGAAAACATACTTCCACTTTGAGTTTAACCATGATTTTTAGATATAGTTTCATGTTCATAAGAAAAATCATTTTCCCAGAAAAATAACTTTTAAATCAAAATTTATCATAGTTTTTAATTAACTAACCCAAAACAGCCTGCGGTGTTACTACAACGGCGTATATCCGGTTTTACGGTGTTTTTCGTGTTTTCCTGTTTTAAATCATTAAGATAGCATATCATATAGATATAGAAAATGTGTTTAGTTGATTTTAAAAGTCAAGTTAGAAGGATTAACTTTTTTTTTGCGAACAAGTTTAGAATTAACTAAACTATGTTCTAGTGATTTCAAGTTTAAACCTTCGAATAAGGTAGTTTTATATATATGAATCGAATGATGTTATGAACATCATTACTACCTTAGGTTTTGTGGATAAACCTACTGGAAATGAGAAAGATAGATCTAGCTTCAAAGGATCGTTGGATGGCTTGAAAGTTCTTGAAGCAGAATCATGACACGAAAACAAGTTCAAGTAAGATTTCCACTCGAAATAAGATTGTTATAGTTATAGAAATTGAATCAAAGTTTGAATATGAGTATTACCTTGTATTAGAAAGATTTCTTGAAGTTGGATGATCAATTTACAAGATTGGAAGTAAGCTAGCAAACTTGGAAGTATTCTTGATTTTATGAAACTAGAACTTATAGAATTTATGAAGAACACTTAGAACTTGAAGATAGAACTTGAGAGAGATCACTTAGATGAATAAAATTGAAGAATGAAAGTGTTTGTAGGTGTTTTTGGTCATTGGTATATGGATTAGATATAAAGGATGTGTAATTTTGTTTTCATGTAAATAAGTCATGAATGATTACTCATATTTTTGTAATTTTATGAGATATTTCATGCTAGTTGCCAAATGATGGTTCCCACATGTGTTAGGTGACTCACATGGGCTGCTAAGAGCTGAACATTGGAGTGTATATACCAATAGTACATACATCTAAAAGCTGTGTATTGTACGAGTACGAATACGGGTGCATACGAGTAGAATTGTTGATGAAACTGAACGAGGATGTAATTGTAAGCATTTTTTGTTAAGTTGAAGTATTTTGATAAGTGTCTTGAAGTCTTTCAAAAGTGTATGAATACATATTAAAACACTACATGTATATACATTTTAACTGAGTCGTTAAGTCATCGTTAGTCGTTACATGTAAATGTTGATTTGAAACCTTTAAGTTAACGATCTTGTTAAATGTTGTTAACCCAATGTTTATTATATCTAATGAGATGTTAAATTATTATATTATCATGATATTATGATATATTAATATATCTTAATATGATATATATATATATATATATATTTAAATGTCGTTACAACGATAATCGTTACATATATATCTCGTTTCGAAATCCTTAAGTTAGTAGTCTTGTTTTTACGTATGTAGTTCATTGTTAATATACATAATGACATGTTTACTTATCACTTATCATGATTAAACATAGTGTAACAATATCTTAATATGATTCATATGTAATTATTAAGACGTTGTTATAACGATAATCGTTATATATATCGTTTCGAGTTTCTTAATTCAATAAACACAATTTTATGTATATAACTCATTGTTAAAATACCTAATGAGATACTTACTTATCATAATATCATGTTAACTATATCTATAATCATATATATGTCATCATATAGTTTTTAAGAGTTTTAACGTTCGTGAATCACCGGTCAACTTGGGTGGTCAATTGTCTATATGAAACCTATTTCAATTAATCAAGTCTTAACAAGTTTGATTGCTTAACATGTTGGAAACACTTAATCATGTAATTATTAATTTCATTTAATATATATAAACATGGAAAAGTTCGGGTCACTATAACGTTCGGGTCGGGTCCCGAACTATTTTTCTGAGGTTTTTAATCATATATAAGCATGTTAGAACAAGTTACATGTGAATCGGAGGTGCGTAGCATAGTTAGGATTAAATGGTAAACGACCAATGAAATCAGAACCTGACAGTTCATCTGGACGGCATCCAGATTGGCTGGACGGCGTCCAGATGTGAAGGCCTGGATGGTGTCCAAAAATCTGGACGGCTTCCAGATCAGTGCACGGGTCTGATTGCTGATATTGCACAAGTGCACGAACCAAAAACCAAACAAACACATTTTATGATCCGCAAATAATCAAAACATGTATCTTATATCGTTGGAAACGTATTTTGACGAGGAATATAACTAAACACTTTTCATCAATCAAGTTCATCATTTACAAAAACAAAAACCTCGTCGAATGATCGTTAAACGTTCAAAATCAAAGTTTCAAGTTCATAATATGCATTTCTTGACTCGGGAATCCAATCTACACATACGATATGCCGTTTCGAAGGTAATTAAACATACAATACAACTAAACACTTACTAATAACATTTCATGGCATTAAAAACATCAAAACTTTATTTTAAAAGTTATCAAACCCTAACCAAGAATCACAAAATCAATAAACATGTTAGTGATGTTTTCCAAATCAACCTACACATCAAATTGAAGCTAATGATGCTAGTAACACATTTAATACATGAACTTTAGTATTTAAACAACATTTAATCATCCAAAATTCAAGATTACACAAACCCATTTCAAGTTCATGCTAGTTTATGCAAAACAACAAGATCGAGCAATTAAATCATATATTCATGCTAGACACGAGCCATAGAAACTAACTAACACCATTTCAAGTCAAAAACACGAATTAGAGAAATATAGAGTTTTAGAAATGTTACCCAAACGAGATGAAGTTGGTACCAAAATGAATAGGATGATGCAAGGATTACAAATATGTAATTTGTTTTGTTGTTAGCCTTTTAGATCGAATTTAGATAATGAATGAATGATTTGGGTGTTTGAGTTCAAAAATGGAAGTAGAGAAAAGAGAGAAAGAGATGAGGAGGTGAAAATGAAATGAATGGTGGAAAGAGTGGGTTGACTAGTTGACCTAGTCAACTAGTTTGCCCACTTGGCAACTTCGGTCCCTCAAGTTTCAAAGCGGGTGCGTGAATTAACCGAACGAATATTTTAAAAACGCTAGAATAACCGGGAGATATTATAACCAAATAACGGAAATATTTAGAACGTTAGTCAACGAAAGGTACGAATTTAGATAACGAAAGCTATTATCTAAAAAAAAGACGGGCGTTAAAATAATTTAACGGAAAAATGCGGGATGTTACATTACCTACACCTTAAAAGAAATTTTGTCTCGAAATTTAGTTGGAAGTAGTAGTCGTTGTTTCTCCCTCGAGATCTTGCGTTGTCAATTCTACGGATAAGTGAAGGTACTTCCTTGGGTATTTCAACAAACTTCGAAAATCGGGGTTTTACTTTGTTTCAAAATTTGGTTTCACAATTCATAGTTTCAACCGGTCCTCCTAGGAGGTGAAGTTTATCATCGATAGTAAGCTCATCGAAAAGGATAACAAGTTCTTGTTCGCAAGACACGTCTTTAAGTTTGATACACAGAATGTATGGTGAAAAGAATTTGTTTGAATTGGGAATTCAAAACGGTAAGTAACGGGTCCAATACGCCCCAAGATTTCAAAAGTATTAATGTATCGTGGATTTAGCTTCCTACGTTTCCCGAAACGGATTACACCTCCTCAAGGTGCGACTTTTAATGTTACGCGGTTTCCCACTTGGAATTTGAGAGGTTTACGTCTAACATTTGCATGGCTCTTTTGGAAACTACGGATCATCTTGGGCCTCTCTTGGATTTGAAATATCTTAACGGTTATTTCATGAATGAGTTCGATTCCGGTGGTTTGATTGTTGCCTACGTCGGCCCAACAAATTGTAGAACGATAATTGCGGTCATATAAAGTTTCGAAAAGGTGCGGCGTTAATACACGAAAGAAATTTTTGTAGTAAGAGAATTTGACTAAAGGAAAGTACTTTTCCTCAAGTAAATTTGAAGTCGATAACACGAACTCGTATTATGGTTTCTAAGGTTTGAATCGTATGTTTGTTTGGTCCTTCAAGATGTGGTTGATGTGTTGTACTCATATTTAAACGTGGTCCCGAGGCTTTTTGTAAAGCACTCCAAAATTTAGAAGTGAAACGAGGATCTCGATCTGAAACGAGGTACAGTTCTTTTTAGATACATTTGAACAAGTTTGTTAGGACTTGAAAACGTTTGTTGGAACAAGTTTCTTATCAGTTTCTGAAAACGTTCGTTAGGATTATTCTCCCTCGTGGTGAATACTAGTATAATGTGAAGAGTCTCTCTCTCCATTGAGAATTTAGATAAAATATTTGCTTATACGGAAGTATGAGTGTAATGCGAGAGAAGTTTCTGCCTCGATGTGAGCACAACCAGCATATCGTAGTTCGTCGATAAAACTGCGCGAAGACGAGATAGTATATACGTGTAACATACGTTTGAAGTTGCAAGAATTTGTCATTCATTCGGAAGCATAAATAAGTTCGACAATAATCGATGATGTGTCCCGAGTATGGTTGTTATCAGTATTCTCGGAGTTGTCGGATGTTCAAACAAGAAAAATGAAGTCATGTACATGGCACATGGTGGTGATTAGGTTGATCGAGTCCAATCACCATCACGTGTCATTAGAACTTTGGTATGACTTACTGTAATATAACCACGTTGATCGAGTATCGTTATATTACGCTAACTCATACCTCCATTCCCACATCACTCCATAGATTCAAGTTCGTGTAATCGTCAAGTTTAAAATGAACAAAGTGTAACGACGTCTCTAACATGACTCGTATTGAATCGAAAGAATTAGTGCAACTCTAAAGAAGCGTTCCCCAAGGGAAGTGTATAAATGATTGTTCACGTTAATGCGGTTCAAGTCAAACGGTAATGTATTTAGGTATGAAAAGAGTAAGGAATCATGATAACGAGTAGTACGTAACCGTAGTGATAAATAGTGACGACGATACTCTCCTAGAGTAGCGATGGTAGTAACAAGAAGTGGTAGATAGTAAGGAACACCAGTGTGACACCGCTAGTAAGTTGAAATGGTGGCAAATAACAATCTGGGAGACAGAGTTCCCGAAAAAGTGTGACTAACGAAGTCGTTGTCGTCCTTACGCGTATGAATCTTAAGTTTACGTGTGTTACCCGAAAGTTGCAGAATACGAGTTCGTATGATGAAAAACTTGATACCATTAAGAAGTTTGCCTAAGAATGATTCAAGTATAATGCACAAGTAGTTAAGTAAGTGCTATCTATAGCAAATGTATGTCAGAATGTGATGGCTAACTATCCGATTATAGTCTAGATTCACTAATGCGTCCTAACGACTCTGTCAGACACACTAATGCACATCCTAGATCCCTACAACCAACGCTCTGATACCATTTGTAGCGACCCAAAAAAATCGTCATTGACGGCGCCGTTAACTTAGGTCTCGTTGCGTGGTCATAGTCCTTAAATGAGACACGTTTGACCAAAATTATGTCGCATTCATTTGAAACGCACAAGGCTTACAAAGTTTAGTTTACCCAACGATTCGACAACAAGTTTAAGTTTACAAAAGTAGTGAAGTATAAATGAAATAACTTGCGACATAATTAGTTGAAAATCACGGTTGCTATAAACAGCGTAACTATGTATGTATGCTTGACTCTAAGCAAGTAATCAGAGTTTATGCATGTATGCTTGACCCCAAGCAAGTATGAGTGTACGCGGAAGCATGTATCAAATAGCCATTCATGAACCTGAGAAACATATAGAAAACTGTCAACGAAAAATGTTGGTGAAATCATAGGTGTTTGTAAATGTTGTTTTTGAACCACAGGATTTTGTATAGTTGATTATCCAAATCGTTTGCATTCCAAAAGTATGTTCGCGAGCACCCAATTATCAAGACTTAACTGTTTTGCACCCTGTTGCGTAGTGTTAGAACATACACTAAACCCGAAAATATATTTCATCCGCTAACGCTAGCGAACCTTCCGAATGAGGCTCGTCAAGCCCATGTGATCACATAATATAAGTTCTCGCTTACACCCTGCAAGTGTAACTAATGATAATCGAATTGAGGCTTTTTGTTCGAACTCGCTGTGGAATGTTTGTTTCTTCGTACTTGTGTTCAAAGCATAAAAGTATGTAGTATAAAACTGTATATGTTTCCCATCCCATGATTTAAAGTATAAAAGTTGTTGAAACATGGGACTATGATCTCACCTCGAGTGCACGAGTATAAATGTACTTCACAAAGTAAACGTGTGCATGAAAGTTGTTTAGCCTTGACCTAATCAAGTAAGTTGTATCAATTAACCGGTTATGACACAAGGTCGGGCGAAATGTGTTCAATTAGTCCCATGGCTCGTCATGACTCGATAATATATCATGTGAGTCACGTTGTCAAGTTTCATGCAAGATACAAGTATGAAAGCACGTTAGAACGATTGCATAAGTATTCGGCTAAGTTTGATCAAAAGTCAACTTTGGCCGAGTCAAAGTCAACGTAAAAGTAAACACGTTCGGGTCGGGTCCCGAACTATTTTTCTGAGGTTTTTAATCATATATAAGCATGTTAGAACAAGTTACATGTGAATCGGAGGTGCGTAGCATAGTTAGAATTAAATGGTAAACGACCAACGAAATCAGAACCTGACAGCTCATCTGGACGGCGTCCAGATTGGCTGTATGGCGTCCAGATATGAAGGCCTGGATGGCGTCCAAGAATCTGGACGGCGTCCAGATCAGTGCACAGGTCTGATTGCTGATGTTGCACAAGTGCACGAACCAAAACCCAAACAAACACATTTTATGATCCGCAAACAATCAAAATATGTATCTTATATCGTTGGAAATGTATTTTGATGAGGAATACAACTAAACACTTTTCATCAATCAAGTTCATCATTTACAAAAACAAAAATCTCATTGAATGATCGTTAAACGTTCAAAATCAAAGTTTCAAGTTCATAATATGCATTTCTTGACTCGTGAATCCAATCTACACATACGATATGCCGTTTCGAAGGTAATTAAACATACAATACAACTAAACACTTACTAATAACATTTTATGGCATTCAAAGCATCAAAAGTTCATTTTAAAAGCTATCAAACCCTAACCAAGAATCACAAAATCAATAATCATGTTAGTGATGTTTTCCAAATCAACCTACACATCAAATTGAAGCTAATGATGCTAGTAACACATTTAATACATGAACTTTAGTACGTAAACAACATTTAATCATCCAAAATTCAAGATTAAACAAACCCATTTCAAGTTCATGCTAGTTTATGCAAAACAACAAGATCGAGCAATTAAATCATATATTCATGCTAGACACGAGCCATAGACACTAACTAACACCATTTCGTGTCAAAATCACGAATTAGAGAAATCTAGAGTTTTAGAAATGTTACCCAAACGAGATGAAGTTGGTACCAAAATGAAGAGGATGATGCAAGGATAACAAATATGAAATTTTTTTTGTTGTAAGCCTCCTAGATCGAATTTAGATGATGAATGAATGATTTAGGTGTTTGAGTTCAAAAATGGAAGTAGAGAAAAGAGAGAAAGAGATGAGGATGTGAAAATGAAATGAATGGTGGAAAGAGTGGGTTGACTAGTTGACCTAGTCAACTAGTTTTCCAACTTGGGAACTTCGGTCCCTCAAGTTTCAAAGCGGGTGCGTGAATTAACCGAACAAATATTTTAAAAACGCTAGAGTAACCGGGAGATGTTATAACCAAATAATGGAAATATTTAGAACGTTAGTCAACGAAAGGTACGAATTTAGATAATGGACGATATTATCTATAAAAAAAAGACGGGCGTTAAAATAATTTAACGAAAAAATGCGGGATGTTACATACAAGTCTTAAATGAACAAACCCTAGCCATAAATCAAATTAAACTCAAAACGCGGAGTTAAGACTTACCAATACAATCACCACGTAGCTAGGGACTAGATGAACAACTTTAAAAGTCGAGCTTTGACCTGAAACAAACTTCTTCCTCCTTGATTTGAGCTCTCTCACTCTAGAACTCTTTCTCTTTCTAAATTGATTTGGAAAATATGAGGTAGTTGAAGATGGAGTAAATGGCACCCCAAGAACTGATCTTGTGGCCTTAAAGTCGTCCAACAAGTGAAAAAACCAAACTACCCCTTAATATAACTCAAAATAAGACAGCTGGCCCGTCAGACAATTTGGACGGCGTCCAAACACTCTGGACTGCGTCCAGTCCTTCATTAGTGGATGGCGTCCAAGGATTTTGGACGGCGTCCCACATAACTGGAAACAGGGTCTTACAACTCTTCCCTACTTGAACCGGATTGCGTCCTCGCAATCCAAGCCGCATGACAAGCAGGAAGATACACCAAAACAAACTCTTCGGATTCCCATGTAAACTCGGAACCCTTACGATGATGCCATTGGACTTTAAAAGTCCTCACCTCTTTGTTATGCAACATTTTAACTTTTCATCAAGAATGGCAATCGGTTCCTTGACATACTCTAGCTTGTTGTTCAAGGAAATCTCGTTCAACGGTACCCACGTTGAGTCATCCGCAAGACACTTATGGAGGTTAGAAACATGGAATGTGTTATGAATCCCCGCAAGCTCTTCGGGTAACTCTAATCTATAAGTAACCTCACCAACACTATCCAAGATCTTAAAAGGACCAATAAATCGAGGAGCTAACGTTCCCCGTTTTCGAAACCGAATAATACCCTTCCATGGCAAAATTTTAAGCATCACCATGTCACCTTCTTGGAACTCAATCGGTTGCCTACGTTTATCGGCATAAGATTTTTATCTATCCTGCACTACCTTTAATCGAGCCCGAATTATCTCAATCTTGCTAATCGTCTCCAGAACAAAATCGGTACTCCCGATTTCCCTTTGTCCCACTTCGCCCCAACAAATAGGAGTTCGACACCTTCGCCCATAAAGCATCTCATACGGTTGCATCCCGATACTAGTATTGTAACTATTATTGTACGTGAATTCCACCAAAGGCAAGTGTTCATCCCAACTACCACCGAAATCAATAACACACACCCGTAACATATCCTCTAATGTTTTATTCGTATGTTCAGTTTGACCGTCCGTTTGAGGATGGTACGCCGTGCTCATCTTCAATTGTGTACCCATATCTTCATGAAACTTACTCCAAAATCGAGAGGAAAAACGAGTATCCTGATCCGAAACAATAGATATAGGAACCCCATGTCTCGATACCACCTCCTTGATAAACAACTTAGACAACGTCTCCGATGATATCATTTCTCAAATGGGAAGAAACAATGCACTTTTCGTCAATCGATCAACTATCACCCAAATCGTATCAAATTGGGTTCTCGCCGTTTTTGGTAATTTTGTAATGAAATCCATGGTAATGTGCTCCAATTTCCATTTAGGAATTTCTAACGGTTGCAACATACCATACGGCTTTTGGTGTTCTGCCTTAACTTGCAAACACGTGACGCATTTTTCAACATACTTAGCAACATCACGTTTCATGCCCGGCCACCAATACTCCTTCTTCAAGTCAAGATACATCTTTGTCGCACCCGGATGAATGGAATACTTTAACTTATGTGCCTCATCAAGTAGCACTTGTCGGTAATCTCCCATTCTATGCACCCACACTCTTCCTTGAAAGGACAACAAACCATGCGGGCCTAAGGTAATAGACTCCGTTTGCCCCATGATTCGTTCTTCATGTTTGTTATTAACAAAAGCTTCAATTTGAATTTCACCAAGCTTTACAAGAAAATCGTTAGTAATAATCATGCATAACGATCCTACTCGTATCGCCGGATGTTGACGCATTCGACTTAACGCATCCGCAACAACATTCACCTTACCCGGATGGTAAAGTATCTCACAATCATAATCTTTTACCACATCCATTCACCTACGTTGACGATAATTCAAATCTCGTTGGTCAAAGAGATGTTTCAAACTCTTATGATCCGAATAAATCATACTCTTGACACCATACAAGTAGTGGCGCCAAATTTTCAACGCATGCACCGCCGCTGCCAATTCAAGATCATGAGTCGGGTATCTCTTTTCGTGTTCCTTTAATTGTCGAGAGTCACAAGCAATGACTTTACCCCTTTGCATTAGAATGCACCCGAGCCCATTTAATGAGGCATCACAATACACCGTCATATCTTCTATACCTTCCGGTAACACCAAGACCGGAGCTTGACACAATTTCTCTTTTAACAATTGAAAACCAATTTCTTGCTCATTGTCCTAATTAAATTTCACGTTCTTCCTCGTCAACTTCGTCAATAGAGAAGCGATCTTAGAAAAGTCTTGGATAAACCGATGATAATAACCGGCCAATCCGAGAAAACTTCGAATTTCTGTAGGTATAGTCGGTTGTTCCCAATTCTTTACCGTTTTTATCTTCCCCGGATCCACTTGGATACTTTCTTTGTTCACAATATGGCCAAGGAATTGAACCTCCCTTAACCAAAATTCACACTTGGAAAGTTTAGCATACAACTTCTCCTTTCGCAACGTCTTCAACACTTCGCACAAATGACGTTCATGTTCCTTCATAGTCTTCGAATAGACAAGTATGTCGTCAATGAACACAATTACCGACTTGTCCAACATAGGTTGGCACACTCAGTTCATAAGATCCATGAATGCCACCGGTGAATTCGTAAGACCGAAGGGCATAACTACAAATTCAAAATGCCCGTAACGAGTTCGAAAGGCCGTCTTCTCTATATCTTCCTCACGAACCCGAATTTGGTGATAGCCGGACCGTAAGTCAATTTTTGAAAAATAAGTCGCGCCTTGGAGTTGATCAAACAAATCGTCAATCCGAGGCAATGGATAACGATTCTTGATTGCCACTTTATTCAATTCCCGGTAATCAATGCACATTCGCATACTACCATCTTTCTTCTTTATCGAATAAAACCGGAGTGCCCCATGGCGAAGCACTTGGTCGAATAAAACCGTTTTCAAGCAACTCTTAGGTTTGATTCAATAACTCTTGAATTTCCGTTGGTGCTAAACGATAAGGAGTTTTAGCAATGGGAGTAGCCCATGGAACCAACTCAATGCGAAATTCAACTTGTCTTTACGCTGGAACACCTGGTAATTCATCCGGAAAAACGTCTTCGAATTCATTAACCACCGGAATTTCACGAATGGATGGTGGCTCTTCACGAGTATCAACTACATGGGCAAGAAAAGCCACGCCACCACTACTAAGGAAACGACGTGCCCGTGCATAAGTGCATAATGGCACAACTCCTTTGTTTCTCGCCATGAATGATTAACTCTCCCCCACTTGGGGTCTTTACACGAATGGATTTCTCATGGCATGCAATATCGGCTCTATAATGATCGAACTAATCCATACCAACGACGATATCAAACTCACCCAAAGTCATCGGGATAAGATCGATTTTAAAATTTTCGGTACCAAACGCAACATTACAATCTTTACAAACATCAACCCCTAGCACCGCCTTACCATCCATTATTTCGACTTCTACCAGATGAATTAACCTAGCTAGCAGTTTATCAAGTTAGGCACAAATCTCGGAGACATAAATGACAAATTAGCACCACTATCAAATAGTATCCTTTCCGGATTAGAGTTAACCATGAAAGTACCTGAGACAACTTCATTTGATTGCTTGGCTTCATCCTTAGTCATCAAATAGTTTCATCCCCTAGCCGTACCCACCGCCTTCTCTAGCCTTTTAACTTGATCGGTGCTCAAATCGGGACACTCCGACTTTCGGTGTCCTTCTTTATTTCAATTAAAACAAGTGAGCTTGTTTGTTGAAGAAGGCTTCATACAATCTCGAGAAAAATGACCCCGTACCCCACAATTGTAGCAAGTAGGTATAAAACTCCCGAAACCACCCTTTTTCATGCTATTAACACTTTCGAAACGTTTCTTGTTCTTTTTGTTTGAAAAGTTCGAATGACTTGAACCTTCAAAGTTTATCTTAGAAAAAGAGAAATCACTTCTTTTCGGAACTTCCGGTTCGAATCCCCGAGCCAACTCAAACAACTCTTCGAAAGACTTATCCATTCCCCGACTAATCTTACCTTTCAACTCATTGCTCATGGTACGATAGAAATCTTGCATCAACTTTTGATCATCACCAACATACTCCGAAAAAAAATGAGTCTTTTCCAAGAAGGTAGACTTGAGAGTAACCAAGTCCATCGAACCTTGTCGCAAATTGTGCAACTCGTCCTGGATTCTACTAAGGTCGGCAGGAGTTCGGTATTCTTTGAAGAATTTCCTTTTAAACTCTTCCCACGATAAGCTCATACATTGTTCTTCACCATATAATTGAATTTTATCATCCCACCACAACTTAGCCTCTTCATGCAACATACTAGAACCATATCTCATTTTCTTCTCGGGAGGGCATTCGAGGGTACGAAAAGCCCCCTCGATGTCGAAAATCCAACATGTGCTCTTCAACGGATCTCTCACCCCATTAAACATAGGAGGTTGAGAATCCTTGAAATTTTTGTAATGGAAGTCTCGCCTTCCATGCCCACCGTTACCATCAACCCTTTCACCACGAGGATAAATATTTCTAGCTTCTAATGCCTCTTCGATCGCGGAATTCATTCGCTCATTAATTAACTCGGTTACTTGCCCATCAACCGATTCTTGGAAGACCTTTTTTAACATCCGCGAGAAGTTCCGCTTTTTGACGTTTAAAGATGGCCTCAACTTTGGCCGTGAATTCGGAGTCCTCGCTCGGGCCTCTATTTTCGGTATCATGCCCGTTTCTCATCTTCATTCTATAAAACGGAATAGGTTAAACAACGAAATGATGGAACATGGCATAAATATACATATACACCTCACCATCCCTTCTTGCTCAACAATCATCGTACAACGCTTGTTTGACACGATTTGAACCCGTAACAATGGTAGCTAGTCATTGTTACGCTAGCAGGTCGCATTAACTAGCTAGTACAATGTCTATCTCGCTCGATGATTGTAAACACAACATAAAATATTTAGCGCAAGGTTATTTCACATGAACCTAGGCACTAACCAAATCCCGGTCCGACCCGAAATCCTACAAGTCCCGCATAAAGCGCATTCACAATAAAGTCTAAGTCTAGGCACCTATCTCAGTCACCTAAATCCCTTAGATCATGCTCTGATACCACTTGTAATGACCGAACCTCGTTATACCAAAAATACGACCCAAAAAAAAAATTATGTTTCAGTGTATCTGGACGGCGTCCAACATCTAGGACGGCGTCCAGTTGTTAAGGGCAGGACGGCATCCAAAGGATCTGGACGACGTCCAAATGAACTATCATGGGCTGTCCCCGAGGTCCAACGTACGCGAACGGAAAACCCGCTTCCCGACACTTTTAAACGAAACGAATTATCACAACGCCTTATATTAAGTAAAACTAAGAGATTTCCACAATAAAAATGAGTTTTACAACACTGGGCCCACAATGACCAGTTTTACGAATTTCGTTCAAAATACAAGTTTCGACCATAAGAGTTTAAATTCCAAACGACACCTAGAGCATGGTGTTTGGGGTTAAACTACCCAATCTTGGTCATACTTCAAAAGCAACACCCAAAAGCGTTCCCTAATCCAAAACAAGCGGGAGACCACTAATCCAAATGGATACCCTTTCCATTTTCATGACCCGTCATAATCCATCCGAACGAATACATTACATTTGGTTACATCGCGAGGTACTTGACCTCTATATGATACATTTTACAAACATTGCATTCGTTTTTAAAAGACATACATTCCTTTCATCGAAAGTCGATGGCATGCATACCATTTCATAATATATCCAACTATAATTGACTTAATAATACTCTTGATGAACTCAATGACTCGAATACAACGTCTTTTGAAATATGTCATGAATGACTCCAAGTAATATCTCTAAATGAGCAAATGCACAGCGGAAGATTTCTTTCATACCTGAGAATAAACATGCTTTAAAGTGTCAACCAAAAGGTTGGTGAGTTCATAAGTTTATCATAAAACAATAAAATTCATCATTTTGATAGACCACAAGATTTAAATGCTGCATGGTACAAATGGGCTCGAATCCTATACCCACCTGTAATGTACATGCGATTTCTTTTAAATACAGTACACCTTTCTCGTGTACGAAATCATTTTTCATAAATCTTAGTAACCGTACACATATCTCGTGTACAAAATATCATACACATAACCTGTGTATAAAAATCATTCTCTCGATACATAACATTCACATTAATTGGTGGCAATTATCATGTCCACATAATTCAATGGTGGCAATTATCATGTCCACATAATTCAACGGTGGCAATTATCATGTCCACATAATTCAACGGTGGCAATTATCATGTCCACATAATTCAACGGTGCAAATTATCATGTCCACATAATTCAACTGTGGCAATTATCATGTCCACATAATTCAACTGTGGCAATTATCATGTCCACATAATTCATCAGTGGCAATTATCTTGTCCACATAATTCACTCGAGGAATGTTTTACTTGTGTCTATCTCATCAAACATTTATAAAAGCATTTCATGTATTCGCAGTTCAAAATATATTTCAAAAGCATTTAATAAAGGAGTTGTAAAAACAGCGCATGTATTCTCAGTCCCAAAAATGTAAAGAGTAAAAGGGAATCAAATGAAACTCACCTAATGTATTTTGTATTAAAAATACATATGACTATATTGCACAATTGAAAAATGCAGGGTTGGCCTCAGATTCACGAACCTATATCATTTGTATATTTATTAATATACATAATTGTAATCGAACAAAAATATATGTATTTATTATTAGTGGTATAATTTTTTATGTTAATAACCTATATATGTCATTTTATATATATTAAGTAAATAACTATATTTATATAGTTAAGTTTTGTATTAGATATATATATATGTATATATATATTTATATATCTATATTTATTTTATAATTATCTTTTGTTTGTTAACTTAATGATAATACTATTAACAATAAAAGAAATGATACTTTTGCTGCTATTACCAGTTAGATTATCAGTTTTAATTATTATATAGTAATAATGTTGCTCATGATAATATTAATAGCAATATACTTATAATAATTTGTTATCATTAATAATAATACATAATGATATTGCTAATAATTTTTAAATGGTAATACTTATACCAATAGTAATACTAATTCTTATATTCATACAAAACATATTAATACAGCTAATGTTTAAAGTTATTACTAGTCTTAATAATAATGATAATAATAATTTTACTCATTTTTAATGATACTATTATTCATAATATTAATGTTAACATTAACAATAATTAATATAATTATAAATTTAATCATAATAACTAACAATAACAATGTTAATCACAATAATAACAATAATAATAATAATAAATATAATAAACATAATAATAACTAATAATAATGAAAATAATAAAAATAATAATAATAATAATAATAATAATAACAACAATAATAATAATAATAATAATAATAATAATATAATAATAATAATAATAATAATAATAATAATAATAATAATAATAATAATAATAATAATAATAATAATAATAATAATAATAATAATAATAATAATAATAATAATAATAATAATAATAATAATAATAATAATAATAATAATAATAATAATAATATTGAAAATGAAATATGTAAGTGTGTATACCCTTGAAACTTTGCGTAAAAAGAAGTGTTCCCGACGAGACTCGAACCCACGACCTCCCGTTCCCCGACAACACCCTTAACCATTGGGCTGTGCCCATTTATCCGAAATGTTACAGAATTTAAATGCATATAACCCATATTTCTTGTCTCCCTTTATCATCTTCCTCTTCATGTAACAATTCGATCAAGAGCAATTTTTCAGTCAATAACAATTGAAGGTTTAAGTTAAGATTCTTAATTACAATTAAAATGATCAAGTGTTGTTGAATTGGGTTAACAGAAAAATAAAAAGAAATATAGATCAGACATCAGTTCGTGAAGAACACCTGGGTTAAAATCGATTTCGAATTTCTAGACCCTTTTAGCCGACGATTTCAACACAAAATAGGTAGCAAATCACCCTTATAACCTTTCTGAATCCTTAATTGATTCAAAAACATTAACTAGGCTTCGAATTTCGTGAAGAACAGCCTGTTTGACTTTTGAATTCGAAGTTTGACTCTTCGAAATCGAAATCGTTTTGATGAATTAACACTTGGAAAATTGAGGAAACATTTACAACGTGATTTAGAACACCTCTACATTATTAGATTTTGAAGAATGATTTGATTTTTGAGTTTTTGATTTTCATGTGAACGAACAGGGTATTCAAGCTGGAAGAAAAAAATAATACTGACTTTAACAGACTCGATATATTTGATTGATGTAATTGATATTGATAGTGAAGAGGAAGTGGGATAACTGAATTACACCGTGAATTTAATCAATCATATACAGAAATAATTTTTGGCAGGATATTTGTTCAGTGAATAACAAAACAGAAAACTACAAATTTTAGATAGGAACGTGATACAGAATTTGTTAATTTTCCTTGATTGGATTCGTTTTGCAACAGTTAAGGGACAAGAACAAATTTGTAAATAGGTTTGATGTGAACGTCTGACAGAATGATTTTGATTCTATGTCATATATAAGTAATTAAGTAATATTATTAATAAATAACTATATTTTTAATATGTTAACACATATTTCCTTATGAGGTAAGGCTTAGTGTGCCAACAAGATTCTAGAAGTAATCTAGCTTTAGGAGGGCGGAGTGTTGCCGATTGATTTTTACCCTCGGGAAATAATGCCTGCAGACTCGGTTCACAAGTGTAGAAACTTGTGGGGTGGCTTAATCAATCTGTCATCCGTAGAGCGTAAGAGTGCTAGACGGATGACTTCTAGTGAGAGAAAGTAGAGAGAGAAAGAGAAGTGAAGTCTCAGTTCTCAAAGTTGTCAGAATCTCTGAACCGTGTAAAATGACGACCCAAGGGGTCTATTTATAGTGTCAGATCCACCAGATTACTTGGGGACATGTGTCAGATGATGATACATTCTGTTACTTGTGATCCAAAATTTATGCTGAAGGTGGCGTTCTCCGGCCTTCAGGACTTACGCATGACGGAGCAGCCTGTACAACGGAGAACGCTGGATGGTTAACTCCACAAAACTGTTGTTTCCAGCCTTCCTGATGCTACTTTTATGCAACCGTTATGCCTTTTATGCGTGTATACGATAGGATACACCATTAAGTCCCCCCAGTTTAATGACTTAAGCATTTGAAAACTGATTAAGTTGTTAAACTTAGAATAACGCATGCCAACCAAGTCTTCACATTTTCCTTTTTACATTGGGAAGCACATCACAGGTATTAAATGATAGGCGATTTTTACTGACATGATGATGATTGCTTATATCAATTTTTAAATGATAGGCGATTTTCCTTTTTGATGATGATTTTTACATCCATTATTAAGACGAATCATCTCACCAATGCTGATAAAGACGGCGAAGATAACGAATTCACACCCATAGAAGTGGGCATGATACACCCATGGAAAGCTGGACAACGGAGGAAGGCAGAAGTATTAGAAGATTGGGAAGAGCAATTAATATCCTTTCCTTCTGTGTGTAACATAAATCCATCCGAAGGTCCAGTAGTTATAGAAGCGCGAGTTGCTAATTGCTTAATACGCAATATTTACACTGACACAGGAGCTGGAGCAGATATTATGTATGAACATTGCTTCATACAGCTACCCAAAGATGTACAAGAAAAAATGAAGGAAACATATGTGCCGTTGGCAAGTTTTATAAGTGAGCCGTCCTGGTCTGAAGGAAGTATTTTGCTTGACGTAACCTTGGGTAAGTCACCCCTAAGACGCACAGCCAACATTGAGTTCTTGGTGGTTAAAGAAAATTGACAGTACAACATAATTTTGGGAAGAGCTGCTTTAATGACGTTCGGAGCTGTAACGTCAACTGTACATGGTATGATGAAGTTTCCAATGCCAGGCAGAGTAGCAACGTTATATGCAGAACGACAGAAGTCAATTGAGTGTTCCCAAGTAACAAAGGCAGTAATTAAGCCAATCATACACGATGATGGGTCAATTTCACCAAATCTTAAATTTCCAGATCAGAAAATCATAATTGGGCACACGTTTTCCGCCGAATGTAAAGAAAAATTATACAATATTTTGACAACAAATCTAGACGTTTTTGCATGGCAGCCGTCTGATATGACCGGTGTTCCAAGGGAAATTGCAGAGCATAGGCTAAACGTGAATCCCAACATACATCCCGTTTGTCAGAAGAAGCGTGGCATGGCGCCAGAAAGAAGCAAATTACTCCGTGATGAGGTGCGAAGTTTGGTCGATGCTGGGATCTTGCGAGAGGTCAAATATCAAACATGGGTAGCTAATCCGGTCATGGTTAGGAAACCGGATAATTCATGGCGGATGTGTGTGGATTTCACGGATATCAACAAAGCATGTCCAAAGGACAATTATCCTTTACCTGAAATTGATTGGAAGGTTGAATCATTGGCAGGATATTGATTCAAATGTTTCCTAGATGCTGCTAAGGGATATCATCAAATCCCAATGGCTTTAAAAGATGAAGACAAAACGGATTTTCACACGACGGAAGGCATATTCTGTTACATGAAAATGCCTTTTGGTTTGAAGAATGCAGGAGCAACATATCAACGACTTATTGATATGGCATTTAAGGATCAAATTGGGCGAAACTTAGAAGCTTATGTTGATGACATTGTCATCAAAAGTCATACTGAAGAAAAGATGTTACGAGATATACAGGAAACTTTTGCATCTCTACGAAAAATTAACATGAAATTAAATCCCAAGAAGTGCACGTTTGGTGTGGAAGAAGGAAAATTCTTAGGTCAAATTGTAACAGAACATGGAATTAAAGCTAATCCTAAGAAAATTCAAGCAATTGAAGATATGAAGTCACCAACTAGCAAAAAGGATGTTCAGTGGCTGCATGGATGTCTAGCAGCATTAACAAGATTCTTGTCCAGAGCAGTTGAAAAGTCACTTCCATTCATGAAGGTGTTAAAGGGCTGTTTATGAAATGTCCCGTTCTTATAGATTAAAAACGTTCCATATTAATTAATTTCGTTGCGAGGTGTTGACCTCTATATGAGACGTTTTTCAAAGACTGCATTCATTTTTAAAACAAACCATAACCTTTATTTCATAAATAAAGGTTTAAAAAGCTTTACGTAGATTATCAAATAATGATAATCTAAAATATCTTGTTTACACACGACCATTACATAATGGTTTACAATACAAATATGTTACATCGAAATCAGTTTCTTGAATGCAGTTTTTACACAGTATCATACAAACACGGACTCCAAATCTTGTCCTTATTTTAGTATGCAATAGCGGAAGCTCTTAGTATTCACCTGAGAATAAACATGCTTTAAACGTCAACAAAAATGTTGGTGAGTTATAAGTTTAACCTATATATATCAAATCGTAACAATAGACCACAAGATTTCATATTTCAATATACATCCCATACATAGAGATAAAAATCATTCATATGGTGAACACCTGGTAACCGACATTAATAAGATGCATATATAAGAATATCCCCATCATTTCGGGACACCCTTCGGATATGATATAAAATTCGAAGTACTAAAGCATCTGGTACTTTGGATAGGGTTTGTTAGGCCCAATAGATCTATCTTTAGAGTTCGCGTCAATTAGGGTGTATGTTCCCTAATTCTTAGATTACCAGACTTAATAAAAAGGGGCATATTCAGTTTCGATCATTCAACCATATAACGTAATTTCGATTACTTGTGTCTATTTCGTAAAACAGTTATAAAAGCAGCGCATGTATTCTCAGTCCCAAAATATATATTGCGAAAGCATTTAAAAAGGGATTAATGAAACTCACGCATATAAATATTGTAAAATAGATAATAAAGCATTTGCATGTATTCTCAGCCCAAAAATATAATGAGTAAAAAGGGAGTCAAATGAAACTCACTTTCACAGATTTTTACTTCGTCGGGAAGTAAGACTTGGCCACTGGTTGATTCACAAACCTATAACAATATATACATATATATCAAAGTATGTTCAAAATATATTTACAAAACTTTTAATACATTTTGATGTTTTAAGTTTATTAAGTCAGCTGTCCTCGTTAGTAATCTACAACTAGTTGTCCACAGTTAGATGTATAGAAATAAATCGATAAATATTATCTTGAATCAATCCACGACCCAGTGTATACGTATCTCAGTATTGATCTCAACTCAAACTATATATATTTTGGAATCAACCTCAACCCTGTATAGCTAACTCCAACATTCACATATAGAGTGTCTATGGTTGTTCCGAAATATATATAGATGTGTCGACATGATAGGTTGAAACATTGTATACGTGTCTATGGTATCTCAAGATTACATAATATACAATACAAGTTGATTAAGTTATGGTTGGAATAGATTTGTTACCAATTTTCACGTAGCTAAAATGAGTAGTTTTTACCAATTTTGTTTTGCTCGCCATTTATTCGTTTCTAATCCGTTTTGAGTGATTTAAGCGGCCACAGTTTCGTATTGAACTTAACTTTATGAAACTAAAAAGAAATGATATAGGTTTATAGTCGGAAATACAAGTTACAAGTCGTTTTTGAAAGAGGTAGTCATTTCCGTCGAAAGAACGACATCTTAATGACTGTTTTGAAAAACATACTTTCACTTTGAGTTTAACCAAGATTTTTGGATATGGTTTCATGTTCATAAGAAAAATCATTTTCCCAGAAGTATAGCTTTTAAATCAAATTTTTTCATAGTTTTAATTATCCAAACCAAAACAGCCCCCGGTTGTAACTACGACGGCGTAAATCCGGTTTTATGGTGTTTATCGTGCTTTCGGGTTTTAAATTATTAAGTTAGCATATCATATAGATATAGATCATGTGTCTAGTTTATTTTAAAAGTGTAGTTAGAAGGATTAACTTTATTTGCGAACAAGTTTAGAATTAACTAAACTATGTTCTAGTGATTACTAGTTTACCACTTCGATTATGATAGCTTTTTATGTATGAATCGAATGATGTTATGAACATCATTACTACCTTAAGTTCCTTGGATAAACCAACTAGAAAAGAGAAAAATGGATCTAGCTTCAACGGATCCTTGGATGTCACGAAATTCTTGAAGCAGAATCATGACACGAAAACAAGTTCAAGTAAGATCATCACTTGAAATAAGATTGTTATAGTTATAGAAATTGAACCAAAGTTTGAATATGATTATTACCTTATATTAGAATGATAACCTACTGAAACAAGTTAATCATACAGAATATTAAGAGTAGTCAATAGTATCTCGTAGCATAATATGAACTCATTTATAAAAGCTTTTTCTTCATATTAGCGTTTTATAAGTTTAAATTCGGGTAGTACCTACCCGTTAAGTTCATACTTAGTAGCTAATATACAATTCAACTACTACAATTCTATATGAAAAACTGATTATAATAATATTTCGCGTTCAAACTTTTACACAATATTTTACAAACTTACAATACCACTTATTTTACATATAGCATGAAATATAGCACACAATAAATTTGATACAAGATGGTTGTGAAGATAATTCTAGCTAGTACACAAGTCGTTCAGCAAAGGCAATAAAGACACGTAATTCATACGTCCAGAAACAAGTCATGCATTCTGGTTTTACTAGGACTACTTCCCATCCTTGGTCTTGTGGAACATAACCATTATGGCCATTGATAAGACAGCGTGTTGTAACGTCGTCAAAGGGACTAGGGTTACGTAATGTCCAACAGTCCCGTAACAATCTAAAAACCTCATTTCTTACCCCAATTACCGACTCCGTCACTTGTGGGAACGTTTTGTTTAATAGTTGTAGCCCGATGTTCTTGTTCTCACTTTGGTGAGAAGCGAACATTACTAACCCGTAAGCATAACATGCTTCTTTATGTTGCATGTTAGCCGCTTTTTATAAATCACGAAGTCGTATATTCGGATATATTGAGTCAAAATAATTTCTTAACCCGTTGCGTAAAATAGCATTTGGGTTCCCCGAAATATATGCGTCAAAGTAAACACATCGTAACTTATGGATTTCCCAATGTGATATCCCCCATCTTTCGAACGAAAGCCTTTTATAAATCAAGGCACTCTTGGAACGTTCTTCGAATGTCTTACAAACTGATCTCGCCTTAAATAGTTGTGCCGAGGAATTCTGACCGACTCTAGACAAGATTTGATCAATCATGTCTCCGGATAGGTCTCTTAAAATATTGGGTTGTCTATCCATTTTGTGTTTTTATACTGTAAAATAGACAAGAGTTAGATTCATAAAAAAAATACTTATTAATACAAGCAATTTTTACATATATCATAAAGCATAAGCACACTATATTACATATATTACACCACACGAATACAACTATCTTATTCCGACTCGCTCGTTTCTTTTTCTTCGGTTTTGGTTCGTTTTTCCAAGTTTCTAGGGATATATGATGTTCCCCTAGTACGAGCCGTCGTTTTCCACATTGGTTTAGAAAAACCTGGTGGTTTAGAGGTTCCCGGGTTATTGTCACAACTTAAGAAATACGGGTGTTGACGATACATGTAAAGTTCATCGGGTTTGGAATCAAATTTCTCTATTTTTATGCCCTTTCCCTTATTGTTCTCTTTTGCCTTATTAAATTGTGTTGGGGTAATTTCTATAACATCATCGGAATCCTTGTCGGGATCCGATTCATCGAAGAATTGGTAATCCTCCCAATACTTTGCTTCCTTGGCGGAAACACCATTGACCATAACTAACTTTGGTCGGTTGGTTGAGGATTTTCTTCTACTTAACCGTTTTATTATTTCCTCCACTGGTTCTATTTCTTCTTCCGGTTCCGATTCTTCTTTCGGTTCCGACTCTTCTTCCGGTTCCGACTCTTCCTCCGGTTCCTCTTCGGGAACTTGTGAATCAGTCCACGAATCATTCCAATTTACATTTGACTCTTCATTATTATTAGGTGAGTCAATGGGACTTGTTCTAGAGGTAGACATCTATCACATAATATCAAACACGTTAAGAGATTAATATATCACATAATATTCACATGTTAAAAATATATAGTTTCCAACAAAATTTGTTAAGCAATCATTTTTCAAGTAAACACGGTCGAAGTCCAGACTCACTAATGCATCCTAACAAATTCGATAAGACACACTAATGCAAAATTCTGGTTCTCTAAGACCAACGCTCGGATACCAACTGAAATGTCCCGTTCTTATTGATTAAAAACGTTCCATATTAATTGATTTCGTTGCGAGGTTTTGACCTCTATATGAGACGTTTTTCAAAGACTGCATTCATTTTTAAAACAAACCATAACCTTTATTTCATAAATAAAGGTTTAAAAAGCTTTACGTAGATTATCAAATAATGATAATCTAAAATATCCTGTTTACACACGACCATTACATAATGGTTTACAATACAAATATCTTATATCGAAATCAGTTTCTTGAATGCAGTTTTTAAACAGTATCATACAAACATGGACTCTAAATCTTGTCCTTATTTTAGTATGCAATAGCGGAAGCTCTTAGTATTCACCTGAGAATAAACATGCTTTAAACGTCAACAAAAATGTTGGTGAGTTATAGGTTTAACCTATATATATCAAATCGTAACAATAGACCACAAGATTTCATATTTCAATATACATCCCATACATAGAGATTAAAACCATTCATATGGTGAACACCTGGTAACCGACATTAACAAGATGCATATATAAGAATATCCCCATCATTCCGGGACACCATTCGGATATGATATAAAATTCGAAGTACTAAAGCATCCGGTACTTTGGATGGGGTTTGTTAGGCCCAATAGATCTATCTTTAGAGTTCGCGTCAATTAGGGTGTCTGTTCCCTAATTCTTAGATTACCAGACTTAATAAAAAGGGGCATATTCAGTTTCGATCATTCAACCATAGAACGTAATTTCGATTACTTGTGTCTATTTCGTAAAACAGTTATAAAAGCAGCGCATATATTCTCAGTCCCAAAATATATATTGCGAAAGCATTTAAAAAGGGATTAATGAAACTCACGCATATAAATATTGTAAAATAGATAATAAAGCATTTGCATGTATTCTCAGCCCAAAAATATAATGAGTAAAAAGGGAGTCAAATGAAACTCACTTTCACATATTTTTACTTCGTCGGAAAGTAAGACTTGGCCACTGGTTGACTCACAAACCTATAACAATATATACATATATATCAAAGTATGTTCAAAATATATTTACAAAACTTTTAATACATTTTGATGTTTTAAGTTTATTAAGTCAGCTGTCCTCGTTAGTAACCTACAACTAGTTGTCCACAGTTAGATGTACAGAAATAAATCGATAAATATTATCTTGAATCAATCCACGACCCAGTGTATACATATCTCAGTATTGATCACAACTCAAACTATATATATTTTGGAATCAACCTCAACCCTGTATAGCTAACTCCAACATTCACATATAGAGTGTCTATGGTTGTTCCGAAATATATATAGATGTGTCGACATGATAGGTCGAAACATTGTATACGTGTCTATGGTATCTCAAGATTACATAATATACAATACAAATTGATTAAGTTATGGTTGGAATAGATTTGTTACCAATTTTCACGTAGCTAAAATGAGTAGTTTCTACCAATTTTGTTTTGCTCGCCATTTATCCGTTTCTAATCCGTTTTGAGTGATTTAAGCGGCCACGGTTTTGTATTGAACTTGAATTTATGAAACTAAACAGAAAAGGTATAGGTTTATAGTCGGAAATACAAGTTACAAGTCGTTTTTGAAAGAGGTAGTCATTTTCGTCGAAAGAACGACATCTTGATGACTGTTTTGAAAAACATACTTTCACTTTGAGTTTAACCATGATTTTTGGATATGGTTTCATGTTCATAAGAAAAATCATTTTCCCAGAAGTATAGCTTTTAAATCAAAGTTTTTCATAGTTTTAATTATCCAAACCAAAACAGCCCCCGGTTGTAACTACGACGGCGTAAATCCGGTTTTATGGTGTTTATCGTGTTTCCGGGTTTTAAATCATTAAGTTAGCATATCATATAGATATAGATCATGTGTATAGTTTATTTTAAAAGTGTATTTAGAAGGATTAACTTTATTTGCGAACAAGTTTAGAATTAACTAAACTATGTTCTAGTGATTACTAGTTTACCACTTCGAATATGATAGCTTTTTATGTATGAATCGAATGATGTTATGAACATCATTACTACCTTAAGTTCCTTGGATAAACCTACTGGAAAATAGAAAAATGGATCTAGCTTCAACAGATCCTTGGATGGCTCAAAGTTCTTGAAACAGAATCATGACACGAAAACAAGTTCAAGTAAGATCATCACTTGAAATAAGATTGTTATAGTTATAGAAATTGAACCAAAGTTTGAATATGATTATTACCATGTATTAGAATGATAACCTACTGTAAGAAACAAAGATTTCTTGAGGTTGTATGTGAAATGTCCCGTTCTTATTGATTAAAAACGTTCCATATTAATTGATTTCGTTGCGAGGTTTTGACCTCTATATGAGACGTTTTTCAAAGACTGCATTCATTTTAAAACAAACCATAACCTTTATTTCATCAATAAAGGTTTAAAAATCTTTACGTAGATTATCAAATAATGATAATCTAAAATATCCTGTTTACACACGACCATTACATAATGGTTTACAATACAAATATGTTACAACAAAATAAGTTTCTTGAATGCAGTTTTTACACAATATCATACAAGCATGGACTCCAAATCTCGTCCTTATTTAAGTATGCGACAGCGGAAGCTCTTAATATTCACCTGAGAATAAACATGCTTTAAACGTCAACAAAAATGTTGGTGAGTTATAGGTTTAACCTATATATATCAAATCGTAACAATAGACCACAAGATTTCATATTTCAATACACATCCCATACATAGAGATAAAAATCATTCATATGGTGAACACCTGGTAACCGACAATAACAAGATGCATATATAAGAATATCCCCATCATTCCGGGACACCCTTCGGATATGATATAAATTTCGAAGTACTAAAGCATCCGGTACTTTGGATGGGGTTTGTTAGGCCCAATAGATCTATCTTTAGGATTCGCGTCAATTAGGGTGTCTGTTCCCTAATTCTTAGATTACCAGACTTAATAAAAAGGGGCATATTCGATTTCGATAATTCAACCATAGAATGTAGTTTCACGTACTTGTGTCTATTTTGTAAATCATTTATAAAACCTGCATGTATTCTCATCCCAAAAATATTAGATTTTAAAAGTGGGACTATAACTCACTTTCACAGATTTTTACTTCGTCGGGAAGTAAGACTTGGCCACTGGTTGATTCACGAACCTATAACAATATATACATATATATCAAAGTATGTTCAAAATATATTTACAACACTTTTAATATATTTTGATGTTTTAAGTTTATTAAGTCAGCTGTCCTCGTTAGTAACCTACAACTAGTTGTCCACAGTTAGATGTACAGAAATAAATTGATAAATATTATCTTGAATCAATCCACGACCCAGTGTATACGTATCTCAGTATTGATCACAACTCAAACTATATATATTTTGGAATCAACCTCAACCCTGTATAGCTAACTCCAACATTCACATATAGAGTGTCTATGGTTGTTCCGAAATATATATAGATGTGTCGACATGATAGGTCGAAACATTGTATACGTGTCTATGGTATCTCAAGATTACATAATATACAATACAAGTTGATTAAGTTATTGTTGGAATAGATTTGTTACCAATTTTCACGTAGCTAAAATGAGAAAAATTATCCAATCTTGTTTTACCCATAACTTCTTCATTTTAAATCCGTTTTGAGTGAATCAAATTGGTATGGTTTCATATTGAACTCTATTTTATGAATATAAACAGAAAAGTATAGGTTTATAGTCGGAAAAATAAGTTACAAGTCGTTTTTGTAAAGGTAGTCATTTCAGTCGAAAGAACGACGTCTAGATGACCATTTTAGAAAACATACTTCCACTTTGAGTTTAATCATAATTTTTGGATATAGTTTCATGTTCATAATAAAAATCATTTTCTCAGAATAACAACTTTAAAATCAAAGTTTATCATAGTTTTTAATTAACTAACCCAAAACAGCCCGCGGTGTTACTACGACGGCGTAAATCCGGTTTTACGGTGTTTTTCGTGTTTCCAGGTTTTAAATCATTAAGTTAGCATATCATATAGATATAGAACATGTGTTTAGTTGATTTTAAAAGTCAAGTTAGAAGGATTAACTTTTGTTTGCGAATAAGTTTAGAATTAACTAAACTATGTTCTAGTGATTACAAGTTTAAACCTTCGAATAAGATAGCTTTATATGTATGAATCGAATGATGTTATGAACATCATTACTACCTTAAGTTCCTTGGATAAACCTACTGGAAAAGAGAAAAATGGATCTAGCTTCAATGGATCCTTGGATGGCTCGAAGTTCTTGAAGCAGAATCATGACACGAAAACAAGTTCAAGTAAGATCATCACTTGAAATAAGATTGTTATAGTTATAGAAATTGAACCAAAGTTTGAATATGATTATTACCTTGTATTAGAATGATAACCTACTGTAAGAAACAAAGATTTCTTGAGGTTGGATGATCACCTTACAAGATTGGAAGTGAGCTAGCAAACTTGAAAGTATTCTTGATTTTATGAAACTAGAACTTTTGGAATTTATGAAGAACACTTAGAACTTGAAGATAGAACTTGAGAGAGATCAATTAGATGAAGAAAATTGAAGAATGAAAGTGTTTGTAGGTGTTTTTGGTTGTTGGTGTATGGATTAGATATAAAGGATATGTAATTTTGTTTTCATGTAAATAAGTCATGAATGATTACTCATATTTTTGTAATTTTATGAGATATTTCATGCTAGTTGCCAAATGATGGTTCCCACATGTGTTAGGTGACTCACATGGGCTGCTAAGAGCTGATCATTGGAGTGTATATACCAATAGTACATACATCTAAAAGCTGTGTATTGTACGAGTACGAATACGGGTGCATACGAGTAGAATTGTTGATGAAACTGAACGAGGATGTAATTGTAAGCATTTTTGTTAAGTAGAAGTATTTTGATAAGTGTATTGAAGTCTTTCAAAAGTGTATAAATACATATTAAAACACTACATGTTTATACATTTTAACTGAGTCGTTAAGTCATCGTTAGTCGTTACATGTAAGTGTTGTTTTGAAACCTTTAGGTTAACGATCTTGTTAAATGTTGTTAACCCAATGTTTATAATATCAAATGAGATTTTAAATTATTATATTATCATGATATTATCATGTATGAATGTCTCTTAATATGATATATATACATTAAATGTCTTTACAACGATAATCGTTACATATATGTCTCGTTTAAAAATCATTAAGTTAGTAGTCTTGTTTTTACATATGTAGTTCATTGTTAATATACTTAATGATATGTTTACTTATCATAGTATCATGTTAACTATATATATATCCATATATATGTCATCATATAGTTTTTACAAGTTTTAACGTTCGTGAATCACCGGTCAACTTGGGTGGTCAATTGTCTATATGAAACATATTTCAATTAATCAAGTCTTAACAAGTTTGATTGCTTAACATGTTGGAAACATTTAATCATGTAAATATCAATCTCAATTAATATATATAAACATGGAAAAGTTCGGGTCACTACAGTACCTACCCGTTAAATAAATTTCGTCCCGAAATTTTAAGCTGTTGAAGGTGTTGACGAATCTTCTGGAAATAGATGCGGGTATTTCTTCTTCATCTGATCTTCACGCTCCCAGGTGAACTCGGGTCCTCTACGAGCATTCCATCGAACCTTAACAATTGGTATCTTGTTTTGCTTAAGTCTCTTAACCTCACGATCCATTATTTCGACGGGTTCTTCGATGAATTGAAGTTTTTCGTTGATTTGGATTTCATCTAACGGAATAGTGAGATCTTCTTTAGCAAAACATTTCTTTAAATTCGAGACGTGGAAAGTGTTATGTACAGCCGCGAGTTGTTGAGGTAACTCAAGTCGGTAAGCTACTGGTCCGACACGATCAATAATCTTGAATGGTCCAATAAACCTTGGATTTAATTTCCCTCGTCTACCAAATCGAACAACGCCTTTCCAAGGTGCAACTTTAAGCATGACCATCTCTCCAATTTCAAATTCTATATCTTTTCTTTTAATGTCAGCGTAGCTCTTTTGTCGACTTTGGGCGGTTTTCAACAATTGTTGAATTTGGATGATCTTCTCGGTAGTTTCTTGTATAATCTCCGGACCCGTAATCTGTCTATCCCCCACTTCACTCCAACAAATCGGAGACCTGCACTTTCTACCATAAAGTGCTTCAAACGGCGCCATCTCAATGCTTGAATGGTAGCTGTTGTTGTAGGAAAATTCTGCTAACGGTAGATGTCGATCCCAACTATTTCCAAAATCAATAACACATGCTCGTAGCATGTCTTCAAGCATTTGTATCGTCCTTTCGCTCTGCCCATCAGTTTGTGGATGATAGGCAGTACTCATGTCTAGACGAGTTCCTAATGCTTGCTGTAATGTCTGCCAGAATCTTGAAATAAATCTACCATCCCTATCAGAGATAATAGAGATTGGTATTCCATGTCTGGAGACGACTTCCTTCAAATACAGTCGTGCTAACTTCTCCATCTTGTCATCTTCTCTTATTGGGAGGAAGTGTGCTGATTTGGTGAGACGATCAACTATTACCCAAATAGTATCAAAACCACTTGCAGTCCTTGGCAATTTAGTGATGAAATCCATGGTAATGTTTTCCCATTTCCATTCTGGGATTTCGGGTTGTTGAAGTAGACCTGATGGTTTCTGATGCTCAGCTTTGACCTTAGAACACGTCAAACATTCTCCTACGTATTTAGCAACATCGGCTTTCATACCCGGCCACCAAAAATGTTTCTTGAGATCCTTGTACATCTTCCCCGCTCCAGGATGTATTGAGTATCTGGTTTTATGAGCTTCTCTAAGTACCATTTCTCTCATATCTCCAAATTTTGGTACCCAAATCCTTTCAGCCCTATACCGGGTTCCGTCTTCCCGAATATTAAGATGCTTCTCCGATCCTTTGGGTATTTCATCCTTTAAATTTCCCTCTTTTAAAACTCCTTGTTGCGCCTCCTTTATTTGAGTAGTAAGGTTATTATGAATCATTATATTCATAGATTTTACTCGAATGGGTTCTCTGTCCTTCCTGCTCAAGGCATCGGCTACCACATTTGCCTTCCCCGGGTGGTAATGAATCTCAAAGTCGTAATCATTCAACAATTCAATCCACCTACGCTGCCTCATATTCAGTTGTTTCTGATTAAATATGTGTTGAAGACTTTTGTGGTCGGTATATATAATACTTTTGACCCCATATAAGTAGTGCCTCCAAGTCTTTAATGCAAAAACAACCGCGCCTAATTCCAAATCATGCGTCGTATAATTTTGTTCGTGAATCTTCAATTGTCTAGACGCATAAGCAATCACCTTCGTTCGTTGCATTAATACACAACCGAGACCTTGCTTTGATGCGTCACAATAAATCACAAAATCATCATTCCCTTCAGGCAATGACAATATAGGTGCCGTAGTTAGCTTTTTCTTCAATAACTGAAACGCTTTCTCTTGTTCATCATTCCATTCAAATTTCTTCCCTTTATGCGTTAATGCAGTCAAGGGTTTTGCTATTCTGGAAAAGTCTTGGATGAACCTTCTGTAGTAACCAGCTAGTCCTAAAAACTGGCGTATGTGTTTCGGAGTTTTCGGGGTTTCCCACTTTTCAACAGTTTCTATCTTTGCCGGATCCACCTTAATACCTTCTTTGTTCACTATGTGACCGAGGAATTGAACTTCTTCCAACCAAAATGCACACTTTGAAAACTTAGCGTACAATTCTTCCTTCCTCAATACTTCTAACACCTTTCTCAAATGTTCACCGTGTTCTTGGTCATTCTTTGAGTAAATAAGTATGTCATCAATGAAAACAATGACAAACTTGTCAAGGTATAGTCCACACACTCGGTTCATAAGGTCCATGAACACAGCTGGTGCATTAGTTAAACCAAACGGCATGACCATAAACTCGTAATGACCGTAACGTGTTCTGAAAGCAGTCTTTGGAATATCATCTTCTTTCACCCGCATTTGATGATACCCGGAACGTAAGTCAATCTTTGAATAAACAGACGAGCCTTGTAGTTGATCAAATAAGTCATCGATTCTCGGTAGTGGGTAGCGGTTCTTGATGGTAAGTTTGTTCAACTCTCGGTAGTCGATACACAACCTGAATGTACCATCTTTCTTCTTGACAAACAAAACAGGAGCTCCCCACGGTGATGTGCTTGGTCGAATGAAACCACGCTCTAAAAGTTCTTGTAATTGGCTTTGTAGTTCTTTCATCTCGCTGGGTGCGAGTCTGTAAGGAGCACGAGCTATTGGTGCAGCTCCTGGTACAAGATCTATTTGAAATTCAACGGATCGATGTGGGGGTAATCCCGGTAATTCTTTCGGAAATACATCAGGAAATTCTTTTGCGACGGGAACATCATTGATGCTCTTTTCTTCAGTTTGTACTTTCTCGACGTGTGCTAGAACAGCATAGCAACCTTTTCTTATTAGTTTTTGTGCCTTCAAATTACTAATAAGATGTAGCTTCGTGTTGCCCTTTTCTCCGTACACCATTAAGGGTTTTCCTTTTTCTCGTATAATGCGAATTGCATTTTTGTAACAAACGATATCTGCTTTCACTTCTTTCAACCAGTCCATACCGATTATCACATCAAAACTCCCTAACTCTACTGGTATCAAATCAATCTTAAATGTTTCGCTAACCAGTTTAATTTCTCGATTCCGACATATATTATCTGCTGAAATTAATTTACCATTTGCTAATTCGAGTAAAAATTTACTATCCAAAGGCGTCAATGGACAACTTAATTTAGCACAAAAATCTCTACTCATATAGCTTCTATCCGCACCCGAATCAAATAAAACGTAAGCAGATTTATTGTCAATAAGAAACGTACCCGTAACAAGCTCCGGGTCTTCCTGTGCCTCTGCCGCATTAATATTGAAAACTCTTCCACGGCCTTGTCCATTCGTGTTCTCCTGGTTCGGGCAATTTCTAATAATGTGGCCCGGTTTTCCACATTTATAACAAACTACATTGGCATAACTTGCTCCGACACTACTTGCTCCGCCATTACTCGTTCCGACACCATTTGTTCCTTTCGTTCTATTAACCCCTGGTCCGTAGACCTCACACTTCGCCTCGCTATGACCATTTCTTTTACACTTGTTGCAAAATTTGGTGCAGAACCCCGAGTGATTCTTTTCACACCTTTGGCATAGTTGCTTCTGATTGTTGTTGTTGTTGCGGTTATTATTGTTGTTGGGATGATTGTTGTAGTTGCTGTTGTTGTTGTTGTTGTTGTTGTTGGGCCGTTTGTTGTAGTTGCGATTGATGTTGCGATTGTTGGGATAATTGTTGCGATTATTGTTGTAATTGCTGTTGTTGTTGTATTGGTGATTCTTATCACCGTTTTCCTCCCACTTTCTTTTGACTTGCTTCACATTGGCCTCTTCAGCAGTCTATTCTTTAATTCTTTCTTCAATTTGGTTCACGAGTTTGTGAGCCATTCTACATGCCTGTTGTATGGAGGCGGGCTCGTGTGAACTTATATCTTCTTGGATTCTTTCCGGTAATCCTTTCACAAACGCGTCGATCTTCTCTTCCTCATCTTCGAATGCTCCCGGACACAATAGGCACAATTCTGTGAATCGTCTTTCGTACGTGGTAATATCAAATCCTTGGGTTCGTAACCCTCTAAGTTCTGTCTTGAGCTTATTGACCTCGGTTCTGGGACGGTACTTCTCGTTCATCAAGTGCTTGAATGCTGACCACGGTAGTGCGTACGCATCGTCTTGTCCCACTTGCTCTAGATAGGTATTCCACCATGTTAACGCAGAACCTGTGAAGGTATGCGTAGCGTACTTTACTTTGTCCTCTTCAGTACACTTACTTATGGCAAACACCGATTCGACCTTCTCGGTCCACCGTTTCAATCCGATCGGTCCTTCGGTTCCATCAAATTCCAAAGGTTTGCAGGCAGTGAATTCTTTGTAGGTGCATCCTACACGATTTCCTGTACTGCTAGATCCAAGGTTATTGTTGGTATGTAGCGCAGCCTGTACTGCAGCTATGTTTGAAGCTAGAAAAGTACGGAATTCCTCTTCATTCATATTCACGGTGTGTCGAGTAGTCGGTGCCATTTCCTTCAAAATAGTTAAATGGAACAAGTTAATCATACAGAATATTAAGAGTAGTTAATAGTATTTCGTAGCATAATATGAACTCATTTATAAAAGCTTTTTCTTCATATTAGCGTTTTATAAGTTTAAATTCGGGTAGTACCTACCCGTTAAGTTCATACTTAGTAGCTAATATACAATTCAACTACTACAATTCTATATGAAAAACTGATTATAATAATATTTCGCGTTCAAACTTTTATACAATATTTTACAAACTTACAATACCGCTTATTTTACATAAAGCATGAAATATAGCACACAATAACTTTGATACAAGATAGTTGTGAAGATAATTCTAGCTAGTACACAAGTCGTTCAGCAAAGGCAATAAAGACACGTAATTCATATGTCCAGAAACAAGTCATGCATTCTGGTTTTACTAGGACTACTTCCCATCCTTGGTCTTGTGCAACATAACCGTTATGGCCGTTGATAAGACAGCGTGTTGTAACGTCGTCAAAGGGACGAGGGTTACGTAATGTCCAACAGTCCCGTAACAATCTAAAAACCTCATTTCTTACCCCAATTACCGACTCCGTCACTTGTGGGAACGTTTTGTTTAATAGTTGTAGCCCGATGTTCTTGTTCTCACTTTGGTGAGAAGCGAACATTACTAATCCGTAAGCATAACATGCTTCTTTATGTTGCATGTTAGCCGCTTTTTCTAAATCACGAAGTCCAATATTCGGATATATTGAGTCAAAATAATTTCTTAACCCGTTGCGTAAAATAGCATTTGGGTTCCCCGCAATATATGCGTCAAAGTAAACACATCGTAACTTATGGGTTTCCCAATGTGATATCCCCCATCTTTCAAAAGAAAGTCTCTTATAAACCAAGACATTCTTGGAACGTTCTTCGAATGTCTTACAAACTGATCTCGCCTTAAATAGTTGTGCCGAGGAATTCTGACCGACTCTAGACAAGATTTCATCAATCATGTCTCCAGGTAGGTCTCTTAAAATATTGGGTTGTCTATCCATTTTGTATTTTTAAACTGTAAAATAGACAAGAGTTAGATTCATAAAAAAATACTTATTAATACAAGCAATTTTTACATATATCATAAAGCATAAGCACACTATATTACATATATTACACCACACGAATACAACTATCTTATTCCGACTCGCTCGTTTCTTCTTCTTCGGTTTTGGTTCGTTTTGCCAGGTTTCTAGGGATATATGATGTTCCCCTAATACGAGCCGTAATTTTCCACATTGGTTTAGAAAAATCTGGTGGTTTAAAGGTTCCCGGGTCATTGTTACAACTTAAGGACTTCGGGGGTTGACGATACATATAAAGTTCATCGGGGTTGGAATTAGATTTCCCTATTTTTATGCCCTTTCCCTTATTATTTTCTTTTGCCTTTTTAAATTCAGTTGGGGTAATTTCTATAACATCATCGGAATTCTCGTCGGAATCCGATTCATCGGAGAATTGGTAATCCTCCCAATATTTTGCTTCCTTGGCGGAAACACCATTGACCATAATTAACTTTGGTCGGTTGGTTGAGGATTTTCTTTTACTTAACCGTTTTATTATTTCCCCCACCGGTTCTATTTCTTCATCCGGTTCCGATTCTTCTTCCGGTTCCGATTCTTCTTCCGGTTCCGACTCTTCTTCCGGTTCCTCTTCGGGAACTTGTGAATCAGTCCACAAATCATTCCAATTTACATTTGACTCTTCATTATTATTAGGTGAGTCAATGGGACTTGTTCTAGAGGTAGACATCTATCACATAATATCAAACACGTTAAGAGATTAATATATCACATAATATTCATATGTTAAAAATATATAGTTTCCAACAAAAATGTTAAGCAATCATTTTTAAAGAAAACACGGTCGAAGTCCAGACTCACTAATGCATCCTAACAAACTCGATAAGACACACTAATGCAAATTTTCTGGTTCTCTAAGACCAACGCTCGGATACCAACTGAAATGTCCCGTTCTTATTGATTAAAAACGTTCCATATTAATTGATTTCGTTGCGAGGTTTTGACCTCTATATGAGACGTTTTTCAAAGACTGCATTCATTTTAAAACAAACCATAACCTTTATTTCATCAATAAAGGTTTAAAAAGCTTTACGTAGATTATCAAATAATGATAATCTAAAATATCCTGTTTACACACGACCATTACATAATGGTTTACAATACAAATATGTTACAACAAAATAAGTTTCTTGAATGCAGTTTTTACACAATATCATACAAGCATGGACTCCAAATCTCGTCCTTATTTAAGTATGCGACAGCGGAAGCTCTTAATATTCACCTGAGAATAAACATGCTTTAAACGTCAACAAAAATGTTGGTGAGTTATAGGTTTAACCTATATATATCAAATCGTAACAATAGACCACAAGATTTCATATTTCAATACACATCCCATACATAGAGATAAAAATCATTCATATGGTGAACACCTGGTAACCGACAATAACAAGATGCATATATAAGAATATCCCCATCATTCCGGGACACCCTTCGGATATGATATAAATTTCGAAGTACTAAAGCATCCGGTACTTTGGATGGGGTTTGTTAGGCCCAATAGATCTATCTTTAGGATTCGCGTCAATTAGGGTGTCTGTTCCCTAATTCTTAGATTACCAGACTTAATAAAAAGGGGCATATTCGATTTCGATAATTCAACCATAGAATGTAGTTTCACGTACTTGTGTCTATTTTGTAAATCATTTATAAAACCTGCATGTATTCTCATCCCAAAAATATTAGATTTTAAAAGTGGGACTATAACTCACTTTCACAGATTTTTACTTCGTCGGGAAGTAAGACTTGGCCACTGGTTGATTCACGAACCTATAACAATATATACATATATATCAAAGTATGTTCAAAATATATTTACAACACTTTTAATATATTTTGATGTTTTAAGTTTATTAAGTCAGCTGTCCTTGTTAGTAACCTACAACTAGTTGTCCACAGTTAGATGTACAGAAATAAATTGATAAATATTATCTTGAATCAATCCACGACCCAGTGTATACGTATCTCAGTATTGATCACAACTCAAACTATATATATTTTGGAATCAACCTCAACCCTGTATAGCTAACTCCAACATTCACATATAGAGTGTCTATGGTTGTTCCGAAATATATATAGATGTGTCGACATGATAGGTCGAAACATTGTATACGTGTCTATGGTATCTCAAGATTACATAATATACAATACAAGTTGATTAAGTTATTGTTGGAATAGATTTGTTACCAATTTTCACGTAGCTAAAATGAGAAAAATTATCCAATCTTGTTTTACCCATAACTTCTTCATTTTAAATCCGTTTTGAGTGAATCAAATTGCTATGGTTTCATATTGAACTCTATTTTATGAATATAAACAGAAAAGTATAGGTTTATAGTCGGAAAAATAAGTTACAAGTCGTTTTTGTAAAGGTAGTCATTTCAGTCGAAAGAACGACGTCTAGATGACCATTTTAGAAAACATACTTCCACTTTGAGTTTAATCATAATTTTTGGATATAGTTTCATGTTCATAATAAAAATCATTTTCTCAGAATAACAACTTTAAAATCAAAGTTTATCATAGTTTTTAATTAACTAACCCAAAACAGCCCGCGGTGTTACTACGACGGCGTAAATCCGGTTTTACGGTGTTTTTCGTGTTTCCAGGTTTTAAATCATTAAGTTAGCATATCATATAGATATAGAACATGTGTTTAGTTGATTTTAAAAGTCAAGTTAGAAGGATTAACTTTTGTTTGCGAATAAGTTTAGAATTAACTAAACTATGTTCTAGTGATTACAAGTTTAAACCTTCGAATAAGATAGCTTTATATGTATGAATCGAATGATGTTATGAACATCATTACTACCTTAAGTTCCTTGGATAAACCTACTGGAAAAGAGAAAAATGGATCTAGCTTCAATGGATCCTTGGATGGCTCGAAGTTCTTGAAGCAGAATCATGACACGAAAACAAGTTCAAGTAAGATCATCACTTGAAATAAGATTGTTATAGTTATAGAAATTGAACCAAAGTTTGAATATGATTATTACCTTGTATTAGAATGATAACCTACTGTAAGAAACAAAGATTTCTTGAGGTTGGATGATCACCTTACAAGATTGGAAGTGAGCTAGCAAACTTGAAAGTATTCTTGATTTTATGAAACTAGAACTTTTGGAATTTATGAAGAACACTTAGAACTTGAAGATAGAACTTGAGAGAGATCAATTAGATGAAGAAAATTGAAGAATGAAAGTGTTTGTAGGTGTTTTTGGTCGTTGGTGTATGGATTAGATATAAAGGATATGTAATTTTGTTTTCATGTAAATAAGTCATGAATGATTACTCATATTTTTGTAATTTTATGAGATATTTCATGCTAGTTGCCAAATGATGGTTCCCACATGTGTTAGGTGACTCACATGGGCTGCTAAGAGCTGATCATTGGAGTGTATATACCAATAGTACATACATCTAAAAGCTGTGTATTGTACGAGTACGAATACGGGTGCATACGAGTAGAATTGTTGATGAAACTGAACGAGGATGTAATTGTAAGCATTTTTGTTAAGTAGAAGTATTTTGATAAGTGTATTGAAGTCTTTCAAAAGTGTATAAATACATATTAAAACACTACATGTTTATACATTTTAACTGAGTCGTTAAGTCATCGTTAGTCGTTACATGTAAGTGTTGTTTTGAAACCTTTAGGTTAACGATCTTGTTAAATGTTGTTAACCCAATGTTTATAATATCAAATGAGATTTTAAATTATTATATTATCATGATATTATCATGTATGAATGTCTCTTAATATGATATATATACATTAAATGTCTTTACAACGATAATCGTTACATATATGTCTCGTTTAAAAATCATTAAGTTAGTAGTCTTGTTTTTACATATGTAGTTCATTGTTAATATACTTAATGATATGTTTACTTATCATAGTATCATGTTAACTATATATATATCCATATATATGTCATCATATAGTTTTTACAAGTTTTAACGTTCGTGAATCACCGGTCAACTTGGGTGGTCAATTGTCTATATGAAACATATTTCAATTAATCAAGTCTTAACAAGTTTGATTGCTTAACATGTTGGAAACATTTAATCATGTAAATATCAATCTCAATTAATATATATAAACATGGAAAAGTTCGGGTCACTACAGTATGATCACCTTACAAGATTGGAAGTGAGCTAGCAAACTTGAAAGTATTCTTGATTTTATGAAACTAGAATTTTTGGAATTTATGAAGAACACTTATAACTTGAAGATAGAACTTGAGAGAGATCAATTAGATGAAGAAAACTGAAGAATGAAAGTGTTTGTAGGTGTTTTTGGTCGTTGGTGTATAGATTAGATATAAAGCATATGTAATTTTGTTTTCATGTAAATAAGTCATGAATGATTACTCATATTTTTGTAATTTTATGAGATATTTTATGCTAGTTGCCAAATGATGGCTCCCACATGTGTTAGGTGACTCACATGGGCTGCTAAGAGCTGATTATTGGAGTGTATATACCAATAGTACATACATCTAAAAGCTGTGTATTGTACGAGTACGAATACGGATGCATACGAGTAGAATTGTTGATGAAACTGAAGGAGGATGTAATTGTAAGCATTTTTGTTAAGTAGAATTATTTTGATAAGTGTATTGAAGTCTTTCAAAAGTGTATGAATACATATTAAAACACTACATGTATATACATTTTAACTGAGTCGTTAAGTCATCGTTAGCCGTTACATGTAAGTGTTGTTTTGAAACCTTTAGGTTGACGATCTTGTTAAATGTTGTTAACCCAATGTTTATAATATCAAATGAGATTTTAAATTATTATATTATCATGATATTATGATATACGAATATCTCTTAATATGAAATATATACATTAAATGTTGTTACAATGATAATCGTTACATATATGTCTCGTTTCAAAATCATTAAGTTAGTAGTCTTGTTTTTACATATGTAGTTCATTATTAATATACTTAATGATATGTTTACTTATCATAATATCATGTTAACTATATATATAACCATATATATGTCATCATATAGTTTTTACAAGTTTTAACGTTCGTGAATCACCGGTCAACTTGGGTGGTCAATTGTCTATATGAAACCTATTTCAATTAATCAAGTCTTAACAAGTTTGGTTGCTTAATATGTTGGAAACACTTAATCATGTAAATAACAATTTCATTTAATATATATAAAAACATGGAAAAGTTCGGGTCACTACAGTTTAAATAAAAAAGATTTTGTGTGGACGGCGGAAGCCGAAAATGCATTCCAAGAAATCAAGCAGTTGTTAAAAACATTACCTACATTAACAGCACCAAAAGAGGGGGAAACCCTAATTTTATACTTAGCTGTCTCAAAGGAAACAATAAGTTCTATTCTAATCGCAGAATGGAACGGCGTGCAAATGCCCATATATTTTGTTAGCAAGGTGTTGCAGCTTAGTGAAACAAATTATCCACCACTTCACAGCATGGTTTATGCCCTTGTGCATACTGCACGACGTTTACGAAGATATTCTCAAGGTCATCCTATCTTAGTGTTAACAGATCAACCATTGAAGCAAATACTCTGGCGTCCAGAATCATCTGGCCGTTTAGCAAAATAGGCCATCGAGTTGGGGGAGTATGAAATCAATTTTGCTCCCCGAAATGCAGTTAAAGGACAAATTTTGGCAGATTTCCTCTTGGAGACAAATGAAAAAGTAGAGTATGACAACAAAGTGGAACCATCACAGCATGAGTGGGAGTTACACACTGATGGGGCATCTAGTGAAGAGGGAACAGGTGCAGGGCTAGTTTTAACAAGTCCAGAGGTGAAGAGTACACTTATGCATTGAAATTCTGTTTTTATGCTTCAAACAATGAAGCAGAATATGAGGCATTACTCTCCGGCCTCCGCATAGCGGTAGAAATGGGGATACCAAATTTACGAGCATATGTTAATTCTCAAATTGTCACCCAGCAGGTTAATGGAACGTTCGATGTAAGGGATACATCTATGAGGCAATATGTAAAGTTGGTGGAAGCAATTTCAAAGAAATTTGATAACCTTGAACTCGTGCAAATCCCTCGAAATAAGAACAAGAAAGCTGACGTCTTGAGCAAGTTAGCTACTTTAACCTTCGATCATTTGCACAAACGAGTGTTGGTTGAAGAACTTAAGGAGAAATCAATACATGGAAAACCAATTATTGCAATAGTTGAAGAAGCTAAGGAAACTTGGATGACTCCGTATTTGAGATATTTGCATGACGGCTGGTTACCTGTTGATAAGGCAGAAGCAAGAAGAATAAGAGTGACTGCACCAATGTATGAGATTGTTAGTGGTGTCCTTTATCGAAAGTCATACAATGGTCCATTGTTAAGATGTTTAACCGATGATGAAGCGATAAAAGTAGTCAAAGAAATGCATGAAGGAGTTTGTTCTCAACACTTCGGTTTCCGTACTGTGGCATCACGGATCATGCGACAAGGGTATTTTTGGCCTTCCCTTTATCGGGATGGCTCAGAAATCATAAAAACATGTGAGAACTATCAGAGGCATGGTACAATTCAGCGTCTTCCAAAGTATGATTTGATAACGGTGTCATCCGCTTGGCCATTCTGTAAATGGGCTATTGATATTGTGGGGCCATTCAATAGGAGCACTGGTAATGCTAAGTTCTTGGTGGTAGCGATCGATTTTTTCACAAAATGGGTTGAAGCAAAGGCTTTAGCAAAAATCACAGGAGAAAATGTCAAAAAATTTGTTTGGCATGATATTGTATGCCGTTATGGGGTGCCAAATGAAATAGTCAGCGATAACGGCAAGCAATTTGCAGAAAATCCATTTCGGAGTTGGTGTGAAGAGCTAGGCATAAAGCAAAATTTTACATGTGTTGCTCATCCTCAAGCGAATAGACAAGTAGAGGTTACCAACAAGGAAATCGTTGCTGGCATTAAGGCATGGTTGGGTCTGAGTCAAACTGGATAGGTGGATGAGCTGCCAAATGTATTGTAGGCACACCGGACGACGCCAAAGCGGAGCACGGGGGAAACACCTTTCAGTCTGGTGTATGGAACAGAGGCAGTGATACCGGCTGAAATATGTGTGCCAACGCAACGCATTATGGCATTTGATGTTAAGGCTAATTCTGAGGCGTTAAGAGAGAATCTCAACTTGTTGGAGGAAAGAAGGTTGATGGCCGCCATCCGGCAAGCAGATCACAAGCATAAAATGGCAAAATATTATAACAAGAAAGTACAGCATGTGCAGTTTGAAATAGGTGATTTAGTATTACGTGATAATGAGGCAAGCAGGCAAATCAAATTTGGAAAGCTAGCCCCAAAATGGGAAGGACCTTATAAGGTCACGAAAGTAAATCAGAATGGATTATACATGCTTGCTGCGCCTTCCGGCGAGCAATATGAAAGAGCTTGGAATGCAATGAATTTAAAGAAATTTTATGCGTAGCACTATATGCATGGACAGCTTGATCAACTGTCAAATGCACGAGATATAGTCATAAATGTAAAAGTTTCTTTAAGAATATGAATAACAGCAATTATTCTTATGGCAATATTTTTCACAAATTTTATCCGGCCAAGGATTTTTTAGCCCAAGTGTCACATAGCTGTGTGTCATCCCTACCCGCAGAAAGAAATAAAGCCTTTCGGTGGTAGAAGTACAATCATACTCAAAATGGTTGTATCGATAGTGAGACATGTAGAACTCACTAAAGCATCGAAGCGATGAAACGAATCTACAAAAAATGTCATGACACAACTTATATACACAAAATGCAGAGCATAACGGAAAATGGATCTTAGTGTCCAGCAAAAAATATAAAGGCGAAACTAATTCATAACTTTTCCTCATGAATTTCATGACGGAAGGCGTATGATGGAGAATATAATTTTGATATTCATAACTATAATGATTGCAAAGTGCAATCTCCATATCTTGCGCATTGTTCATTACCACAATCTTACTAAGGTACAGCATATATTTCTAATATACATAACCAAGTGCGATATTAAGTATTATGTAAAAGCAGATGTATAGCAACATAGTGTTTTATTCATCCTGTGGAGTATAATTCAATACATCATCTATTGTTGCATCTAGCCTTTTACAAAGATTTTCAAGATCAGAAAATCTCATATTTTCTATTGAGGCACCGGCTGCATCAGCTTCTAATTTGGCATTTTCATTAATCTTTGATGTAATTACCTCAGGCAGAGGATTTGGAAGTTCTGGTAGTTTTCTTTTCATAAAATTGAAAAACTTTAACCGTTCAACAGATTTGGCAAGGCGGACAAACTCATGGATTCCGTGAGATAGTGCCTGACAGTTAAAGATACGCTCTACAAGTGAAGGAATGCCAGTAATCATTCATCTTTCGTTCTCCTCTTTGGCTTTATGCTGCTCTTTCAACATGTTATTTTGCTCAAGCATTTTTTCGTTCTCCTTTACTAGTTCATCAATTTTGCTCAAATGCCGCTTTTCTCTGAAAGATAGTTCTTTGACTTGCTCCTTATACTCCGCCCTCTGACTGTTACAATTTTCATAGTGCCTCTTCATTGTCTCGTATTCCCTCTTTATCTCTGTGGCTATTCGTTCAGTCTTGGCTACTTTCTCCTTTTCAGCAGAAAGCTCCTTATTTGTAGTGACTTCACTGTTTTGCAAGTCAGATAGGCGTTGAAGGTCATTCAAACCAGAAGCAATGTTCAGAATGATACTTTGTGCCTTAACCTTCTTGGCATCTGCATCAGATAAATTGCTGAAGAATTGGGCTAGTGAAGGACACACCATGGCATTCAAAAAAGTCACGAAATCTTCGTATGAGTGTGGTGGTCCTTTTAAAAGGGAGGAAAGCATGTTTGTGTCAAGATTGGGAAGTGTAATCTGTTGTTGAGAAGAACTAGGGCCAGCTCCTTGATGAGCGGATGATGTAGGAATTTGACCAGTTCTTCTCCTCTTGGCGGAAGGTGGAAGAGTTGTTAATGTAGTATCTTGATGTGCTGCACTAGCTGTTGGAGATAAAGGAAAATTGTTATTTATAAAAGAGTTCCAATATGCTTCACAACATTTCAAAGGTGGCATAAAGTATAACGAAGGGTTTGGATTATAAAATCCACCAGTACTAGGTATGCAAGAAAACAAGTACATGTTTTGGTATGGAATTTTGCATAATTCAGTGTTATCATTTTCATTACCCGAGGTACGACGTTCTCTAGAGGCAACTCGATTCATACCTATGTCTTCTTCTTCTTCTTCATTTTCCTCCTCCCTCATTACATCTATTTTGGGGGTATCATCAATAATTTTTTCGGTGGAAAAGGTAAGCTGTGAATACGATGATGATCGCATGGCGGTAAGCGGAGTAATTTCTGCAAAAATTAAAAAGTTACAGTGATTAAATGGATAAATAAAGAAGAACATTTTATTTAAGTATATGTAGCAAAAGTAAATGCTTACTCTTTTTCCCAGCAAGAACACAGGCATAGCCTTGTGAGATATCCCAATCTTAGCTCATGGATGTTAATGAAAGCATGTGTTCTCCATATTTAATGTCATTGATTTCTTCAGCTTTAATCCTTTTAAACAAAAGGTTTTCTTTGGTGACGAGTTTTGGAAAGGTAATAGATACGGTATGCGAGTATTTGTGCCATACTCGAGTAGCTGAGTATTGTTTATCAATGGCATCTTCATTAATAAAGATAAATGAAGCATACCAATTGTCGCCAGGATGATCAAGTGCAGGTTTCAGAAACCCATGAACTTTATTGAAAGTGAACCAACCATTTTCATGGCGTGCTATATGTACCAAATGGCAAAATATTCGAATTAATGGTTCAATGCCCCTTGCGTGACAATACATTTCAAAAATCAAGATCTTTCGAATTGATGCTGGTTCGAATTGACCAACAGCAACACCGTAAAATTTGCAAACTTCTAAGAAGAAGGGTGTAAATGGCAGACGTAAGCAAAATTTGAAGAATGAATGGCCATAAATCGCAACCTTGCCAGGGGGCGGTGAGTAGGCTCTGGCATTAATTGCAGGAATCACTGGTTCAACACCAGCTAATCTAGGAAAATGTTGCAGTAGCTCGCTTAAATATCTCTCATTTACTCTGCTAGGAATAGCTGCAACATCATTTATGGCTGCCATTAATGATCTAATGAAATAGGAGGTAACGAAGGTATTGACAGAAGAAGATGAATACTGTAGAAGAAAGTTGTAAAAGTAAATGATCGATTAGGATTTATGGTGGTTAAAAAGCAAAAGATATAACAGCTGTAATCGGTGGTGATTTTGGGGGTTTTGTTTTCAGCCACACACGTGTAAGGACAAGATAAAAAGGTAAGTACATTGAAAAGTCTTTTTACAGCTAGAGGCGCGTGCGATATAATCAATCATCATCATGTCAGTAAAAATCGCCTATCATTTAATGCCTGTGATGTGCTTACCAATGCAAAAAGGAAAACGTGAAGACTTGGTTGGCATGCGTTATTCTAAGTTTAACAACTTAATCAGTTTTCAAATGCTTAAGTCATTAAACTGGGGGGACTTAATGGTGTATCCTATCGTATACACGCATAAAAGGCATAACGGTTGCATAAAAGTAGCATCAGGAAGGTTGAAAACAACAGTTTTGTGGAGTTAACCGTCCAGCGTTCTCCGTTGTACAGGCTGCTCCGTCATGCGTAAGCCCTGAAGGTCGGAGAACGCCACCTTCAACATAAATTTCGGATCACAAGTAACAGAACGTATCATCATCTGACACGTGTCCCCAAGCAATCTGGTAGATCTGACACTATAAATAGACCCCTTGGGTCATCATTTTACACAGTTCAGAGATTCTGACAACTTTGAGAGCTGAGACTTCACTTCTCTTTCTCTTTCTACTTTCTCTCACTAGAAGTCATCCGTCTAGCACTCTTACGCTCTACGGATGACAGATTGATTAAGCTACCCCACAAGTTTCTACACTTGTGAACCGGGTCTGCAGGGATTATTTCCCGAGGGTAAAAATCAATCGGCAACACTCCGCCCTCCTAAAGCTAGATTACTTCTAGAATCTTGTTGGCACACTAAGCCTTACCTCATAAGGAAATAGGTGTTAACATAATACAAAGGTACTGCTTGTATACGTATCTGTATATATATATATATATGTATAACTGAATTATTTATATCTATATATATATATATATATATATATATATACATGTGTATATATCTATCCATTTAGTTGTATTTGTAGTTGTATTTATTTATGTACCTATTATTATTATAAATACAAACTTATTAATAATAATATTGTTGTTAATAATTATAATAATAATAACTAATAATAATAATAGTAGTATTAATGACAATGATAATAATAATAATGATATTAATGTTAATAATAATATTAATATCAAATTAATTAAATACAAATAATAATAATAATTATTTTAATAATGATAATGATATTACAAATTTTAAATATGTTAATAATACCAATAGATATGATACTAATACTAATATTAATGAAAAACAATAATTTTATATAAAAATGATAATTATATTATTATTAATGTTAATGATAATAAAAATAATGATTTTTAATGATAGAGGTAATATTAATACAAGTATTAATTAAGATATAACAAGTTACATGTACCAAATTTCATATTAAAAACAATAACATTAATAATACCGATGTTAATTTTAATGAAAGTAATAATAGTAAGATTAATATAACATTTATCTTAACTTGTAATATATTAATGTTATAAATATTACTTTATGTAAGATTTAATAATTACATAACATTTATACATAATAACATACATTTAATATTTAATATTTAATATTTATATATTTTAATATAATATTATATGCAAATAATTATCAATTATATAGAAATTATTTTCATATATATATATATATATATATATATATATATATATATATATATATATATATATATATATATATATATATATATATATAGTTTCTTTTTTTAAACTACTTAATTATTTTGTATCTTATTTTACATATTTATTTCTAATGGTTAAATTATATTTTATGATTTCAAATTAATATATATTCTACATTATGTATATATACATATTTATTTACAAACAACTGTTCGTGAATCATCGGAGATGGTCAAAGGTTAAATGAACTCATGCACACAATTCAAAGTTTCTGAAACTTCAACATTATAGACTTTGCTTATCGTGTCGAATTCGTATGAAGATTGAGTTTAAATTTAGTCGGAAATTCCCGGGTCGTCACAGTACCTACCCGTTAAAGAAATTTCGTCTCGAAATTTAAGTGAGGTGGTCATGGCTAACAATAAAAATATTTTCATGACGAATATGAGTTGATAAATAGAGTTTTATCATCATTCAGTAATATGGATAAAACAATTCGATTGATTGAAGCGGGTGAGTGAAGCTATCACAAAAGAGTGAAATGAGAAAGACAAGTTTCATCATAACTTTTAACTAGTCATGGTTGAATTTAGAAAATAAGGCTCGTCTTAACTTTTGACGATGTCTTGGTTGAATTTTGGAATTCAAGGAATTTAAAAGGAAATCTTGGAAATCTATAAGATCTGATTCTTCGGGATTTAGGAAATTTAAGATCTCTATAATTAAATGCGATCATCTGTCTCGAATGCTCTGTCAGGTAATTTCATTATAAATTGACCTCTTCCGTTTTATTATTCCCTCCATTCCTATACTTCTTCCCTAATCCATACATCTAAAAATTGTAACAATGCTTAATCCAGTTCTGATCATTGTTCTTATTATGACTATCGTATCTGTCATTCTTCTTTTCCATTTACCACCGGAGGAATCTATTTACTTCTATTATTACCTTGGGGTTATCGTATTTCTAATTCTCCCGTGTCTTTATGTGGCTATACGCATTGATATACACGGTTTGTAATTCTGTGTTGTTGTCGTGCTTATATTCTATCTTATAGTTTGGAGCTTCATGCTTTTGTTTTCTCTACCCGACTTTAAATCAAGCGAATAATGGTTCGGAATTCGTAGATATAGAGTTTTGAATGATTATAGTATTCTAAGCAGAAGAATTGTAATAGCACGATTTGATTGGTTAAATTACCAGAGTTACAGAAGATAGAACTATCAAGAAATTATGTTCTTGATATATTTAGAGATTAGATAGAATGTAAGAGTCATGTAACATGGCACATGATGACGTTATAATCTGTGAATCATCACGTTCCAATAGAAACTCAGCATAACTTACTGTAATATAATTACGTTGATCAAGTGTCATTATATTATACTAACTCATGCTTCAGTTCCCAACACTACTTCAGGATTCATTCGTAGTTTATACTTAGATTTTACAAAAATTTCTAGTATAATGTATTACAGATAGCACGAAGAGGTATATAATTTCGGACGAGAATATTTATGAAAATATCCTCAGAAATATCGAAGATATTTATGATGATATTTTGGAATTTCTAAGTTCGAAGGTTGATGAAGAAAAATTTTTCGCAAGATTTTAACATGACTTCGGAGCAAGATATTCTCTAAAGATTTCAACGGATCCAGAATTACCTGGATTCTTTGAATATAGGGTATGGTCCTTGTATTTGTCCTTGGTCTCCTTTGTGGTTAGCTCAATCCATTTTCCAGTTCCAACTTTTCTGAGCTTTTTCAACATACTATTCTTTATCATCAAACTTCTGATGATTAAGGTCGTTTACGGTTGTCTACGGTTTCTGCTGCTTCATTCAGCTTTTTCAACATTCAGAGTATTAATTTATAGACTGAGTGCTTTTCAGAATTTTAGAATGAAAGATCATAATTCTAAGAGACAAATGTTATACATATAACTGTTGATGTAGATATGCGGTAAGTTTTCAAAGTACTGATTGCTGATTCCCGGTAATTGGTATGGCAGTTCTCGTTACAAGATGCGGATGAGTATATATGATAGGGTTTCAATGAATAAATATAATGATTTATCAGAGATATTTAAGCCAAGAAGCAACGAGGTTGCTGGTACGTCTGCTGGTAATATGGTGGAATATAAAAGCTTCCCCGGTAACAATAAAAGAGCACACATATATATCAAGGTTATAATAAGGTTGTTTAGAACGAAAAGTCGAAGTTGACTTTTTGGAGCTGTGACAAAATTTGCTACTTTGAAGAGGGATTGTAAAGTTATTTTTGGTAATAATAACGCCAAAGGAGCTAGCACAGATATGTGTTAAATGTTTACTCAGTTTCCGAGAGTTTTCCATGTGCATGCCCATATGCATAAGTTCTTCCTTTCGTAGATAACATGTGGTTGGATCATCCTTTCGATTGAGGCATTTTCAAGAATCATGAAAGGTTTGAATGCAGATTGTAATCGTCAAGATACAAATGAGGTTTAAGATGAGATCAAGTGACAAACTTGAAGAATTATTTAGTTTCATATGTTATAAACAATATTTTAATTCATTTTAATTATCCAATGTTGTTAGTCCGCAGTCGATAGTCTACAGTTGACAGCCCAATAATTCATATATAGTTTAATATATAATATTTGAATTAATTAATACGTATCGTGACCCGTGTACATGTCTCAGACTCGATCACAACTCACACTATATATATTATTTGAGAATCAACCTCAACCCTGTATAGAGAACCCGATCATTACTGCATATAGAGTGTCTATGGTTATTCCAAATAATATATATAGATGCGTCGATATGATATGTCAAAACCTTGTATACGTGTCCCGATATTTAAAGTGCGTAAAATAAATAACAGAAATTAAATGACGATAAATAAAATTGCGATAATTAAAATTGCGATAAATAAAATGCGATAAAAAAATTGCGATAAATAAATTGCGATAAATAAATTGCGATAAATAAAATGTAATCAGTTAGCTGGGAACAATTAGCCACGAACAGTTAGCGTGGATTCTTAACAAAATTTCTCATAGTTAATTTGTTTGTTTCTAACAAATTTTATTTTGTCCAACGTTTTCTTCATTATGCCACTTGTTGGATTCTGATAAATCAAAATCGAAATATGAAATTGAATGAAAATGGTTATTCTGTGATGAACGGATTCGTACTTCTGTGAATATAAGTAGGATAGTAAATGACTGTTGAATCAGATTCGAAGAATGTACAGTGTAACTTATTAATGTGAAATCTAAATATTCCTCGGGTATTACCTACCTGTTAAAATATTTTCATCATTAACAGTTTGTACGAAAGAATTTTTTTTTAATTACAATATTTATAAAAATATATATACATATATATTTTCTTCAGATATAATCATGGATTTAATGAGTCAATGTGATATTAAACTCATCAGATTTACGGCTAGAACTAGAGTACATAATCTCTAAAACATTAGTGATTACATAATCACCATGAAAGACGAAGATAATTTATGTAGAACGATTCGTAGAATGATGATTATGCTTGAGGTATAGATTGCGATATTGAGGCATGGATTATTGATGGTATTGGTGCTGTTACTGATGGTACTGTTGATGCCGGTGATGTTGCTGAAGCTGGTAGATTTTGCACCATATTCTCCTAATCGATTACTCGAGCACGAAGTGCGTTGACTTCTTTTATTATTTCGGGATGATTGTCGGTCGGAACGAGTGGATGAATAAGATTTAGAATTGTGGATACAATATAATCATAGCGAGGTATTCTGGAAATGAGTGTGAAAATGGTGTTTCGGATATGTTCGCCGGTAAGTGCTTCAGGTTCTTCACCAAGAGGTGAATTCGGTTGGTGGAAGGGATCACCTTAATCACGTCTCCACTGATTAAGTAGACTACGAACCCATCTCCAATTCATCCAGAATAGAGATGGCTAATTGATTGATTCATTCCGGTTACACTGCTTTCGGAGCTCGAGAGGAAATCCATATCGGAATAGCTGTCGGAATAACTATTGGAATAGCTATCGAAATCCGAGGGACTCGAACAAGTTGAGGGATTCATCTCGTATGATCAGATGAAGAATTTTCGATAAGAAATAGATTATAGGATGTAGATTAGTACCCTGCAATACATAATTTACATATGCATATATAATACTAAAATCCCATAAGTTACGGAGGAATCTACAGAAGCTGTCAGGCAAAGGTAATAATAATAGATACGCTAAGATATGAATTTATCTATACACTGTCTATGCAATAGAGGCAGCAAGACGTGTCTAGACTTTAAGGATGATAAGCAAATAATTTTTGACACTAAATGATAAGCAAAACTTTTGACATGCAGATACGGTCGAAGTCCAGACTCACTAATGCATCCTAACGACTATCTATTAGACACACTAATGCAAGACCTGGTTCACTAAGACCTTCGCTCTGATACCAAATTTCATGACCCATCCTAATCCATCCGGACGAATACATTACATTTGGTTACATCGCGAGGTACTTGACCTCAATATGATACATTTTACAAACATTGCATTCGTTTTTAAAAGACATACATTCCTTTCATCGACAGTCTACGGCATGCATACCATTTCATAATATATCCAACTATAATTGACTTAATAATACTCTTAATGAACTCAACAACTCGAATACAACGTCTTTTGAAATATGTCATGAATGACTCCAAGTAATATCTCTAAATGAGCAAATGCACAGCGGAAGATTTCTTTCATACCTGAGAATAAACATGCTTTAAAGTGTCAACCAAAAGGTTGGTGAGTTCATAAGTTTATCATAAAACAATAAAATTCATCATTTTGATAGACCACAAGATTTAAATGATGCATGGTACAAATGGGCCCGAATCCTATACCTACCTGTAATGTACATGCGATATCTTTCAAATACAGTACACCTTTCTCGTGTACGAAATCATTTTTCATAAATCTTAGTAACCGTACACATATCTCGTGTACAAAATATCATACACATAACCTGTGTATAAAAATCATTCTCTCGATACATAACATTCACATCAATTGGTGGCAATTATCATGTCCACATAATTCAATGGTGGCAATTATCATGTCCACATAATTCAACGGTGGCAATTATCATGTCCACATAATTCAACGGTGGCAATTATCATGTCCACATAATTCAACTGTGGTAATTATCATGTCCACATAATTCAACAGTGGCAATTATCATGTCCACATGATTCATCAGTGGCAATTATCATGTCCACATAATTCATTCGAGGAATGTTTTACTTGTGTCTATCTCGTCAAACATTTATAAAAGCATTTCATGTATTCGCAGTTCAAAATATATTTCAAAAGCATTTAATAAAGCAGTTGTAAAAACAGCGCATGTATTCTCAGTCCCAAAAATGTAAAGAGTAAAAGGGAATCAAATGAAACTCACCTAATATATTTTGTAGTAAAAATACATATGACTATATTGCACAATTGAAAAATGCAGGGTTGGCCTCGGATTCACAAACCTGTATCATTTGTATATTTATTAATACATAATTGTAATGGAACAAAAATATATGTATTTATTATTAGTGATATAATTTTTTATGTTAATAACCTATATATGTCATTTTATATATATTAAGTAAATAACCATATTTATATAGTTAAGTTTTGTATTAGATATATATGTATATATATATATATATATTTATATATCTATATTTATTTTATAATTATCTTTTGTTTGTTAACTTAATGATAATACTATTAACAATAAAAGAAATGATACTTTTGCTGCTATTACTAGTTAGATTATCAGTTTTCATTATTATATAGTAATAATGTTTCTCATGATAATATTAATAGTAATATACTTATAATAATTTGTTATCATTAATAATAATACATAATGATATTGCTAATAATTTTTAAATGGTAATACTTATACCAATGGTAATACTAATTCTTATATTCATACAAAACATATTAATACAACTAATATTTAAAGTTATTACTAGTCTTAATAATAATGATAATAATAATTTTACTCATTTTTAATGATACTATTATTCATAATATTAATGTTAACATTAACAATAATTAACCATCCAGGAATAGCTTGGATGGCCACCAACACTTTCAATGAAGGTGAGGTCACGGGTTCGATTCCCTTCAAGGCACTTCAAACGCTTGGGGCGAACTTAAGAGACCAATAGCCTGAGGACGCTTTACCTGGTAGCGGTGGAGGGTTGGCTTGTCGTTTACCCGCTGCGGGGGGGGGGGGGGGGGGGGGGGGGGGCAATGTGCCCGTTTGTAGTAGGGGTTCCTCTTAAAAAAAAAAACATTAACAATAATTAATATAATTATAAATTTAATCATAATAACTAACAATAACAATGTTAATCACAATAATAACAACAATAATAATAATAAATATAATAAACATAATAATAACTAATAATAATGAAAATAATAATAATAATAATAATAATAATAATAATAATAATAATAATAATAATAATAATAATAATAATAATAATAATAATAATAATAATAATAATAATAATATTGAAAATGAAAAATGTAAGTGTGTATACCCTTGAAACTTTGCGTAAAAAGAAGTGTTCCCGACGAGACTCAAACCCACAACCTCCTGTTCCCCGACAACACCCTTAACCATTGGGCTGTGCCCATTTATCCGAAATGTTACTGAATTTAAATGCATATAACCCATATTTCTTGTCTCCCTTTATCATCTTCCTCTTCATGTAACAATTCGATCAAGAGCAATTTTTTAGTCAATAACAATTGAAGGTTTAAGTTAAGATTCTTAATTACAATTAAAATGATCAAGTGTTGTTGAATTGGGTTAACAGAAAAATAAAAAGAAATATAGATCAGACATCAGTTCGTGAAGAACACCTGGGTTAAAATCGATTTCGAATTTCTAGACCCTTTAGCCTATGATTTCAACACAAAATAGGTAGCAAATCACCCTTATAACCTTTCTGAATCCTTAATTGATTCAAAAACATTAACTAGGCTTCAAATTTCATGAAGAACAGCCTGTTTGACTTTTGAATTCGAAGTTTGACTCTTCGAATTCGAAATCATTTTGACGAATTAACACTTGGAAAATTGAGGAAACATTTACAACGCGATTTAGAACACCTCTACATTATTAGATTTTGAAGAATGATTTGATTTTTGAGTTTTTGATTTTCATGTGAACGAACAGGGTATTCAAGCTGGAAGAAAAAAATAATACTGACTTTAACAGACTCGATATATTTGATTGATGTAATTGATATTGATAGTGAAGAGGAAGTGGGATAACTGAATTACACCGTGAATTTAATCAATCATATACAGAAATAATTTTTGGCAGGATATTTGTTCAGTGAATAATAAAACAGAAAACTACAAATTTTAGATAGGAACGTGAAATAGAATTTGTTAATTTTCCTTGATTGGATTCGTTTTGCAACCAGTTAAGGGACAAGAACAAATTTGTAAATAGGTTTGATGTGAACGTCTGACAGAATGATTTTGATTCTATGTCATATATAAGTAATTAAGTAATATTATTAATAAATAACTATATTGTTAATACAAAGGTACTGCTTGTATACGTATCTGTATATATATATGTATAACTGAATTATTTATATCTCTGTATATATATACATGTGTATATATCTATCCATTTAGTTGTATTTGTAGTTGTATTTATTTATGTACCTATTATTATTATAAATACAAACTTATTAATAATAATATTGTTGTTAATAATAATAATAATAATAATAATAATAATAATAATAATAATAATAATAATAATAATAATAATAATAATAGTAGTAGTATTAATGACAATGATAATAATAATAATAATAATAATATTAATGTTAATAATAATATTAGTATCAAATTAATTAAATACAATTAATAATAATAATTATTTTAATAATGATAATGATATTACAAATTTTAAATATGTTAATAATACCAATAGATATGATACTAATACTAATATTAATTAAAAACAATAATTTTATATAAAAATGATAATTATATTATTATTAATGTTAATGATAATAAAAATAATGATTTTTAATGATAGAGGTAATAATAATACAAGTATTAATTAAGATACAACAAGTTACATGTATCAAATTTCATATTAAAAACAATAACATTAATAATACCGATGTTAATTTTAATGAAAGTAATAATAGTAAGATTAATATAAAATTTATCTTAACTTGTAATATATTAATATTATAAATATTACTTTATGTAAGATTTAATAATTACATAACATTTATACATAATAACATACATTTAATATTTAATATTTATATATTTTAATATAATATTATATGCAAATAATTATCAATTATATAGAAATCATTTTCATATATATATATATATATATATAGTTTCTTTTTAAATTACTTAATTATTTTGTATCTTATTTTACATATTTATTTCTAATGGTTAAATTATATTTTATGATTTCAAATTAATATATATTCTACATTATGTATATATACATATTTATTTACAAAGAACTGTTCGTGAATCGTCGGAGATGGTCAAAGGTTAAATGAACTCATGCACACAATTCAAAGTTTCTGAGACTTCAACATTATAGACTTTGCTTATCGTGTTGAATTCGTATGAAGATTGAGTTTAAATTTAGTCGGAAATTCCCGAGTTGTCATATCCATTGTCCATGCCGGAGCCTAAAAAGGGTAAACAACCAGAGGGTAAGCAAAATGTTTAGTGAATGCAATAATTACACATATACATATATAACTTACTCACTTGCAATCACTTACACAATTTCCGTATACATACTAGCAATATATTTAGCATACCATCATAAAGTATAATGCTAAATCTCCGATAACCCAAACTAGTTTAAACAATAGCATATATCACGAACAATATAATATGCTACACTACAACACACAAACATTGATGTTCACAACATCCATTAGTACTCAAGATTTCAAGGCTAGGCCTACGAATGGTATCGTCAACATCAAACTTAAATTCCGTCCTTATTAATGTGGTATCGTCAACATCGAACTTAAAACCCACGTATGAGGTATCACCAACATCGAACTTTAAGCCCTCATCGAATGAATTAATGTGTTATCGTCAACATCAAACTTAAAACCCACATATGAGGTATCGTCAACATCGAACTTTAAGCCCTCATCGGATGTCACTACAATAGTGGTATGGCATCGTCAACATCGAACTTTAAATCCATACATGAGGTATCGTCAACATTGAACTTTAACCCTCATCAACAAATAATATACTCTAGGATATGGTATCATCAACATCAAACTTTAACCCATACCCCACAAGAAAATAAATCATATACATACATATATGATTATTCCACTCACCTTATCACGTCGGTGATAATTAAACACTTCCATAAGCTTCAAAGAAAAGTACCTAATACATTAAGTACCCAATCAATATACAAACTAGTTGGATTAACCACCAACACTTAACTCTTATGCATTTAATGACTTACTTGCATTAATTGACCCATTTACACCAAAACCGCCCATTCAAGGCCAAGACTCATCATTAATCACTAAATGCTAGTGATTAAAGTCCATTAACACCAATTAACACTATTTAGGGTATTTCCATGCCCATCTTGCCCAACTAGGTCAACCATTACCCATTTGACTCATTTTAACATCAAGACTCATGATTTGGTCAAACTTGAATTCATTTGCAAAACCTTTCACTAACACATAAGTGTGTTAGTGATTAATCAACACAATTAATTCTATTAACACCAAATTACATTACCAAACCCTAGATCACAACCCTTAGGGTTTCCTTACATCAATTTAACCCAAATTCACCCATTTAACCCCCAAATGGGTCTTACAAGTCTTAAATGAACAAACTCTAGCCATAAATCAAATTAAACTCACAACACGGATTTAAGACTTACCAACAAAATCACCACGTAGCTAGAGACGAGATGAACAACTTTAAAACTCGAGTTTGACCCGAAACAAACTTCTTCCTCCTTGATTTGATCTCTCTCACTCTAGAACTCTTTCTCTTTATAAATTGATTTGGAAAAGATGAAGTAGTTGAAGATGGAGTAAATGGCACCCCTAGAACTGATCTTGTGGCCTTAAAGTCGTCCAACAAGTAAAAAGACCAAACTACCCCTTAATATAACTCAAAATAAGACAGCTGGCCCGTCAAACCATTTGGACGACGTCCAAACACTCTGGACTGTGTCCAGTCCTTCATTAGTGGACGGCGTCCAAGAATTTTGGACGGTGTCCCACATAACTGGAAACAAGGTCTTACATCACATGCATGTAGTAATTACTGGTTGCAGGTTGTCTAGTCTTCACTCCACTAGCTAGATTCTCAGTGATTTTTCATTTGGATGCTCCTTACTCCATTTGTTGTTATGGACTAGTATTGGTTGCTGAACCAGCAACATCAGGATCATCAGTAGGCATAGTAGCTTGCACAACATAAGTTGATTGTTGTGCTTTTTCAGCAGAACCAGCACCAAACTGATGTCCTGTAGAACCAGTAGGACCTTGCTCTAGTTGTAAGACTTCAGTAGAGCTAGTAGGTCTAATTAGTTTATAAACAAATGAGATAGATAAATCTAACTCATCATCAGAGAACCCATCAGCTGGGATATTTGAGGGTACTGCTACTCTTTATCATCATCAAGAGCTTGCTGAATTGGCACTTCAAAGTTTAACTCCACATCTTTTTGACTAGAAGATATGGTCGGATCTTTCTCATCAAATGTCACATTGATCGATTCTTCAAAACATCCCCTTCTTTTGTTGAAGACCCTATATGCTTTGGACATGTTGGAATATCCATGGAATATTAATTCATCAGCTTTAGCATCAAATTTGACAAGCTGGTCCCTATTGTTTAGAATATGTCAGGGAGTGCCAAACACATGAAAAAGACCAATGGAGGGTCTTCTTCCTTTAAGAACCTCATATGCATTCTTCTTGTGTCTCTTAACAACTAAAGATCTATTTTGGGTAAAACATGCAGTATTTACAGCTTCTGCCCAGTAGGAATTTGTTATCCCAGACTCAACTAACATCGATCTTTCTGCCTCAATGAGAGTTATGTTTCTTCTTTCTACAACACCATTCCGTTGAGATGTTCTCACATCAGAAATGTTTTATGAATTTCTCTATCAACACAGAAAATTCTTCAAGCATTGCATTTTTAAATTTATGTCATGATCACTTCTGAGTTGCTTCACATGGTGTTCATTCAGCAGTTGCATTCTTTTGATAAAATTGATAATTTCATCAGCAGCTTTACTCTATTGCTTTAAGGAAGAAAAAAAACCCAAGTACACCTTGAGTATTCATCAACAATGACAAGTGTATATCTCTTCCCACTATAGTTCGCAATGTTGACATGACGAAAAAAATCTATATGGAGCAGGTAAAATGGTTTCTCAATAGATGAGATCTGCTTGGACTTAAAGGATGCTTGGTGATGCTTTGTGTTTTCACAATCAGGACACAATCTATCCTTAACATTAAACACTATGAGTAACCCAGACACTACACTTTTGCTGAAAGTATATGAATATCTTTGAAGTTGAGATGTGAGAGTCTCTTTTGCTGTAACTATTAAAGGTTCTTAGCTGACTGTGAATAGAAACAAGTATCAGTTGTGATGATAGCTATATTCATGTCAATTTGATACATGTTCTCATGTCGCATTGTAGTCAGCATGGTTTCCCTATCTTGTCAAAAATAGTACTGAATTTCCTTTCTAATTGAATTATCTTACTCTTGTTTTTCAGTTGAATTATGCTGAGTAGATTATGTTTAAGCTCAATAACATATGCCAAATTTGAAAAAGTGACATTCTCATTAGTAAAAATACCAAAATCCTTAGTGTAACCACGCGAATTATCTCTATAAGTAACCACTAGACCATCCTTCTATTATTAGTCCATCATCAAGGACTTTCATCTGGTCACAAGTATTGAACAACCACTATCAAGATACCAGATTTTCTTGTTTTGAATGCCTTGCACAGTAACAAAGAGACTAATTCTTTTTGTGAACCCATCCAAGGATGGGTTCATGAAGATTCATCTTAGATGATTTGATCTTCTTTTCTGCTGGCTTGCTAGAAGAAGAAGCAGAAGGTGTGATTAAGTTTTTAACAACATGCATATAAGGAATTTTAACTATTTTATCAAGATGAATTCTTTCTGCCTTCTTGTACCCTAAACATTGATGGGACTAGTGATTTTTGCTACCATAATTGTTGCACTTCCTCACTTTTAGTTTTGATTACTTGTACCGGTTAGTGTTAGATGACCTAGGAGTTTGGTTTTGTTTCTGGTTGTTATTAGTAACAGCCAGCAAAAGTTTGTCCAGCTTTTCAGCCAGTATCTGAGGAATAGAAGACTCAACAAAGGAACCAGCTGACGACTCTTCATATTTGGTCTATTGAATCTTGCTCTTATGAGCAGCCTTCTTTTGGAACCATCCCCAACATTGTGGTTGACTGCTTTCTTACCTTTACCATTTGGTTTACCAGTAGTTGAAATTTCCATTGACTTAACAAATGAGGAAACTACTGATTGGTCTTGGTTACCTGGTAGACTAGTGGAACTTTCATAAGTACGCATAGTAGGAAAAGGACTTAGGGAAATTGGAGGATTAATCAACTTAGATTTTAATTTTCTTTTATTGTTGTTGATTATATCCATTATAATCTCAAGTTCTTTTGGAGACATATAGAGAATATATGAAAGGTTAGTAATCTCATTAATTGAGGTACTATCTTCCCCGAACTTAGCTTTATTCTCCGTAATCTTCTTCATACACGGTGGTGGGTCTCAGGTATATCTGAAAAATTTATTTCTCTAGACCTTTTTACCCTAAACTACCTTGTTCTATAACAGGTTCTGAATGCAACTTCTGCAAGGGCAGCAACTGCATAATCATCACCAAAGAATGCCTCAACTTGGGCTGGCACTTGCTAATTTACACATTTAGCTATGCGTTGAGCAGAAGTGCACCGAGAGGCTACAACCTTCTTCTGGTTTGTAAGCTGGTTCATAACTTCTGCTGCCTCAACATGTAAGGCTTGAAAGGCAACGATTTGGCGTTTAAGACTTGAAATTTCATCGTTTAAAGATTTGATTTCCAAAAATCTAACATACAATTTTTAGTTTAAAGTCTCGATTTCATTTTTAAAAATTTCTTCCCATTTGCTACCTCCACATAGATGAATTCTTAGATAGCCAAGCATTTCAACTTTCTCATCATCGGTATAATTTTGAAAATTTTCTACCTTATACAGCAATTCAGATTTTCATTTAGGAGAGTCCATCTTCAAGTTGGCTTCCCTCATGTTAGATAGAAATGTATTACCATTATCTTCCTTGTCAACTTCCTTAGTCATTGAACACATTCTTCTTCCAGATGAACCACCAGTGCAATTCTCATCGCTATAACTATGAACTGGTGTCATCCCAATCATGATGTTCTGCCACAAGAACCTTTTATGGTTTCTTTTCTTTCTTCTCAGCCTTGGCATCTTCTTTCAGCTGGGCCTTCATAACTTTGTACTTGTCAGCTTTTGAGAATGAATTAGCATGTGTGGATGGTTTTCTTGACATGCATTTAGATAAAAAGTGTCCTACCTTCCCACAGTTGTAACATTAGATTTAGGCCAGTAGCAATTTTCTAGAGTAACTAGAACTTGGCTTATTGATAAACTTGTATGGTTTCCTGGTCTTTGTATGACTAAACTTTTTTGAAACGTCTAGCTAGCAGAGTTGTACCTTCAGCAAATCCTTCTACATCATCACCATCACTGCTTTCTTCTGAATCAGTCACACTCACTTCACTTTCTTCCTCAGCTAGTAGCTTTTGAACTAGCAAAGCATTTTGAGCTTTTTTTTTGAAGCAGCAATAAGGGCAACATCTTCTGGCTTTGAAGATTTTGAAGTACCTGGAGCAGACTTAAAATTCTCTTTGAGGTTCAACTCTAGTTTTGCTTATGCCTTCTTATGGTTCCATAAGGTTCCATATAGAGATGACATATCAAATTTTTTTTCTAGGTTTAAGTTTTCCTAAAGGGTCAGTAACAGGTTTCCACTTTGCAGGTAATGAGTCAATAAATTTGCTTACTCTTTCAAAATTAGTAAAAGTGACTTTAACACATTCAAGATCAGTTATCAGAGAAGTAAATTTGATAAAGGTTTCTTTCATTGTCTCATTCTTGTAAGTAATGAAAAATTCATAATCCCTTTTTAAAGAAATAATTTTGTTTTTTCTGACCTCATCTCTACCTTCAAAAGTTAGGTCAAGATAATCTAAAATAGCTATAGCAGTTAGGTTCTTCTTAATCATTTTAAAACATGATAAGGTAAAGAGATAGCTATTATAGTTTTGATTTTGGGGTCCGGGCTAACTCTTCTCTTCTCTTCATCCTACTATCTATGAGGAGGAAGAACAACATCTCTAACTTCGTTGGAGTGTCTCAGTAGCTTGGATAGCTAGAGGAATCTCAGTGGGGGCATTTTCAGGCATGAAGGGTGTAGTGACCCGAACTTTTCCATGTTTATATATATATATATATATATATATATATATATATATATATATATATATATATATTAAATGAAATTGTTATTTACATGATTAAGTGTTTCCAACATGTTAAGCAATCAAACTTATTAAGACTTGATTAATTGAAATAGGTTTCATATAGACAATTGACCACCTAAGTTGACCGGTGATTCACGAACGTTAAAACTTGTAAAAACTATATGATGACATATATATGGATACATATATAGTTAACATGATATTATGATAATTAAACATATCATTAAGTATATTAACAATGAACTACATATGTAAAAACAAGACTACAAACTTAATGATTTTGAAACGAGTCATATATGTAACGATTATCGTTGTAACGACATTTAATGTATATATATATATATCATATTAAGAGATATTCATACATCATAATATCATGATAATATAATAATTTAAAATCTCATTTGATATTATAAACATTGGGTTAACAACATTTAACAAGATCGTTAACCTAAAGGTTTCAAAACAACACTTACATGTAACGACTAACGATGACTTAACGACTCAGTTAAAATGTATATACATGTAGTGTTTTAATATGTATTCATACACTTTTGAAAGACTTCAAGACACTTATCAAAATACTTCTACTTAAAAAAAAATGCTTACAATTACATCCTCGTTCAGTTTCATCAACAATTCTACTCGTATGCACCCGTATTCGTTCTCGTACAATACACAACTTTTAGATGTATGTACTATTGGTATATACACTCCAATGATCAGCTCTTAGCAGCCCATGTGAGTCACCTAACACATATGGGAACCATCATTTGGCAACTAGCATGAAATATCTCATAAAATTACAAAAATATGAGTAATCATTCATGACTTATTTACATGAAAACAAAATTACATATCCTTTATATCTAATCCATACACCAACGACCAAAAACACCTACAAACACTTTCATTCTTCAATTTTCTTCATCTAATTGATCTCTCTCAAGTTCTATCTTCAAGTTCTAAGTATTCTTCAAAAATTCCAAAAGTTCTAGTTTCATAAAATCAAGAATACTTCCAAGATTGCAAGTTTACTTCCAAGTTTTATAAATCCATTCCAAGTAATCATCCAAGTTCAAGAAACCTTTGTTACTTACAGTAGGTTATCTTTCTAATACAAGGTATTAATCATATTCAAACTTTAATTCAATTTCTATAACTATAACAATCTTATTTCGAGTGAAAATCTTACTTGAACTGTTTTCGTGTCATGATTCTGCTTCAAGAACTTTCAAGCCATCCAAGGATCCTTTGAAGCTAGATCCATTTTTCCCATTTCCAGTAGCTTTATCCAGAAAACTTGAGGTAGTAATGATGTTCATAACATCATTCGATTCATACATATAAAGCTATCTTATTCGAAGGTTTAAACTTGTAATCACTAGAACATAGTTTAGTTAATTCTAAACTTGTTCGCAAACAAAAGTTAATCCTTCTAACTTGACTTTTAAAATCAACTAAACACATGTTCTATATCTATATGATATGCTAACTTAATGATTTAAAACCTGGAAACATGAAAAACACCGTAAAACCGGATTTACGCCGTCGTAGTAACACCGCGGGCAGTTTTGGGTCAGTTAATTAAAAACTAGGATAAACTTTGATTTAAAAGTTGTTATTCTGGGAAAATGATTTTTATTATGAACATGAAACTATATCCAAAAATCATGGTTAAACTCAAAGTGGAAGTATGTTTTCTAAAATGGTCATCTAGACGTCGTTCTTTCGACTGAAATGACTACCTTTACAAAAAACGACTTGTAACTTATTTTCCCGACTATAAACCTATACTTTTTCTATTTAGATTCATAAAATAGAGTTCAATATGAAACCATAGCAATTTGATTCACTCAAAACGGATTTAAAATGAAGAAGTTATGGGTAAAACAAGATTGGATAATTTTTCTCATTTTAGCTACGTGAAAAGTGGTAACAAATCTATTCCAACCTTAACTTAATCAACTTGTATTATATATTATGTAATCTTGAGATACCATAGACACGTATACAATGTTTCGACCTATCATGTCGACACATCTATATATATTTCGGAACAACCATAGACACTCTATATGTGAATGTTGGAGTTAGCTATACAGGGTTGAGGTTGATTCCAAAATATATATAGTTTGAGTTGTGATCAATACTGAGATATGTATACACTAAGTCGTGGATTGATTCAAGATAATATATATCGATTTATTTCTGTACATCTAACTGTGGACAACTAGTTGTAGGTTACTAACGAGGACAGCTGACTTAATACACTCAAATCTTTAAAACATAATAAAAATGGTTGTAATTATATTTTGATCATACTTTGATATATATGTACATATTTGTATAGGTTCGTGAATCAACCAGTGGCCAAGTCTTACTTACCGACGAAGTAAAAATCTGTGAAAGTGAGTTATAGTCCCACTTTTAAAATCTAATATTTTGGAATGAGAATACATGCAGGTTTTATAAATGATTTACAAAATAGACACAAGTACGTGAAACTACATTCTATGGTTGAATTATCGAAATTGAATATGTCCCTTTTTATTAAGTCTGGTAATCTAAGAATTAGGGAACAGACACCCTAATTGACGCGAATCCTAAAGATAGATCTATTGGGCCTAACAAACCCCATCCAAAGTACCGGATGCTTTAGTACTTCAAAATTTATATCATATCCGAAGGGTGTCCCGGAATGATGGGGATATTCTTATATATGCATCTTGTTAATGTCGGTTACCAGGTGTTCACCATATGAATGATTTTTATCTCTATGTATGGGATGTGTATTGAAATATGAAATCTTGTGGTCTATTGTTACGATTTGATATATATAGGTTAAACCTATAACTCACCAATATTTTTGTTGACGTTTAAAGCATGTTTATTCTCAGGTGAATACTAAGAGCTTCCACTGTTGCATACTAAAATAAGGACAAGATTTGGAGTCCATGCTTGTATGATATTGTATAAAAACTGCATTCAAGAAACGTATTTCGATGTAACATATTTGTATTGTAAACCATTATGTAATGGTCGTGTGTAAACAGGATATTTTAGATTATCATTATTTGATAATCTACGTAAAGCTTTTTAAACCTTTATTGACGAAATAAAGGTTATGGTTTGTTTTAAAATGAATGCAGTCTTTGAAAAACGTCTCATATAGAGGTCAAAACCTCGCAACGAAATCAATTAATATGGAACGTTTTTAATCAATAAGAACGGGACATTTCAAAGGGGTCAACAGATTCAAGATGAAACATCAATCAATCTCTCGAAGTCCCAAATTTGTTTCATCAAACTTTGGTGGTCGATTAGTAGAACCATTTTCGAGATAGGATGCATTTAAATAGTTGGCCATTGTTGAGTTACATATCTAAGATATAAATTATCAAGACTGATGCTCTCATACCAGTTGTTAGTCCCGATTAACAGCATGAAGTATTGTAGAAAGGCGGGGGATGAATACAATTCTTTTGCTAATTAAAAATGTTTTAACAGTTCTATATAATTAAGTGAATAAATTAAACTAACACGAGTCCAAGTAATTTTAACTTATAACTTTTATTGATGTAATCTCAAAGAATCACGATTATCTTAGAGCGGAAAATATAATCGACTGATGCTGATTACGCCTTGATAGCTCAAACACACTTAAAGCATATACAAGAATTTACAGACTCAATAGTTTAAATCCCACACCACCAAATATTACATTTGTGGACTTATCTATCTATAGAGAGCCCATTAACCATGTAAAGGTTCTATTGTCCAAAGGTTAACTGGATGCTTGTTCTTCAGCATACAACTGAATCAGAAGTCACGTGCTCTTCTTTTGGTTTGAAGCTAATTCAGGAACATCCCAATATAGATAGACACGTTATTTGAATAAAGTTGAAAAAATATAACTATGTACTGTGCACGAGTTATACTTTTGCATTCCAATGTTGTCTTGTAAGGTCACTTGTCAGTCAGAAAGCCTCTGACTGATGTTTTTCTCTCTTCAACTTCGTCTTCGATGTCAATTGAATAGCACAATTAATGTAGACAACATAAGAAACATTTATGTATTTAATAGGACATACTTCATCTAAGTGTTTTGTGTTGGTTCTTCTTCTGTTGGTTCTTCTTTGATCATCTACTGGGTCAACATACATCCTTCTGCTGATTACGGAGACCCCTTCACTTCTCAACTATCTTGAGCTGATAGTAGAGGCAGCACAATAAAGCACTAAGACACAACATAATATGTTGTTTATAGACTTAAAATTATTTATCTAAACCTATGCTGGCTGCAAATTACAATTAGCGTTAATAATCATGTTTTTTCATTATTAAATCCTTAATTTCGTAGGAGCCTCAACAGCCACCCCTAACATTAATGAAAGGCTTCTACATTTAAATCAACACTATTCCCAAATTTAACCATTTGTTAGTTTCAGTCTAATCTCCAGATTGTATGGAATCCTCGTAAAAAATTAGCAACGTGTACAATGAATCTATAGTGAATCCATCATGAATTAATAAGAATATTAATATATTAAGATACATTGACCATACAAGATTCAAATATTCCTTTTTTTTACTAACCATTCCTTAAACTTTGAACAATCCTTTTGAATATGCCTTTTCTTATGGCAAAATTTAATTTTTTAGATAGTCTGGGAATGAGATAGTGCTTACAACCGTATCTCATGGACTTTATTTGGAGTATGATTATCTCCTATTAAGACTTTGCTCTTCCATGAAACCTTCCTCTTATTGGAGTTAGTGTTAGCAATGTGAGCGACTTTAGGTTTTTAAACTTTGAGGCGTTCTTCCTCTTGAACACACATGGCAATTGATTCGCTATATTTTCATTTCTCATTTTGCGTATTATAATTGATGTTTAAAATACCAAATTGCATAGGGACAATGCCATAATGAAAATGAACTAAGAAAGCTTCATTGATTTTCATGTCCATGCCTTTCTATTTATTTTCCATGTCGCTCATCATCATAATGTACTCATGTACACCAATAATCCCGTCATACTTGGAAGTAAACATTCTGAAAATCTAAATGCTTGCATGGGCTCTTAAAATCCTTTTAAATTGTTCCTCTACGAAGTTGAAGTATTCCTTTGCATTTCCAGAGACATGAATGGCTCCTCTAATGGAAACAGATATAGAGTTCTTAATGATAATGAGAGACATGCGGTTAGATCGCTCCCACTTTTCATAAACACGTTTACGGTCTAACGTACTAGCATCAGTAAGCACAATGGGAGATCAACACTAAGCACATGATCGAGTTTCATTACTTCAAGAGTAAGTTTCACTTTATTTCTCCATGTTGAGAAGTTAGTACCAGTTAAAGGTTTAATTCCGGATAAATGACCCATATTGGTAGGTAAGGTAGATGCTGACATAGGTTGAAAATTAAATGTATGCTCAAATTAAGCTAATAAGGAATTAATGGAATATATATTATTAAAGTCAAGCATATTTGTATAAACATAAAATCTATCATGAACTTCAACATAAGAGGCATATAAAATGTTGTGCTCAATTGTCAACTTCACGTTGATTTAGTTGACAATTAAATAGTTAAACATTTTTAACTAGACTTCCGTATACATGCATATCACGTATCACCGTTGGGCAAAAACGTAACATACATGCGAATTATGTTTATTATATATTTTATTAATTAAGTTGTCACACAAATAAATAGTCATTGGATTCAATGAGTAACAACTTAAACAATTATATGATATGGACATATGGTAGTACTTAAAACTTCTATATTAAATTAAACAACCATTCGTTGGACCAGTTATCTAAATTAACATAAAAGTTACCATCAAATGAATTAATCGTAATTCAGAAAATGATATTTCTTACGCCTAATAAATATCTGTAAGATCCGCTGATCCGAAGATCTCTGAATATTTTTATGATCCGTAATTCAAATTTTTATTTAAAAATATCATGAACATTAAAATTAGTTATGGAAAAGCTAAAGAAATGCCATAAGGGCATATGAGAAGCCCAATCAATGAACTACAAATTTTCAAAACTAATATAAATTGTAATTAATATATATGTATACTTGGTAATGCATGAGTTTAATAAATAAAAGTTAAGTTATAAATGGAAATTTTAAGTGCATTTACTCTTTCCTATCTTGTGCTCTTAGATCACTAGTTAGCCAAACTTGGTTAGTTATTTATTTTTCGCCATCATCAACCAATGTAAACATCTTATGTTAAAGTAAAATCATGAACGTCAAAAAAATGTGATGATGGTTACTAAACTAATTTATTTATTGATGGCGTACATGTAACAAACACTATGCTGGTTATATTAATAATTCATGATAATTGATTTAATAAATAAATCAATCAACATGTTTGATTATTGGTTAAAAAAGTAATTGATGGGTTGAAACCATCACTTGACTTCGCTTAATTTCAAGATTTACCAAGATTATTGAATGTCTGATTTGAGTCATTTGACCGAATACTTTTTATGTCACTGTTATAAATTTCATTAATTGAAAAACGCAGTTATGAATTTAATCAAAAAGGATCATTTCTTTCCATGAATATGATCACTGGCATGCCACCACACCAATTAACCATTAACAATCATACGTTTTTATTCACTTATTGGTTATGTTTTTTTTTTTTTTTTTTTAAAAACTCAACATTTGGTGATCACTTAATATGTTAAAGTGCCATTTTCAAATTGACATCAAAATGCATAATTCAGCGGATAAATAAATTATGATTTTCTATATTTATTAATGAATTAAAATAGATTAACACAAGACAATAAACCATCACATTTACAACCCATTTGAATGGTAACAGTTATCATATTTAAAGTTACCATCGTTATTGTCAGTTCGGGCCAATACATAAGAGTGATATTAGGATCATATGATGCAATTTCAACATTGCTCTTCATATCACATGTTGAATTTATACATCATAACACAATCAATATATAACAAAACATTAAAGAAGACTTACTTGATCTGTAGAACCGGCGTGATCTTAAGACAGGATGATGAATCCATATGTTAGATGTAAGACCCTGTTTTTCAGTTACATGTTATTTTGGACGTCATTTGAGTTCAAGGTATGTAATCGTATCCTTTGACCCCCAATAAAGTCTGAGTTAATGTTTAAAAACCTTACAATTAGAAATTAGACCTTATTATGTTTTCAACGATATTTGATTCATCAAAAATGGAGTTACGGTCCGAAAGTTATGACCAAAACAAGTTTCACAAAAGTGCTGAAACTGGGGTCCTCGCGGTTGCGAGATTTGGTTAGGTGGCCAACTCTTTTGTTTTGCAAGCTCGCGGTCGCGACCCAAAACCTCGTGGTCGCGAGGTGTGCCTTGCAGCAGCGTTTTTGAACATATTTTGGGGGTTTTTAGAGGGGTAAAGTGGTCTTTGCACTTGTAAACTTGTATATTGCTTGAGATCTGATCCAAAACTCAATCTTATCTTCATTTTAACCAACCAAACTCTAGAGAGAGAGAGGAGAGTTCTAGAGAGAGGAAGCTTCAAATGGTGAAGAATATGGTGATATTTGCCCAAATTGAAGTTCATCTTGGTGTGTCTAGCCTCTAGGATTTTCATTGATGCTTGAGGTAAACCCTAATCCAAACTTTGTTGTTTGATTTCCAGTTTTTTTAGGGTTTGTGTTAGTGATGGGTTATAAACCCCATTTCTTATGAAATTAGGGGTTTTATTGTATGTATTCTGTAAGTAAACCCGATTAGTGTAGGTTTAGGGTTTGATGAAGAATTTATAAGTATTTGTCATGATTTGGGTGTTAACCACTAGGCGGTAAGTGTGTTAATGATTTTGATGTTCATAATAACATGTTTGTTGGCCAAAATGGGTGTTGACCTTGATTTGGTGTCAAACTAGGATTTGAGGCTAGTGTTAGTGTAATAAGTACTTAATTACTTTGTTTATGTTGTTAATTGGTGGATTAAGGCCTAAACTAGCCATTAGTGATTTTGAGTTGAATTTGACGTAAGTCAAAGGAGGTCAAGTGTGATATGGGTCAATATTGTACGTGTTGTAGTTTTGGTGTAAATGACGTTTTGAAATGATCACTACCTAAGTAGTAATCTAGTGTCGGGACCAAGGTTGGTCAATTTGGTGTCAAGTATAATTTGGGTTACATTGTACTTTGTAGTGTGGGTTTGAATTACCACCCAAAATTGTAAATTGATTGTGTCCATTAGGTGTAAATGGGCGGGTTTTGGCAAGCAAGGTATGATCCCTCGGCTAAGGGATGATTGTGTCGGATTTTCTTTTAGAGAATATATATTTATGTTTAAATTGTGCATATGTGTGATATAGGTGGTTGCTTGCTCGGATATGAGGACAGAGATCATGTTATACATGACTTATGTGAGCATTCCTGTCACGACCCCCGTCTCGATTTCCCAAGACGTGGTGTGAACTTTAACAAAGTGTCCCAGGTTATAGTTAACGTCAACAGCGGAAACATAAATTTTATTACATCACGGTCTCTGTTTTTAGTTTTGGTACATTGGTTACAAAAGTACAAATACAAACATAGTACAAATACAAATACATCATAATCTAGTCTATCAATACTAGATTTAAACAAAAGACGTTTTTAGACTCCACGATGCCCGACCTGAAATGCTCCAAAAGCTAAGTACCTGAGAAAAATACTTAAAAACGTCAATATAAATATTGGTGTGTTCATAGGTTTAGTTATAATGCATAATTAATGGACCTCAATATTTCATGTATAAAAACGGTTGAAAAGCTATTCTAGTTTATGAGCGTTCGATATCGAACGTTAACGTAATAGTACCCAAAAACAAGCGTCACTTAATGTCTAAGTGCATATGGTCAAAGGTTATGCATCCGATAGCCTAGAAGGCCTAACCTGATGTGATGAGTCACCCTCAAATAGATCTATTCATAGTATTCGCGTTCACCAAACCGGTAATTAACGATATCAAAATTGTGCTTTCTAAAATTGACCTTTGTTACTCAAACATAAAATAGAATTATAAGTACTCGAGTCCAATATGTAAAATAGTAAACAAGTATTATCTCATCCCAGATATATAAAAGATTAATTAAAAATGGGACTACAAACTCACAATTGATGCAGTGCAAAGCGTACACGGTAGTCGGTTAGATTGTGTGCGGTGTTCCGGGCTTGAGACCTAATGAATATTTATAAGGTCAGAGGTCATACTATCTAATATAGTATTTAGGTTAGGTCTAAGATCAATTTCTTAAGTGATCTTACATGTCCATTTCGATTCTCGATTTCAAAGGTTACATAGTTCATGGTTTTAAGTGTTGACAGTTTTGACTAGTTTTACCATAACTTTAACCTAGGTATTTCTATCAATCTAGATATCCATTTATGATGATATTACCATCTCTGTAAATCTCTTTGAGTATAGTTTCTAACCATGTATGGTTAGCTTCTAGACTCAAAATAAAAGTTGGTCAAAAGTTCACCCTTTTACAAGTGTGCAAAACTACTTAGGTTTGCACTATAAGTTCCCATTCAAGTTTAAAAATAGCAAAACACATTTGTTTGACTCAATACATTTACAAAGGGTTTAGGACATATAAAAGTACTCATTTTCAAAAGGAATCACGTCCAGGTCTTCATAAACCTAGTTTTTAGAGATGATGTTTTAGACTAAAATCTGACTACAACAAAATCTTATGTCATCTTGTTGGGACTATTTCTCAAAGATTCCTTAATCATTTTTTGTGTTTCTACTTGTCATATTTTCCTTATTAGGTCTATTTTTCAAATCACAAGCCTATATTTCAAGATCTATCTTATAATTTATTTATGCATGATTTGTGGACTCTTGGTCAGATTGCTTCAAATCTGAACCTTAGGTCACCAAATAAAAATGAAAAATGACTTTTTTTGAAATAAATCATGGAAACTTTACTGGAAGTCATGAATATATATATGAACATCATACTAAAAGATGAGTTCCTGAGACCAAGTATAAGTTGGTTATTAAGTCATGAACTTCAAGTAGAAAGTTTGGACAGCTTAAAGATAAAACTATTTTATGTAGTTAACCACTTTAGTTCTTAGTTTAGGTTCATTTTAAGTCATTGGACATGTAGAAAATTTAAGGTTACTGATCTAATATCAAGATCATGGTTAGCTATATAGTCATCATTGAGTGACTAAACACTATAGATTAACCAATTACACCATGAATACTCTTGAATATAGCTAGAAAAGATGAATAGAATTAAAGTAGGTTGTTATACCTTGAAGAGATTTGATCTTATAGCTTCAAGAAGATGAAGAATGGAGTGATTTAGATCTATAAATAAGGATGTGTGTGTGTGTTTGTGTGTGTGTTTAAAAGTGATGAAGGAATGAAAATATGATCAAATGAGGGTTTATATAAAGAGAGTGATGTGGGACATGGCAAGGCAAGAAGAGAAGGAGGGTGTGACTCACCAATGATCATTAATGGTTCATGCAATGTTTAATGATGATGTTTTGATTAAAGGTGATGAAATATCTTAGATATTTATAAGGGAAGGTGGTAGTGTGCATGGAAAGGGTGGCGATTTTGAGTGGTGGTGGTGGAAGATGTATTTTGTTGATTTCTACATTCAAGTGTTCATGTGTTTGTGTAGTTTTGTCTAATGTGTGGTATGAGATTTTAATTGTTTGGTTAATGTAACGACCCGGATTTTTCCGACTACTTGATTATACTATTTACATGATTTAATAATTCTGACTTGATAAGCAATGAATTTTAATAAGTCTTAAACCTCCGGAAAGAGTTTTACGCAAGCTTTTGGTCACCCTTTTATTCCGACGATTCACGAACGTCATAACTTGATTTAATTGGATTTATATAAGTCTTAACTTGTGTATATATATGGATTTATATATATTTAACTTGAAAATATTATAATTAAATATCTCATTAAGTATATTAACAAAGTATTTTATATATATATATATATATATATATATATATATATATATATATATATATATATATATATATATATATATATATATATCTTCATACTACTAATTTAAAGAGTTTTTGAACAATATATATGTTACTATTTAAACGACGTAATTAACTTATGTTAAAATGTATTTACATATAATGTATTACGAGTGTAAATACATCCTTACAAGTATTAAATATACTTTATAATATACCAATACATATAAAGGATAGCTATACTCGTATTTCCGTTCAATTTCCTCAAGAATTCTACTCGCATTCATACGGTATTTTTACCCGTATTATACACAGCTTCTAGAAGTATTTACTATTGGTATATACCAATAGAAATCTGCAATTATTTGTGTAATATGTCATCCATGACCTAATCAATTTAATATGTCATACATGACTTAATATATTTTAACTTATCTTAGATATTTTCACTAAAAACCAAATTTTCAAGCTTATAAATAAGCACCATTTCTAACTCATTTTTACACATTCATTTTCCAAATTCTACTTCCAACTTTTACACACACTTGCAAGAACTCTCTTAATTTTTGTTCTGCTACTTCTTTCCAGCAACTTTACATTCTAAACTTGAGGTAAAAACTCTACTTCAACTCTTGTTCAATTCATATGTTTATAACTATCTATATAAGAGTTTATAAACTTGAACATAGTTTAGTTAATTCTAAACTTGTTCGCAAACAAAGTTAATCCTTCTAACTTGACTTTTAAAAACAACTTAACACATGTTTTATATCTATATGGATATACTAACTTAATGAGTTAAAACTTGGAAACACGAAGAACACCGTAAAACCGGACATACGCCGTCGTAGTAAAATCGGGGGCTGTTTTGGGTTGGATAATTAAAAACTATCATAATCTTTGATTTAAAAGTTGTTCTTCTGGGAAAATGATATTTGATATGAACATGATACTATATCCAAAAATCATGGTTAAACTCAAAATTGAAGTATGTTTTTCAAAATGGTCATCAAGATGTCGTTCTTTCGACGGAAATGACTACCTCTTTCAAATATGGATTATAACTTGTAACTCCGACTATAAACCGACACTTTTTTAGTTCTATTTCACAAATTACAGTTCGTTATGAAACCATAGCAATTTGATTCACTCAAAACGGATTTATAACGAAGAAATTATGGGCAAAACAATATTAGTTAAAAATGGATAATTTGATTACGTGATTAACTCATTAAAATCTATAGTAACCATATCCTAGCTAACTTTTCTTGTATTATACGTGTATTCTAACATGTCATGGTTACACAATACGTTGGATAAATCAAAAGACACCACATACACAATACGTGTAACTACAATAGCGGTAATGTAGGTCATGATTGAGTCTTATACAACACGTATATACTATGTACTACTAATTGTGGACTACTAACTGTGGACTACTAATTGTGGACTACTAACGTTGGACCGCTAACTTGAGAACTTAAAAAATCACACGTGATTGAAAATATAAACTTAAACAATCACACGTGATTGAAAATATGAACTTAAACAATCACATGTGATTGAAGATATGATATGAATAATAATTGTATTACATTTTGATATACATATATATTTGTTACAGGTTCATGAATCCAAGGATGACGGCCATATTTTTAATAAGTTGAAAACTTATTATTAATATACTTTTACTACCGTGAGTATATAGTCCCATTTTTAAACTCTAAAAATATTTTGGGATGAGAATACATGCATTTTATGTTTTACGCCATGGACAAAAGTATTTAAAATATATTCTACGTTGAGTTGTACCACCTTGCATATCTTCCCTAATAGCTTGGTAACTAATATTTACATATTGTAAGAAAATGTAAGCGTGAATCCTATTGATAGATCTATCGGGTTTGACAACCCCAACCGGGCTAGTCGCTCTAGTATCGTAAACGGTTGCATAGTACTTCATTTTTACTACACTTGGTACAGTGTAGGGAGATTTCATAATAAAGGGAATATGCTACATTAATGGTTAAGTATGGTTACCGAAGCGCTCAACAACTTATAGAATACTTTTATACACTTGCGAGTGTACATATATTTATAACTATGAAATCTTGTGGTCTATATTTATATCGATGCTAGTTTTAAACCTATATATCTCACTAACCTTTATGTTGACTGTTTAAGCATGTTTATTCTCAGGTCCTTAAGAAAGTCTTCCGCTGTTGCATTATCTGAGCAAGCTGTGCATGTAGTCTCATGCTTTTGTTTAAATGAAGTGTTGCATTCAATAAAACCTTTGTCATGTATTATATTCGACTGTTATGTCACGTGTGTAGTATTTGGAAACCGATGTATCATGGGGATTATTTCTTAAATAATCGCCCACTTGTTTAAACCATGCATTATGTATAATAATGGTGTGCTTTTCATGAAACGAATGCAATATTTTCTAAAAATGTATCATATAGAGGTCAAATACCTCGCTATGGGACCAATGAATAACGTAATGCGTTTATAGTAATATGGACGGGTCGTTTTAGTTGGTATTAGAGCTATGGTCTTAGCGAACCAGGTCTTGCATTAGTGTGTCTAACTTATAGTTGTTAGGATACATTAGTGAGTCCGGACTTCGGCCATGTCTACATGTCAAAAGTTTTGCTTATCATTTCTTCTCGGAAATTACCTGTTTATCATCTTAAGTCTAGACGCGTCTTACTGCAATTATTGCATAGATAGTGTATAGACAAATATTCATATCTTATCATATCTATCACGGTAGACTTTGCCTAACATTTTCCGAAGATTCCTCCGTCATTTATGGAATTTTGGTATTATATATACATATGTAAAATATGTATCGAAGAATACCAAACTGAATCCTATAATCTATTTCCTATCGAAAATCCTTTACCTAACCGTGCAAGATGAATTCAGCAACTAGTTCAAGTTCCTCAGATTCTGATATGGAGTTCCACTCGAGCTCCGAAAGCAGTGTAACCGGAATGGATCAACCAATCAGCCATAATCAATTCTAGATGAATTGGGGATAGGTTCGTAGTCGACTTAATCAATGGAGACAAGAAGAAGGTGATCCTTTCCATCAACCAAATTCACCTCTTGGCGATGAACCTGAAGCACTTACCAGTGAACCAGTCCGAAACACCATTTTTACCCTCATTTCCAGAATAGCTCGCAACGATTACGTAATATCTATAATTCTAGATCTTATTCACCCGCTCGTCCGAACCGCCAATCATTCCGGTGTAATAGAAGAAGTCAATGAGCTTCGCGCTCGAGTAATGGCTTTGGAGAATATGATGCACAACTTGCAGGCATCACAAGCACCACCATCATCAGCAGTACCACCGACAACAACACCAACAGTACCATTATCACCACCAACAACAACCGCATCGCAAACCTAAACTTCACAATTTGTCCCATGAGCATCAACGTCATACACCCTGTAGATACCAAGGAATACCAACAACATCAAACGATGAAGTATTGATTCATATCTTCATCGGAGAAATATTCTACGGTGATTATGTAATCTCTAAAGTTTTAGAGATTATTTATTCTAATCATAACCGTAAATCAAGATGAGTGGATGGATAGAGATGATAGAGGGGAGAATAGAAACCTTGACAGGAATGGTGCATGCGTTACAAAATAGACTTGTTATACAAGCAGCACCAGCAGTACCGACAGCATCACTAGTACCAGCAGCACCTACAACATCACAAGCTCCGCCAGTTCCATAATCACCGACATCATCACAAATAAGTATCAACGAGTTATGAAGTATTAACTCATTCCCTCTGAAAAATTTATATGTATATTTTATATATATATATGAGTTTTTAAGCCACAATATATCTTTTCATACTAAGCTATTACGTGTGAATGTTAAAGGGTAGATACTACTCGGTTAATTCATATTACTAATATGCTATGATGTACATCCTTCGTTAATGACTTAACAATCATTAATTATAATCTCTGCTTCAACTCAATAGATTCCATTTCATAATAAACCAATTGTATGTTTCGAGTACGTGTTAGATTTCACACTTTCATTTTTGATATACTCAAAACTTCCTAGAAAACGTCATTCGTGTCTTACAAAGTTCACAAGAATTCTACGAACACCAACATCAATCACCGAGGAAATATCAATAAAAATGAATAATGAAGTATTGATTCATAATTTCATTTACGTTGAAGAAATACTCCGCAAAAATTATGTAATCTCTAAAGTTTTAGGGGTTATTCATTCTAGCTCTAGCAAAAATCAAATGAGTTTAATAGTATATTAACTCATTAAATCTATATTACATATACAGAAAATATAAAAACATATATTTTTATAAAGACTGTAATAAAAATTCTCTTGTACAAAATATTACATGTGAAACTTTAACGGGTAGGTAATACCCGAGAATTATACAAATTCACAATTAATATGTTATACTGTACATTCTTCAATTCTGATTCAATAATCATTAACCATACTCACTACTTTCACAATAATATACATTCTTTCATAGAAACCAGAATAACCATTCTCATTCAAATTCAATTACATATTCTGGTTTTGACAGATCATAATCCAAGTCAAGATTAAACAGATGACATCACTCTTAGATTCCAACATCCTTCAAAATCATACTTTAAATTCAAACTATACTAAAACATCACTTTCATTCACAAAACTCATAAAGATATTCGTATCATTCAAGATTCATGACGAATTCATTATACGGATATTGACGATGACAACCTGCGTCTAAACCATTCAAAATTCTTAAAAACACCTCAACTAAGGAACAATCGAGAGAATGAACCAATCACACGATACATACGAAGAATATAGGCATATAGATATGCATCCGAAGAACACTTGGAACCTAAGCAAAGGTTCAACACATATCCGTGTGAGATCCTTTAGCATTATTATTACCCAAAATAACTTTACAATCCCTTTTCAAAATAGCGAATTTTGTCACAGCTCCAACTAGACAACTTCGACTTTTCATCCGGAGTAGCCTTATTATAACCTTGATATATACGTTATCTTTTCGCCATCGTTACCGGACAACCTTTTATATTCCACCACATTAGTAGTAAGCTTGCTAGAAACTTTATTGCTCTTTGACTTAAATCTCTCTGAAAGATCACTATAAAACCTTGTCATGTACCCATCTACATCTTGTAACAATAATTGCCATACCAAACTCCAGGAAGCATCAGTAATTATTGTAACGACCCGGAAATTTCCGACCAAATGTAAACCCTAATCTCTATATGTTTCCGACACGATAAGCAAAAACCCTAATGTTGAGTCTAGAAAGCTTGAAATCTATATCCGGATAATCATGTACCCTTTGACCAATTCCCGACGATTCACGAACAACTATTTGTAAATAGGTACATATATAAAAATATATATATATATATGTATATAAAAAAAAAAATATTTTATATTATTTAGTATATGTTATTATATGGATGTATATATGTATTGTTGACATTATTAGCATTATTATAATTAGTATGATTATGATTATAATTAATATTATTGAAATTAATATCATTAATAGTAATATTTAGTGGTATTATTATCATTAATAAAACTATTGATATAAATAACAATATTATTATCAACTTATTATCAATTATTATTATTAACTACATTACTTAACATGTAGTTATTATTAGTTAATAAGATTAACTAAAATATATACAAACATATATAAAAGCAAATATATATTAAAATCTGTTATTATATTTATCAAATATTATTAACATTATGATTGTTATAAATAATATATTTACTATTTTCATTATCATTAATAAAAAATATTATTATTACTATTATAATTTATTAACATTTAAAAATAATAACATTTAATGAATAAGATTAATAATAGATAGAAATACAAATATATATAATTGCAGATAATTCATATAGATATAGATAAAAACAGAAATTACGGGTAAATTAAGTATAAGATATATACGCATACTCAGATGGATTTAGATATATAGAAACGCAGGTATATGCGTATAAATATATTTTACAGATAAATAATTGTATAAATGCAAGGTATAGATATATATTGCATACAGCATCGATGGGAGTCTGTTTCAATCATTGTCAAAACTGTTGTAATTGATACTTTAAGAGACAACTTGTACAAATCACGACTAATTCTCATAGAGCATCCAAAAAACGATTTAACTTATCTGCCTTCATTTTCTTATTTATCTATCTGTTACTCTATTTTGGTATTGATGGCCTTTAATTTGATACACGTCTCAATTCAGTTAGAATGCAAACAATTTAGAAATTCAATATAGGAATTATAAATCGCTTATGACTCGGTCTTTTTCAATTATCACTGAATATCGAAAATTGAACAGAAATTTAAGGGTTATTCTCTGTTCTTGTATCATTCTTCGAAAACTCTGAAATCTAACTTAATTTTTCGAAATCTATAACTTCCATTGTGTTAGGAATTGTCTGTTTAAGTTACCTTCAAATTTTGAACTTTCAATTACTTGTATTGATTGAGAATTCAAGAGTCAAATTATGTTTATCAAAAAGACAAACAAATTTCTATGAACAAATTCAAATAGTCTGTTGCAGTTTGAATTGAATTAGAGATTTTTATAGATTATGGGAAGGGTTGGGAGTATATTTTGTTTAGTAATTTCTGTCTCAAAAGGGTTTGATTTCAAAAATCAATTTCATTTTTTTTTATGAAGAACCGTAACACAGCAGGGAACGATTTTTTTTTTTCGATATTAACAATCTTAAAACTCAACTTAAATGTTTCTGTTTAATTTACGGTTTAAATAAAACCAAAAGTTAGTCGATGGTTATACTGGATGGAAAATTAAATCGAGTCATTTGATGGAGGAAGAAGAAGGTATATGATACATAGGTGAAACGGGTTAAGTAAATACAAGATGAGTTATAATCAGAAATCGAGCAGTAGCTCAGACGGTTTAGGAAGGAGATGGTTAGTCATGAGGTCCCGGGTTCGAGTCTAGGGGCTGTTCTTTTTAGTGAAATTTCATTTTAAGGTAGTTTCCATTTCAAAATTATTATTATTATTATTATTATTATTATTGTTATTATTATTATTGTTATTATTATTATTATTATTATTATTATTATTATTATTGTCATTATCAATTATTGTTATTATTAAAATTTACATTTATAAGTAGTATTGTTATTAAAAGTATCATTCTATATGAAATTATCATTATAGGTTTTACTAAAAAGCTATAAGTCTTAAAAGTTGTATTTTATTAAAATTAACATTTTTATTATTATTATTAATATTACTATTATCATTATCAGTATCTCTATTAACAAAGCGACTAATAATATTATCCAAGTAACTGTTTTCAACATCATTATTAAATATAAATAATAGTATTATTATGAGATTATATAAAATATATTTATTTCTTTAAAATATACAAAATAAATACATTTAATTAGGTCACTAATGAAACACCTAAACTACTAAGATAACATTTATAATATATAAATCTAATATATAAATTTGTTTGATTACAATTATGTGTGTTAATATATATATAAATGATATAGGTTCGTGATTCGAGGCCAACATTACATTTGTTCAATGATGTTATATGTATTTTTACTACAAAATACATTAGGTGAGTATATAGTCCCACTTTTAAACTCTAAATATTTCGGGATGAGAATACATGTATTTTATGTTTTACATTATGGACACAAGTAACTGAAAAATATATTCTACGTTGAGTTGTACCACTGGCATACTTCCCTGTAGCTTGGTAACTAATATTTACAGCGGTATTGTAAACGCGAATCCTGTTGATAGATCTATCGGGCCTGACAACCCCAACCGGACTGGACGACCAGTATTCAACGGTTGCACAGTACTTCGTTTCGTGACTACACTTGGTACAGTGTAGTAAGATTTCATATTAAAGGGAATATGCGACGTGATTAATTGTTAAGTATGGTTACCAAGTGCTCAACCACTTAGAATATTTTTATTAAAATGTTTATATATAAAATCTTGTGTTCCATTGTTATAACGCTGCTAGCATCAAACCTATATATCTCACCAACTTTATGTTGATGTTTTAAAGCATGTTATTCTCAGGTACGAATTAAGTCTTCCGCTGTGCATTTGCTCATGTTAAGGACATATCTTGGAATCGATCATTGCAATGGAACCAAATGTTGATGACTTCGTCCAGGAGGATTAGGACGGGTCTTTACAGTTGGTATCAGAGCGTTGGTCTTAGTGAACCAGGTCTTGCATTAGTGTGTCTGACTAGTAGTTGTTAGAATACATTAATGAGTCTGGACTTTGACCGTGTCTATATGTCAAAAGTTTTGCTTATCATTTCTAGTCGTAAATTATTTGCTTATCATCCTTAGGGAATTTCCTGCTTATCATTCATAAGTCTAGACACGTCTTACTGCATTTAGTGCATCGATAGTGTATAGACAAAATTCATATTTTAGCATATCTGTTACTTTGGACTTTAGTTGACATCTTTTCAAAGATTCTCCGTAATTTACGGGATTTTGGTATTATATATACATATGTAAAGTATGTATAGAAGAGTACCAAATCTAACTTCTATAATCTATTTCATACCAAAAATTCATTTTTTCCGATTATACAAGATGGATTTCGCATCTAGTTCAAATTCCTCAGATTATGACAGCTATGCCGATATGGATTTTCATTCAAGCTCCGAAGGCAGCATCACCGGAATGGATCAACCAATCTCCCATCATCTATTCTGGATGAATTGGGGGTGGGTTCGTAATATACTAAGTCACTGGAGACATGAAGAGGGTGATCCCTTCCATCCACCAAATTGCCCTCTTGGCGATGAACCTGAAGCACTTACCGGCGAACCTGTTCGAGAAACCATTTTCACTCTCATTTCTAGAGTATCTCGTCACGATTATATACTATCCCATATTTCAGATCTTGTTCATTCGCTCACTCCAACCACCAATCATCCCGGTGTACTAGCAGAAGTTAACGAACTTCGCGCTCGCGTGACGGCTTTGGAGAATACGGTGCGAAGGTTACAAACACCAGCAGCAGCACCAGCAGCATAATCCGTACCACCATCATCAACACCGACGGTACCCATATCACCCTCAACCACAACCGCGTCGTAAACCTCAACATCACAATTTGTACCTCGGATATCAACATCACTCACCTCAATATCACTATCTGTACCTCGAGTATGATCTTCGTTTTACATATCATTTTATATCAATTATCTTCGCTTTACTTATCGTTCTATCACATTTATTTTCGTTCGACATGGCAATTATGTAGTCTCTAATGTTCTAGAGGTCATATAATCAAGTGCCAACAATAAATCAAATGAGTATAATATCTTATTGACTCATTAAATCTATGATTACATCCGAAGAAAATATATATGCAAGTATATTTTCATAAAGAATGTAATTAAAATTCTTTCGTACAAACTGTGAATGATGAAAATATTTTAACGGGTGGGTAGTACCCGAGAAATATTCAGATTTCACATTAATAAGTTACACTGTACATTCTTCGAATCTGATTCAACAATCATTTTCTATCCTACTTACAACTACCGATATACGTATCCGTTCACCACAGAATAACCATTTCTATTCAAATTTCATATTTGGATTTTGACCTATCAGAATCCAACAAGTGGCATAACGAAGAAAACATTGGACAAAAATAAAAAGTGTTAGAAACAAACGAATTAATTAATTGGAATTGTGATAGGATTTCACGCTAACTGTTCCGGCTAACTGTTCCCAGCTAACTGATTAACATTTAATTTATCGCAATTTTATTTATCGTCATTTAATTTCTGTTATTTACTTTACGCATTTAATTTATTGTCATTTAAGTTCTGTTATTTATTTTACGCACTTTAAATAACGGGACACGTACACAAGGTTTTGACCTATCATATCGACCCATCTATATATATATTTCGGAACAACCATAGACACTCTATATGTGAATGTTGGAGTTGGCTATACAGGGTTGAGGTTGATTCCAAAATATATATATACTTTGAGTTGTGATCGACACTGAGACCGGTACACGGGTCACGATACGTATTATGTAATTCGAATATTATATATTAAATTATATATAAATCATTGAACCATCAGACTATTGGACTGCTAACTTTGGACAATTAAAATGAATTAAATTAAAATATTGATTATAACATATGAAACTAAATAATTCTTCAAGCTTGCCACTTGATTCTATCTTAAACCTCATTTGTATCTCAACGTTTACAATCCGCGTACAAACCTATCAGGATTCTTGGAAATACCTAAATCGAGAAGTTGAACCGACCGCACTTCATCTACAGAAGAAAAGATCTATACACATGAAAAACTCTTGAACCCAAAGTCATAGTTTAACACGTATCGCGGCGAATTCTTTAGCATTTATCAGCAAAAACAACCTTACGATTCCTTTTCAAAGTAGCCAATTTTGTCACAGCTTCAACAGAACAACTTCGACCTTCCATTCGAATAAGTCTTATTATAACTTTGATATATACGATTGGTTTTCCTCATCGTTATCGGGAACCTTTCATACTCCGCCATGTTATCATCAGCATTTAATCATCTAAAAACACAATTCGCCCAAAAACACCTCGGATTGATAATCGACGATTTAGATATGACTGCATTAAATGCAGAGGAAACAGTAAAATTTTAGATGGCCTAAATGGCCAAAAGTTTGATGATAAAGAAGGGAATGTTAGGAACGCTCGATAGAAAATTTAGTGCTGAAAAATGGATTGAGTTAATCGTGAAGGAAACAAAGAACAAATACATGGAATGAACCTGCCTTCAAATAATGCAAATGATTCAGTGTCTGTTGAAACCGTCAGTATGAACCCTACTCCTTATCCTAAACTTTTTCAGGTAATATTATTCATCATCATCTTATCTTAGATACTATAAGATATCTTCATATTTTCCGCTATACATATTCTCCATATTTCTAAAGATATTTTCACAACTATTCCTATCTGCAATCATCTATCTCCCCGTAATATCTGCGTTACAACATAAAAGAAACTGTGTTAGTTTCTAAATTCTGAAATCTTAAAGTTTAAAATATGAATGTTTTGAAGCAGTATTGGGAACTGATGCGTGAATTAGTATAATATAATGAAACTTGATCAACTTCATTATAATACAGTAACTCATGTTAAGTTTCTAATGGAATGTGATGATTCACAGTACCGTCATCATGTGCCATGTTACACGGCTCTTACATTTTATCCAATCTCCAAACATATCAAGAACATATCATCTTGATAGTTCTATCTTTCTGGATATTCTGGTAATTTGACAAATCAAAATCGTGCCATTTCCATTTCTTTCTAAGAGCATCAGCTATGTTCATTCCGAAATTTCATACCTACAAATTCCGGACCATTGTTCGCTTGACTCGAGGACGGGAAGAGGAAACGAAAGGATGAAGACTCCAAACCAGAAATTGGAGTATAAATCACAGCAAATCGAAGAGAGCATTAACTATAGATGACGATAATCATAAAAGACAGAAATAGGGACATCGAGATATAAAGGAAAAATATAAAACCCAATAACAACCTCAAAACTACAAACCGTGCATATCAATACGTATTGCCACGTAAAGGCATGGGAAGATTAAAAACACTATAACCCCAAGATAATAGTAGAAGTAAATAAATTTTTCCGGTGGTAGATGAAGAGAAGAATGACGGATGTGAAAATTAGGGGTATATCAAGAATCAGAATTGGATGGAGCATATCGACGAATGTTTTAAAATAGGAAATAAGGAGAAATAGTGGAAGATGTAGGTTATGGAAATAAGGAAACAAAGTAGTAGATTTATAGTGAAAAATCCGACAAAGAAATCGAAACAGATTACCGCATTAAATCAAAGGAGATCATGTTTTCTAAATCGTCGAAGAACCAAATCTTATTACGTAAGATTTTCTTTAAATCCCTTAAAATCCGGAAATCAATCATAACCACGTCATCGATTAAAAACGATGTCATATTTACTCATTTCACTCTTTTGTGATAGCTTCGCTCGTACGCTTCACATGATCGAAACGTTTTATTCATATCTTCCAATAATGATAAAACTCTACTATTACCTCATATTCGTCATAAAAACATTCCTATTGTTATTTATGACAACCTCTACCAAATTTCGGGGACGAAATTTCTTTAACGGGTGGGTACTGTAACGACCCGGAAATTTCCGACCAAATGTAAACCCTAATCTCTATATGTTTCCGACACGATAAGCAAAAACCCTAATGTTGAGTCTAGAAAGCTTGAAATCTATATCCGGATAATCATGTACCCTTTGACCAATTCCCGACGATTCACGAACAACTATTTGTAAATAGGTACATATATAAAAATATATATATATATATGTATATAAAAAAAAAAAATATTTTATATTATTTAGTATATGTTATTATATGGATGTATATATGTATTGTTGACATTATTAGCATTATTATAATTAGTATGATTATGATTATAATTAATATTATTGAAATTAATATCATTAATAGTAATATTTAGTGGTATTATTATCATTAATAAAACTATTGATATAAATAACAATATTATTATCAACTTATTATCAATTATTATTATTAACTACATTACTTAACATGTAGTTATTATTAGTTAATAAGATTAACTAAAATATATACAAACATATATAAAAGCAAATATATATTAAAATCTGTTATTATATTTATCAAATATTATTAACATTATGATTGTTATAAATAATATATTTACTATTTTCATTATCATTAATAAAAAATATTATTATTACTATTATAATTTATTAACATTTAAAAATAATAACATTTAATGAATAAGATTAATAATAGATAGAAATACAAATATATATAATTGCAGATAATTCATATAGATATAGATAAAAACAGAAATTACGGGTAAATTAAGTATAAGATATATACGCATACTCAGATGGATTTAGATATATAGAAACGCAGGTATATGCGTATAAATATATTTTACAGATAAATAATTGTATAAATGCAAGGTATAGATATATATTGCATACAGCATCGATGGGAGTCTGTTTCAATCATTGTCAAAACTGTTGTAATTGATACTTTAAGAGACAACTTGTACAAATCACGACTAATTCTGATAGAGCATCCAAAAAACGATTTAACTTATCTGCCTTCATTTTCTTATTTATCTATCTGTTACTCTATTTTGGTATTGATGGCCTTTAATTTGATACACGTCTCAATTCAGTTAGAATGCAAACAATTTAGAAATTCAATATAGGAATTATAAATCGCTTATGACTCGGTCTTTTTCAATTATCACTGAATATCGAAAATTGAACAGAAATTTAAGGGTTATTCTCTGTTCTTGTATCATTCTTCGAAAACTCTGAAATCTAACTTAATTTTTCGAAATCTATAACTTCCATTGTGTTAGGAATTGTCTGTTTAAGTTACCTTCAAATTTTGAACTTTCAATTACTTGTATTGATTGAGAATTCAAGAGTCAAATTATGTTTATCAAAAAGACAAACAAATTTCTATGAACAAATTCAAATAGTCTGTTGCAGTTTGAATTGAATTAGAGATTTTTATAGATTATGGGAAGGGTTGGGAGTATATTTTGTTTAGTAATTTCTGTCTCAAAAGGGTTTGATTTCAAAAATCAATTTCATTTTTTTTTATGAAGAACCGTAACACAGCAGGGAACGATTTTTTTTTTTCGATATTAACAATCTTAAAACTCAACTTAAATGTTTCTGTTTAATTTACGGTTTAAATAAAACCAAAAGTTAGTCGATGGTTATACTGGATGGAAAATTAAATCGAGTCATTTGATGGAGGAAGAAGAAGGTATATGATACATAGGTGAAACGGGTTAAGTAAATACAAGATGAGTTATAATCAGAAATCGAGCAGTAGCTCAGACGGTTTAGGAAGGAGATGGTTAGTCATGAGGTCCCGGGTTCGAGTCTAGGGGCTGTTCTTTTTAGTGAAATTTCATTTTAAGGTAGTTTCCATTTCAAAATTATTATTATTATTATTATTATTATTATTGTTATTATTATTATTGTTATTATTATTATTATTATTATTATTATTATTATTATTGTCATTATCAATTATTGTTATTATTAAAATTTACATTTATAAGTAGTATTGTTATTAAAAGTATCATTCTATATGAAATTATCATTATAGGTTTTACTAAAAAGCTATAAGTCTTAAAAGTTGTATTTTATTAAAATTAACATTTTTATTATTATTATTAATATTACTATTATCATTATCAGTATCTCTATTAACAAAGCGACTAATAATATTATCCAAGTAACTGTTTTCAACATCATTATTAAATATAAATAATAGTATTATTATGAGATTATATAAAATATATTTATTTCTTTAAAATATACAAAATAAATACATTTAATTAGGTCACTAATGAAACACCTAAACTACTAAGATAACATTTATAATATATAAATCTAATATATAAATTTGTTTGATTACAATTATGTGTGTTAATATATATATAAATGATATAGGTTCGTGATTCGAGGCCAACATTACATTTGTTCAATGATGTTATATGTATTTTTACTACAAAATACATTAGGTGAGTATATAGTCCCACTTTTAAACTCTAAATATTTCGGGATGAGAATACATGTATTTTATGTTTTACATTATGGACACAAGTAACTGAAAAATATATTCTACGTTGAGTTGTACCACTGGCATACTTCCCTGTAGCTTGGTAACTAATATTTACAGCGGTATTGTAAACGCGAATCCTGTTGATAGATCTATCGGGCCTGACAACCCCAACCGGACTGGACGACCAGTATTCAACGGTTGCACAGTACTTCGTTTCGTGACTACACTTGGTACAGTGTAGTAAGATTTCATATTAAAGGGAATATGCGACGTGATTAATTGTTAAGTATGGTTACCAAGTGCTCAACCACTTAGAATATTTTTATTAAAATGTTTATATATAAAATCTTGTGTTCCATTGTTATAACGCTGCTAGCATCAAACCTATATATCTCACCAACTTTATGTTGATGTTTTAAAGCATGTTATTCTCAGGTACGAATTAAGTCTTCCGCTGTGCATTTGCTCATGTTAAGGACATATCTTGGAATCGATCATTGCAATGGAACCAAATGTTGATGACTTCGTCCAGGAGGATTAGGACGGGTCTTTACAATTATTCTTGAATCTCACATCATTTCTGCATATACATATAATGTTATCTCCTGGAATTATAATTCTGAAATCTGGAATAGCACTTCAGCCTACGAATCAATACTATCAAGTTTTGAAAAAGCTGAATGAAGCAGCAGAAACTGTAGACAACCATAACAGTTAAAAGTGGATGATAAAGAATATTGTGTTAGCAAAGCACAGAAAAAGAGAAGGTTTGGAACTGGAAAACAGATTGAGCAAACCCTGAAGGAGGCTGTGGACAAATCACAAGGACTAAATCTGCCTTCAAAGAATCCAAATGATTCAGTGTCTGCTGAATTCTTTAGCGAATACCTTGCTCCTTACTCTAAACCCTTGTGGACAATATTCTTCATCATCCTCTGATCTTAGATATTCTAAGATATCATCGTATCTTTCATTATAAATATCCTCCATATTTCTGAAGATATTTTCATAACTATTCTTATCTGAAATCTTTTATCTCTTCGCGCTATCAGTGTTACGTTATAAAGGAAACTGTTTTAGTTTCTAAATCTCAGAAAAATTCAAAATTTAAAATATGAATGTTGTTGAAGTAGTGTTGGGAACTGAAGCATGAGTTAGTATAATATAATGACGCCTGATCAACGTGATTATATTACAGTAGGTCATGCTGAGTTTCTAATGGAACATGATGATTCATAGACCATACCGTCATCATGCTCTATGTTACATAACACTTACATTCTACCTAATCTCTAAACGTATCAAGAACATATGTTCTTGATAGTTCTATCTTTTCTCTTGAATTCTGGTAATTTCACAAGTCAAATTGTGCTATTACAATTTATTTCTTAGAGCATTAGCTATGTTCATTCCGAATTTCATGTATATGAATTCTGGACCATTATTCGCTTAACTTGAAGTCGAGAAAAGAAGACGGAAGCATGAAACTCCAAAATATAAGGAAAAATATAAGCACGATGACAACGCATAAATTACAAACCGTGTATATCGATGTGTATAGCAATATAAAGATAAGGGAGAACTAAGAACACTATAAACCCAAGAGCATAGTAGAAGTAAACGGATTCCTCCGGTGGTAGAAGAAAAAGAAGAATGACAGATGCAAAGGTCAGAAATATATCCAGAATCAGAACTGGATGGAGCATATTGATGAATGTTTTGGGAGTATAAATTGAAGTGTAGAAGATGAGAGTTGTGGAAATAAGGAAATGAAGGGGGTGGATTTATAGTGAAATATCAGACATAGCAATCGAGGCAGATTACGCACCTAATCGAAGAAAATTCTAATTTCCTTAATTACTGAAGAATCAAATCTTATTAAGATTACAAAGATTTTCTTTAATCCGAAAATCAACCGTGACGACGTCAAAATTTAAGACGAATCTTTACTTTCCTCATTTCACTATTTTGCAATAGCTTCACTCATACACTTCACATAATCGAATTGTTTTATCCATATTACTTACTGATGATAAAACTCTAAATTTTTATTCGTCATGAAAACATACTTATTGTCAGCCATGACGATCTCGATCAAATTTCGGGATGAAATTTCTTTTACGGGTAGGTACTGTAACTACCCGGATTTTTACGACTACTTGATTATACTATTTACATGATTTAATAATTCCGACTTGAAAAGCATTGAATTTTAATAAGTCTTAAACCTCTGGAAAGAGTTTTACACAAGCTTTTGGTCACCCTTTTATTCCGACGATTCACGAACGTCATAACTTGATTTAATTTTTTAATTTTTTTTAATTACTGTGTATATATGGATTTATATATATTTAACTTGATAATATGATAATTAAATATCTCATTAAGTATATTAACAAAGTATTATATATATATATATATATATATATATATATATATATATATATATATATATATATATATATATATATATATATATATATATATCTTCATACTACTAATTTAAACAGTTTTTGAACAATATATATGTTACTATTTAAACGACGTAATTAACTTATGTTAAAATGTATTTACATATAATGTATTACGAGTGTAAATACATCCTTAGAAGTATTAAATATACTTTATAATATACCAATACATAAAAAGGATAGCTATACTCGTATTTCCGTTCAATTTTCTCACAAATTCTACTCGCATTCATACGGTATTTTTACCCTATTATACACAGCTTCTAGAAGTATTTACTATTGGTATATACCAATAGAAATCTGCAATTATTTGTGTAATATGTCATCCATGACCTAATCAATTTAATATGTCATCCATGACTTAATACATTTTAACTTATCTTAGATATTTTCACTAAAAACCAAATTTTCAAGCCTATAAATAAGCACCATTTCTAACTCATTTTTACACATTCATTTTTCAAATTCTACTTCCAACTTTCACACACACTTGCAAGAACTCTCTCAAGTTTTGTTCTACTACTTCTTTCCAGCAACTTTACATTCTAAACTTGAGGTAAAAACTCTACTTCAACTCTTGTTCAATTCTTATGTTTATAACTATCTATATAAGAGTTTATAAACTAGAACATAGTTTAGTTAATTCTAAACTTGTTCGCAAACAAAGTTAATCCTTCTAACTTGACTTTTAAAAACAACTTAACACATGTTTTATATCAATATGGATATACTAACTTAATGAGTTAAAACTTGGAAACACGAAGAACACCGTAAAACCGGACATACGCCGTCGTAGTAAAACCGGGCGCTGTTTTGGGTTGGATAATTAAAAACTATCATTATCTTTGATTTAAAAGTTGTTCTTCTTGAAAAATGATATTTGATATGAACATGATACTATATTCAAAAATCATGGTTAAACTCAAAATTGAAGTATGTTTTTCAAAATGGTCATCAAGATGTCGTTCTTTCGACGGAAATGACTACCTCTTTCAAATATGAATTATAACTTGTAACTCTGACTATAAACCGCCACTTTTTCAGTTCAGTTTCACAAATTACCGTTCGTTATGAAACCATAGCAATTTGATTCACTCAAAACGGATTTATAACGAAGAAATTATGGGCAAAACAATATTAGTTAAAAATGGATAATTTGATTACGGGATTAACTCATTAAAATCTATACTAACCATATCCTAGCTAAATTTTCTTGAATTATACATGTATTCTAACGTGTCATGGTTACACAATACGTCAGATAAATCAAAAGACACCACATACACAATACGTGTAACTACAATAGCGGTATTGTGGGTCATGATTGAGTCTTATACAACACGTATATACTATGTACTACTAATTGTGGACTACTAACCGTGGACTACTAATAGTGGACTACTAATGTTGGACTACTAACTTGAGAACTTAAACAATCACAGTGATTGAAAATATAAACTTAAACAATAACACGTGATTGAAAATATGAACTTAAACAATCACATGTGATTGAAGATATGATATGAATAATAGTTGTATTACATTTTGATATACATATATTTGTTATAGGTTCGTGAATCCAAGGACGACGACCATATTTTTAATAAGTTAAAAACTTATTATTAATATACTTTTACTGCCGTGAGTATATAGTCCAATTTTTAAACTCTAAAAATATTTTAGGATGAGAATACATGCATTTTATGTTTTACGCCATGGACACAAGTACTTAAAAAATATTCTACGTTGAGTTGTACCACCTTGCATATCTTCCCTAATAGCTTGGTAACTAATATTTACATGTTGTAAGAACATGTAAGCCCGAATCCTATTGATAGATCTATCGGGTTTGACAACCCCAACCAGGCTAGTCACTCTAGTATCGTAAACGGTTGCATAGTACTTCGTTTTTACTACACTTGGTACAATGTAGGGAGATATGCTACATTAATGGTTAAGTATGGTTACCAAAGCGCTCAATAACTTATAGAATACTTTTATACACTTGCGAGTGTACATATATTTATAACTATGAAATCTTGTGGTCTATATTTATATCGATGCTAGCTTTAAACCTATATATCTCACCAACCTTTGTGTTGACTGTTTAAGCATGTTTATTCTCAGGTCCTTAAGAAAGTCTTCCGCTGTTGTATTATCTGAGCAAGCTGTGCATGTAGTCTTATGCTTTTGTTTAAATGAAGTGTTGCATTCAATAAAACCTTTCTCATGTATTATATTCGACTGTCTCTGTTATGTCACGTGTGTAGTATTTGGAAATCGATGTATCATGGGGATTATTTCTTAAATACTCATCCACTTGTTTAAAACATGCATTATGTAATAATGGTGTGCTTTTCATGAAACGAATGCAATATTTTTTGAAAACGTATCATATAGAGGTCAATTACCTCGCTATGGGACCAATGAATAACGTACTGCGTTTATTGTAATATGGACGGGTCATTTTAGTTAAGGCTTAGAAAGGATGCTTAGATTAGGTCTAAATCAAGATAGATCAAGGTTGGTTAAATGGTAGTAATGGCTAAGTACAAGTTGATCAAGTCTAAGTGTAAGAATGAATAAGTGTAGAAATGTCTTAACTTATGATCTAATGTGAGAATGAATTAGTTAAAAAGTTTTTAATTCAAATACTTAGTTAATAAGTTTACTTATTAATTCATTATATATAAAGGTATAAATTACAAGTTTAGGGTTTATGGAGATAAGCGAGGGATTTAAGACATTGTGCAAAATGTGTGATGTAACACTCAGACAAGTAAAACCTAAATGCATTCTTAGAGTTATACAAACCCTAAAAACAAACCAAGACATAGATCATCAAATTTACTCGTCAGGTCAGAAATTGTAATTTAAAGAAGTCAAACTAGACAACTTAAGTTGGAAAAGCTAGAGTTGTAACAATTCCAAGGTGAGAGGAATAATTATACGTGTATGTATATAGTGTATTTACTTGTGTGGCATGTGATGTGGGTTTAAAGTTCGAGCGTCGATACCATATCATCATGTGTGCATGGGCGTGAAGTGTGGGTTTAGTCGCAGTGTAAGACACTACATTTTACGTGACGAGTGGGTCAGTCGCAGTGTAAGACACCACTTCGGGGTTAATGATGTGTGGATTTGGTCACAGTGTAAGACACCACATTTGTCGTGATGTGTGGGTTTATTCGCAGTGTAAGACACCACCCAGGGGTTAGTGATACAAATTGTATGTACACTAATGGATGTTGTGAACATCGATAGTAATTCGCGAGTACCATTCCCTTGTGCTATTGGTTAACCATGGTTATGTGATTTTGTATTAGCATATTAAATTGTGAACTATATGCTTGTAACGACCCGCACTTTTTCGATCGTTCTATACTTATAAGATTAATATTTACATAAATTAAACCTTACCAACATGATAAGCAATCCAAATTGTTGAGACTTATGTTTTCGAAAAGAGTTTTACACAACGTTTGACCGTCTAGTTTGACCGATGATATCACGAACTATACAATATATGATAATTATACGTTTGTGTATATATATGTATATATACATATTTAACATGATCTAAGAATGTTTTAATATCTCATTTTGTATTAATAACAATAAGTTATAAGTATATTTTGAAACTACTAACTTAAGTTTTCAAAACGATAACCATACGTAACGTTATTTGACTTAAATACTTATAACCTATAATGTTTATACATATATCGTATAAGTAATGTATTTAATCACTTTTAAAGGGCTTACATACATAAAACAATATAAGTATATTTACAAAAGATAGCTATATTTGAATCCTCGTTCCGTTTTCTCAAAGATTTCTATACGTATACCTAGGGTATATGTACCCGTATCATACGCAGCTTCTAGATGTATTTACTATTGGTATATACCAATAAAAATCTGCTCCTTAGCAGCCTTAAATGATTAAGAAACATGTGGAACCAACCATTTGTCAAGTAGCATGAATTATTTAGCAAGAAAACAAAGTTAGGTATTTTTTTTTTCCTTTATAACCTAAAAACGTTTTTATGCATGCACACCATTTCTTCACCCCATTTTCTCATACTTACACTTCCATTTCTCTCTCAAAATACTCTTAACTTCATACTTGATCATCTCCAAGCATTTTCCCCATCATTTAGCTTCAAAAACAACACTTAAACCTCATAAGAAAACCTTACAAAAACACTTCAAGAAATCCTTCCAAGAACACCAACTTACTTCCAATCTTTCATCCACTTCCATCACCCTTTTGGTTCTAGGTTCTTACTCCTATTTTACAGCAACCTTGTCCAAGGAACTTGAGGTAGAATCTATGTTCATAACCTTATTCGATTCATATATATATAGCTATCTTATTTTGTGGTATAAAAGTTTAACAACAAGAACATAGTTTGAAAGTTTTCAAACTTGTTTGAAAACTAAATAGATCCTTCTAACATAACTTTTAAAATACTTCAAGACCTATAATATATCTTAAATATATGCTAATTTAACAAGGTATAACTTGGTTTTTCAAAGAACACCTTAAAAACTGAATTTACGACATCGGAGTGCAACCGGGGGCTGTTTTGGGTTGGATAATTAAAAACCATCTTAAACTTTGAATTGGAGGTTTATTTTCTGGAAAAATGATTTTTACTATAAATAAGATAACACATAAAAATTTCATGATTTAACTCAAAGTATAAGTATTTTTAGAAAAATAATCATTTAAGGTTGTTTACATGATGGAAAATGATTAACTTCATAAGTTTCACTAAAGTTTGACCTATGACCTGTGATTTCGAATACAAACTAAGGTATTTACAGTTCATAGTCTTAAAGAGGGACTCGATCCAAGGAAGTGGCAAGTTGAATCAACGAAAACGGAGTTGTAACGAAGAAACTATGACCAAAACGAGATCGGATATCTAAGACTAGTTTAGCTACGAAAATAATTGGAGAAAATTAAATAAATCACATCTTTTTAAAATAACATGATATTTTATATATATGTACTCATAATTTAATTTTATATGGTTCAGGATCACCCGTAAACAATACGAGAAGATTAATCATAAGATCCCATGATTGTACGCAACACGTCATTTGACAACACCGGTACTTTATGTACGCAACACGTCATTTGACAACACCGGTACCATGGGTCAAGATTAATCTCGACCAATACATATACGATGGGGTTTTATTTATTTCGTTGGGGGTTTTATTTATTTCATTGCGGGTATATTAAACATCTAAAAATGAACCATTAAAATTGAATTACTAACAACGAACTGCTAACTACGGACTAAGGAATTATTAAAAGTATTAAAAGTATAACAAGTATATATATGTGACGTTTGTTTAAAAAGAAAAGGTATTGATATATTATATATGGATAGGTTCGTGATATCAACCGGAGACCAAGTCAAATTATATATATCTTCAAGACGAAAGTGAGTATATAGTTCCACTTTTAAACTCTAAATATTTCGGGATGAGAATACATGTATTTTATGTTTTACGTTATGGACACAAGTAACTGAAAATATATTCTACGTTGAGTTGTACCACTGGCATACTTCCCTGTAGCTTGGTAACTAATATTTACAGCGGTATTGTAAACGCGAATCCTGTTGATAGATCTATCGGGCCTGACAACCCCAACCGGACTGGACGACCAGTATTCAACGGTTGCACAGTACTTCGTTTTGTGACTACACTTGGTACGGTGTAGTAAGATTTCATATTAAAGGGAATATGCGACGTGATTAAATGTTAAGTATGGTTACCAAGTGCTCAACCACTTAGAATATTTTTATGAAAATGTTTATATATGAAATCTTGTGGTCTATATATATATATATTGCTGCCGGCACTAAACCTATATCTCACCAACTTTATGTTGACGTTTTAAACATGTTTATTCTCAGGTGATAATTAGAAGCTTCCGCTGCATTATGTTGAATTTGAGCAGGATCTTGCGTACGCATATTTGTGTCAAAAATAAAACTGCATATCCAAGAACTTGTGTTGTAAAATATGCTAGAAATCGTGTTGTTATCATCATTTGTAAAGTTTGTAAGTCGAAGATTATCGCTAAACGATAATCATCTTTATTTCGTCCAAAGCTTGTATCAAAAATAAGAATCATGGTTTGTAATGTATAATATATGCAGTTTTTCTTTTAAAAATGTCGCATATAGAGGTCAATACCTCGCAATGAAATCATACGTTATCTAACACGTTCTTACGGTTACGGACGGGTTATGACATGTGGTATCAGAGCGGTGGTCTTAGCGAACCAGGTTTGCATTAGTGTGTCTAACTGATAAGTCGTTAGGATACATTAGTAAGTCTGGACTTTGACCGGGTCTGATTTAAAAACCATTGCTTATCATTGTTGGTTAAAATTTATATGTAAATATTATGTAGTACTAATGGGTTAGTTGTTGTGTGATAGATGTCGGGCTTAAAACTTGTTATCACATTCAGCGACTCCGAACCAGAATCTTCAGATGGTGTTCCAGTCATTAACCTATCCGATGACGAAAATAATATCTTTGGGGAAGACTCACAAATTCCGGATGAACCGACTATAGAGAACCCGGAAAGTGAACCCGAGGAGGAAAGTGAACCCGAGGAGGAAAGTGAACCCGAGGAGGAAAGTGAACCCGAGGAGGAAAGTGAACCCGAGGAAGAAATACAGGAAATTACAAAAGAAGAGTTCGAACTAGGAAAGAAACAAAAGGCTAATGAATTAGAAAATTCAAATCCTGAGTTTAATAAGGATGATGTGGCACCAACTCCACTAGACACTACCACCCCTATTCCCGCTATTCCTATTCGTTCTATCCCGGCATCCAGTTCTTCAGTCCCACAGCCAAAATATAGGCAGACAGCCAGGATAAGCGTTAAGCGATTCTTTGAACCTAAACGTCCTAGAAAATAGACCAAACGATGCGCTGCCGTATTAAACCATGGGATCATATAATGTTTTGTATAATATTATTAGTGTGGTTTGTTTAAAGTTCGATGTAAGATAAGCATATGTAAAATAGTGAAGTGTGAAATGCAATAATTTTCCATGGTTAAGTATTATTTAGATGGTAGTAATTGATTCTGTACTAAGCTATTAAGTATGGACATTAACGGGTAGGTACTACCCTAGATATAATTATAAAACGCTAATAAGAAGAAAAGGCTTTTATAATAATACCTGGTTCATATTATTAATAAGCTATAATGTACTGTAAATATACACTACATCTATAATATTCCATGTGAATAATTATTTTCTTTTCATTCTTATAGAAGAATATGGCGCGATTGAACCGAATGACGGAACAAGAAATCCAGGAACTCATCAATCAGCGAGTGAACGACAGAATGTTATGGGTCGAGGCTGCAAGAGGTGCTGCAGTTAACCCAAATCCTCGTGTGGGGTGCACTTACAAAACTTTTCAAGCTTGCAAGCCCTCATCATTCAGTGGAACAGAAGGACCGATCGGTTTAACCCGGTGGATAGAAAAGATGGAAACTGTGTTCAAAATCAGTGGTTGTGTTGAAAAGGACATGACCAAATACGCATCGTGCACTTTACAAGATAGTGCACTCATGTGGTGGAAAAATTATGTGAAGGCTGTAGGAGGAGATGTAGCTTATGATACTCCGTGGGAAGAATTCAAAACAATGTTAATCAACGAATATTGTCCAAGGAACGAGGTTAGGAAGTTGGAAGATGAATTACGAAGTCTGAAGGTTATTGGTACTGAAATCACCAACTACAATCAGCGATTCATGGAATTAGTTTTGCTATGTCCTGAATTGGTTCCAACCGAAGAACGGAAAATTGAAATGTACAAAGATGGTTTGCCCAAAAAGGTCAAGGCAAATGTTACAGCATCGAAACCTAAGACGATTCATGAAGCTATAACTATGGCAAACGAGCTAATGGATCAGGTCATCATGGATAAGAAAGTATCCAATACTGATGTGAAGGTATCAGGTAACAAAAGAAAGTGGAATGGAAATTATGATCGAGGTAACCAACAACAATCTTTTAAGAAACAAGAAAACACGCAAGGTGCAGGTAGTGGTTTAAGCTTTGGTTATAAAGGACAAAATCCTTTATGCAACCGATGCCACAAACATCACTCTGGTTACTGTAATGTGGTATGCAACAAATGTAATCGAAAGGGTCATCTTGCTGAAGATTGTAGGGCTCTCGTTACAAATGGTACCAAGACTCCTGCCACCAATGCAAATAGAACTGCTTTGGCTACCATTACTTGTTTTGGGTGTGGAAAACAAGGTCACTATAAGAGCCAGTGCCCGAATCCAGAGAAGAATATCGGACCTGCACGAGGGAGAGCATTTGTTATTAATGCTAGAGAGGCGTGTGAAGACCCGGAGCTTGTTACGGGTACGTTTACCATTAATAACTTATCCGCATCTATTATATTTGATACTGGTGCTGATAGAAGTTACGTGTGTAGAGATTTTCACGCTAAATTGAATTGTTCATCATTACCTCTAGATGCTAAGTACATGATTGAGTTAGCTAATGGTAAACTAATTAAAGCCGATAAAATTTGTCGTGATTGTAAAATAAATTTAGCCGGAGAAACGTTTAAAATTGACTTAATACCCGTAGAATTAGGAAGTTTTGATGTAATAGTCAGCATGGACTGGATGTCCAAAATAGGAGCTGAAGTTGTGTGCGCCAAGAAGGTAATTCGCATTCCTCGTAAGAATAAAACGCCAGTAATGATTTATGGAGAGAAGGGTAACTCAAAGCTAAAACTCATTAGTTATTTGAAAGCTCAAAAGTGCTTGAAGAAAGGGTTCTATGCTATCTTAGCACATGTTAATAAAGTCGAAACAAAGGAAAAAGTGAAGAGCATCAATGACGTGCCTGTGGCAAGAGATTTTCCTGAAGTCTTTCCGGAAAAGTTACCGGGATTACCTCCATTTAGATCTGTAGAATTTCAAATAGATTTAGTACCAGGAGCTGCACCAGTGGCTCGTGCTCCATATAGACTTGCACCGTCCGAGTTAAAAGAACTTCAGAGTCAGTTAAAAGAATTACTGGATCATGGATTCATACGACCAAGTACTTCACCGTGGGGAGCTCCGATTCTATTTGTTAAAAAGAAAGATGGATCTTTTAGGATGTGTATAGATTATCGTGAATTAAATAAGTTAACTATCAAGAATCGGTATCCACTACCGAGAATTGGCGACTTATTTGATCAACTCCAAGGATCATGTGTGTACTCAAAAATTGACTTAAGGTCGGGCTATCATCAATTACGTGTCAAAGAAGAGGACATTCCGAAAACTGCTTTTCGGACACGTTATGGTCATTACGAATTTTTGGTCATGCCGTTTGGGTTGACAAATGCGCCAGCTGTATTCATGGACCTCATGAATCGAGTTTGTAGTCCATATTTAGATAAGTTTGTTATCGTTTTCATTGATGATATTCTTATCTATTCCAAGAGTGAGCAAGAGCATGAGCAGCATTTAAGGTTGATATTAGAGTTGTTGAGAAAAGAACAGCTATATGCTAAATTTTCTAAATGTGCTTTCTGGTTGAAAGAAGTGCAATTTCTTGGCCACGTTGTTAGTAGCAAAGGAATTCAGGTTGATCCAGCAAAAATTGAAGCCATTGAAAAATGGGAGACTCCTAAGACACCAACGCAGATACGTCAATTTTTGGGTTTAGCCGGTTATTATAGAAGGTTTATTCAAGATTTTTCCCTAATAGCTAAGCCGTTGACAGCGTTAACGCAAAAAGGGAAGAAATATGAATGGACTTCTGAGCAGGAGAGTGCATTTCAATTACTAAAGAAGAAGTTAACTACGGCGCCTATTTTATCGTTACCAGAAGGGAACGATGATTTTGAAATATATTGTGACGCTTCGCGACAAGGTTTTGGTTGCGTTCTTATGCAACGGAAGAAAGTTATTGCATACGCATCCCGACAATTAAAGATCCACGAGCGGAATTATACGACGCATGATCTAGAACTGGGAGCAGTCGTGTTTGCATTGAAGATATGGAGACACTACTTGTATGGGGTTAAATGCACTGTGTTTACTGATCATAAAAGCCTTCAACATATTTTCGATCAAAAACAGCTGAACATGAGGCAACGTAGGTGGGTCGAGTTAATAAACGACTATGATTGTGAAATTTGTTATCATCCCGGGAAAGCGAATGTGGCGGCTGACGCTTTAAGCAGAAAGGAACGAGAACCAATTCGAGTACGAGCAATGAACATAAAAATTCGCATGAATCTCAACTCACAAATCAAAGAGGCTCAACGAGAAGCTCTTACTAAAGAAAACATAGGAAATGAAATAATGAAGAAGTATGGGAAACAACTCATTATGCGGGAAGATGGAATTCGATATTTTGCAAACCGTATTTGGGTACCAAAGTTGGGTGGATTAAGGAAGTTAATATTGAATGAGGCACATAAGACAAGATACTCGATACATCCTGGAGTTGGAAAGATGTATCAAGATCTTAAGACGCATTATTGGTGGCCTAATTTGAAGACAGACGTTGCAACATATGTTGGGGAATGTTTAACTTGTTCCAAAGTCAAAGCAGAACACCAGAAGCCGTCAGGATTACTTCAACAACCAGAAATCCCAGAATGGAAATGGGACGGTATTACCATGGATTTCATCACGAAGTTACCAAAGACTGCCTGGGGATACGACACCATTTGGGTGATTGTTGATCATCTCACCAAGTCTGCACATTTCCTGCCTATAAAGGAAACGGATAGAATGGAGAAACTATTACGATTGTATATAAAGGAAATTGTTTCAAGACATGGAATACCTATTTCCATTATATCCGATCGTGATAGTAGATTTACCTCAAAGTTCTGGCAATCACTACAGGAGGCACTAGGAACTCGTTTGGATATGAGTACCGCATATCATCCGCAAACCGACGGGCAGAGTGAAAGAACGATTCAGACTCTTGAAGACATGCTCAAGGCATGTGTGATCGATTTTGGAAACGGATGGGATAAATATTTACCATTAGCAGAATTCTCGTATAATAATAGTTATCATGCGAGCATTAAAGCTGCGCCATTCGAAGCATTGTACGGAAGTAAGTGTAGATCTCCTATCTGTTGGAATGAAGTAGGAGATCGACAATTAACTGGTCCCGAGATCATACATGAAACTACTGAAAAGATAGTACAAATCAAGGAGAGATTGAAAACAGCCCGTAGTCGCCAAAAGAGCTACGCCGATGTCCGAAGGAAACCATTAGAGTTTCAGATCGGTGACATGGTTATGCTAAAGGTGTCACCTTGGAAAGGTGTAATACGTTTCGGTAAAAGAGGTAAACTGAACCCAAGATATGTAGGCCCGTTCAAGATCATCGAACGCATTGGACCGGTAGCTTATCGACTCGAGTTACCGCAACAACTCGCCGGAGTACATAATACATTTCACGTCTCGAACCTTAAGAAGTGTCTTGCAAAGGAAGACCTCACCATTCCTCTTGAAGAAATCCACGTCGACGAGAAACTACAATTCATCGAAGAACCAATCGAAATCATGGATCGTGAAGTTAAACAGCTCAAGCAGAGCAACATACCGATCGTTAAGGTTCGTTGGAGTGCTAGAAGAGGTCCCGAGTTTACGTGGGAACGAGAGGATCAGATGAAACAAAAGTATCCACACTTGTTTCTCGATGACGCAAAATAGGTACAATTTTAAAATTTCGGGACGAAATTTATTTAACGGGGAGGTAATGTAACGACCCGCACTTTTTCGATCGTTCTATACTTATAAGATTAATATTTACATAAATTAAACCTTACCAACATGATAAGCAATCCAAATTGTTGAGACTTATGTTTTCGAAAAGAGTTTTACACAACGTTTGACCGTCTAGTTTGACCGATGATATCACGAACTATACAATATATGATAATTATACGTTTGTGTATATATATGTATATATACATATTTAACATGATCTAAGAATGTTTTAATATCTCATTTTGTATTAATAACAATAAGTTATAAGTATATTTTGAAACTACTAACTTAAGTTTTCAAAACGATAACCATACGTAACGTTATTTGACTTAAATACTTATAACCTATAATGTTTATACATATATCGTATAAGTAATGTATTTAATCACTTTTAAAGGGCTTACATACATAAAACAATATAAGTATATTTACAAAAGATAGCTATATTTGAATCCTCGTTCCGTTTTCTCAAAGATTTCTATACGTATACCTAGGGTATATGTACCCGTATCATACGCAGCTTCTAGATGTATTTACTATTGGTATATACCAATAAAAATCGGCTCCTTAGCAGCCTTAAATGATTAAGAAACATGTGGAACCAACCATTTGTCAAGTAGCATGAATTATTTAGCAAGAAAACAAAGTTAGGTATTTTTTTTTCCTTTATAACCTAAAAACGTTTTTATGCATGCACACCATTTCTTCACCCCATTTTCTCATACTTACACTTCCATTTCTCTCTCAAAATACTCTTAACTTCATACTTGATCATCTCCAAGCATTTTCCCCATCATTTAGCTTCAAAAACAACACTTAAACCTCATAAGAAAACCTTACAAAAACACTTCAAGAAATCCTTCCAAGAACACCAACTTACTTCCAATCTTTCATCCACTTCCATCACCCTTTTGGTTCTAGGTTCTTACTCCTCTTTTACAGCAACCTTGTCCAAGGAACTTGAGGTAGAATCTATGTTCATAATTTTATTCGATTCATATATATATAGCTATCTTATTTTGTGGTATAAAAGTTTAACAACAAGAACATAGTTTGAAAGTTTTCAAACTTGTTTGCAAACTAAATAGATCCTTCTAACTTAACTTTTAAAATACTTCAAGACCTATAATATATCTTAAATATATGCTAATTTAACAAGGTATAACTTGGTTTTTCAAAGAACACCTTAAAAACTGAATTTACGACATCGGAGTGCAACCGGGGGCTGTTTTGGGTTGGATAATTAAAAACCATCTTAAACTTTGAATTGGAGGTTTATTTTCTGGAAAAATGATTTTTACTATAAATAAGATAACACATAAAAATTTCATGATTTAACTCAAAGTATAAGTATTTTTAGAAAAATAATCATTTAAGGTTGTTTACATGATGGAAAATGATTAACTTCATAAGTTTCACTAAAGTTTGACCTATGACCTGTGATTTCGAATACAAACTAAGGTATTTACAGTTCATAGTCTTAAAGAGGGACTCGATCCAAGGAAGTGGCAAGTTGAATCAACGAAAACGGAGTTGTAACGAAGAAACTATGACCAAAACGAGATCGGATATCTAAGACTAGTTTAGCTACGAAAATAATTGGAGAAAATTAAATAAATCACATCTTTTTAAAATAACATGATATTTTATATATATGTACTCATAATTTAATTTTATATGGTTCAGGATCACCCGTAAACAATACGAGAAGATTAATCATAAGATCCCATGATTGTACGCAACACGTCATTTGACAACACCGGTACTTTATGTACGCAACACGTCATTTGACAACACCGGTACCATGGGTCAAGATTAATCTCGACCAATACATATACGATGGGGTTTTATTTATTTCGTTGGGGGTTTTATTTATTTCATTGCGGGTATATTAAACATCTAAAAATGAACCATTAAAATTGAATTACTAACAACGAACTGCTAACTACGGACTAAGGAATTATTAAAAGTATTAAAAGTATAACAAGTATATATATGTGACGTTTGTTTAAAAAGAAAAGGTATTGATATATTATATATGGATAGGTTCGTGATATCAACCGGAGACCAAGTCAAATTATATATATCTTCAAGACGAAAGTGAGTATATAGTCCCACTTTTAAACTCTAAATATTTCGGGATGAGAATACATGTATTTTATGTTTTACGTTATGGACACAAGTAACTGAAAATATATTCTACGTTGAGTTGTACCACTGGCATACTTCCCTGTAGCTTGGTAACTAATATTTACAGCGGTATTGTAAACGCGAATCCTGTTGATAGATCTATCGGGCCTGACAACCCCAACCGGACTGGACGACCAGTATTCAACGGTTGCACAGTACTTCGTTTTGTGACTACACTTGGTACGGTGTAGTAAGATTTCATATTAAAGGGAATATGCGACGTGATTAAATGTTAAGTATGGTTACCAAGTGCTCAACCACTTAGAATATTTTTATGAAAATGTTTATATATGAAATCTTGTGGTCTATATATATATATATATTGCTGCCGGCACTAAACCTATATCTCACCAACTTTATGTTGACGTTTTAAACATGTTTATTATCAGGTGATAATTAGAAGCTTCCGCTGCATTATGTTGAATTTGAGCAGGATCTTGCGTACGCATATTTGTGTCAAAAATAAAACTGCATATCCAAGAACTTGTGTTGTAAAATATGCTAGAAATCGTGTTGTTATCATCATTTGTAAAGTTTGTAAGTCGAAGATTATCGCTAAACGATAATCATCTTTATTTCGTCCAAAGCTTGTATCAAAAATAAGAATCATGGTTTGTAATGTATAATATATGCAGTTTTTCTTTTAAAAATGTCGCATATAGAGGTCAATACCTCGCAATGAAATCATACGTTATCTAACACGTTCTTACGGTTAAGGACGGGTTATGACAATGCTATTACTAATGCTAGTTTATTGTGAATTGCGGATATTTAGTTTATGCATTGTGATTGCATGGTTATTGAATTGTTAGCTCGTATGCGGTAATTGGTAAGTGTTTGCAAGTAAGTAGATTATATATGTATATGTATAATTATTGCATTCACTAAGCCTAAGCTTTCCCCTCGTTTTTGTTACGTTTTTATAGGTATCGATTGTTAAGGAAAAGACTCCTAGTTGCTAGACTAGTTGCTTTTGGGTTGCTTAAGCTTATGACGGGGTAGCTTTTGGATTTTCGGACGTGGATTGGGGACTTGGTAAATCCCCGAGATTATGCTCCTGATGAAAGGACCCTTTCTAATCCATCTGGATGAAGTCCATATTGATTACAAATGATTCACAATAGTTGATTACATCGCGAGGTATTTTACCTCTATATGATACATTTTTCAAACATTGCATTCGTTTTTAAAAGATAAACTTTCTTTACATCGAAAATTGAAAGGCATGCATACCATTTCATAATATCCAACTATAAATGACCTAATCTGTCATTTACTTAATAATAATCTCCATTGAACTCAACGACTTGAATGCAACGTCTTTTGAAATATGTCATGAATGACTCCAAGTAAGATCTCTAAAATGAGCTAATGCACAGCGGAAGATTTCTTTAATACCTGAGAATAAACATGCTTTAAAGTCTCAACCAAAAGGTTGGTGAGTTCATTAGTTTATCATAATCATTCATTTTCATCATTTTAATAGACCACAAGAATTTCATTTCCAGTACTCATAAATATACGTCCCATGCATAGAGACAAAAATAATCATTTATATGTTGAACACCTGTTAACCGACATTAACAAGATGCATATAAGAATATCCCCTATCATTTCGGGAAATCCTTCGGACATGATAAAAACCACATCGAAGTACTAAAGCATCTGGTACTTTGGATGGTATTCGTTACGCCCAATAGATCTATCTTTAGGATTCGCGTCAATTAGTAGATCGGTTTACTAATTCTTAGGTTACCAAGCAAAAGGGCCATATTCGACTTCGATCATTCACCCATATAATGTAGTTTCAATTACTTGTGTCTATTTCGTAAAACATTTATAAAAATTGTGCATGTATTCTCAGCCAAAAATATATAAAGGGTAAAAAGGCAAATGAAACTCACCATACTGTATTTCGTAGTAAAAATACATATAACGTCATTGAACAAGTGCAAGGTTGGCCTCGGATTCACGAACCTAAATTAATTATATATATTTATATGTTGGTCAATATTTGTCTAACAAATTAGATCAAGTCATAGTGTACCACAATCCTAATACTCGAGACTAATATGCAAAAGTCAACAAAAATCAATTTGACTCAAAATGATATCTAATATTTATACATAATTATTATATATTTTAAATATCGTCATTTTATATTTTTAAATATTTTTAAAAGATTTATTTGAGTAAATAATATAATTCATTTATTAATAAATAAAATTTCATATTAAAATATATATACTAAAATATACTTTTATATATATTAAGTAATAAAATTTATAAAGTTCATTTAATATCATTAAGATAATATTTATTAAAGTAATTTATTACACGTAGTAAAATATGTTTGTATCACATATTTATTTGATAAAATAATATCTATAATAATAATAAGTAAAAGTTGTATTATTTTGTAATAATAATTATTATTATAAAAATATCAATATTTATAATTTCTAAGATGACATTATGATAAAGCGATAATTCTAATTATGATAACTTTAATATTTATGATACTTTTTAATATTATCTTTAAAAATAATAATAATATTTAAAATGATAATAATAATAATGATATTTTATAGTAACAATGACATTTCTATTAAAATGATAAATTTCTTTAAAATGATAGTTTTAATACCAACGATACTTTTAATAATAATAGTAATGATAAAAATAATAAGAGCAATAATTTTATCTAGATCAATAGCTTATAATATATTAATTTCATCATGATGCTCTTACTCATTATTTCCTAATCGTTTCGTTTAATAGCTTTTAATCGTCTTTTACATCGTGTTCAAAATAACGATAATAATAGTAATCAAAATAATTAGGTGTTACTAATATTAGTTTTAATTACAATAATACTAATAATAATAATTACTATGACTTTATTAACGATAATAGTAATAATTATTTTAATGATAATATAATAATAATAATAATAATAATAACAATAACCATTTTTGAATAATGATATATATATATATATATATATATATATATATATATATATATATATATATATATATATATATATATTAATGATAATAATAATAATAATAATAATAATAATAATAATGATAATACTAATTATAACTTTAACGATAAAAATGATAAAAATAATAATTTTCAATGATAAATCCCTTTTATTGATAAAAAATAACAATAATAATAATAATAATAAGATAAAACTAGAACGACGATTATAACGACGATAAAAAAATAATCATTTTTAATAATAATACAAAGATTCAATTGACTATAACTTCTAATCTGTTCATCGAAACCATTCGGTATCTAAAGAAAAAGTTCTTAATTTCTCGCTAGTTTTCCAATGACATGCATAGCTTATATCTTATCTCAACCGTAGGTGTAATTAATTCGGGATTCAACATAACCTAACTAAGTGCAATATCAAAAGTACAAGTATGCATAATCCTAAATACTCGAGCATTAGTCAGGGATACACTATTGATATGTAAAAATTAATTTACAAGTACTCACGTATCAATATTGAGATTCAATATTGCAGGAAAGGTACGTAGACGCAACGGAGACGATAAACACTAGATTGACCTCATGAGCATACCCATGAACCATACCCGTCACCTCCATAGCTACAACCCATAATTTCCTTAGCCCTATCCTACTCGATAACCTGTTTTGGAAACATTTGGGCAGAACCTCGTCGTAGTATTTTATGTATAATACTGATAATAATTACTTCTAATACTACTAATAATAATTATATGACTAATAATAATAATATTTATAATAATATAAATAATAATAATAATAAAAACAGAGGGAGTAATATATCAGTGTTATGTGTGTGTGTGTGTGTGTACGAGTGAAGAACCCGTTCGATTTATAGATGTGTGCAACATTTTGACTCCATGCGATCGCATGGAGTCTCTTTGTTTAATTCATGCGATCGCATGAAATGGGGATCCAGCTCACAATTGACCAACCAAAGCTGCCGACACTCTATTATTATTTATTTAATATATATTTATTTAATTTATATAATTACCTATATATTATATTATATTTACATTTATGGTAAAAATATAATTTTTACTAAAATGACACGGACGTCGTCATTCGACTCATGTCCTGCTTTCGATTTTTCAAACGGCGTTTCGTACGTTTAGAAAACTAGCCTTTTTCGTTACGCGACGTGTACCTTTATTAATAATTTGACTTACTCATTAATAAATTACCTCATAAAAATGTATCTCATAATATTTGAGTGTTGTGGTCATTTGCTTCTATAAATCAGTGACTCATTGTTTATCAAAATATATTATTTTAAATTAGGACGTTTTATGACTAAGTTAATATATATATATATATATATATATATATATATATATATATATATATATATATATATATATATATATATATATATATATATATTTATTTATTTATTTATTTATTTATTTAAAATTATAAATTTGTACATAATAAATATATTTGAAATATTTTAACTAATGATATATTATTAGTTTTTCAAAATCAAATATATTTCAAAGTTCGTTTTATTTAACTCGTTTTAAACAATAGTAGTTATCTTACTAAATAATATTTTTAATATGAAAACTAAATAATGGATTTATCAAGGGATATGAGTTAATCAAAGTGAAACACACTTTTGAAGTTTAAATGAGAATGTTTACTAATTTTTGACTAACTCTCGTTAACGACACTTTGTTCTTATTTGTAGAGTCACTTTACCAATTTCCGAATAGGATTAAAAAGAATAGATTTCCTAAATCAAAGTGGATCTCCTCACAGAGACTCGTAGCCATAATTCAATGTACCTAATAATTCAATCCGTCGATAATTATTTTAAATATATTTTAAAACAACAACGTTCATGTAAAGTATTATACGTCTAATACTTGTTAACATTTTCAGGTTATAATATATATATATATATATATATATATATATATATATATATATATATATATATATATATATATATATATATATATATATATATATATATATATATATATATATATATATATATATACATAAAAAACCATATCCGTTCCTATAATGGTTCGTGAATCTTTGGAATTTGGTCGAGGTTAAATGAATGTATGGACAAAGTTTAAAATTCTTAAGATTCAACTTACAAACTTTGCTTATCGTGTCGGGAATATATAAAGATTAAAGTTTAAATTTGGTCGAAAATTTTCGGGTTGTCACAGTACTTACCCGTTAAAGAAATTTCGTCCCGAAATTTAAGTGGAAAGGTCGTGAATGATAATAAGTATGTTTTCATGATGCATACGGGCTAAAAATTATAGTTTTATCATCAGCAAATAATTTGGATAAACAATCCATTTATATGAAGAGTACGAATGAAGCTAACATAGAAGAGTGAAATGAGTAAGTGTAGATTCATCTTATCATTTGAGTAGATATGAATGATTTTCAGATTTTAAGGGATTTGAAGAAAATCTTCGTAATAAAATTTGATTCTCCGGTAACCAAGGAAATTAGGATCTGCTTTAAAGGCGATCGTCCATTTTAATTGTTCTGTCAGAGATTTTCTTATAAATTTACCTTCTTCATTTCCTTACAAATTACACCTTCTGTTGATGCATTTTATGCAAGTCCCTAGACATGTACCCATGTCCATTGCACATACAACAGTTTACAGGCCACCATGATTGCTCGTTATTATCCTATCCATGTTCGTATGTGGTTACAGGAACTGCAGGAACGAGATTTGGATGTTTGACTATGTTAGACTTAGTCAGACGTACAGTGAAGCCTCACTAGTACGGCTGACAGGCTCATATGCACGGTTGATGCTGAGCTAAGTCACAGTTACAACCTAAATGAGAAGACACGAGTGAGTGATCACCCGTACGGCTGATGAGGCTAACTCATACGTGTGATGGATGAATCGTACGGGTGAGTCAACAGAAGGGATATATAAAGTTTTATGTTCTTCATTTTAGGTTAAGCCTCTTATTTGTTACACACACTCAGATCTGGTGAGCTCCTCCGATTCTCTCTCAGTCCAAATCACCCAGGTGGTGAATAATAGCTCTAGGTGTTGATCTAATCACACTTGATTTAGTTGTGGTTTGACTAAATTAATTCCAAAAAAAAAAAAACTTAACCTATTCACTAGAGAGTTTGATTCACTTATTCCGCCATTGTGTGAGTTAAATCTGTTGATTTCTAAGTTCTTAGTCATGTTTCATCACCTTCTATTCTTTCCCCCTCAACTCATATTTTAAAGTATTCATCAATATGCTCTATCCAGTTCTGATTCTCGATATACTTCTAACTTTCATATCGGTCATTCTTCTTTTTCATCTACCGTCGGAAAAATCTATTTACTTCTACTATACTATTGGGTTTATAGTGTTTCTAGTTCTCCCGTGTCTTTATATTGCTATATGCATCGATATATATAGTTTATAATTTCTGGTTTGTCGTTGGGCTTTATATCTTCCCTTATATTTCAAAGTCTCTGCTTCTGTCTTCCATAATCATTGTCATCCACAGTTAATGCTCTCTTTTATTTGCTACAATTTATACCCCAATTTCTATTTCGGAGTTTTGTCCTTTCGTTTCTTCTTCTTGCGATTAAGCACCACTTGTAATGGTCCAGAATTCGCAGATATGAATTTCGGAATGAACATTGTTAATGTTCTAGGAAGGAAATTGTGATGGCACGATCTTCACTTGTCAAATTACCAGAATACCTCAAAAAAAGCCGAATCATCAAGAAATATTTTCTTGATATTTTAGAGATTAAGTATAATACAAGAGTCATGTAACATGGCATATGATGATGGTATAGTCTGTGAATCATCACGTTTCATTTAGAAACTCAGCATGACTTACTGTAATATAATTACGTTGATCAAGTGCCATTATATTATACTAATTCATGCTTCAGTTCCCAACACTACTTCAAAAATATTCTTATTTTAAACTTGAGGGTTTCAGAATTCAGAAACTAAAATAGTTTCTTTTATATTAGTGCGAAAAGGTAAATGATTTCAGATAAGAATAATTATGAAAATATCTTCAGAAATATGGAGGATATTTATAATGAAAGATACAATGATATCTTAGAATTTCTAATATCAGAGGATGATGAAGAATATTGTCCGCAGGGGTTTAGAGTCAGGAGCAAGGTATTCGTTAATGACTTCAGCAGGTACTGAATCATTTGGATTCTTTGAAGGCAGGTTCAGTCTTTGTGATTTGTTCACAACCTCCTACATACTTTGCTCAATTCGTTTTCCAGTTCCAAGACTTCTCTTTTCTGCGCTTTGCCAGCACATTTATTTATTATCATCAAACTTTTACTGTTAAAGTCGTTTATAGTTTTTGTTGCTTCATCAGCATTTTTCCACTCTCGGAGAACTAGTTCGCATTTTAGGGTGTTTTTCAGAAATTTCACATTCGAAGTATGTAAGTCCAGAAGATAGACGTTATATGTACACATATAACTATTGGCGTAGACATGCTGCAATATTTCAAAATACTGTTTGCTGATTCCCAGTAATTGGCATGAAAATTTTTGTTACAAAATGCAGATATTTCAAATGAATAGGTACAGCGATTTTTCGGAGAGGCTTAAAGATCAATAAAGTTGTTGGTAAGTTTACTGCTAATGTGGTGAAACATAAACGATTCCCTGGTAACGATGGTGAAAGGGCAAATTGTTTCGACTGAAAAAAAAATCGAGGTTGACTTGTTGGAGCTGTGACAAAACTGGCTACATTGAAAGAAATCGCAAGGTTATTTTTGCTAGTAAATGTCAAAGGATCTGACACAGATATGTGTTGAATTATGACTTTAGTTTCGAGAGCTTTTTAAGTACATAATTGTGGGTAATTTGTGGATGGATCATCATCTCGATTGCTCATTATTTGAAGTGTCTTCAGAAATTTTCAAAGGGTTTGAACACAGATTGTAATCGTTAATATACATTTGATGTTCTAACACAGTTTTGAAGTCAAAGTATAGCTTCGAAAGATGTTGGAATCTAAAAGTGATGGTACCGGTTATATCTCGAATTGAATTATGAGGTTTTAAAATCAGAATATGTAATTAAGTTTGAATGAGTATGGCTGTTTTGATTTCTATAAAAGAATGTGTATTGTTGAGAAAACAGTGTGTATAGTTGATGATTGCTGAATCAGATTCGAAGAATGTACCACATTAATTGTGAATTTATATATCTCTGGGTTATTACCTACCCGTTAAAAAAAATTGCACAATTAATATTTTGTACAAAAGAATTTTATTACAATTTTTACGAAAATATATATGTATATATTCTACTCAGATGTAACATAGATTTAAATTAAACTCATTTGATTTACGGTTGGAACCAGAATTGAATAATACCTTGAAGGCTTTAGAGATTACATAAGTATTTCTTCAATAATATTGAAATTATGAATCAATACTTCGTTATTTGTTGAGGCGTGATGTTGGTTTTCGTTAAATTCTTGTGAACTTCGTAAAGTATGAATGATGTTATCTGAAAAGTTTCGGGTACATCGATGATGAAAGTGAAAATTCAAATATGTACTTGATTTATTATGAATTGGAATTTGTTGAATTGAGACAGAGATTGTAGTTAACGATGGTTAAGTTGCGGGCGAAGGACGTACATTATTGCATATTTGTAATATGAATTAACCGAGTAGTTAAGATTCACAAACAATAGCTTAGCACGGAAAGATTTATTTTTATTTCTATATATATATATATATATATATATATATATATATATATATATATATATATATATATATATATAATATACATATAATTTCTTCAGAGGGAATGAGTTAATTCTTCATAACTCGTTGATACAATATACGCGTTATTGATTCGTAATGGTGTTCACAGCGGTTCTTGAACTGACGAAGTTTGTGATGTTATAGGTGTTGTTGATTCTGATGTTTACTGTACTGACGATGCTGGTGACGCTGACGGTACTGTTGATGCTGTTGGTAAAACAAGTTTAGCTTGTTAATCACATACCATTTTTGTCAGGGTTTCTACTCTTCCTTCTATCATTTTGGTTCGCTTAACTTATTTATGGTTAGGGCTAGATTAGATAATCTCTAAGACTTTAGAGATTGTATAATCGCCGCGGAATGTTTCTCCAATGAAGTTATGAATTAATACTTCGCCAGTTATTGTTGTGGGTACTCCTTGGTATTTATGGTGCGTATGACGTTGATGCATGTGGGACAGATTGTGAAATTGAGATTTACGACGCGGTTTTGGCTGGGGTTGGTAATGGTACTGTTGGCGTTGATGATGGTGGTACTGGTTATGCTGCTGATGCTGCTGCTGGTGTTTGTAACCTTTGCACTATATTCTCCAAAGCCACTACCCGAGCGCGAAGCTCGTTGACTTCTTCTATTACACCGGGGTGATTGTCGGTTCGGACGAGCGGATAAATAAAATCTAAAATTTGATGTAGTATGTAATCGTGACGAGATACCCTGGAAATGAGAGAGAAAATGGTGTTTCGGACAGGTTCGCTGATAAGTGCTTCAGGTTCTTCGTCAAGAGGGCACTGTGGTGGATAAAAGGGATTACCTTCTTCTTGTCTCCAATGATTGAGGAGACTACGAACCCATCCCTAATTCATCCAGAATAGATGATGGCTGAGAGGTTGATCCATTCCGGTCACACTGCTTTCGGAGCTTGAGTGGGATTCCATTTCGGAATCCGAGTGACTTGAACTAATGACGAATTCCATTTAATACGATTGAATAAAGGATTTTTCGATATGAAATGAGTTTCCGGCTATCGGATGGTATTCTAATTATATAGAGTATCCATATATATAGAACAAACGATTTCGTAGTTTAAAGAGGAATTTACGGAATATGTCAGGCAAAGTTTACAGTAATAGATATGATAAGATATGATTTAGCATATACGCTAAGATATGAATTTTGTCTGTACACTATTCATGTAATCAATGCAACAAGACGTGTCTAGACTTAAGAATGATAAGCAGGTAATTTTCTACGGATGATAAGTAGATGATTTCCGACACAAAATGATAAGCAAGACTTTTGACATGCAGACATGGTCGAAGTCCAGACTCACTAATGCATCCTAACGACTTATCAGTTAGACACACTAATGCAGACCTGGTTCGCTAAGACCACTGCTCTGATACCAACTGAAAGGACCCTTTCTAATCCGTCTGGACGAAGTCCATATTGATTACAAACGATTCACAATAGTTGATTACATCGCGAGGTATTTGACCTCTATATGATACATTTTTCAAACATTGCATTCGTTTTTAAAAGATAAACTTTCTTTACATCGAAAATTGACAGGCATGCATACCATTTCATAGTATCCAACTATAAATGACCTAATCTGTCATTTACTTAATAATAATCTCCATTAAACTCAACGACTTGAATGCAACGTCTTTTGAAATATGTCATGAATGGACTCCAAGTAAGATCTCTAAAATGAGCTAATGCACAGCGGAAGATTTCTTTAATACCTGAGAATAAACATGCTTTAAAGTGTCAACCAAAAGGTTGGTGAGTTCATTAGTTTATCATAATCATTCATTTTCATCATTTTAATAGACCACAAGAATTTCATTTCCAGTACTCATAAATATACGTCCCATGCATAGAGACAAAAATAATCATTTATATGGTGAACACCTGGTAACAGACATTAACAAGATGCATATAAGAATATCCCCTATCATTCCGGGAAATCCTTCGGACATGATAAAAACAACATCAAAGTACTAAAGCATCCGGTACTTTGAATGGGGTTCGTTAGGCCCAATAGATCTTCCTTTAGGATTCGCGTCAATTAGTAGATCGGTTTACTAATTCTTAGGTTACCAAGCAAAAGGGGTATATTCGGCTTTGATCATTCACCCATGTATTCTCAGCCCAAAAAATATAAAGGGTAAAAAGGCAAATGAAACTCACTATACTGTATTTCGTAGTAAAAATACATATAACGTCATTGAACAAGTGCAAAGTTGGCCTCGGATTCACGAACCTAAATTAATTATATATATTTATATGTTGGTCAATATTTGTCTAACAAATTAGGTCAAGTCATAGTGTACCACAATTCTAATGCTCGAGACTAATATGCAAAAGTCAACAAAAATCAATTTGACTCAAAATGATATCTAATATTTATACATAATTATAATATATTTTAAATATTGTCGTTTTATATTTTTAAATATTTTTAAAAGATTTATTTGAGTAAATAATATAATTCATTTATTAATAAATAAAATTTCATATTAAAATTTATATACTAAAATATACTTTTATATATATTAAGTAATAAAATTTATAGAGTTCGATTAATATCATAAAGATAAGATTTATTAAAGTAATTTATTACACGTAGTAAAATATGTTTGTATCACATATTTATTGGATAAAATAATATCTTTAATAATAATAAGTAAAAAGTTGTATTATTTTGTAATAATAATTATTATTATAAAAATATCAATATTTATAATTTCTAAGATGACATTATGATAAAGCGATAATTCTAATTATGATAACTTTAATATTTACGATACTTTTTAATTTTATCTTTAAAAATAATAATTCTATTTAAAATGATAATAATAATGATATTTTATAGTAACAATGACATATCTATTAAAATGATAATTTTCATTAAAATGATAGTTTTAATACCAACGATACTTTTAATAATAATAGTAATGATAAAAATAATAAGAACAATAATTTTACCTAAATCAATAGCTTATAATATATTAATTTCATCATGATGCTCTTACTCATTATTTCCTAATCGTTTCGTTTAATAGCTTTTAACCGTCTTTTACATCGTGGTCATAATAACGATAATAATAGTAATCAAAATAATTAGGTGTTACTAATATTAGTTTTAATTACAATAATACTAATAATAATAATTACTATGACTTTATTAACGATAATACTAATAATTATTTTAATGATAATATAATAATAATAATAATAATAATAATAATAACAATAACCATTTTTTAATAATGATATATATATATATATATATATATATATATATATATATATATATATATATATATATATATATATATATATATATTAATGATGATAATAATAATAATAATAATAATAATAATAATACTAATTATAACTTTAACGATAAAAATGATAAAAATAATAATTTTCAATGATAAATCACTTTTATTGATAAAAATAATAATAATAATAATAATAAGATAAAACTAGAACGAAGATAATAATGACGATAAAAAAATAATCATTTTTAATAATAATACAAAGATTCAATTGACTATAACTTCTAATCTGTTCATCGAAACCATTCGGTATCTAAAGGAAAAGTTCTTAATTTCTCGCTAGTTTTCCAATAACATGCATATCTTATATCTTATCTTAACCGTAGGTGTAACTAATTCGGGATTCAACATAACCTAACTAAGTGCAATATCAAAAGTACAAGCATGCATAATCCTAAATACTCGAGCATTAGTCAGGGATACACTATTGATATGTAAAAATTAATTTACGAGTATCACGTATCAATATTGAGATTCAATATTGCAGGAAAGGTACGTAGATGCAACGAAGACGATAAACACTAGATTGACCTCATGAGCATACCCATGAACCATACCCGTCACCTCCATAGCTACAACCCATAATTTCCTTAGCCCTATCCTACTCGATAACCAGTTTTGGAAACATTTGGGCAGAACCTCGTCGTAGTATTTTATGTATAATACTGATAATAATTACTTCTAATACTACTAATAATAATTATATGACTAATAATAATAATATTTATAATAATATAAATAATAATAATAATAAAAACAGAGGGAGTAATATATTAGTGTTATGTGTGTGTGTGTACGAGTGAAGAACCCGTTCGATTTATATATGTGTGCAACATTTTAACTCCATGCGATCGCATGGAGTCTCTTTGTTTAATTCATGCGATCGCATGAAATGGGGATCCAGCTCACAATTGACCAACCAAAGCTGCCGACACTCTATTATTATTTATTTAATATATATTTATTTAATTTATATAATTGCCTATATATTATATTATATTTACATTCATAGTAAAAATATAATTTTTACTAAAATGACACGGACGTCGTCATTCGACTCTTGTACCGCTTTCGGTTTTTCAAACGGCGTTTCGTACATTTAGAAAACTAGCCTTTTTCATTACGCGACGTGTACCTTTATTAATAATTTGACTTACTCATTAATAAATTACCTCACAAAAATGTATCTCATAATATTTGAGTGTTGTGGTCATTTGCTTCTATAAATCAGTGACTCGTTGTTTATCAAAATATATTATTTTATTTTAGGACGTTTTATGACTAAGTTAAAATATATATATATATATATATATATTTATTTATTTAAAATTGTAAATTTGTACATAAGAAATATATTTGAAATATTTTAACTAATGATATATTATTAGTTTTTCAAAATTAGATATATTTCAAAGTTCATTTTATTTAACTCGTTTTTAAACAATAGTAGTTATCTTACTAAAAATATTTTTAATATGAAAACTAAATAACGGATTTATCAAGGGATATGAGTTAATCAAAGTGAAACATACTTTTGAAGTTTAAATGAGAATGTTTACTAATTTTTGACTAACTCTCGTTAACGACACTTTGTTCTTATTTGTAGAGTCACTTTACCAATTTCCGAATAGGATCAAAAAGAATAGATTTCCTAAATCAAAGTGGATCTCCTCACAGAGACTCGTAGCCATAATTCAATGTACCTAATAATTCAATTCGATAATTATTTTAAATATATTTTAAAACAACAACTTTCATGTAAAGTATTATACGTCTAATACTTGTTAACGTTTTCAAGTTATAATATATATATATACATATAAAACTATATCCATTCCTATAATGGTTCGTGAATCTTTGGAATTTGGTCGAGGTTAAATGAATGTATGGACACAGTTTAAAATTCTTGAGATTCAACTTACAAACTTTGCTTATCATGTCGGGAATATATAAAGATTAAAGTTTAAATTTGGGCGAAAATTTCCGTGTTGTCACACTTGGTATCAGGTGGGGTTATTGAGTCTTAACCCGGTTTGTAGTATAAATGGGTCATAATTACCCACTTGTTGTGTAACGGGCCGAAAGGTGTCGAATTGAATGTTTTGGACTTGGTCATATGTTAAACATGTGTTTTGTTGTTTAATGAATACGTTAAAACTGGTTATGATTTATTTGGAATCAAATGGGGTTAAACAGTTTGGGCCGAAAGAGTAATGTACGTATAACAACTTTGTTTATATATAAAAAAATATTATCATTTTCTGATAAACGGGTTTAGGTTGTTTCAAGTGGTATGAGAGCATGGTCTAAGGCATCTAGGTTACTTTGAGATAGGTGCCTAGACTTAGAATGAATTGTGGACATATTGTGTGCGGGACTTGTAGGAATCCGGGTCAGACTTGGAATAGTTAGTGCCTTAGCATATAGGTGAACTTACTAAGACTTGTGTTTGTCCAAAGTGTGATTATGTGGGGTGCTAATTGTGTAAATTTGTGTCTTAGATAGGTAGTGCCTAATATAAGTAGGCGGACTTAGACGTTATTCTGGCGATAGTCACGTAGATAGTAGGTTGACTAGTTATGGTGTACGTATATGTATATATTATTATACTATATATATAGTGTACGGTGTCTTAGTGATGAGTCCAGTGGTGGGGCTCGGGCATTCGGGAATTTTGGAATAGTCCAGTCTGATAACGGGACTTCGATGGTTCAAAGGCATGAGTGGTATTGTGTTTTGTATTGTGTGAATGTTGTGTCAATCCTGGTAAAGTACTTGGCATGACCATGTGGAAATAGTAAGGTACGCAATTGTAATAGTGACTGATCACCATTATTACGAAAGTGTATCTTGACACCAAGCATGACATGATGAGTACCGAACAAAGGAAATGTTGTATGGTTGGGGTAGATTCAGGATGAATTATGATCTTGTATTGGTTCCTAGGATATAGTGATCTCGGTTGATGTGCTTGTTGCCACATCGGGTTCATTTTGATTCGGGAAACATTACGATGGATTTGATTAGCTAAGGTGAGTGAGAGAACTCACGACTATGGTGTGTGCTTATCCACCCTAAGTAGTGGGTGCACTATTGAGTTTGTCATTAGTTGTAGTTACCTATCGTAACTAGGATGACCGATTTGTGGGCGACAAGGACTTGAATTCCGTAATGGGATGCAATAAGTCTAATGTTTGTAGTATGGGGTTACACTTGGTAGAGTGTGTGGTTATAGAATCGTGTAAGGATTCTAGTTGTGAGTCACCTTGGAATTGGCGAATCGAGGGTTTTTGGGTCGTTAAACTCATGGGAGTAGGTACCGTATAACGATGATTGTGTTAGTTTGTTAGAGTGTTTGGGACTTATAGGGTAACGTTCCTACCAGAATTTCCCCTGTATTAGTGGGTGCGTCAGTGTGCGAAAGGGTGTATGACTCGGTGTTCTCGAGCATCTCTTTAGTATTAGATGAAAAGGTTTCGTTAGGCTATATCGTTTGGCCTTGTAGAAATTGAGGCTAGTGTGTGATCGCTAGGAACTCTTGATAAGACAATAAATCGTTTGTCAGGTATGTATGACTTCGGGTCATTATTGTGGAGAGATGGGTGACATCGAGTATATGGAACCCAAAGTTCGGGTTTCTAAATCTTGGCAGATTGTGGTAGGAGTCTGCATGACACTGCGTCAGGTGACTTCGTATACCTGCTTGTGTAATGTTCAAACTCTGGTGATGGTGTGATCACTTTGTGCTTAGGGTGCATGTGAGATACCCTTGGAAGCTGCGGAGATGATAATAATGATTGACGGGTAAAGATGACCGGTGAGCCAGTGTTGGAGTTAATGGTCGGTTAGGCCGAATGTTATAACGAAGTGTTGATATTTTGGTCGACGCAATAATTTTTTTGGATTGGTCAATCTTCTCCATGATAGTGAGCAACTTATGATAAAGGTTCGTTGAGTGAAAGGTTCGGTGATCTCGACTGAGAAGCACGATTGATTAAGCGGAGTGGCATATGCCCGAGCTTAGAGGCGTATGTAGGACTTTGGTGAAGTTGGCTTTGCGAATGATGAAGGACTGTTAATTGTGATTTATGGTATGAAGGTATGATTTCGTCGCGTGTACGTCATCTCAAGTGCTTGTGTATATCGACTCTGAGAGCCTGAATTGAATTTGAGTGATTTGGTGTTTGTAACCTGTGATGAGATTCATCTGGTGTGTCGTGGGATGACAATTTCGGGGGATGTTATTGTGACAACCCAGAAATTTCCAACCAAATTTAAACTTTAATCTTTATATGTTTCCGACACGATAAGCAATATTTGTTAAGTTAAATTTCAAGAATTTTAAACTATGTTCATACATTCATTCAACCTCGACCAAGTTCTAACGATTCACGAACCATTAAACGAATATGATTATATATGTATATGTGTATATATATTATAACTTGAAACGTAAACAAAATATTAGATTAAATACTTTATATGATTGTATCTGTTTCAAAATGTTTATCAATGGAATTAGAAGATAAGATCAAATGATTGAATTATCAGATATATTGAATTATGATTACAAGTCTCTGTTGAAAGGCCCACGTTGATTTGAGAAATCTTTCCATTTTAACAATATTCGGAAAATGGTAAAGTGATTTATAAATAAGAACAAATTGTCAATCATTGAGAACTAGACAAAGGATAGTGGAAGATTGAATCTCATAAAGACTCGATTGATCTATTTAGTTTCAAACGTACAAAAACGTTTTCAGTTTAAAAAGAACTTTATTATTAAAACGGATATAACTTTTATAAATATCTAGAACCACTTTTGACAACTCATTACTTAACTAGTATGATAAAGATAACGATATTTATATTTTATTTTATATATATAACGATTTAAATTAATATTATATATATTTTTATACGCGTATTAATTGTACATAGTTTTATACTTTTACTATACTTAAACTTTACCTTTACTTTATTTTTACTTTACTTTAACTTTAATAATTCACTTTAATAATTCATACTTTAATAATTCATACTTTAATAATTCACTTTAATAATTCATACTTTAATAATTCACTTTAATAATTCATACTTTAATAATTCACTTTAATAATTCATACTTTAATAATTCACTTTAATAATTCAAAAATCTATTATAAACAGAATTCAATAGGTTTCATTATTTCATAGAAACTTGAAAATATTTTTCTCTAAACTCTCTCAATCGATTTACATATATATATTTACTCCGTATTATTTCAAGATATTATTAGTATACATAAAATATTACGACGGAGTGCTGTCCGAGTGATTTCGAAATTGTTTTTCGAGTGGGATAGGATTAAGGAAATTATGGGTTATAGCTATGGAGGTGATTGAGTATGGTTCATGGGTATGCTCGTGAGGTCAATATAGTGTTTATCATTTCCGTTGCGTCTACGTACCTTTCCTGCAATATTGAATCTCAATATTGATACGTGAGTACTCATAATTTAACTTTTACATACTAATAGTGTATCCCTGACTAGTGCTCGAGTATTTAGGATTATGCATGCTTGTACTTTTGATATTTCCCTTAGACAGGTTAGGTTGAATGTTGAATTAGTTACACTTGCGGTTGAGATAAGGTATAAGATATGCATGTCCTTGAAAAGCTAGCGAAAAATTAAGAACTTTTCCTTTAGATATCGAATGGTTTCGATGAACGGATTAGAAGTTATAATCAATTGAATTTTCGATATTTTTATTAAAAATGATTATTATTATCGTCGTTTTTATCGTCGTTCTAGTTTTATCTTATTATTATCATTATTATTATCTTTATCAATAAAAGGGATTTATCATTAAAAATTGTTATTTTTTTTATTATTACTATCGTTATTATCGTTAAAGTTATAATTAGTATTATTATTATTATTATCCAATTATTATTATTATTATTATTATTATTATTATTATTATTATCATTATTAATATATATATCATTATTTAAAAATGGTTATTATTATTGTTATTATTATTATTACTATATTATCATTAAGATAATTATTAGTATTATCGTTAATAATGTTATAGTAACTATCATTATTAATATTAGTGTAATTAAAACAAATATTTGTAACACCTAATTATTTTGATTACTATTATTATCATTATTATGAACACGATATAAAAGACGATTAAAAGCTATTAAACGAAACGATTAGGAAATAATGGGTAAGAGTATCATGATGAAATTAAAATGTTATAAGATATTGATTTAGATAAAATTATCATTCTTATTATTTTTATCATTACTATTATTATTAAAAGTATCGTTAGTATTAAAACTATCATTTTAACAAAAATTATCATTTTAACAGAAATGTCATTGTTACTATAAAATATCATTATTATTATTTTAAATAGAATTTTTATTTTAAAGATAATATTAAAAATTATCGTAAATATTAAAGTTATCATAATTAGAATTATCTTTTTATCTAATGTCATCTTAGTAATTATAAATATTGATATTTTTATAATAATAATTATTATTACAAAATAATACAACTTTTACTTACTATCATTATAGATATTATTTTATCAAATAAATATGTGATACAAACATATTTTACTACGTGTAATAACTTACTTTAATAATACCTATCATATTATCTTTATGATATTAAATGAACCCTATAAATTTTATTACTTAATATATATATATATATATATATATATATATATATATATATATATATATATATATATATATATATATATAAGTATATTTTATTATATAAATTTAATATAAAATTTTATTTATTAATAAATAAATTATATTATTTACTCTAATAAATCTTTTAAAAATATTTAAAAATATAAAACAACGATATTTAAACTATATATTAATCATGTATAGATTTTTGGAAATTATTTTGAGTCAAATTTACTTTTGTTGACTTTTGCATATTAGTCTCGAGTATTAGGATTGTGGTACACTATGACTTGACCTAATTTGTTAGACAAATATTGACCAACACATAAATATATATAATTAATTTAGGTTCGGGAATCCGAGGCCAACCTTGCACTTGTTCAATGACGTTATATGTATTTTTACTACGAAATACAGTATGATGAGTTTCATTTGCCTTTTTACCCTTTGTATTTTTGGGACTGAGAATACATGCGCTTTTATAAATGTTTGACGAAATAGACACAAGTAATTGAAACTACAATCTATGGTTGAATTATCGAAATCAAATATGCCCCTTTTTATTAAAGTCTGGTAATCTAAGAATTAGGGAACAGACACCCTAATTGACCCGAATCCTAAAGATAGATCTATTGGGCCTAATAAACCCCATCCAAAGTACCGGGTGCTTTAGTACTTCGAAATTTATATCATGTTCGAAGGAGGATCCCGGAATGATAGGGAATATTCTTATATGTATCTAGTTAATGTCGGTTACCAGGTGTTCACCATATGAATGATTATTTTTGTCTCTATGCATGGGACGTATATTTATGAGAACTGGAAATGAAATTCTTGTGGTCTATTAAAATGATGGAAATAAATGATTATGATAAACTAATGAACTCACCAACCTTTTGGTTGACACTTTAAAGCATGTTTATTCTTAGGTGTTAAAGAAATCTTCCGCTGTGCATTTGCTCATTTTAAAGATATTACTTGGAGTCTTTCATAGCATATTTCGAAGAATGTTGCATTCGAGTCATTGAGTTCATCAAAGATTATTATTAAATCAATTTATAGTTGGATAGTGGATATTATGAAATGGTATGCATGCCTGTTAATTTTCGATGTAAAGAAAGATTGTCTTTTAAAAACGAATGTAATGTTAGTAAAATGTATCATATAGAGGTCAAATACCTCGCAATGTAATCAACTATTGTGAATCGTTTATAATGTATATGAACGGGTCCTTTCAGTTGGTATCAGAGCGGTGGTCTTAGCGAACCAGGTCTGCATTAGTGTGTCTAACTGATTAGTCGATAGGATGCATTAGTGAGTCTGGACTTCGACCGTGTCGGCATGTCAAAAGTTTTGCTTATCATTTTGTGTCAAAAATTAACTACTTATCATCCTCAGGAAATTACCTGCTTATCATTTTTAGTCTAAGACACGTCTTGCTGCATTGATTGCATGAATAGTTTATAGACAAAAATTCATATCTGAGCATATCTGCTAAATCATATCTTATCGTATCTGTTACTTTAAACTTTGTCTGACATATCCCGCAAAGTCCTCCGTAATCTACGAAATCTTTTGATCTATATATATATCTATATATATATATATATATATATATATATATATATATATATATATATATATATATATATATATATATATATATTCTATGTAATTAGAATACCATCCGTTAGCCAAAATCATTTCATATCAAAAAAAAATAAAAATCCTTTATCCAATCGTATGAAATGGAATTCGTCATCAGTTCAAGTCACTCAGATTCCGAAATGGAATCTCATTCAAGCTCCGAAAGCAGTGTGACCGGAATAGATCAACCAATCAGTCATCACCTATTCTGGATGAATTGGGGATGAGTTTGTAGCCTCCTCAATCATTGGAGACAAGAAGAAGGTGATCCCTTCCATCCACCACATTGCCCTCTTGACGAAGAACCTGAAGCACTTACCGGTGAACCTGTCCGAAACACCATGTTCTCGCTCATTTCCAGAGTATCTCGTCACGATTATATATTACATCAAATTTTAGATTTCATTTATCCGCTCGTCCGAACCGACAATCACCCCGGTGTAATAGAAGAAGTCAACGAGCTTCGCGCTCGGGTAGTGGCTTTGGAGAATATGGTGCAGAGATTACAAACACCAGCAACAGCATCAGCAACATAACCAGTACCACCATCATCAACGCCAACAGTACCATTACTGTCTCCAACCACAACCGCGTCGTAAACCTCAACTTCACAATCTGTCCCACGAGCATCAACGTCATACGCACCATAGATACCAAGGAGTACCAACAACAATAACTGATGAAGTATTAATTCATAACTTCATTGGAGAAACATTCTGCGGTGATTATGTAATCTCTAAAGTCTTAGAGATTATCTAATCTAGCCCTAACCATAAATCAGTTAAGCGAATCAAAAATGATAGAAGGAAGAGTAGAAACCCCAAAAATGGGGTGTGATTAACAAGCTAAACTTGCTTTACCAACAGCATCAGCAGTACCGTCGGAGTTACCAGCATCGTCAGTACAGTCAACATCCGAATCAACAACACCGATAACATCACAAACTCCGTCAGTTCAAGAATCACTGTGGACATCATTACGAATCAATAACGTGTATATTGTATCAACGAGTTATGAAGAATTAACTCATTTCCTCTCAAGAAATTAAATGTATATTATATATATATATATATATATATATATATATATATATATATATATATATATATATATATATATATATATATATATATATATTTTGAAATAAATCTTTCCGTGCTAAACTACTGTGTGTGAATCTTAACTACTCGGTTAATTCATATTACAAATATGCAATAATGTACGTCCTTCGGCCGCAACTTAACCAGCGTTAACTACAATCTCTGTTGCAATTCAACAAATTCCAATTCATAATAAATCAAGTATATATTTGATTTTACACTTTCATCATCGATGTACCCGAAACTTTTCAGATAACATCATTCGTACTTTGCGAAATTCACAAGAATTCCACGAACCGAACATCATACATCAACAAATAACGAAGTATTGATTCATAATTTCAATGTCATTAAAGAAATACTGCTTAAAAGTTATGTACTTTTTAAAGCCTTTAGGGATTATTAAATTCTAGTTTCAACCGTAAATCAAATGAGTTTAATTTAACATTAACTCATTAAATCTATGTTACATCTGAAGAAAATATACATATATATATTTTCATAAAGACTGTAATAAAATTCTTTTGTACAAAATATTAATTGTGAAATTTTTTTTAACGGGTAGGTAATACCCGAGAGATATGTAAATTGACAAATAATATATTACATTCTTCGAATCTGATTCAGCAAATTATCCATTATACTCCCTACTTTCACAACAATATACTTTCTTTTATAGAAATCAAAACAACCATACTCATTCAAAATTTAATTACATATTCTGATTTTGAAATCTCAAAATTCAACTCGAGATATGACCAAAATCATCACTCTTAGATCCTTACATCTTTCACGGGCTATATTTTGACTTCAAAACTGTGTTAGAACATCAAATGTATGTTAACGATTACAATATGTGTTCAAACCCTTCGAAAATTTCTGAAGACACTTCGAATGATGAGCAATCGAGATGATGATCTAACCACATGTTACCCACAGTTATGTACCCGAAAAACTCTTGAAACCAAAGTAAAAGTTTAAACAACGTATCCGCGTCAGATTCTTTGGCATTTATTAGCAAAAATAACTTTGCGACTCCTATTCAAAGTAGCCAGTTTTGTCACAGCTCCAGCAAGTCAACTTCGACTTTTCAGTCAGACTAACCTTATTATAACCTTGAGATATACACCATCGTTACCAGGGAACCTTTTACATTCCACCACATTATTAGCAGATGTACCAACAACTTCATTACCCTTTGACTTTAGCCTCTCCAATAAGTCATTATAATTATTTATTGAAACCCCATCATTTACTCATTCGCATCTTGTAATGAGAATTGCCATACGAATCATTGGGAATTAGCAATCAGTATTTTGAAATCTCGCAGCATGTCTACGCCGACAGTTATATGTGTATATATAACGTCTATCTTCTGTACTTAATTTGAATGTGAAGTTTCTGAAAAACACTCCGAACTAAGAATTGGTTCTCCGAAAATGGAAAAATGCTGATGAAGCAGCAAAAACTAAAAACGACTTTAAACGGTAAAATCTGAATGATAATGATGAAGTGTGCTGGCAAAGCGCAGAAAAAGAGAAGTTTTGGAACTGGAAAACGGATTGAGCAAAGTAGGAAGGAGGCTTTGGACAAATTACAAAGACTGAACCTGACTTCAAAGGATCCAAATGATTCAGTACCTGCTGAAGTCATTAACGAATACCTTGCTCCTGACTCTAAACCCCTGCGGACAATATTCTTCATCATCCTCTGATATTAGAAATTCTAAAATATCATCATATCTTTCATTATTAATATCCTCCATATTTTTGAAGATATTTTCTTAATTTTTCTTATTTGAAATCATTTACTTCTTCGCACTATCTGTATTACATCATAAAAGAAACTATTTTAGTTTCTAAATTCTGAAACATTCAAGTTTAAAATAGGAATATTTTGAAGTAGTGTTGGGAACTGAAGCATGAATTAGTATAATATAATGACACTTGATCAATGTGATTTTATTACAGTAAGTCATGCTGAGTTTCTAAATGGAACGCGGTGATTCACAGATCATAATATCATCATGTGCCATGTTATACGACTCTTGTATTATATTTAAACTCTAAAATATCAAGAAAATATTTCTTGATGATTCGGCCTTTTCCAAGGTATTTTAGTAATTTGACAAGTCAAGATCGTGCCATCACAATTTCCTTCCTAGAACATTAACAATGTTCATTCTGAAATTCATATCTGTGAATTCTGGACCATTACAAGCGGTGCTTAATCGCAAGAAGAAGAAACAAAAGGACAAAACTCCGAAATAAAAATTGGGGTATAAATTGCAGCAAATAAAAGAGAGCATTAACTGTTAATGATAATGATTATAGAAGACAGAAGCAGAGACTTTGAAATATAAGGGAACATATAAAGCCCAACGATAAACCAGAAATTATAAACCATATATATCGATGCATATAGCAATATAAAGACACGGGAGAACTAGAAACACTATAAACCCAAGAGTATAGTAGAAGTAAATAGATTCTTCCGGCGGTAGATGAAAAAGAAGAATGACCGATATGAAAGTTAGAAGTATATCGAGAATCAGAACTGGATGGAGCATATTGATGAATACTTTAAAATATGTGTTGAGGGGGAAAGAATAGAAGGTGATGAAACATGACTAGGAACTTAGAAATCAACAGATTTAACTCACACAATGGCGGAATAAGTGAATCAAACCCTCTAGTTAATAGGTTAATTTTTTTTGATTAATTTAGTCAAACCACAACTAAATCAAGTGTGATTAGATCAACACCTAGAGCTATTATTCACCACCTGGGTGATTTGGACTGAGAGAAAATTGGAGGAGCTCACTAGATCTGAGTGTGTGTACAAATGAGAGGCTTAACCTAAAATGAAGAACATAAGACTTTATATACCCCTGATGTTGACTCACCCATACGATTCATTCATCACACGTACGAGTTGGCTTTATCAGCCGTACGGGGGATCACTCACTCGTGTCTTCTCATTTAGGTTGTAATTGTGACTTAGCTCAGCATCAACCGTGCGTATGAGCCTGTCAGCCGTACTAGTGAGGCTTCACTCGTACGTCTAACTAAGCCTAACATAGTCAAACATCTAAATCTCGTTCCTGTAGTTCCTGTAACCACATACAAACACGTATAGGATAATAACGAGCAATCATGGTGGCCTGTAAACTGTTGTACCTACAATGGACGTGGGTAGATGTCTAGGGACTTGCATAAAATGCATCAACAAAAGGTGTGAGTTGTAATGAAACGAAGGAGGTAAATTTATAAGAAAATCTCCGACAGAACAATTAAAATGGACGATCGCATTTAAAGCGGATCCTAATTCCCTTGATTACCGGAGAGTCAAATCTTATTAAGAAGATTTTCTTCAAATCCCTTGAAATCTGGGAATCAATCATATCTACGTCAAATGATAAGATGAATCTACACTTACTCATTTCACTCTTCTATGTTAGCTTCATTCGTACTCTTCATATAAATGGATTGTTTATCCAAATTATTCGCTGATGATAAAACTCTAATTTTTAGCCCGTATGTATCATGAAAACATACTTATTATCATTCACGACCTTTCCACTCAAATTTCGGGACAAAATTTCTTTAACGGGTAGGTACTGTGACAACCCGGAAATTTCCAACCAAATTTAAACTTTAATCTTTATATGTTTCCGACACGATAAGCAATATTTGTTAAGTTAAATTTCAAGAATTTTAAACTATGTTCATACATTCATTCAACCTCGACCAAGTTCTAACGATTCACGAACCATTAAATGAATATGATTATATATGTATATGTGTATATATATTATAATTTGAAACGTAAACAAAATATTAGATTAAATACTTATATGATTGTATCTGTTTCAAAATGTTTATCAATGGAATTAGAAGATGAGATCAAATGATTGAATTATCAGATATATTGAATTATAATTACAAGTCTCTGTTGAAAGGCCCACGTTGATTTGAGAAATCTTTCCATTTTAACAATATTCGGAAAATGGTAAAGTGATTTATAAATAAGAACAAATTGTCAATCATTGAGAACTAGACAAAGGATAGTGAAAGATTGAATCTCATAAAGACTCGATTGATCTATTTAGTTTTAAACGTACAAAAACGTTTTCAGTTTAAAAAGAACTTTATTATTAAAACGTATATAACTTTTATAAATATCTAGAACCACTTTTGACAACTCATTACTTAACTAGTATGATAAAGAAAACGATATTTATATTTTATTTTATATATATAACGATTTAAATTAATATTATATATATTTTTATACGCGTATTATACGTACATAGTTTTATACTTTTACTATACTTAAACTTTACCTTTACTTTATTTTTACTTTACTTTAACTTTAATAATTCACTTTAATAATTCATACTTTAATAATTCACTTTAATAATTCATACTTTAATAATTCACTTTAATAATTCATACTTTAATAATTCACTTTAATAATTCATACTTTAATAATTTACTTTAATAATTCATACTTTAATAATTCACTTTAATAATTCAAAAATCTATTATAAATAGAATTCAATAGGTTTTATTATTTTATAGAAACTTGAAAATATTTTTCTCTAAACTCTCTCAATCGATTTACATATATATATTTACTCCGTATTATTTCAAGATATTATTAGTATACATAAAATATTACGACGGAGTGCTGTCCGAGTGATTTCGAAATTGTTTTCGAGTGAGATAGGATTAAGGAAATTATGGGTTATAGCTATGGAGGTGATTGAGTTTGGTTCATGGGTATGCTCGTGAGGTCAATATAGTGTTTATCATTTCTGTTGCGTCTACGTACCTTTCCTGCAATATTGAATCTCAATATTGATACGTGAGTACTCATAATTTAACTCTTACATACTAATAGTGTATCCCTGACTAGTGCTCGAGTATTTAGGATTATGCATGCTTGTACTATTGATATTGCCCTTAGACAGGTTAGGTTAAATGTTGAATTAGTTACACTTGCGGTTGAGATAAGGTATAAGATATGCATGTCCTTGGAAAGCTAGCGAAAAATTAAGAACTTTTCCTTTAGATATCGAATGGTTTCGATGAACGGATTAGAAGTTATAATTAATTGAATTTTTGATATTTTTATTAAAAATGATTATTATTATCGTCGTTTTTATCGTCGTTCTAGTTTTATCTTATTATTATCATTATTATTATCTTTATCAATAAAAGGGATTTATTATTAAAAATTGTTATTTTTTTTATTATTACTATCGTTATTATCGTTAAAGTTATAATTAGTATTATTATTATTATCCAATTATTATTATTATTATTATTATTATTATTATTATTATTATTATTATTATTATTATTATTATTATTATTATTATTATCCTTATTAATATATATATAATTATTTAAAATTGGTTATTGTTATTGTTATTATTATTATTACTATATTATCATTAAGATAATTATTAGTATTATCGTTAATAATGTTATAGTAACTATCATTATTAATATTAGTGTAATTAAAACAAATATTTGTAACACCTAATTATTTTGATTACTATTATTATCATTATTATGAACACGATATAAAAGACGATTAAAAGCTATTAAACGAAACGATTAGGAAATAATGGGTAAGAGTATCATGATGAAATTAAAATGTTATAAGATATTGATTTAGATAAAATTATCGTTCTTATTATTTTTATCATTACTATTATTATTAAAAGTATCGTTAGTATTAAAACTATCATTTTAACAAAAATTATCATTTTAATAGAAATGTCATTGTTACTATAAAATATCATTATTATTATTATTTTAAATAGAATTTTTATTTTAAAGATAATATTAAAAATTATCGTAAATATTAAAGTTATCATAATTAGAATTATCGTTTTATCTAATGTCATCTTAGTAATTATAAATATTGATATTTTTATAATAATAATTATTATTACAAAATAATACAACTTTTACTTACTATCATTATAGATATTATTTTATCAAATAAATATGTGATACAAACATATTTTACTACGTGTAATAACTTACTTTAATAATACCTATTATATTATCTTTATGATATTAAATGAACCCTATAAATTTTATTACTTAATATATATATAAGTATATTTTATTATATAAATTTAATATAAAATTTTATTTATTAATAAATAAATTATATTATTTACTCTAATAAATCTTTTAAAAATATTTAAAAATATAAAACAGCGATATTTAAACTATATATTAATCATGTATAGATTTTTGGAAATTATTTTGAGTCAAATTTACTTTTGTTGACTTTTGCATATTAGTCTCGAGTATTAGGATTGTGGTACACTATGACTTGACCTAATTTGTTAGACAAATATTGACCAACACATAAATATATATAATTAATTTAGGTTCGTGAATCCGAGGCCAACCTTGCACTTGTTCAATGACGTTATATGTATTTTTACTACGAAATACAGTATGGTGAGTTTCATTTGCCTTTTTACCCTTTATATTTTTGGGACTGAGAATACATGCGCTTTTATAAATGTTTGACGAAATAGACACAAGTAATTGAAACTACAATCTATGGTTGAATTATCGAAATCAAATATGCCCCTTTTTATTAAAGTCTGGTAATCTAAGAATTAGGGAACAGACACCCTAATTGACGCGAATCCTAAAGATAGATCTATTGGGCCTAACAAACCCCATCCAAAGTACCGGATGCTTTAGTACTTCAAAATTTATATCATGTCTGAAGGAGGATCCCGGAATGATAGGGGATATTCTTATATGTATCTAGTTAATGTCGGTTACCAGGTGTTCACCATATGAATGATTATTTTTGTCTCTATGCATGGGACGTATATTTATGAGAACTGGAAATGAAATTCTTGTGGTCTATTAAAATGATGGAAATAAATGATTATGATAAACTAATGAACTCACCAACCTTTTGGTTGACACTTTAAAGCATGTTTATTCTCAGGTGTTAAAGAAATCTTCCGCTGTGCATTTGCTCATTTTAAAGATATTACTTGGAGTCTTTCATAGCATATTTCGAAGAACGTTGCATTCGAGTCATTGAGTTCATCAAAGATTATTATTAAATCAATTTATAGTTGGATAGTGGATATTATGAAATGGTATGCATGCCTGTCAATTTTCGATGTAAAGAAAGATTTTCTTTTAAAAACGAATGCAATGTTCGTAAAATGTATCATATAGAGGTCAAATACCTCGCAATGTAATCAACTATTATGAATCGTTTATAATGTATATGAACGGGTCCTTTCAGTTATCATCTTGGCAGTGAGAATGTGGAGCTGAATCCTAAGTGGGGAAGTTTTTACTACCTCCTGAGGAAGCTCTGGTGGTGTTAAATCAAGTGAAGTGTCAGAGTGTACCGTGCTAGGCCTTAATAGCGATTCGGAGTTCCTAACGAGGATGAGTGATAGGTTATTGATGTCGACTCGGGATCGTGCGTTACGATTCTGAGTTATGGATCCGAAATGTTGTGCATGGAGTTTGTGATGATAGGATCGAATGAAGTGTAAGTCTTCTTAAGCAAGGTGGACGTGTAGCACTAAATTGTGGTATGAGACCAAATGTGAAACTTAAGATCCCGAAGGGAGAGGGAGAGAGAGAGAGGGTGAAGCTGTCATTGTGGGTGCTCTTGTAATGCAAATCTGGGTTACTGTGAAACTCGGATAGTACTATCTGAGTGGGCACGAGTTTGGTATTGTGGTGAATACTGTATTTTCCCTGTCAGAAAATGTGATCGTGGAAATTGACAGTGGATTATTCCACTTTATGGACGATTATGAGGCGGGGAGTGTCAGTTTCGATTGTCTCGCATAAAGACACTCGAATGTTGTTAATTGCGAGAGTGTGTTCCCTAGTGTTGTGACCAATGATTTCATTCAAATTTCGAGGACATCCTTAATGGACGGTCTGGGCAAGAGAATTCACCCATTGTTGGTGGATTTTTTATCGGTCGTGTGGCAAATTACGAAGGTTTTGTGAGGATAACTCGATGTTGATGGGATTCTAGTATACGAATAGTTTCCATACTAGTACTAGGAAGTCGTCTTGTGTGGTTGTGTTGTAGGGTTTAGAGGAGAAACCCTGTGTCAAGTGTTGATGTATTGTCTAGCTCTTGGTGTATTATTGTCGTCCTGGATTAATCCAGAGACGGATGGTCATGTACGGATCAGTTCAGGGGTATTTTAGTGTTCCTAGAGTGAGTACCTGGTGAATACAAAAATTTCTTCGTTGAAGGAATAATCCGGTAGTGGTGACGGAGGAAGTTGGTTATGGAATTGAGAACATCCATCTCGATGTGGATTAATGCATGACTTGGTTCATGGTGTAATGGACCTAGTAGATCGTGTTGGGCGATATAAGTATGGACGTAGCTTGTTATGGGTTGTAGCCTGAGAGAACTTGTAGGGGTACATTATAAAAAACCTGATTTTCGATTCTGAATTTACCAAATTGCCCTTAGGGTTTCATTGTCTTATTTTGTGTATTATCATTAGGGTTGCTATTCAGACATAATAAGTACCCGAGTAATTAAACGCTCTGTAAATTAATGCTTTTAATTAATAATCTGAAACCTCAACCTCAGACATTTAACTAAAACCCTAATCTGATAAACCCTAACCCTATTATTAAATTAATAATATAAACTATATATTAATTGTGACAACATATATACGTTTAAAAATAAATGAGTAAATAAAATGTATTTAAAATAAAAGTTGTATTTATAAAAAAATATATATATAAAATATATATATAAATACAAAATGCCGAATAAAAAAAATAAAATAAATATAGATATTAATAATAAATCGGTTTTTATAAAAAAAAAAAAAAAGGGAGAAAATACTTGATCATTAAGTAAACAACAATCCTAATTAACTTCAAACTATTTCATCCTAATCCAATTCAAGTACTTGATCATCAAGTAAACCTAAGGTGATTAGGACTCTAATCCACACCCTATAAAAAGGATCTCTTGGCTCATTCTCTTCATTCACAAAATCAATCAAAAACTTCCTCCTTTTTTTCTCCTTGTTGGCGTCGCAAGAACACACCACCACCACCCTCCCACCTTTGGTTTTCAACAACCAAACCACACCACCACCTATTGCCATCGTTGCAGACTACCACCACCACGAAACCAGCTCTTTTTCTGCTGTAAAACCCCACGCAAACAGGTCCTGAGCTGCTGCCTTGTTCGTGACCCAACAACCACCAAAGTCGACCCATATTGCCACCTTTTTTAGTTCATTTTGCTACTGCTACTTTGCTGCTCATTTTTCACATTCAACCCACTCCTAATCTTGCTCTTAACATCCCTAAGGTAACCCAAGATCATTACTTACTCATGCTTTCGTTTACATGCGGGTTTTATATAAAAATTATATATATATATATGTGTATACGTGTGCATGTATGCATGCATACTGTAGCGACCCCGACAAATCGTCAAGTGACGGCGTCGGCTACGTGGGTCCCATTACCTGATTATAAGTCTTTAAGATAACGTTTGACCAAAATATGTCGCCTTCCTTTCAAAATAAAGATTGTTTCAAAGTTTACAAGAATTGTTCAACCAAAAGTTAAGTTACAACGTTATAAGTACAAATGAAATCTAGGCGACACGGGTTAAAGTAAAGTCATAAGACGCTCCATGAAATGCATGTATACTCGACATCCAATGCAAGTATCAACTAATGAGCGGAAACATGTATCACAAATCGTGCAAGACCTGAGAAAAACATGTAGAAAACTGTCAACGAAAAACGTTGGTGAGATCATAAATGTATTTGTAAAAGTATATTTTGAATCACAAGGTTTAGTATCACGGCGTATACATCTCTAAAGATGTGTTTGTAAACCACAAGATTTAGTATAAAGTGAATATCAAGCGTATACATCCCAAAAGATGTTGTCTGTATCACGAGCACCCAATTACCAAAACTTAACTGAATCTTCCCTCTGAATTTTGAATATAGTGTTAGAACATACACTATGCACGTTGAAATTATATTTCATCCACTAACGGTAGCGAACCGTCTGAATGAGGGTTCGTTAAACCCGTATGGCCACACAACATAATCACTCGCTTACACTTACACCCTGCAAGTGGAACTAATGATAATTGGATTGAGGACTTTTGTTCTCACTCGTCTGTATCTTTGTATTCGTATTTGTGTTCAAAGTATAAAAGTATGAAAAGTATATATACATGTGAAATGTATATAAATATGTAATGTATATGTTTCTCAGCCCACGATTTAAAAGAATAAAAGTTGTTGAAAAGGTGGGGCTATGATCTCACCTCGAGTGCACGAGTATAAATGTACTTCACAAAGTAAACGTGTGCATGAAAGTTGCTTAGCCTTGACCTAAACAAGTAAGTTATATCAATTAACCGGTTACGACACAAGGTCGGGTGAAATGTGTTCAATTAGTCCTATGGATCGTTATGACTCGATTAAATATAGCATGTGAATCACGTTGCCAAGTTTCATGCGAGAATCAAGTATAAAAGCATGTTAGAAAGGTTGTATAAGTATTTAGTTAAGTTTGATTAAAAGTCAACTTGGTCGGGTCAAAGTCAACAGAAAAGTCAACGGGGTCGGGTTGGGTATCCGACAATTTTTCTAAGTTATATAATCATATATGAGCATGTTGGCCAAGTTTCATGTTAATCGGAGGTCCGTAGCATAGCAAACATTTTTATGTCAAATGACCAAAGTAACAGCCAGTTTTAGTGTATCAGGACGGCGTCCCAATTTCCAGGACGGCGTCCTGATATGAAGAGTGGGACGGCGTCCCAAATGCCAGGACGGCGTCCTGATATAAAGGGTGGGACGGCGTCTAGGAGGTTGGGACGGCGTCCCAAAAGGCTTACAGACCCTGTTTGCAGAAAACACAAGGCACGAGCCAAACTTCAATCAATCCTAGTTTATGATCCGCAAACAATCAAGACATGTATTTTATATCACCGGAAAGCTCTTTCGACAAGGAACACAACTAGATACATTTCCTAAATCAAATTTATCATTTTAGACAACAAAAATCTCGTCGAAAGTTCGTTAAACGTTCCAAAACAAGGTTTCAAGTTCATCAATTGCAATTCAAGTTTCGGGAATCCAATTTATACATATGATATGCCGTTTTGAAGGTAATGAAATATGTAATTCGACTAAACACTTATCAATAACATTAATAAGCATTCAACGCATCAAAAGTTCGTTTTAAGAGTTGTCAAACCCTAACCAAACCTCAAAATCACTAATCATGTTAATGTAAGGTTTTCATGTCAATCAACACACCAAAACGAAGCTATTGAAGTAACTAACACTTTGAACACACAAACATTAACATCTAAACACATTTCATCATCCAAAATCAAGGATTAAGCATACACTTTTCATTTTCAAGCTAGTTACACCAAAACATCAAGATCGAGCATACAAATCATATATTCATGTTATACACGAGCCATAGACACTAACTAACAACATATCAAGTCAAAAACACGAATTTGAGAAATCTAGAGTTTTAGAAATGTTACCCAAAATCGAAGTGGTTAGCATCAAATCGAAGAGGATGATGAGAGGATCAAGAATATGTAGTCGGATTTGTTGTGAGCTTCCAAGATCAAAATTAGATGATGAATTTGTGTTTGTGTTCTTGAGAGAAAAGGAAGAAAGAAAAAGAGGAAGAAGATGGTGAAATGAAGTGTGTGGTGGTGAGGAGTCACTAGTTAGCCAAGTTTACCCGAGTGGCGAGATTAGTCCCTCAAGTTTGTTGTCGGGTGCGGGAAATAACCAAACGACTATTTTTAAAACGCAAGTTAACGAGAGATGTTATAATCGAGTAACGGGATTATCATGAACACTAGTTAACGAAAGATACAAATTTGAATAGCGAAAGATATTATAAAAAAAAAAAGACGGTGTTAAAATAAATTTAACGGAAAAATCACGGGATGTTACATTATCCACACCTCAAAAGAAATTTCGTCCCGAAATTTAGTTGGAAGTAATAGTCGATGTCTCTTACTCGAGACCTAGTTTAGTAACTCTACGAATGATTGAAGGTACTTTCTTAGACATTCCATGAATCCGGATAGTCGGGGTGTTACGTTGTATTAGGGCTTGGTTTTACGATCCACAAGTTCAGCCGGTTTTTCCTATGAGGAGGAGTTTGTCATCAATAGTTGGTGCATCTAGAAGGATTGCACGTTCCTGTTCCGCAGGACACGTTTCTAAGTTTGTTACACGAAATGTAGGGTAAACGGAAACTTAATTGAGTCGGCCGTTCTAAATGGTAGGAAGCGGCTCCAATACGCCCCAAGGTTTCAAAAGGTTCAATATTGCGGATATAACCTTCCTCGATTTCCTAAAATGAGTTACATCTTTCCAAGGTGCGGTTTCTCAATATTACGCGGTTACGCACTGGGATTTGTGAGGTTTTCATCTAAGTTTGGTATAACTCTTTTGGGCGACTACGGGTCGTCTCGAGCCCTTCTCGGACTTGGATTATCTCAATTGTTGTTTCTTGGATGAGTTAAGATTCGGTGTTTTGTTTGCCACACGCTTTGGTCCAACGAATAGGGGTATGACATTAGCGGTCATATAGGGTTTCGGAAAGTGCGTGTGAACACACGAGTGGTAACTACTGTTGTAAGAGGGATCTACTAAAAGCGACCATGCAAGTTTGAAACATGTCTTTCGATGACGTAAATCGTTCGTTTGTTCGGTTCGTCTGTTTGTGGGTGGTACGCGGTACTCATGTCTAAGCGGTCTCCAAGGTTTCTTGTAAAACTAGAAGTGAAACGAGTATTTCGATACGGGATAATTGACAAGGATACACCGTGTTGGAATAGAATCTCTTAAGATATGTTTGAACAAGTCAGTTAGGGTTCACAAATAAAATGTTCGTTAGGACTATTCACCCTCGTGGCGAATACTAATGTAATGTGAGGAGTTTCTCTATCCATTGAGAAATGTTACAAAAGTTTCCTTATACGGAAGTGCGAGCGATAAAGATAGGAGCGAAATGAGAACTTTGAATAGGATGAGCTTACATCTCGAGGTTGCCATAACGTGCCTCTAGTTGTCAAAAGTTGAAGTCTGAAAGAGAAACGAGATAGTACACGTAGTTGTATGGTTCGGGGTTGAATAATAGTTGGCCGATTATCAGAAACACAAGGGCGTTAAGTCAAAGAAGAGTGAAGTATCGTTGGATGGTGTGCTATCTTAAATTCCAGTAATATCAGACGGTAACGGTGAAATATCAGAGGTGTGTAGTGTGGTACGTGATGACGAGAAAATTGATCGGATCCACAATTTAGTATTTGACTTCTTCGTGCAAAATAACGAATTTTAGTTACGTTAATTTTTGAGTCGAGAGAGTATGCCTTTCGGCGTTCATGTAGAAATATTTCCATGTTTGAGTTCCATCTGTTGCTATACGATTTTAACTAGAAATGTTGGTGTGAAGAATCACGCTCAAGGTTAGAACACGGAGAGGTTTAAAGTTTTTCCCTTAGTGAGTTAACGAGTTTAAAAGTCGGGTAACACGAGAAAAGTCAGAAATGAATCTTCGGTGATAACAGGCGAGTTCTAAGATTTTACGAATACAAGTCTGAGTTGAGAGAGTTTCATGATTACATGTGGCTTGATTTCGAGATTGATTGTAATGCCTTGACCATTAACATTATGGTCTAGAAAATTGGACTTCGTTCAACAGAAATTCTCACTCAGAGAATTTGGTATAAAGTTGCTCTTTTCTCAAAAGTTCGAGCGTAAGATGGTGATGTTGTTCGTTTTCCTTCTTTACTTAAATAAGTTAAGACGTCATCTATAAATACGATAACAGATTTGTCTAGATAAGTTGCATACGTGATTTAGGAGGTTCATGAATACGGACGGAGTCCTAAATAACTCAAACGGTACTAAGAGAGATTTACAACTAACGTTGCGAGTTCGGAAATGGCTTAGGAGACATCGTCTCACTTAACCCCCAATTGATGATAACCGGAACGGAGGTCGTTTTGGAATACACACGGGATTCATGCAAGAAATCATGAGGTCATGGATGCGAGGGAGAGGGTATCGGTTTTCAACCGAAAATTACTCAGTTCACAATAATCTATACAAGATGATGGGGAAATATTTTTTTTTTTTTTTTTTTTTTTTTTTTTTTTTTTTTAACGAATAGGTTTCGAGCTCCCTAGTTCTATAGGTGTCAAGTCAAAAGTCTTAACGTATATCCTCCAATAAAATTTATAGGCACACAATACTTTTCCGTTGGTCGCTTAAATTGCCTAAGTAGTGTCTAGGGGAAAAAGTGGAATGTAAAGAGCACGAGTCAAAGACTTGGTTAATAAAACGTCTAACGGTAACCGAATCGAATAAACCTGAAACGTGAGAATTTCGAGAAGAAACATACCCGTGACTAGTCCATCGTCGTCTCGGGCATCCTAGGCGTTGATGTTGAAAGTTTAACGGCGTGCGTTGGGGTTGATTTTCTTATTTGGGCACGCACTCCTAAAATGACCCGGTTGGCCACATTCAAAACAAACACCCGTCTTGGGTGCATTGTGCTCCTTTTGAGCGACGGGAGCGGTATTCCTACAATCGTGGGCTACATGGCCACTTCTTTGACACTTCAAGCAAAATGGTTTGCCACATTCGCCTAAATGATGTTTGTAGCACTCGTTACAATACGGTAGGTGTCCGGTATAACCCCTCTTGCCGTCGGAGGTGTAAGGCTTCTTAGCAAAGTTGTTGTTGCTTGATTGGGAGGGTTCCCACTTTCTTTTGTTGCCGCCCGATTTATCCTCGGCCTTAGGTGCCGGAACTACGATTTCGTCAACCGTTTCAATTAGTTGGCGAGCCATGTTCATAGCGGCTTGATGAGTAGTGGGTTTGGATGACATCACCCCTTGTTTGATGCTTTTTGGAAGACCGAGCATGTAGAGTTCAATCCTTTGAGATTCGGGGTTAACAAGATTAGGACACATCAAGGATAGTTCGGCGAAACGTTGATTATAAGCTTTAAGATCGTTTCCGACCGCTTTCAAAGCTCTTAGTTCTCCCTCAAGCTTTCGGGTTTCTTCGCGCGGAAAATATTCAACAATCATCTTTTCCTTTAGATCGGCCCAAGAGAGGGCATGAGCTTCATCGGTACCCACCGATTGAACATAGGTGTTCCACCATGTTAGAGCAATTCCGAAGAAAGTGTGAGTGGAGTATTTGACCTTGTCTTGGTCCCGACAACCGCTTATGCTAAAGACGGCTTCCGTTTGCTCAAACCATCGGGTGAGCACGACCGGTCCCCCGGTTCCATCAAAAGTGTGAGGTTTGCACCCCATGAAAGCTTTATAGGAGCATCCCTCGTTTGAGTTTCCGGCTCCATTGTTGTTGTTGTTGTTGTTGTTGTTGTTGTTGTGGTTGTTATTATTATTGTTGTTGGATGAGTGACCGGCCATGGCCGCATCTACGGCGGTAGCTATCATCCGTTCGAGAGCTTGTTCGGGAGTTTCATTGCGGCGTACGCGACGAGGAGCCATTGTTCCTTCAAGACACAAGAATATCGTTGGTTAGTATTTTCAACAATACTAACCGGAGTATGGATTAAGGATAGAGAGAAAATTTTCCTTGACTCGCCCTAAATTCTTTATGTCATAATGTCGGAACGTCCATGTGAATCACCGTAATATAATCCCGGAAATTATATTACCCTGATTCTCATGTGCATTTAACATTACTTCATAAAGTCAAGGTGGCGCATCAACAAAATTTATCAACGTAAGATCAAGATCGAATACGAGTTAGATATGATAGAAGAGTTCGAGTATAAATGCACAAATAGTCAAGTAATTCCTACTGCAGTCTATATGCCGGTTGTAGTCTAGATTCACCTATGTACCCTATGACTCGGGGTGGACACAAATGAACTCTAAATCCCTACAACCAAGGCTCTGATACCAACTGTAGCGACCCCGACAAATCGTCAAGTGACGGCGTCGGCTACGTGGGTCCCATTACCTGATTATAAGTCTTTAAGATAACGTTTGACCAAAATATGTCGCCTTCCTTTCAAAATAAAGATTGTTTCAAAGTTTACAAGAATTGTTCAACCAAAAGTTAAGTTACAACGTTATAAGTACAAATGAAATCTAGGCGACACGGGTTAAAGTAAAGTCATAAGACGCTCCATGAAATGCATGTATACTCGACATCCAATGCAAGTATCAACTAATGAGCGGAAACATGTATCACAAATCGTGCAAGACCTGAGAAAAACATGTAGAAAACTGTCAACGAAAAACGTTGGTGAGATCATAAATGTATTTTTAAAAGTATATTTTGAATCACAAGGTTTAGTATCACGGCGTATACATCTCTAAAGATGTGTTTGTAAACCACAAGATTTAGTATAAAGTGAATATCAAGCGTATACATCCCAAAAGATGTTGTCTGTATCACGAGCACCCAATTACCAAAACTTAACTGAATCTTCCCTCTGAATTTTGAATATAGTGTTAGAACATACACTATGCACGTTGAAATTATATTTCATCCACTAACGGTAGCGAACCGTCTGAATGAGGGTTCGTTAAACCCGTATGGCCACACAACATAATCACTCGCTTACACTTACACCCTGCAAGTGGAACTAATGATAATTGGATTGAGGACTTTTGTTCTCACTCGTCTGTATCTTTGTATTCGTATTTGTGTTCAAAGTATAAAAGTATGAAAAGTATATATACATGTGAAATGTATATAAATATGTAATGTATATGTTTCTCAGCCCACGATTTAAAAGAATAAAAGTTGTTGAAAAGGTGGGGCTATGATCTCACCTCGAGTGCACGAGTATAAATGTACTTCACAAAGTAAACGTGTGCATGAAAGTTGCTTAGCCTTGACCTAAACAAGTAAGTTATATCAATTAACCGGTTACGACACAAGGTCGGGTGAAATGTGTTCAATTAGTCCTATGGCTCGTTACGACTCGATTAAATATAGCATGTGAATCACGTTGCCAAGTTTCATGCGAGAATCAAGTATAAAAGCATGTTAGAAAGGTTGTATAAGTATTTGGTTAAGTTTGATTAAAAGTCAACTTGGTCGGGTCAAAGTCAACAGAAAAGTCAACGGGGTCGGGTTGGGTATCCGACAATTTTTCTAAGTTATATAATCATATATGAGCATGTTGGCCAAGTTTCATGTTAATCGGAGGTCCGTAGCATAGCAAACATTTTTATGTCAAATGACCAAAGTAACAGCCAGTTTTAGTGTATCAGGACGGCGTCCCAATTTCCAGGACGGCGTCCTGATATGAAGAGTGGGACGGCGTCCCAAATGCCAGGACGGCGTCCTGATATAAAGGGTGGGACGGCGTCTAGGAGGTTGGGACGGCGTCCCAAAAGGCTTACAGACCCTGTTTGCAGAAAACACAAGGCACGAGCCAAACTTCAATCAATCCTAGTTTATGATCCGCAAACAATCAAGACATGTATTTTATATCACCGGAAAGCTCTTTCGACAAGGAACACAACTAGATACATTTCCTAAATCAAATTTATCATTTTAGACAACAAAAATCTCGTCGAAAGTTCGTTAAACGTTCCAAAACAAGGTTTCAAGTTCATCAATTGCAATTCAAGTTTCGGGAACCCAATTTATACATATGATATGCCGTTTTGAAGGTAATGAAATATGTAATTCGACTAAACACTTATCAATAACATTAATAAGCATTCAACGCATCAAAAGTTCGTTTTAAGAGTTGTCAAACCCTAACCAAACCTCAAAATCACTAATCATGTTAATGTAAGGTTTTCATGTCAATCAACACACCAAAACGAAGCTATTGAAGTAACTAACACTTTGAACACACAAACATTAACATCTAAACACATTTCATCATCCAAAATCAAGGATTAAGCATACACTTTTCATTTTCAAGCTAGTTACACCAAAACATCAAGATCGAGCATACAAATCATATATTCATGTTATACACGAGCCATAGACACTAACTAACAACATATCAAGTCAAAAACACGAATTTGAGAAATCTAGAGTTTTAGAAATGTTACCCAAAATCGAAGTGGTTAGCATCAAATCGAAGAGGATGATGAGAGGATCAAGAATATGTAGTCGGATTTGTTGTGAGCTTCCAAGATCAAAATTAGATGATGAATTTGTGTTTGTGTTCTTGAGAGAAAAGGAAGAAAGAAAAAGAGGAAGAAGATGGTGAAATGAAGTGTGTGGTGGTGAGGAGTCACTAGTTAGCCAAGTTTACCCGAGTGGCGAGATTAGTCCCTCAAGTTTGTTGTCGGGTGCGGGAAATAACCAAACGACTATTTTTAAAACGCAAGTTAACGAGAGATGTTATAATCGAGTAACGGGATTATCATGAACACTAGTTAACGAAAGATACAAATTTGAATAGCGAAAGATATTATAAAAAAAAAAAGACGGTGTTAAAATAAATTTAACGGAAAAATCACGGGATGTTACACATACGTTATATATGTATAAAAACATGATTAATAAGTATCTAAGTATATATTATGAAGTATTGTATGTAAGATTTTGGTTAAAAAGCAAAGAAACTATTTTATGTAAATATATATATATGTATATCGATGAGTATATATAAGGATAAATTGGTTTAAATTGTTCTAAATACTTAAAATTGGTTATGATAATTTTCACAGAGGTTTTTATATTTATAAAAGTTTTTGGATGAGAAAAATTGATATTTATAACATTATATACAATTATTCTATAATTAATGGTATTATTGTATGATTTTAATAGGTAAAAATGAAATTAATATATATATATATAAAATATGGAGATCAGTAATATTTACATAAAAAGTATTTACAACAGTAAAAGATCATTCAAAAACAATTATAATTTTTTTTGGAAATTTATTTATAATTAAAAACAAATTATGTAGTATTTAAGTATAAAAATGATGCAAAATTCATAATACAAATATATAATAATAATAATAAAAATATATATATAACTTTTCCGAGGTTAATAAACATCTATAATTCTTTAAAAATTATAAAAAATAATTCTGGAGTCGAATTAGTATTTATTCTATATTTAAAACACTAATATAATGTAATTAAAGGATAAATAAGGAATAAATATAAAAATAATATAATTAATATAATATATATTTTTCTACAAATTTTTTAGATAGAATAAACTTATAAAAATTATAAAAGTAATTATCTAAGTTAATTTAATAATTATGTGGAATTTAACTTGATTTTATGACTAAATAAAGGGGAAAAACAAAAATAAATACAAAATTATGATAAAAACAATTTTTAATATTTTTATACTGATTTATATGATTAATTAAGTTTATAAAAATTATGTATATGATTTTTAGGTATTTAATTAATTATTAAGATATTTATGGATAATATAAGATTAATAGAATACTAATTAAGTAATTGAGTATAATATAAAATATATTGTAAACTAATACTTATGTATGAATAACATGTAATGATAATATGTACAAGTAACCTACTAAGTGATGTATTCCTATACACACATATAACTAGTGAATATTATAATCATAACGATAAACGTACAACGTATGTGAATTTCATTGTTATTAACGGCCTAGTTTGATCCTTGTTGCCTTAAGGGAATTGCTTGTGGATCTCAAATGTTGGAATTAGATTCTGATCAGGAGTCCTGGTCCCTGGTAACAACTGGTCATTCGAGTGACTCGTTTGGTAGCAATGAGGTTTAAGCAAAGTAGTATAAATATCAAGATGACTATGTTTGACACGCAAACATTTATAATTCCATACTTAAGTTCTATAGAGGTTTCCATTGTCATTTAGACAATTTCTAATTTAAATCCTTATATCTCTAGGTTGAGATCATTGCCGTTCATTTCTTGCATTCTTGCTTCTTGATTATTTTGGAGGATATACTTCTGTGCTATTAAGGTGAACTTCATAGCCCCTCTTTTTATAATATATTAACTATTTTACAACTCTTGGGGTGAGACACATGCTTACTTTTAAATGATTTACAATTTAGACACAAGTGCCTAAAATTTTTGATATGTAACTTCGTGAGACTTTTGTTAACTTGTATTGATTATATTTTTACATGCAAATCCCCGCCATATTATCGTTAATTGCTGGAATTGGAATATTGCAAGCTTAATTATTGTGAGTAGGCCTATTGAGAGGGACGTCTCTACCCATTGGCGTGAACGTCAAGGGGGTATATAATAATGATTGCCGACACCCGTACAGTGCCAGGGGTTAATGTTTAGTTCGATATTATAACTCACGGCATATTGAATATTTTGATGTTTTGAACTAAATCTTGTGGTCTAAAACTTATTATGATTGTTAAACCTATGATGTTCACTCAACCATTGTGTTGACACTTTAAGCATGTTTGTCTCAGGTGAAGATTAGCTTGTATGCTGCCCTATGATGCTTAGTTAGCTGTTGCATTGGAGTCCACATATTAGACTTATTATTTGCTATTTGCATATGAATTTCATTATGTAAAACATTATTATGTTTCCGCTGCAAATTCAAATTTTGTTATAAAACGTCTCATTTAGATTCGTTCTCGTTTATACATACTTGTGTTGCGATATTGTGAAGTCATAATTCCCCGGCCCTATTTGGGGGTATGACAGAGTGGTATAAGAGCCAGGTTGCTATAGAGAACCAGGATTGCATTTTATGTGTGCCTTATGTGCTAGTTAGGTGCCTTAGCAATCTATAGGACTATAACCTTTCCTACCTTAGTTTAAGCACCTTACTTATTTGTCTATATTCTTGCCTTAGTTTAAAGTGCGATCCTCATTCCTATGCTTGCCTTACTATGCTCTCCTTATATCTTTGCCGTCATACTGTGCCTTAGAATCTACTTAGTACTCTTTCTCTAGGATGTCTAGTCATCACCCAGTCATCATTTCGAACACCGAAGGATCCGACACTGAAGGATCTATCCGTACACCCAATTTCTTACTTGCTTCACCATCATTATCACTAACTAACCTATAATACCTTTTCTTATCCATTGGTGTTGCTACCTAGTGCACCATAACTCTTCAACTAATACTGTTTTGTGTATTGAAGATCAATGGCTCATCCAACTCATGGTGTTAACGCTCTTCCAAATGTTACTTTGACTCTCGCACAATTTCAACAACTGTTTGTTGCCGCCCAAGGCAACAATAATCAAGGGAACAACCAAGGAAAACCACCTACATCATGCACCTTGGAATGATCGTCAAGGGGGTACATAAGAGTGACGTCTCTACCCATTGGAATGATCGTCAAGGGGGTACATAATAATGATAGTCGTCACCCGTACAGTGTCAGGGGTTAATGTTTAGTTCGATATTATAACTCATGGCATATTGAATATTTTGATATTTTGAATTAAATCTTGTGGGCTAAAACTTATCATAATTGTTAAACTTATGATGTTCACTCAACCTTTGTATTGACATTTTAAGCATGTTTGTCTTAGGTGAAGATTAGCTTGTGTGCTGCCCTATGATGCTTAGTTAGCTGTTGCATTGGAGTCCACATATTATACTTATCATTTGTTATTTACATATGAATTTCATTATGTAATACATTATTATGTTTCCGCTGCAAAAATTCAAATTTTGTTATAAAACATCTTATTTAGAGTCGTTCCCGTTTATACATACTTGTGTTGTGATATTGTGACGTCATATTTCTCCGTCCCTATTTGGGGGTATGACAGAGTGGTATCAGAGCCAGGTTGTTATAGAGAACCAGGATTGCATTTTATGTGTGCCTTATGTGTTAGTTAGGGTGCCTTAGTAATTTATAGGACTATAACCTTTCCTGCCTTAGTTTAAGCAGCTTACTTATTTGTCTATATTCTTGCCTTAGTTTAAAGTGCGATCCTCATTTCTATGCTTGCCTTGCTATGCTCTCCTTATATCTTTACCGTCATACCGTGCCTTAGAATCTACTTAGTACTCCTTCTCTAGGATGTCTAATCATCACCCAGATATCGTTTTGGATACCGAAGGATCTGACACTGAAGGATCTTTCCGCACACACAATTACTCACTTGCTTCACCATCATTATCACTAACTAACCCATACTACCTTTTTTTATCCATTAGTGCTGCTACCTAGTGCAGCATAACTCTTCAACTAATACTGTTTTAATGTATTGAAGATCATGTCTCATTCAACTCGTGGTGCTAACGCTCTTCCAAATGTCACTTTGACTCCCGCACAATTTCAACAACTGCTTGTTGCCGCCCAAGGCAACAATAATCAAGGAAACAACCAAGGAAACTCACCTACATCATGCACCTACAAGGAGTTTATGAACTGTAAGCCTCCATCCTTTAATGGAAATGAGGAAGCAGTCGAATTGACTCGTTGGTTCGAAAAACTCGAATCAATCTTTCGTATCTATAACTTCGCGGAGGTCGACCGAGTGAAGTATGCCACTCATACACTAAGTGGTCTTTCTTTGACTTGGTGGAACACTTATGCCCAAACAGTAGGGCTAGATGCTGCTAATGCTATTCCATGGGTCATTGTGAAAAGTATGATGACTGATAAGTTTTGCCCAAGGAACCAAATCCAAAAGCTAGAGGTCGAGTTTTGGGAATTGAAGGTTAATGGTACCAATATTGAAGCTTATACCAATAGGTTTATAGAGTTGGTTTCATTGTGCTCGGACATGGTGCCCACTGAACAAAAGAAGTTTGAGCGATAGATAGAAGGTCTTCCTGACGAGATTCAAGGAAATGTTATTGCTGCTAGTAAAGAGACCTTAGATGCAGTGATACTTATGGCTCAAAACTTGATGATGGCTAAGAGGAGAAAGGCCGCGGTTAATAAACAAGCCGAGGCTAAGACTAGTGAAGGCAAAAGGAAATTGGAGCCTACTTAGGAATCAAACCATGGTTCAAATAAGAAAGTTGCTGAAAATTCAAGAGGAGGTTATTCTGGGAAACAACCTTATTGTAAGCGTTGTGAGAGACACCATTCGGGGTGGTTCAAGGCTGTGTGCACCAAGTGTAAGAAGATTGGTCATATAGCCAAGACGTGTAAGGTTGCAGTTCCTTCGACCAATACACCTACAACGAAAGCCAACGCAATCATTCCTACATGCTATGACTGTGGATAAAAAGGGCATTTTTGCAACCAGTGTCCAAAGAAAAAGGATAACACGGAAAATGCTAAAGGCCAAGCATTTGTGATGACTGCCGAGGAAGCTCGGGATAATGAGGAAGAAGGATGAAGAGGCACAATGAAGAGTTTTGACAACTACAAGCATCATTTAAATTTCTCATAGTGTTCTTTATGTTATCATTTAGTACTTCTATATTTTTGAAGATTTCGTTAAGTTTTTGTAATACTCTGGTTATTTTCTTTTAAATGAATGAATGATGTTATTTTCTTTTCTTTCATTCTCCATTGAATCATTCACCTCGAAGAAGATGAATATTGACTAGATGACATAGTAGTAACTTTATGGAGTGATAAAAGTATGACTTAGTATAATATAATGGCGCCTGATCCTAATGGATCATGGTGGAAATAAGGTCTGATCAATCTTAGGACCATTGTGTACCGTTACCTACTCCTTAACTCTATATTGTCAACTAAAAATATCAACCCTAAATATTATATTATCCTTCGCTTGTAAATTATCTACGCCCGGTGCTGCACCTATTACATAGGTACCATACCGCTTAGCTCCATCCAAAATGAAGGAATTATCCAATCAACTCCAAGGATTTTTTGAGAAAGGTTTCATTCATCCTAGCTTGTTTCCGTGGGAAGCACCCGTTCTTTTCATTAAGAAGAAAGGTGGCACGTTGAGAATGTGTATTGATTACCGAGAACTCAACAAGATAACCATCAAGAATCGTTATCCACTCCCGCGTATTGATGACCTATTTGACCAACTGCAAGGGTCAAGTATAATTTTGAAGATTGACCTTAGGTCGGGTTATCATCAATTGAGAGTTAATGAAGCTGATGTTTCTAAGACTACTTTTCGAACTCGTTATGAACATTATTAGTTCTTGTCATGCCTTTTGGTTTAACCAATGCTCATGCTATATTCATGGATCTTATGAACCATGCATGCAAACCTTATCTTTATAAATTCGTGATCGTTTCATTGATGATATCTTAATCTATTCCAAGAGCGAGAAAGAGCATGAGCAACATCTGTGATGGATTCTAGAGCTCTTAAAGAAGGAACAACTTTATGCCAAGTTTTTCCAAGTGTGAATTTTGGCTGCGAATCGTACAATTTCTTGGGCATGTAATTGATAGTGAAGGAATACATGTCGATCCTATAAAAATCACCATTATTCAAAAAATTTCAAGAACTAGTCTTGGATGAAGTACATCAGACTAGATGTTCTATTCACCCAGGCTCTTTTGGCTGAATTAACTTACAATATCAGCTATCACTCAAGTATTGTAACATCCCGTTTTTCCCATACATATCGAAAGGTACATACTAAATCATTGTACATTTGTAACTCGCTAGATTGTGCGAAATTGTATATATATATATATATATATATATATATATATATATATATATATATATATATATATATACTTGATAATGGGTGCATATACAAGTTTATACGTGGGTTTTGATAGCGTTAAGTCTTGTGAGACCATTGTTGAAGGTTAGGCGAATATAGGAAGCGGGATTTAAGTGTACGAATTAAATAAAATCAAAATTTTCTTAAGTTTGTCGAGGTGTCCAGGTGACGGCTAATGCCGCGCCGTGACAAACTGGGTCGCGCCGCGACATATAAAGCAATTCCAGATCAGAAGTTAAGTTAAAAGGGGTCGTTTTTCCTTCGTTAGGTCGCGCCGCGACAAATGGGCCGCACCGCGGCACCTCTGCAGTTCTGACTCCGATTGTAGCTCAAATTAAATAAATTTAAGGGGCAAATTGGTAATTTAACGTGTAGATCTGATAGGAGCATTAAACCTCCACCACTTGTTCATTTAATTTAATTTCTTTTCTCTTTTCTTTCCAATTTCTCTCCCAAAACTTAAAACCCATTTGGATTAAGAGTGAGATTTGAGAGTGAAGGATTAATGGTTGATCTTTGGAGCAAGAATTAAAGTTGTTCCTTGCGTCTCTAGCTACACGTTGATAGTCTCGGTAAGTTCTAACTCTAAGTTTTGAGTTTTAATTGGTTAATGGCTAGGGTTTTGGTTACTAGAGATTTGTAAGACCCATTTGGTGGTAAAACGGGTGAGTTTGGGTTATGTTGTTGTAATGAAACCCTAATAGCCACAATCTAGGGTTTTGGCCTTGTGATTTGAGGTTGTAAGTGTCAATTGATGTTGTTAGTCACTAATGCACTTTAAGGTTTATGAAAGAACTGTTAATGAGTAAGTTTGACTTGATTGTGAGTCTAAGTATTATAAAATGGGTCAAAATGTACTAGTTGACCTAATTAGATGAAATGGGTATGGATTACCCTAAGTTTTGCGTTAATTGAAGTTAATAGACTTTAATTCACTAGTCTTAGTGATTAAAGTTGAGTCTTGGCCATTTATGGGCGGTTGTGAGTAGTTGAGTCATTTAATGCAAATTGGGTCATTAAATGCTCAAGTGGGAGTATTGTGGTTAATCCCACTAGTTGTGAAATTGAATGTGCACTTAATGATTTAGGTACATTGCGTTGAAGCTCGGAAGTGCTAAATCATCATCCTTGTGACAAGGTGAGTGGAATAATTATACGTTCATGTATATGGCGTGTTTATTTGTGAATGTTATGGTATGAACCATGTGCCGGTAGTGCCATAACATGTATGTGACGGATATAGGATGTGAACCACGTGCCGGTAGCATCGAGTGTGAACCACGTGCCGGTAGCACTATAAAATGAGGCGTGAACGACGTGCCGGTAGCGTCAAAGTGTGAACCATGTGCCGGTAGCACTATAAAAGAGTGAGACTCAAATGCGTATGGTGTGAACCACGTGCCGGTAGCACCATAGCGTTATGGTTAACCATATTGTGTTGTGATCGTTTAGCATTATAGATATATATGGTGTTGAGTATATGCTAATGAGATTTGGTGTCAATGTACGACTTGTTGGTATTTCGGGTATGATTGACTTGCTAAGTGAGTTACATGTTCATACGAGGTATTTGGTATTTGTGATTGCAAATAGATGGGTTATATATATGTATGTATAACTATTGCATTCATTAAGAATTGCTTACCCTCTCGTTGTTTACCTTTTTATAGGTTCCGGCTTGGACAAGGGTAAGGGCATACGGTTGGATTAGTTGTCTACCGTTTGTGTTGACAGGGGGTGCTTTTTGGATAGCTTTTGAAGTGGCCTAACATTTTGGGTAGTTTAGCCCCAAACCATGCTCGAATGTCTTTTGGATTATAAACTATCATTGTAGTAGGTCAAACTTGTATTAAACTTAATTACTGGCCTTTGTGCCTTTGGTAAACATTTAAATTGTTGTACGTTTAAATGGAACTTGTGGAATGGTTTACATATTTAATTGGCGCGTAAATGTGTATTGTATATAAAAAAAAAATTTATCGTATGGAATACGGGTTGGGTTGTTTCAAGTGGTATCAGAGCAAAGTCTAAGGGATTTAGGCGACTTGAGATAGGTGCCTAGACTTGAAATGTCCCGTTCTTATTGATTAAAAACGTTCCATATTAATTGATTTCTTTGCGAGGTTTTGACCTCTATATGAGACGTTTTTCAAAGACTGCATTCATTTTAAAACAAACCATAACCTTTATTTCATCAATAAAGGTTTAAAAAGCTTTACGTAGATTATCAAATAATGATAATCTAAAATATCCTGTTTACACACGACCATTACATAATGGTTTACAATACAAATATGTTACAACAAAATAAGTTTCTTGAATGCAGTTTTTACACAATATCATACAAGCATGGACTCCAAATCTCGTCCTTATTTAAGTATGCGACAGCGGAAGCTCTTAATAATCACCTGAGAATAAACATGCTTAAAACGTCAACAAAAATGTTGGTGAGTTATAGGTTTAACCTATATATATCAAATCATAATAATAGACCACAAGATTTCATATTTCAATACACATCCCATACATAGAGATAAAAATCATTCATATGGTGAACACCTGGTAACCGACATTAACAAGATGCATATATAAGAATATCCCCATCATTCCGGGACACCCTTCGGATATGATATAAATTTCGAAGTACTAAAGCATCCGGTACTTTGGATGGGGTTTGTTAGGCCCAATAGATCTATCTTTAGGATTCGCGTCAATTAGGGTGTCTGTTCCCTAATTCTTAGATTACCAGACTTAATAAAAAGGGGCATATTCGATTTCGATAATTCAACCATAGAATGTAGTTTCACGTACTTGTGTCTATTTTGTAAATCATTTATAAAACCTGCATGTATTCTCATCCCAAAAATATTAGATTTTAAAAGTGGGACTATAACTCACTTTCACAGATTTTTACTTCGTCGGGAAGTAAGACTTGGCCACTGGTTGATTCACGAACCTATAACAATATATACATATATATCAAAGTATGTTCAAAATATATTTACAACACTTTTAATATATTTTGATGTTTTAAGTTTATTAAGTCAGCTGTCCTCGTTAGTAACCTACAACTAGTTGTCCACAGTTAGATGTATAGAAATAAATTGATAAATATTATCTTGAATCAATCCACGACCCAGTGTATATGTATCTCAGTATTGATCACAACTCAAACTATATATATTTTGGAATCAACCTCAACCCTGTATAGCTAACTCCAACATTCACATATAGAGTGTCTATGGTTGTTCCGAAATATATATAGATGTGTCGACATGATAGGTCAAAACATTGTATACGTGTCTATGGTATCTCAAGATTACATAATATACAATACAAGTTGATTAAGTTATGGTTGGAATAGATTTGTTACCAATTTTCACGTAGCTAAAATGAGAAAAATTATCCAATCTTGTTTTACCCATAACTTCTTCATTTTAAATCCGTTTTGAGTGAATCAAATTCCTATGGTTTCATATTGAACTCTATTTTATGAATCTAAACAGAAAAAGTATAGGTTTATAGTCGGAAAAATAAGTTACAAGTCGTTTTTGTAAAGGTAGTCATTTCAGTCGAAAGAACGACGTCTAGATGACCATTTTAGAAAACATACTTCCACTTTGAGTTTAACCATAATTTTTGGATATAGTTTCATGTTCATAATAAAAATCATTTTCTCAGAATAACAACTTTTAAATCAAATTTTATCATAGTTTTTAATTAACTAACCCAAAACAGCCCGCGGTGTTACTACGACGGCGTAAATCCGGTTTTACGGTGTTTTTCGTGTTTCCAGGTTTTAAATCATTAAGTTAGCATATCATATAGATATAGAACATGTGTTTAGTTGATTTTAAAAGTCAAGTTAGAAGGATTAATTTTTGTTTGCGAACAAGTTTAGAATTAACTAAACTATGTTCTAGTGATTACAAGTTTAAACCTTCGAATAAGATAGCTTTCTATATATGAATCAAATGATGTTATGAACATCATTACTACCTTAAGTTCCTTGGATAAACCTACTGGAAAAGAGAAAAATGGATCTAGCTTCAACGGATCCTTGGATGGCTCGAAGTTCTTGAAGCAGAATCATGACACGAAAACAAGTTCAAGTAAGATCATCACTTGAAATAAGATTGTTATAGTTATAGAAATTGAACCAAAGTTTGAATATGATTATTACCTTGTATTAGAATGATAACCTACTGTAAGAAACAAAGATTTCTTGAGGTTGGATGATCACCTTAAAAGATTGGAAGTGAGCTAGCAAACTTGAAAGTATTCTTGATTTTATGTAACTAGAACTTGTAGAATATATGAAGAATACTTAGAACTTGAAGATAGAACTTGAGAGAGATCAATTAGATGAAGAAAATTGAAGAATGAAAGTGTTTGTAGGTGTTTTTTGTCGTTGGTGTATGGATTAGATATAAAGGATATGTAATTTTGTTTTCATGTAAATAAGTCATGAATGATTACTCATATTTTTGTAATTTTATGAGATATTTCATGCTAGTTGCCAAATTATGGTTCCCACATGTGTTAGGTGACTCACATGGGCTTCTAAGAGCTGATCATTGGAGTATATATACCAATAGTACATACATCTAAAAGCTGTGTATTGTACGAGTACGAATACGGGTGCATACGAGTAGAATTGTTGATGAAACTGAACGAGGATGTAATTGTAAGCATTTTTGTTAAGTAGAAGAATTTTGATAAGTGTATTGAAGTCTTTCAAAAGTGTATAAATACATATTAAAACACTACATGTATATACATTTTAACTGAGTCGTTAAGTCATCGTTAGTCGTTACATGTAAGTGTTGTTTTGAATCCTTTAGGTTAACGATCTTGTTAAATGTTGTTAACCCAATGTTTATAATATCAAATGAGATTTTAAATTATTATATTATCATGATATTATCATGTATGAATATCTCTTAATATGATATATATACATTAAATGTCTTTACAACGATAATCGTTACATATATGTCTCGTTTAAAAATCATTAAGTTAGTAGTCTTGTTTTTACATATGTAGTTCATTGTTAATATACTTAATGATATATTTACTTATCATAGTATCATGTTAACTATATATATATCCATATATATGTCATCATATAGTTTTTACAAGTTTTAACGTTCGTGAATCACCGGTCAACTTGGGTGGTCAATTGTCTATATGAAACATATTTCAATTAATCAAGTCTTAACAACTTTGATTGCTTAACATGTTGGAAACATTTAATCATGTAAATATCAATCTCAATTAATATATATAAACATGGAAAAGTTCGGGTCACTACAGTACCTACCCGTTAAATAAATTTCGTCCCGAAATTTTAAGCTGTTGAAGGTGTTGACGAATCTTCTGGAAATAGATGCGGGTATTTCTTCTTCATCTGATCTTCACGCTCCCAGGTGAAGTAGGGTCCTCTACGAGCATTCCATCGAACCTTAACAATTGGTATCTTGTTTTGCTTAAGTCTTTTAACCTCACGATCCATTATTTCGACGGGTTCTTCGATGAATTGAAGTTTTTCGTTGATTTGGATTTCATCTAACGGAATAGTGGGATCTTCTTTAGCAAAACATTTCTTCAAATTCGAGACATGGAAAGTGTTATGTACAGCCGCGAGTTGTTGAGGTAACTCAAGTCGATAAGCTACTGGTCCGACACGATCAATAATCTTGAATGGTCCAATATACCTTGGATTTAATTTCCCTCGTTTACCAAATCGAACAACGCCTTTCCAAGGAGCAACTTTAAGCATGACCATCTCTCCAATTTCAAATTCTATATCTTTTCTTTTAATGTCAGCGTAGCTCTTTTGTCGACTTTGGGCGGTTTTCAACCGTTGTTGAATTTGGATGATCTTCTCGGTAGTTTCTTGTATAATCTCCGGACCCGTAATCTGTCTATCCCCCACTTCACTCCAACAAATTGAAGACCTGCAATTTCTACCATAAAGTACTTCAAACGGCGCCATCTCAATGCTTGAATGGTAGTTGTTATTGTAGGAAAATTCTGCTAACGGTAGATGTCGATCCCAACTGTTTCCGAAATCAATAACACATGCTCGTAGCATGTCTTCAAGCGTTTGTATCGTCCTTTCGCTCTGCCCATCATTTTGTGGATGATAGGTGATGTCGTGCGAGGTGTATATAAAATAGCTATTAATTTTAGCAGGAAATACTATTAAATACGATACAATTTTACACAAGATATTTATTTATTTAGAGAATGGATATACTTAAACCTTGCTACAACACTTATAGGCAGTGTACCTAATCGTACAGTAGTGTAGTTTTTAGTAAGTCCGGTTCGTTCCACAGGGAAATCTTTAAACAAAGCTTAACGCTATATTAGTTTACTTTTATAAAAATACAAATATATATATAAGTAATATTATTATTAAAAAGGGGGGTTTTTTACCGTTTAATGACCGGTTTGTCGATTTTAAAACTTTAGTCGCAGTTAAAACCAAATGTAAAATATTAAAAATAAATACAAGACTTAAATTAAAGCGTAAAGTAAATAACGATAATGAAATTGCGAATAATAAAAGTGCGATAAAATAAACTTGCGATAAAAAAAAATACGATAATTAAAAGTGCAATTAAATACAATAACAATAAAAATGCGATAATTAGAAGTGTAATTAAATATAAAATAAAGGAAATTAAATATGAAATAAAAGAATTATGCTTATTTAAACTTCCGTAATCATGATGTTTGACGTGTTGATTTTAGTTTTATGCCCATGGGTTAATTGTCCTTTGTCCTGGATTATTTAATATGTCCGTCTGGTTTTTGTCCATAACAGTCCATCAGTCATAAATATAAAGTGCGAGTATCCTCGTCAAATTATCCTTATACCCGAAGTTAAATATTCCAACTAATTGGGGACTTAAACTGTAACAAGATTTTAATACTTTGTTTAATAATTACACCAGGATGTCGACTGAGTGTAACCCAAGGTTTTAATATTTTGTTATCAATTATACCTAGTGTCCTTGTACATAATTTCACCCCTGTTTTAATTATTCTAGTGGCTATTAATCCATTCCCGTGTCCGGTTAAATGAACGATTATTCGTACATATAAATACCCCGCCCATCGTGTCCGATCGAGTGTATATGGTAATTTATAGGGACGCCCAATTGTAAATCTTTATATTAACATTAACAAACTATCATTTAGTTAAACAAATATAAAGCCCATTAATAGACCATAGTCTAATTTCCACAAGTGTCATTCTTTTGTCCAAACCCCAATTATGGTACAAAGCCCAATTACCCAATTTTAGTAATTAGCCCAACATCATGATTACTTCGAATTAAATAAGCATAATAATAACTTAGCTAGGAGACATTAAATTAAAAAGGTTGAACATAACTTACAATGATTAAAAATAGCGTAGCGTTACACGGACAGAATTTCGACTTACACCCTTACAATATTCGCTAACATACCCTTATTATTAGGATTTAAAATTAAAATTAAAATTAAAATATAAATTATATATATATATTTACGTATATATTGAGAGAGATAGATTATAGATTGATTAAAAATGATCAGAATTCGGTTGGCTTTATAGGGAGTTTCAAACTTTGGGGCTCCGCGACTCGCGGCCCTTTTTGCCTTCAAACTCCGCGAGTCGCGGAGTTTGCTTTTACAGCTCTCACAGGTTTGGCTCTTTGTTTACCGACGGTTTTAAATATTTATATAATATATAAATAATTATAAGAATTATTTAAATATTATATTATATTTATGTGCATAGTTGACTTGTAATTTTTAGTCCGTTGCGTCGAGCGTTGAGAGTTGACTCATGTCCCGGTTCCGAATTTTCGAACGTCCTTGCGTACAATTTAATATCTTGTACTTTGCGTTTTGAATCTTGTACTCTTGTAATTTCGAGACGTTTCTTATCAATAATTGGAACCTCTTTGATTGTCTTTTGTACTTTTGAGCTTTTTGGTCGTTTGCGTCTTCAATTCGTCGAATCTGTCTTTTGTCTTCACCTTTTATTATTTAAACGAATATCACTTGTAAATAGAACAATTGCAACTAAAAGCTTGTCTTTCTTGAGGAATAATGCTATGAAATATATGTTCATTTTTAGCATTATCAAATATTCCCACACTTAAGCGTTGCTTGTCCTCAAGCAATATCGTCTTGAAATACTAGAATCACTTCTTTATTCTTCACACTTTATACATCAGTGATTTCTATACGGCGGTATAAACAATGGTAATAACGATATGGTTCACAGTCCCACATGACTATAAAAATTCAGATCCATTAAGGAAATTGGATCTTTATGAAAACATTTGATCTTTTGAAAATTAAATCTAGTTTTTACCCTAGATAAGTTTTCCGGAATAACCCTTTACCGGTGTTTGCAAAATATTTTTGTGGGTTTGGTGGGTTTCAGATTTGAAAATTTTAGCTCAAAACTTGCGGTTTTGTGTCACCCACTTGCTAACCTTGTATTTGGAAAGCAACACGTCCAGTTTACTTGTCCCGTATATTACCTTTCAGTAAACTACCGTCCGGTTGTAAAGGAAAGCGTTGAACAAGCAACTGTTAAGGCAATGTCCCCTGACATGCTTTTAATTATGGTCTATAACGTGTCAGACGCAATTACTATCCTTGGTAGGAGCAATAGTAAAGCTCACCCTTATGATTTTTCGGTCTGGCACAAGGTCCTGTCTTTGACCACTATGCAACCACCGTTCTTACGGTTGACACCCGATTTAGTTCAGGTGACCTAATGAATTCCAGGTGAATTCCTAGGATTTTACGTTCAATGGTAATGAACGCATTGAGAATAGGGTTTTCAGAAAACAAATCGGTTTTATTTTTGATCAAAATATTTTCTCGTTCAAGCTCGAGTTTAGATATCATTGAATTCCATGAGTTTGTAATTCTCAATCTTTAAGGTCAATCTCAAGGATTGAGTAATATCAGGCTTAAAAGCTGATTTTTGATCTTTTAAGGAGATTATCCTTTTTGGGGATCTGATTCATTAGTCTTATCCAGCTAATTTGCATGGTGCCCCCCTATTTTACGAGATAAATCCTTCTCATGGTTAGGATAAATCTGACCACTTGGCGACCCTGTTTAATGCTGAGGTCCGTGGATTTCCTGCTGATTTTAGTGATGACTTTTCTAGATTTTTCGTCAACCTACAGCTGGTCTGGACGACAACTTCCTGACTTAAATCAAGAAGCGCGTGTCTTTTTCGGAAGACTTTACTTCCTTTTAATGATGGAATTGATTCATCGTGTAGATCCATCTTTCTTACAGTAAATCAGGTAAAACTTTCTAGTTTAGTCCAAAGCAAAAGTATTTTCAGTTATTTGTACAAAAATATGTGATATATGTTTTGAATAACTTGAAGAATTTTCCCACACTTGGCATTTATTTTCCTTTTTATCGTCCTCTATTCCATTTTAAATGAATTTTAACATTTTGGTTTGTTTCTTAATTTATGTCCTTTCCGAGGTTACAATAATTTCGGTGTTAAAACCTAGTTTTATCGTTCATAAATATGTATAAACATGATTTTGAGTTCATTTAATTGAAAATTTTGAAAAATTTTACTAGAATTGGGTAGTCAGTATATAAGACTAGGGCTGTTCTTTATTATCAGAGAGCACTAGATTCAAATACAACTACTGCTTTACTAGTATTTTTAATGGTAACCAAGTGTATAAAGTAAAAATTTTAAAATCCGAAAGAATTTAACCCCTTCCCACACTTAAGATCTTGCAATGCCCTCATTTGCAAGAAATCAGTAACAATTTAAATTATTGAGGGTGATTTGTGTGAAAATGATTAAATTTTTACCAAAGTTTCCAAATATATTGGCGTTTGTTTGCTGAATGATAAATGGTGCACATCATTTGTTCATTCCGTCTTGTTGTTATTTCACATATATTTTGCATCTTGTCGTCAAAATTAGTTGCTTTTGCTGAACTTAATGCCAGTCTTTGAAAATGCGTTGTTTTACCCTGTTGTGTACATAAGATAAACTGCAAACATATATACATATTTTTGAAGTTTGGTATATTACCCCACATTCAAAAATTATTAAAATCTAAGAATAAAACTTAGAAATTTATAAAAACTATTACAATATTAACATAAGTATTAAACGTATCAACATTACAAATTACAAAATAAATAAAACTAAGTAGACTAGGGATGATACTGATACCAATAGGGGTTCCAAGCATAACCATAGGTGCTATAGAATGCTTCGTCAGAGTTATACGTAGGATATGGTGGTTGCATCTCTATAGACCAGGGAGGGAATATGGGTTTTGGTGTAGGAATATAGTTTCTACCTATATGTTGGCAATGAGCTATGATTTGGTTCTGATGAACTTGCCAATCTTCAAATGCTCTCTGTCTAGCATTTTCGTACTCCTGTGAAGCTATAAACCTTTGCATTTCTTGCATCTCATTTCCCCCTCCTACATTACCGTGCTGTTGGTTTCTCTCAACCTGTGGATGTCTACCATGGTATTGTACTGCAGCGTTATTTCGCCTCTTCAAAACTTTCGCCCCATGGTATACATTTAAACCTATAGTATCGTGGGGTTCTGGTTCTTCGACTAATAATCCTCCCCGACTTATATCCACACCGAGATATTCAGCAATCAAAGTAATAAAAATACCACCTCCTATTATGCTATGCGGTCTCATCCCCCTAACCATAGCTGATAAATAATAACCCACACAATAAGGTATACTTACAGTGCTTTGTGGGTCTCGAATACACATATGGTAAAACAAATCCTGTTCATTTACCTTTTCCTTGTTCTTATCTCTTTGTGTAATCGAATTAGCTAAAAACCTATGAATTACTCTTAATTCAGCTCTATCTATATCCAAATAAGAGTAATTTACCCCTTTGAATCGGTGATGGCTTGTTATTTGACTCCATACACCGTGTGTATCAAAATTTTCATCTATCTTTATACCATTTAGTATCAACCCTCTACAATCGGCAGATGCTAACTCCTCAGGCGTATATATACGTAAAGCCTGAGCCATGTCTAGTAAAGACATGTGGCGCATCGAACCTCCTAACAAAAATCTAATAAAAGATCGATCGGTTAAACTAGCTACCCGATCATTTAATTCTATACTACACAACAATTCTTCACACCATACTTTATATACAGGTCTACGCATGGTGAATAAACGTACCCAGTCGTCAAAAGTAGAATTACCATACCTCTGTGCAAGTAATTCTCTAATTGGCCCGGCCAATTCTACAGCTTCTAATGGTCCCCATTCTATGACCCTAGGTACCTCAACAACCTTAGAATGAAGAGTATGCAAACCCCTTTGGTATTTTGGATAATCTATCCAAAGTCTGTCAAATCTCAGGTTCGGGTGCAAGTCTTCCAAGTGCATATCAGAAAATGTCATGACTGGATGAGGTATATCTTACTTGTAGTAGTTATCCACCTCCTGTTGTTCCGCATTCTCAGCAGGAGCATTGCGAGCTTGGGATGAAGATTCACCCCTTTCAGTCGGCAAAACACATCAAACACAATTTTTGTGCATCCAAATATGCATTAGTGTCAGCAAAATCATCAATCAAAATAATTACAATGACATGATCAATTTATATCAAACTTAAGCTCATTTTCATATTTTTATCAAATCTACACTTTTTCAAATAAGCATATACGAAAATGTTCGCCAAGTTCATAAGCATTCAACTCAAATAACATGTCAAAATAATCATTACTAGCAATTAAACAAGTTTCAAATGGCATTATCTCTCAAAAATCAAGTTCATGAATTTTAGACTTGAAAAAGTCCACTTTAATTCTCAAAATCATGTTTAAGCTCAAAGTTTGGATCATTTAACTACCTAAACATGTTACACTACTTAATTTAGCAACAATTCATGACAAAAATCGGCCATAACCTGTTTATATCAAAAAGTCCCAAATTTGCTCAAGAACACAAACCCTAGATTACTCAAAATTTGAAGTTTAAGGCTTTTAATCATGTTAAACAGCATCAATCTAGGTTATACAAGCATAATACATAAACAATTTAAGCATAATTACACTAAAAAGCATCAAAATCAAATTGGGTATAAAATTGTTCAAGAACACTAATTTTCGGATTAAATGGTGTTTAGGTGTAGAAATTTACCGTTTTTCTTGAGTAATTCCTTGATAGCATCCTTCTCAACATGATTTTAGTAAAAGATTTGATGATTAACGATTAAAAATTGTGATTTTGGGGGTGTATTTTTGACTTTTTTCGCTGTGTTTTTGAGTTTTGTGGTGTGCAACTGATCAGTTCTGCGTTTTATTTTTTTTCTGTATTTCGGTCCTCCCGCGACTCGCGGTGTTTGGACCCTTCAAACTCCGCGAGTCGCGGAGTTTTTTTTTTTTTTTTTATTTTTAACATCTTATACTAATTAAAACAATTAAGTAATTAATTTTAAAATTTTGTTTCCCTTGTTATTTAGGACGAGGTCGTTTCGGATCGATGTCCTAGTCCGTCCTTCGACAAAATTTTAAAATTTATCTTTTTGTAGCGATTGTTTTAAAAGCTAAGATTTTTGGTTTTTTAATGTTTTTTTTGGCATACTTTAATTCAATAAGTTTAAAAAAATAATGATAATAAAAGTTCTCGTCCCTCCCTTGAGTAAAGCAATTTCGGTTCAAAGACCTAGTCTTCAACTTACGACGAATTTTAAAAATCATATTTTTAACTTAATGAGATAAAGTAAATTTTTGTTTTTAAATTCACACAACTTAAATATAAAATTCAAAATTAATATTAAAAATTCACACCAAACTTAAAATTTGAAATGCATAAAATTAAAAATTCATATTTTAAAAATTAAAAATTCACACCAAACTTAATTAAAAAATTCATATTATAAATTCACACCAAACTTATATTAATTTTTCAAATATTTATAATTTTAAATATATTGTTTTTACAAAGTTTACAATATTAATTTAAGATTTATATATTAATTTTAAAAACATGGTAAAAATAAAATTAAAAATCTTTTTGGCTTTTTATCCCACTTTAATCAATCAAATATTATCAAAAATATGCGCCCCTCTTTTCGGTAAAGTAATTTCGGTTCCAAGACCTAATTTAACTCATGACGAATTTTTGAAATATTTTGGGTTGATTGTTTAAAGATATTTATACCTTAAGAATAAACGTTAAATTTTGCAGTGATGTAATAAATTTTTGAATGATATCAATAATTTCGGTCGCCAAACCTAATTTTATTCAATACCAATTTAATACTTTATAGCGAACAAATTAGCGTTTATTATCAAAAGGATAAAAATAAAAAAAAATAAAATAAAAACTGTACAGACATACCTGTGAAATAGATTTCTTAGTTATATGATCTATCCCATTCATAAGATAGTCGGTTTAATTGGTTTTCCATAGCTACATAGGCGTAACCTCGAGCATTCAGTGTCTTTTCTTCTAAACATATGAACGGTCCGTCTCTGCATAAAGTAACAAATTCGGTGTTTGAATAGGTTTGATTATTTGAATATTTACCTCCATGTGACCATTTTCCGCATTTGTGACATCTTTCTAGGTGTCGTGCTCTTCTTTTCGCTGCGGATTTTGATTTTCCTTTACCAAATGGTAACTTATTATCTTCGCATCTGGATTCTTTTCTAACTCCGTCCATTCTTTCTCTGATTACTGATACTATTTCACTCGGTAGTGTGTCATTATTACGTTTAGTGATCAAAGCGTGTAGCATTAGACCATGGTTTAATTCACAGGCAGTCTTCATTTCCTAAAAAAAAATAAAAATTCAGAATGGGGGGAAAAGACTAGTTCTTTAGGGTCTGCTAGGGAAAGACCATTCGGGTTCCATTTTCGAGAACTACACGAAAACAGACAATCTAACTCTAACAGAAATACATATTATCCTGTAAAGACTTGATTCTCCCCACACTTAGTTAGCTTTGGTGTCGAAATTGTGATTAACTTTGTTGTCGACTTCCATCGGACTATCTATGTAGTGTTTAACTCTGTGACCATTAACTTTAAATTCAATCCCATTTGAATTTATCAATTCTACTGTTCCGTATGGGAAAACTCTTTTGACTATGAATGGTCCAGACCATCTTGATTTCAATTTTCTAGGAAATAGCTTGAATCGTGAATTGAAAAGAAGAACTCTGTCTCCTTCTTTAAATTCTTTTGAACTTCTGATTCTTTTATCATGCCATTTCTTCGTTCTTTCTTTATAGATTAACGAATTATCGTATGCTTCATGTCTTAATTCTTCTAATTCGTTTAGTTGACTTAATCGTAGACGTCCGGCTTCATGTAAATCAAGATTACATGTCTTCAAAGCCCAAAATGCTTTGTGTTCAATTTCTACTGGAAGATGACATGCTTTTCCATAAACAAGTTTAAAAGGTGTGGTTCCAATTGGAGTTTTGTAGGCTGTTCTAAAAGCCCAGAGTGCATCCTCCAATTTAATGGACCATTCCTTCGGATTTGATCCTACGGTTTTCTCTAGAATACGTTTTAAAGCTCGGTTGGTATTTTCAACTTGTCCACTTGTTTGTGGATGATATGCGGTGGAGATTTTATGAGTTACTCCATATCTTTTAAGAACTTTCTCAAGTTGATTATTACATAAATGAGTACCCCGATCACTTATTAAAGCTTTCGGTGTTCCAAACCTTGCAAAAAGACGTTTTAAAAAGTTGACTACAACTCGTGCATCGTTAGTTGGGAGAGCTTGTGCTTCCGCCCATTTAGATACATAATCAATGACTACGAGAATATATAGATTATTATGAGATTTTGGAAATGGACCCATAAAGTCAATACCCCAAATGTCAAATACTTCACATACTTGGATGACATTTTGTGGCATTTCATCACGTTGACTTATTTTTCCGGCCCTTTGACAAGCATCACAGGATTTGTAAAGAAGGTGTGCGTCTTTGTAAATTGTAGGCCAATAGAATCCAGCATCATAAACTTTTCTTGCTGTTAGTTGAGGCCCATAATGCCCTCATGTTGGTCCTGTGTGACAATGGTTTAATATTTTACTGGCTTCATTTCCAAATACACATCGGCGTATTATTCCATCGGGACAACTTTTAAACAGATGTGGATCTTCCCAAAAATAGTGTTTTATATCACTGAAGAATTTCTTTCATTTTTGGTACGATAATCCTTTTTCAAGGAATCCACAAACTAAGTAGTTTGCATAGTCTGCAAACCATGGAATTTCTTTATAATCTATCTTCAATAGATATTCATCAGGAAAGTTGTCTTGTATGGCCGATTCATTTAGAACTTCTAATTCGGGATTTTCAAGACGAGAAAGATGATCAGCGGCGAGATTTTCTGCTCCTCTTTTATCTCGGATTTCAATATCAAACTCTTGTAAGAGTAAGATCCAACGGATTAATCTTGGTTTAGCATCTTGTTTTGAAAATAGGTATCTAAGAGCAGAATGGTCGGTATAGACCACCATTTTTGCTAGAACGAGATATGATCGAAATTTGTCAAAAGCAAAGACAATAGCAAGGAGTTCTTTTTCAGTAGTTGTATAGTTCGTTTGTGCTCCTTGTAACGTCTTACTAGCATAATATATAGGTTGAAATCGTTTTTCAATCCTTTGTCCTAAAACGGCTCCCATTGCAAAATCACTTGCATCGCACATTAGTTCAAATGGTAGATTCCAATTTGGTGTTATCATGATCGGCGCATTAGTGAGTTTCTCTTTAAGAATATTAAAAGATTTGATACACTCATCTGAAAAGATGAATGGAGCATCATTTTCTAGGAGTTTATTCATAGGAGTGGCAATTTTAGAAAAATCTTTTATGAAACGTCGGTAAAAACCGGCATGCCCTAGAAAACTCCTAACTCCTCTAACATTGGTGGGATGTGGAAGTTTAGAAATTATATCTACTTTAGCTCTATCCACTTCAATTCCTTTTTTTGAAATTTTATGACCAAGAACGATGCCTTCTTTAACCATGAAATGGCATTTCTCCCAATTAAGTACTAGATTTGATTGTTCGCATCTAATAAGCATTCGTTCCAGATTAACTAGACATGATTCAAATGTATCACCGAAGACTGAAAAGTCATCCATGAAAACTTCCATGCATTCTTCTATCATGTCGTGAAAAATCACCATCATACACCTTTGAAAGGTTGCAGGGGCGTTGCAAAGTCCAAATGGCATGTGTTTGTAAGCAAAAGTACCATAAGGGCACGTGAATGTGGTTTTCTCTTGATCCTCAGGTGCTATTGGAATTTGAAAATATCCGGAAAATCCATCTAGAAAACAATAGTAACTATTTCCGGCTAATCTTTCCAACATTTGATCTATGAAAGGTAAGGGAAAGTGATCTTTTCTGGTGGCGTCATTTAATTTTCTATAATCAATACATACACGCCATCCTGTTACAGTCCTAGTAGGAATAAGCTCATTTTTCTCATTTGTAATGACAGTCATGCCACCTTTCTTAGGTACGCATTGAACTGGGCTTACCCATGGACTATCAGAGATTGGATAAATTAGACCTGCGTCTAGCAGTTTAATAATCTCTTTCGTAACTACATCTTGCATATTAGGATTTAGTCTTCGTTGGTTTTGCACATATGTTTTATGACCTTCTTCCATAAGGATTTTATGTGTGCAATACGAAGGACTTATTCCTTTAATATCATGAATCTTCCATGCAATGGCTGGTTTATGAGCTTTCAACACAGAAATGAGTTGTGATTTCTCATTTTCTGTAAGAGAAGACGATATTATTACAGGTAATTCAGATTCACCATGTAAATAAGCGTATTCCAAATGGTTTGGAAGTGGCTTTAACTCTAATTTCGGAGGTTCTTCTATCGATGATTTGTATCAATATCTGTCTTCTTCTTTTAGCATTTGAATTTCTTCTGTTGTTGGTTCATATCCATTAGCTATAAGTGTAGCTAACATTTTAGCTTCATCAATTGGTTCATTACCTTCTCCTAAAGAACATTCTCCTGTTCCTTGTAATTCTGGAAATTCTTCTAATAATTCTGCATGTGCATCTATAGTTTGAATATAATAACATGTATCATCTGCAGATTGTGGTTGTTGCATTGCTCTATCAACTGAAAAGGTAACACTCTCATCCTCTATACTTAGGGTCAATTTCTTACCGAACACGTCTATCATTGCTTTAGCCGTGTTTAAGAATGGTCTTCCTAATATGAGAGGAACTTGAGAATCTTCTTCCATGTCCAGAACAACAAAATCTACTGGAAATACTAAAGTACCAACTTTAACTAGCATGTTCTCCATTATCCCTCTAGGATATTTTATTGATCTATCGGCTAGTTGTATGCTTATTCTGGTTGGTTTCAAATCTCCAAGGTCTAGTTTAGCGTATAGTGAATACGGCATTAGATTTATACTAGCACCTAAATCTGCTAATGCTTCTATTGAACTAAGACTACCCAGAAAATATGGAATTGTGAAACTTCCTGGATCAGATAGTTTTTCCGGTATCTTATTCAACAGCACTGCTGAACAATTAGCATTCATGGTAACAGCCGAAAGTTCTTCCATTTTCTTTCTATTCGTGATCAGATCTTTCAAGAATTTAGCATATCTAGGCATTCCTGAAATCACATCAATGAAAGGAAGATTTACATTTATCTGTTTAAACATATCCAAGAATTTGGATTGCTCGGCTTCAAGTTTCTCTTTCTTCATTTTACTCGGGTAAGGAAGTGGTGGTTGGTATGGTTTAACATAAGGTTTATCCTTAATTGTGTTATCTTCATTAACCTTTTCAACTACCGGTTCTTTTTCCTTATCTTGATCAGGTTGTGGTTCTTGTGGAGTAGGAATAGTTTCATCAGAAGTTACAGGTATTTCAGGTGGTTTAAGTGTTGTACCACTTCTTGTGGTAATAGCTTTAGCTGTTTCATTCTGGGGGTTAGCATTTGTATCACTAGGTAGACTTCCCGGTTTTCTTTCACCTATTAACCTTGCTAGGTTACTTACTTCTTGTTCCAGATTTTGAATAGAAGCTTGTTGATTTCTAAATGCTTGAGCATTTTGTTCATTAGTTTGTTTTTGAGATGTGAAAAACTGCGTTTGAGTTTCAACTAGCTTCGTCATCATATCTTCTAAATTCGGCTTTTTATCATCGGTTTGTTGTGGTGGTTTGTTTTGAAAATTAGGTCTTTGCTGATTGTAAGTATTATTGGATACTTGTTGATTGCTAGGACCTTGTTGGTTGTTGTATGGAATATTTCGGTTATAGTTCTGGTTTTGATTGTAAATTGGTCTTGGCGGTTGATAATTATTCTGATAATTATTTCCAGGCCTTTGGTTTATGTATGAAATATTCTCTCTTTGTTCCATTGTTAATTCAATACTGAGACAATCTTTTGTCAAATGTGGTCCTCCACACTGCTCACAACTAATTCGTATTGAGTGAATATCTTTAGTCATCTTTTCCATTCGTCTCTCGACAGCATCTATCTTTGCGGAAATGGAATCTAAGTCATGGCTAGAATCGGCTCTAGCTGCTTTAGATGATCTAACGATATCTTTTTCTTGGTGCCACTCATGTGAGTGGGAAGCAGTGTTATCAATAATTTTGTAAGCATCAGTTTCGGTTTTCTTCATAATAGAACCACCAGCTGCTATATCTATGTCTTTCCTTGTAGTGATGTCGCATCCTTGGTAGAATATTTGTACTATTTGACAGGTGTCTAAACCATGTTGCGGACATCCTCTTAATAACTTTATATCTTGTCCACGCCTCATATAGAGTTTCATTTATCTTCTGTGTAAACGTAACAATTTTTGCTTGAAGTCTTACGGCTTTAGATGCAGGAAAAAATTGTTTAAGAAAATTTTCAACTAAAACATCCCATGTATCAATCGCCCCTTCAGGTAACGATTCCAACCAATCTTTGGCTTCTCTCTTTAAAGTCCAGGGAAATAACATGAGATATATCTGTTCATCCTCCACTTCTCGGATTTTAAATAGTGTGCAGATCCTATTAAAGGTACGTAGATGTTCATTTGGATCTTCCTTCGGCGCACCACTAAATTGGCATTGATTAGTCACCATGTGTAGAATTTGTCCTTTGATTTCATAATCTGGCGCATTAATGTCTGGATGAGTAATTGCGTGACCTTGGCCAGTGCGTTTAGCTCTCATTCGGTCTTCCATACTTAAAGGTTCCAGATTCTCCATAATTGAATTTGTTGAATCGGAATCACTAGAGGATTCTGATTTAATGGTTCATTCCTCAACAATCTCTGTTTGAATGATTGGTGGTTCCGGAGGAAAATTTAATGGTTCAGGATCTACGAATCGTTCCTGAATATTCTCCGGATTCTCAATTGTGAGGTCGGGTTCAAAAAATGGATTATCGTAAATTTGAACTGAAGTACTTGGTCGACTGGATGACGATTCTAAAGAAAAATCAACGGCAGTAATATTTGCTAAATGTCTTGATCTAGTCACAGGTGGTGAACGTACAAAAGGTGGTGAACGTCTTGCTCGGTGCATTCACTGAATATCCTATTAGTTTTAAAAAGGAAAAAAAAATTATAATAAGTTATCCAATCAATAGACTTTTCTGATTTTGCTCACGTTTCGAATAGCCAAAAGATGCAGCAGAGGGGCAGGATTCGTTTGGTCTCAATATAATTGAGGACTGTTTGGCTCCAATAACCCGGTCCACGTACAAATCCAACTATTACTACGAACCAGAAAATTTTGATGTCTATCAATTTAACCACTTAAAATAAATTTTCGAAATTTTAAGAAATTTAAATAAGAAGTAGAATAAAAATCTATGTCCTAAAACTAGAATAGCGAGAAATAAGAAAGAAAAAGAGCGTGTCGAAAAAGATCGAAAAAGAAAAATGGTTGAAAAATAAAAGGTGACGGAAAAATAAAAGAAACTTATAAAACTTAAAAACACTTGACTAACCTAACCTTATTACTACAACTAACTTAAAATTATAATCGCAAATTGAGATTACTAATTGGAATGATAATTGATACATAGGAAAAAGTCGTCTAAAAATATTAAAGCTTACAGGAAAAACTAAATCCCAAATGGAAATAAATTAAAAAGAAACTAAAACTTAAAAAGGCGTCGCAAAATTCTAAAGCACCTAAATCTTAGTCTAAAGAAAAAGCACTTAAGGGATTCTACGGCAAAGCCTAAAAATCTAGAAGTAAAAATAACTATTGCAAAAACTAAGTTTAAAACTAAATATGATCGAAAAATACAAATATTATGCTAAAACGATTAAAAAGGGACAAAATATAAAAATATACAAAAAGTTGTAAAAAAAAATACAATTTTTATAAAAATATTATTTTTATATTATTTATTTATTAAAACTATTAATTTTTCAATTTAATTAAACTAATTAAATAAAATACATAAATTAATTAAAACTTAAATTAAATACTAAATTAATTAAATATTTAACCCTAATTACAAATTAATTAATAATAATTAATAATACTCCGTATTTAATGCAGATTAGGGTTCTGTGTGGCCCGTGTCAGACGGCTCCGCGACTTGCGGTATTCGATGCAGCAAACCCGCGAGTCGCGGGGTTCCAGAATTCAACTGACAGGTTATTTAATATTCGACGCGTTTTTTTTTTTTTTTTTTCTGTTTTTATATTTTCTGTTTTATATCAAACTATTTGTATAATAAAAACTTATATTTAAAAACTTAAATAAAAATAGAACTACTTTATAATTGTAAAAATATCTTAAAAATAGATTTATATATATTAAATTTTTTTTTTCGGTTTTATATTTATAAACTATATTTATAAAATAAATTAAATAAAACTTATATTTTTACAAACTAAAGAAACTTTACAAAACTAAACTATTTATCAAACTCCTAAAAATATTTATATTTTTGTTTTTCTTTTTATATTTTCGAATAATTAAAAACGTATTTTTATAAAAATGAATTTTAATAAAACTAAACTAAAAATCTTTTTTTTTTATATTAGCGTTGCGCTTCCGGCGTTTAAGAGTTTCCCCGGCAGCGGCGCCAAAAATATACTTGATGTCGTGCGAGGTGTATATAAAATAGCTATTAATTTTAGCAGAAAATACTATTAAATACGATACAATTTTACACAAGATATTTATTTATTTATTGAATGGATATACTTAAACCTTGCTACAACACTTAAAGGCAGTGTACCTAATCGTACAGTAGTGTAGTTTTTAGTAAGTCCGGTTCGTTCCACAGGGAATCTTTTTAAACAAAGCTTAACGCTATATTAGTTTACTTTTATAAAAATACAATTATATATATAAGTAATATTATTATTATAAAGGGGGGTTTTTTACCATTTAATGACCGGTTTGTCGATTTTAAAACTTTAGTCGCAGTTAAAACCAATTGTAAAATAATAAATAAATACAAGACTTAATTTAAAGCGTAAAGTAAATAACGATAATGAAATTGCGAATAATAAAAGTGCGATAAAATAAACTTGCGATAATTAAAAAGTACGATAATTAAAAGTGCAATTAAATAAAATAACAATAAAAATGCGATAATTAGAAGTGCAATTAAATATAAAATAAAGGAAATTAAATATGAAATAAAAGAATTATGCTTATTTAAACTTCCGTAATCATGATGGTTGACGTGTTGATTTTAGTTTTATGCCCATGGGTTAATTGTCCTTTGTCCTGGATAATTTAATATGTCCGTCTGGTTTTTTTCCATAACAGTCCATCACTCATAAATATAAAGTGCGAGTATCCTCGTCAAATTATCCTTATACCCGAAGTTAAATATTCCAACTAATTGGGGACTTAAACTGTAACAAGATTTTAATACTTTGTTTAATAATTACACCAGGATGTCGACTGAGTGTAATCCAAGGTTTTAATATTTTGTTATCAATTATACCAAGTGTCCTTGTACATAATTTCACCCCTGTTTTAATTATTCTAGTGGCTATTAATCCATTCCCGTGTCCGGTTAAATGAACGATTATTCGTACATATAAATACCCCGCCCATCGTGTCCGATCGAGTGTATATGGTAATTTATAGGGACGCCCAATTGTAAATCTTTATATTAACATTAACAAACTATCATTTAGTTAAACAAATATAAAGCCCATTAATAGCCCATAGTCTAATTTCCACAAGTGTCGTTCTTTTGTCCAAACCCCAATTATGGTACAAAGCCCAATTACCCAATTTTAGTAATTAGCCCAACATCATGATTACTTCGTTTTAAATAAGCATAATAATAACTTAGCTACGAGACATTAAATTAAAAAGGTTGAACATAACTTACAATGATTAAAAATAGCGTAGCGTTACACGGACAGAATTTCGACTTACACCCTTACAATATTCGCTAACATACCCTTATTATTAGGATTTAAAATTAAAATTAAAATATAAATTATATATATATATATATATTTACGTATATATTGAGAGAGATAGATTATAGATTGATTAAAAATGATCAGAATTCGTTTGGCTTTATAGGGAGTTTCAAACTTTGGGGCTCCGCGACTCGAGGCCCTTTTTGCCTTCAAACTCCGCGAGTCGCGGAGTTTGCTTTTACAGCTCTCACAAGTTTGGCTCTTTCTTTACCGACGGTTTTAAATATTTATATAATATATAAATAATTATAAGAATTATTTAAATATTATATTATATTTATGTGCATAGTTGACCTGTAATTTTTAGTCCGTTGCGTCGAGCGTTGATAGTTGACTCATGTCCCGGTTTCGGATTTTCGAACGTCCTTGCGTACAATTTAATATCTTGTACTTTGCATTTTGAATCTTGTACTCTTGTAATTTCGAGACGTTTCTTATCAATAATTGGAACCTCTTTGATTGTCTTTTGTACTTTTGAGCTTTTTGGTCGTTTGCGTCTTCAATTCGTCGAATCTGTCTTTTGTCTTCACCTTTTATTATTTAAACGAATATCACTTGTAAATAGAACAATTGCAACTAAAATCTTGTCTTTCTTGAGGAATAATTGTATGAAATATATGTTCGTTTTTAGCATTATCAATAGGCAGTACTCATGTCTAGACGAGTTCCTAATGCTTGCTGTAATGTCTACCAGAATCTTGAAATAAATCTGCCATCCCTATCAGAGATAATAGAGATTGGTATTCCATGTCTGGAGACGACTTCCTTCAAATACAGTCGTGCTAACTTCTCCATCTTGTCATCTTCTCTTATTGGCAGGAAGTGTGCTGATTTGGTGAGACGATCAACTATTACCCAAATAGTATCAAAACCACTTGCAGTCCTTGGCAATTTAGTGATGAAATCCATGGTAATGTTTTCCCATTTCCATTTCGGGATTTCGGGTTGTTGAAGTAGACCTGATGGTTTCTGATGCTCATCTTTGACCTTAGAACACGTCAAACATTCTCCTACGTATTTAGCAACATCGGCTTTCATACCCGGCCACCAAAAATATTTCTTGAGATCCGTGTACATCTTCCCCGTTCCAGGATGTATTGAGTATCTGGTTTTTTGAGCTTCTCTAAGTACCATTTCTCTCATATCTCCAAATTTTGGTACCCAAATCCTTTCAGCCCTATACCGGGTTCCGTCTTCCCGAATATTAAGATGCTTCTCCGATCCTTTGGGTATTTCATCCTTTAAATTTCCCTTTTTTAAAACTCCTTGTTGCGCCTCCTTTATTTGAGTAGTAAGGTTATTATGAATCATTATATTCATAGATTTTACTCGAATGGGTTCTCTGTCCTTCCTGCTCAAGGCATCGGCTACCACATTTGCCTTCCCCGGGTGGTAACGAATCTCAAATTCGTAATCATTCAATAATTCAATCCACCTACGCTGCCTCATATTCAGTTTTTTCTGATTAAATATGTGTTGAAGACTTTTGTGGTCGGTATATATAATACTTTTGACCCCATATAAGTAGTGCCTCCAAGTCTTTAATGCAAAAAAAACCGCGCCTAATTCCAAATCATGCGTCGTATAATTTTGTTCGTGAATCTTCAATTGTCTAGACGCATAAGCAATCACCTTCGTTCGTTGCATTAATACACAACCGAGACCTTGCTTTGATGCGTCACAATAAATCACAAAATCATCATTCCCTTCAGGCAATGACAATATAGGTGCCGTAGTTAGCTTTTTCTTCAATAACTGAAACGCTTTCTCTTGTTCATCATTCCATTCAAATTTCTTCCCTTTATGCGTTAATGCAGTCAAGGGTTTTGCTATTCTGGAAAAGTCTTGGATGAACCTTCTGTAGTAACCAGCTAGTCCTAAAAACTGGCGTATGTGTTTCGGAGTTTTCGGGGTTTCCCACTTTTCAACAGTTTCTATCTTTGCCGGATCCACCTTAATACCTTCTTTGTTCATTATGTGACCGAGGAATTGAACTTCTTTCAACCAAAATGCACACTTTGAAAACTTAGCGTACAATTCTTCCTTCCTCAATACTTCTAACACCTTTCTCAAATGTTCACAGTGTTCTTGGTCATTCTTTGAGTAAATAAGTATGTCATCAATGAAAACAATGACAAACTTGTCAAGGTATGGTCCACACACTTGGTTCATAAGGTCCATGAACACAGCTGGTGCATTAGTTAAAACAAACGGCATGACCATAAACTCGTAATGACCGTAACGTGTTCTGAAAGCAGTCTTTGGAATATCATCTTCTTTCACCCGCATTTGATGATACCCGGAACGTAAGTCAATCTTTGAATAAACAGACGAGCCTTGTAGTTGATCAAATAAGTCGTCGATTCTCGGTAGTAGGTAGCGGTTCTTGATGGTAAGTTTGCTCAACTCTCAGTAGTCGATACACAACCTGAATGTACCATCTTTCTTCTTGACAAACAAAACAGGAGCTCCCCACGGTGATGTGCTTGGTCAAATGAAACCACGCTCTAAAAGTTCTTGTAATTGGCTTTGCAGTTCTTTCATCTCGCTGAGTGCGAGTCTGTAAGGAGCATGAGCTATTGGTGCAGCTCCTGGTACAAGATCTATTTGAAATTCAACGGATCGATGTGGGGGTAATCTCGGTAATTCTTTCAGAAATACATCGGGAAATTCTTTTGCAATGGGAACATCATTCATGCTCTTTTCTTCAGTTTGTACTTTCTTGACGTGTGCTAGAACAGCATAGCAACCTTTTCTTATTAGTTTTTGTGCCTTCAAATTACTAATAAGACGTAGCTTCGTGTTGCCCTTTTCTCCGTACACCATTAAGGGTTTTCCTTTTTCTCCTATAATGCGAATTGCATTTTTGTAACAAACGATCTCTGCTTTCACTTCTTTCAACAGTCCATAACGATTTTCACATCAAAACTCCCTAACTCTACTGATATCAAATCGATCTTAAATGTTTCGCTAACCAGTTTAATTTCTCGATTCCGACATATATTATCTGCTGAAATTAATTTACCATTTGCTAATTCGAGTAAAAATTTACTATCCAAAGGTGTCAATGGACAACTTAATTTAGCACAAAAATCTCTACTCATATAGCTTCTATCTGCACCCGAATCAAATAAAACGTAAGCAGATTTATTGTCAATAAGAAACGTACCCGTAACAAGCTCCGGGTCTTCCTGTGCCTCTGCAGCATTAATATTGAAAACTCTTCTGCGGCCTTATCCATTCGTGTTCTCCTGGTTCGGGCAATTTCTAATAATGTGGCCCGGTTTTCCACATTTATAACAAACTACATTGGCATAACTTGCTCCGACACTACTTGCTCCGCCATTACTCGTTCTGACACCATTTGTTCCTTTCGTTCTATTAACCCCTGGTCCGTAGACCTCACACTTCACCGCGCTATGACCATTTCTTTTACACTTGTTGCAAAATTTGGTGCAGAACCCCGAGTGATGCTTTTCACACCTTTGGCATAGCTGCTTCTGATTGTTGTTGTTGTTGCGGTTATTATTGTTGTTGGGATGATTGTTGTAGTTGCTGCTGTTGTTGTTGTTGTTGTTGTTGTTGTTGTTGTTGGGCCGTTTGTTGTAGTTGCGATTGATGTTGCGATTGTTGGGATAATTGTTGCGATTATTGTTGTAATTGCTGTTGTTGTTGTATTGGTGATTCTTATCACCGTTTTCCTCCCACTTTCTTTTGACTTGTTTCACATTGGCCTCTTCAGCAGTCTGTTCTTTAATTCTTTCTTCAATCTGGTTTACTAGTTTGTGAGCCATTCTACATGCCTGTTGTATGGAGGCGGGCTCGTGTGAACTTATATCTTCTTGGATTCTTTCCGGTAATCCTTTCATAAACGCGTCGATCTTCTCTTCCTCATCTTCGAATGCTCCCGGACACAATAGGCACAATTCTGTGAATCGTCTTTCGTACGTGGTAATATCAAATCTTTGGGTTCGTAACCCTCTAAGTTCTATCTTGAGCTTATTGACCTCGGTTCTGGGACGGTACTTCTCGTTCATCAAGTGCTTGAATGCTGACCACGGTAGTGCGTACGCGTCGTCTTGTCCCACTTGCTCTAGATAGGTATTCCACCATGTTAACGCAGAACCTGTGAAGGTATGCGTAACGTACTTCACTTTGTCCTCTTCAGTACACTTACTTATGGCAAACACCGATTCGACCTTCTCGGTCCACCGTTTCAATCCGATCGGTCCTTTGGTTCCATCAAATTCTAAAGGTTTGCAGGCAGCAAATTCTTTGTAGGTGCATCCTACACGATTTCCTGTACTGCTAGATCCAAGGTTATTGTTGGTATGTAGCGCAGCCTGTAGTGCGGCTATGTTTGAAGCTAGAAAAGTACGGAATTCCTCTTCATTCATATTCACGGTGTGTCGAGTAGTCGGTGCCATTTCCTTCAAAAGAGTCAAATGGAACAAGTTAATCATACAGAATATTAAGAGTAGTTAATAGTATTTCGTAGCATAATATGAACTCATTTATAAAAGCTTTTTCTTCATATTAGCGTTTTATAATTTTAAATTCGGGTAGTACCTACCCGTTAAGTTCATACTTAGTAGCTAATATACAATTCAACTACTACAATTCTATATGAAAAACTGATTATAATAATATTTCGCTTTCAAACTTTTACACAATATTTTACAAACTTACAATACCGCTTATTTTACATATAGCATGAAATATAGCACACAATAAATTTGATACAAGATGGTTGTGAAGATAATTCTAGGTAGTACACAAGTCGTTCAACAAAGGCAATAAAGACACGTAATTCATACGTCCAGAAACAAGTCATGCATTCTGGTTTTACTAGGATTACTTCCCATCCTTGGTCTTGTGGAACATAACCGTTTTGGCCGTTGATAAGACAGCGTGTTGTAACGTCGTCAAAGGGACTAGGGTTACGTAATGTCCAACAGTCCCGTAACAATCTAAAAACCTCATTTCTTACCCCAATTACCGACTCCGTCACTTGTGGAAACGCTTCGTTTAATAGTTGTAGCCCGATGTTCTTGTTCTCACTTTGGTGAGAAGTGAACATTACTAATCCGTAAGCATAACATGCTTCTTTATGTTGCATGTTAGCCGCTTTTTCTAAATCACGAAGTCCAATATTCGGATATATTGAGTCAAAATAATTTCTTAACCCATTGCGTAAAATAGCATTTGGGTTCCCCGCAATATATGCGTCAAAGTAAACACATCGTAACTTATGGATTTCCCAATGTGATATCCCCCATCTTTCGAACGAAAGCCTTTTATAAACCAAGGCATTCTTGGAACGTTCTTCAAATGTCTTACAAACTGATCTCGCCTTAAATAGTTGTGCCAAAGAATTCTGACCGACTCTAGACAAGATTTCATCAATCATGTCTCCAGGTAGGTCTCTTAAAATATTGGGTTGTCTATCCATTTTGTGTTTTTATACTGTAAAATAGACAAGAGTTAGATTCATAAAAAAAATACTTATTAATACAAGCAATTTTTACATATATCATAAAGCATAAGCACACTATATTACATATATTACACCACACGAATACAACTATCTTATTCCGACTCGCTTGTTTCTTCTTCTTCTTCGGTTTTGGTTCGTTTTGCCAAGTTTCTAGGGATATATGATGTTCCCCTAATACGAGCTGTCGTTTTCCACATTGGTTTAGAAAAACCTGGTGGTTTAGAGGTTCCCGGGTCATTGTTACAACTTAAGGACTTCGGGGGTTGACGATACATATAAAGTTCATCGGGGTTGGAATTAGATTTCTCTATTTTTATGCCCATTTTCCTTATTATTTTCTTTTGCCTTTTTAAATTCAGTTGGGGTAATTTCTATAACATCATCGGAATTCTCGTCGGAATCCGATTCATCGGAGAATTGGTAATCCTCCCAATATTTTGCTTCCTTGGCGGAAACACCATTGACCATAATTAACCTTGGTCAGTTGGTTGAGGATTTTCTTTTACTTAACCGTTTTATTATTTCCCCCACCGGTTCTATTTCTTCATCCGGTTTCGATTCTTCTTCCGGTTCCGATTCTTCTTCCGGTTCCGACTCTTCTTCCGGTTCCTCTTCGGGAACTTGTGAATCAGTCCACGAATCATTCCAATTTACATTTGACTCTTCATTATTATTAGGTGAGTCAATGGGACTTGTTCTAGAGGTAGACATCTATCACATAATATCAAACGCGTTAAGAGATTAATATATCACATAATATTCACATGTTAAAAATATATAGTTTCCAACAAAATTTGTTAAGCAATCATTTTTCAAGTAAACACGGTCGAAGTCCAGACTCACTAATGCATCCTAACAAACTCGATAAGACAGACTAATGCAAAATTCTGGTTCTCTAAGTCCAACGCTCGGATACCAACTGAAATGTCCCGTTCTTATTTATTAAAAACGTTCCATATTAATTGATTTCTTTGCGAGGTTTTGACCTCTATATGAGACGTTTTTCAAAGACTGCATTCATTTTAAAACAAACCATAACCTTTATTTCATCAATAAAGGTTTAAAAAGCTTTACGTAGATTATCAAATAATGATAATCTAAAATATCATGTTTACACAAGACCATTACATAATGGTTTACAATACAAATATGTTACAACAAAATAAGTTTCTTGAATGCAGTTTTTACACAATATCATACAAGCATGGACTCCAAATCTCGTCCTTATTTAAGTATGCGACAGCGGAAGCTCTTAATAATCACCTGAGAATAAACATGCTTAAAACGTCAACAAAAATGTTGGTGAGTTATAGGTTTAACCTATATATATCAAATCATAATAATAGACCACAAGATTTCATATTTCAATACACATCCCATACATAGAGATAAAAATCATTCATATGGTGAACACCTGGTAACCGACATTAACAAGATGCATATATAAGAATATCCCCATCATTCCGGGACACCCTTCGGATATGATATAAATTTCGAAGTACTAAAGCATCCGGTACTTTGGATGGGGTTTGTTAGGCCCAGTAGATCTATCTTTAGGATTCGCGTCAATTAGGGTGTCTATTCCCTAATTCTTAGATTACCAGACTTAATAAAAAGGGGCATATTCGATTTCGATAATTCAACCATAGAATGTAGTTTCACGTACTTGTGTCTATTTTGTAAATCATTTATAAAACCTGCATGTATTCTCATCCCAAAAATATTAGATTTTAAAAGTGGGACTATAACTCACTTTCACAGATTTTTACTTCGTCGGGAAGTAAGACTTGGCCACTGGTTGATTCACGAACCTATAACAATATATACATATATATCAAAGTATGTTCAAAATATATTTACAACACTTTTAATATATTTTGATGTTTTAAGTTTATTAAGTCAGCTGTCCTCGTTAGTAACCTACAACTAGTTGTCCACAGTTAGATGTATAGAAATAAATCGATAAATATTATCTTGAATCAATCCACGACCCAGTGTATACGTATCTCAGTATTGATCACAACTCAAACTATATATATTTTGGAATCAACCTCAACCCTGTATAGCTAACTCCAACATTCACATATAGAGTGTCTATGGTTGTTCCGAAATATATATAGATGTGTCGACATGATAGGTCAAAACATTGTATACGTGTCTATGGTATCTCAAGATTACATAATATACAATACAAGTTGATTAAGTTATGGTTGGAATAGATTTGTTACCAATTTTCACGTAGCTAAAATGAGAAAAATTATCCAATCTTGTTTTACCCATAACTTCTTCATTTTAAATCCGTTTTGAGTGAATCAAATTGATATGGTTTCATATTGAACTCTATTTTATGAATCTAAACAGAAAAAGTATAGGTTTATAGTTGGAAAAATAAGTTACAAGTCGTTTTTGTAAAGGTAGTCATTTCAGTCGAAAGAACGACGTCTAGATGACCATTTTAGAAAACATACTTCCACTTTGAGTTTAACCATAATTTTTGGATATAGTTTCATGTTCATAATAAAAATCATTTTCTCAGAATAACAACTTTTAAATCAAATTTTATCATAGTTTTTAATTAACTAACCCAAAACAGCCCGCGGTGTTACTACGACGGCGTAAATCCGGTTTTACGGTGTTTTTCGTGTTTCCAGGTTTTAAATCATTAAGTTAGCATATCATATAGATATAGAACATGTGTTTAGTTGATTTTAAAAGTCAAGTTAGAAGGATTAATTTTTGTTTGCGAACAAGTTTAGAATTAACTAAACTATGTTCTAGTGATTACAAGTTTAAACCTTCGAATAAGATAGCTTTATATATATGAATCAAATGATGTTATGAACATCATTACTACCTTAAGTTCCTTGGATAAACCTACTGGAAAAGAGAAAAATGGATCTAGCTTCAACGGATCCTTGGATGGCTCGAAGTTCTTGAAGAAGAATCATGACACGAAAACAAGTTCAAGTAAGATCATCACTTGAAATAAGATTGTTATAGTTATAGAAATTGAACCAAAGTTTGAATATGATTATTACCTTGTATTAGAATGATAACCTACTGTAAGAAACAAAGATTTCTTGAGGTTGGATGATCACCTTACAAGATTGGAAGTGAGCTAGCAAACTTGAAAGTATTCTTGATTTTATGTAACTAGAACTTGTAGAATATATGAAGAACACTTAGAACTTCAAGATAGAACTTGAGAGAGATCAATTAGATGAAGAAAATTGAATAATGAAAGTGTTTGTAGGTGTTTTTGTTCGTTGGTGTATGGATTAGATATAAAGGATATGTAATTTTGTTTTCATGTAAATAAGTCATGAATGATTACTCATATTTTTGTAATTTTATGAGATATTTCATGCTAGTTTCCAAATGATGGTTCCCACATGTGTTAGGTGACTCACATGGGCTGCTAAGAGCTGATCATTGGAGTGTATATACCAATAGTACATACATCTAAAAGCTGTGTATTGTACGAGTATGAATACGGGTGCATACGAGTAGAATTGTTGATGAAACTGAACGAGGATGTAATTGTAAGCATTTTTGTTAAGTAGAAGTATTTTGATAAGTGTATTGAAGTCTTTCAAAAGTTTATAAATGCATATTAAAACACTACATGTATATACATTTTAACTGAGTCGTTAAGTCATCGTTAGTCGTTACATGTAAGTGTTGTTTTGAAACCTTTAGGTTAACGATCTTGTTAAATGTTGTTAACCCAATGTTTATAATATCAAATGAGATTTTAAATTATTATATTATCATGATATTATCATGTATGAATATCTCTTAATATGATATATATACATTAAATGTCTTTACAACGATAATCGTTACATATATGTCTCGTTTAAAAATCATTAAGTTAGTAGTCTTGTTTTTACATATGTAGTTCATTGTTAATATACTTAATGATATGTTTACTTATCATAGTATCATGTTAACTATATATATATCCATATATATGTCATCATATAGTTTTTACAAGTTTTAACGTTCGTGAATCACCGGTCAACTTGGGTGGTCAATTTTCTATATTAAACATATTTCAATTAATCAAGTCTTAACAACTTTGATTGCTTAACATGTTGGAAATATTTAATCATGTAAATATCAATCTAAATTAATATATATAAACATGTAAAAGTTCGGGTCACTACAAGACTTGGGCTTTATTGTGTGAGCGCTTTATGCGGGACTTGTAGGACTTTAGGTCTAATCGGGAATTGTTAGTGCTTTGGTTTATGTGAACTAACCTTGTGCTAATTGATTTGTGTTATGTTTAGCAAGCATCGAGCGAGATGGACATTGTACTAGCAAGTTAATGCGACGTGCTCGCGTAACAATGATTAGCTACCATTGTTACGGGTGCAAATCGTGTCAAATAAGTAATGTACGACGATTGTTGAGCGAGATGGAGTACTGTGGTGTACATGTATATACTTACATGTTATGTCTTTTCGTTCTTTGTTTAATCTTTTCTGTTTGATAGAATGAAGATGAGAAACGGGCACGATAATGATAACGGTGGTACGAGTGAGGATGTTGAACTCACGACCAAGGTTGAGGCCATCTTTAAAAAGTTAAAGAAGGATTTTCTTGACGATGTCTGAAAGGTCTTCCAAGAGTCGGTCGATGGACAAGTGACCGAAATGATCAACGATCGAATGAAAGCAGCGATAGAGGAGCCTTTAGAGGCTAGAAACATTTATCCTCGAGGCGAAGGGGGTAAAGGTAATGGTGGGGGTGGAAGGCGGGACTTCCACTACAAAAATTTCAAGGATACTCAACCTCCGATGTTTAATAGGGTGAGGGATCCATTGAAAAGCACTTGTTGGATTTCCGATATCGAGGGAGCTTTCCGTACCGTGGAATGTCCTCCCGAGAAGAAGGTGAGGTATGGGTATAGCATGTTACGTGAAGAAGGCAAGTTGTGGTGGGATGATAAAATCAATTTGTATGGTGAAGAGCAATGTATGAGCTTGACATGGGAGGAGTTTAAGAAGGAATTTTTTCAAGAATACCGAACTTCTTCCGACCTTGATAGAATCCGGGACGAGTTGCATCATTTGCAACAAGGTTCAATGGACTTGGTTACTCTCAAGTCTACCTTTTTGGCAAAGACTCGTTTTTGCCTGGAATATGTTGGTGACGATCACAAGCTAATGAAAGATTTCTACCGTACCTTGAACGATGAGTTAAAGGTAAGATTAGTCGGGGAATGGCTAAGACTTTTGAAGAACTATTCGAGTTGGCTCAGGGTTTTGAACCGGAGGTTCCGAGGAAGAGTGATTTCACATTTTCAAAGAGAAAGTTTGAAGGTTCGAGCCATTCAAACTTTTCAAATAAAAAGAACAAGAAAGGCTCCGAAAGCTTAAATAATGTGAAGAAGGGTGCTTCCGGGGGTTTCGGGCCCACGTATTTTAATTGTAAACAAAGGGGACACATGGACCGTGATTGTACCAATGGCCCGAACAAATTTACTTGCTATAATTGTGGTAAGGAAGGGCACAAGAAGCCGGAATGTCCCGAGTTGAATAATGATCATGTTAAGAAATTGGAGAGAACGGCGGGCACGGCTAGGGGTCGCAACTATTTGATGACGAATGATGAAGCTAAGCAATCCAACGAAGTTGTCTCAGGTACTTTTATGGTTAACTCTAATCCGGCAAGGATTTTATTTGATAGCGGTGCAAATTTATTGTTTGTGTCTCCAAAATTTGTGCCTAAACTTGATAGACCGTTAGCTAAGTTAAGTCGTCCGGTGGAAGTCGAAATAGCGGACGGCAAGATGGTGCTAGTGGTTGATGTGTGTAAAAATTGTGATGTTGTTTTTGGTGCCGAAAACTTTAAAATTGATCTCATCCCTATGACTTTGGGCGATTTTGATATCGTTGTTGGTATGGATTGGCTCGATCGTAATAGAGCCGATATCGCGTGCCATGAGAAGTTTATTCGTGTGAAGACCCCTAGAGGGGGAGAGCTAATTATTCATGGCGAAAAGCGAAGAAGACTTGTGCCGATATGTTCTTTTGCGCGGGCACGACGTTTTCTTGTTAGTGGTGGCATGGCTTTTCTTTCCCATGTTGTTGATACTCGTGACGAGTCACCAACTATTCGTGAAATTCCGGTAGTTAGTGAATTCGAAGACGTTTTTCCGGATAAGTTACCGGGTGTTCTGGCGGAAAGACAAGTTGAATTTCGTATTGAGTTGGTTCCGGGAGCTACTCCCATTGCTAAAACTCCTTATCGTTTAGCACCAACGGAAATGCAAGAGTTGTTAAATCAAACCCAAGAGTTGCTTGAGAAGAGTTTTATTCGACCGAGTGCTTCGCCGTGGGGCGCTCCGGTTTTATTCGTGAAAAAGAAGGATTGTAGTATGCGGATGTGCATCGACTACAGGGAGTTGAATAAAGTGACAATCAAGAATCGTTATCCACTTCCTAGGATCGACGATTTATTTGATCAACTCCAAGGTGCGACGTATTTCTCTAAGATTGACCTACGGTCCGGCTATCACCAAATGCGGGTCCGTGAGGAAGATATTGAGAAAATGGCTTTTCGAACGCGTTATGGGCATTTTGAGTTTGTAGTTATGCCTTTTGGTCTTACGAATGCACCGGCGGCATTCATGGATCTTATGAACTGAGTGTGCCAACCTATGTTGGACAAGTCGGTGATTGTGTTCATTGACGACATACTAGTCTACTCAAAAAGTATGAACGAGCATGAACGTCCTTTGCGTGAAGTATTGAAGACGTTACGAAAAGAGAAGTTGTATGCTAAGTTCTCCAAATGTGAATTTTGGCTAAGGGAGGTTCAATTCCTTGGTCACATTGTGAACAAAGACGGCATTCAAGTAGATCCGGGGAAGATAGAGACGGTGAAGAGTTGGAGACAACCGACTACGCCTACGGAAATCCAAAGTTTTCTCGAATTGGCAGGTTATTATCGTCGATTTTTCCAAGACTTTTCTAAGATCGCTTCTTCGTTGACAAAATTAACGAGGAAGAACGCGAGGTTTAATTGGAAAACGAGCAAGAAATTTCTTTTAAACTGTTAAAAGAGAAGTTGTGTCAAGCTCCGGTGTTAGTATTGCCGGAAGGAGTGGAAGACATGACGGTTTATTGTGATGCTTTGTTAAATTGACTCGGGTGTGTTCTAATGCAAAGAGGTAAAGTCATTGCTTATGCCTCTCGACAATTAAAGGAACACGAGACGAGATATCTGACTCATGATCTTGAGTTGGCGGCGGTTGTGCATGCGTTGAAAATTTGGCGCCATTACTTGTATGGTGTCAAGTGTACGATTTATTCGGATCATAAGAGTTTGAAACATCTCTTTAATCAACAAGATTTGAATTATCGTCAACGTAGGTGGATGGATGTGGTGAAAGACTATGATTGTGAGATACTTTATCATCCGGGCAAGGCGAATGTGGTAGCGGATGCGTTAAGTCGAAAGAGTCATCACCCGGCGTTACGATTGGGATTGTTACGTATGATTATTACTAACGATTTTCTTGAAAAACTCAGCGTGATTCAAATAGAGGCTTACGTTCACAACAAGCATGCGGAGCGAATTGTGGGACAATCGGAGTTTATTACTATGGGCTCGCAGGGTTTGTTGTCTTTTCAAGGAAGAGTGTGGGTGCCTAAGATGGGAGATTATCGACAAGTGCTACTTGATGAAGCACATAAGTCAAAGTATTCCATTCATCCGGGCGCAACGAAAATGTATCTTGATTTAAGGAAAGATTATTGGTGGCCGGGCATGAAACGTGATGTTGTGAAGTATGTTGAGCAATGCGTCACGTGTTTGCAAGTTAAGGCCGAGCACCAAAAGCCGTATGGTAAGTTACAACCGTTAGAAATCCCGAAATGGAAATGGGAGCACATTACCATGGATTTCATCACAAAGTTACCTAAAACGGCGAGAACCAAATTTGATTCGATTTGGGTTATAGTAGATCGATTGACGAAAAATGCTTTGTTTCTTCCCATCGGAGACCTTGGCTAAGTTGTTTATCAAGGAACTCATCTCTCGACACGGTGTTCCTATATCTATTATTTCGGATCGAGATACTCGTTTTACATCTCGGTTTTGGGAAAAGTTTCATGAAGATATGGGTACGCAATTGAAGTTGAGCACGGCGTATCATCCTCAAACGGACGGTCAAACCGAACGTACGAATCAAACTTTAGAGGATATGTTACGGGCATGTATTATCGATTTTGGTGGTAGTTGGGACGAGCACTTGCCTTTGGTAGAATTCTCGTATAATAATAGTTATCATACTAGTATCGGGATGCCACCTTATGAGATGCTTTATGGGCATAGGTTTCGAACCCCGATTTGTTGGGGTGAAGTGGGACAAAAGGAAATCGGGAGTACCGATTTGGTTTTAGAGAAGAATAGCAAGATTGATGTGATTCGAGAGCATTTGAAAAAGGCTCAAGATAGGCAAAAATCTTATGCCGATAAACGTAGACGAACGATCGAATTTCAAGAAGGTGACATGGTGATGCTCAAAGTTTCGCCATGGAAAAGGTATTATTCGATTCCGAAAACAGGGAAAGTTAGCTCCTCGATTTATTGGACCATTTAAGGTTTTAGCTCGTGTTGGTGAAGTCGCGTACCGTTTGGAATTACCCGAAGAGCTTGCGGGATCCATAATACATTTCATGTTTCCCATCTCCGTAAGTGTCTTGCGGATGATTCGTCTTGGGTGCCATTAGACGAGATTGAGCTAAATAATAATTTAGAGTATATCGAGGAACCGATTGCCATACTTGATGAGAAAGTCAAAAGATTGAGACATAAAGAGGTAAGGACTTTTAAGGTTCAATGGCGTTGTAGTAAGGGTTTTGAGTTCACTTAGGAGCCCGAAGAGTTTGTGTTGGTTTATCTCCCGGCTTGTCATGCGGCTTGGATCGCGAGGACGCGCTCCGATTCAATTGGGGGAGAGTTGTAACATCCCGTTTTTCCCGTACATATCGAAAGGTACATACTAAATCATTATACGTTTTTAACTCGCTAGATTGTGCGAAATTGTATATATATATATATATATATATATATATATATATATATATATATATATATATATATATACTTGATAATGGGTGCATATACAAGTTTATACGTGGGTTTTGATAGCGTTAAGTCTTGTGAGACCATTGTTGAAGGTTAGGCGAATATAGGAAGCGGGATTTAAGTGTACGAATTAAATAAAATCAAAATTTGCTTAAGTTTGTCGAGGTGTCCAGGTGACGGCTAATGCCGTGCCACGACAAACTGGGTCGCGCCGCGACATATAAAGCAATTCCAGATCAGAAGTTAAGTTAAAAGGGGTCGTTTTTCCTTCGTTAGGTCGCGCCACGACAAATGGGCCGTGCCGCGGCACCTCTGCAGTTCTGACTCCGATTCTAGCTCAAATTAAATAAATTAAAGGGGCAAATTGGTAATTTAACATGTAGATCTGATAGGAGCATTAAACCTTCACCACTTGTTCATTTAATTTAATTTCTTTTCTCTTTTCTTTCCAATTTCTCTCCCAAAACTTAAAACCCATTTGGATTAAAAGTGAGATTTGAGAGTGAAGAATTAAGGGTTGATCTTTGGAGCAAGAATTAAAGTTTTTCCTTGCGTCTCTAGCTACACGTTGATAGTCTCGGTAAGTTCTAACTCTAAGTTTTGAGTTTTAATTGGTTAATGGCTAGGGTTTTGGTTACTAGAGATTTGTAAGACCCATTTGGTGGTAAAACGGGTGAGTTTGGGTTATGTTGTTGTAATGAAACCCTAATAGCCACAATCTAGGGTTTTGGCCTTGTGATTTGAGGTTGTAAGTGTCAATTGATGTTGTTAGTCACTAATGCACTTTAAGATTTATGAAAGAAGTGTTAATGAGTAAGTTTGACTTGATTGTGAGTCTAAGTATTATAAAATGGGTCAAAATGTACTAGTTGACCTAATTAGATGAAATGGGTATGGATTACCCTAAGTTTTGCGTTAATTGAAGTTAATAGACTTTAATTCACTAGTATTAGTGATTAAAGTTGAGTCTTGGCCATTTATGGGCGGTTGTGAGTAGTTGAGTCATTTAATGCAAATTGGGTCATTAAATGCTCAAGTGGGAGTATTGTGGTTAATCCCACTAGTTGTGAAATTGAATGTGCACTTAATGATTTAGGTACATTGTGTTGAAGCTCGGAAGTGCTAAATCATCATCCTTGTGACAAGGTGAGTGGAATAATTATACGTTCATGTATATGGCGTGTTTATTTGTGAATGTTATGGTATGAACCATGTGCCGGTAGTGCCATAACATGTATGTGACGGATATAGGATGTGAACCACGTGCCGGTAGCATCGAGTGTGAACCACGTGCCGGTAGCACTATAAAATGAGGCGTGAACCACGTGCCGGTAGCGTCAAAGTGTGAACCATGTGCCGGTAGCACTATAAAAGAGTGAGACTCAAATGCGTATGGTGTGAACCACGTGCCGGTAGCACCATAGCGTTATGGTTAACCATATTGTGTTGTGATCGTTTAGCATTATAGATATATATGGTGTTGAGTATATGCTAATGAGATTTGGTGTCAATGTACGACTTGTTGGTATTTCGGGTATGATTGACTTGCTATGTGAGTTACATGTTCATGCGAGGTATTTGGTATTTGTGATTGCAAATAGATGGGTTATATATATGTATGTATAACTATTGCATTCATTAAGCATTGCTTACCCTCTCGTTGTTTACCTTTTTATAGGTTCCGGCTTGGACAAGGGTAAGGGCATACGGTTGGATTAGTTGTCTCCCGTTTGTGTTGACAGGGGGTGCTTTTTGGATAGCTTTTGAAGTGGCCTAACATTTTGGGTAGTTTAGCCCCAAACCATGCTCGAATGTCGTTTGGATTATAAACTATCATTGTAGTAGGTCAAACTTGTATTAAACTTAATTACTGGCCTTTGTGCCTTTGGTAAACATTTAAATTGTTGTACGTTTAAATGGAACTTGTGGAATGGTTTACATATTTAATTGGCGCGTAAATATGTATTGTATAAAAAAAAAAAATTTATCGTATGGAATACGGGTTGGGTTGTTTCAAGTGGTATCAGAGCAAGGTCTAAAGGATTTAGGCGACTTGAGATAGGTGCCTAGACTTGGGCTTTATTGTGTGAGCGCTTTATGCGGGACTTGTAGGACTTTAGGTCTAATTGGGAATTGTTAGTGCTTTGGTTTACGTGAACTAACCTTGTGCTAATTGATTTGTGTTATGTTTAGCAAGCATCGAGCGAGATGGACGTTGTACTAGCAAGTTAATGCGACGTGCTCGCGTAACAATGATTAGCTACCATTGTTACGGGTGCAAATCGTGTCAAACAAGTAATGTACGACGATTGTTGAGCGAGATGGAGTACTGTGGTGTACATGTATATACTTACATGTTATGTGTTTTCGTTCTTTGTTTAATCTTTTCTGTTTTATAGAATGAAGACGAGAAACGGACACGATAATGATAACGGTGGTACGAGTAAGGATGTTGAACTCACGGCCAAGGTTGAGGCCATCTTTAAAAAGTTAAAGAAGGATTTTCTTGATGATGTCCGAAAGGTCTTCCAAGAGTCAGTCGATGGACAAGTGACCGAAATGATCAACGATCGAATGAAAGCAGTGATAGAGGAGCCTTTAGAGGCTAGAAACATTTATCCTCGAGGCGAAGGGGGTAAAGGTAATGGTGGGGGTGGAAGGCGGGACTTCCACTACAAAAATTTCAAGGATACTCAACCTCCGATGTTTAATGGGGTGAGGGATCCATTGAAAAGCACTTGTTGGATTTCCGATATCGAGGGAGCTTTCCGTACCGTGGAATGTCCTCCCGAGAAGAAGGCGAGGTATGGGTCTAGCATGTTACGTGAAGAAGGCAAGTTGTTGTAGGATGATAAAATCAATTTGTATGGTGAAGAGCAATGTATGAGCTTGACATGGGAGGAGTTTAAGAAGGAATTTTTTCAAGAATACCGAACTTCTTCCGACCTTGATAGAATCCGGGACGAGTTGCATCATTTGCAACAATGTTCAATGGACTTGGTTACTCTCAAGTCTACCTTTTTGGCAAAGACTCGTTTTTGCCTGGAATATGTTGGTGACGATCACAAGCTAATGAAAGATTTCTACCGTACCTTGAACGATGAGTTAAAGGTAAGATTAGTCGGGGAATGGCTAAGACTTTTGAAGAACTATTCGAGTTGGCTCAGGGTTTTGAACCGGAGGTTCCGAGGAAGAGTGATTTCACTTTTTCAAAGAGAAAGTTTGAAGGTTCGAGCTGTAACATCCCGCGTTTTTCCGTTAAATTTAATTTTAACACCGTCTTTTTTTTTAAAACATAATCTTTCGTATTTAAATTAATAGTTTCCGTGAGTAACGTTCATTATATTCCCGCTATTTAATTTTGACATCACCCGTTTACTCGAGCGTTTTAAAAATATTCGATCGGTTAAATCCCGCACCCGCTTTGAAACTCGAGGGACCGGAGTTGCCAAATGGGCAAACTAGTTGACTAGGTCAACTAGTCAACCCATTTCTCCACCATTTCCATCATCTCCCTCTCTCTCCTTCTCTCTAGCAAGAACACACACAAACCCCAACTTCATAGAATCATCATCTAAATTCGGATCGGGAAGCAAACTTCAAAACAAATTACATATTCGTGATCCTCTCATCATCCTCTTCGATTTGGTACCAATTTCATCCATTTTGGGTAACATTTCTAAAACACTAAATTTCTCTAAATTCGTTTTATATACTTGAAATTGTGTTAGTTAGTGTCTATGGCTCGTGTGTAACATGAATATATGTTTTGCTTGCTCGATTTGTGGTTTGGAGTAACTAGTTTGAACATTTGAAATGGGTGTGCTAAATCCTTGATTTTGGATGAGTTAATGTTGTTAGATTGTTAAAGTGCATGTTTTAATTGTGTTACTAGTATCTTTAGCTTCGTTTTGATGTATAGGTTGATTAAGGAAACATCAAACTCATGACTATTGATTTTTGTGAATTTTCGTTAGAGTTTGATAGACTTTAAATGAACTTTTGATGATTTGAATGCCATGAAATGTTGTTAGTAAGTGTTTAGTTGTATTACATGTTTCATTACCTTCAAAACGGCATATCATATGTATAAATTGGATTCCCGAAACTTGAATTGCAATTGATGAACTTGAAACCTTGTTTTGGAACGTTTAACGAACTTTCGACGAGATTTTTGTTGTCTAAAATGATAAATTTGATTTAGGAAATGTATCTAGTTGTGTTCCTTGTCGAAAGAGCTTTCCGGTGATATAAAATACATGTCTTGATTGTTTGCGGATCATAAACTAGGATTGATTGAAGTTTGGCTCGTGCCTTGTGTTTTCTGCAAACAGGGTCTGTAAGCCTTTTGGGACGCCGTCCCAACCTCCTAGACGCCGTCCCACCCTTTATATCAGGACGCCGTCCTGGCAATTGGGACGCCGTCCCACTCTTCATATCAGGACGCCGTCCTGGAAATTGGGACGCCGTCCTGATGCACTAAAACTGGCTGTTACTTTGGTCATTTGACATAAAAATGTTTGCTATGCTACGGACCTCCGATTAACATGAAACTTGGCCAACATGCTCATATATGATTATATAACTTAGAAAAATTGTCGGATACCCGACCCGACCCCGTTGACTTTTCTGTTGACTTTGACCCGACCAAGTTGACTTTTAATCAAACTTAACCAAATACTTATACAACCTTTCTAACATGCTTTTATACTTGATTCTCGCATGAAACTTGGCAACGTGATTCACATGCTATATTTAATCGAGTCGTAACGAGCCATAGGACTAATTGAACACATTTCACCAGACCTTGTGTCGTAACCGGTTAATTGATATAACTTACTTGTTTAGGTCAAGGCTAAGCAACTTTCATGCACACGTATACTTTGTGAAGTACATTTATACTCGTGCACTCGAGGTGAGATCATAGTCCCACCTTTTCAACAACTTTTATTCTTTTAAATCGTGGGCTGAGAAACATATACATTACATATTTATATACATTTCACATGTATATATACTTTTCATACTTTTATACTTTGAACACAAATACGAATACAAAGATACAGACGAGTTAGAACAAAAGTCCTCAATCCAATTATCATTAGTTCCACTTGCAGGGTGTAAGTGTAAGCGAGTGATTATGTTGTGTGGCCATACGGGTTTAACGAACCCTCATTCAGACGGTTCGCTACCGTTAGTGGATGAAATATAATTTCAACGTGCATAGTGTATGTTCTAACACTATATTCAAAATTCAGAGGGAAGATTCAGTTAAGTTTTGGTAATTGGGTGCTCGTGATACAGACAACATCTTTTGGGATGTATACGCTTGATATTCACTTTATACTAAATCTTGTGGTTTACAAACACATCTTTAGAGATGTATACGCCTTGATACTAAACCTTGTGATTCAAAATATACTTTTACAAATACATTTATGATCTCACCAACGTTTTTCGTTGACAGTTTTCTACATGTTTTTCTCAGGTCTTGCACGATATGTGATACATGCTTCCGCTCATTATTTGATACTTGCATTGGATGTCGAGTATACATGCTTTTCATGGAGCGTCTTTTGACTTTACTTTAAACTGTGTCGCCTAGATTTCAATCGTACTTATAACGTTGTAACTTAACTTTTGGTTGAACAATTCTTGTAAACTTTGAAACAATCTTTATTTTGAAATGAAGGCGACATATTTTGGTCAAACATTATCTTAAAGACTTATAATCAGGTAATGGGACCCACGTAGCCGACGCCGTCACTTGACGATTTGTCGGGGTCGCTACAGTTGGTATCAGAGCCTTGGTTGTAGGGATTTAGAGTTCATTTGTGTCCACCCCGAGTCATAGGGTACATAGGTGAATCTAGACTACAACCGGCATATAGACTGAAGTAGGAATTACTTGACTATTTGTGCATTTATACTCGAACTCTTCTATCATATCTAACTCGTATTCGAACTTGATCTTACGTTGATAAATTTTGTTGATGCGCCACCTTGACTTTATGAAGTAATGTTAAATGCACATGAGAATCAGGGTAATATAATTTCCGGGATTATATTACGGTGATTCACATGGACGTTCCGACATTATGACATAAAGAATTTAGGGCGAGTCAAGGAAAATTTTCTCTCTATCCTTAATCCATACTCCGGTTAGTATTGTTGAAAATACTAACCAACGATATTCTTGTGTCTTGAAGGAACAATGGCTCCTCGTCGCGTACGCCGCAATGAAACTCCCGAACAAGCTCTCGAACGGATGATAGCTACCGCCGTAGATGCGGCCATGGCCGGTCACTCATCCAACAACGATAATAATAACAACCACAACAACAACAACAATGGAGCCGGAAACTCAAACGAGGGGTGCTCCTATAAAGCTTTCATGGGGTGCAAACCTCACACTTTTGATGGAACCGGGGGACCGGTCGTGCTCACCCGATGGTTTGAGCAAACGGAAGCCGTCTTTAGCATAAGCGGTTGTCGGGACCAAGACAAGGTCAAATACTCCACTCACACTTTCTCCGGAATTGCTCTAACATGGTGGAACACCTATGTTCAATCGGTGGGTACCGATGAAGCTCATGCCCTCTCTTGGGCCGATCTAAAGGAAAAGATGATTGTTGAATATTTTCCGCGCGAAGAAACCCGAAAGCTTGAGGGAGAACTAAGAGCTTTGAAAGCGGTCGGAAACGATCTTAAAGCTTATAATCAACGTTTCGCCGAACTATCCTTGATGTGTCCTAATCTTGTTAACCCCGAATCTCAAAGGATTGAACTCTACATGCTCGGTCTTCCAAAAAGCATCAAACAAGGGGTGATTTCATCCAAACCCACTACTCATCAAGCCGCTATGAACATGGCTCGCCAACTAATTGAAACGGTTGACGAAATCGTAGTTCCGGCACCTAAGGCCGAGGATAAATCGGGCGGCAACAAAAGGAAGTGGGAACCCTCTCAATCAAGCAACAACAACTTTGCTAAGAAGCCTTACACCTCCGACGGCAAGAGGGGTTATACCGGACACCTACCGTATTGTAACGAGTGCTACAAACATCATTTAGGCGAATGTGGCAAACCATTTTGCTTGAAGTGTCAAAGAAGTGGCCATGTAGCCCACGATTGTAGGAATACCACTCCCGTCGCTCAAAAGGAGCCCAATGCACCCAAGACGGGTGTTTGTTTTGAATGTGGCCAACCGGGACATTTTAGGAGTGCGTGCCCAAATAAGAAAATCAACCCCAACGCACGCCGTTGAACTTTCAACATCGACACCTAGGATGCCCGAGACGACGATGGACTAGTCACGGGTACGTTTCTTCACAACAAACCGTATATTTCATACTTATTCGATTCGATTACCACTAGATGTTTATTAACCAAGTCTTTGACTCGTGCTCTTTACATTTCACTTTTTCCCCTAGACACTACTTAGGCAATTTAAGTGACCAACGGAAAAATATTGTGTGCCTATAAAAATTTTATTGGAGGATATACGTTAAGACTTTTGACTTGACACCTATAGAACTAGGGAGCTCGAAACCTATTCGTAAAAAAAAAAAAAAAAAAAAAAAAAAAAAAAAAAAATGTTTCCCCATCATCTTGTATAGATTATTGTGAACTGAGTAATTTTCGGTTGGAAACCGATACCCTCTCCCTCGCATCCATGACCTCATGATTTCTTGCATGAATCCCGTGTGTATTCCAAAACGACCTCCGTTCCGGTTATCATCAATTGGGGGTTAAGTGAGACGATGTCTCCTAAGCCATTTCCGAACTCGCAACGTTAGTTGTAAATCTCTCTTAGTACCGTTTGATTTATTTAGGACTCCGTCCGTATTCATGAACCTCCTAAATCACGTATGCAACTTATCTAGACAAATCTGTTATTATATTTATAGATGACGTCTTAACTTATTTAAGTAAAGAAGGAAAACGAACAACATCACCATCTTACGCTCGAACTTTTGAGAAAAGAGCAACTTTATACCAAATTCTCCGAGTGAGAATTTCTGTTGAACGAAGTCCAATTTTCTAGACCAAAATGTTAATGGTCAAGGCATTACAATCAATCTCGAAATCAAGCCACATGTAATCAGGAAACTCTCCCCACTCAGACTTGTATTCGTAAAATCTTAGATCTCGTCTGTTATTACCGAAGATTCATTTCTGACTTTTCTCGTGTTACATGACTTTTAAACTCGTTAACTCACTAAGGAAAACTTTAAACCTCTCCGTGTTCGAGCCTTGAGCGTGATTCTTCACACCAACATTTCTAGTTAAATTCGTTATTTTACACGAAGAAGTCGAATACTAAATTGTGGATCCGATCAATTTTCTCGTCATCACGTACCACACTACATACCTCTGATATTTCACAATTACCGTCTGATATTACTGGAATTTAAGATAACACACAATCCAATGATACTTCACTCTTCTTTGACTTAACGTCCTTGTGTTTCTGATAATCGGCCAACTATTATTCAACCCCGAACTATACAACTACGTGTACTACCTCGTTTCTCTTTCAGACTTCAACTTTTGACAACTAGAGGCACGTTATGGCAACCTCGAGATGTAAGCTCATCCTATTCTAAGTCCTCATTTCACTCCTATCTTTATCGCTCGCATTTTCGTTTAAAGAAACTCCTTGTAACATTTCTCCATGGATAGAGAAACTCCTCATATTTCATAAGTATTCGCCACGAGGGTGAATAGTCCTAACGAACATTTTTCGAACACTAACTAACTTGTTCAAACGTATCTTAAGAGATTCTATTCCAACACGGTGTATCTTTGTCAATTATTCCGTATTGAAATACTCGTTTCACTTCTAATTTTACAAGGAACCTTGGGAACCCGCTTAGACGTGAGTACCGCGTATCTCCCACAACCGATGAACCGAGAAAACGAACGAGTTACGTCTTGAAGAGACATGTCACAAGCTCGTATTGTCACCTTTAGTAGATCACTCGCACAACAGTAGTTACCACCCGTGTGCTCACCCGCACTTTCCGAAACCCTATATGACCGCTAATGTCATACCCCTGTTCATTTAACCAAAGCATCAACCACCGAAATCTGAACTCCATCAAGAAACAACAATTGAAATCATTCAAATCCGAGGAGGGCTCGAGACGATCCGTAGTCGCCAAAAGAGTTATACCAAACTTAGATGAAAACCTCACAAATCCCAGTGTGTAACCGCGTAATATTGAGAAACCGCACCTTGGAAAGGTGTAATCCATTTTGGGAAATCGAGAAAGGCTATATTCGCAATATTGAACCTTTTGAAACCTTGGGGCGTATTGGAACCGCTTCCTACCGTTTAGAACTTCCGACTCAATTAAGTTTCCGTTTACCCTACATTTCGTGTAACAAACATAGAAACGTGTCCTGCGAAACAGGAACGTGCAATCCTGCTAGGTACATCAACTATCGATGACAAACTACTCTTCATAGGAAAAACCAGTTGAAACCGGGGATCGTAAAAACCAAACCTTAATACAACGAAATACCCTAACTATCCAAATTCATGAGAACACTCAAGAACGTGCCTTCACTTATTCATAACATTGACAACATAAAGTCTCGAGTAAGGGATATCGACTACTACTTCCAACTAAATTTCGGGACGAAATTTCTTTTGAGTTGTGGATAATGTAACATCCCGCGTTTTTCCGTTAAATTTAATTTTAACACCGTCTTTTTTTTTAAAACATAATCTTTCGTATTTAAATTAATAGTTTCCGTGAGTAACGTTCATTATATTCCCGCTATTTAATTTTGACATCACCCGTTTACTCGAGCGTTTTAAAAATATTCGATCGGTTAAATCCCGCACCCGCTTTGAAACTCGAGGGACCGGAGTTGCCAAATGGGCAAACTAGTTGACTAGGTCAACTAGTCAACCCATTTCTCCACCATTTCCATCATCTCCCTCTCTCTCCTTCTCTCTAGCAAGAACACACACAAACCCCAACTTCATAGAATCATCATCTAAATTCGGATCGGGAAGCAAACTTCAAAACAAATTACATATTCGTGATCCTCTCATCATCCTCTTCGATTTGGTACCAATTTCATCCATTTTGGGTAACATTTCTAAAACACTAAATTTCTCTAAATTCGTTTTATATACTTGAAATTGTGTTAGTTAGTGTCTATGGCTCGTGTGTAACATGAATATATGTTTTGTTTGCTCGATTTGTGGTTTGGAGTAACTAGTTTGAACATTTGAAATGGGTGTGCTAAATCCTTGATTTTGGATGAGTTAATGTTGTTAGATTGTTAAAGTGCATGTTTTAATTATGTTACTAGTATCTTTAGCTTCGTTTTGATGTATAGGTTGATTAAGGAAACATCAAACTCATGACTATTGATTTTTGTGAATTTTCGTTAGAGTTTGATAGACTTTAAATGAACTTTTGATGATTTGAATGCCATGAAATGTTGTTAGTAAGTGTTTAGTTGTATTACATGTTTCATTACCTTCAAAACGGCATATCATATGTATAAATTGGATTCCCGAAACTTGAATTGCAATTGATGAACTTGAAACCTTGTTTTGGAACGTTTAACGAACTTTCGACGAGATTTTTGTTGTCTAAAATGATAAATTTGATTTAGGAAATGTATCTAGTTGTGTTCCTTGTCGAAAGAGCTTTCCGGTGATATAAAATACATGTCTTGATTGTTTGCGGATCATAAACTAGGATTGATTGAAGTTTGGCTCGTGCCTTGTGTTTTCTGCAAACAGGGTCTGTAAGCCTTTTGGGACGCCGTCCCAACCTCCTAGACGCCGTCCCACCCTTTATATCAGGACGCCGTCCTGGCAATTGGGACGCCGTCCCACTCTTCATATCAGGACGCCGTCCTGGAAATTGGGACGCCGTCCTGATGCACTAAAACTGGCTGTTACTTTGGTCATTTGACATAAAAATGTTTGCTATGCTACGGACCTCCGATTAACATGAAACTTGGCCAACATGCTCATATATGATTATATAACTTAGAAAAATTGTCGGATACCCGACCCGACCCCGTTGACTTTTCTGTTGACTTTGACCCGACCAAGTTGACTTTTAATCAAACTTAACCAAATACTTATACAACCTTTCTAACATGCTTTTATACTTGATTCTCGCATGAAACTTGGCAACGTGATTCACATGCTATATTTAATCGAGTCGTAACGAGCCATAGGACTAATTGAACACATTTCACCAGACCTTGTGTCGTAACCGGTTAATTGATATAACTTACTTGTTTAGGTCAAGGCTAAGCAACTTTCATGCACACGTATACTTTGTGAAGTACATTTATACTCGTGCACTCGAGGTGAGATCATAGTCCCACCTTTTCAACAACTTTTATTCTTTTAAATCGTGGGCTGAGAAACATATACATTACATATTTATATACATTTCACATGTATATATACTTTTCATACTTTTATACTTTGAACACAAATACGAATACAAAGATACAGACGAGTTAGAACAAAAGTCCTCAATCCAATTATCATTAGTTCCACTTGCAGGGTGTAAGTGTAAGCGAGTGATTATGTTGTGTGGCCATACGGGTTTAACGAACCCTCATTCAGACGGTTCGCTACCGTTAGTGGATGAAATATAATTTCAACGTGCATAGTGTATGTTCTAACACTATATTCAAAATTCAGAGGGAAGATTCAGTTAAGTTTTGGTAATTGGGTGCTCGTGATACAGACAACATCTTTTGGGATGTATACGCTTGATATTCACTTTATACTAAATCTTGTGGTTTACAAACACATCTTTAGAGATGTATACGCCTTGATACTAAACCTTGTGATTCAAAATATACTTTTACAAATACATTTATGATCTCACCAACGTTTTTCGTTGACAGTTTTCTACATGTTTTTCTCAGGTCTTGCACGATATGTGATACATGCTTCCGCTCATTATTTGATACTTGCATTGGATGTCGAGTATACATGCTTTTCATGGAGCGTCTTTTGACTTTACTTTAAACTGTGTCGCCTAGATTTCAATCGTACTTATAACGTTGTAACTTAACTTTTGGTTGAACAATTCTTGTAAACTTTGAAACAATCTTTATTTTGAAATGAAGGCGACATATTTTGGTCAAACATTATCTTAAAGACTTATAATCAGGTAATGGGACCCACGTAGCCGACGCCGTCACTTGACGATTTGTCGGGGTCGCTACACGAGCCATTCGAACTTTTCAAATAAAAAGAACAAGAAAGGCTCCGAAAGCTTAAATAATGTGAAGAAGGGTGCTTCCGGGGGTTTCGGGCCCACGTATTTTAATTGTAAACAAAGGGGACACATGGACCGTGATTGTACCAATGGCCCGAACAAATTTACTTGCTATAATTGTGGTAAGGAAGGGCACAAGAAGCCGGAATGTCCCGAGTTGAATAATGATCATGTTAAGAAATTGGAGAGAACGGCGGGCACGGCTAGGGGTCGCAACTATTTGATGACGAATGATGAAGCTAAGCAATCCAACGAAGTTGATAGCGGTGCAAATTTGTCGTTTGTGTCTCCAAAATTTGTGCCTAAACTTGATAGACCGTTAGCTAAGTTAAGTCGTCCGGTGGAAGTCGAAATAGCGGACGGCAAGATGGTGCTAGTGGTTGATGTGTGTAAAAATTGTGATGTTGTTTTTGGTGCCGAAAACTTTAAAATTGATCTCATCCCTATGACTTTGGGCGATTTTGATATCGTTGTTGGTATGGATTGGCTCGATCGTAATAGAGCCGATATCGCGTGCCATGAGAAGTTTATTCGTGTGAAGACCCCTAGAGGGGGAGAGTTAATTATTCATGGCGAAAAGCGAAGAAGACTTGTGCCGATATGTTCTTTTGCGCGGGCACGACGTTTTCTTGTTAGTGGTGGCATGGCTTTTCTTGCCCATGTTGTTGATACTCGTGATGAGTCACCACCTATTCGTGAAATTCCGGTAGTTAGTGAATTCGAAGACGTTTTTCCGGATGAGTTACCGGGTGTTCTGGCGGAAAGACAAGTTGAATTTCGTATTGAGTTGGTTCCGGGAGCTACTCCCATTGCTAAAACTCCTTATCGGTTAGCACCAACAGAAATGCAAGAGTTGTTAAATCAAACCCAAGAGTTGCTTGAGAAGGGTTTTATTCGATCGAGTGCTTCACCGTGGGGCGCTCCGGTTTTATTCGTGAAAAAGAAGGATTGTAGTATGCGGATGTGCATCGACTACAGGGAGTTGAATAAAGTGACAATCAAGAATCGTTATCCACTACCTAGGATCAACGATTTATTTGATCAACTCCAAGGTGCGTCGTATTTCTCTAAGATCGACCTATAGTCCGGCTATCACCAAATGCGGGTCAGTCAGGAAGATATTGAGAAAACGGCTTTTCGAATGCGTTATGGGCATTTTGAGTTTGTAGTTATGACTTTTGGTCTTACGAATGCACCGGCGGCATTCATGGATCTTATGAACCGAGTGTGCCAACCTATGTTGGACAAGTCGGTGATTGTGTTCATTGACGACATACTAGTCTACTCAAAAAGTATGAACGAGCATGAACGTCCTTTGCGTGAAGTATTGAAGACGTTACGAAAAGAGAAGTTGTATGCTAAGTTCTCCAAATGTGAATTTTGGCTCAGGGAGGTTCAATTCCTTGGTCACATTGTGAACAAAGACGGCATTCAAGTAGATCCGGGGAAGATAGAGACGGTGAAGAGTTGGAGACAACCGACTACGCCTACGGAAATCCAAAGTTTTCTCGGATTGGCAGGTTATTATCGTCGATTTTTCCAAGACTTTTCTAAGATCGCTTCTTCGTTGACGAAATTAACGAGGAAGAACGCGAGGTTTAATTGGGAAACGAGCAAGAAATTGCTTTTAAACTGTTAAAAGACAAGTTGTGACAAGCTCCGGTGTTAGTATTGCCGGAAGGAGTGGAAGACATGACGGTTTATTGTGATGCTTCGTTAAATTGACTCGGGTGTGTTCTAATGCAAAGAGGTAAAGTCATTGCTTATGCCTCTCGACAATTAAAGGAACACGAGACGAGATATCCGACTCATGATCTTGAGTTGGAGGTGCATGCGTTGAAAATTTAGCGCCATTACTTGTATGGTGTCAAGTGTACGATTTATTCGGATCATAAGAGTTTGAAACATCTCTTTAATCAACAAGATTTGAATTATCGTCAACGTAGGTGGATGGATGTGGTGAAAGACTATGATTGTGAGATACTTTATCATCCGGGCAAGGCGAATGTGGTAGCGGATGCGTTAAGTCGAAAGAGTCATCACCCGGCGTTACGATTGGGATTGTTACGTATGACTATTACTAACGATTTTCTTGAAAAACTCAGCGTGATTCAAATAGAGGCTTAAGTTCACAACAAGCATGCGGAGCGAATTGTGGGACAATCGGAGTACATTACTATGGGCTCGCGGTGTTTGTTGTCTTTTCAAGGAAGAGTGTGGGTGCCTAAGATGGGAGATTATCGACAAGTGCTACTTGATGAAGCACATAAGTCAAAGTATTCCATTCATCCAGGCGTAACGAAAATGTATCTTGATTTAAGGAAAGATTATTGGTGGCCGAGCATGAAACGTGATGTTGTGAAGTATGTTGAGCAATGCGTCACGTGTTTGCAAGTTAAGGCCAAGCACCAAAAGCCGTATGGTAAGTTACAACCATTAGAAATCCCGAAATGGAAATGGGAGCACATTACCATGGATTTCATCACAAAGTTACCTAAAACGGCGAGAACCCAATTTGATTCGATTTGGGTTATAGTAGATCGATTGACGAAAAACGCTTTGTTTCTTCCCATCGGAAACCTTGGCTAAGTTGTTTATCAAGGAACTCATCTCTCGACACGGTGTTCGTATATCTATTAGTTCGGATCGAGATACTCGTTTTACATCTCGGTTTTGGGTAAAGTTTCATGAAGATATGGGTACGCAATTGAAGTTGAGCACGGCGTATCATCCTCAAACGGACGGTCAAACCGAACGTACGAATCAAACTTTAGAGGATATGTTACGGGCATGTATTATCGATTTTGGTGGTAGTTGGGACGAGCACTTGCCTTTGGTAGAATTCTCGTATAATAATAGTTATCATACTAGTATCGGGATGCCACCTTATGAGATGCTTTATAGGCGTAGGTTTCGAACCCCGATTTGTTGGGGTGAAGTGGGACAAAAGGAAATCGGGAGTACCGATTTGGTTTTAGAGAAGAATAGCAAGATTGATGTGATTCGAGAGCATTTGAAAAAGGCTCAAGATAGGCAAAAATCTTATGCCGATAAACGTAGACGAACGATCGAATTTCAAGAAGGTGACATGGTGATGCTCAAAGTTTCGCCATGGAAAAGGTATTATTCGATTCCGAAAATGGGGAAAGTTAGCTCCTCGGTTTATTGGACCATTTAAGGTTTTAGCTCGTGTTGGTGAAGTCGCGTACCGTTTGGAATTACCCGAAGAGCTTGCGGGGATCCATAATACATTTCATGTTTCCCATCTCCGTAAGTTTCTTGCGGATGATTCATCTTGGGTGCCATTAGATGAGATTGAGCTAAATAATAATTTAGAGTATATCGAGGAACCGATTGCCATACTTGATGAGAAAGTCAAAAGATTGAGACATAAAGAGGTAAGGACTTTTAAGGTTCAATGGCGTTGTAGTAAGGGTTTTGAGTTCACTTAGGAGCCCGAAGAGTTTGTGTTGGTTTATCTCCCGGCTTGTCATGCGGCTTGGATCGCGAGGACCCGCTCCGATTCAATTGGGGGAGAGTTGTAACATCCCGTTTTTCCCGTACATATCGAAAGGTACATACTAAATCATTGTACGTTTGTAACTCGCTAGATTGTGCGAAATTGTATATATATATATATATATATATATATATATATATATATATACTTGATAATGGGTGCATATACAAGTTTATATGTGGGTTTTGATAGCGTTAAGTCTTGTGAGACCATTGTTGAAGGTTAGGCGAATATAGGAAGCGGGATTTAAGTGTATGAATTAAATAAAATCAAAATTTTCTTAAGTTTGTCGAGGTATCCAGGTGACGGCTAATGCCGCTCCACGACAAACTGGGTCGCGCCGCGACATATAAAGCAATTCCAGATCAGAAGTTAAGTTAAAAGGGGTCGTTTTTCCTTCGTTAGGTCGCGCCGCGACAAATGGGCCGCCCCGCGGCACCTCTGCAGTTCTGACTCCGATTCTAGCTCAAATTAAATAAATTTAAGGGGTAAATTGGTAATTTAACATGTAGATCTGATAGGAGCATTAAACCTCCACCACTTGTTCATTTAATTTAATTTCTTTTCTCTTTTCTTTCCAATTTCTCTCCCAAAACTTAAAACCCATTTGGATTAAAAGTGAGATTTGAGAGTGAAGGATTAAGGGTTGATCTTTGGAGCAAGAATTAAAGTTTTTCCTTGCATCTCTAGCTACACGTTGATAGTCTCGGTAAGTTCTAACTCTAAGTTTTGAGTTTTAATTGGTTAATGGCTAGGGTTTTGGTTACTAGAGATTTGTAAGACCCATTTGGTGGTAAAACGGGTGAGTTTGGGTTATGTTGTTGTAATGAAACCCTAATAGCCACAATCTAGGGTTTTGGCCTTGTGATTTGAGGTTGTAAGTGTCAATTGATGTTGTTAGTCACTAATGCACTTTAAGATTTATGAAAGAAGTGTTAATGAGTAAGTTTGACTTGATTGTGAGTCTAAGTATTATAAAATGGGTCAAAATGTACTAGTTGACCTAATTAGATGAAATGGGTATGGATTACCCTAAGTTTTGCGTTAATTGAAGTTAATAGACTTTAATTCACTAGTCTTAGTGATTAAAGTCGAGTCTTGGCCATTTATGGGCGGTTGTGAGTAGTTGAGTCATTTAATGCAAATTGGGTCACTAAATGCTCAAGTGAGAGTATTGTGGTTAATCCCACTAGTTGTGAAATTGAATGTGCACTTAATGATTTAGGTACATTGCGTTGAAGCTCGGAAGTGCTAAATCATCATCCTTGTGACAAGGTGAGTGGAATAATTATACGTTCATGTATATGGCGTGTTTATTTGTGAATGTTATGGTATGAACCATGTGCCGGTAGTGCCATAACATGTATGTGACGGATATAGGATGTGAACCACGTGCCGGTAGCATCGAGTGTGAACCACGTGCTGGTAGCACTATAAAATGAGGCGTGAACCACATGCCGGTAGCGTCAAAGTGTGAACCATATACCGGTAGCACTATAAAAGAATGAGACTCAAATGCGTATGGTGTGAACCACGTGCCGGTAGCACCATAGCGTTATGGTTAACCATATTGTGTTGTGATCGTTTAGCATTATATATATATATATATATATATATATATATATATATATATATATATATATATATATATATATATATATATATATATATATATATATATGGTGTTGAGTATATGCTAATGAGATTTGGTGTCAATGTATGACTTGTTGGTATTTCAGGTATGATTGACTTGCTATGTGAGTTACATGTTCGTGCGAGGTATTTGGTATTTGTGATTGCAAATAGATGGGTTATATATATGTATGTATAACTATTGCATTCACTAAGAATTGCTTACCCTCTCGTTGTTTACCTTTTTATAGGTTCCGGCTTGGACAAGGGTAAGGGCATACGGTTGGATTAGTTGTCTCCCGTTTGTGTTGACAGGGGGTGCTTTTTGGATAGCTTTTGAAGTGGCCTAACGTTTTGGGTAGTTTAGCCCCAAACCATGCTCGAATGTCGTTTGGATTATAAACTATCATTGTAGTAGGTCAAACTTGTATTAAACTTAATTACTAGCCTTTGTGCCTTTGGTAAACATTTAAATTGCTGTACGTTTAAATGGAACTTGTGGAATGGTTTACATATTTAATTGGCGCGTAAATGTGTATTGTATAAAAAAAAAATTATCGTATGGAATACGGGTTGGGTTGTTTCAAGTATTTAGGCTGCATCATTTGAGGCCTCATACGAACGGAAATGTAGAACCCCGCTGTAATTAAGTGTAAACTTTGCCTTAACAAAACGTTGACCGAATGATAATTTTTAGTCAACACTTTTTGTTAATTAAAGTTCACACATTTCACATCTCGAATCTTAAAAAGTGTCTTGCTGATGACACACTAGTTATTCCATTGGATGATATCCGCATTGAGGATAAAATGTTAAGATCCGTTGGAGTTCACGAAGAGGCCCCGGGTATACCTGGGAACGTGAAGACCAGATGAAGTGGAAATATCCACATCTATTCTCAACCGCTGATGCATCCGAGAAGTCTTTCTGAAACTTCAGGACGAAGTTTAAATTAACGGGGAGGTACTATAACAACCCTCACTTTTCCATTATGAATTTACCAAATTGCCCTTAGGGTTTCATTGTCATATTCTGTGTATTATCATTAGGGTTGCTATTCAGACATAATAAGTACCCGAGTAATTAAACGCTCTGTAAATTAATGCTTGTAATTAATAATCTGAAACCTCAACCTCAGACATTAACTAAAACCCTAATCCGATAAACCCTAACCATAATATTAAATTAATAATATAAACTATATATTAATTGTGACAACTTATATACATTTAAAAATAAATGAGTAAATAAAATGTATTTTAAATAAAAGTTGTATTTATAAATATATATATATATATATATATATATATATATATATATATATATATATATATATATATAAAGTATATATATATAAAGTATATATATATAAAGTATATATATATTTATATATATATATATATAGAAATACAAAATCCGGAATAAAAAAATAAAATAAATATAGATATTAATAATAAATCAGTTTTTATAAAATAAAAAAAGGGAGAAAATACTTGATCATTAAGTAAACAACAATCCTAATTAACTTCAAACTATTTCATCCTAATCCAATTCAAGTACTTGATCATCAAGTAAACCTAAGGTGATTAAGACTCTAATCCACACCCTATAAAAAGGATCTCTTGGCTCATTCTCTTCATTCACAAAATCAATAAAAAACCTCCTCCTTTTTTTCTCCTAGTTGGCATCACAAGAACACACCACCACCACCCTCCCACCTTTGGTTTTCAACAACCAAACCACACCACCACCTGCTGCCATCGTTGTAGAGTACCACCACCATAAAACCAGATCTTTTTCTGATGTAAAACCCCACGCAAACAGGTCCTGAGCTGCTGCCTTGTTCGTGACCCAACAACCACCAAAGTCGACCCATATTGCCACCTTTTTGAGTTCGTTTTTCTACTGCTGCTTTGCTGCTCATTTTTCACATTCAACCCACTCCTAATATTGCTCTTAACATCCCTAAGGTAACCCTAGATCCTTACTTACTCATTCTTTCATTTACATGCGAGTTTTATATATATATATATATATATATATATATATATATATATATATATATATATATATATATATATATATATATATATATGTGTGTGTGTGTGTGTGTGTGTGTGTGTGTATGTGTGTGTGTGTATACGTGTGCATGTATGCATGCATACGTTATATCGATGAGTATATATAAGGATAAATTGGTTTAAATTGTTCTAAATACTTAAAATTGGTTATGATAATTTTCACAGAGGTTTTTATATTTATAAAAGTTTTTGGATGAGAAAAATTGATATTTATAACATTATATACAATTATTCTATAATTAATGTTATTATTGTATGATTTTAATAGGTAAAAATGAAATTAATATATATAAAATATGGAGATTAGTAATATTTACATAAAAAGTATTTAAAATAGTAAAAGATCATTTAAAAACAATTATAATGGTTTTTGGAATTTTATTTATAATTAAAAACGAATTATGTAGTATTTAAGTATAAAAATGATGCAAAATGCGTAATAAAATTATATAATAATAATAATAATAATAAAAATATATATATAACTTTTTTGAGGTTAATAAACATCAATAAGTCTGTAAAAATTATAAAAAATAATATTGGAGTCGAATTAGTATTTATTCTATATTTAAAACAGTATTATAATGTAATTAAAGGATAAATAAGGAATAAATATAAAAATATAAAAAATAATATAATATATATTTTTCTATAGATTGTTAAGATAGAATAAACTTATAAATTTATAAAAGTAATTATCTAAGTTTATTTAATAATTATGTGGAATTTAACTTGATTTTATGACTAAATAAAGGGGAAAAACAAAAATAAATACAAAATTATGATAAACATGATTTTTAATATTTTTATACTGATTTATATGATTAAATAAGTATATAGAAATTATATATATGATTTTTAGGTATTTAATAAATTATTAAGATATTTATGGATAATATAAGATTAATAGAATACTAATTAAGTAATTGAGTATAATATAAAATATATTGTAAACTAATACTTATGTATGAATAACATGTAATGATAATATGTACAAGTAACCTACTAAGTGATGTATTCCTATACACGCATATAACTAGTGAATATTATAATCATAACGATAAAAGTACAACTTATGTGAATTTCATTGTTATTAACGGCCTAGTTTGATCCTTGTTGCCTTAAGGGAATTACTTGTGGATCTCGAATGTCAGACTTAGATTCTGATCAAGAGTCCTGGGCCTCGATAATAATTGGTCATTCGAGTGACTCGTTTGGTAGCAATTTGGTTTAAGCAAAGTAGTATAAAGATCAAGATGATTATGTTTGACACGCAAACATTTATAATTCCATACTTAAGTTCTTTAGAGGTTTCCATTGTCATTTGGAAAAATTCTGATTTAAATCCTTATATCTCTAGGTTGAGATCATTGCCGTTCATTTCTTGTTTTCTTTCTTCTTGATTATTTTGGAGGATATACTTCTTTGCTATTAAGGTAAACTTCATAGCCCCTCTTTTTACTATTTATTAACTGTTTTACAACTATTGGGGTGATACACATGCTTACTTTTAAATGATTTACAATTTAAACACAAGTGCCTAAACTTTTTGATGTGCAACTTTGTGAGACTTTTGTTAACTTGTATTGATTATATCTTTACATGCAAATCCCCGCCATAATATCGTTAATTGCTGGAATTGGAATATTGCAAGCTTAATTATTGTGAGTAGGCCTATTAAGAGTGATGTATCTACCCATTGGCGTGATCGTCAAGGGGGTACATAATAATGATTGCCGACACCCGTACAGTGTCAGGGGTTAATGTTTAGTTCGATATTATAACTCATGGCATATTGAATATTTTGATGTTTTGAACTAAATATTGTGGTCTAAAACTTATTATGATTGTTAAACCTATGATGTTCACTCAACCATTATGTTGACACTTTAAGCATGTTTGTCTCAGGTGAAGATTTGCTTGTGTGCTACCCTATGATGCTTAGTTAGCTGTTGCATTGGAGTCCATATTTTAGACTTATCATTTGCTATTTGCATATGAATTTCATTATGTAAAACATTATTATGTTTCCGCTGCAAATTCAAATTTTGTTATAAAACGTCTCATTTAGAGTCGTTCTCGTTTATACATACTTGTATTTTGATATTGTGAAGTCATAGTTCCCCGGGCCTATTTGGGGGTATGACATACATGGTGTTTTTCATTTTCTTAAGTGGGCATTTTAGGCGTTGAGTGTATGAGATATCGCTTGTTTCAGTGATGCACGCTAGTAATTATCAGCGTGTGGTGAGATCTTCCGATTAACAGATGATATTATGGATGTCGAGCTTGGTTGTGTTTTGACGCACTTACCTCTTGGTAAATGATGATGATCACGGGGCCATGATTTAGTCTAAGTGGGGGAGAGTTGTGACACCCTATTTTTCAGTTATATGTTATTTTGCATGTCATTTGAGTTACAAGGTATGTAATCGTATCGTTTGACCCCAAATAAATACCGAGTTAATGTTTAAAAACCTTACCATTAGAAAGTAGACCTTATTACGTTTCCTATGATATATAATTCATTAAAAATGGAGTTACGACCAAAACAAGTTTCACAAAAGTGCTGATACTGAGGTCCTCGCCGTTGCCATCCGAAATCTCGCAGTCGTGAGATTTGATTAGGTGGCCAGCTCTTTTGTTTTACAAGCTCGCGGTAGCAAGGTTTGCTTGGCAGCAGCGTTTTTGAACGTATTTTGGGGATTTTTAGAGGGGTAAAGTGGTCTTTTCACTTGTGAACACGTATATGGCTTGAGATCTTATCTTCATTTTCACCAACCAAACTCTAGAGAGAGAGAGAGAGAGAGGATAGTTCTAGAGAGAGGAAGCTTCAAATGGTGAAGAAGATGGTGATTTTTGCCCAAATTGAAGTTCATCTTGGTGTGTCTAGCCTATAGGCTTCTCATTGATGCTTGAGGTAAACCTCAATCCGAATTTTAATGTTTGATTTCGATTTTTGTTAGGGTTTGTGTTAGTGATGGGTTATAAACCCCATTTCTTATGAAATTAGAGGCTTTGTTGTATGTATTGTGTAAGTAAACCCAATTAGTGTGGGTATAGGTTTTGATGATGAATTTAGAAGTATTTGTCATGGTTTGGGTGTTAATCACTAGGCTGTAAGTGTGTAAGTGACTTTGATGTTCATAAGAACATGTTTGTTGGCTAAAATGGGTGTTGACCTTGATTTGGTGTCAAACTAGGATTTGAGGCTACTGTTGGTGTAATAAGTACTTAATTACTTAGTATATGTTGTTAACTAGTGTAAGGCTAATGGTGTATCCTAGGGGATACACGCATAAAAGCATCATTTTTATACAGTAGAATGGATCAAAGAGCATAAAAGATAACAAAATTTGGCAGTTTTTAGCATTTGCCACCCAGCGTTTAGCAGGCTGCCCAGCGTCATGCGTAAGCCCTGCAGGAAGCTTCTATGCTTAAGCCATTTTATTAGGCGCTTGAGTGGCACGCAGCCACGCCAAAGTCGGTTCTGGATATTTCGCATAACAGAATTAATCAGCGATTGACACGTGTATCCCGAGAATTTTGAACATTCTACGCCTATAAATAGACCCCTTGGGTCACTGCATTTATTATCAGAACTTCAGTCAGATAGAAGTACATTTTCTCTCTCACACAGTTCTTTCTCACTCTAAAACATTAACCGCATAGCAACAGAACGCTAGACGGATCAATTCCAGATTGATCCAAAGACTGATTGAGGCCACCCTACGACTCTCTCATCTACGTTCCATGTCTGCAGGGATTATTTCTCGAGGGCAAACATTAGTCGGCATCATATCGCTCGACGCTAGGCTGTTATTGTATTGACTGGTACCTTTCACCCGCTATACGGAAAATAATACCAACAAAGGCCCAAACTAGCCATTAGTGATTTTGGGTTGAATTTGACATAAGTCAAAGGAGGTCAAATGTGATATGGGTCAATATTGTACGTGTTGTAGTTTCGGTGTAAATGACGTTTTGAAATGATCACTACCTAAGTAGTAATCTAGTGTCGAGACCTAGGTTGGTCAATTTGGTGTCAAGTATAATTTGAATTAAATTGTACTTTGTAGTGTGGGCTTGAATTACCACCTGAAGTGGTAATTGGATTGTTTCCATTAGGTGTAAATGGGCGGGTTTTGACGAGCAAGGTGTGATCCCTCGGCTAAGGGATGATTGTGTCGGATTCTCTTTTAGAGAATGTATATTTATGTGTATATTGTGTCTATGTGTGATATATGTGGTTGCTTGCTCGGATATGAGGATGGAGATCATGTTATACATGACTTGTGCGGGGATTCCAAGGTGAGTGGAATAATTACACGTGTATGTAAATAGTGTATATACTTGTGTGGCATGTGATGTGGGTTTAAAGTTCGGGCGTCGATAGCATATCATCATGTGTGCGTGGGCTTGAAGTGTGGGTTTATTCGAAGTGTAAGACACCAAATTTTATGTGACGGGTGGGTGAGTCGCAGTGTAAGACACCCCTCCAGGGTTAATGACGTGTGGTTTTAGTCGTACTGTAAGACACCACATTTGTTGTGATGGGTGGGTTTAGTCATAGTGTAAGACAGAACACAGGGGTTAGTGATAAAATGTGTATGTACACTAATGGTTGTTGTGAAAAACGAAGGTCGTTCGCGAGTACCATTCCCTTGTGCTATTGGTTAACCATGGTTGTGTGATTTTTGTATTAGCATATTAAATTTTGAACTATATGCTATTGGGGATGATAGCTTATTGTGAATTGCGGATATTTAGTTTATGCATTGTGATTGCATGGTTATTGAATTGCTAGCTCGTATGCGGTATTTGGTAAGTGTTTGCAAGTAAGTAGATTATATATGTATATGTATAATTATTTCATTCACTAAGCGTAAGCTTACCCCTCGTTGTTGTTACCTTTTTATAGGTACCTATTGTTAAGGAGAAGACTCCTAGTTGCTAGACTAGTTGCTTTTGGGTTGCTTGAGCTAATGACGGGGTAACTTTTGGATTTTCAGACGTGGATTGAGGACTTGGTAAATCCCGGGGATTATGCTCTTGGTATCGGGTTGGCTTATTGAGATTTAACCCGGTTTGTAGTATAAATGGTTCATAATTACCCACTTGTTGTGTAACGGGTCGAAAGGTGTCGAATTGAATGTTTTGGACTTGGTTATATGTTAAACATGTGTTTTGTTGTTTAATGAATACGTTAAAAGTGGTTATGATTTATTTTGAATCAAATGGGGTTAAACGGGTTGGGCCAAAAGAGTAATGTACGTATAACAACTTTGTTTATATAAAAAAATGTTATTGTTTTTGGATAAACGAGTTTGGGTTGTTTCATTAGGGATTGTCGAATCCAATAGTGTTGTCAATAATTTGATGGAGAGATTTCTCACATGTCCTTGGTGTTCCTATTGAGAGAATAAATATATGAGAACATATTGAGAAAATGGCCACTTTCGTATAATTTATAGTTATGGTGGTTACTTTCATCAAATAACCTCTAAAAGTTAGTTAGGGTATAAGTTTTTCATTAAGGCAAACATAAAGGTTACAATGAAAAAGGCAGGGCACAAATTTTGACGACTAGTATATGATATCAGCCAAAAAGTCACGTTTTTACTCCCAATATTTAGCCCTAAATCAATAAAGTTAACAGTTTATCGCCAAATTAATCGCTTTGTCGGTTAATTTTGTAGATTAAGTAATTACAAAGGTGATTCAAAAAGAATCAAGGAAAACGGAGCTAAAACGAAGATTCTAGAGCGAAAACGATGAAAGACAAGTTACGACACCGGAAACCAAGTTATCATCCCGTGAACGAGTAAGACGATCTAAACAAAACAACAAACCAGCACCAAAACGGCCTGCCAGGCCGACTTGCCAAATCAAACAGACACCAGACATAGACAACGGGCTTGAGCACCGGCTTGCCTGACACCGGGCACCCACGCCGGGCAATGGCGCCGGCTTGCCAGAACGGCCTGCCAGCCATTTCTAGCCTATTCACTTACAAAAAAACCTACTTGCCAATTTTATTTACAACTTTGCCATCAAGCTTTCCTATAAATAGGTTGCACATCCCACCATTTCAACACACATCTTCTTCACTTCCCTTTCCAAAACATCTCTCTATTGTGGCTCTCTAGTGATCAGTAGGAGATTAGTTCTCTCTCTAGATACTAGTGAAAGAAAAGTACAGAGATTAGGAATGTAATTATCTCTCTATTGTCGCTCTCTAGTAATCAATAGGAGATTAGTATGTAGTTACTAGTAGAAAGCTATCAAGCATTATAACGCTATGGATATTATGAAGCATTACAACCCTCACTTTTCCACTTCTGAAATGACTACTATGCCCCTAGGGTTTCTCTGCATTCTATGTGTATTAGTTTAGGGTTGTTATTTAAGACAATTAATACGAAATAATTCAAACGTTGACCGAATGTTTACTTTTGGTCGACAACGCTTATGTTAATTAAATTTATATTATAATATAATAACTTTAGTTAATATTCATATTGATATAATTCACATTGTACGATATCATTAATTAAAGTTTATATTATTTATATAATATACATTAGTTAATGTTAATACGACTATTAAATAATTGTGGCATAATTATAAAATATAAAACTATAATTTAAAACTATAAATTAAATAAATGATAAAATTAATATAGTTACTAAAAATCCAATATATATATATATATATATATATATATATATATATATATATATATATATATATATATATATATATATATTAAAAAATCGGATATAATTATAATTAATAAGTAATAATACATTTTATTCCAGACGGTTCCATCAATTATATATTTAATAAAAAAATATATATTTCCTTATATAAAAAATTCTGGCCAAATATCCCCATATACTTTTTAAAATTAAATTAATTTTTGTATTTTTACTTTCCTTATTTAAATTAACTTGTTTTTAAGAATAGTTTAACTATAATTACAAGCTCAAACCCCTCAAAACTTATATCATTCTCTTTTGAAAATCCTCTCAAGCTCTAAAGTATTTTGAGGTAATTTTCTAGCTTTTCTTTTATATTTATTTTTCAGTTTTTTTCTTTTTTTATTCAGTCGAACATGTTTTCTTTATTTAATTCTTTTTAAATCAAAACACAACGTAATATATTAATATTAATATGTAACAATTAGTATTATGATTTTTTAAGATCATGTAAAATTATTTTTATAGATTTTAAAGTTGAATTAATATTTTTTTTAAAAATTAAAAACGAATTTATAATGAATTATTGATGTTATTATTAACCAAAAAAGCTAAAAAGCCATAACTAATTGATTAAAAACCATATAAATTCGTGAGATCTGGTTAAAATTCATATTATATTATTCTAACATTAAAACTTAATTTATTTATTTTTAAAAATATTAAAATAAATATTTTCTATGTATTTGATTTTTGATTAATAAAATTGGTGTATAAATTGGGTATTAAATGATATAAATCATTAAAAACAATGGAAATACTTTTTAAAGTTTATAAATAGCTTATAATAATTATTAAAGTTGAAATTAAAAATTATATATTGTGTGGGATATTTATTCATGATTTAAATATATACCGAGGCTATTTAAAAGTTTATAAAATGAATTTAAATTCTATAAAATAGAAAAATCAGTAAGAATCATATGAACAGTATCTAGAACTATTATAAAACATATTTAAGTCATTATACAATTTTATGGAAGGTTTATTGTATCTCAATATTATTATATGCGGATTATACATGTATTCCGATATTAAATATCAAATAATTAATATATATGGTATAAAATTTATTTACAAATTTTTAAAGCTTATAACAGTAGGTTGGAGTTACAAAAATTATACGTATATTTATTAGGATCGAATTGGTATTTAATTATAATTAAACTTGTTTTATGATTAAACCGAGAAACAAATAAAGATAATTAACTAAATAAATATTATAACGAGATATAATATTATTATAAAAATTTTCCACAATTTAATATGATGGTATAAGTTTATAAAATTAAATTTATAATTATTTGGTATTTATTAGAATTAAAAATAAATCTAATTATGGAATGTAAATATTTTGGCATATTTAATATATATAGAATATATATATATATATATATATATATATATATATATATATATATATATATATATATATATATATATATATATATATATATATATATATTAATAAATTTTTATTATTTTTAAACTAAGACCAGTAAATAAATATATAATACATAAATTTATATTTATTTAATCATATAATTAATTTACTATATAATTATGTATACTATTTTGCTAAGAACTTAATATACGAACATTTATTTTGTAAATAAATAACAATTAACAATATATTATTATTATAAAATATTTATATTTATTATCCATTAATATTATTTATTATAAGTAATAAGATAATATTATGATTAAAATCTAATATATCATACATAACTAATCATAATAAATTCAAACTTATACATATACATTAATCATATATATTATAAAATAATATTAATTATACTATTAAAACATATAAATATATATATATATATATATATATATATATATATATATATATATATATATATATATATATATATATATATATATAATTAATACTATAAGTATATTAACATACAAAGTAACTTATTAATGTGTTGTATTCCCATACACACATAATAAGTGGAAACTTTAATCATACCGATAATTTATGGCTTATACAAGCTTCACCGCTACTTACGGTCATGGGATGATGCCTTAGCTGCTTATGGGAATACGGTTTTGGATTAAACGAAAGGTTGTAGACTAAGTCTAGCCGAAAGTTCCCGACCCCCTCATCTGGTCATCTTCTGACTTACTTGATAGCACCGAGGATTGAGCAAAGTTGTACAATATCTAAACTTGGTTATAGTGGACAAAAACTTGATTGACAAACTTAATAACTCATAAGATTCTTATGAACTCTTACTTGTCGGATTGAACAAACTAATGACCACACTTACATCTCTAGGTTGCGATCACGGTCGTTTACTCCCGTTCATTCTTCTTTTAGGGAATAACTTCATTTGTTGTTAAGGTAAACTTCATAGCGTCATTTTTACTATTTCATAACTGTTTTATAACTTTTGGGGTGAGACCCATGCTTGCTTTTAAACTGTTTTACGCTTTAGACACAAATGCTTAAACTCTAACTGTGCTGTCATGCTATGTTTCCTGCTAAATCCATACCATGATATCGTTAGTTGCTACGTATAAATGCAAACTTAATTATTGTGAGTAGACCTATTGAGAGTAACGTCTCAATCCAAGTGACCGTTGGTCAATGGTGTCATACCCCCAAATAGGGACAGGGAAATATGACGTTACAATATCACAACACAAGTATGTATAAACGAGAACGACTCTAAATGAGACGTTTTATAACAAAATTTGAATTTTTGCAGCGGAAACATAATAATGTATTACATAATGAAATTCATATGTAAATAACAAATGATAAGTCTATTATGTGGACTCCAATGCAACAGCTAACTAAGCATCATAGGGCAGCATACAAGCTAATCTTCACTTGAGACAAATATGCTTAAAATGTCAACACAAAGGTTGAGTGAACATCATAGGTTTAACAATTATGATAAGTTTTAGACCACAAGATTTAATTCAAAATATCAAAATATTCAATATGCCATGAGTTATAATATCGAACTAAACATTAACCCCTGACACTGTACGGGTGTTGGCAATCATTATTATGTACCCCCTTGATGATCACGCCAATGGGTAGAGACGTCACTCTCAATAGGCCTACTTACAATAATTAAGCTTGCAAAATTCCAATTCCAACAATTAACGATATTATGGCGGGGATTTGCATGTAACAATAGATACATGTTTAACAAAAGTCTCAAGAAATTGCATATCAACAGTTTAAGTACTTGTGTCTAAATTGTAAATCATTTAAAAGCAAGCATGTGTCTCACCCCAAATGTTGTAAAATAGTTAAGAAATAGTAAAAAGAGGGGCTATGAGTTCACCTTAATAGCAAGTAAGAAATTCCATGCAAGGAAGTATGACCGGAGTATGTAACCGGAGATCTCAACCTATAATTATAACATTTGATTAGTTAATGTCTAATAGACATAAAGTTTGTTTGTTAATATAGTAAACTATATTAACAGTGACGGTTTTCGAGAAAAGTTCCTATCCCCAAAAGTTTCTATTTTTGGAAACCTACTATTTATGGAAAGCTTCCACTTATAGTAAGCTTCTAGTTTAAGAATTTCAGGTTCTAATTCTTAACAAAGATGTTGTACAATCTCGCCCAAACTTCATTGCTAACATGCAAGTCACTCGAATGATCTATTGTTACCGGGTGCCTAGGATTCTTGACCAGAATCTAAGTCATGGCATTCAAAATCCACAAGCGGTTCCCATAATGGCAACAAGGATCACCCTAGGCTACAAGTAGCGGTGATGTTTGTAGTCTTTGTACGTTATTTTTAATTATAACTCCACGTTATAGGTATATACACATAACAAGTTATTAATGTACTTATTAGTTATATATATATATATATATATATATATATATATATATATATATATATATATATATATATATATAGGTGATTATATACTTAGTGTAATTAAAATGTTACTATATAGTTAGCTGTATAGGTTATAATAATAATAATAGTATTACTAATTAATTAATTAATTATTATGAAATCTTATCATTACATGTTATTCATACATAAGTATTAGTTTACAATATATTTTATATTATACACAATTACTTAATTAGTATTAACCTTATATTATCCTTAAATATCCTAATAATTAATTAAATACCTAAAAATCATTTACACAATTTTTATAAACTTAATTAATCATATAAATCAGTATAAAAATATTGAAAATTGTTTTTATCAAAATTTTGTATTTTTTTTTTGTTTTTCCCCTTTATTTAATCATAAAATCAAGTTAAATTCCACATAATTATTAAATAAACTTAGATAATTACTTTTATAATTTTATCCCATATTAAAAATCTGTATAAAAATCTATATTATATTATTTTTATTATTTTTATATACTTTCCTTATTTATCCCTTAATTACATTATAATAGTGTTTTAAATATTCAATAAATACTAATTCGACTCCAATATTAATTCTTATAATTTTACAGACTTCTTAATATTTATTAACCTCAGAAAAATTATATATATATATTTATTATTAATTTATATTTTTATTACGAATTTTGCATTATTTTTATACTTAAATACTACATAATTCGTTTTTAACTACAAATAAAATTTCAAAAACTACTATAATTATTTTTACATGATCTAAAACTATTCTAAATTCTTTTTATATAAATATTACTGATATCAAAATTTTATATATATTAATTTCGTTTTTATCTATCAAAATCATACAATAATACCATTAATTATAGAATAATTGTATATAATGTTAAATAAATTAATTTTTCTCATCCAAAAACTTTTATAAACATAAAAACCTCTATAAAAATTATCATAACCAATTTTATGTATTTAGAACAACTAAAACCAATTTATCCTTATATATACCCATCGATTTACATATATATTTATATAAAATAGTTTCTTTGCTTTTTAACCAAAATCTCACGTAAAATACTTCATAATATATACTTAGATACATATATATCATGTTTTTATACATATATAATGTATGCATGCATACATGCACACGTATACACACACACACACACATACACACACACACACACACACACACATATATATATATATATATATATATATATATATATATATATATATATATATATATATATATAATTTTTATATAAAACTCGCGTGTAAACGAAAGCCTTAGTAAGTAAGGATCTAGGGTTACCTTAGGGATGTTAAGAGCAAGATTAGGGGTAGGTTGTTGATGGAGATCGAACAGACCAGTAGCAGCAACGAATCGAAGCAAGAAAGTGGCAATATGGATCAGTTTTGGTGGGGTTTTGGGTCACCATCACAGCAGCAACAACAGGGGCTGTTTTCATAGGGTTTTGCAGCAACAAAAGAGGTGAATTCATGGTGGTAGTAGGCTGCAATGATGGCAGCAGGTAGCGGTGTGGTTTGGTTGTTGAAACCGAAGGTGGGAGGGTGGTGGTGGTGTGTTCTTGCAACACTAACTAGGAGAAGAAAGGAGGTGGGTTTTGATTGATTTTGTGAATGAAGAGAATGAGCCTAGATGGGTGTTTATATAGGCTAGTAAGTTGAATTACATTAGGAGTTCTAAAGCTTGGATGGAAGCCATTAGAAATTTGATTTAGATTAGGATTAGGTTTAACTTGCTTAGGATTAATTACTTGACAATTAAGTTTGCTTATTTTTTTTATTTCCCTAAACCGTCCCATATATAGGATTATTATTTGTTTATTTTATATTTTTTTATATTCAGCATTTCCTATTTAATATATATATATATATATATATATATATATATATATATATATATATATATATATATATATATATATATATATATATATATATATATATAAGTTACATCTTATTTAAAATACATTTTATTTAATTATAATAATAACACTAATAATAATTATAGTTATTAGGGTTTGAGTTTAATTTTTAATATTAAATGGTATTAGGGTTTAGTATTTAATGTATAGGATTAGGTTTAGGGTTTTAAATAATATTAGGGTTTTAGTATTAATTACTCCATTTACTATATCCGGATAACAACCCTAGTGATATTACATAGAATATGACAATGAAATCCTAAGGGTAATTTAGTAAATTTAGAATGGAAATGTGAGGGTTGTTATAGTACCTCTCCGTTAATTTAAACTTCGTCCCGAAGTTTCGGTTGAGAAAAGATGAGGATATTTCCGCTCCATTTGGTGTTCACGTTCCAAAGTATACTCGGGGCCACGTCGTGAATTCTTACGGATCTTAACAATTATGAATAGAGCTTTATTTCAAGCCTTTAAGCTCACGATCCATAACCTCGATTGGTTCTTCAACGGAATGCATTTTATCATTAATGCGGAGCATCCAAAGGAATAACAAGTATGTCATCAACAAGACACTTTTTATGATTCGAGATGTGAAATGTATGAACTTTAATTAACAGGAAGTGTTGACTAAAAATTACCATTCGATCAACGTTTTGTTAAAACAAAGTTTACACTTAATTACAGTGGGGATCTACTTGAGTGATAGCTGATATTGTAAGATAATTCAGCCAAAAGAGCCTGGGTGATTAGAACATCTAGTCTTATGTACTTCATCTAAGACTAGTTCTTGAAAATTTCTGATTAACAGTGATTTTTATAGGATCGACATGTATTCCTTCACTATCAACTACATGTCTAAGAAATTGTACGGTTCGCAGCCAAAGTTCACACTTGGAAAACTTGGCATACAGTTGTTCCTTCTTTAAGAGCTTTAGAATCAATCGCAGATGTTGCTCATGCTCTTTCTCGCGTTTGGAATAGATTAAGATGTAATCAATGAAAATGATCAGGAATTTATCAAAATAAGGTTTGCACGCATGGTTCATAAGATCCATGAATACAGCAGGAGCATTGGTTAAACCAAAAGGCATGACAAGAAACTCATAGTATCTATAAAGAGTTCGGAAAGTAGTCTTAGAAACATCAGTTTCCTTGACTCTTAATTGATGATAACCCGACCTAAGATCAATCTTCGAATAGATACTTGACCCTTGCAGTTGGTCGAACAGGTCATCAATACGCGGGAGTGGATAACGATTCTTGATGGTTAGCTTGTTGAGTTCTCGGTAATCAATACACATTCTCAACGTGCCATCTTTCTTCTTAACAAATAGAACGGGTGCTCCCCACAGAGGCAAACTAGGACGAATGAAACCTTTCTCCAAAAATTCTTCGAGTTGGTTGAATAATTCCTTCATTTCGAATGGATCTAAATGGTATGGTGCATTTGCAATAGGTGCAGCACTTGGCGTGGATAATAAGTGAAGGATAATATAATATTTAGGGTTGATATTTTTAGTTGACAATATAGAGATAAGGAGTTGGTAATGTTACACAATGGTCCTAAGGTTGATCAAATCCTATTTCCATCATGATCCATTAGGATTTCTGCATGTTTTATCACAATATAACTACATTGATTAGGCGCCATTATATTATTCTAAATCATACTTTATCACTCCATAAGGTTACTACTATGTCATCTAGTCAATATTCATCTTCTTCGAGGTGAATGATTCAATGAAAAATGAAAGAAAAGAAAATAACATCACTCATTCATTTAAAAGAAAATAACTAGAGTACTACAGAAACTTAACAAAATTTTCCAATATATAGAAGTACTAAATGATAACATAAAGAAAACTATGAGAAATTTAAATGACCCTTGTAGTTGTCAAAAACTATTCATTGTGCCTCTTCCCATTCTTCCTCATTATCCCGAGCTTCCTCGGCAGTCATCACAAATGCTCGGCCTTTAGCATTTCCCATGTTATCCTTTTTCTTTGGACACTGGTTGCGAAAATGCCCTTTTTCTCCACAGTCATAGCATGTAGGAACGGTTGCGTTGGTTTTTGTGACAGGTGTACCAGTTGAAGGAAATGCAACCCTACAAGTCTTGGCTATATGACCAATCTTCTTACACTTGGTGCACTCAGCCTTGCACCACCCAGAATGGTGTCTCTCATAACGCTTACAATAAGGTCATTTCCTAGAATAACCTCCTTTTGAATTTTTGACAACTTCCTTATTTGAACCTTGGTTTGATTCCTGAGTAGGCTCAAATTTCCTTTTGCCTTCACTAGTCTTAGCCTCGGCTTGTTTATTAGCCGCGTCCTTTCTCCTCTTAGCCATCATCAAATTTTGAGCCATAAGTATCACTGCATCTAAGGTCTCTTTACTAGCAGCAATAACATTTCCTTGAATCTCGTCAGGAAGACCTTCTATGTATCGCTCAATCTTCTTTTGTTCAGTGGGAAACATGTCTGGGCATAATGAAACCCATTCTATAAACCTGTTGGTATAAGCTTCAATATTGGTACCATTGACCTTCAATTCCCAAAACTCTACTTCTAGCTTTTGGATTTGGTTCCTTGGGCAAAACTTGTCAGTCATCATTCTTTTCACAACGGCCCATGGAATAGCATTAGCAACATCTAGCCCTACAGTTTGGGCATAAGCGTTCCACCAAGTCAAAGTAAGGCCACTTAGAGTATGAGTGGCATACTTTACTCGGTCGACCTCCGCGCAGTTGCATATGTGAAAGATTGATTCAAGTTTTTCGAACCAACGGGTCAATTCGACTGCTTCCTCATTTCCATTGAAGGATGGAGGCTTACAGTTCATAAACTCCTTGTAGGTGCATGATGTAGGTGAGTTTCCTTGGTTGTTTCCTTGATTATTGTTGCCTTTTGCGGAAATAAGCAGTTGTTGAAATTGTGCGAGAGTCAAAGTGACATTTGGAAGAGCGTTAGCACCACGAGTTGAATGAGACATGATCTTCAATACATTAAAACAGTATTAGTTGAAGAGTTATGGTGCACTAGGTAGCAGCACTAATGGATAAGAAAAGGTAGTATTGGTTAGTTAGTGATAATGATGGTGAAGCAAGTGAGTAATTGGGTGTGCGGATAGATCCTTCAGTGTCAGATCCTTCGGTATCCAAAACGATGTCTGGGTGATGATTAGACATCCTAGAGAAGGAGTACTAAGTAGATTCTAAGGCACGGTATGACGGTAAAGATATAAGGAGAGCATAGCAAGGCAAGCATAGAAATGAGGATCGCACTTTAAACTAAGGCAAGAATATAGACAAATAAGTAAGGTGCTTAAACTAAGGCAGGAAAGGTTATAGTCCTATAAATTACTAAGGCACCCTAACTAACACATAAGGCACACATAAAATGCAATCCTGGTTCTCTATAACAACCTGACTCTGATACCACTCTGTCATACCCCCAAATAGGGACGGAGAAATATGACGTCACAATATCATAACACAAGTATGTATAAACGGGGACGACTCTAAATAAGATGTTTTATAACAAAATTTGATTTTTTGCAGCGGAAACATAATAATGTATTACATAATGAAATTCATATGTAAATAACAAATGATAAGTATAATATGTGGACTCCAATGCAACATCTAACTAAGCATCATAGGGCAGCACACAAGCTAATCTTCACCTAAGACAAACATGCTTAAAATGTCAACACAAAGGTTGAGTGAACATCATAAGTTTAACAATTATGATAAGTTTTAGCCCACAAGATTTAATTCAAAATATCAAAATATTCAATATGCCATGAGTTATAATATCGAACTAAACATTAACCCCTGACACTGTACGGGTGACGACAATCATTATTATGTACCCCCTTGACGATCATTCCAATGGATAGAGACGTCACTCTTAATAGGCCTATCCACAATAATTAAGCTTGCAAAATTCCAATTCCAGCAATTAACGATATTATGGTGGGGATTTGCATGTAACAATAGATGCATGTTTAACAAAAGTCTCACGAAATTGCATATCAACAGTTTAGGTACTTGTGTCTAAATTGTAAATCATTTAAAAGTAACCATGTGTCTCACCCCAAAAGTTGTAAAATAGTTAAGAAATAGTAAAAAGAGGGGCTATGAGTTCACCTTAACAGCAAGTAAGAAATTCCACGCAAGGAAGTATGAACGGAGTATGTAACCGGAGATCTCAACCTAGAGTTATAACATTTGATTAGTTAATGTCCAATAGACATAAAGTTTGTTTATTAATATAGTAAACTATATTAACAGTGACAGTTTTCGAGAAAAGTTCCTATTCCTAAAAGTTTCTATTTTTGAAAACCTACTATTTATGGAAAGCTTTCACTTATAGTAAGCTTCTAGTTTAAGAAGTTCGAGTTCTAATTCTTAACAAAGATGTTGTAAAATCTCACCCAAACTTTGTTGCTAAGATGCAAGTCACTCGAATGATCTATTGTTAGTGGGCGCCCAGGATTCTTGACCAGAATCTAAGTCATGACATTCGAAATCCACAAGCGGTTCCCATAATGGCAACAAGGATCACCATGGGCCACAAGTAGCGGTGATGTTTGTAGTCTTTATACGTTATCTTTAATTATAACTCCACGTTATAGGTATATACACATAACAAGTTATTAATGTACTTATTAGTTATATATATATATATATATATATATATATATATATATATATATATATATATATATATATATATATATATATATATATATATATATATATATATATATATATATATATATATATATATATATATATATATATAGGTGATAATATATTTAGTGTAATTAAAGTGTTACTATATAGTTAGGTGTATAGGTTATAATAATAATAATAGTATTACTAATTAATTAATAAATTATTATGAAATCTTATCATTACATGTTATTCATACATAAGTATTAGTTTACAATATATTTTATATTATACACAATTAATTAATTAGTATTAACCTTATATTATCCTTAAATATCTTAATAATTAATTAAATACCTAAAAATCATTTACACAATTTTTATAAACTTAATTAATCATATAAATCAGTATAAAAATATTGAAAATTGTTTTTATCAAAATTTTGTATTTATTTTTGATTTTCCCCTATATTTAATCATAAAATCAAGTTAAATTCCACATAATTATTAAATAAACTTAGATAATTACTTTTATAAGTTTATCCCATCTTAAAAATCTGTATAAAAATATATATTATATTATTTTTATTATTTTTATATACTTTCTTTATTTATCCCTTAATTACATTATAATAGTGTTTTAAATATTCAATAAATACTAATTCGACTCCAATATTAATTCTTATAATTTTTACAGACGGTCTAAATGGCCAAAAGTTTGATAATAAAGAATGGAATATTTGGAACGCTCGATAGAAAATTTGGTACTGAAAAATAGATTGAGCTAACCATGAAGGAGACCAAGGACAAATACAAGGACCAAACCCTAAATTCAAAGAATCCAGGTAATTCTGGATCCGTTGAAATCTTTAGAGAATATCTTGCTCCAAAGTCATGTTAAAATCTTGCGGAAAATTTTTCTTCATCAACCTTCGAACTTAGAAATTCCAAAAATATCATCATAAATATCTTCGATATTTCTGAAGATATTTTCACAAATATTCTCGTCTGAAATTATTTATCTCTTCATGTATAATGGAAACTACTTTAGTTTCTAAATTTCTTTAAAAATTCGAGTTTGAATTATGAATGATTTTGAAGTAGTGTTGGAAATTGATGCATGAGTTAGTATAATATAATGACACTTGATCAACGTGATTATATTACAGTAAGTCATGCTGAGTTTCTAATGGAACGTGATGATTCACAGATCATAACGTCATCATGTTTCATGTTACATAACTTTTTCATTCTACTTAACTTCTGAACATATCAAGAAAATATATTCTTGATAGTTCTATTCTCAGTGATTCTGGTAATTTGACAAATCAAATCGTGCTAATATGTTCTTTCTTGTTTAGAACATGATGTTCATTTGAAAATCCATAATTACAAATTCTGGACCGTTACCCGCTTTAATAGAGGTCGAAAAGAGGATAAAAAGGCAAAGAGCTCCAAGATATAAGAGAAAATATAAAGCCCAATAATAACACAGAGGTTACAAATCGTGGATATTAATACGAATAGCAATATGAAGACACGGTATAATTAAGGATAGTATCACCCAAGGTAATAGTAGAAGTAAATAGATTTCTCTGGTGGAAGATTGAAAAGAAGGATGACAGAAAATGATAATTAGAATAATATCAAGGATTAGAACGGGATTAAGCATTTTCACAATCTTTTGGATGTATGAACTAAGAAAGAAAGTATAGGAATGGTGAGAATAATGGAAACGGAAAAAGTTTAATTTAAAATGGAAATATCAGACAGAGTAATCGAGGCAGATCACCGTATTTAATTATAGAGATCTTAATTTCTTTATTCGTCGAAGAATCAAATCTTTTAGATTTCGAAGATTTTCTTTATATCCCTTGAATTCCGGAATTCAACCAAGATAACGTCAAAAGTTAAAACGAAACTTCATTTATTCATTTCACTCTTTTGTGATAGCTTCATTCGTGCTCTTCGAATAATCGAATTATTTTATCTGTATTATTTAATAATGATAAAACTCTATTTATCAACTCATATTCGTCAGGAAAGCATATTTATTGTTAGCCATGACGACCTCACTCAAATTTCGGGACGAAATTTCTTTAACGGGTAGGTACTGTGATGACCCGGGAATTTCCGACCAAATTTAAACTTGAATCTTATTTGATTTCGATACGATAAGCAAAGTCTGTAATGATGAAGACTATTCCCGACGATTCACGAACAATTATGTGTTTATATGAAATTATTTGACCTTTGACTATTCCCGACGATTCACGAACAATTATGTGTATATATATATATATATATATATATATATATATATATATATATATATATATATATATATATATATATATATATATATATATATGTGTGTGTGTGTGTGTGTGTAAATATGATAAAAAGAATAAGTGTATATATTAATTTAAATTAATATAATACCATTTAATCAATTGAATTGAATATGTAAAGTAATATACAAGATAAGATAGTTATTATTAAAATAAATCTGGGTATAGATATATATAATTTATATAATAATTAATATCATATGTATATTGGAAAAATATATAAAAATTATAAATATTATATGTTAAAAGTTATTCCTAGGATGAAAGAATATAATATTTTAAATATATATACATATGTAAGATAATTATATTATCAAATGCAAACATATGTTATATAATGTGTTTATATTAAAATGTATAAACACTAAATATTCAACGTATATGATCATATAATATATATTGTATAATTATTAAATATTACATAATTAATAATATGTAATATTAATATAATTACAAGTTAAGAATATAGTTGTTGTAAGTAATATTAATATTACTTTCATTACTACTATTAATATTAATATTAGTATTGTTGATATTATTATTATTATTATTATTATTATTATTATTATTATTATTATTATTATTATTATTATTATTATTATTATTATTATTATTATTATTATTATTATTATTATAATTAAAAGGTTATTATTATCAAAAATAAAGATTTTAAATATAAATAAAATTATAAGAATAATTAAAATTGTAATCTAATTGTATTAGTTATTATTAGTATTATATTATGAATATGATTACTAAAAGGTATCATTCTTATTTAAGATTTCTCGTTATCATTACTTTTATCATTAATATTAGTAATATTAATATTAGTTTGATATTATAAATAATAATAATATTATTCCAATTATTATTATTATTAGTGTAAATATAATTATTTTTAATATTAATATATTATATTATATAAATGAGTGAATGAGATAACTGGTACAGATATTAGATATTCAGATATATGCGCGTATCAATTATCAGATCCCTACCATCTTATTTTATTTTATTTTTCTTCTCTTTTCTCTATTATTTCCTTGCCCGTGACCTAATGCCGGTTCAACATCACTACAAACAATCTTCAATCAATTATTATTGTAATATAAATCGATTCCTAGAACGTTTTACAGGTTCTGTTATTCGAGAAATCAAAGGCCACAGCAATAATTTTTTTATTTTTTTTTGTTCGTAAACCCATTTTATTTCATAAACCATTTTCGCATCAACTTCAAAATCTAATAACGCAGAAAGGTTTGGAATAATCTACCTAAACTATCTGCAAATTTATAGGTTTCAATTCAGCATATTCATCACGAATTTGGAAGTCAAAGTTAAAAATTTAAAACTCAAACCGATTGTTCTTCATTAAAATTTGGATTCGTTTTTGTGTTTCAAGTTAAATTGAGGATTTAGAAAGTTTATAAGAGTGATTTGGGATCTCTTTCATGTTGTAACATTTATTTAAAACATTCTAGAAATCAAAGTTGATTTTATTTTCTTTTTCTTCAAAACAACGACGAACAGGGCTACTGTGCTCCTCAGTTTTTGTTTTGTTTTTTTCTTTCTAATTGATATCACAATTCACTTTGTTTCTGTGCTACATTAAGTAATTAGAAAAGATTAGAAATTAAGTTGTGAGTCAAATGGAGAATTTAATTTGAGGAAGAAGATGAAGAAAAACAATTACGGGGTAAATACTTTTAGTTTGGGATACAAATCAGAACATGGGAAATAGCCCAGATGGTTTAGGGGGTAGCGGGTATCCGAAAGGTCGCGGGTTCGAGACCCAGCTGAGAAGTTATATTTTTTTGGGACTTCTTTTAAGGTAGCCTATTTTTTTTTCCTTTATTGTTTATTATTATTATAATTATTATCATCATCATTATTATTATTATTAGTATTGATATTGTTATTGTTATTAGTTATTAGTTATTAGTATATTAAGTATTATTAGCATCATAAGTATAATCATTATTAAGTATTACGAATACTACAATTATTATTATTATTATCATTATTATTATTAATGTTATCATTAATATTATTATTATTAACTGTTGTTATTAGTCCTAACTGTTATGGATATTATTATTATTATTATTATTATTATTATTATTATTATTATTATTATTATTATTATTATTATTATTATTATTATTATTATTATTATTAGTATTAGTATTATTATTATTATTATTATAAGTAGTATTATTAGTATTATCACTTAGGTTATTATCAGTAGTATCAATATGATTAAAATCACAATCATTGATATTGTTTTTACTACAGTTATTGTTACTATCAATACTATTAGTGTTATTATCAGTGCCACGATTTTATATATAAACATTATTATATTATCATTATTAGTAACAGAATTATTATTAAATTATCATAAATATAAGTATTATTATTTATATTATCAAGAGTAATGTTATTATGTAATTACTAAAAGCACTATCATAACAATCATTAACAGTAAAATTAATATTATTATCATTAATAACATTATTATTATCACTAATAGAATTATTAACATTATTACCCTTATTAGTAAAATTAAGTATTATAATTATTTTATTTAATATAATTTTAGTATTGTTATAATTACTATTTTTAACAAACAAATGATATATATACATATATATGAAGATACTTAATGTATATGACATAACAAAATTTATATTTTTATATATAAAATGAATATAGGGAGCATATACATATTACTAATATAAATAGGATATAACTAATAAATTTATATATATTTATTGTTCGATTACAATTATGTGTATTAATAAATAAATAAATGATATAGGTTCGCGAATCCGAGGCCAACCCTGCATTTGTTCAATATCGTAATATGTATTGTTACTACAAAATAAATTAGGTGAGTTTCATTTGCCTTTTTACCCTTATGTTTTTGGGCTGAGAATACATGCGCAATTTTAATAAATGTTTTACGAAATAGACACAAGTAATCGAAACTACATTATATGGTTGAATCATCGAAGTCGAATATGCCCCTTTTACTTGGTAACCTAAGAATTAGGGAACATCACTAATTTTGAGAATTAGTGCACGCCTAATTGACGCGAATCCTAAAGATAGATCTATGGGCCCGACGAACCCCATCCAAAGTACCAGATGCTTTAGTACTTCGATGTTGTTTTATATCATGTCCGAAGGATTTCCCGGAATGATAGGGGATATTCTTATATGCATCTTGTTAATGTCGGTTACCAGGTGTTCAATCCATATGAATGATATTTTTTTCCTCTATGCATGGGACGTATATTTATGACAAATGAAAATGAAAATCTTGTGGTCTATTAAAATGATGGAAATGATTATTTATGTTAAACTAATGAACTCACCAACCTTTTGGTTGACACTTGAAAGCATGTTTATTCTCAGGTATGAATGAAATCTTCCACTGTGCATTTGCTCATTATAGAGATATTACTTGGAGTCATTCATGACATATTTCAAAAGATGTTGCATTCGAGTCGTTGAGTTCATCAAGATTATTATTAAGTCAAATATAGTTGGATGTATTATGAAATGGTATGCATGCCGTCAACTTTCATTGTAATGAAAGTTTGTCTTTTAAAAACGAATGCAATGTTTGTAAAATATATCATATAGAGGTCAAGTACCTCGCGATGTAACCAAATGTAATGTATTCGTCCAGATGGATTAGGACGAGTCCCTTCACTTTTGATGTAATGAAAGATTGTTTTTTTTAAAACGAATGCAATGTTTGTAAGATGTATCATATAGAGGTCAAGTACCTCGCGATGTAATCATATGTTATTGTATTCGTTCTTACGGATTAGGACGGGTCTTTACAGTATACTCCTGCTACACCACCCCAATCACCCAATCATGACTCTTCTTCCAAAGACACTGGCTATGATGGTGATTCTGAGGAGGATAATGAGCGGAATGTTGCAGAGACTATTGAATAAGAACCCATGGGAGAGCCTGAACCCCCATGTGGCCAAGGTATGAATCCATGAAAAATACTATAAAGTACATGGAGAATTATCGTAGGACCAGATTAAGACATTGTTTAAGAGTATAAGACTCAAGGAAATACTACTGCAATAGTAAAGTACATTGTTGATGTACTATTGGACCACTTGAGCATGGTTAAGGTTAGAAGCTATGGAACCACTATAAGTGTAGTTCATGGTGGATAACCAAGAGATTTATTGAGTAGATTTAAGTAAGTGTTGGTTTAAATCATAAATGAGAATTTAACGCATTCCAATACAAACTAAGCTTATATATCTTTAAGGATAGCTGAGAACTATAAGAGGTTCTAATTTGTCTACAAACCCTTAGATTTTACCAAACCATTAACATAAAGGAATTCGAAACACAATCATAACCATTCACTTGGGTGAGACACTAAGGTGTTAAGAAAGGTTATGATATATAAAACTACTCCCTGGTTACGGTGTTAGGTGTTACTATTTTATATATATGTAAATATATATATATGTAAATATATATATATATATATATATATATATATATATATATATATATATATATATATATATATATATATATATATATATATATATATATATATATATATATATATATATATATATATATATATATAGTGGTAGGATCAAGGGGGAAGTAACCAGTTGGGGGGAAGCAAATTTTTTTTTCCGTTTTTTGAAAAAACTTTTTTCACAAACATTATAGATTGGATGAAAATATGAACATTTAATAAAGACACTTTATGATAAATGTTTTTATTTTGGCAGAAAAACGCTATATATATATATATATATATATATATATATATATATATATATATAGTGGTAGGATCAAGGGGGAAGTAACCAGTCGGGGGGAAGCAAATTTTTTTTTTTCCGTTTTTTGAAAAAACCTTTTTCACAAACATTATAGATTGGATGAAAATATGAACATTTAATAAAGACACTTTATGATAAATGTTTTTATTTTGGCAGAAAAACGCTCTAAGAATTAATATATAACAATTATCGTTTTTTTCGAGCGTATGTTCAGGTTTTAGATATTAGGGTTTATAGGGTTTAAATATTAGGGTTTAGAAATTTGGGGTTTAGGGTTTAGATTTAGGGTTTAGATTTAGGGATTAGATTTAGGATTTAGATTGAGTTTTTAACACGAACGGTTTAGAGTTTAGGGTTTAGGGTTTAGGGTTTGGTGTTTTGCATTTATGGAATAAACCCAAAACACCAAACCCTAAACCCTAAACTCTAAATCAGGCTAAATATTACTTCACAAAACATGAAAAAAAATGTTCACATTCTTCACGAACAATATTATCTTGAATGTTATTTTTGTCGATCGTTTTCCAGCCTAAATAATAATATTTATCACGAAGTGTTTATTCTAAATGTTCATATTTTCGTGTGATCTTGACGCCGGAAAAAAAATTCCCAAAAAACGAAAAAAAAAAATTTGCTTCCCCCTGCTTCCCCTCGATTGGTTACTTCCCCATTGATCCTGCCTATATATATATATATATATATATATATATATATATATATATATATATATATATATATATATATATATATATATATATATATATATATATATATATATATATATATATATATATATATATATATATATATATATATATATATATATATATAGGCAGGATCAATGGGGAAGTAACCAATCTATGGCTATTCTACTTTATTCGTGCGCTTAAGGTATGCATTGCATCCTAGATGGGGCGTTTATAACCTTAAACCAGATAAGCGTCGGGAGTTGAGCATAGTCTATCCAATCAGAATCACGATAGCCTAGTTGCTCGTGACATGCTAATCGAGAAATTAATTAGTTGGAAATCTAGTGTTTACCCCAAGGTATATCTATCCAATGAGTGTCTCAAAATCATCCCGACACTACGCTATCTTAAATCATGGTGAACCACGTCTTTTCTGTCCTTAGCTGTTGCATGCTAGCTAGCTTATTTTAATTATATTGCTTTAATATTTTAAATACAATTATAAATCAAAACAACCCAACTATAGCCTTTACACAATTTGATATTCCGGATAAAAGTTGTGTCTCCACAAAAGGTGTATCTGGCACTAGTCTTGGACAATAAATTGTGTATAAACCCAATCTTAATTACTAAATTATGTGAATGAGCTCCGTTTCAAATTTGACCGCTCAAGGAACGGCCCTAGATCATATTTGTCCTTGCTAATCCATAAGAAGAAATAATAGATTTAGGCCCCACAAAATATAAATTTAAAACTTTGTTGATAAGTTTGTATCGACACCTTGCGACCTAACGACACTGCATAAATAAATCATACGATTAGGGCATATCACAGTTATTTTTGGCGTCGCTGCCGAGGAGCGGTAGTATGATGTGGAGCCTGTTTAGATTAGTTAGTTTTTAAGAGACCCTTTTGACTGATACTAGCTTTGTCAGAAGTTACTAGTTTACCGTAGTTAGGTTAGATAATATTAAAAAGTTTAAAATGGACTTCCTTATTAGTGAACGTTTGGGATGGTTTAACTTACTTAGACCGCTAAGAATTCTTCCAACACATCATTTCTTCTATCCGATATCATACATTGTACCCATCCGACGAGATCCACACTTACTTGCCGATAGTTCGACGATGGCCGCACGCATCACTCTCGCCGACATCACCAAAACCTTGTTAGAAGGATGAGGAGGACCGATACTCTATCTAGAGGTTAACGGAGCGTCTATTGTGCTTAAGCATAGCATCATACAACTCATTCAGAACCATTGCCAGTTCCACGGCTTACCAAATGACGATCACAACTCCCACTTAGATAGATTATTCTCCTTATCCAACTCATATAAGCAATTCGGGGTTTAAAAATATGTAGTTCGTCTGTATCTGTTCTCCTATTCCTTAACACATCATGCAAAAAACCTGGTTCGAAGGGTTAGAACCCAACTATATCACCTAATGGGAGGAAATGGCAACAACTTTCTTAATCAAGTACTTTCCCCCATCAAAAAAAATCAGACTTAGGAATGATATCGTAAACTTTCAACAAGCATATGATGAATTACTCTAGACTACATGGGAAAGATTCAAACATTTGCTTCAAAGATTCCTGAACCACCTTCTTGAGAGCTCTGTTCAAATTTTGACCTTTTACAAAGGTCTGAATCGGAACAACAAGTCTACTCGTGATGCTGTTTCTCAAGGTAACATCATGAACTTCACTGCTGATGAGGCCTGGAGATTGATCGAAGAGATGATTATGCATCATCGCGATTGGAACACGGAAGAGCACATTTCATCAGCAACACTACATTCCGCCTCCGATCCTATCAAAAAATAAAACCATCAAATTTCTCTCTGACCAAATAGAAAAGATCACCAAAGAAGTAGGAGAGCTAAAGAAACTCCTATAACATGTGTCTCAAGTGAAATTATGCCACAATTGTACTAACCCACATCTGGCCAAGGTATACGAGGCTGAATGTGAGGACTCTGTTTTCTACTCCAATAAGATCTAAGCTCATTCGCACAACCAACCTGCCAAACCCACTACCCCACCAGAGACAAGTCCAGACGATGTCCTACTGTGAATCATCTACATGATCACAGCAAGACAAGACATAAGTGACTTAGTAGTGACGAATCACTTCAGTAGTCTTGAAAACCAAATAAGCCAACTAAATCAATGTCTTGATTCTCTAGGTTATCCTAAAATTGACTCAAAGGTAGCCCATAGCCAACCTTTAGTTTCTTCGAAGGTGAATAAACTAACTAATACCCGTTTGGTAGTAGTCTTTGAGTCATCACCTAAACCAATTGGGTAAGCACCCATTACATTCCTAGGTCATCTCAAGAAAAGACATAACAAGATGAAATCTTTCAAGCTTGACGGTAAATTTTTGGACACTGTGTCTAAAAATCCTCATAGTAAGAAGTATTATAGGAAACTCCTATCAACCAAGGATAAGGTACCCGAAGTACCCAATGTCCCGCTGAACGAGAATTGTTCAGCCATTCTCTTAAATATTCATCCTGAAAAACTAGGGTATACCGGAAGATTTACTCTTCCTTGTTCTAACTACCAATCTGGTACTATCTATTCTCTCACCGACCTTGATGCCAGTATCAATCTCATGTCCTACTCATTCTTGTAGAGACTCAAAATTGGAAACATCAGGGTTAAGGTCGACAAATTCCTCTTTCCGACTGACTTTGTGGTTATGGACTATAAAGAAGAAGTGAAAACACCTATCATCTTAGGAAGGCCTTTCATGTATTCAACCAAAGCGATCGCTGGCATTTATTCACGAACTATCATCTTGAAAGCCCGTGGAGAATAGTTCAATTTCACGATCATCAAGTCTGTATGTCCCTCTGTTGGGAATGACGAAATAAATACCATATCCACTAAAAAATTCATCTTCCGTGAACCAAATTCCGAGAATGACAAGAAGAAGATAGAAGTAGAAGCCAAGAAGGATGACCACTCAAAACGTATCTAAACTTATAAATCTTCAGTTCTGTCTTATTTTGATCTTTTAATGACTATAAAGGACTTCGTTCTAGAAGAACTCTCTGAACCAATTATTCTTGAAACTCCTAACCGGAGTGACGAGGAAATAGAAATGGAAAGCACTGATGAGAAGAAAGAGATGGAGGATTCTAGCATCAAAGTAGTTGCTAATGTTGTAACCATATTGGAGACGTCAATGGACATTGTCCCACCTCCATGCCTAGAGTACAACATTACGATCAACCAAAAGTCACTAAGAAAAAAGACGAGTTTTGCGTCAGGGCTACCCTACAAACCATCACTAAAATACATAATGAAATAAACATCATGGAGTGATAGGGACCCCTTTGACCGTCTCGTTCCAATAAAGGAGGAAAAAGAAGTTGATAGCTTTTTTATACCTCAAGTTAAACAAAGCATTCACTTCAAACCACCTTATCCTCTTGTTAGACATACCATATTCTATGTCTGCTTCAATCCCATCGGTATGTTCCAATATTATTACCCCTTGTGTCTACTGATGGATGCAAGGGAGCCGCCTAGATTTTCTGAGAAATAAGGCTAGAGTCAGGCTCGCGACTCGAACAAAAACAAGCGCTTCTCGAGAGGCAACCCGTGTGTTTATCTTTCTATAGCTTTAGTAGTAGTTAGATTGGGATAATTAGGTTAATTGAATAAGTGAAAAGTGAAACTTAAAATAAAATTTTCAACGTTTCGTAGGACGAATTAACTTCTCCTACTTGTCTTGGGCTTAAGTGATTTATTTGCTACATTATTTCAAAAATCTTAATATTAAAGGCATTTAACACTTTAAATGTGAGAATAAACTTTTTAGTCATACACTGATTTGTTGAATTTTCTAAGACCTAATTTTGAAACCCTCAAGTTTTCAAATAACTTTTTCATCAAAAGACAAATCAGTAAGTCTATGGCCTAAAGCATAATCACCTGTGTCGGTTTGATCTTTTCCATTTTTATAAGTAATAGACAATTATTGATGCTTGTGGTGGAGACTTTTTGAATAATGATGAAACAACAAGGAAACCCGTTGATTATTTCATTGCAAGTTATTAGTGGATGGTGTATGGAGAATGAGAACGCCCTAATGAGCTTGAGTACACTTCAAGAACACCAATTCGAATCCAGTAGAAGATGGTTCCGATTCAGTCTACCTTTAAATCCTCAGTTCACAGTCGCACCACATGGGAGTAATTCATTTCTTCCTCTTTGTTTATTTATTTTGCTTCGTTATATCCTTAAACTATACTCTGTCCTAAGCTTATCACTAAGTGTGGGATTCCAACCCAATATTGAGCTTAGATACATTTTTGACATGTTCAAACTCTAAGTGTGGTATTTTAGCTCCCTAAAATCTTAGAATGAACATTAGGGACAATGTTCCTCTAAGTGTGGGATAGCGGTGTAGTACACCATAATTAGCTATGGGATGCTCGAAAAATGTTCTTAACTTAAAATTTTACTAAGCTTTTCTAGTATACCAAATATTTGGATTCTTTGTCCTCAACGTAAATTTTTCCAAAATTTTGGCTAAATGATACTTTCTGAAAAAGTACTTTCGAAAATCAAGCTTGTTTGATCTAAAATTAAGACAAACGAGGACATAAATCTTCTTAAGGATGAACCGATACTCTAAAAGAGCATTGAATGATTAGGAATTATCGACCTAATATAATTTTTGTTAGGCACCCAAAAAATGGCCCAATAAGCATTCATTTTTAATTGTTCCCTATCTTTTCCGTTAAGAGTGCCGATGTTAGCATTTAGAGTTAGAACTTGAATTTAACATACATTTCGAGGCCAAGGGTTAGTAAGCGCCATACGTGGTGTAGGTGCAATACTCCTTCCGAAATCATTCTGAATAAAGAAGACAAAAACCATCCGTTTCCATTTCCACTCCACACATTTAAACCGACCAACTCACGCCAAAGAGTTAATGAATCGGAAATTACTCACTCCCAAATTCACTATCAAATACGTTACCCTTTCCACCCTCTTTTCTTTCTCATTTCTGAATTCTATAAATTCAAAGAGATAGATCGACCAAGTTTACCTCAAACACTTATCGAAAAATTATGAAATTCTAGACTGTCATTGTTAGGTCATAAAAGACCTATTTTTGGTGAAACACATACATGACCTATAAATTCAGACTGTTTTTGAAGCTTTACCAAGAAGCTATGTTTTGATGATGACACATACATGACTAAGTAATGACTGAGATCTTAACATAAATAACGTAAGTTCACTAATCCATTCTTGATCTTGAAAATGACCAAAACAAACAAAATTTAAAATGAAAAATTGGTCTAGAAAACACACGGTTGAAGCACGGCCCACCGTATGCCCAACCGTGTGCACCCAAATCTGAATTTGTAATGCAGTTTTGTGAAAACAAGTTACACGGTCAGAAGCACGGCAGACCGTGGTTCGACCGCAGATCTTACTGTTACCAAATCCATGTGATTTGAGTTTGACCACTTCTCGACATCTTTAATCCTTGAAACCTCTTCTAACATGCTTAGAATAGATGCCTTCTCCATTCTCAAATGAGTTTTGGTCAGTAGAACATTAATCTCGGCTAATCACGATTAGTGACACGTTAATGATAATTTTGCCTTGATTATTTCATAACACATAACTGTTATGAAATAATTTGTGATCCTAAAACTTATCTAGACATATGATCAATAAGTTCCAACACATTAGAGCTTATGTCACTAGAACATTAATTATATAAAATGACTACTTAAGTGATGAACTAAGATTAATCAAGAAAAACACGTAAGTGTGACAAACTAACTAGTGAAGACTTGTAAGCCCAAAATATACTTAGATACATTTAGGATGGTCACCAAGTCCTAACTAGATATTGCTCTTACCTTGTACATGTGTTGGATATTAATGTATACTTATACATTAATTATGCAATGTGTTACATTGCTTGCAAGCTTGCATAAGCTTGAATTTATTTGTTATGCAACTAGTTATATGGTATAGTTATATGGTAGACATTAGAATCTATATTATCTGTTGACATGACTCTTATGAGAATTGCTTGATCAACACGCTAATTGCTTATATGATTAATACTCATATGTGTGCCTAACATAATCTAGACTTACCATGTCTAATATAAGTATTACTTGCTACTTGCTTATGTGCTTAAATATAAGTATTACTTATGTGTTTACTTACATCTATTAACATGCTCTAGTTATAGGTTGTTGATAATGCTAAAAACGAACATATATTTCATAGCATTATCCCTCAAGAAAGACAAGCTTTTAGTTGCAATTGTTCTATTTACAAGTGATATTCGTTTAAATAATAAAAGTTGAAGACAAAAGATAGATTCGACAAATTGAAGACGCAAACGACCAAAAAGCTCAAAAGTACAAAGTACAATCAAAGAGGTTCCAATTATTGATAAGAAATGTCTCAAAATTACAAGAGTACAAGACGCGAAACGCAAAGTACAAGATATTAAATTGTACGCAAGGACGTTCGAAAATCCGGAACCGGGACCAGAGTCAACTCTCAACGCTCGACGCAACGGACTAAAAATTACAAGTCAACTATGCACATGAATATAATATAATATATAATTAATTCTTAAAATTAATATATATATATATTATATTATATTATATAAACCGTCGGCAGAAGAAAACAACAACATGTGAGCCTCCCCAGTGTGATGACCTGGGAATTTCCGATCAAAATTTAAACTTAATCTTTATATGTTTCCGACACGATAAGCAAAGTCTGTAATGTTGAGTCTCGAAAACTTTGGAACAGTTACATAAATGCATTTGCCCTTTTGACCATTCCCGATGATTCACGAACAATTGTTTGTAAATAAATATGTATTTATAAATATAAATGTAAGTGTAAATAATAAACATAAAATATAATTTAAACAATTGAATTAGCTATGTAAAGTAAGCTACAAAATAATTAAGTATAATTTAAAATGAATATATATATGTGTATATATATATGATTGCTAATAAAAATTATTACATTATAATATATAAATATTAAATATCCAAATATGTTATTAAATAGAATATGTAATGCATAGGTAATAAAACGTAAAGTTAATATATTATATGTAAATACAAGTCAAGGTATAAATGTTATATTATGATCATTACTTTCATTATTTTTATTATTAATAGTAACATTAATATTTGTATTATTAATAACACTATGTCTAATATAATATATATATATATATAATATTATTATTATCAATAATATTATTAAAAGTAGTAAACTTATTAACAATTATCAATTTTATGATTGTTAGGATCACTACTAATTATTATTATTATTAATACAATTATTATTTTTATGAATATTATTATCATTATTATTATTGGTATTTTTGTTAATAATAATAATAATATCAATTTTATTATTATTAATGTAATTAATAATTATTAATGTAAAAGAAAATAATGTCTATAGAAACTGTTATTTATGCGAAGTATATCACTGATATATACTCCTTTTGTTGCTTTCTGTTTTTTTCTTTTTCTTTGATCCGTGAACACTGTCTACATCAACAACCCTACAGAAAATAATAACTTTGATCAATTGATTAATTGTGAAATCAATCCTACAAACAACCTCACAAACCCTTTCTGCGATTTGAAAAAGAAAACAGATGCTGTATATTTATTTATTTATTTATTTATTTTCTCTCGTTCTGTCATAAATTCAAATCCTTTAACTTTGATCTGATTTGGAAAAGTAAGAATGCAGATGTTTTATTATTCATGTCGTGATTGTGTATATACGTTTTAAGATTTCAATTCAATAACACAAAGATAAATTTTAAGGTCAAAGTTTTATTTTAAAAAGTCAAACGAATTTGTTTTGGCGAAAATTCGATGTTGTTTCCGTGTTTTGGATTAAATTGACGATACCCGTAGTTTTTAGGGAGGATTCTAAATATAATTTGTGTTATAACCTTTGATCAAAACGTCCTCTAATTCTCTATCAATTTTTTTTCTTTGTTTGAGCTTGAGATGAAACAGAACAGCAGGTGCTGTATAATTTTTTTCTTTTTCTCATTTTCTAAATAATTTATACATGTTTTAAATGTTTTGTTCTATTTTGAAACCGCAAGTAAAATGGGTAATCGAATTGTGATTGAAGAATTGGTGCCGTTCAGTATTGTTGGAGAAGAAAACAGAAGGATATATAATAACGGGTTAAAAACAATTACATCCTGCATAATTTTAGTAAACGGGCATCAGCCCAGCTGGTATAGTATGGTGTTGTGATAGCGGGAGGTCGCGGGTTAGAATCTCACTTGGGGCAACTCTTTTTAGGATAATTTTTGAAAGGGTATACATATTTTATTATTATTATTATTATTATTATTATTATTATTATTATTATTATTATTATTATTATTATTATTATTATTATTATTATGATTATGATTATTGATATAATTATTGTTATGATTGTTAGTGTTGTTATTGTTATTGTTATTATTAATGTTATAAAGATTATTATTATTATCACCTGCATAAGTATTATAATTATTATCATTATTATGATTATCATTTATCATTTTATAAATATTAGAACCCATATTATTAACATAAGTATATTATTAGTATTAATACTATTTTAGAGTTATGATTATTATTATCATTAACATTTATCATTTCATTTTTACTATTAAGTATTATCATTATTAATAAAATTGTTATTATTATTAGTAAATCATTATTATCTAAATTATTATTTTAACAAATAAATCTTTTGTACACTATATATATACTTATGATATATACTAGAATTGTATTAATAATTCACATACAAACTAATAAAATTTCATAAATACAATACTAATCACAAATATATGTATATAGATATATTAATATCACTAATTGTATAAACGTTAATCATTATAAATATATATACATAAAATCGATATATATAAAATATAATTTAAGATATAATATAAGTATACGTTTTAAAATGGAATTTAGAATAAATTCTACAAAGCTATAAATATATAAATAATACATATTAATAAATGAAATTTTGTGATTTATATAATACGTATTAATAAATACACAATTGATATAGGTTCGTGAATCCGAGGCCAACCCTACACTTGAAAAATGGCGTCATATGTATTTTTGCTACAAAATACATTAGGTGAGTTCCATTACTCCCTTTTTAAATGCTTCTGCAATATATATTTTTGGGACTGAGAATACATGCGCTGCTTTTATAAATGTTTTACGAAATAGATGTAACATCCCGCCTTTTTCCGTTTACTTTTTCGTTTAACTATTTAAATCCTGTTATATGTTTATAACATCTCCGGTTAATACGTGTTTTAAAAATATCTCGTCTAGGTATTTCACGCACCCGCAAACGAATTTGAGGGACTAGTTTCGCCAAAATGCCAAAGAGGTGACTAGCCTTTGACTAGTCAACCCCCACCCCCATCTTTTCTTTTTCATTTCCCTTTTCTTCTTCTACTTCCATATTTTCTCTCAATTCTCCAATTTCAAGAATCATCATCTAAATCAAATCGAGCAAGCATCCATCTAAACAAATTGCATATTCGGAATCCTCTCATCTTCCTCTTCGATTCCATACCGATTTCATCAAGTTTGGGTAACTTTCTAAAATCACTAGATTTTGTGTTCTTGATGTTTTTAACTTATATAGTTGTTAATTAGTGTCTATGGCTCAAGTCTAACATGATTATATGATTTATATGCTCGATTTCGTTATTTGAAGTAACTAGCTTGAATATGAACTTTGGTGTGTTTGATTTGGTAATTTGGTTGCTTAAATGTTGTTGTTATGGTAAAGTGCAAGTATTAAATGTGTTACTAGTAGCACTAGCTTCAAATTGATGTGTAGGTTGTTTTAGAAAACTTCGTAAACTTGATTATTGGTTTTGGTGGATTTCGGTTAGGGTTTGATGAACTTGAAATGAACTTTTGATGCTTTGAATTACATGAAATGTAATTTGTAAGTGTTAGGTTGTATTGTATGCTTGATCACCTTCGAAACGGCATATCATTCATGTAAATTGGTTGCCGAATCATCGAATTTCATTTATGAACTTGAGTGCATTTAATGAGGAGCTTTGAATGTGATTTTGGTTGTTGTAAAAGTAAATGTGATGGATGAAATGTGTTTAGTTGTTTTCCTTGTCAAAATACATTTCCGATGATATAAGATACATGCTTTGGTTGTTTGCGGGTCATAAACGGTGATTGGTTGAAGTTAGCTTCGTGCATAAAACTTAAAAACTGCCAAAATTCTCTGCACAGGTAATGGCGCGGCGCGCCATATACCCGAGCGGCGCGCCAAAGTGGTCTGTCCAACTTTGTCGATTTTCGAATAATGTTTGCTATGCTATGCACCTCCGATTCACATGTAATTTGTTCTAACATGCTCATATATGATTAAAAACCTAGAAAAATAGTTCGGGACCCGACCCGAACGTGTTGACTTTTTCGTTGACTTTGACCGACCAAAGTTTGACTTTTTGTCAAACTTAACCAAATGATTATGCAACCTTCCTAACTTGTTTCTATACTTGTATCTTTCATGAAACTTGACAATTTGATTTCACATGCTACATAATCGAGTCGTAACGAGCCATAGGACTAATTGAACATCTTTGACCTATCGTGTTTACCGTTATTGATACGACCTATTTGTTTAGGTCAAGACTAGCACTATCCTTCGCACACGTTACTTTGTGAAGTACTTTTCATACGTGCACTCAAGGTGAGATCATAGTCCCATCTTTCAAACAACTTTTATGCTTTAAACTATGGGATGAGAAACATATACGTATCATACTTTTATACATTGAACACAAGTACGAAAACGAACATTCCACGTACGGGTTTGAACAAAAAGCCTCAATTCAATTATCATTAGTTACACTTGCAGGGTGTAAACGTTAACTTATATTATGTGATCACATGGGCTTGACGAGCCTCATTCGGACGGTTCGCTACCGTTAGCGGATGAAATATATTTTCGGGTCTAGTGTATGTTCTAACACTACGCAAAGGGTGCAAAACAGTTAAGTTTGATAATTGGGTGCCCGCGAAACAAATAACAACTTTGAAATGCAAATGATTTTGATAATCATATTATATTAAATCTTGTGGTTCAAATGCAACGTTTACCAAAACACCTATGATTTCACCAACGTTTTCGTTGACAGTTTTCTATATGTTTTCTCAGGTCCTTGAAAGCTACTTGATACATGCTTCCGCACTCTTTTTGATACTTGCTTGGATGTCGAGTATGCATGCATAGTTGGAGCGTCTTTTGACTACTTTAAATTGTGTCACATAGGTTTCCTTCGTACGTTAAACTTTGTATTGTAACTAATCTTTTGAACTACATTTGTAAACTTGAAACATCCTTTTACTTATGAAATGAATGCGACATTTTTGGTCAAACGTCATAATAAAGACTTATGACCACGCAACGGGACCGAAGTAGTCGGCGCCGTCAAACATGATTTGGTCGGGTCGCTACAGATGGTATCAGAGCGTTGGTTGTAGGGATTTAGAGTTCATTGGTGTCAACCCCGAGTCATAGGGTACATTGGTGAGTCTAGACTACAACCGGCATATAGACTTGAAGTAGGAATTTCTTGACTACTTGTGCATTATACTCGAACTCGTCTATCACATCAAATTCTTATTCAACCTTAATCTCACGTTACTTAATTTAATTGACGCGCCACCTTGACTATATGAATTAGTGTCGAATGCACATATGAATTAGGGTAATATAATTTCCGGGATTATATTACGGTGACTCATATGAACATTCCGACATTATGACATAAAGAATTTAAGGCGAGTCAAGGAAAATTTTGCTCTATCCTTATTCCATATCATGGTTAGTATTATTAAGAATACTAATCAACGGTATTCTTGTGTTTTGAAGGAAGAATGCCTCCTCGTCGTGTGCCACGCCATGAGACTCCCGAACAAGCTCTACAACGAATGATAGCCACCGCCGTGGAAGCGGCCATGGCCGATCACTCCTCCAACAATAACAACAACCATAACAACAACAACAACAATGGAGCCGGTAACTCAAACGAAGGGTGCTCCTACAAATCCTTCATGGGGTGCAAACCTCACACTTTTGGTGGAACAGGGGGACCGGTTGTACTCACTTGATGGTTCGAACAAACGGAGGCCGTTTTTAGCATAAGCGGTTGTCGAGACCAAGATAAAGTCAAATATTCCACCCACACCTTTGCCGGTATCGCCCTCACGTGGTGGAACACGTATGTACAATCGGTGGGTACCGATGAAGCTCACGCCCTCTCTTGGGCCGATTTGAGAGAGAGAATGATCGTCAAATTTTTCCCTCGTGAAGAAACCCAAAAGCTCGAACAAGAGCTAAGAACTTTAAAGGCGGTCGGAAACGATCTCAAGGCCTACAATCAACGATACGCCGAGCTATCCTTGATGTGTCCCAACCTCGTAAACCCCGAATCTCAAAGGGTTGAACTCTATATGGATGGTCTTCCAAAGAGCATCAAACAAGGAGTGATGTCATCCAAACCCGCTAACATACAACAAGCTTTGAACATGGCCCGCCAATTGATCGAAACGGTTGACGAAATCGTAGTTCCGGTACCTAAGGCCGAGGATAAATCGGGCGGCAACAAAAGAAAATGGGAAGCCCCCCAATCAAGCAACAACTACAACAACAACTTCACCAAAAAGCCTTTCACCTCCGACGCCAAGAAAAGTTATGGCAGAAATAAATCCTTTTGCAACAAATGCCACAAACACCACTATGGTGAATGTAGCAATCTATTTTGCCACCGGTGCCAAAGGGGTGGTCATGTGGCCAACGATTATAGAAGTGCCGCTCCCGTCGCTCAAAAGGTGCCCAATGCACCAAAATCGGGTACTTGTTATGAATGTGGCCAAACGGGTCATTTTAGAAATGCGTGTCCGAAGAAGAAAGCCAACACCAACACACGCGGCCGAGCTTTCAACATCAACACTGAGGAAGCCCGAGATGACAATGAATTAGTCACGGGTACGTTTCTCCTCAACAACACTTATGTTACTTGTTTATTCGATTCGTGTGCCGATAAGAGTTTTGTATCCAAGACTTTGACTCATTCTTTTAATACTCCACCACTCCCACTAGATACCACTTATACCATTGAAGTGGCCAACGGAAAACTATTGAGTGCCGACACATATTACCGGGGGTGTACGTTAAACATTTTGGGTAATGAGTTTGAAATTGACTTAATACCCATGGAACTAGGAAGCTTCGATGTATTAATCGGTATGAATTGGCTAGCCAAAATGAAATCTCACATCCTTTGTGATCTTAACGCAATCCGAATCCCTATCGAGAATAGTGAACCTTTGATCGTCTATGGCGATAAGAGTTGCACCGAACTCAACCTCGTTTTGTGTATTAAAGTTAGAAAACTACTCTGTAAGGGTTGTTTTGCGATCCTTGCTCACGTTAAGAAAGTCGAGTCCGATGAGAAGCACATCGATGATGTGCCAATTGTTAGTGACTATTCCGATGTATTTCCCGATGAATTGCCGGGTCTTCCACCTCATCGACCGGTTGAATTCCAAATCGATCTTATTCCGGGAGCCACACCCGTAGCACGTGCACCATATATACTCGCTTCATCCAAAATGCAAGAATTGCAAAGTCAAATCCAAGAACTACTTGATCGTGGTTTTATCCAACCTAGCCATTCACCTTGGGGCGCTCCGATTTTGTTTGTTAAAAAGAAAGATGGATCCCTACGAATGTGCATTGACTATCGTGAACTAAACAAATTGACGGTTAAGAACCGATATCCTCTTCCTCGCATCGATGACCTCTTTGATCAATTACAAGGGTCTTGTGTATATTCAAAAATCGATCTCCGCTCGGGTTATCATCAATTGAGGGTTAAGGGGGAAGATGTCTCCAAAACCGCTTTTCGAACTCGTTATGGTAGTTATGAATTTCTTGTAATGCCATTTGGTCTCACTAACGCACCGGTGGTGTTCATGGATCTTATGAACTGCGTGTGCAAACCGTATCTTGACAAATTCGTTATCGTGTTCATCGATGATATTTTAGTCTATTCAAAAAGTGAAGAAGAACACGAGGAACACCTCCGACTTGTGCTTGAACTTTTAAGACAAGAACAACTCTATGCCAAATTCTCCAAGTGTGAATTTTGGTTAAAGGAAGTTCAATTTCTTGGTCATGTTGTAAGTGGCCAAGGTATTAAAGTCGATCCAACGAAAATCGAAGCCATTAGTAAATGGGAGACTCCCACTACTCCTACTCACATCCGTCAATTCTTGGGTCTCGCCGGATACTACTGTAGATTCATCAAGGATTTTTCTTTGGTTGCTCGTCCTCTAACCGCTTTAACTCACAAGGGAAAGAAATTCAATTGGGCGGCCGAACAAGAATCCGCATTTCAAATCTTGAAAACAAAGCTAACCACCGCTCCTATCTTGTCACTTCCCGAAGGCAATGATGAATTTGTTGTATATTGCGATGCCTCGAAACATTGTTTTGGGTGTGTATTGATGCAACGAACGAAAGTCATTGCTTATGCTTCTCGACAACTCAAAATTCATGAACGAAACTACACGACACATGATCTCGAACTCGGAGCCGTTGTCTTTGCACTTAAAATGTGGAGACACTATCTTTATGGAACCAAGAGTACTATATTTACCGATCACAAAAGTCTCCAACACATTTTCGATCAAAAGCAACTAAACATGAGACAACGAAGATGGATTGAAACCTTAAACGATTACGATTGCGAGCTTCGTTACCATCCCGGAAAGGCAAATGTAGTAGCCGATGCCTTAAGTCGAAAAGAAAGAGCGGTGCCTCTTCGTGTCCGAGCCTTAAACATCACCATCCACACCAACCTTAATAGCCAAATTCGGGTAGCCCAAGATGAGGCTCTCAAGGATGAAAACCTTTCACACGAGCTCTTGAACATTCTCGTCTCTCGATTCGAAATTAGGGAGACCGGACTCCGATATTACGCCGGAAGGATTTGGGAGCCTAGTTATGGGGACCTACGAAGCCTTATTTTAGATGAAGCCCCGATACTCGATTCACCCCGGTGCCAATAAGATGTACAACGACCTTAAACAACTATATTGGTGGCCGAACATCAAAAGGGACGTAGCTACTTATGTTTCCAAGTGTTTGACATGTTCCAAAGTCAAAGCCAAACACCAAAGACCGTCCGGATTACTTCAACAACCCGAAATCCCGCAATGGAAGTGGAAAAGAATAACAATGGATTTTATCACCAAACTACCAAAAACGACGGGCGGTTATGATACCATTTGGGTTATTGTTGACCGTCTCACCAAATCCGCACACTTTCTCGCCATGAAGGAGACCGACAAAATGGAGAAACTTGCACGACTTTATATCAAGGAGATCGTAGCCCGACACGGTGTACCTTTATCGATTATCTCCGACCGAGATGGCCGTTTTGTTTCTAGATTTTGGCGTACCTTGCAAGAAGCGTTGGGAACGCGTTTAGACATGAGCACCGCATATCATCCTCAAACCGATGGACAAATCGAACGTACAATTCAAACCTTAGAGGACATGTTACGAGCTTGCGTGGTTGATTTTGGAAAAGCTTGGGACAATCACTTACCTCTCGCCGAGTTCTCTTACAACAATAGTTATCACGCGAGTATAAAAGCTGCCCCATTCGAAGCATTATATGGCCGAAAATGCCGTTATCCTCTTTTTTTGGCCGAAGTAGGCGACGTACAAATCACCGGACCCGAACTCATTCACGAAACCACCGAGAAGATCGTTCAAATACGAGATAGGCTTCGGACGGCCCGGAGTCGTCAAAAGTGCTATACCGACAAAAGACGCAACGACCTTGAATTTCAAGTCGGTGACCACGTCATGTTAAAAGTCGCACCTTGGAATGGTGTAATCCGTTTTTGGAAATGCGGGAAGCTAAATCCGCGGTATATTGGTCCTTTCTAAATCTTGGAGCGTATTGGAACCGTTGCTTATCGTTTAGATCTTCCGCCTCAATTGAACTCCGTTCATCCTACCTTCCATGTATCTAACTTGAAAAAGTGTCTTGCCGAACCCGATATCGTCATCCCTCTCGAGGAACTTACTATTGATGACAAACTTCATTTTGTGGAGGAACCGGTTGAAATTGTGGACACCTCCGTCAAGACATTGAAACAAAGCCGAATCCCGATTGTTAAAGTCCGTTGGAACGCCAAAAGGGGACCCGATTTTACTTGGGAAAGGCAAGATCAAATGCAAAAGAAATACCCTCATTTATTCCCGACTCCGGAAACGCAAGATCCCGAGGAAGAAACAACAACTACTACGCCTACTTAAATTTCGGGACGAAATTTCTTTTAAGGAGTAGGTAATGTAACATCCCGCCTTTTTCCGTTTACTTTTTCGTTTAACTATTTAAATCTCGTTATATGTTTATAACATCTCCAGTTAATACGTGTTTTAAAAATATCTCGTCTAGGTATTTCACGCACCCGCAAACGAATTTGAGGGACTAGTTTCGTCAAAATGCCAAAGAGGTGACTAGCCTTTGACTAGTCAACCCCCACCCCCATCTTTTCTTTTTCATTTCCCTTTTCTTCTTCTTCTACTTCCATATTTTCTCTCAATTCTCCAATTTCAAGAATCATCATCTAAATCAAATCGAGCAAGCATCCATCTAAACAAATTGCATATTCGGAATCCTCTCATCTTCCTCTTCGATTCCATACCGATTTCATCAAGTTTGGGTAACTTTCTAAAATCACTAGATTTTGTGTTCTTGATGTTTTTAAATTATAAAGTTGTTAATTAGTGTCTATGGCTCAAGTCTAACATGATTATATGATTTATATGCTTAATTTCGTTATTTGAAGTAACTAGCTTGAATATGAACTTTGGTGTGTTTGATTTGGTAATTTGGTTGCTTAAATTTTGTTGTTATGGTAAAGTGCAAGTATTAAATGTGTTACTAGTAGCACTAGCTTCAAATTGATGTGTAGGTTGTTTTAGAAAACTTCGTAAACTTGATTATTGGTTTTGGTGGATTTGGGTTAGGGTTTGATGAACTTGAAATGAACTTTTGATGCTTTGAATGACATGAAATGTTATTTGTAAGTGTTAGGTTGTATTGTATGCTTGATCACCTTCGAAACGGCATATCATTCATGTAAATTGGTTGCCGAATCATCAAATTTCATTTATGAACTTGAGTGCATTTAATGAGGAGCTTTGAATGTGATTTTGGTTGTTGTAAAAGTAAATGTGATGGATGAAATGTGTTTAGTTGTTTTCCTTGTCAAAATACCTTTCCGATGATATAAAATACATGCTTTGGTTGTTTGCTTGAAGTTAGGTTCGTGCATAAAACTTAAAAACTGCCAGAATTCTCTGCACAGGTAATGGCGCGTCGCGCCATATACCCGCGCGGGGCGCCAAAGTGGTCTGTCCAACTTTGTCGATTTTCGAATAATGTTTGCTCTGCTACGCACCTCCGATTCACATGTAACTTGTTCTAACATGCTCATATATGATTAAAAACCTCAGAAAAATAGTTCGGGACCCGACCCGAACGTGTTGAATTTTTCGTTGACTTTGACCGACCAAAGTTTGACTTTTTGTAAAACTTAACCAAATGATTATGCAACCTTCCTAACTTGTTTCTATACTTGTATCTTGCATGAAACTTGACAATTTGATTTCACATGCTACATAATCGAGTCGTAACGAGCCATAGGACTAATTGAACATCTTTGCCCTATCGTGTTTACCGTTATTGATACGACCTATTTGTTTAGGTCAAGACTAGCACTATCCTTCGCACACGTTACTTTGTGAAGTACTTTTCATAAGTGCACTCAAGGTGAGATCATATTCCCATCTTTCAAACAACTTTTATGCTTTAAACTATGGGATGAGAAACATATACGTATCATACTTTTATACATTGAACACAAGTACAAAAACGAACATTCCAAGTATGGGTTTGAACAAAAAGCCTCAATTCAATTATCATTAGTTACACTTGCAGGGTGTAAACGTGAACTTATATTATGTGATCACATGGGCTTGACGAGCCTCATTCGGACGGTTCGCTACCGTTAGCGGATGAAATATTTTTTCGGGTCTAGTGTATGTTCTAACACTACGCAAAGGTTGCAAAACAGTTAAGTTTGATAATTGGGTGCCCGAGAAACAAATAACAACTTTGGAATGCCAATGATTTTGATAATCATATTATATTAAATCTTGTGGTTCAAATGCAACGTTTACCAAAACACCTATGATTTCACAAACGTTTTCGTTGACAGTTTTTTATATGTTTTCTCAGGTCCTTGAAAGCTACTTGATACATGCTTCCGCACTCTTTTTGATACTTTCTTGGATGTCGAGTATGCATGCATAGTTGGAGCATCTTTTGACTACTTTAAATTGTGTCGCATAGGTTTCCTTCGTACGTTAAACTTTGTATTGTAACTAACCTTTTGAACTACATTTGTAAACTTGAAACATCCTTTTACTTATGAAATGAATGCGACATTTTTGGTCAAACGTCATAATAAAGACTTATGACCACGCAACGGGACCGAAGTAGTCGGCGCCGTCAAACATGATTTGGTTGGGTCGCTACAATAGACACAAGTAATCGAAACTACATTATATGGTTGAATTATCGAAATCGAATATGCCCCTTTTTATTAAGTCTGGTAATCTAAGAATTAGGGAACAGACACCCTAATTGACGCGAATCCTAAAGATAGATCTATCGGGCCAAACAAGCCCCATCCAAAGTACCGGATGCTTTAGTACTTCGAAATTTATATCATGTCCGAAGGAGGATCCCGGAATGATGGGGATATTCTTAAATGCATATTGTGAATGTCGGTTACCAGGTGTTCAATCCATATGAATGATATTTTTGTCTCTATGCATGGGACGTATGTTTATGAGAAATGGAGATATGAAATCTTGTGGTCTATTAAAATTATGAAATGATTATTTATGTTAAACTAATGAACTCACCAACCTTTTGGTTGACACTTTAAAGCATGTTTATTCTCAGGTATGAAAGAAATCTTTCGCTGTGCATTTGCTCATATTAGAGAAAATACTTGGAGTCATTCATGACATATTTTAAAAGACGTTGCATTCGAGTCGTGGCGTTCATCAAAGATTATTATTAAGTCAATCATAGTTAGATATTTTATGAAATGATATGCATGTCGTCAACTGTAGATGTAATGAAAGTTTGTCTTGTAAAAACGAATGCAATGTTTGTAAAATGTATCATATAGAGGTCAAGTACCTCGCGATGTAATCAACTATTGTGAATCGTTTGTAATCGATATGGACTTTGTCCAGATGGATTAGGATAGGTCCTTTCAGTTGGTATCAGAGCGGTGGTCTTAGCGAACCATGTCTGCATTAGTGTGTCTAAATGATAAGTCTTTAGGATACATTAGTGAGTTTGGACTTCGACCGTGTCTGCATGTCAAAAGTTTTGCTTATCATTTCGTGTCAAAAATTACCTGCTTATCATTCTTAGAGAATCACTTGCTTATCATTCTTAGTCTAGACACATTTTACTGCATTAACTGCATGAATAGTGTATAGACAAAATTCATATCTTAGCGTATCGGTTACTTCATATCCTAGCGTATCTGTTACTGTAATTTTGCCTGGCAACTCCTGTAGATTCCTCTGTAACTTATGGGATTTTAGTATTATATATGCATATGTAAATTATGTATTGCAGGGTACTAATCTACATCCTATAATCTATTTCTTATCGAAAAATCCTTTATCTGATCGTACGAGATGAATCCTGCAACCAGTTCGAGTCCCTCAGATTCTGATAGCTATTCCGATAGTTATTCCGACATCTATTCCGACATAGATGTCCACCTAAGCTCCGAAAGCAGCGTCACTGGCATGAATCAACCAATCAGCCATTATCAATTCATCTGATGGGTTAGTAGTTGACTTAATTAATGGAAACGCGCAGAAGGCAAACCCTTCCATCAACCGAATTCACCTCTTGACAATGAACCTGAAGCATTTACCAGCGAACCTGTTCGAGACACCATTTTCAGTCTCATTTCCAGGGTAACTCGACAAGATTATATTCTATCCACAATTCTGAACCTTATTCATCCGCTCGTTCCGACCGACAATCATCCTGGAGTAATAAGTTAACGAATTTCGCGCCCGAGTTGTAACCTTGGAAAATATGGTGCAAAATGTACCAGCTTCAGCAACATCAACTGCATCAACTGTACCACCAGCAATAACACAAACCACAACAACACACGCCTCAACATCACAATCGGTACCCCGATCATAATCATCGTTCTACATGACGTTCTGCATCATTTATCTTCGTTCAACATGGCGAATATGTAATCTCTAATGTTTTAGAGATTATATATTCTTGTTCTAACGTAAATCAAATGAGTTTAATATCATATTAACTCATTAAATCCATAATTATGTCTGAAGAAAATATATATGTATGTATGTTTTCATAAAGATTGTAATTAAAATTTTTATTGTACAAACTGTTAATGGTGAAAATATTTTAACGGGTAAGTAATACCCGAGGATTATTTAGATTTCGCATTAATAAGTTACACTGTACATTCTTCGAATCTGATTCAACAGTCATTTACTATCCTACTTGCAACCACAGCTATACAAATCCGTTCACCACAGAATAACCATATTCATCCAATTACATATTTGGATTTTGACCTATCAGAATCCAACAAGTGGCATAATGAAGAAATAATGGACACAATAAAAATTGATTAGAAACAGATTAATTAACAATATGAAATTTTGTTAAGAAACCACGCTAACAAAATCCTAGCTAACTGTTCCTAGCTAACTGTTAATTCCATATTACATTTTATTTATCGCAATTTAATTATCGCAATTTATTTTATCGCAATTTTAATTCTCGCAATTTTATTTAACGTCATTCAATTTCTGTTATTTACTTTACGCACTTTATTTATCGTCATTTATTTTTCTATTATTTATTTTACGCACTTTAAATATCGGGACACGTATACAAGGTTTTGACATATCATATCGACACATCTATATATATTATTTGGAATCACCATAGACACTCTATATGCAGTAATGATCGAGTTCTCTATACAGGGTTGAGGTTGATTCTCAAATAATATATATACTTTGAGTTGTGATCGAGTCTGAGACATGTACACGGGCCACGATACATATTAATTAATTCGAATATTATGTATTAAACTGTATATGAATTATTGGACTGTCAATGTGGACTATCGACTGTGGACTAATAATATTGGACAATTAAAATGAATTAAAATATTGATTATAACATATGAAACTAAACATTTCTTCAAGTTTGCCACTTGATTTCATCCTAAACCTCATTTATAACTTGACGATTACAATCTGCGTTCAAACCTTTCATGATTCTTAAAAACACTTCAATCGAGAGGATGAACCAACCGCACTACATCTACGGAAGAAAAGATTGATGCATATAGTTATGCACCTAAAAACACTCGGAACCTGAGTAAACGTTTAACACGTAGCTGTGCTAATTCCTTTAGCGTTATTATTACCAAAAATAACTTTACAATTTCTTTCCAAATTAGCCAATTTTGTCACAGCTTCATCAATTCAACTTCGACTTTTCATTCGAAGTAACCTTACTATAAATACTGATATATACGATTACCCTTTTAATATCGGAGAATTCTTTTATATTCCACCGTATTACCAACAGACGTACCAGCAACCTCGTTGCTTCCTGACTTAAATATCTCTGACAAATCATTATATTTATTCATAGAAACCCTATCATATACTCATCCGCATCTTGTAACGAGAACTGCCATACCAATTATCGGGAATCAGCAATCAGTATTTTGAAAATTCACATCATATCTACATCAACAGTTATATGTATGACATTTATCTCTTAGAATTATGATATCTCATTCTGAAATTCTGATAAGCACTCAGTCACAAATCAATACTATGAATGTTGAAAAAGTTGAATGAAGCAGCGGAAACCATAGACAACCGTAAATGACCTTAATCATCAGAAGTTTGATGATAAAGAATAGTATGTTGGAAAAGCTCAGAAAGTTGAAACTGAAAAACGGATTGAGCTAACCACAAAGAAGACCAAGGACAAATACAAGGACCATACCATATATTCAAAGAATCCAGGTAATTCCGGATCCGATGAAACCTTTAACGAATATCTTGCTCCGTATTCATGTTAAAATCTTGTGATAAATCTTTTTCATCAACCATCGAACTTAGAAATTTCAAAAATATCATCATCAATATCTTCGATATTTCTGAGGATATTTTCATAAATATTCTCGTCTGAAATTATATACCTCCTCGTGCTTCCTGTGTATCATTATATTGGAAACATTCAATAGAAAAGTTAGTACCGAAAAGCAGATTATGCGAAACTAGAAAAAAAGCCATGGACAAATCACAAAGAATAAGTTTGACTTCAAAGAATCCAAATGATTCAATGTCTGCTAAAATCTTTAGTGAATATCTTGCTCCTTACACTAAACCCTTGCAGACAATAGTTTCTATCATCCGCTGATCTTAGATATTCCGAGATATTATCGTATCTTTCATTATAAATATCCTCCATATTTCTGGATATATTTTTATAACTATTCTAATCTGAAACCATTAATCTCTTCGTGCTATCAGTATTACATCATATAGAAACTGTTAGTTTCTATATTCTGTAAACTTTTGAGCTTAAAATATGAATGGTATTGAAGTAATGTTGGAAACTGATGCATGAGTTAGGATAATATAATGACACTTGATCAACGTGATTATATTACAGTAAGTCATGCTGAGTTTCTAATGGAATGTGATGATTCACATTACCATCATTATGTGCCATGTTACACGATTCTTTCATTCTACTTAACCTCTAAACATATCAGGAAAATATCTTCTTGATGGTTCTGTCTTTTTCGTAACTTCTGGTAATTTGACAAAACAAATCGTGCTACTACCTTTCCTTTCTATCTTGTATATTATGATAATTCGAAACTCCATACCTATGAATTCTGGACCGTTACTTGCGAAAAGTAAACAAAAGCATGAAGCTCCGAAATAGAAAGGGGGTATAAATCACAGCAAATAAGAGAGTGCATTAACGGTGGATGACAATAATTATAAAAGACAGAAGCAGGGACATTGAAATATAAGGGAAGATATAAAACCCAATAACAACACAGAAGTTACAAACCGTGGATATTAATACGAATAGCAATATAAAGACACGGTATAATTAAGAATAGTATTCCCCAAGGCAATAGTAGAAGTAAACAGATTTTCTGGTGGAAGTTTGAAAAGAAGGATGACAGATACATAGATAGGAAATATCAAGAATCAGAACTGGATGGAGCATTTCCATAATATTTTAGAAGTAGGAACAGAGGAAGAAATTATAGGAATGGTGAAAGTAATGGAACGGAAGAAGTTCATTTATAGTGAAAATACCAGACAAAGAAATCAAGGCAGATTTTTGTATTAATTATAGAGATCTTAATTTCCTTACTCGCCGAAGAATCAAATCTTTTAGATTTCGAAGATTTTCTTCAAATTCCTTGAATTCCGAAATTCAAGCAAAACAACGTCAAAAGCTAAGACGCATCTTATTTTTCTAAATTCAACCCTGACTCTGTCAAAAGTTAAGATGAATCTTTACTTTTCCTATTTCAATCTTTTGCTATAGCTTCACTCATACGCTTCAAGTAATCGAATCATTTTATCTAAATTACTCACTAATGATAAAACTCAAATTTCTAACTCGTATGCATCATGAAAACATACTTATTGTCAGCCATGATGATCCCACTCAAATTTTAGGACGAAATTTCTTTAACGGGTAGGTACTGTGATGACCCGGGAATTTCCGATCAAAATTTAAACTTAATCTTTATATGTTCCGACACGATAAGCAAAGTCTGTAATGTTGAGTCTCGAAAACTTTGGAACAGTTACATAAATTCATTTGCCCTTTTGACCATTCTCGATGATTCACGAACAATTGTTTGTAAATAAATATGTATTTATAAATATAAATGTAAGTGTAAATAATAAACATAAAATATAATTTAAACAATTGAATTAGCTATGTAAAGTAAGCTACAAAATAATTAAGTATAATTTAAAATGAATATATATATATATATATATATATATATATATATATATATATATATATATATATATATATATATATATATATATATATATATATATATATATATATATATATATATATATATGATTGCTAATAAAAATTATTACATTGTAATATATAAATATTAAATATCCAAATATGTTATTAAATAGAATATTTAATGCATAAGTAATAAAATGTAAAGTTAATATATTATATGTAAATACAAGTCAAGGTATAAATTTTATATTATGATCATTACTTTCATTATTTTTATTATTAATAGTAACATTAATATTTGTATTATTAATAACACTATGTTTAATATAATATATATATATATATATATATATATATATATATATATATATATATATATATATATATATATATATATATATATATATATATATTATATATATATATATATATATGAAAACTCGATATGTATAAGTTGTTATATTATTATAATTATTAATATTATTATTATCAATAATATTATTAAACGTAGTATTATTAATAATATTGTTGTTATCATTTATTAGGATTATTATTAGTAAACTTATTAACAATTATCAATTTTATGATTGTTAGGATCACTACTAATTATTATTATTATTAATACAATTATTATTTTTATGAATATTATTATCATTATTATTATTGGTTTTTTTGTTAATAATAATAATAATAATATCAATTTTATTATTATTAATGTAATTAATAATTATTAATATAAAAGAAAATAATGTCTATAGAAACTGTTATTTATGCGAATTATATCACTGATATATACTCCTTTTGTTACTTTCTGCTTTTTCTTTTTCTTTGATCCGTGAACATTGTCTACATCAACAACCCTACAGAAAATAATAACTTTGATCAATTGATTAATTGTGAAATCAATCCTACGAACAACCTCATAAACCCTTTCTGCGATTTGAAAAAGAAAACAGATGCTGTATATTTATTTATTTATTTTTTTTTCTTTCGTTCTGTCATAAATTCAAAATCCTTTAACTTTGATCTAATTTGGAAAAGTAAGAATGCAGATGTTTTATTATTCATGTCGTGATTATGTATATACGTTTTCAGATTTCAATTCAATAACACAAAGATAAATTTTAAGGTCAAAGTTTTATTTTAAAAAGTCAAACGAATTTGTTTTGGCGAAAATTCGATGTTGTTTCCTTGTTTTGGATTAAATTGACGATACCCGTAGTTTTTAGGGAGGATTCTAAATATAATTTTTGTTATAACCATTGACCAAAACGTCCTCTAATTCTCTATCAATTTTTTTTTCTTTGTTTGAGCTTGCGACGAAACAGAACAGCAGGTGCTGTATAATTTTTTTCTTTCTTTTTCTCGTTTTCTAAATAATTTATACATGTTTTAAATGTTTTGTTCTATTTTGAAATCGCAAGTAAAATGGGTAATCGAATTGTGATTGAAGAATTGGTTCCGTTCAGTATTGTTGGAGAAGAAAATAGAAGGATATATAATAACGGGTTAAAAACAATTACATCCTGTATACTTTCAGTAAACGGGCATCAGCCCAGCTGGTATAGTGTGGTGTTGTGATAGCGGGAGGTCGCGGGTTCGAATCTCACTTGGGGCAACTCTTGTTAGGATAATTTTTGAAAGGGTATACATATTTCATTATTATTATTATTATTATTATTATTATTATTATTATTATTATTATTATTATTATTATTATTATTATTATTATTATTATTATTATTATTATTATTATTATTATTATTATTATTATTATTATGATTATGATTATTGATATAATTATTGTTATGATTGTTAGTGTTGTTATTGTTATTGTTATTATTAATGTTATAAAGATTATTATTATTATCACCTGCATAAGTATTATAATTATTATCATTATTATGATTATCATTTATCATTTTATAAATATTAGAACCCATATTATTAACATAAGTATATTATTAGTATTAATACTATTTTAGAGTTATGATTATTATTATCATTAACATTTATCATTTCATTTTCACTATTAAGTATTATCATTATTAATAAAATTGTTATTATTATTAGTAAATCATTATTATCTAAATTATTATTTTAACAAATAAATCTTTTGTACACTATATATATATACTTATGATATATACTAGAATTGTATTAATAATTCACATACAAACTAATAAAATTTCATAAATACAATACTAATCACAAATATATGTATATAGATATATTAATATCACTAATTGTATAAACGTTAATCATTATAAATATATATACATAAAATCGATATATATATAAAATATAATTTAAGATATAATATAAGTATACGTTTTAAAATGGAATTTAGAATAAATTCTACAAAGCTATAAATATATAAATAATACATATTAATAAATGAAATTTTGTGATTTATATAATACGTATTAATAAATACACAATTGATATAGGTTCGTGAATCCGAGGCCAACCCTACACTTGATAAATGACGTCATATGTATTTTTGCTACAAAATACATTAGGTGAGTTCCATTACTCCCTTTTTAAATGCTTCTGCAATATATATTTTTGGGACTGAGAATACATGCGCTGCTTTTATAAATGTTTTACGAAATAGACACAAGTAATCGAAACTACATTATATGGTTGAATTATCGAAATCGAATATGCCCCTTTTTATTAAGTCTGATAATCTAAGAATTAGGGAACAGACACCCTAATTGACGCGAATCCTAAAGATAGATCTATCGGGCCAAACAAGCCCCATCCAAAGTACCGGATGCTTTAGTACTTCGAAATTTATATCATGTCCAAAGGAGGATCCCGGAATGATGGGGATATTCTTAAATGCATATTGTGAATGTCGGTTACCAGGTGTTCAATCCATATGAATGATATTTTTGTCTCTATGCATGGGACGTATGTTTATGAGAAATGGAAATATGAAATCTTGTGGTCTATTAAAATTATGAAATGATTATTTATGTTAAACTAATGAACCCACCAACCTTTTGGTTGACACTATAAAGCATGTTTATTCTCAGGTATGAAAGAAATCTTCCGCTGTGCATTTGCTCATATTAGAGAAAATACTTGGAGTCATTCATGACATATTTTAAAAGACGTTGCATTCGAGTCGTAGCGTTCATCAAAGATTATTATTAAGTCAATTATAGTTAGATATTTTATGAAATGATATGCATGTCGTCAACTGTAGATGTAATGAAAGTTTGTCTTGTAAAAACGAATGCAATGTTTGTAAAATGTATCATATAGAGGTCAAGTACCTCGCGATGTAATCAACTATTGTGAATTGTTTGTAATCGATATGGACTTCGTCCAGATGGATTAGGACTGGTCCTTTCACCCAGCTGGCCATGCGATCGCATGAGCTGGAGGAGAAAAACTCATACGATCGCATGAGCTCCTTTTCCAGCTCACAGGCCTATAAATTCGCGTGTTTGGTTCAGTTTAATATATACATCCATCCAACCCTCTCAACGTATATATATATATATATATATATATATATATATATATATATATATATATATATATATATATATATATATATATATATATATATATATATATATATATATTTATTTATTTATATTATAATTTTAATTTTAATTTTAATTTCTAATAATAAGGGTATGTTAGCGAATGTTGTAAGGGTGTAAGTCGAAATTCTGTTCGTGTAACGCTACGCTATTTTTAATCATTGTAAGTTATGTTCAACCTTTTTACATTAATGTCTCGTAGCTAAGTTATTATTATGCTTATTTAAAACGAAGTAATCATGATGTTAGGCTAATTACAAAAATTGTGTAATTGGGCCTTGTATCATAATTGGGGTTTGGACAAAAGAACGACACTTGTGGAAATTAGACTATGGGCTATTAATGGGCTTTATACTTGTTTAACTAAATGATAGTTTGTTAATTTTAATATAAAGATTTATAATTGGACGTCCCTATAAATAACCATATACACTCGATCGGACACGATGGGCGAGATATTTATATGTACGAATAATCGTTCATTTAACCGGACACGGGAATGGATTAATAGTCTATGGAATTATTAAAACAGGGGTGAAATTATGTACAAGGACACTTGGCATAAATGATAACAAAGTATTAAAACCTTGGGTTACACGCACTCGATATCCTGGTGTAATTATTAAACAAAGTATTAAGACCTTGTTACAGTTTAAGTCCCCAATTAGTTGGAATATTTAACTTCGGATATAAGGATAAATTGACGAGGATACTCGCACTTTATATTTATGACTAATGGACTGTTATGGACAAAAACCAGACGGACATATTGAATAATCCAGGACAAAGAACAATTAACCCATGTGAATAAACTAAAAATCAACACGTCAAACATCATGATTACGGAAGTTTAAATAAGCATAATTCCTTTATTTTCATATTTAGATGCACTTTTAATTATCGCACTTTTATTTATTGTTATTGTATTTAATTGTACTTTTAATTATCGTACTTTTTAATTATCGCAAGTTTATTTTATCGCACTTTTATTTATCGCAATTTCATTATCGTTATTTACTTTACACTTTAAATTAAGTTGTACTTATTTTTAATATTTTACATTAGGTTTTAACTACGACTAAAGTTTTAAAATCGACAAACCGGTCATTAAACGGTAAAAACCCCCTTTTTATAATAATAATATTACTTATATATATTTGTATTTTTATAAAATAAAACTAATATAGCGTTAAGCTTTGTTTAAAAGATTTCCCTGTGGAACGAACCGGACTTACTAAAAACTACACTACTGTACGATTAGGTACACTGCCTATAAGTGTTGTAGCAAGGTTTAAGTATATCCATTCTATAAATAAATAAATATCTTGTGTAAAATTGTATCGTATTTAATAGTATTTCGTTGTAAAATATAAGCTATTTCATATACACCTCGCATAACATCAGTTGTAAGGTTAGGAATTCAATAACTAGTTTACCCTAGATGAATTAATTGATCATAATCTATTTAGTCTTGTGTTAAGATATGAATATTAAGACATATGGAACTTAACTAGTAAAATGCTTAAGTCTAGTAACATGTCCTAACTTAGTCAACTTGATGTCTTTTGGTGATTAACATAATAAACTAATTAAGGCATCATAGTTACATCCAATTAGTGTTTGATTAGGATTAATAAATAAATATAATAAGATTAATCATTAATTGGAACTAGATAGTTAATGACATGTTGACTAGTCTTTAGGCTTGAACTAAATGTGTTACAATGTAACCAAATAGTTATAACCAAACTGAGATTGCCTTAAAAGTCCATTAAGACATATCCAAGGATGTTGGGGTTACCACATTTGGTGTGTCAAGTCACTTTCAAGGTAATGACTTTAATTAAATCATGTCGTACTTGTATAGGATGTCTGGTATCTTTTGCAGGTATTAATTAGGGTAAAGAGGCCAAAAGGAAATGTCCAAATCTCAGTCAAAGCATCAAGAAACGGCTAGAAAATGTGTACAGTTGCACGTACTATCGATAGGCGGCCGACTGTGTGTCAACAACTAGTTTTTGAATTCTACGATAAAAGGTAAGCCTTAGGGACCATTTGAAGCTGACCCTCTTGCACACTTCAAAGGCATTATTCTAGTGATCACAAAGCTCATAACTACTATCTTAATCTGATCAAAGCAAGAGAAGATTTTATGTCTTAGAGATATAGAATAAATTGTAAACGTACATTCATTTGTATATCTTGTAAGTTTGCTAAGTGTAGATGTCTGATATCGGCTAAAAATTCATATTTTTACCCCTGATATTAGCCCCATTTATGATAAAATAATTGACTTTATCATCTAAATAAGCATTTATTTGCTTCATTGGTAAATTATGTCATTACGAAGGCTATGTTTCAAGAATCACTAAAAACGGGTGAAAAACGAGGAAAAACGAGCAAAATCTGCTAAGACGATTAACTCGCATTTAATTAACCATTTTATAATTTTTGGAAAATATTATTTGGTTGATCCTATGTTGTAGGATTCTTAATTACGAACGCTTGGGGCTACCTTATAAACCATCACTCAAATACATAATGACATACACATCATGGAGTAATGAGTACCCCTTTGACCATCCCGCACAAATCAATGAGGTAGAAGAAATTGATAGCTTTGTTATACCTCAAGTTAAACAAAGCCTTCACTTCAAACCATCTTCTACTCTTATTGGACATACCTTATTCTATGTCCGCTTCAATCTCATCGGTATGTTCCAATATTATCTATTGTGTCTACTGATGGATGCAAGGGAGCCGCCTAGATTTCCTGAGAAATAAGGCTAGAGTCAGGCTTGCGACCCGAACAAAAACAAGCGCTTCTCGGGAGGCAACCCGTGTGTTTATTTTTCTATAGATTTAGTAGTAGTTAGATTAGGATAATTAGGTTAAATGAATAAGTGAAAAGTGAAACTTAAAATAAAATTTTCAAAGTTTTATAGGACGAATTCACTTCTCCTGCTTGTCTTAGGATTAAGTGAATTAATTGCTACATTATTTCAAAAGTCTAAAACTGAAAGGCAGTCAACACTTAAAGTGTGGGATTAAGCTTTTTAGTCATACACTGATTTGTTGAATTTTCAAATTCTAATTTTGAAACCCTCAAGTTTCTAAATAACCTTTTCATCAAAATGCAAATCAGTGAGTCTATGGCCTAAAGCTTAATCACCGGTCTAGGTTTGATCTTTTCAATTTTTACAAGTAATAATAGACAGTTATTGATGCTTGTGGTGGAGACTGTTTGAATAATGATGAAACGATAAGGAAACCTCGTTGATTATTTCATTGCAAGTTATTGGTGGATGTTGTATGGAGGATGAGAATGCCCTAATGAGCTCGAGTACACTTCAAGAAGACCGATTCGAATCCAACAAAAGATGGTTCCGACTCAGTCTACCTTCAGATCCTCAGCTCACAACCGAACCCATGGGGAGTAATTCCTTTCTTTCTCTACGTTTATTTAGTTTTCTTCGTTATATCCTTCAACTATACCGTACCCTAAGCTTTTCAGTAAATGTGGGATTCCTACCCAATATTGAGCTTAGATACATTTCCCGACATGTTCAAACTCTAAGTGTGGGATTTTATCCCCCTAAAATCTAAGAATGAACATTAGGGTCAATGTTCCTCTAAGTGTGGGATAGCGGTGTAGTACACCGTAATTAGCTATGGGATGCTGGGAAAATCTGCTTAACTTAAAATTTTACTAAGATTTTCGAGTATACCTAATATTTAGATTCTTTATCCTCAACGTAAATTTTTCAAAAATTTTGGCTAAATGATACTTTCTGAAAAAGTACTTTCGAAAATCAAGCGTGTTTGTTCTAAAATTAAGACAAATGAGAACATAAATCTATTTAAGGATGAACCGATTCTCTAAAAGAGCATTGCATGACTAGGCATTATCGACCCAATATAATTGTTTTGAGGCACCCCAAAAACGGCCCAACAAGCATTCAATTTTAATGCTACACTATCTTTTCCGTTGAGAGTGCTGATGTTACCATTTAGAGTTAGAACTTGACCTTGACATACATTTCGAGGCCAATGGTTAGTAACTGCCATACGTGGTGTAGGTGCGATACTCCTTTCGAAATTATTCTGAATAGAGAAGACAAAAACCATCCATTTCTGTTTCCACTCCACGCATTTAAACCGACCAACTCACCCCAAAGAGTCGATGAATCAAAAAATACTCACCCCCAAATTCACTATCAAATACGTTACCATTTACACCCTCTTTCCTTTCTCATTTCCAAAATCTAGAAATTCAAAGAGATAGATCGACCAAGTTTACTTCAAACACTTATCGAAAATTTTTGAAATTCCAGACTGTTTTTGATAGGTCAAAGAGACCTATTTCTGGTATAATACCTTTCTCTCTGGACACAAGAAAAATAGACAAAGTTATGAAGATGGAATATCTACAAAAAAAGCATATATCCCCAAGAAAATGAAGATTGTGACTCAGGAGGATTGCAGAAAAGAAACAAAGTCTTCACTAAATATTAGCTCCCTCTAAAGGAACTCTTCATCAAAAATAGAGTACCATCTTTCCTAGAAAAAGTATATCCTCATGAAACTGAAATCTATCTAATCTCTCTAAATTTCAATGATTTGAAAATCACCCTTTTCACCATATCAAAACTTTCATTTTTCTCCGCAAACCAACTTTAAACCCGCTCTTCCTCATGAAAGAATGATTAGGGAGAAGATCAGTGTCGTCCTTATCTAACAGGTGGAGATTTGATTCTTGATCAAGCCTATGACAATACTTGTAACATGACTGGCTATGAGCGAATTCATAGATTTATAGGGAACCCCACACACTTGAGTGATTTGAGTGACCCGTGTAAGGAAGCCAATGTCATGTAACCTCCCATCATGCATGCAGAGATAGTTTCTACCCCTTTTAGAAGACGTTTTTTCTGATTTTGCTCTTATAATAAATAACAAGACACTTGAATTATAGAACAAAAACCTCAGAAGTATCCTTAAACTCAAAATAAATGAGAAATTTGCTTGAGGACAAACAAAGTCTAAGTGTGGGATATTTGATATCGGCTAAAAAGTCATATTGTTACCCCCGATATTAGCCCCATTTATGATAAAATAATTGACTTTATCATCTAAATAAGCATTTATTTGCTTCATTTGGTAAATTATGTCAAGACTATGTTTCAAGAATCACTAAAAACGGGTGAAAAATGAGGAAAAACGAGTAAAACCGGCTAAGACGATTAACTTGCATTTAATTAACCATTTTATAATTTTTGGAAAATATAATTTGGTTGATCCTATGTTTTAGGATTCTTAATTACGAACGCGTAGGCACAAGAATCGCTTAAATCGGACAAGAAACGAAGAAGTTAGAGCGAAAATGGTGAAACCCTAGAAACCTTATAGAAAAACGGCCTGCCAGGAAATTGGAGGGCCTGCCAGGAAATTGGAGGGCCGGCCAGGAAATTGGACGGCCGGCCAGAAAATTGAATGGCCTGCCAGAAAATGGCATGCCCGGTTTTGCTACGATTTTCCATGTAGCGGCTGTAAGGTACCAGTACAAGACAATAGCTTCTTAGCGTGTGGCGTATGATGTTGATTGATGTTTTCCCTCGAGAAATAATCTCTGCAAACCAGGAACACTAATAAAAGATCCGTGGGGTGGCCACAATCAATCTGGGGATCAATCTGTAATTGATCCGTCTAGCGTATTGCTGCTAAGCGGCTAATGTGCGTTTAGAGTGAGAAAGAACTGTGTGAGAGAGAAAGTGTACTTCTCTCTGACTAAAGTTCAGGTGTGAAATTTGGTGACCCAGGGGGTCTATTTATAGGCGTAGAATGTCCGAAATTCTCGGGATACACGTGTCAATCGCTGATTAATTCTGTTATGCGAAGTATCCGGAAGGTCAGTGGCGTGTGCTGACGTGGCTGGGTGCCGTTCACGCGCTGAGTAAATTGGCTTAAGCATTGAAGTTGCCTGCAGGGTTTACGCATGACGTTGGGCTGCCTGCTAAACGCTGGGCGGCAAATAATGTAAACTGCCAAATTTTGTTATCTTTTGTGCTTTTTTATCCATTCTTCTGCATAAAATGGTGTTTTTATGCGTTTATTCCCTATGATACACCATTAAGTCCCCCCAGTTTAATGTCTTTATTTTTGCAAAAAATAAATTCTTTAAACTAAAAATAAAAGATGCCTTTTTCATTGAAGACACAAAAATTGCTGTAGCCGTCTGTATATATGTGCTGAAGTCACATTACCAATTATGAATTTGTCCCCCAAAATCTTTTTGATCTATTTTTGAAATTTAAATTGTTTCCCAATTAATCTGGCCTATACACGTGTCTTAATCTCATCCTTTCATCATCTATTTGTTTGACTATAAATAACCCGTTCCCCTTTCCTTTTTCCTTTTTCGAAAACTGATTACTTGCTTTGAAGATAATTGCAATTACTCATTTCAGCGATTTGATAAGTGCAAGGTCAGTTATTACTCATCTTTCTCTTCTGCTTGTATTTCTTTTATTTTGCGTATTATCATGGCCGAATCCAGCAGCACTTCTTCCCAAAGAGACAATCGCGATGTGAGCACTATTCCTTCCAGCATCACCGAAGCCGAAATAGATAAATTATGTAAAGATCATAGGAATCTTAGATTACTGAACCCCATAGTTCCTTCCTCAAATGATAGGGCGAATAAACCTCCTAAAAAGATGATCACACTATATAATCTTCAACTTAATATAGGTAATCTCCGTATTCCTCCTTTCGTTTTTCTTCAAGAACTTCTATCTCACTATGGGATTGGTCTTAGCCAAATTCATCCACTTGAAATGCAGAAAATTGTGCTTTTTGAAATGTACTGTAACGCTGTTGGTAAAGTTCCAAGTATAAACGTTTTTCATGAGTTGTTTAGGACTCGATTGGTGAGTAAATGCTGGTACACATTTGACTGTAAAGTAAATAAAGCTTTTACTAGAATGAAAGAAACATCTTTAAAAAGGTGGAAAGAACCCTACTTTTTTGTTAACGAAAGGGTTATTCAGGATACTTGGGCAAACATTCGAAAATGGAGGAAAACGAAAATAGGAGTAAGTAAGTCAATCACATTATCTGATGATGAGAGAACAACTGTTGAGGATTGGAAATCGTTGGAACTTCCACAATGGTCATATGATGATAATGAAGCCATTTTAGTCCGTTGTGTAATGAGTGACAACTGGCATGCTGCATTTGCACCAGCGTTGCACTGGAAAGGCTGTGGTAGGCATTTTATGAATATGCTATACTTGTATTATGTCATTGTGAAATGTATTCTTATATACTTTTTGTTTGATGTTGTAATCTGTTGCAGAAGAAGAAATGCAGGTCTATAAAGTGTTTAAAAAGGCCAATTTGGATTCCCTTTCTGTGACCAACCGGCCAAAGACTGATAGTGAACTTGAAGCTGATAAGGTCGAAGACACTAAGTTTGAAGAGCAGCTAAAAAGTCCTGAATGGCCTACGGAAGGCGGCGATGATGATGCTGCACAACCTTCTTCATATGATGTGGAAATCATCAAGGCTACTCCGAAACCGTCTGGTGCCAAGAAGACTGGTAAACGCACAAAACGTTTGTAAAAGCGTGCAACTGATGGAGCTCCCCAAAAATCAAAGAAAAGAAGTACGACTTTTCACTTATGCCTCGCAATAATGTCTATAATATGTGTTAATGCTAACTGTAAAGTTATTTATCTATGATTCAGAACTGATTTTTGTAGTGACCCGGAAATTTTCGATCAAATTTAAATTTTAATCTTAATATGATTTCTGACACGATAAGCAAAGTCTGTAATGTTGAGTCTCAAAAAGTTTGAACTGTTTCATATATTCAATTGACCTTCGACTACTCTCGACGATTCACGAACAATTAATTGTAAATAGATATGTGTGTATGTACAAATAAATAATAATTGAAAGTATAATTTGAAATATTAAATGTTGTTGTTATTTAAGTAAAATAAAATAAAAATAGCATATCATAACAATTATTATTTAAAAATATTGCTATATATATAAATGAAGTATATTAAATACATTTCGTGATTTCGAATCTAATTAGTAAACAACAGTAACACTCAATTGTCATTCGATTGATATTAAGCAAGATAAAAAAATTCAAACTTATATGATTTTAAAATAGACGGTGATTCGAAAATGAGTTCTATAAACTTTAGACTTACTAAAAATGTTTTTAGGACCTAGTTATTAAATTTTAAAACTTTTTATATTTTACTTGGGGTTGGGAGTGAATAATTAATGTAATTTTTATTTAATAGTTAATGATCGAATTTTATACCATAATGACTAAAATAAATAAAAATATCTAATTTAAAAATATAGGATTTTTATGTGTACATTTATCCGTCACTGATTAGAAACAGAGAACGAGATAATACCCATATTAAAAGCGTCAGTAGCATACAACCAAATAAATATCACGAGTAATCTAATTCTAAACTATTCTTAATTGAAATTTTGTCTCACTGTTTTCTTCTTAACTTTTCATTGGAAAGTATTAGATTTTATTTTTATATTATTATTATTAATGTTTACGGATATATACATATACATATATATTATATGGTACATGATGAATCACTAAACCACTTGATACTGTTGGTGTTGCTATGCTTTTTTTCTGTTTCTTGTCTAATCACCAACTTAACACATCAATTAGTTACTTTATGTAATTGAATTCTCTCCACCAATTCTTTTCATTATATAAATATGATATTAGCATGCATACTTCACGTTTTTATATCCTAGATATTTATGCACTCAAACTTTAAACTAATATATAATAATACACATAATGACAAACCCATGTGAGCTGTGAGCTACACATTTCAATCATAATCATTTATCTCTTATATATATAAATAAAATAAAATAAAAAGAAATAGAATACATCACTATCAACTATATCGTGCACTTCAAGTTGATCACCTGCACACTTTAAATTCTTACATATTAATACATTCAATCTCTTAAAATACCACCAATCTTCATGGACCATATCACTTATAATATCTTCACCATATCACTAAACCATCAACAAACGACCACACAAACATGTTGCTGTTGCACCATCGATGGCAACCACGAGACCACCACCTTTTCGTCACCATCAAAGATCAACAACCCACCATTCTCATTACTCGATTACTAGTGAACATCCTTATTGCCACCTTCACCACCCAAGAACATCGAATAACCACCATATATAAAATTCATCTACGGTTTTCTGTTTCAACCAAATCACTACCATCAATGAATATGAATCTGCAACCGTTTCCTTCTATCTATACTTGCCGTGAACCGCCACTCAAACCCACTACTGTTGTAGCTGTACCATACGTATTTGTTTTCTTATGAACCTCAAACAACACCTTTATCAAACCCATTTAAATTATGCTGTGATTCAATCATAGATTGCTGTTATCGCTATGTTTCTGTTTTCCTATCACCTCCGGCTGCTTTAGTTCCAAGGAAAATATTACCCAACTAGAACAACCACTTTCTATTATGTCTCCAGCCACCCAATCAAACAACCACCCTCATCAACCTCCATCAACTATGAAACCATGCTACTGTTATACGCTGTTTCATTGCTGTTTACAGCCGATACCATAGCAGGATAATGCTACATCCTTCAATTCTGCTACTGTTATACTATTTAATCGAACAAAGGTGGTGTTGTATATCGTTCTTTGGAAGGTTGGATGAATTAAACGGCTATAATAGTTGTGTGTGTCTCCTTTCTGGTCGACATTTAACAAGTATGAAATACCCACTTGCCACTTTATTCGCTAGTGGAGCATGATATGATCATATTTAAATATGCATTTATTCCTACAAAGTTTGCAAGTGGATTGTTGAAATTTCCTACCGTGTGAACACCAAATCGTTGGATATATATATTTTATTTATTTATTCCCGTTTCTCCTCGTAAAAGCAACAGCAACCAGCCGTTAAAAATTTCCTTGGGTTCGTTTGATTTGGTTTAGTGGGCTACCAATGTTGGGCCGAGAATTCCTTTCAGTTGGGCCATGGATGAATTAGGATATTGGCCACAACTTGCAAGCCCAACGATTTTCTTTTTTTCTTTTTCTGTTTCCTTTCGGTAACAATGCTGGATCGTTTCTGTACTAGTTGAAAGTCCTAAATCAAACCAATAATTAATGGTTAGTAAGGATTGGTCTATGGTTGATTTTGAATTTGAGAAGAAGATGGTGCAAATCGAAAATAGTGTATATTATTTGGGTTGGGATTTAATTCAGGAAATATTGAAATGGAACGAGGGTTAAAGAGAGTTTAGGGTGATCGATGTGACGACCCGAAAATTTCCGATCAAATTTAAACTTGATCTTTAATTGATTTCGACACGATAAGTCAAGTCTGTAAAATTGAGTCTCAAAATTTTTGAACTGTTTACATGAATTCATTTAACCTTTGACTATTCCCGACGATTCACGAACAATTGTTCGTAAATAGATATGTATATATACATATAGATATATATTATTTTGGATTATATAGACATAAACGTCGACAGTATGCAAACATTGATAAGTCACAAGAGTTATTACTTTTACTGTGTTCATCTGTTGTGTTCATGTAGAAACAAGAAATGGGATCAAGGTTGTTTTCAAGGAAATGTTAATACTAAAATTTATATCTATGTTCCAAGTTACATTTGACCTATATATACATAAAAGATATCGTTATATTTATCTATTAATGATTGTTCTTTATGGCAACCATTACCACCATGTCACTTATCTTTCTGTTTAATGTCCTCATCAAAACCAACTTGCTACTAATTAATTATGATTTAAACTATTTTTTTTTCCATACTTATCTAAAAACTCATATATACATGCATCGATCACTATCCCATATATTATGCAACTTTATATATTAAGGACTACTTGTTCATATTATATATATATATATATATATATATATATATATATATATATATATATATATACATGCACTTAGTGGAGCATAAACCACACTTTCTTTTCTGCATTATAACTTATAATGTTTGGTGATTGGACAGTAAATTCTTACTCTTGTTTCTTTCTTCGTGAAACCATACAAACACACACCAATCAATAACCCATCACCTTCTTCTAATTTTTTTTCTTTTTTCGTGAACCCACATCACTTCATTACCTCTTTACTTTAACTTCCTACTCCAACTTTACACCTATATATTTTTGTTTCATCCAAAGAACCTACACCCACATGTTTCTTTTAATTTATTTATTGGTTATATACTTCAGTTATGTCATCCGAACACAAGCATACCAACATCTTTCCATCTTTACTTTTCACTTAACCAAAGTATGAACATTTAAAGTTTCTCTTTCTCTTTTCTCTTTTCTTTTGTTACAAGTATAACCCAACCCAAAGTTTCCCTATCGATCACTGGTATAGATGAAACAACCCACCCTGATGAACAAGACCGATGCTACTGCTTTGCTTTAATTCGATCATCATCGAACACCACTTCACCATCTCTCAAACCGTAAACGAATACATCCACCTTCTATCTATACAACCACCTTCATCACCATCATTAAACTAATTGATCACCACCACCAGAGACCCGACTGCTACCACCCATCCGACACCCCAAGACCACCCAAACAACCATCATCTTGGACATTTTCTGTATCCTGTTTCTACTTTATTCGAGCAACACTCACCGCTGCAACCATCATCTCCACTATTTATTGTTGCTACTACTGCGAAGTTTTTTTTTTATGTTTTTGTTCTACCACAAGCCACCTCAAATCAACCTGCAACTGCTCGTATATTCTTGCTTCTACTGTAACTGTTTCTCTTCGTAACCATCACTAAATTATGTGTCTATTTCGCGACACAACTACACCGTTTACATCGCTAGTGCTACAGCAATATTGTTATTTCTTTTTGTTTCGGTTTCTGTGCAACGAGAATATGAGGCATCAATGATAGAGATGGTTGATGCTAAATGCTTCGGTTATAATAATATAGAATGGTAAATGGAAAGTGAGCTGTAAAGAAGATGAAGATAGCGACTGATGAATGGCCGATATATTTTTTTTTTCTTCTTTCTGTTTTTCTGTTTTCCAGTCGACGTTAAACCCTCAGACTCATTGGGCTGACTGGTTGTCTAATTTGGGCAGTTTATACTTAATGGGCCGTGACCCCAAGTTCAACTTTCAGTTGGGCTGCCTATTGAGTCGAAGCCCAAACCTGCAGCCGCTGCTATGCTCGTTCTTTTTGTTGTTGTTCAAAACCTGCTGCAATTAATAAAAAGATCTACTACAATCGATTCTTGTTTTATGATAACCAACGAAGTAAGAATGATGATAAAGAGAGTTAGGGATATGATAATGATTTAAGATGATGACGATTGAAGACAGATTTGTATACGTTATGTAGTTAATGGTGTGAGATATTACAAGTAAGTAACATGTAGCTCAATGGTCTAGGCGTATGTTTCTTGATCAAGGGGTCATGGGTTCAAGCCGGGTTGTTGCATTTTATTTTTAAATGAAGAAAAATAAATCAGGCAGATATAGATACTGGATATATAAATCTCTGGGAGTGTTTTAAACAGAAAAGTAATAACAGAAGTATGGTAGGAGGTGATGTTGGGCTAGCGGGAGGTCGCGGGTTCGAGCACGGTCTATGCCAATTTTTTTTTTTAAACAAGTCTTTGAGGTAGTTATTATATTTATATTATTATTTCCTTATTATTATTATTATTATTATTATTATTATTATTATTATTATTATTATTATTATTATTATTATTATTTTTATTATTTTTATTATTTTTTGTTAGTATTATTATTATTATTATCATTATGATACTAAACATATTAATAACATAAATACATAATAAAAGATGATAAGATAGAGATTATAGAAATTAGTTATAGGTATACGAAGACTTGTAAAAATTATGATTTTAGTACAAATTAATGTATTACAAAACTATAGGCAGTAGCGTAGAAAGTTGACACGAAGATTATGATGATTAGGAATATAAAACTTTTAATAATATTATTATTATTACGATTATAAATATAGCAATCTTGGATATAAAGATTAGTAAGAAAATGGGAAAAATTAAAATTTATTAAATTATGATTTAAAGGAATTGTTAAAATTATTATAACTATTGTTATCATAGTACAATTCAGTATTATTATCATTATTAATATCATTAATTCTATTAACATTATTATTATTATTATCACTTTTATCAATATAATTATATAATATCATTATTTTTACTAACCGTAGTATTATCAAAATTAACAAATTCATAAACAAATGATCTTTATATATATATATATATATATATATATATATATATATATGTATATATATATATATATATGTATATATATATATATATATGTATATATATATATATATATGTATATATATATATATATGTATATATATATATGTATATATATATGTATATATATATATATGTGTATATATATATATGTATATATATATATATATATTTAATATACTTAACTTAACTATATTAAAATTACTATATATAAAATAAAGATATGAAATTAAGTAATGAAACATATAAAATATTAAAAATAACAATTATATCACTAATAATATATATAAATTTATTCGATTACAAGAATATGTTTTAATACATATATGATTTATATAGGTTCGTGAATCTGAGGCCAACCATGCATTGTTCAATATAATCATATGTATTTTTACTACAAAATACATTAGGTGAGTTTCATTTACCTTTTTACCCTTTATATTTTTGGGCTGAGAATACATGCGAAATTTTTTATAAATGTTTTACGAAATAGACACAAGTAATCGAAACTACATTCTATGGTTGGATTATTAAACTGAATATGCCCCTGTATAGTCTGGTAATCTAAGAATTAGGGAACAGACACCCTAATTGACGCGAATCCTAAAGATAGATCTATTGGGCCTAACAAACCCCATCCAAAGTACCGGATGCTTTAGTACTTCGAAATTTATATCATGTCCGAAGGAGGATCCCGGAATGATGGGGATATTCTTATATGCATATTGTTAATGTCGGTTACCAGGTGTTCAATCCATATGAATGATATTTTTATCTCTATGCATGGGACGTTTATTTATGAGAACTAAAAATGAAAATCTTGTGGTCTATTAAAATAATGGAAATGATTATTTATGTTAAACTAATGAACTCACCAACCTTTTGGTTGACACTTTAAAGCATGTTTATTCTCAGGTATGAAAGAAATCTTCCGCTGTGCTTTTGTTCATTTTAAAGATATTACTTGGAGTCATTCATGACATATTTCAAAAGACGTTGCATTCGAGTCGTTGAGTTCATCAAGATTATTATTAAGTCAATTATAGTTAGATATATTATAAAATGGTATGCATGCAGTCAACTTTCAATGTAATGAAAGATTGTCTTTTCAAAAACGAATGCAATGTTTGTAAAATGTATCATATAGAGGTCAAGTACCTCGCGATGTAATCAACTGTTGTGAATCGTTTATAATCGATATGGACTTCGTCCGGATGGATTAGGACGGGTCTTTACAGTTGGTATCAGAGCGGTGGTCTTAGCGAACCAGGTCTTGCATTAGTATGTCTAACTGATAGTCGTTAGGATGCATTAGTGAGTCTGGACTTCGACCGTGTCTGCATGTCAAAAGTTTTGCTTATCATTTTTGTCGGAAATCATCTGCTTATCATCCTTAGGAAATTACCTGCTCATTATTCTTAGTCTAGACACATCATATTGCAATGATTGCATGAATAGTGTATAGACAAAATTTATATCTTAGCCTATCTGCTAATTCATATCTTAGCGTATCTGTTATTATTACATTTGCCTGACAGATTCCGTAGATTCCTCCGTAACTTATGAAATTTTAGTATTAAATATGCGTATGTAAATTATGTATTACAGGGTACTAATCTACATTCTATAATCTATTTCTTATCGAAAATCCTTACATCTGATCGTACGAGATTTATCCTTCAACCAGTTCGAATTTCTCGGATTCCGACAGCTATTCCGATACGGAGTTTCACCTAAGCTCCGAAAGCAGCGTCACCAGAATGAATCAACCAATCAGCCATCCCCAATTCATCTGATGAGTTCGTAGTTGACTTAATCAATGGAGACGCGAAGAAGGCGATCCTTTCCACCAACCGAATTCACCTCTTTACGGAAAACCCGAAACACTTACCGGCGAACCTGTCAGAAACATCAATTTCACCCACATTGCTCGAATATCTCGCCATAATTATATTTAATCTAAAATTCTAAACCTAATTCATTCGCTCGTTCATATCGACAATCATCCCGGAGTAATAAAGTCAATGAGTTTCACGCCCGAGTTGTAGCCTTGGAAAATATGGTGCAAAATGTACCAGCTTCAGCAACATCAACGGCATCAACAGTACCATCAGTAACAGCACCCGTACCACCAACAATCCAAGTATCAACAATCCATGCCTCAACATCTCATTCTGTACCTCGAGTATAATCATCGTTCTACGTATCGTTCTACATCGATAATCTTCGTTCTTCATGCTGATTAAGTAATCTCTAAATGTTTTAGAGATTATGTATTCTAGTTCTAACGGTAAACCAAATGAGTTTAATATCATACTGACTCATTAAATCCATGATTACATCTGAAGAATATAAATCTTTATGAATATATATATATATATATATATATATATATATATATATATATATATATATATATATATATATATATATATATATATTTTCATAAAGATTGTAATTAAAAGTCTTTGTACAAACTGTTAATGGTGAAAATTTTTTAACGGGTAGGTAATACCCGTGGAATATTTAGATTTCACATTAATAAGTTACACTGTACATTCTTCGAATCTGATTCAACGGTCATTTACTATCCTTTTTACATCCACCGATATACGTATCCGTTCACCACAGAATAACCATTTTCATTCAATTTCATATTTGGATTTTGATCTATCAGAATCCAACAAGTGGCATAATGAAGAACACATTTGATGAAAAAAAAATTTGATAGAAACAAACAAATTAACTAAGATAAATTTTGTTAAGAATACACGCTAACTTTTCCTAGCTAACTGTTCCTAGCTAACTGGTTACATTTTATTTACCGCAATTTAATTATCGCAATTTATATTCTCGCAATTTTATTTATCGTCATTTAATTTCTGTTATTTACTTTACGCACTTTATTTATCGTCATTTATTTTCTGTTATTTATTTTACGCACTTTAAATATCGGGACACGTATACAAGGTTTTGACTTATCATATCGACGCATCTATATATATTATTTGGAATCACCATAGACACTCTATATGCAGTAATGATCGAGTTCTCTATACAGGGTTGAGGTTGATTCTACAATAATATATATAGTTTGAGTTATGATCGAGTATGAGACGAATACGGGTCACGATACGTATTAATTAATTCGAATATTATATATTAAACTATATATGAATTATTGAATTGCTAACTGTGGACTATCAACTGTGGACTACCAATATTGGACAATTAAAATGAATTAAAATATTGACTATAATATATGAAACTAAACAATTCTTCAAGTTTGCCACTTGATTTCATCTTAAACTTCATTTGTATCTTGACGATTACAATCAGCGTTCAAACCTTTCATGATTCTTGAAAACACCTCAATCGAGAAGATGAACCAACCGCACTTCATCTATGGAAGAAGAGATTGATGCATATAGTTATGCACCTGAAAACACTCGGAACTTGAGTAAACATCTAACACGTAGTTGTGCTAATTTCTTTAGTGTTATTATTACCCAAAATAATTTGGTAATCCCTTTCAAAGTAGCAAATTTTGTCACAGCTCCAACAAGTCAACTTCGACTTTTCATTCGAAGTAGCCTTACTATAATCCTGATATATACGATTACCCTGTCGTTACCGGAATATTCTTTCATATTCCACCATATTACCATCAGCGTTTAATCATCTAAAAACATAATTCTCTTAAAACACCTCGGATTGATAACCGATGATTCAGATATGGCTGCATTAAATGCAGACGAAACATTAAGATTGTAGATTGTCTAAATGGCCAAGAGGTTGATGATAAAAAATAGAGTGTTGGGAATGCTCGATTAAAAATTTGGTACTGAATAACGGATTGAACTGACCACGAAGGAGACCAAGGACAAATACAAGGACCACACCCTATATTCAAAGAATCCAGGTAATTCTGGATCCGATGAAATCTTTAGAGAATATCTTGCTCCGAAGTCATGTTAAAACCTTGCGGAAAATTTTTCTTCATCAACCTTCGAACTTAGAAATTCCAAAATATCATCATAAATATCTTCGATATTTCTGAGGATATTTTCATAAATATTCTTGTCCGAAATTATCTACCTCTTCGTGTTTTCGGTATTCCATTATATGGAAAACTTCTGTAAAATCTAAGTATAAATTATCAATGAATTGTGGAGAAGTGTTGGGAATTGAAGCATGAGTTAGTATAATATAATGACGCCCGGCCAACGTGATTATATTACAGTAAGTCATGTTGAGTTTCTAATGAGACGTGATGATTCACAGATCATAACGTCATCATGTACCATGTTACATAACTCTTTCATTCTAATTAACCTCTGAACATATCAAGAAAATATATTCTTGATAGTTCTATCCTCATAAATTCTTGTAATTTACCAAATCAAATCGTGCTATTACGTTCGTTCCTGCTTAAAACATTATGTTAAATCGAAACTTTATACCTATGAATTCTGGACCATTATTCGCTTGATTTGAAGTCGGGAAGAGAAAACAAAAGCATGGGACCTCTAAATATAAGGGAAAATATAAAGCCCAACAACAACACAGGAATTACAAACCGTATATATCAATGCATATAGCAAAATAAAGACACGGGAGAATGAAAAATACTATAACCCCAAGGTAATAGTAGGAGTGAATAGAATCCTCCGGTGGGAGTTGAAAAAAAAGAAGAATAACAGATACAATAGTCAGGATAAGTACAAGGATCAGAACTGGATTAATCATTTTCACAATCTTTTAGATGTATGAACTAAGAAAGAAAGTATAGGAATGGTGAGAATAATGGAACGGAAGAGTTTAATTTATAAAGGAAAAATCAGACGTAACAATCGAGACAGATAATCGCATTTAATTATAGAGATCTTAACTTTCTTATCCGCCGAAGAATCAAATCTTATATATTTCGAAGATTTTCTTTTAAATTCCTTGAATTCCGGAAATCCACCGTATCTACGTCAAAAGTTAAATCTCTATCTCAATATTTTGTGACAGCTTCACTTGAACGCTCCACATAATCGAATCGTTTTATCTATATTTATCAATAATGATAAAAACTCTAATTATTAACTCACATTCGTTATAAAAACATTTTTATTGTTAGCCATGACTACCCCACTCAAATTTCGGGACGAAATTTCTTTAACGGGTAGGTACTGTGACGACCCGAAAATTTCCGATCAAATTTAAACTTGATCTTTAATTGATTTCGACACGATAAGTCAAGTCTGTAAAATTGAGTCTCAAAATTTTTGAACTGTTTACATGAATTCATTTAACCTTTGACTATTCCCGACGATTCACGAACAATTGTTCGTAAATAGATATGTATATATACATATAGATATATATTATTTTGGATTATATAGACATAAACGTCGACAGTATGCAAACATTGATAAGTCACAAGAGTTATTACTTTTACTGTGTTCATCTGTTGTGTTCATGTAGAAACAAGAAATGGGATCAAGGTTGTTTTCAAGGAAATGTTAATACTAAAATTTATATCTATGTTCCAAGTTACATTTGACCTATATATACATAAAAGATATCGTTATATTTATCTATTAATGATTGTTCTTTATGGCAACCATTACCACCATGTCACTTATCTTTCTGTTTAATGTCCTCATCAAAACCAACTTGCTACTAATTAATTATGATTTAAACTATTTTTTTTTCCATACTTATCTAAAAACTCATATATACATGCATCGATCACTATCCCATATATTATGCAACTTTATATATTAAGGACTACTTGTTCATATTATATATATATATATATATATATATATATATATATATATATATATATATATATATATATACATGCACTTAGTGGAGCATAAACCACACTTTCTTTTCTGCATTATAACTTATAATGTTTGGTGATTGGACAGTAAATTCTTACTCTTGTTTCTTTCTTCGTGAAACCATACAAACACACACCAATCAATAACCCATCACCTTCTTCTAATTTTTTTTCTTTTTTCGTGAACCCACATCACTTCATTACCTCTTTACTTTAACTTCCTACTCCAACTTTACACCTATATATTTTTGTTTCATCCAAAGAACCTACACCCACATGTTTCTTTTAATTTATTTAGTGGTTATATACTTCAGTTATGTCATCCGAACACAAGCATACCAACATCTTTCCATCTTTACTTTTCACTTAACCAAAGTATGAACATTTAAAGTTTCTCTTTCTCTTTTCTCTTTTCTTTTGTTACAAGTATAACCCAACCCAAAGTTTCCCTATCGATCACTGGTATAGATGAAACAACCCACCCTGATGAACAAGACCGATGCTACTGCTTTGCTTTAATTCGATCATCATCGAACACCACTTCACCATCTCTCAAACCGTAAACGAATACATCCACCTTCTATCTATACAACCACCTTCATCACCATCATTAAACTAATTGATCACCACCACCAGAGACCCGACTGCTACCACCCATCCGACACCCCAAGACCACCCAAACAACCATCATCTTGGACATTTTCTGTATCCTGTTTCTACTTTATTCGAGCAACACTCACCGCTGCAACCATCATCTCCACTATTTATTGTTGCTACTACTGCGAAGTTTTTTTTTTATGTTTTTGTTCTACCACAAGCCACCTCAAATCAACCTGCAACTGCTCGTATATTCTTGCTTCTACTGTAACTGTTTCTCTTCGTAACCATCACTAAATTCTGTGTCTATTTCGCGACACAACTACACCGTTTACATCGCTAGTGCTACAGCAATATTGTTATTTCTTTTTGTTTCGGTTTCTGTGCAACGAGAATATGAGGCATCAATGATAGAGATGGTTGATGCTAAATGCTTCGGTTATAATAATATAGAATGGTAAATGGAAAGTGAGCTGTAAAGAAGATGAAGATAGCGACTGATGAATGGCCGATATATTTTTTTTTTCTTCTTTCTGTTTTTCTGTTTTCCAGTCGACGTTAAACCCTCAGACTCATTGGGCTGACTGGTTGTCTAATTTGGGCAGTTTATACTTAATGGGCCGTGACCCCAAGTTCAACTTTCGGTTGGGCTGCCTATTGAGTCGAAGCCCAAACCTGCAGCCGCTGCTATGCTCGTTCTTTTTGTTGTTGTTCAAAACCTGCTGCAATTAATAAAAAGATCTACTACAATCGATTCTTGTTTTATGATAACCAACGAAGTAAGAATGATGATAAAGAGAGTTAGGGATATGATAATGATTTAAGATGATGACGATTGAAGACAGATTTGTATACGTTATGTAGTTAATGGTGTGAGATATTACAAGTAAGTAACATGTAGCTCAATGGTCTAGGCGTATGTTTCTTGATCAAGGGGTCATGGGTTCAAGCCGGGTTGTTGCATTTTATTTTTAAATGAAGAAAAATAAATCAGGCAGATATAGATACTGGATATATAAATCTCTGGGAGTGTTTTAAACAGAAAAGTAATAACAGAAGTATGGTAGGAGGTGATGTTGGGCTAGCGGGAGGTCGCGGGTTCGAGCACGGTCTATGCCAATTTTTTTTTTAAACAAGTCTTTGAGGTAGTTATTATATTTATATTATTATTTCCTTATTATTATTATTATTATTATTATTATTATTATTATTATTATTATTATTATTATTATTATTATTATTATTTTTATTATTTTTATTATTTTTTGTTAGTATTATTATTATTATTATCATTATGATACTAAACATATTAATAACATAAATACATAATAAAAGATGATAAGATAGAGATTATAGAAATTAGTTATAGGTATACGAAGACTTGTAAAAATTATGATTTTAGTACAAATTAATGTATTACAAAACTATAGGCAGTAGCGTAGAAAGTTGACACGAAGATTATGATGATTAGGAATATAAAACTTTTAATAATATTATTATTATTACGATTATAAATATAGCAATCTTGGATATAAAGATTAGTAAGAAAATGGGAAAAATTAAAATTTATTAAATTATGATTTAAAGGAATTGTTAAAATTATTATAACTATTGTTATCATAGTACAATTCAGTATTATTATCATTATTAATATCATTAATTCTATTAACATTATTATTATTATTATCACTTTTATCAATATAATTATATAATATCATTATTTTTACTAACCGTAGTATTATCAAAATTAACAAATTCATAAACAAATGATCTTTATATATATATATATATATATATATATATATATATGTATATTATATATATATATATATATATATATATATATATATATATATATATATATATATATATATATATATATATGTATATATATATGTATATATATATATGTGTATATATATATATGTATATATATATATATGTATATTTAATATACTTAACTTAACTATATTAAAATTACTATATATAAAATAAAGATATGAAATTAAGTAATGAAACATATAAAATATTAAAAATAACAATTATATCACTAATAATATATATAAATTTATTCGATTACAAGAATATGTTTTAATACATATATGATTTATATAGGTTCGTGAATCTGAGGCCAACCATGCATTGTTCAATATAATCATATGTATTTTTACTACAAAATACATTAGGTGAGTTTCATTTACCTTTTTACCCTTTATATTTTTGGGCTGAGAATACATGCGAAATTTTTTATAAATGTTTTACGAAATAGACACAAGTAATCGAAACTACATTCTATGGTTGGATTATTAAACTGAATATGCCCCTGTATAGTCTGGTAATCTAAGAATTAGGGAACAGACACCCTAATTGACGCGAATCCTAAAGATAGATCTATTGGGCCTAACAAACCCCATCCAAAGTACCGGATGCTTTAGTACTTCAAAATTTATATCATGTCCGAAGGAGGATCCCGGAATGATGGGGATATTCTTATATGCATATTGTTAATGTCGGTTACCAGGTGTTCAATCCATATGAATGATATTTTTATCTCTATGCATGGGACGTTTATTTATGAGAACTAAAAATGAAAATCTTGTGGTCTATTAAAATAATGGAAATGATTATTTATGTTAAACTAATGAACTCACCAACCTTTTGGTTGACACTTTAAAGCATGTTTATTCTCAGGTATGAAAGAAATCTTCCGCTGTGCATTTGTTCATTTTAAAGATATTACTTGGAGTCATTCATGACATATTTCAAAAGACGTTGCATTCGAGTCGTTGAGTTCATCAAGATTATTATTAAGTCAATTATAGTTAGATATATTATAAAATGGTATGCATGCAGTCAACTTTCAATGTAATGAAAGATTGTCTTTTCAAAAACGAATGCAATGTTTGTAAAATGTATCATATAGAGGTCAAGTACCTCGCGATGTAATCAACTGTTGTGAATCGTTTATAATCGATATGGACTTCGTCCGGATAGATTAGGACGGGTCTTTACAATCGAGTGGTCTCGGGTTCGAGCTTGGTGTGTAGCGTTATTTTTGAAATAGCTTCTAAGGTAGTATTATTATTTTTATTATTATTATTATCATTGTTATTATAAATTGTTATTGTATTTGTTATATGTTATTATTACACTTATCATTTCTGTTATTATTATTATTATTATTATTATTATTATTATTATTATTAATATTATATTATTATTCTTATTATTGTAATTACTAATATTACTATCAAAATAAGTATTATTATTAAATAATATGATTATTAATATTATCTTTATTAATCTCAAAAACTATCTTTTTAAGCAGATAAGTATTTTGTACATAAAATATATTTATCACGTATACTATAATTATATTAAAATTTCACATAACTATATATATCAAACTTACTAATATTATTTATATAAATACTTACAAATAGCAAACTATCGATTTTTAAATATAACCTTCAACAAGTATGGATATATTTGATCATATACATAGCATTGTATATGTATATTTTATTTTCTAAAAAGCTAAGGAAAGAACTACGCAGATTATAAGGCACAGTTATGCAATATTCGCTGAAAATAAATACTGCGGTTATGCATTCGCTGAAATGCCAAACTGCGGTTTGATCCGCTGACTTTTCGCGGAGAGCCGAGCATCTCGCAGACCGCGGATATCACGGATACTATAAATAGGGAGCTTGGCCTCTCATTTATAGGTTGTTAATTCTCTGCCATTTGCCTAAGCCTTTGTAGATTTCACTTGTGACTTTGCCCAAGGACTTCTTACATTGAGTTAAGGTGAATCATGCTAATCGATAACGAAGACCGGGTCGGGGTGGTTGATCACTTGATAGTTAAAGTGAAAAACGATCATCGGGGCCCAAAATAATCATCGAACATCCCATCCTCCATTATAATCTTATTGTACTCAATCCGTAATTAAGCAACATCATTAATTAAGGATTGATCAATTGGCGCAATCCGTGGGACACGTTTTACAAATAAAACTGAAATTTTTTTGTTTTACGTCGATTAAACAATTAATTCAACGGTTTAATTTCAAATCGTGTTTTTGTTGTGATGATTTGCAGGTGTTTTTTCCAATACGCAAATTGTTAATCTGCTTAACAATCATGACGTCGAATGCAAAACAAACTGACGTCTCTGCGAATGCTGATGCATTGCCTGGCGATTCGCAGAACGTTATCGTATTTCCAATGCAAACAGATGGAAGTGTTACTGCGAGAAAATCGGTTCAGGAAATGAATGCTAAAAAATCTTATGCAAACAATGCTAATGATTCGCAGCCTGAAGCTGCAGCTAAAAAAATGATCGCACGCAGAACGTTATTGCAAAATCGCAAAGAATCAATCGCTGAAGGAAAGCGAGCGAAAATCTTATCGGGAAAATCCAGTTTACGCACTGAGAAAATTGTTAATACTGCTATTGAGCAAGCCAAAAGAGACGCTAAGCATAATTGTGAATCTCGCATAACGCGCACATACTTATGGCCATTAAGTGGTTCAGGATCACAAAGTGATCGGTTGGTTCTTGAGCACAATGACAGCGATAGTGATAACGCAGATGATCAAATCCACGCGCGCTCCGCACACAAGTCCAGATTGGCGAAAGCGCCAAGGCAGGAAGATGAATTTTCTGATGACTCAGACAGCGCAGAAGAGTTTGTTAAAAATCCATGCGTCAAGCGAAAGCGACCACCAACACCTTTCCCTCGCTATGGGGAGGAAGGTGAAGCATCTGAAGCTGCGCGAAGAGAAAACGCCCAAAATTTTTTAGTGGATGCTTTCAGAAGCATTGCGCCGAAATCAATGCAACATAAGTTCGATCAGCCAAATTTTCTGCAAGATATGCTTACCAAATTCTGTGCGGATAACACAGACATTCGTGCAAAAAAGGCAACAGAAATTACCACTGCTGCAGATAAATTTGTCCAGCACATTTCTGACTATCCAATTGTTTCTCCGCCGATTGTGCCGGCGACGTTGGGAGTTTACTCAGGCCTCACTGATCCCTTGGATTTTCTGCAACGCTTTGAGGGCGTCGTAAGCACTTACAACTGGGATGAACCAGTCGCATGTAGAGTGTTTCCTATGGCCTTGCAGGGGTCAGCAAGGGAATGGTTTCACAGCTTGCCATCTCGCAGTATCGTTGGCTTTGTGGATCTGCGAGAAAAGTTTTTGCTGCAGTTTCAAAATTTATTACCGCAGAAAAAGACACATATAGAGTGTCACGATATTAAACAAGGCAACAAGGAGACTCTAAGTGCGCTACTTACGCGGTATATTTATGAGTGCCAGAAAATTCCGCGGTTGAATGAAGATCAGAAAATTTCTGGTTTCTTGCATGCTATCAACCCACAGCGACACCCTACGCTTGTGCGGCGATTAAGAAGAGATGTCTCGCAGACATTCGGAAAAGTGCAACAGGAAACTTATGATTATATCCGCGGAGGAGAAGATAGCAGTATTACCCCTGCATGTGGCTGGGGCAGAGATAAAAGTTGGCGAGATGACAATGACTCTTTCAGAGATAGTAACAGCGATAGCTATCGCGGTCCAGGATTTTCGCGAAGAAATGGTGGCGGCGGATATCAGCGTAATGACAGGTTTCAAGGTCAGAATGATAACAATTCATATGGCCGTAATAACCGCTATTCTACGCGTAAGTGGAATAATGAGTCATTCAATATCATTCAGATGCTAACAAAAATGCCCAAAGAAATCTTACTGCAAGAGCGAGTTACTAAGTCTTTCCCTGATCCGCAGCCATTGAGAGAAAACAGCAGGCGTGACAGATCAAAGTTTTGTGTCTTTCACGACGATTACGGTCATGACACCAATCGCTGCAGAGATTTAGCGGAATTTATTGCGGAAGCGTATGAACAGGGTAAGTTGGACCATTTGTTGGCGCAGAAGTCATCCAGCACTGCGAATGCGATCATTATGCCAGCTGAAGCTAATGGTTCGAGTGCCCCAAACGCGGTTGAGCGAAAAGCTCCTGCGGTGAAAAATTTGGGAGTACGGATGGTAAATAAGAAAGAAAATCAGCGCGGGGTACAAGTGATTAATGTGGTGGAAGTGTACGGTGAAATGTCAGTGCTGCAAATTTCGACGCAAATTGTTAGCTGGAAATGTCCCTCTATTACATTTCCCTCAGCGTGTTTGAATGCGGATATTGATAAGACCGTGGTTATTTCATGTCGTGTTGCTAATACCGGCATTATAATCATGAAGGTACATGTTGACACTGGTAGCAGTGTAGATATCATGTACGAGCAATGTTTTCTCAAGCTGCCCGCACAAATTCAGGCTTTGATGAAACCTACTGCGGTTTCATTGGCTGGTTTTTCGGGAGAATCATCATGGCCTGTTGGCCAATTGGAATTACAAATGGAATTAGTTGATGATAGCGATGAGTCGCTAAGGCGTCAAGCCTTATTGAATTTGTACATTATGCGGAATCAATCGCGGTTCAATATGATACTTGGAAGCACAGCTTTGCGCATGTTTGGCGCTATACCATCTACAATACATGGTATGCTAAAGTTTTCTGCTAATAAGGGTATTGGCACGCTGATTTCTGCGGAAATGGAGCCTTCACGTGCTATGGTTATGACAAGTGCGGATATGTAGGTTGAAGGGAATTCAGTTAACCCTGCTTAGTGCGAAAATGATTAACAAAATATTGTATTGAAATTCCATTAATGCGAGACATGTTATGTTCATGATTTGAATAATGTAATGCGAATTAATAAAGAATAAAGCGAAGTTAATTTCAGTGTTAGTACTTGTTTCTTTAAACAGCGAAAACACTGCGTGTGGCCACGCGTAGTGTTTATTTCGCAGAATACAAATACTTATCTTTTTGAAACACTAAGTTAACGTTTGCTCTGCGGATGCTTTAAGTAAGGTGGCATTGTTTTCACTAAACATGACCTGCTTAAAATAATATATCAATACATAACTGTATTGCGAAATACTTTGCAGAAAAGCCAAGTGATGAAATTGCCCACTTATGTTAATAAAAATTGCGAAAGGATAAATTTTCCTAAGTGTTTGATCTTGCCAACACTTAGATGCTTCGCAATGCTAGATTTTACCTAGGGATCGTTTTGTCGGACTTAGAAGATTCATAATGTTAAAAGATTGTTTCGCACAAAGTATGCTTTGTTATGTGCACAATAACGAATGTGGAAATTGCAATGGACAAGTCTGAATTATGAATAATTAAAGTAAAAGCACTATATAAATAAAAGAAGTTGCAACTGCGAATGATAAATAAAGTGCGAATAATGTTATATTAACAAAGCGAACAAGTCGCAGATAGTTACAAAAAAGCAATTCATAAATTGCACGCATACATTAAAATAAACCAACTATAAACTAAAGCTTCAGCGCTTTAATGTCAGCGAATGTCACTCCTTCACACTGACATAACTCTTCCAAAGCTGGAATGCTCACCTTCTCCACCTCTTTCTTAGCCACTTTTAATGCTGTGCGAGCATCATCCGTTGAACATATTTCGTCGGCTAAGTCTGATGGAAGGGGTTTGGAGAGATCGCCGAGCTTGCATAGTAAGTCATACCACTCGCAGCGAGTGGCAAGTTTGGCAGCTTGAGAATAAGCTTGAAATTTTTCAGTGACGGGTTTTGAGTCCATCACTTTCTCTACAAACTTGGGAAGATACTTAACAAGTTGAGCGAAATCATGTTCTGCAGTGTTCGCTCTCCTATTAAGCTGGGCGATTGCTTCCTTCGCTTTCTCCAGCTGCGTTTTTAATTTTTCCGCTCTCAAGTACTGAGCGTTGGCCACCTTGACAGCATGTTCACGTTCATCTGATAAATCAGTGAACCGTTCTATGCTATCCATAGTTAGACAGAGCGAGTTATAGCAATTATATAACCGCTGTCTTGCAGATTCAGCCAAAGTTAGACTGCGGTACTTTGCCTTTGTTTGCTCAGGAAGAAATTTATGCAGTTTCTGATACAGTCTATTGGCTTCCTCATCAGCTACAGCCTCTTCTTCATCAGCACCCTCTCCTTCTTCCTCATTGGATGCCTCTGCGTCAGAAGGAAGGGATGGGTCTTGCTCAGGCTCTCCTACCCCATCTGCGGGAGTGCGGCTCCTGATGTTGTAGCGCGGATTGGTTTCAGCGGGAGACTCTGAAATCACAACTGAAACAAGATTAATAAATATCGCTAATTTATGCATAATATGCGCATATATGATTAGAAGTCGTAAAATTAAAATTACGCACTTGTCTCTTGTTCTTCAAGAGTATGCAGTCGTTTCTTGCGTGGAGTCGGTGAACTCTCCACCATTTTCCTTTTGCCCCGGTCCTCGCCGCCGGCGATGAAAAGCTCGTTGATGATTGGTTCATCAATCAGAATAATATCGCCCTCGCCCTCCTTTGGGCGGTGAGCAGGGCTGATTCTGCTAACATCAGTGGTCCTCATAACAAGGTTAAGAGGAATCTCTGCGAAAAAACAATGCGAAATGCTATACAAGGCAAAATGTATACTGTGAAATATGTTATGCGAAAAAAGACAAGTGAAATACCATTCTTGGCTTGATCAACTAAAAGTGCGTCATGGTCGCTCCAATGCCACTGGATTGATACGTGTCCAATGTACAGTGGTACATTGGAATATGGCCTCACAATGATGCCCGCCTTCCTAAAAATACTGAGAATATCGTTCTCAAGATCATCCAACACCGGCTTCTCATTGACTTCCGAATTAATCTCCTCGCTCCACTTTCTCGGAATGTTGCTATCGACATACGCGGTATCGTTAATATAGAAAAACGAACCGCGCCAATTGCCGATGGAATCTTTAGGAGAAACCATATTGCCCAACTTGCTGCAGAATGAGAACCATCCCACATCATATAAAATTAAGCTGTTAAGAGTGCGGAACACGGTTAACAACGGCTGCTTGTTGTTGGAGTGGCAATACATTTCGAAAAGCACAATTTTGTTCACTGCATTTGGGTGAAGCTGTGCTAACGCAACCCTGTAGTGTTCGCATACACTGCGAACAAATTCGGTTAAAGGAAAATGGAGGTTGCCCTGTGAAATGGCAACCTCATATACCGTAATCATCCCCTTAGGGGGAGTATCGGCTCGGTCCTCATGAAGGGGCACGGTTGGAACCAAATGCCCAAGTGGCGGATACCACTCTCTAAGGGTTTGTAGTTTGGCCTCTGTCATATATGACACAAAACCGCCGGGAGTATGCATCGATGCAGAAGCAGCCATTAAAAATATGCAAGGAAAAATTGAGTATGGAAGTGATGAAATTGAAGGTCGAATTGAGAAAATCAAAGGCTGAATTGGCTAATTGTCAATTACGATTGCGGTTGTAAGATTGCAAATTGAATGCAAAATTGGGAAAGGAAAGCGTAAAGTTTTTGTGCGGCGTTGTCTGCTATTTATAATTGGGATTAGGGCGAGCAAGTTGAAAAGGTAATCATTGAATTTTAACGGCTGTAATTACTGTGACGCGTAAAACCGTAAAAATCTAGCCGTTAAAATAAGCTGATTTGACAGAATAGCGAAAGTTACCGTTGTAATTACGCATTTCGCCTAATTAAAACAACGGTAATAAATGGACAGTAAAAAATATATAATAAAGTTCGCGAGATATTTTAAGATGCACTTCTTTATTTTTAGAGTTTATCATGATGCATTTGCTTCGCGAAAATGCATCATAATAAACTGGGGGGACTTGATCATATACATAGCATTGTATATGTATATTTTATTTTCTAAAAAGCTAAGGACAGATCTACGCGGATTATAAGGCACAGTTATGCAATATTCGCTGAAAATAAATACTGCGGTTATGCATTCGCTGAAATGCCAAACTGCGGTTTGATCTGCTAACTTTTTGCGGAGAGCCGAGCATCTCGCAGACCGCGGATATCACAGATACTATAAATAGGGAGCTTGGCCTCTCATTTATAGGTTATTGATTCTCTGCCATTTGCCTAAGCCTTTGTAGATTTCACTTGTGACTTTGCCCAAGGAATTCTTACATTGAGTTAAGGTGAATCATGCTAATCGATAACGAAGACCGGGTCGGGGTGGTTGATCACTTAATAGTTAAAGTGAAAAACGATCATCGGGGCCTAAAATAATCATCGAACATCCCATCCTCCATTATAATCTTATTGCACTCAATCCGTAATTAAGCAACATCATTAACTAAGGATTGATCAATATTAATATAACTATGTAAATAATAACCATTTTGAATATAAACACTAATTAAATATATAATATATAAACTAAGATATAATAAATTGTTCGATTATGATTATACGTTTTAATATATAAATACCAATGATATAGGTTCGTGAATCCGAGGCCAACCCTGCATTGTTCAGTTGTTCAATATAGTCATATGTATTTTTACTACAAAATACATTAGGTGAGTTTCATTGATCCCCTTTTACTCTTTACATTTTTGGGGCTGAGAATACATGCAAATGCTTTAGTAACTGTTTTACAATAATTATATGCGTGAGTTTCATTAATCCCTTTTTAAATGCTTTTGCAATATATATTTTTGGGACTGAGAATACATGCGTTGCTTTTATAAATGCTTTACGAAATAGACACAAGTAATCGAAACTACATTCTATGGTTGGATTATCTAATCGAATATGCCCTTTTTATTAAGTCTGGTAATCTAAGAATTAGGGAACAGACACCCTAATTGACGCGAACTCTAAAGATAGATCTATCGGGCCCAACAAGCCCCATCCAAAGTACCGGATGCTTTAGTACTTCGAAATTTATATCATGTCCGAAGGAGGATCCCGGAATGATGGGGATATTCTTATATGCATATTGTGAATGTCGGTTACCAGGTGTTCAATCCATATGAATGATTTTTTTGTCTCTATGCATGGGACGTATGTTTATAAGAAATGGAAATATGAAATCTTGTGGTTTATTAAAATTATGAAATGATTATTTATGTTAAACTAATGAACTCACCAACCTTTTGGTTGACACTTTGAATCATGTTTATTCTCAGTTACGAAAGAAATCTTCCGTTGTGCAATTGCTCATTTTATAAATATTACTTGGAGTCATTCATGGCATATTTCAAAAGACGTTGCATTCGAGTCGTCGAGTTCATCAAGATTATTATTAAGTCAATTATAGTTGGATATATTATGAAATGGTATGCATGTCGCCAACTTTCGTTGTAAAGAAAGATTGTCTTTTAAAATTGAATGCAATATTTGTAAAATGTATCATATAGAGGTCAAGTACCTCGCGATGTAATTAACTGTTGTGAATCGTTTATAATCGATATGGACTTCGTCCAGATGGATTAGGACGGGTCTCTACAATTTTGCCAGCAGAGGATGATGAAACCACTGCTAGTGGTGAAAAGGGTGACAAAGCTGCTGATGCTGAAGATGACATTGATGATGAAGAGGATGAGGACACACATGAAGATAATACCTTTGAGACTCCTCCATTTACTAATACATTAACTTCTACAAAAATGGGCACAACACAATCTGCTTCATCTTCCCAGCCACTTTCCGTTGTGCCCCTGGCTGGTTTAAAGAGTTTCTTGGAGGATCCTGTCAACAAATCTGATAGTTTTATTAATTTGTTGAAGGTAAATATTATAACCTGATTTTTGGAAATCTATATGCTTTTATTTTGTTTGTAGGTTATAACTGTATATTTATTTTGCAGAAGAATATAATTGCTGATCTCTCGTCATCCTTGACCACAATGACCCATAAGCAGACTTGCCAATCCACCGCTGCAGCATTGATACTTCTGAATCACCATGTGCTGCATGGTCTGAAAATGCAAGAATCTCAAGAAACCCTTGTTGCCAATGTTATCCAGAATGCCAACAAACTGAAAAGGCTGGAAATTGATTTGAAGGATGCTAATCTAAAATGGAAAACAGCAATTGATTTGGTAAAACAGAAAAAGGAGACACTGCAGCTAATTGAGAAAAAATGTGCTATTGAAAGAGTGGAGAAAGAAAAATTGATGGAAGAGAAGGAAAACTATCAAAGGAGGTGGAAGAGTTGAAGAAGTTGCTGAAGCAAGAAAGGTGTGTTGTTGAAGAAAAACTGTTGCTGCTACCTATGAGAAGAAATTTGTTGATTTGAAGGATGGTATTCATGCTCTTGTGCAGAGGGTGTTAAGTTCTGGGCATGTTGGCCAAACTTTTCATAAGTATTTGCTAGCTTCCATTGAGAAGGATCTTTCTGATGCTACTGAGGAGATTTTAAATACTTTACCTGATAAACCAGATCCTTTACCTGCCACCATTTTAAAATACATCAAGCCTGATGCTGAAGATAAGTTACAGGCTGCAATAAATGAGGTTACTTCATTGTAGATTGTGTCTGTGCAGAAGTTTGTAGAAAGGAGGATTCTTCTATGAAGGACATTTTAAATGTACCCGTTTGAAAATAAAATGAAATTAACTTGTAACTTCTATATGTTGATCATATGTATATATATTCTGTTCTTATATTTGATATTGCCATGCATTTTTCTTTTCATGAATAACATATTTCTACTACTTGTGTTTAACCATTGCAAGCTATAGAAAGCTTAGATTTCATACACCATATTATAGAAAATGATTTTTGTCTTGAACTGGTTTTTGATATGGTACATGTATTGATCTGTCATCCGTTGTCCGCTGTCCGCCAAACATCATTATATAATATCTTTTATGAATCTGAGGTGCACTGTTATTTAAATGGTATGATGTATACAAGTTATTAAAATTGTATATCTATTTTACATCATCATTCACCAAAACATGTGTAACCTTGTTATTGTTGTGTAAAGAATATGTCAAATTGTTATATGTTCTCCGTTCTGCATAAGGGTGTCTGTTTGTAAAGGAGTATTGAAAATTTGTAAACAACTTCTGAAGTATAATATGAATCCATCATAATGTTTTTATGCTAATTATATATCATAAAAGTGATAAATCTGTTTAAGGAGTTCTGTTTATAGAATGAGTAGTATTCCGTTTAGCGTGTTGCGCTCAGGTGTTTTGTGGCTTATAAAATACACTTGTATTCTATTATTTTTTTTCTAATTTCAGTATATAAATGGATTAATGCATTTGTGATAAACCATTCTGTATGTCATGACATTAAGAGATCTTTATTTTTGCCTCGGGGCCCTTTAGCGAAGTAAATACTTACGCTAGCCGATCCCTTGTGTCTATAATGTTGACACAAGAGCCTCTACCATCGAGGGCATAAAAATGCCTTACCTTATGTGGGTAAGTATGAATGCTATGTTCTACATTCGTAACGCGTATCGTTTTGCGTGAGAGAAAAAATAAAATTTTATTGATATTTCTTTGCCGCACATACAACATTTTGTGTAACATCTTTGCATAGGCTAAAAAGACGTTGCATTCGAGTCGTCGAGTTCATCAAGATTATTATTAAGTCAATTATAGTTGGATATATTATGAAATGGTATGCATGTCGCCAACTTTCGTTGTAAAGAAAGATTGTCTTTTAAAATTGAATGCAATGTTTGTAAAATGTATCATATAGAGGTCAAGTACCTCGCGATGTAATTAACTGTTGTGAATCGTTTATAATCGATATGGACTTCGTCCGGATGGATTAGGACGGGTCTCTAAAATTTTGCCAGCAGAGGATGATGAAACCACTGCTAGTGGTGAAAAGGGTGACAAAGCTGCTGATGCTGAAGATGACATTGATGATGAAGAGGATGAGGACACACATGAAGATAATACCTTTGAGACTCCTCCATTTACTAATACATTAACTTCTACAAAAATGGGCACAACACAATCTGCTTCATCTTCCCAGCCACTTTCCGTTGTGCCCCTGGCTGGTTTAAAGAGTTTCTTGGAGGATCCTGTCAACAAATCTGATAGTTTTATTAATTTGTTGAAGGTAAATATTATAACCTGATTTTTGGAAATCTATATGCTTTTATTTTGTTTGTAGGTTATAACTGTATATTTATTTTGTAGAAGAATATAATTGCTGATCTCTCGTCATCCTTGACCACAATGACCCATAAGCAGACTTGCCAATCCACCGCTGCAGCATTGATACTTCTGAATCACCATGTGCTACATGGTCTGAAAATGCAAGAATCTCAAGAAACCCTTGTTGCCAATGTTATCCAGAATGCCAACAAATTGAAAAGGCTGGAAATTGATTTGAAGGATGCTAATCTAAAATGGAAAACAGCAATTGATTTGGTAAAGAAGAAAAAGGAGACACTGCAGCTAATTGAGAAAAAATGTGCTATTGAAAGAGTGGAGAAAGAAAAATTGATGGAAGAGAAGGAAAAACTATCAAAGGAGGTGGAAGAGTTGAAGAAGTTGCTGAAGCAAGAAAGGTGTGTTGTTGAAGAAAAAACTGTTGCTGCTACCTATGAGAAGAAATTTGTTGATTTGAAGGATGGTATTCATGCTCTTGTGCAGAGGGTGTTAAGTTCTGGGCATGTTGGCCAAACTTTTCATAAGTATTTGCTAGCTTCCATTGAGAAGGATCTTTCTGATGCTACTGAGGAGATTTTAAATACTTTACCTGATAAACTAGATCCTTTACCTGCCACCATTTTAAAATACATCAAGCCTGATGCTGAAGATAAGTTACAGGCTGCAATAAATGAGGTTACTTCATTGAAGATTGTGTCTATGCAGAAGTTTGTAGAAAGGAGGATTCTTCTATGAAGGACATTTTAAATGTACCCGTTTGAAAATAAAATGAAATTAACTTGTAACTTCTATATGTTGATCATATGTATATATATTCTGTTCTTATATTTGATATTGCCATGCATTTTTCTTTTCATGAATAACATATTTCTACTATATGTGTTTAACCATTGCAAGCTATAGAAAGCTTAGATTTCATACACCATATTATAGAAAATGATTTTTGTCTTGAACTGGTTTTTGATATGGTACATGTATTGATCTGTCATCCGTTGTCCGCTGTCCGCCAAACATCATTATATAATATCTTTTATGAATCTGAGGTGCACTGTTATTTAAATGGTATGATGTATACAAGTTATTAAAATTGTATATCTGTTTTCCATCATCATTCACCAAAACATGTGTAACCTTGTTATTGTTGTGTAAAGAATATGTCAAATTGTTATATGTTCTCCGTTCTGCATAAGGGTGTCTGTTTGTAAAGGAGTATTGAAAATTTGTAAACAACTTCTGAAGTATAATATGAATCCATCATAATGTTTTTATGCTAATTATATATCATAAAAGTGGTAAATCTGTTTAAGGAGTTCTGTTTATAGAATGAGTAGTATTCCGTTTAGCGTGTTGCGCTCAGGTGTTTTGCGGCTTATAAAATACACTTGTATTCTATTATTTTTTTTCTAATTTCAGTATATAAATGGATTTATGCATTTGTGATAAACCATTCTGTATGTCATGACATTAAGAGATCTTTATTTTTGCCTCGGGGCCCTTTAGCGAAGTAAATACTTACGCTAGCCGATCCCTTGTGTCTATAATGTTGACACAAGAGCCTCTACCATCGAGCTCATAAAAATGCCTTACCTTATGTGGGTAAGTATGAATGCTATGCTCTACATTCGTAACGCGTATCGTTTTGCGTGAGAGAAAAAATAAAATTTTATTGATATTTCTTTGTCGCACATACAACATTTTGTGCAACATCTTTGCATAGGCTGATCAATTCCAATTAGAAAATTACAAAAATTGTATTGTGCTTTTTCTGAACTGAGGAAAATTAAAAAAACATGGTAAACAAACTGATCTGCACGACCCATGTGAACATACTGTCCTTCATGCAGCGTGTTGCGTCTTGCCTTTTAAGGCTCCCATATTTTGGGCGGTTTGAAATACCCATTCACATCATTTATGTTAAACAACTGTCTCGACGATCCTCCTCTAACAAAATTTCCTAGAGCTTCATAAACAACTGATCTCTCTCTTGCTGGCCCAACATATTCAGAACGTATCACTGCCACACCATTTGGTGTTGGCAAGCGTAATTCTGCGTGTGGTGTAGAAGTAATTGATCCAAATGTGCGAAGAGTTCGCCTACCAAACAAGGCATTGAATCTTGATCTGCCATCAAGAATCGTAAAGTCCACAATTTTTGTTCGGACTAAAGGGTGTGTTCCCAATGTTACATCCAGTTTCACTTTACCAACTGCCCTCATCAATTCTCCCGTGATGCCAGCAATCTTCAAGTTTGTGTAACGAAGCCTATCCTTTACGCTGAATGGATAATCTTTGAAACAATGCAAATACAAGAGATCTGCTTCACTACCTGTATCAGTATAGATTCGAGTGATGCTTCTGTTTGCAATTACATCTGAAATGACCACAGGCTCCTTTGATAGGAGCCAATTTGGAATGGTGTGGAATATGATTGGAGCATACATCCACTGCTCCGTCCTACGCTCTCCGCCTGTTTCATTTTCCTCTACTTCATTCCATATAACCTTGATGTGCATTTCAGGGGTTGGATCTCTTTCATCTTTTCTTTCTTCTTTTCTGTTCCAATCACACCGTCTACCGTGATGCACCTTTCCTTGCCAAGCAAAATGCTTGTTTGGATCATTCCTCCTGTACTATTTTCCTGGTAATACGTGGTTTAACTCTCCGGCTTTAATCTTTGCAATGATTTCCCTCATCAATGATTTAAAATTGTCAGTATCATGCCCATATGCCTCGTGAAAATCACACCATTTTATCACTCTGTGGTCCATGATGCTCTTCCATTGCTGGTGGAGGGTGAAATGTTTCCTTAACAGGTTCAGTGAACAAAATCTTCATTGTAGTTTTTGTTAAAGCCTTGATGAGTGGATGTCTGTCTAGTGGTTTTCGCTGATGGTAATTATCATTCGGATGATTATTCCCCCTCCAACCATGTTGCTGCTTCTGGTAATTGTTCTCATATCCACGATGTCTCTGATAATTGTCATTCCTTTTCCGTTCTCCGCCTTACTGTTTAAAATTTCTTTGATAATTATCAATTCTTGGATATCCCATCTCACATGCCCGTAAATGCTTCTATGCAACCAACAATGCTTGATGTAACATCTTTGGAACATCATATCGCAACGCATGAATTAATCTTGCAAAATGTCGCTGATCAAGACAAAATATAAACCCTGAAATAAGCTGAGATTCTGGTATGTCTGGTATCTTTTGATACTCAATGGTATAACGTTTCATGAAATCACTCAGTGACTCATTCTGGTGCATTCTTATTTCATGTGCGTCAAGATGTGACAAAGTACAGCTTCTCAAACTTTGATATTGCATCACAAACTTTGCCCTTAAATTAAGGAAACTGGTAATAATCCTTGGTGGCAAACTAGCAAACCATTCTCTCGCCATTTTCTGCAGTACCATTGGAAACATATGGTACGCAGTTTCATATTCCCAATGCTGTAATCTAATAACACCTTCAAACATGGTAAGGAAGTCTTCTGGATCTGTTGTGCCATCATAAACACCGATAGATGGAATTCTCAAAATTCTTAGTAATGGATAATCTGCAATCCGAGGGATAAAACACTGTGTTGACTCTGCCATTGCAGGCGGTTTGATAGCTTCATCTTCAGTAATCAAAGCAAACAAATTAACTACAGCCGTTGCACGGATGGCGGGCTGTGCTAACTTCTTCTTGTATCTTGATGGTGTCATCTTGGTCAAAATCACATCCAATAACTTTTGTGACGACCCGAAAATTTCCGACCAAATTTAAACTTAACCTTTATATGTTTCCGACACGATAAGCAGAATTTGTAATGTTGAATCTCAAAAAGTTTGGAACTACATTCATGTAATCAATTATCCTTTGACCGTGTTCGACGATTCACGAACAATTATGTGTATATAGATATGTATATATAATATATAATATTAACTGAAAACATTAACAAAGTATTAGATATATGATACTTTACATGAACGTATTTGTTTCGATATATTTATTGACAGAATTAAGAGATAATATCAAATGATTGAATTATCAGATACATTATGATATGATTACGGGCCTATGTTATGAGGTCCACTGTGATTTAAGAAATCTATTCTTTTTGACCACTCATTACTTAACTAGTATGATAAAATAACGATATTTATATTTTATTTTATCAAATATATATAACGATTTAAATTAATATTATATATATTTATACGCGTATTATACGTACATAGTTTTATACTTTTACTATACTTTAACTTTACCTTTACTTTATTTTTACTTTACTTTAACTTTAATAATTCATACTTTAATAATTCACTTTAATAATTCATACTTTAATAATTCACTTTAATAATTCATACTTTAATAATTCACTTTAATAATTCATACTTTAATAATTCACTTTAATAATTCATACTTTAATAATTCACTTTAATAAGTCATACTTTAATAATTTACTTTAATAATTCAAAAATCTATTATAAATAGAATTCAATAGGTTTTATTATTTCATAGAAACTTGAAAATATATTTCTCTAAACTCTCTCAATCGAATTACACATATATATTTTCTTTGTATTATTTCAAGATATTATTAGTATACATAAAATACTACGACGGAGTTATATTCAGACGATTTTAAAATAAGTTTTCAAACAGAATAGAGCTAAGGAAATTATGGGTTATAGCTATGGAGGTTATGGGTATTGATCGAGGGTATTACTCGTGAGGTCAACCTAACGTTTATCATTTTCATTTCGTCTACGTACTTTCCTGCAATATTGAATCTCAATATTGATACGTGAGCACTCATAACTTAACTTTTATATTTCAATAGTGTATCCCTGACTAGTGCTCGAGTATATAGGATTATGCATGCTTGTACATTCGATATTGTCCTTAGATAGGTTTGTTGAATCCTGAATTAGATACATATGCTACTGAGATAGGGTATATGATATGCATGTCATTGGAAAGCTAGCGAAAAATTAAGAACTTTTCATTTAGATATCGAATGGTTTCGATGAACGGATTAGAAGTTATAGTCAACTGAATTTTAGTATTATTGTTAAAATGATTATTATTACTATCGTCGTTATTATTTTAATAGAAATATCATTGTTATTATAAAATATCATTATTACTATTATGTTAGTATTATCATTTTATCATAATAACATTTTTAGTAAATATAAATATTTTTATTTTTTTTATAGAATAATAATAATTATTATTACAAAATAATACAACTTTTACTTATTATTATTATGATCAATATTATTTTATCAAATAAATAGGGGATACAAAGATATTTTTCACCACGCGTAATATAATTACATTAATAATACTTACCACTATAGTTTTACGATATTAAGTGAACTTTATAAATTTTACTACTTAAGATATATAAAAGTATATTTTATCATATATAAACGTTAATATAAATTTTTATTAATAAATGACTTTTATTATTATAAAATCTAATAAATATATTTAAATATATAAAATGACTATAGTTAAGTTATATAATAAACACGTATAAATTTTAGAAGTCATTTTGGGTTAAGTTGACTTTTGTTGACTTTTGCATATTAGTCTCGAGCATTAGGATTGTGGTACACTATGACTTGACCAAAAATTGTTAGACAAATATTGACCAACATATAAATATATATAATTAATATAGGTTCGTGAATCCGAGGCCAACCTTGCACTTGTTAAATGACGTTATATGTATTTTTACTACGAAATACAGTATGGTGAGTTTCATTACTCCCTTTTTATATATATTTTTGGGCTGCGAATACATGCGCTGTTTTATAAATGTTTTACGAAATAGGCACAAGTACTAAAACTAATTCTATGTGGGTTTAAACAAGAAATATACCCTTAGCTTGGTAACATTAAACTACTTGTCTATGTACGGTAGGCGCGAATCCTAAAGATAGATCTATTGGGCCTGACAAACCCCATCCTGACTATGGGATGCTTTAGTACTTCGAGGTTATTTTAAACACACCTGATCTGGTGTACTTCAGAGGGTAAAACATGAACGTTAAGGCTTGTTACCGGGTGCCTACAACTTATAGAATACTTTTATACACTTGCGAGTGTACGAATATTTATAGAAACTGAAATCTTGTGGTCTATTACTATTACGGAAATGATTGATTATGATAAACTAATGAACTCACCAACCTTTTGGCTGACACTTTAAAGCATGTTTATTCTCAGGTATTAAAGAAATCTTCCGCTATGCATTAGCTCATTTTAAGGATATTACTTGGAGTCATTCATGACATACTTTGAAAGACGTTGCATTCGAGTCGTTGAGTTCATCAAGATTAATATTAAGTCAATTATAGTTGGATGTAATATGAAATGGTATGCATGCCGTCAATTTTTGATGTAAAGAAAGTTTGTCTTTTAAAAATGAATGCAATGTTTGTAAAACGTATCATATAGAGGTCAAATACCTCGCGATGTAATCAACTATTGTGAATCGTTTATAATGTATATGAACGGATCCTTTAAGTTGGTATCAGAGCGGTGGTCTTAGCGAACCAGGTCTTGCATTAGTGTGTCTAACTGATAGTTGTTAAGATGCATCAGTGAGTCTGGACTTCGATCGTGTCTGCATGTCAAAAGTTTTACTTATCATTTTTAGTCTGAAATCATCTACTTACCACCCTTAGGAAATTACCTGCTTATCATTCTTAAGTCTAGATGCATTTTCCTACATTTATTGCATAATAGTGTATAGACGAATTCTTATCTTAGCATATCTGTTACTGTGAACTTTGACTGACATCTTTCAAAGATTCCTCCGTAATTTATGGGATTTTGGTATTATATATACATATGTAAATTATGTATTGAAGAATACCAAATCTAAATTCTACAAACTATTTCATACAAAAAAATTCTTTCCCTGATCATACAAGATGGATCCCTCAACCAGTTTGAGTTCCTCAGATTTCGACAGCTATGCCGATATGGATTTCCACATGAGCTCCGAAAGCAGCGTGACCGGAATGGATCAACCAATTAGCCATCATCTATTCTGGATGAATTGGGGATGGGTTCGTAATCTACTTAACCATTGGAGACAAGAAGAAGGTGATCCCTTTCATCCACCACATTACCCTCTTGGCAATGAACCTGAAGCACTTACTGGCGAACCTGTCCGAAACACCATTTTCTCTCTCATTTCCAGAGTATCTCGTCATGATTATATACTACACCAAATTCTAGATCTAATTTATCCGCTCGTCCGAACCGATAATCACCCCGGTGTAATAGAAGAAGTCAACGAGCTTCGCGCTCGGGTAGTGGCTTTGGAGAATATGGTGCAAAGGTTACAAACACCAGCAGCAGCACCAGCAGCATAACCAGTACCACCATCAACAACATCAACAGTACCATTACCACCACCAACAACAACCGCATCGCAAATCTCAACTTCACAATCTGTCCCACGAGCATCGACGTCATACGCCATGTAGATACCAAGGAATACCACAACGATTAAGTATTGATTCATAACTTCATTGGGGAAACATTCTACGACGATTATGTAATTTCTAAAGTTTAGAAATTATCTATCCTAGCCTTAACCATAAATCAAATGAGTTTAATTTAATATTAACTCATTAAATCTATATTACATCTGAAGAAATATACACATATATATTTTCATAAAGACTGTAATAAAATTCTTTTGTACAAAATATTAATTGTGAATTTTTTTTTAACGGGTAGGTAATACCCGAGAGATATATAAATTCACAATTAATATGTTACATTCTTCGAATCTGATTCAGCAAGTCATCCATTATACTCCCTACTTTCACAACAATATACATTCTTTTATAGAAATCAAAACAACCATACTCATTCAAACTCTAATTACATATTCTGATTTTAAAATCTCAGAATTCGATTCAAGATATAACCGAAATCATCACTCTTAGATTCCTACATCTTTCAAAACTATACTTTGACTTCAAAACTGTCCTAGAACCTCATTTTTATTCATGGAACTCACAAAAATATTTGTATCATTCAAAATCTTAGAACATCATATGTATATTAACAATTACAATATGTGTTCAAACACTTCGAAATTCCTAAAGACATGCGAGATGATTATCCAACCACACATTACCCACTGTCATGCACCTGAAAAGCTCTCGAAACCAAAGTTATAGTTTAACACGTATCCATGTCAAATCCTTTGATATTTATTACCAAATATAATTTTTCAATCTCTTTCCAAAATAGACAGTTTTGTCATAGCTCCAGCAAATCACCTTCATTTGTTTATACGAATAAACCTTTCATCATGGTTACCGGGGAACCTTTCATATCTCGTCACATTAGCAGTAAACTTATCAACAACTTCATTAACCTTCGACTTAAGCCTCTCCGAAAATCCACTATACTTATTCATTAAAACCCTATCATGTACTCACCTACATCCTGTAACAATAATTGTCACACCAACTACTGGGAATTAGCAATCATTATTTTGAATTTCGCGACAATTTTACGTTAAAAGTTATATGTATACATATAACGTCTATCTCCTAGACTTACATACTTCGAATGTGAATTTTCTGAAAAACATCCCCAAACTATGAACTAGTTCTCCGAAATTGGAAAAATGCTGATGAAGCAGCAAAAACTGTAAATGACTTTAACAGTCAAAAGTTTGATGATAAAGAATAGTATGGTGGTAAAGCTGAGAAAAAGAGAAGGTTTGAAACTGAAAAATGGATTGAGCAGACCATGAAGGAGGCTGTGGACAAATCACAAAGACTAAACCTGCCTTCAAAGGATCCAAATGTTTCAGTGTCTACTGAAATCGTTAGCAAACACCTTACTTCTTATTCTAAACCTTCACAGACAAATCTTCTTCATCATCCATCTATGTTAAGAATTCTAAGATATTATCGTATCTTTTATTATAAATATCTTCGATATTCCTGAAGATATTTTCACAACTATTCTTATCCGAAATCTTTTATCTCTTCGCAATATCTGCGTTACAACATAAAAAGAAACTGTGTTAGTTTCTAAATTCTGAAGAAAAAAAAATTCGAATTTAAAATATGAATGTTTTTAAAGCAGTGTTGGGAACTGAAACATGAGTTAGTATAATATAATGACACTTGATCAACGTGATTATATTACAGTAAGTCATGCTGAGTTTCTAATGGAACGTGATGATTCATAGAACATACCGTCATCATGTACTATTTACACGACTCTTACATTCTACCCAATTTCCAAACATATTAAGAACATATCATCTTGATAGCTCTATATTTTCAGATATTCTGGTAAGTTTCCAAATTAAGATCGTGCCATTACAATTTTCTTCTTGGAACATTAACTATGTTCATCCAAAAATTCATATCTACGAATTCTGGACCATTATCCGCTTGACTTAAGGCTGGGAAGAGAAAATGAAAGCATGAAGCTCCGAAATATAATGGAGAATATAAAGCCCGATAACAACCTCGAAATTACAAACCGTGTATACCAATGCGTATAGCAATATAAAGACACGAGAGAATGAAAAACACAATAACCCCAAGGTAATGGTAGAAGAAAATAACTTCCTCCGGTGGTAGATGAAAAAGAAGAATGACAGATATGAAAGTTAAGAGTATATCAAGAATCAATACTGGATGAAGCATATTAACGAATGCTTTAAAGTATGAATTGGGGAGAAAGACTAGAAGGTGTGAGCTGTGAAAATAAAGAAACGAAGGGTGTGGATTTATAGTAAAATATCAGACAGAGAAATCGAGACAGATTATCGCATTTAATCAAAGAAGGTCATGATTTTCTTAATCGCCGAAAAACCAAATCTTATTGCAAAGATTTTCTTTAAATCCAATGAATTCTGGAAATCAATCATAACTACGTCATCGGTTAAAATAAATATATGTTTACTCATTTCACTCTCTTGCGATAGCTTCACTTATACTCTTCGCGTAATCAAATTGTTTTATCTATATTACTCAATGATGATAAAACTCTATTTATCAACTCATATTCGTCATGAAAACATTTTTATAGTTAGCCATGACGACCTCGATCAAATTTCGGGACGAAATTTCTTTAACGGGTAGGTACTGTGACGACCCGAAAATTTCCGACCAAATTTAAACTTAACCTTTATATGTTTCCGACACGATAAGCAGAATTTGTAATGTTGAATCTCAAAAAGTTTGGAACTACATTCATGTAATCAATTATCCTTTGACCGTGTTCGACGATTCACTAACAATTATGTGTATATAGATATGTATATATAATATATAATATTAACTGAAAACATTAACAAAGTATTAGATATATGATACTTTACATGAACGTATTTGTTTCGATATATTTATTGACAGAATTAAGAGATAATATCAAATGATTGAATTATCAGATACATTATGATATGATTACGGGCCTATGTTATGAGGTCCACTGTGATTTAAGAAATCTATTCTTTTTGACCACTCATTACTTAACTAGTATGATAAAATAACGATATTTATATTTTATTTTATCAAATATATATAACAATTTAAATTAATATTATATATATTTATACGCGTATTATACGTACATAGTTTTATACTTTTACTATACTTTAACTTTACCTTTACTTTATTTTACCTTTACTTTAACTTTAATAATTCATACTTTAATAATTCACTTTAATAATTCATACTTTAATAATTCACTTTAATAATTCATACTTTAATAATTCACTTTAATAATTCATACTTTAATAATTCACTTTAATAATTCATACTTTAATAATTCACTTTAATAAGTCATACTTTAATAATTCACTTTAATAATTCAAAAATCTATTATAAATAGAATTCAATAGGTTTTATTATTTCATAGAAACTTGAAAATGTATTTCTCTAAACTCTCTCAATCGAATTACACATATATATTTTCTTTGTATTATTTCAAGATATTATTAGTATACATAAAAAACTACGACGGAGTTATATTCAGACGATTTTAAAATAAGTTTTCAAACGGAATAGAGCTAAGGAAATTATGGGTTATAGCTATGGAGGTTATGGGTATTAATCGAGGGTATTGCTCGTGAGGTCAACCTAACGTTTATCATTTTCGTTTCGTCTACGTACTTTCCTGCAATATTGAATCTCAATATTGATACGTGAGCACTCATAACTTAACTTTTATATTTCAATAGTGTATCCCTGACTAGTGCTCGAGTATATAGGATTATGCATGCTTGTACATTCGATATTGTCCTTAGATAGGTTTGTTGAATCCTGAATTAGATACATATGCTACTGAGATAGGGTATATGATATACATGTCATTGGAAAGCTAGCGAAAAATTAAGAACTTTTCATTTAGATATCGAATGATTTCGATGAACGGATTAGAAATTATAGTCAACTGAATTTTAGTATTATTGTTAAAATGATTATTATTACTATCGTCGTTATTATTTTAATAGAAATATCATTGTTATTATAAAATATCATTATTACTATTATGTTAGTATTATCACTTTATCATAATAACATTTTTAGTAAATATAAATATTGTTATTTTTTATAGAATAATAATAATTATTATTACAAAATAATACAACTTTTACTTATTATTATTATGATCAATATTATTTTATCAAATAAATAGGGGATACAAATATATTTTTCACCACGCGTAATATAATTACATTAATAATACTTACCACTATAGTTTTACGATATTAAGTGAACTTTATAAATTTTACTACTTAAGATATATAAAAGTATATTTTATCATATATAAACGTTAATATAAATTTTTATTAATAAATGACTTTTATTATTATAAAATCTAATAAATATATTTAAATATATAAAATGACTATAGTTAAGTTATATAATAAACACATATAAATTTTAGAAGTCATTTTGGGTTAAGTTGACTTTTGTTGACTTTTGCATATTAGTCTCGAGCATTAGGATTGTGGTACACTATGACTTGACCAAAAATTGTTAGACAAATATTGACCAACATATAAATATATATAATTAATATAGGTTCGTGAATCCGAGGCCAACCTTGCACTTGTTAAATGACGTTATATGTATTTTTACTACGAAATACAGTATGGTGAGTTTCATTACTCCCTTTTTATATATATTTTTGGGCTGAGAATACATGCGCTGTTTTATAAATGTTTTACGAAATAGGCACAAGTACTAAAACTAATTCTATGTGGGTTTAAACAAGAAATATACCCTTAGCTTGGTAACATTAAACCACTTGTCTATGTACGGTAGGCGCGAATCCCAAAGATAGATCTATTGGGCCTGACAAACCCCATCCTGACTATGGGATGCTTTAGTACTTCGAGGTTATTTTAAACACACCTGATCTGGTGTACTTCAGAGGGTAAAACATGAACGTTAAGGCTTGTTACCGGGTGCCTACAACTTATAGAATACTTTTATACACTTGCGAGTGTACGGATATTTATAGAAACTGAAATCTTGTGGTCTATTACTATTACGGAAATGATTGATTATGATAAACTAATGAACTCACCAACCTTTTGGTTGACACTTTAAAGCATGTTTATTCTCAGGTATTAAAGAAATCTTCTGCTGTGCATTAGCTCATTTTAAGGATATTACTTGGAGTCATTCATGACATACTTTGAAAGACGTTGCATTCGAGTCGTTGAGTTCATCAAGATTAATATTAAGTCAATTATAGTTGGATGTAATATGAAATGGTATGCATGCCGTTAATTTTTGATGTAAAGAAAGTTTGTCTTTTAAAAACGAATGCAATGTTTGTAAAACGTATCATATAGAGGTCAAATACCTCGCGATGTAATCAACTATTGTGAATTGTTTATAATGTATATGAACGGATCCTTTCAACTTTCCTGCCATCTCCTTAGTCATAAAGAACTGCTCTTCTTCTTCCCCAAAGTCCCAATCATCTTCCACAAAACCTTCATCATTGCGTTCTCGTTCAGCATCATCAACCAAAGTATTCAACTGATTGAATAGGTTGAACAATTGTGATTTTGAAACTGACTTTCCTTTGTTGTTGTGCCTAGCATTCACATCAGCTGTTCTCTTAAAAGAAACATGGTTTGTTCCTCGTCTGGCCTTCCACATTCTGCCGCTAGAACTTTCCATCAATGGTTTCTTCAATCACGTTATGGTTTCATGCACAATCTCTTTTGTTGCACCAGTATTGGGTTGATCTTCTTCTTCGATTGAAGTTTCTTCAAGAGTTAGCTGATCCACTAGTATATTCTTAATGATGTTTTCTTTAATTGGTTCTAGTGCTTTTGCTGAGGTTGTTTCAGTTGCCTTCATGCTCTTGGTGTTTTTGCTGGTCTTTGAGACGGATGGCGCCATTTATTGGTACAATTTTCCGTGTAGCGGCTGTAAGATACCAGTACAAGACACTAGCTGCTTAGCATGTGGCGTATGATGTTGATTGATGTTTGCCCTCGAGAAATAATCTCTGCAGACCCGGAACACGAATGAGAGATCTGTGGGGTGGCCTCAATCAATCTGGAGATCAATCTGTAATTGATCCGTCTAGCGTATTGCTGCTAAGCGACTAATGTGCGTTTAGAGTGAGAAAGAACTGTTTGAGAGAGAAAGTGTACTTCTCTCTGATTGAAGTTCAGGTGTGAATGTGGTGACCCAGGGGGTCTATTTATAGGCGTAAAATGTCCGAAATTCTAGGGATACACGTGTCAATCACTGATTAATTCTGTTATGCGAAGTATCCAGAAGGTCCGTGGCATGTGCTGACGTGGCTGCGTGCCGTTCACGCGCTGCGTAAAAGGGCTTAAGCATTGAAGCTTCCAGCAAGGCTTACGCATGACGCTGGGCAGCCTCCTAAACGTTGGGTGGCAAATAATGAAAACTGCCAAATTTTGTTATCTTTTGTACTTTTTGATCCATTCTTCTGTATAAAATGGTGTTTTTATGCATGTATTCCTTAGGATACACCATTACTCGGTCAGTACCACTAAATTTGCTTATAAAAATAGGGCTTCATTTCTCACTTCAACACACCATTTTTCTTTCACTTCTCTCTCTAAATATCTCTCTCTAGTGTTCTATAGGAGATTAGTTCTCTCTCTACTTTCACTCTCTAGATTCTAGAGAGAGAAAAGTACAGGGATTAGGAATGTAGTCATCTCTCTACTGTCACTCTCTAGTGTTCAGTAGGAGATTAGTATGTAGTTAATAGTAAAAGCTATCACGCATTATAATGCTTTGGATATTATGAAGAAATACAAATGTTACTCTGTTCGCATTATTATTCGGCATTACTATCCGGTACTATGTATCCTTTCTTTTATTAATTCGTGATAATGTTCTTGTTTGATGTTTATGATTTATTAATGATTGAAATGCTTATTGCCGTGATGTGTGAGTAATTGTTTGATTGTTTTCCATTATTTAGTAATGATAGTGAGGATGATTATTATTTCGTAGTTACTTTTTGTCTATGATATTAAACCTCGTTATTATCGTCCTTCCACCAATAAACGTGATTAAAACCTTTTATAAAGTCGACAGTATAAGGCTAATTAATTGTCTGCGTTTATACATTGGTCAAGGTTTGAACCCATCGGAAATACTATAGAGGACATGGGGAATTACCGTAGGACCAAATCAAGACATTGGTCAATAGTATAAAACTCGAGGAAATATTGTCCAACAGTAGAGTACAGTGTTAATATACTACGGGATCACTTGAGCGTGGTCAAGGTTAGAAGCTATGGAACCACTATAAGTCTAGTACATGGAGGATAACTAAGGGATTTATTGGGTAAATTTAAGTAAGGGCTGGTTTAAATCATAAATTGGAGTTTACGCACTACAATACAAACTAAGCTTATAAATCTTTAAGGATGACTGAGAACTATTAGAGGTTCTAATTTGTCTACAAACCATTAGATTTTACCAAACCATTAACTGAAAGGAATACGAAACACAATCATAATCACTCTCTTGGGTGATACACTAAGGTGTTAAGAAATGTTGGATATTCTATATATATGGCTATGCTACTTTATTCGTGCGCCCAAGGTATGCATTGCTTCCAAGATGGGCCGCTTATATCCTTAAACTAGATAAAGCGTCAGAAGTTGAGCATAATTCATCCGATCAGAATCACGATAGCCTAGTTCCTCGTGACATGCTAATCGAGAAATCACCTAGTAGGGAATCTAGTGTTTACACCAAGGTATATCTATCCAATGAGTGCATCACAATCATCCTGACACTACGTTATCTTAAATCATTGTAAACCACGTATTCTCTGTACTTAGCTGTTGCATGCTAGCTAGCTTATTTTAATTATATTGCTCTAATTTTTTAAATACAATTATAAACCAAATCGACCTAACTATAGCCTTTACACAAATTGATATTCTGGATAAAGTGGTGTCTAGAATAAACCGGTTGGACTTGGTTATTGGATTTTCCAAATAGTCGCCAATTTATTGGGACCTAAAGTATCCTGCCTCTCCACACAAGGTGCACCTGGCCACTAGTCTTGGATACTAAATTGTGTACAAACCCATCTTAATTACTAAATTATCTTAATAACCTCCGCTTCAAATTCAACTGCTCAAGGAATGAACCTAGGTCATATTTTCCCTTGCAAACCCATAGGAAGGAATAATAGATTTAGGCCCAGCATATATAAATAAAACAATCAACTTCTTCTGTTGATATCATGAATTGACGTTATGCGACCTAACGACACAGCATAAATAAACAGTCTGTTTTGGCTATATCAATGTCCTTAGTATTGTCTTAGGATTTTCTTCACAGTTATATGAGTCTTGTATTTGTAATAGAAGCCAAGGGTAACTTAGGGATCAACTTCCTTAAAGGGAATTATGAAGTTGATTAATCTTATTGGGGGTTAATGCTTGTCCAAGGTGAAGATAAGTTAAACTAAGGTGGAAAAGTTCTTCGAAGGGAATGAAGAACTAGATAGGTTGTCTGGGAAGGGTACAAGACTTGTAATTCGGATTCTCCACCGGGTTTGGAGAAAGGTGCTTAGTGAAGCAAAAATCCCGATTAGCGTAATCGGGGAGTGGATTAAGGTGGATTAGTTAACATCCACCCCAACCACTATAAATCCTCGTGTTCATGTTCTTTAGTTTACATTTACATATCACTTGAACATAAACACACCACACATCAAGTTTGAGTTGAATGGTTTATCAATCAAGTTTTTGATAAATCGAAAATGTTTTACAAAATGGACTAAGTAACTATTCACCCCCTAGTTACTTACAATTAGTATCAGAGCGGTTGCTCGAATCTTTGCTCTACCAACATTTTTGAATTGTATCAAAAATCATTTTGGGCAAAAACTAGAGTCAACGATTCTTGGATCAAGTCAAACCATGGGATACTTAGAAGACTTGGTGATTGAAGCACCAACCTTTGATGAAAGGAATATTGATGTGTGGAAAAAAAGATTTGAATCCTATCTCAAATCTAAGGATTACTACTTGTAGAGGATAATCAAAATAGGAGACTTTATTCCACGAGAAAGTTCAAGTATGGTGACTCAACATTCCAAAATAAGGAAGTATTGAAACAATATGCTGCTATTTCATTATTTCATAGAGTTCTTCCTAGTGAAAAAAAAATTAAGATACTTTCTTATGAAAGTGCACAGAAATGTTGGGATTCACCCCGCTCTCAAGACGAAGAGAAGATTTGGGGTTTAAAAGCAAACAGGTTCAAAGAAAGGGTGAAGAAGCTTGAAGGTCTCAAAAGGAATTGGGAAGAAGGTCAAGCTATGGGTTTAGATGGAGAAGAAGATTATTGTCTTATGGGTTCAAGCAACTACCTCAATCAAGATGATCAAGATGGTCAAAGTGAAGAGGAAGTTGAATCGTCATGTCAAGAAGATGATGTCTCAAGCATGGAGTGCAATGAGGTACATGTACTTAATCCATCTAATTATGATGAATTGCTAGATGATTACAAAACTATAAAATTTGTATATGATAAAAGTTGTGACAAACCAAATTTTTGTGAAAAAGAATTACATAAAGCCAAACAACTTAACCAAAAACTAATTGATGAAAATAACTCTTTGAAAATAAACCTTAGATATAATTCATCAAAAGATAAAGTTGAAATGAATTTATGTCACAACTCTAGCAAATACAATTCAAGTAATCAAAGTCCATTCTCTATCATTAGGAGAATTGAAAACATGGGAAGAATGGACCAAACTAGCAATTCTATGGAAGGATTAAGTCAAGGATTGAGTAATCTTAAAATCAATCAAAATCAATAATTAAAATGCTAATTAGAATAACCTTTGGAATAGAATTTATAATTATAAAAAGGTTTTCATAAAATTGCAAAATTGTTTTTGAAATGATTTGAGAAAAGGGACTTAGCTTAGGAAAACTTGTATGTTAGGATTATGTGTCTTATTTGTCTATATGAAAGTAGAAATTGCATGCTAAATACAAGTTTATGTGCCTTATGTGTATATTATGTTTATATATATATATATATATATATATATATATATATATATATATATATATATATATATATATATTAATACACATAATATACACATAAGGCACACAAACTTGTATTTAGCATGCAATTTCTACTTTCACATAGACAACTAAGACAAAGGCATATATATATATATATATATATATATATATATATATATATATATATATATATATATATATATATATATATATATATATATATTTGTGTGTGTGTGTGTGCGTATGTGTGTGTGTGTGTGTGTGTTTATTACGTGTCATTGGTGATGAAACATCGCGTGGATGTGATCACTCAATGTTAGGAAAAGAAAACTTGTCCTCAAGTATTCTTTAGAACGTGAGTGTTTAGTGAGAGAATCGTCAAGGCGCGTTAGAAGTTAAGAAAAGCTCAAAATTCAGCACAGGGGACTACACGGACGAAGTACGGCTGACCGTAGCCTCGACCGCAGAAAATTAAATATTCCCACAGCTCCAGCCACGGTCGGCCGCACTTCGACCTTGCGCTATCTGACACTTATTTTATTCTAAAACTGACCTCAGTTTTATTTTTCCCTCACTTTCAAATTATGTTTTCTCTCTACACGGTTGATCACTCCGACCGCAAATCGAAGAACGTACACTCCTCCGTTATCAATTCCTACTTTCGGTATGATTAATCCTTGATCTCCTACCTTTCAATTGTGTTTGTATGATGAATTCTTCACTAGAAGAGTGAAGAAACCGTAACTAGAAGTGGTAGACCTAAATTGATGCATGTTATCAGAAATTGTTCGTGTAAACAAACTAAAATGATTATATTGATTCCTATCTATGCATTAATTTATTGGTATGAATTCTAGGGTTCATTGTACATCTATATTAGATTTTCATAGAAAGCATTGTTCTTATGATATGAACTATATTTTTGTAAATTGAGTGTGATAATGTTGAATATCGAATTATACATGTGTGAACTTTGTGAAAATCTTAATCTAGTTGCAAACTCATTTTTACTAATTGAAGATGTGAAAATGTGAAGAATATTAACATCAAAACATACGAGTGTTGATGATAATTAAGTTTGCAAAACCTGATGCCAACAATTGAATTTTGTATACGCTTTAAACTAAGTTAAGGTGTTATTGTGTAGGAAATGGCAAGAACAAGAGATGCGCAGTCTAGAGGTGGTGAAAACAAATACAACCCACCTATAGACAAGAAAGGAAGGATGGCCTACAACAGAGAATGGGTCAAAGACCAAAAAATTGTTGAAGGAAGAATTGTGCAAAATGAAACATTTCCTGAACTGTTCCAAACAATGTTCAATGCAAAATTAACCTCTTTCATGATGCTTGAAGGACCAATCTATCTATCTGACTTGATCAAAGAGTTCTATGCGAACTTCAGTTTCGAGGAAGAGAAACTAATGGTGAAATTCTTCATCAACAAAAAGTGGCGTGAGTATCGTCTCAAAGTATTTTGTGAGGTTCCAGAAGTTCCAAACAAAGGAGAAAGGTTCTACAATCGAAAGCATAAACTACAGTACTTACCCAACCTCATTCAAGCTACCGACTTATTATCCCACTTCTGCAAATTAGATATTGATCACTCGGAAGTGCTTTCCAGAGGATTAATGATAGAAGATCTACTTCCTAAATATCACATCTTATACAGAGTTATCGATCACAACATCTACTGCAGATTGGGAAATCACTCTTACGTTCATGTCACTCAAATCTTCGTCTCATTGAATTCAAACAAAAGATCGATGTAGCTTTTTTGATGGCTTCCCGAATGAACAACGTGTTGTCTGACTCAACAAGAGCTCTTCCATATGGCATACATCTCAATCATTTGTTTATTCACTTCAGGATTGAGCATACCAATTTCAGACAACCCTTTCTCGACCCAATCGATAGAAGAACCATTACTAGAAGTGGTAACCAACCAGAGACATCTCAAAAGAGACAAGCTAGCTCTCAAACTGACTTAGAAGACATCGAGAACTATGATGAAGATGAAATCATGGAAGATGAGGAGGAAAGCATGTGTGTGTATCAAGAATTTCTTGAATTAAACTACGAGGCTAAAGTTAACAGGGTCCTTAAAGAAGAAGTGAAGATTCTTAAGAAACCCTCATAATTTAAAAAATCCGTAAAAGACCTTGTCAAAACCTTCTCATGCAAACGACTATATATGTTGAGATGAAAATGCTTATTATGTGAACTTGTTTGTTTATTTCATGTTTAAGTGTGTAAAACTAAATATTGGTTGTGAAATGTTGGTTTATTTGAACTTATGTTTTGATTAATATCTATATTATGTGGTTGATGTATGATATTATTATAATTACTTGACAAAATCCAAACCAATCCCAAAAAGGACAAACCAGCATCTACACGGCTGAGAATATGGTCGACCGTATGATCGACCGTATACTATCTGACAAAATTCATTGTCCTGTTCCTTTCATATGAATTGAATGTCCAATAAATGGCCAAATGAAAATTAAAATAACATTAGAGGGCTTTCAATTATCAAACTAACCAACCAAACTTGTATGAAATAAAGAAGAATTCATTACACTCATTAAACCTCTATAAAACAAACAAATCAACCAAAGTTACAAGCACCTCTCACAACTCTCCAACACTTCTGTAATCTTGCTCATTCCCACCCTAATTCAAAATTGAGACTCATTATGGAAGGCAAAGAAGTTTCAACACATCAATTATCCCTATTCTCTCGCTAACTTCTCAACATTGAATTGGGATGCTTTTCTCAATATAAGAGGACCACTATATCCTCTTCATGTGAATGAATTCTATGTTAACTTCCAATTCCAAGATGATATGGAGATATCATTCTCACTCTATGGAAAAAGCCATTCCCTAAGTCTTCAAGAATTTGGGAACATCATGGATGTCCCAAGTGAAGGACTTGCATTCTTCCTCAATCCAAATTCCTTTGATGAATTTCCGAAATGGTTGGAAAAGGATAGTGTTCTATAAACAATAAGTGATGGTCCACTCAAGTTTGAGTCCATCAACAATGATGGATTTCTGGTTCACCATCTTGCCTCATCCTATGATTTGTGGCAACAAATCATCTCCATCAATGTCTATGGAAAAGGAGAGCAATTTTGGTGGATAAACACTAATGAAGTAACTCTTATGTGGTATCTTATGCAATCACTCAAAGTGAACATTGCATTTCTTATGGCATCAAGAATGCAATAAGCCGCATCAAATCCAAGTCTGCAACTCCCGTATGGCCTTCATCTGACCAATATATTTGCATACTATGGACTCACCACCACTTTCCACTATGCCACTCAAGTCTCATCATATCCGATATGAAGAGCATCAACCAAACCATTCCATCAACCTGCTCTAGATAACCCTTCAAACTTTCATTCCCTTTCAACCCAGGGACAAAGTAGTGTGATTCATGGAAATGTTCAGAAAATCGAAAGACAATTGCACAAGCTTGAAGGCATTGTCAGAGACATTCATCACTCCACTCACCGAAAGAAATAGGTCTAGGTTATGGTCATCTCGTATGAGATTTTATGAATATTAGACCTCGTTGTGTTTCCTCTTTATGAATGATGAAATAAAATTGTGTTTTGCTTTGTTTAATTTTGATTTTCCATCATGTACAAATCAAGGGGGAGCTTTGCTCTACGGGTGAGTATAGTTCTAGGGAGAACTATCCTTTTTGCTTCAACAAAATGGGGAGAAAGATGGATATAAGTGATGTTAACCCTTTCGGTATTTATAGCAAAATGTCCCTCATCACTTATATGTTTGTCATCATCAAAAAGGGGGAAAATGTTGGTTGAATGTTGGTTGAGAACTAAACGACAAAATATATAAAGAAGCTTAACCAAGAAGCTATGTTTTGATGATAACACATACATGACTAAGTAATGACTAACATCTTAACATAAATAATGCAAGTTTACTAATCCATTCTTGATCTTGCAAATGACCAAAACAAACAAAATTTAGAATGAAAAATTAGTCTAGAAAACACACGGTTGAAGCACGACCGACTGTATGCTCAACCGTGTGGACCCAAATCTGAATTTGTAACACAGTTTTGTGAAAACAAGTTACACGGTCAGAACCACAACAGACCATGGTTCGACCGCAAATCTCACTGTTACCAAATCCATGTGATTTGAGTTCGACCACTTCCCGACATCTTTAATCCTTAAAACCTCTTCTAACATGCTTAGAATGGATGCCTTCTCCATTCTCAAATGATTTTTGGTCAGTAGAACACTAATCTCGGCTAATCACGATTAGTGACACGTTAATGATAATTTAGCTTTGATTAAGCATAACACATAAGTGTTATGAAATAACTTGTGATCCTCAAACTTATTTAGACATACTTAGGATGATCAACAAGTTCCAACACACTAGAGCTTATGTCACTAGAACATTAATTATATAAAATGACTACTTAAGTGATGAACTAAGATTAATCAAGAAAAACACTTAAGTATGACTAACTAACTAGTGAAGACTTGTAAGCCTAAAATATACTTAGATACATTTAGGATGGTCACCAAGTCCCAACTAGAGATTGCTCTTACCTTGTACGTGTGTTGGATATTAATGTATACTTATACATTAATTATGCAATGTGTTACATTGCTTGCAAGCTTGCATAAGCTTGAATTTCATTTGTTATGCAACTAGTTATATGGTAGATATTAGAATCTATATTATCTCTTGTCATAACTCTTATGAGTATTTCTTGATCAACATGCTAATTGCTTATATGATTAATACTCATATGTGTGCCTAACATAATCTAGACTTGCCATGTCTAATATAAATATTACTTGCTACTTGCTTATGTGCTTAAATATAAGTATTACTTATGTATTTACTTACATCTATTAACATGCTCTAGTTATAGGTTGTAAGGTTGGGAATTCAATAACTAGTTTACCCTAATTGATAATAATCTATTTGGTCTTGTGCTAAGATATGAATATCAACACATATGGAACTTAACTAGTAAAATGCTTAAGTCTAGTAACATGTCCAAACTTATTCAACTTGATGTCATTGGGTGATTAACATAATAAACTAATTAAGACATCGTAGTTACATCCAAATAGTGTATAACTAGGATTAAATATAATAAGATTAATTATTAATTGGAACTAGATAGTTAATGACATGTTAACTAGTCTTTAGGCTTGAATTAAATGTGTTAGAATGTAACCAAATAGTTATGATCAAACTGAGATTGCCTCAAAAATCCATCAAGACACATATCCAATGATGTTGGGGTTACCAAATTTGGTGTGTCAAGTCACTTTCAAGGCAATAACTTTAATCAATTCATGTTGTTCTTGTATAGGATGTCTGTTATCTTTTGCAGGTATTAATTAGGGTAAAGAGGCTAAAAGGAAATGTCTAAATCTCAATCAAAGCATCAAGCAACAGCTAGAAAATTTGGACAGTTGCACGTACGGTCGATAGGCGGCTGAACGCGTGGCCGACCATGTGTGAACGACTAGTTTTTTGAATTCTATTATAAAAGGCAAGCCTTAGAGACCATTTGAAGCTGACCCTCTTGCACACTTCAAAGGCATTATCCAATGATCAAAAATCTCATAACTACTTTCTTAATGTGATCACAGCAAGAGAAGATTCAATGTCTTAGAGATATAGAATAAATTGTAAACTTACTATCATTTGTATATCTTGTAAGTTTGCTAAGTGTAGATGTCGTTAGTATTGCCTTAGGATTTTCTTCACAGTTGTATGAGTCTTGTATTTTTAATAGAAGCCAAGGCTAACTTAGGGATCATTTTCCTTAAAGAGGATTAGGAAGTTGATTAATCTCATTGGGGGGTTAATGCTTTTCCAAGGTGAAGATAAGTTGAACTAAGGTAGAAGTAGTTCTTCGAAGGGAATGAAGAACTAGATAGGTTGTCTAGGAAGGGTACAAGACTTGTAATTCGAATTCTCCATCGGGTTTGGAGAAAGGTGCTTAGTGAGGCAAAAAACCCGATTAGTGTAATCGGGGAGTGGATTAAGGTGGATTAGTTAACATCCACCTCAACCACTATAAATCCTTGTGTTCATGTTCTTTACTTTACATTTACATATCACTTGAACATAAACACACCACATATCAAGTTTGAGTTGAATGGTTTATCAATCAAGTTTTTGATAAATTGAAAATGTTTTAAAAAATGGACTAAGTAACTATTCAACCCCCCCACACCTCTAGTTACTTACAACTTAGTTGTTGGATTTTACGAACTGTTGCCAATTTATTGGGACCAAAAGGATCCTACCTCTCTGTTGGTTGAATGTTAGTTAATGTACTAAACGATAAACTTAAGTATGATTAACCAAAAGAATATGTTTTGATGATGACACACACATATGCATAAGTGATGACTGACATCTTAACAAAAAACATGCAAGGTCACTAATCCATACTTTATCTTGCAAATGACCAAGTCAAACATAGGTTAAAGAATGAAATTAAAAGTTCAGCTAAACACACGGTCGAGGTACGGTCGACCGCATAGTCAACCGTGAAACCCCAAACTGAATTGCAACGCAGTTTTGTGAAAACAAGTTGCACGTCGCCACCACGGTCAACCGCAGTGCGACCGCAGTTTTCTCTATTACCGTTTTTGACCAAATAAAGTTTGACTAGTTCGAGACATCTATAATTCATGAAACCTTACTCAACATGCTTAGAATAGATGCCTTCTCCATACTCAATTGAATTTTTTGTCTTAAAAACACTAATCGTGATTAATTACGCCTAATGACATCTTAATGACAAATTAACCAAGATTAGGCATAACACATAAGTATTAATCAACAACTTGAGATCTCAATTCTTATATAGATATCCTCAGTATGATCATCAAGTACCAACACACTTAAGTTAATGTCACTAGAACAATAATTGCTATTAGAAATGACTTAGTGATTAATTAAGGCTAAATGAAGAACAATGTTCTCAATGTTAACTAGTAATGACTTGTAATCCTAAAACACACTTAGATACATTTAGGATGATCACCAAGTCCCAACAAGAGATTGCTCTTCCCTTGTGCATGTGTTGGACATTAATGTGTGTTCACACATTAATCAAGCAATATGTTATATTGCACTTAAACTTGTTAAAGCTTGAATTATAAGTTGTGCAAGTATCTATATGATTGATCCTAGAATAACTATCTCTTGCTATGTGAGTATTATTTGCTACTTGCCAATATGCTTAATACTCATAAACTTGTCAACTTGATTAATATGTTTGCCATGTGCTCACTAGTTAGGATTCAAGTAACTAACATACTCCAATAGATTAAGTGTAAAATGGTTCACAATGAAAGTATAGTCAATTGTCTATTTGGTCTAGTCTAATTAACTAAGGGTGATTGCTTATAACTTAACCTTGACGTCTCTACATACTTCATGATTATCTTATAGAGACATTATTCAATTAATCTCTAAACTAAACTCAAAAAGAACATGACTTGTGATAAAAAGTTAATGACATAGTGACTAGTCTTTAGAATTGAACCAAGGGCATTAAATTGACTAACTAAGTCTTGACCAAACTGAGATTTCCCAAAACATCAATCAAGACACATCTCCAAGAATGTTGGTTTCGCCACTTTAGGAATGATTAGTCACTTTCATGCATTAAGACCAAATCTCACACACTTAATGCATATAGTACTTGTATAGGATGTTTGGTTTCTTTTGCAGGTACTAGAAGGAGTAAAGGTGCCAAAATGTGGTGTTCAAATTTGAGTCAAACGGCTATATACAACAGATACTAAATTTATACTGGAGCACGCACGGTCGCACCACGATCGACCGTGAAGGCAACCATGTGTCAACGACTACTTTTTGAATCTCACTATAAAAGGCAAACATTTAAGAGCATTTGAAGCTGACCCACTTGCATATTTAAAAGGCTTATTTCTAGTGATCACAAGTGCATCAATTACTACTCAAATGTGATCAAGCAAGAGATGATTCTATGATCTCATAGATATAGAATTGGGTTGTTGTAAACTTACTAATCAAAATTATTTATCTTTTGAGTTTACTTAATGTAATGTATGTCCTAGTATTGTCTTAGGATCATCATTGCAAAGTGTATAAGTCTTGTAACTTCAATTAGTAGAAGCATAGGCTAGCTTAGTGATCTACTTCCTTAAAGGGACTTAGGAAGTTGATTAATCTTATTTGGAGATTAATACTTGTCCAAAGTGAAGACAAGTTGATCTAGGTTGGAGTTGATCTTTTAAAGGGATAGAAAGATTAGGTCTGTTGTCTACCAAAGAAGTTGAAGACTTGTAAACCGGATCTCCACCGGGTTTGGAGAAAAGTGCTTAAATAAATTCCGATTAGTGTAATCGGGGAGTGGATTAAGGTGGATTAGTTAACATCCACCCGAACCACTATAGATCCTTGTGTCTATGTTCTTTACATTACTTCATTTATCATTTTGAACATATACACTACACACATCAAGTTTGAGTTGAGTTGGTTGATCAAAGCTAAATCGAATTTGGTGATCAATCGAAAAAGTGTTAAAAATGTATCAAGTAACTATTCACCCCCTCTAGTTACTTACAATTGGTATCAGAGCGGTTGCTCAAATTATTATGCTATAAACAATTGCAAAAGCATCAAAATTCGTTTTGTGCAAAAACTTGAGTCAACAATTCTCGAATCAACTCAAACTATGGGATATTTGGAAGAATTGGTGAAAGAAGCACCAATCTTTGATAAGATAAATATTGATGTGTGGAAATTAAGATTTGAGTCTTATCTCAAATCCAAGGATTACTACTTGTAGAGAATAATCAAAGTATGAGACTTTGTACCAAAAGCTAGTACAAGACTAGTGAAGTCAACATTTCAAAACAATAATGTTTTGAAACAATTTGATGCAATTTCACTACTTCATGGAATTCTTCCTAGTGAAGAAAGATTAAAGATAATCTCATGTGAAAGTGCAAAAGAATATTGGGATTCACTATGTTCTCAAGAAGATTTAAACTCTAGAAGTTTAAAGGGTAAATGAATAGAGAAGGGTTTGGAAAAGGTTGGTGATTTTCAAGAAAAATGGTTGAATAGAAATGAAGACTTTTGCCTCATGAGCTCTTGAAATGATTTGGATCAAGATGGTCAAAGTGAAGAAGAGGTTGAATCTCCATTCAAAGAAGATGATGTCTCAAGCATGGATTGCAATGAGGTACATGTATTCTATCCTTCTAATTATGAAGAATTGTTAGATGATTACAAGACAATTAAATTTGTGTATGATAGTAGTCGTGACAAAGTAAAACTTTTGGAGAAAGAATTACATAAAGTTAGACAACTTAACAAAGTTTTAATTGATGAAAATAACACCTTGAAGAGAAAACTTGAAAGGATAACTACTTGTGATTCATCAAGAGGTAAACATGAAATGAATATACGTCACGACTCTAGCAAACACAAATCTTGTAATCAAAGTCCACTGTCTATTATTAGGAAAATTGAAAATATGGGAAAAGTGGACCAAGCTAGCAATTCTATGGTAGGGATAAGTCAAGGATTAGGTAACCTTAAAATCAATCAAAATCAATGATCAAAATGCTAATGAGAATAACCTTCTCAAAAAGACTTTGTATTAATGAAAGATTTTTCTTACAAATGGAAAATTGTTTTTGAAAAGTGATTTTAAAAGATTAGTGTAGGAAGCTTACTTTCTTTAGGATTGTGTGTTTATGTGAAAATATGTATTGCATGCTAAATACGATATTGATGTGTTTTTTGTATACTATGTAAATGATTAAATATGAATATATATATATATATATATATATATATATATATATATATATATATATATATATATATATATAGTATATTACGTGTCATTGATGATTAAACATCGGGAGGATGTAATCATTCAATGTTAGGTAAATAAAACTTGTCCTCAAGTATTCTACAGAACCTAAGAATTGTCAAAACGCGCTTGAAGAAAGAATAGAGTGAAGAAATAAGTGATCAGAAGGATACACGGCAGCACCACGGCTGACCGTATACTCGACCGCAGATTCATGTTATGTACGTGTACAAATTCCTACACGGCTAACACCATGGTCGACCGTGCTTCGACCGTGCGTGGTCTGATTCTGTTTTAAATTAAAATAAACCCTCACTTCTATTTCTTTTCAACCCACTTCAAAACATACACACTTACACTCGGCTGAGGAGATCGACAGCACGAAGAAGAACGCTCATTCCTTCAATTTCAATTCCTACTTTTGGTATAATTAATCCTTGCTTTCCTAGCATTCAATTGTGTTTGTATGATGAATTAGGGTTATGAAGAAACCGTAACTAGAATGAATCAAAACTTAAATTGATGCAAACAATTGAAATTGTTCTTGAAGAACAATTTAGAAACAATTGTAGTAATGATTGTAGTATATCTATGCATTGATTTAACTTTGAACAATTGTAGAGTTCATTATACATCTAGGTTAAATTTTCATAGAAGCATTGTTCATATAATATGAATGACATTGTTGCTAATTGAGTGTGATAATGTTGAATGTCAAAACATGTGTTGATGATGATCTCAAAAGTCTAGAACACATATGAACTTTGTGAAAATCTTAATCTAATTGCAAACTCAGTGACACTAATGAAGTGTGAAAATGTGAAGAACATTAACATCAAAACATCTAAGTATTGATGATAATTAAAGTTTGCAAAACTTGTTGCCTACAATTGAATTATACACTTTGAATTGATTTAAAATATCATTATGTAGAAAAATGGCAACGACCAGGGACGCTAAATCTAGAGGAGGAGAGAATAGATATAATCCTCCAACTGATGCGAGACAACGTACAACATATAACAAGAAATGGCTCAAAGTAAGAGCAATAGCAGAAGGAAGAATCATAAGCCTTGAAGCATTCCCTAAAGTAATTGACAAGCTGTTTGAAAGGAATCTAGCTTCGTTTGTACTAATCAATGGACCTATATATCCCGAGTTGATAAGAGAGTTCTATGCCAACTATAGCTTCAACACAGAAACTAAGATGGTAAGATTTCATCTAAACAAAAAGTGGTGGGAATTTCCTCTCAAAACTTTTGGTGAAATTCTGGGTGTTCCTACTGAAGGAATGGAGTTCTACAGTAGACGACACAAACTAGAATATGATGAAATGAAGCGCATTCCTCGCACTTCCTTAATAGGAAGCTTAGAGTATGCTCAAGTTTGTACTTGACTAGACATCGTGTATATATATATATATATATATATATATATATATATATATATATATATATATATATATATATATATATATATATATATATATATATATATATATGTGGCACGTTAGGCATATTTAAATCTAATCCTAGAATACATCATTGGAAAGCTGCTTAGAAAGTATTGTGATATCTACATGGAATGAAGGAGTAATATTAACTTACACTAGAGCTGAAATCTTGAATTTATTATATACTTGGATTCAGACTTTTCGAAATGCATTGATACTAGTAGGTAAACTATGGGATATATTTTCGTGTTGTCAAGTTGGCCTATTTCTTGGAAGACTAAAAACAAGTGCTAACTGATCAATCCTTAGTTAATGATGTTGCTTAATTACGGATTTAGTGCAATAAGATTATAATGGAGGATGGGATGTTCGATGATTATTTTGGGCCCCGATGATCGTTTTTCACTTTAACTATCAAGTGATCAACCACCCCGACCCGGTCTTCGTTATCGATTAGCATGATTCACCTTAACTCAATGTAAGAAGTCCTTGGGCAAAGTCACAAGTGAAATCTACAAAGGCTTAGGCAAATGGCAGAGAATTAACAACCTATAAATGAGAGGCCAAGCTCCCTATTTATAGTATCCGTGATATCCGCGGTCTGCGAGATGCTCGGCTCTCCGCGGAAAGTCAGCGGATCAAACCGCAGTTTGGCATTTCAGCGAATACATAACCGCAGTATTTATTTTCAGTGAATATTGCATAACTGTGCCTTATAATCCGCGTAGTTCTGTCCTTAGCTTTTTAGAAAATAAAATATACATATACAATGCTATGTATATGATCAAGTCCCCCCAGTTTATTATGATGCATTTTCGCAAAGTAAATGCATCATGATAAACTCTAAAAATAAAGAAGTGCATCTTAAAATATCTCGCGAACTTTATTATATATTTTTTACTGTCCATTTATTACCGTTGTTTTAATTAGGCGAAACGCGTAATTACAACGGTAACTTTCGCTATTCTGTCAAATCAGCTTATTTTAACGGCTAGATTTTTACCGTTTTACGCGTCACAGTAATTACAGCCGTTAAAATTCAATGATTACCTTTTCAACTTGCTCGCCCTAATCCCAATTATAAATAGCAGACAACGCCGCACAAAAAATTTACGCTTTCCTTTCCCAATTTCGCATTCAATTTGCAATCTTACAACCGCAATCGTAATTGACAATTAGCCAATTCAGCCTTTGATTTTCTCAATTCGACCTTCAATTTCATCACTTCCATACTCAATTTTTCCTTGCATATTATTAATGGCTACTTCTACATCGATGCATACTCCCGGCGGTTTTGTGTCATATATGACAGAGGCCAAACTACAAACCCTTAGAGAGTGGTATCCGCCACTTGGGCATTTTGTTCCAACCGTGCCCCTTCACGAGGACCGAGCCGATACTCCCCCTAAGGGGATGATCACGGTATATGAGGCTGCCATTTCGCAGGGCAACCTCCGTTTTCCTTTAACCGAATTTGTTCGCAGTGTATGCAAACACTACAGGGTTGCGTTAGCACAGCTTCACCCAAATGCGGTGAACAAAATTGTGCTTTTCGAAATGTATTGCCACGCCAACAACAAGCAGCCGTTGTTAACCGTGTTCCGCACTCTTAACAGCTTAATTTTATATGATGTGGGATGGTTCTCATTCCGTAGCAAGTTGGGCAATATGGTTTCTCCTAAAGATTCCATCGACAATTGGCACGGTTCGTTTTTCTATATTAACGATACCGAGTATGTCGATAGCAACATTCCGAGGAAGTGGAGCGAGGAGATTAATTCGGAAGTCAATGAGAAGCCGGTGTTGGATGATCTTGAGAACGATGTTCTCAGTATTTTTAGGAAGGCGGGCATCATTGTGAGGCCATATTCCAATGTACCGCTGTACATTGGACACGTATCAATCCAGTGGCCATGGAGCGACCATGACGCACTTTTAGTTGATCAAGCCAAGAATGGTATTTCACTTGTCTTTTTTCGCATAACATATTTCAAAGTATACATTTTGCCTTGTATAACATTTCGCATTGTTTTTTCGCAGAGATTCCTCTTGACCTTGTTATGAGGACCACTGATGTTAGAAGAATAAGCCCTGCTCGCCGCACGAAGGAGGGCGAGGGCGATATTATTCTGATTGATGAACCAATCATCAACGAGCTTTTCATCGCCGGCGGCGAGGACCGGGGCAAAAGGAAAATGGTGGAGAGTTCACCGACTCCACGCAAGAAACGACTGCATACTCTTGCAGAACAAGAGACAAGTGCGTAATTTTAATTTTACGACTTCTAATCATATATGCGCATATTATGCATAAATTAGCGATATTTATTAATCTTGTTTCAGTTGTGATTTCAAAGTCTCCCGCTGAAACCAATCCGCGCTACAACATCAGGAGCTGCACTCCCGCAGATGTGGTAGGAGAGCCTGAGCAAGACCCATCCCTTCCTTCTGACGCAGAGGCGTCCAATCAGGAAGAAGGAGAGGGTGCTGATGAAGAAGAGGCTGTAGCTGATGAGGAAGCCAACAGATTGTATCAGAAACTGCATAAATTTCTTCCTGAGCAAACAAAGGCAAAGTACCGCAGTCTAACTTTGGCTGAATCTGCAAGACAGCGGTTATATAATTGCTATAACTCGCTCTGTCTTACTATGGATAGCATAGAACGGTTCACTGATTTATCAGATGAACGTGAACATGCTGTCAAGGTAGCCAACGCTCAGTATTGAGAGCGGAAAAATTAAAAACGCAGCTGGGGAAAGCGAAGGAAGCAATCGCCCAGCTTAATAGGAGAGCGAACACTGCGGAACATGATTTCGCTCAACTTGTTAAGTATCTTCCCGAGTTCGCAGATAAAGTGATGGACTCAAAACCAGTCACTGAAAAATTTCAAGCTTATTCTCAAGCTGCCAAACTTGCCACTCGCTGCGAGTGGTATGACTTACTATGCAAGCTCGATGATCTCTCCAAACCCCTTCCATCAGACTTAGCCGACAAAATATGTTCAACGGATGATGCTCGCGAAGCGTTAAAAGTGGCTAAGAAAGAGGTGGAGAAGGTGAGCATTCCAGCTTTGGAAGAGTTATGTCAGCGTGAAGGCATGACATTCGCTGACATTAAAGCGCTGAAGCTTTAGTTTATAGTTGGTTTATTTTAATGTATGCGTGCAATTTATGAATTGCTTTTTTGTAACTATCTGCGACTTGTTCGCTTTGTTAATATAACATTATTCGCACTTTATTTATCATTCGCAGTTGCAACTTCTTTTATTTATATAGCGCTTTTTCTTTAATTATTCATAATTCAGACTTGTCCATTGCAATTTCCGCATTCGTTATTGTGCAAATAACAAAGCGTACTTTGTGCGAAACAATCTTTTAACATTATGAATCTTCTAAGTCCGACAAAATGATCCTTAGGTAAAATCTAGCATTGCGAAGCATCTAAGTGTTGGCAAGATCAAACACTTAGGAAAATTTATCCTTTCGCAATTTTTATTAACATAAGTGGGCAATTTCATCACTTGGCTTTTCTGCAAAGTATTTCGCAATACAGTTTTGTATTGATATATTATTTTAAGCAGGTCATGTTTAGTGAAAACAATGCCACCTTACTTAAAGCATCCGCAGAGCAAACATTAACTTAGTGTTTCAAAAAGATAAGTATTTGTATTCTGCGAAATAAACACTACGCGTGGCCACACGCAGTGTTTTTGCTGTTTAAAGAAACAAGTACTAACACTGAAATTAACTTCGCTTTATTCTTTATTAATTCGCATTACATTATTCAAATCATGAACATAACATGTCTCGCATTAATGGAATTTCAATACAATATTTTGTTAATCATTTTCGCACTAAGCAGGGTTAACTGAATGCCCTTCAACACACATATCCGCACTTGTCATAACCATAGCACATGAAGGCTCCATTTCCGCAGAAATCAGCGTGCCAATACCCTTATTAGCAGAAAACTTTAGCATACCATATATTGTAGATGGTATAGCGCCAAACATGCGCAAAGCTGTGCGGCCAAGTATCATATTGAACCGCGATTGATTCCGCATAATGTACAAATTCAATAAGGCTTGACGCCTTAGCGACTCATCGCTATCATCAACCAATTCCATTTGTAATTCCAATTGGCCAACAGGCCATGATGATTCTCCCGAAAAACCAGCCAATGAAACCGCAGTAGGTTTCATCAAAGCCTGAATTTGTGCGGGCAGCTTGAGAAAACATTGCTCGTACATGATATCTACACTGCTACCAGTGTCAACATGTACCTTCATGATTATAACGCCGGTATTAGCAACACGACATGAAATAACCACGGGCTTATCAACATCCGCATTCAAACGTGCTGAGGGAAATGTAATAGAGGGACATTTCCAGCTAACAATTTGCGCCGAAATTTGCAGCACTGACATTTCACCGTGCACTTCCACCACATTAATCACTTGTACCCCGCGCTGATTTTCTTTCTTATTTACCATCCGTACTCCCAAAATTTTCACCGCAGGAGCTTTCCGCTCAACCGCGTTTGGGGCACTCGAACCATTAGCTTCAGCTGGCATAATGATCGCATTCGCAGTGCTGGATGAGTTCTGCGCCAACAAATGGTCCAACTTACCCTGTTCATACGCTTCCGCAATAAATTCCGCTAAATCTCTGCAGCGATTGGTGTCATGACCGTAATCGTCGTGAAAGACACAAAACTTTGATCTGTCACGCCTGCTGTTTTCTCCCAATGGCTGCGGATCAGGGAAAGACTTAGCAACTCGCTCTTGCAGTAAGATTTCTTTGGGCGTTTTTGTTAGCATCTGAATGATATTGAATGACTCATTATTCCACTTGCGCGTAGAATAGCGGTTATTACGGCCATATGAATTGTTATCGTTCTGACCTTGAAACCTGCCATTACGCTGATATCCGCAGCCACCATTTCTTCGCGAAAAGCCTGGACCGTGATAGCTATCGATGTTACTATCTCTGAAAGAGTCATTGTCATCTCGCCAACTTTTATCTCTACCCCAGCCACATGCAGGGGTAATACTTCTATCTTCTCTCGTGGATATAATCATAAGTTTCCTGTTGCACTTTTGCGAATGTCTGCGGGACATCTCTTCTTAATCGCCGCACAAGTGTAGGGTGTCGCTGTGGGTTGATAGCATGCAAGAAACCAGAAATTTTCTGATCTTCATTCAACCGCGGAATTTTCTAGCACTCATAAATATACCGCGTAAGTAGCGCACTTAGAGTCTCCTTGTTGCCTTGTTTAATATCGTGACACTCTATATGTGTCTTTTTCTGCGGTAATAAATTTTGAAACTGCAGCAAAAACTTTTCTCGCAGATCCACAAAGCCAACGATACTGCGAGATGGCAAGTTGTGAAACCATTCCCTTGCTGACCCCTACAAGGCCATAGAAAACACTCTACATGCAACTGGTTCATCCCAGTTGTAAGTGCTTACAACGCCCTCAAAGCGTTGCAGAAAATCCAAGGGATCAGTGAGGCCTGAGTAAACTCCCAACGTCGCCGGCACAATCGGCGGAGAAACAATTGGATATTCAGAAATGTGCTGGACAAATTTATCTGCAGCAGTGGTAATTTCTGTTACCTTTTTTGCGCGAATGTCTGTGTTATCCGCACAGAATTTGGTAAGCATATCTTGCAGAAAATTTGGCTGATCGAACTTATGCTGCATTGATTTTGGCGCAATGCTTCTGAAAGCATCCGCTACAAAATTTTGGGCGTTTTCTCTGCGCGCAGCTTCAGACACTTCACCTTCCTCCCCATAGCGAGGTAAAGGTGTTGGTGGTCGCTTTCGCTTGACGTATGGATTTTTAACAAACTCTTCTGCGCTGTCTGAGTCATCATAAAATTCATCTTCCTGCCTTGGCGCTTTCGCCAATCTGGACTTGTGTGCGGAGCGCGCGTGGATTTGATCATCCGCGTTATCACTATCGCTGTCATTGTGCTCCAGAACCAACCGATCACTTTGTGATCCTGAACCACTTAATGGCCATAAGTATGTGCGCGGTATGCGAGATTCACAATTATGCTTAGCGTCTCTTTTGGCTTGCTCAATAGCAGTATTAACAATTTTCTCAGTGCGTAAACTGGATTTTCCCGATAAGATTTTCGCTCGCTTTCCTTCAGCGATTGATTCTTCGCGATTTTGCAATAACGTTCTGCGTGCGATCATTTTTTCAACGGCAGCTTCAGGCTGTGAATCGTTAGCATTGTTTGCATTAGATTTTTTAGCATTCGTTTCCTGAACTGATTTTCCCGCAGTAACACTTGCATCTGTTTGCATTGGAAATACGATAACATTCTGCGAATCGCCAGGCAATGCATCAGCATTCGTAGAGACGCCAGTTTGTTTTGCATTCGACGTCATGATTGTTAAGCAAATTAACAATTTGCGTATTGGAAAAAACACCTGCAAATCATCACAACAAAAACACGATTTGAAATAAAACCGTTGAATTAATTGTTTAATCGGCGTAAAACAAAAAATTTTCAGTTTAATTTGTAAAACGTGTCCCACGGATGGCGCCAATTGATCAATCCTTAATTAATGATGTTGCTTAATTACGGATTGAGTGCAATAAGATTATAATGGAGGATGGGATGTTCGATGATTATTTTGGGCCCCGATGATCGTTTTTCACTTTAACTATCAAGTGATCAACCACTCCGACCCGGTCTTCGTTATCGATTAGCATGATTCACCTTAACTCAATGTAAGAAGTCCTTGGGCAAAGTCACAAGTGAAATCTACAAAGGCTTAGGCAAATGGCAGAGAATCAACAACCTATAAATGAGAGGCCAAGCTCCCTATTTATAGTATCCGTGATATCCGCGGTCTGCCTGATGCTCGGCTCTCCGCGAAAAGTCAGCGGATCAAACCGCAGTTTGGCATTTCAGCGAATACATAACCGCAGTATTTATTTTCAGCGAATATTGCATAACTGTGCCTTATAATCCGCGTAGTTCTGTCCTTAGCTTTTTAGAAAATAAAATATACATATACAATGCTATGTATATGATCAAACGATGACCTTAACAATGATGACTGAGTAAATTTCAGTTTATAATGCGACATGTCATGTAATATTGTTGAAACACTTGATCATTTGACTCAAAATTGTTAACTCCATCACAAGATCATTAAAGATTTACTGTGATAATAATGTAGTCATGAGCTTCTTGAACCGTACATAATAGTTCAATTGAAGCTGATTTATGCCTCGATACAACATATTTATTTTTACATGAAAGATTGAAGGAATAATATATAAGTATCTAGTACATTAGAACTCATAAAATGCTTGCGGATCTACTAAGTAAAGGTCTATAACCCAATCTATTTATGACTCATGTCACTAAATTGGGGTTTTATTCGAGACCTTACGTAATGTTAAAGTTAGTGTATAATTTCATGAAAACATTTAATTTCAAAACAAGCGCCTTAAGAAAATATCCTTCACTATAATGTCAGCTTTGTCAAAATTTACTTCAGATGTGCACACTTATAATTCATTATAGACAAACTTACTTATGTACCACATTATACTCTTGTCATTAATTTGACATAAAGGAATCATTTTGTGGCAATTTAGATTGGATGCTCTTCCGCTTCGTTAGAATCTTTCCGCGAAAGAGCTAGACATTAATTCCATTGTATGTCATGTTTGTAACAATGAGACCGAGTTACGTGATCATTTATTTTTTGGATGCTCGGTGGCTGCAATAAACAAGGAGTAGATTATTACAATAAACAAGGAGTAGATTATTATAGTCATGGCTACTCGGTGCTTTGGCGTTATCGGAATACATTGTTTTTAACGAGCCTTTACTTAGTAGAAATACTCTTTTATTTGTAATTATATCATTTTCTTTTTGTTAGCTTAAAAATAGAGGTCATCGAGTTTCTAATTGGAGCCCATAGTTTCTAATTGAAACCCTTAACGTCTTGCTAAGGACCGTTTTTTTTATATAACTTCATTTTTGGCCATAAAAAGGGATCATACATTTAGTATTAGCACCATTAGTATAATCGATGAGGTCACGTGTTAAATGTGACATGTTAGACTGTATCTTTTTGATTTGATACTATATATAAAATTATGATGATTAACATACATTTAATTCTTCTATCATTTATTTATAGCAGTTTAATCAATATACTTGGAGATAATATATATAAGTTAAACCAAACCTCAACAATAACAAAGACTACAAGTAAAATCGGCTAACAATAACTTGATAAACAACCTGTTGATAACAAGTGTATAATGACGACATGCAATATGAACCACAAGCCCACAATAAAAACAAGATACACAATAATAATGAAAATAACCTTAAATGTGACAAACACTCATCTTTAACTTATAACCAAAGTTATCTCCCTCTTATGTCAGTTGATTAGATTTATAGATTTATCATGATCGCAAGTGGCCAAGTGCCCAACCACGGACGTTAGTCCTTGTCGTATAAAAGTATTTTATTTGATTTGATTTTAAATAACTGTTTGTCTTTTATAATTGTGTAATCTTGATATCACTTGCATGTTGCCAGTTTCATCAACAAGCGTTAAAAGGGTTCAGATAATTTTAAAATGAATTACCTAGCAGCCAATATTGTAAACTATGACTAAGAAATTTATCTAAATGTTAGTACTCAAAAGTAACTTTTAAAAAGAAAGAATCTAATATAAATAAAACCCATCACGTGAGGCTCGTACCCAAATTTAAACGTCAAATCGTCTAAACGAAATGAGGTCGGGTACCATACCACCTACGTAATGCCCTTCTAATTTAGGTGGGCGCATTTTTGTAAAGTGATGCGAAATTGATGCACAATATAAATTTTTGGTTGGACATTATTGAAAAAAAAATAATTAAAAATGGTGAAATTACATGTCAATCTAAAGTGAATAGTACTTCATTTTTTTTAAATACTTGTATAAATTATAATATAATATAATTTAGAATTTATTAATTTATATAAGATAAAGACGGGAATATAACCAATGAATGAATTAGATATAGAATAGATTTAACTTTATGTAAGACCACTCTTAATCATGACGTTATGTCATGGTATCACCGACCGTCACATCAGCGCAACATCAACACCTTCTTACCATCAATAACCAACCACTAAATGCTAACATCCATGACATACCACAATTTGGCCCCACTTCCAATATTTAATATTAAACTTATATTTTATATAAACAGATTATACTCCGTATATATATCATCACTTGCAATATTAAACTTATTTGTTCAAAATTATACTCCATAATAACATGTCTACTATAGATAAAATTAATAGATGTAAGCTTACAATTTTACAAGCTTACAATTTTTGTTCAAGATATCAAAATTAAAACAAGATCTGAATTTCCGATCAAATACGAACGCACTAAACCACTTCGTCGGAATCTTCCTCAGATTTGCAGGTCTCCGGAGGATGTGGTTCTGCAACACCCATAGTGAAGGCTGGGGTTCAGATCTGGTTGCAAAACACTGGAGAAGGTTACAAAGATGAATCAGAGATGATGATGATGACGATGACGATGAATGTCTATGTGTTTGTAAGTTTAGAGATTTCTTTCTTTTGAGTTTGATAATTATTACCGTTTAATTGAGGCTCCAAAGGATATATATCCGTGAATCAATTTGTCATCCAACGAAGATTCGATGAACGGTGGAAGGATGGAGGACCAACGGCGGTACGCTAGTACCGGAGCCCTTCAACGACGGAGGAAACGGCAGGTGGAATGGCGTACCGATGCGAGTGGCCTAAGTAGACTCAAATAAAGCTGTTTTCTGTTTATAGCTAGAAAACATCGCTTATTATCAGGCCACTCGTATCGGTACGCCATTCCACCCGTCATTGCCTCCGCCGTTGAAGGGCTCCGGTACTAGCGTACCGCCGTTGGTCCTCCATCCTTCGAATCTTCGTTGGATGACAAATTGATTCACGGATATATATCCGTTGGAGCCTCAATTAAACGGTAATAATTATCAAACTCAAAAGAAAGAAATATTTAAACTTACAAACACACAAACATTCATCGTCATCGTCATCATCATCATCATCATCATCTCTGATTCATCTTTGTAACCATCTTCGGTGTTTTGCAACAAAATCTGAACCCTAGCTGCCACTATGGGTGTTGCAGAACCACATCCTCCGGAGACCTGCAAATCTGAGGATGATTCCGGGGAAGTGGTTTGATGCGTTCGTATTTGATCGAAAATTCAGATCTGGTTTTAATTTTGATATCTTGAACATAAATTGTAAGCTTACATCTATTATTTGTATCTATAGTAAACATATGTTATTACGGATAATCTTGAACAATTAAGTTTAATATTGAAAGTGATAATATATATACGGCATGACATACCACAATTTGGTCCCACTTCCAATATTTAATATAAACTTATTTTTTATATAAACAGATTATACTCCGTATATATATATATATATATATATATATATATATATATATATATATATATATATATATATATATATATATATATATATATATGCATGATCAATGGGGAAGTAACCAATCGGGGGGAAGCGGGGGGAAGTAAATTTTTTTTTTCGTTTTTTTTGAAAATTTTTTTTCCGGCATCAAGATCACAGGAAAATATGAACATTTAGAAGAGACACTTCGTGATGAATGTTATTATTTAGGCGGGAAAACGATCGACAAAAATAACATTCAAGATAATATTGTTCGTAAAGAATATGAACGTTTTTTTTTTCATGTTTTGTGAAGTAAAATTTAGCCCGATTTAGGATTTAGGGTTTAGGGTTTAGGGTTTAGGGTTTGATGTTTTGGGTTTATTCCATAAACCCAAAACACCAAACCCTAAACCCTAAACCCTAAACCGTTCGTGTCAAAAACTAAATCTAAACCCTAAATCTAAACCCTAAACCCTAAATTTCTAAACCCTATAAACCCTAATATCTAAACCCCAATAGCTAAAACCTCAAAATACGCTCGAAAAACACGATAATTGTTATATATTACTTCTTCGAGCGTTTTCCCGCCAAAATAAAAACATTTATCACAAAGTGTATCTACTAAATGTTCATATTTTCATCTCGTCTATAATGTTCGTGAACAAAGTTTTTTCAAAAAACGAAAAAAAAAGTTTTTGCTTCCCCCCGCTTCCCCCCGAATGGTTACTTCCCTCTTGATCCTACCACTATATATATATATATATATATATATATATATATATATATATATATATATATATATATATATATATATATATATATATATATATATATATATATAAATATATATATATATATATATATACGGAGTATAATCTGTTTATATAAAAAATAAGTTTATATTAAATATTGGAAGTGGGACCAAATTGTGGTAAGTCATGGATGTTAGCATTTAGTGGTTAGTTAGTGATATGACCCGTGGAATAACGAGTTTGTTTAGACGAAACAATTTAATGATATGTCTCAGGTATTAAGTTAACTTAAATGCTAAAGTCATTTAGTTTAATGACTCGTGAAACCACAGAGTTCGACTAAGAAACTCATTAGCTGAACATTTCATCAAACACCTAAAATGCATATTAAAAAATCCACATCCAATCATAAGAGGTAATATTGGTTGTCATTTTATTTTAAAAGTGTAAATTAAAATATAAATTTAGAATTGGTTTCCTTCTGCCTAGCTTTTATACCTTCTCGTACTCAATTTTAAATAATTAATTAAAATAATTCAAAATTATTTAATTTTAATAATTAAAATAATTATTAATAAGATTTCATAATAATAATTAATTAATATGATTTAATTTTAATTCAAAATTATTTAGATTAATGACATTACTCACCATGCTTAGATTTTTTCTTTTGTTTATTGATTTTTATTAACAAAAAAATTAGCCTAAAATGACATCATCATTATAGAATTTTAATAGAAACTATAGTGATCATATATACATATATATGTATATATATATATATATATATATACATATATATATATATATACATACATATATATATATACATACATATATATATATATATATATATATATATATATATATATATATATATATATATATATATATATATATATATATATATATATATATATATATATATGCATCTCTTAAATGCAAAAGGCAATCCAAATGCAAGTGCAAATAGAGCCGCAGAAACAATCCAACAACTGCGTACTACGCTATTACACTGCGGAAGCCCGCATAAATTGAGATTGCGAAGATGTTCTGCATAAACATTGCGGATCAGTAAAGTGTGCGCGAACATTGGTTCCGAGAATATTCCAAACCTATAAATATAGAGCTTGCCTCTCATTTTAGGTTGTTGACTCTATGCAATTGCTCTGCCTTTTGTGATTCACTTGTGACAACGCCCAAATATCAATCATAATCGAGCTAAGGTAATGCAATTAAGACCGGGACATGGTGATTGATCACTTGAATCTAAGTGAAAGACAATCATAAGGTCCCAAAAACATTATCAACGCCACCATCCATCCTTCATTGCACTCAATTCCTAGATTGGATCTTGCATCTAATCTAGGATTAATCAATTGGCGCCATCCGTGGGACATGAATTATGTGATGCCCCGTACAAAACCATCGTGTACGAATCATCAACAACAGGATCATTACAAGGTTAAGTACTATATGCTGTAATAAAAGAAGTTGCATTCACAATAGAAAGATGACGTCATAATCGACATCAAATGTTTTACACCAACAGTATGCTTCTATGAATAGCAAGCATGAATAAATGTATGTGACCCTTAGGTCATTACAAATCATAGTTCAAAAGTATTTAAGTTTGAATGTAAGATAAACAGTTCATGCGGTGATAACTCTAGAGCAGCGGTTGTCTACAGCAAGACTAGTATACAGCGGAAGCAACCTTAAGCACCTGAGAAAAACATGCTTAAAAACGTCAACACAAAGGTTGGTGAGCTATAGTTTAAGTATAACAGTATGTAAGGTAGGCCATGAGATTTCAGTGCTACAAAGAGTGTTTCAAAACAGTATGATAAAGTATATGTTTAACCGTGGGCACTTGGCAAGTGCGTATATTTACGAAGTATTAAACACTCATTAAATGCTAGCGCGACTAGCCTGAGTGGGGATGTCAAACCCTATGGATCCATATCTAAGATTCGCGTTCACCGGTTCAAAAACCAATGACTAAACGTTACCGAGCTAAAGGGAATGTTTATGCCGTTGTATAACCCACACATATATAAGTTTAAGTACTCGTGCCTAGCATGTAAAACGTAAAAAGCGCATGTATTCTCAGTCCTAAAATAATTAAAGTAAAAAGGGATGCTATAACTCACAATGATAAAGTAGCGGTAAAGTATGACTCGGGAAATAAGCAAGTGTGTAGGTCCGGAAAGTCCTCAACCTAAGTCAAATAATACTAAGTCAGTAAATTGTCCGAATAGGTTTAAAAGTATGTAAATAAGGTCTTAAGGGTCATCATCATTCATCATCAAACAAAAGGTGTAAAGTAAGTTTCGTTCAAGTATAGAGTTTAAAACAAAGGCTGAGTTCGATCAGTCACCACGGCCTCAATACCCACTGAAATAAGGTGAGACCAGTGGCCATGGCTCCGTATATGAGTCCTTTAGTTGTGGTAAAAATCCCAGAAGCAAACTCGTCTTTGTTTGACCGTGGCGACGGTCTAAGTACGAGTAGGTCAGAATTTTCAGCACAACATTAAAAGACATAGTTACGTTTGGAGGGCCATAAATCCTAAACCGTAACTCGGATTAAGACGAGTCCTAAATGAAAAGTTATCTACTCGAACAGAGCTAACTGAAAATCATGTTTACAGTAGACCAGGTTGTACGGTTCAGACCCAAAAACAGTAAAACAGTAGGGTCAGTAGGTTCCGGTGGTTCTTGTTGCTCGATGCTTATCATGGTTCTCATCCTTGATGCATATAGCTTCAAGTGTACAACTCGTTGATGTGTTTGCATCATTTTCACCAAGGTTTGACCATCATAACCTAAGTGTAAGTCTAAAACATGAAGCACAACTCACTTAAGTGTTGCAAGTGTTTTGATGAACCAAAGTGAAAGGACCCGTCCTAATCCACCTGGACGAAGTCATCAACATTTGGTCTCATTGCGATGATCAACTCCAAGTAATGTCCTTATATTGAGCAAATGCACAGCGGAAGACTTAATTCGTACCTGAGAATAAACATGCTTTAAAGTGTCAACCAAAAGGTTGGTGAGTTCATAGGTTTATCATAACAATCATTTCAATATGTTAATAGACCACAAGATTTCATAAACATAAACATAATACACTCGCAAGTGTATGTAAAGCATTCTAAGTGGTTGAGCACTTGGTAACCATACTTAACATTTAATCAACGTCGCATATTCCCTTTATTATGAAATCTCACTACACCGTACCAAGTGTAGTCACCAAAACGAAGTACTGTGCAACCGTTGAATACTGGTCGTCCAGTCCGGTTGGGGTTGTCAGGCCCGATAGATCTATCAACAGGATTCGCGTTTACAATACCCATGTAAATAGTAGTTACCAAGCTACAGGGAAATATGCCAGTGGTACAACTCAACGTAGAATATATTTTTAAGTACTTGTGTCTATTTTGTAAACAATTATAAAAGCAGCGCATGTATTCTCAGCCCAAAAATATATATTGCAAAAGCAATTAAAAAGGGAGCAAATGAAACTCACTTTTGCCTTGAAGGTATTTAATTCGACTTGGTCTCCGATAGATATCACGAACCTAACCATATATATAATATATCAACATATTTTCTTTTTAAGTAATCGTTACATATATATATATATATATATATATACTTTTAATACTTTTAATATTTTCTTAGTCCGTAGTTAGCAGTCCGATGTTAGTGGTCCACAATTAGTTACTTAAATAAAATAAATAAAGACCCCACCGTATTCGTATTGATCAGAATTAATCTCGACCCATGGTACCGTGTTGTTAAATGACGTGTTGCGTACATAAAGTACCGTGTTGTCAAATGACGTGTTGCGTACAATCATGAGGTCTTATGGTTAATCTTCTCGTGTTGTTTACGGGTGGTCCTGAAATATATAAAATCAAATCATAAGTAATTATATATAAAATATCATATTAATTAGAAAAGATATGATTAATTTACTTTTTCTCCAAATATTTTCGTAGCTAAACTAGCTTCGGATACCCAATCTAGTTTTAGTCGTAGTTTCTTCATTACAACTCCGTTTTTGTTGGTTCAACTTGCCACTTCCTTGGATCGAGTCAAATTTTAAGAATATGAACTGAAAATACCTTAGTTTGTATTCAAAATCATAGGTTATAGGTCAAACTTTGGTGAAACTTATGAAAGTGATCATTTTCCATCATAAAAATAACATTTAATGATCATTTTTCTAAAAATACTTACACTTTGAGTTAAACCATGAAATTTTTATGTGTTAACATATTCATAAGAAATATAATTTTTTCAGAACATGAACTTCCAAATCAAAGTTCAAGATGGTTTTTAATTATCCAACCCAAAACAGCCCCTGGTTGCACTCTGACGACGTAGATTCAGTTTTTAAGATGTTCTTTGTAAAACCAAGTTATATCTTGTTAGGTTAGCATATCATTATGATATATTACAGGTCTTGAAGTGTTTTAAAAGTCAAGTTAGAAGGATCTATTTAGTTTGCGAACAAGTTTAAAATCATTCAAACTATGTTCTTGTTGTTAAAATTTTATACCACAAAATAAGATAGCTATATGAATATGAATTGAATAAGATTATGAACAAGGTTACTACCTCAGGTTACTTGGACAAAGTTACTGCAAAAGATAAGAAATAATTTTGGAATCAAAGAGTGGTGGAGTTAGATCAAAAGGTTGGAAGTAAACTTCTTCAAATGGGTGGTTATTTTGATATGTTCTTGAAAGAGTTTTCTTATGGTGTTTAAGGCTTGTAATTGAAGCTAAATGATGGGGAAAATGCTTGGAGATGATCAAGTATGAAGTTAGGAGTATTTTGAGAGATAAATGAGGGTGTAGATATGAGAAAATGGAGTGAAGAAATGGTGTTCATGTATAAAAACGTTTTTAGTTTATAAAGAAAGAAAAGGATTCCTAATTTTGTTTTCTTACTAATAATTCATACTAATTGACAAATCCTAGTTACCTCATATCTAGGGCAGTAATAATGTTGATTAGGATGTTGATTTGATGTGTATATACCAATAGTAAATACGTATAGAAGCTGGGTATGATACGGGTACATATACCCTAGATATACGTATAGAAATCTTGAGGAAACGGAACGAGAATTCAAATATAGCTATCTTTTGTGAATATACTTATATTGTTTTATGTATTTAAGTCCTTAAAAAGTGATTAAATACATTATATATACGATACATGTATAAGCATTATAGATTATAAGTATATATATCAAAGAATGTTACGTATACTTATCGTTTTGAAAACTTAAGTTAGTAGTTTCAAAATATACTTATAACTCATTGTCATTAGTACACAATGAGATGTTAAACCATCCTTAGATCATGTTAAATATATATAAATACATATATATACACAAACGTATAATTATCGTATGTTATATAGTTCGTGATATCATCGGTCATATTGGACGGTCAAACGTTGTGTAAAACTCTTTTCAAAAACACAAGTCTCAACAATTTGGATTGCTTATCATGTTGGTATGGTTTAATTTATGTAAATATTAATCTCATAAGTATAATTTGGTCGGAAAATTCCGGGTCATTACAGTACCTACCCGTTAAAGAAATTTCGTCCCCGAAATTTTTTAGAGGTTGTTATGGATAACAATAAGAAGGTTTTCATGACAAATATAAGGTGATAATGGAGTTTTATCATCATTGAGTGATGTAGATAAAACAATTCGATTATGCGAAGAATATAAATGAGACTATCGTAAAAGAGTGAGATGAGTAAAATATATTCGTCTTAACCGATGACGTAGTTATGATTGATTTTCGGGATTTAAGGGATTTAAAGAGAATCTTACGTAACAAGATTTGGTTCTTTGGTGATTAAGGAAATCAGGATCTTCTTTGATTATATGCAATAATCTGTTTCGATTGCTCTGTCAGATATTTCACTATAAATTCACCCCTTTGTTTCCTTATTTTCTACGACTCACACCTTCTATTCTTTCTCCCTTGATTCTTACTTTAAAGCATTCATCAATATGCTCCATCCAGTCCTGATTTTTGATATACTCCTAACTTTTATAACTGTCATTCTTCTTTTTCATCTACCACTAGAAGAATCTATTTACTTCTACTATACTCTTGTGTTTATAGTGTTTCTAATTCTCCCGTGTCTCTATATTGCTATCTGCATCGATATACACGGTTTGTAATTTCGGGGTTATTATCGGAGTTTATATTCTTCATTATTTTTTGGAGCTTCATGCTTTCGTTTTCTCTTCCCGACTTCGAGTCAAGCGAGTAATGGTCCGGAATTCGTAGATATGAAATTCAGAATGAACATAGCTAATGCTCTAAGAAGAAAATGGTAATAGAATGATTTTGATTTGTTAAATTACCAGAATACCCTGGAGAAGACCGAGTCATCCAGAAAAATATTCTCTTAATATGTTTAGAGATTAGATAGAATGTAAGAGTCGTGTAAATGGCACATGATGACGGTACTGCGAATCATCATGCTTAATTAGAAACTCAGCATGACTTACTGTAATATAATGACGTTGATCAAGTATCATTATATTATAATAATCCATGCTTCAGTTCCCAACACTACTTCAAAACATTCATATTTTAAACTCGAAGGTTTCAGAATTTAGAAACTAACACAGTTTCTTTTATGTTGCAGATATTACGGAGAGATAAATGATCTCAGATAAGAATAATTGTGAAAATATCGCCAGAAATATGGAGGATATTTATAATAGAACATGCGAGAATATCTTAGAATTTCTAATATCAATGGATGATGAAGAAGATTTGTCTGTGAAGGTTTAGAATGAGAAATAAGATGTTTGCTAACGATTTCAGCAGGCACATAATCATTTGGATTCTTTGAAGGCAAACTTATTCTTTGTGATTTGTCCACGGCTTTCTTCATAGTTTCGCATAATTCGCTTTTCGATACTAAATTTTCTATCGAGCGTTCCTAACACTCCTTTCTTTATCATCAAACTTTTGGCCATTAAGATCATCTACAACATGCTGCTTCGTCAGCATTTTCAAAGTTACCAGATCTGGGTCATCGGTTATCAAACCGAGGTAGTTTCTGGAGAATTGTGTTTTTAGAATGATTAATCGCTGATGGTAATATTGTGGAATATAAAAGGTTCCCCAGTAACAATAAAGAGTACGCATATATATCGCGGTTATAATAAAGTTGTTTCAGATGAAAAGTCGGAGTTGACTTGCTGGAGCTGTGACAAAATTAGCTACTTTAGAAAGGGATTACAAAACGATCTTCGGTAATAACAATGTCAAAAGAACTAGAACAGATACGTGTCAAACGTTTACTCAGTTTCCGGGGATTTTTCAGGTGCATAACTATATGCATCAATCTTTTCTTCCGTAGATGAAGTGCGGTTGGTTTATCCTCTCGATTGAGGTGTTTTTAAGAATCATGATAGATTTGAACGCTGATTGTAATCGTCGAGATACAATGAGGTTTAAGATGAAATCAAGTGGCAATCTTGAAGAAATGTTTAGTTTCATATGTTATAATCAATATTTTAATTTATTTTAATTGTCCAATGTCATTAGTCCACAGTCGATAGTCCACAGTAACAGTCCAATAATTCATATATAATATATAATATACGAATTAATTAATACGTGTCGTGACCCGTATACTTCTCAGACTCGATCACAACTCAAATTATATATATTATTGTAGAATCAACCTCAACCCTGTATAGAGAACTCGATCATTACTGCATATAGAGTGTCTATGGTGATTTCAAATAATATATATAGATGCGTCGATATGATATGTCAAAACATTGTATACGTGTCCCGATATTTAAAGTGCGTAAAATAATTACAGAAATTAAATGACGATAAATAAGAGTGCGATAATTAAATTGCGATAAATAAACTGCGATAAATAAAATGTAATCAGTTAGCTAGGAACAGTTAGCTGGAACAGTTAGCGTGGATTCTTAACAAAATTTTTCATAGTTAATTTGTTTGTTTCTAACAGATTTTATTTTGTCATATGTTTTCTTCATATGCCACTTGTTGGATTCTGGGAAGTCAAAATCCAAATATGAAATTGAATGAAAATGGTTATTCTGCGGTGAATGGATACGTATATCGGTGGTTGTAAGTAGGATAGTAAATGCCTGTTGAATCAGCTTCGACGAATGTACAATGTAACTTATTAAGATGAAATCTAATTATTCCTCGGGTATTACCTACCCGTTAAAAAAAAAATTTCACCATTAATATTTTGTACAAAAGAACGTTTAATTACAATCTTTATGAAAACATATATACATATATATTTTCTTCAGATGAAATCATGAATTTAATGAGTTAATATGATATTAATCTCATTTGCTTTTCGGTTTGAGCTAGAATAAGAAATCTCTAAAACTTTTTGAAACCACATATTCTTTGCAGAACATCAATGAAGTTATGGATCAATACTTTATTGTTCATTATTGTTGGTACTCCTTGGTATCTATGGTGCGTATGATGTTAATGTTTGTGGGACAGATTATGATGTCGAGACGTGTGATGCGGATGTTGTTTGTTAGTGGTGATGATGGTATTGTTGATGTTATTGATGGTGGTGCTGATTATGCTGCTGGTGCTGCTGCTGGTGTTTGCAACCTTCGCACCATGTTCTCCAAAGCCGTCACGCGAGCGCGAATTTCGTTAACTTTTGCTAGTACACCGGGATGATTGGCGGTTGGAGCGAGCGATTGAACAAGATTTTTAATATGGGATAGTATATAATCGTGACGAGATACTCTAGAAAAGAGAGAGAAAATGGTGTTTCGAATAGGTTCGCCGGTAAGTGCTTCAGGTTCATCGCCAAGAGGGCAATTTGGTGGATGGAATGGATCACCTTCTTCTTGTCTCCAGTGATTTAGTATATTACGAACCCATCCCCAATTCATCCAGAATAGATGATGGGAAATTGGTTGATCCATTCCGGTGACGCTGCTTTCGGAGCCCGAATGGAAATCCATATCGGCATAACTGTCGGAATCTGAAGAATTCGAACTAGATGCGGAATCCATCTTGTATAATGGGGAAAATGAATTTTTGGTATGGAATAGATTATAGGAGTTAGATTTGGTACTCTTCAATACATAATTTACATATGTATATATAATACCAAAATCACGTAAATTACGGAGAATCTTTGAAAAGATACCAGTCAAAGTTCGCAATAACAGATATGCTAAGATAAGAATTCGTCTATACACTATCAATGCAGTAAATGCAGTAAAACGTATCTAGACTTATGAATGATAAGCAGGTAATTTCCTAAGGATGATAAGCAGATGATTTCCGACTAGAAATGATAAGCAAAACTTTTGACATGTAGACACGGTCGAAGTCCAGACTCATTAATGCATCCTAACAACTACTAGTTAGACACACTAATGCAAGACCTGGTTCACTACGACCACCGCTCTGATACCAACTGAAAGGACCCGTCCTAATCCACCTGGACGAAGTTATCAACATTTGGTCTCATTGCGATGATCGGCTCCAAGTAATGTCCTTATATTGAGCAAATGCACAGCGAAAGACTTAATTCGTACCTAAGAATAAACATGCTTTAAAGTGTCAACCAAAAGGTTGGTGAGTTCATAGGTTTATCATAACAATCATTTCAATATGTTAATAGACCACAAGATTTCATAATCATAAACATAATACACTCGCAAGTGTATGTAAAGCATTCTAAGTGGTTGAGCACTTGGTAACCATACTTAACATTTAATCAACGTCGCATATTCCCTTTATTATGAAATCTCACTACACCGTACCAAGCGTAGTCACCAAAACGAAGTACTGTGCAACCGTTGAATACTGGTCGTCCAGTCCGGTTGGGGTTGTCAGGCCCGATAGATCTATCAACAGGATTCGCGTTTACAATACCCATGTAAATAGTAGTTACCAAGCTACAGGGAAATATGCCAGTGGTACAACTCAACGTAGAATATATTTTTAAGTACTTGTGTCTATTTTGTAAACAATTATAAAAGCAGCGCATGTATTCTCAGCCCAAAAATATATATTGCAAAAGCAATTAAAAAGGGAGCAAATGAAACTCACTTTTGCCTTGAAGGTATTTAATTCGACTTGGTCTCTGATAGATATCACGAACCTAACCATATATATAATATATCAACATATTTTCTTTTTAAGTAATCGTTACATATATATATACTTTTAATACTTTTAATATTTTCTTAGTCCGTAGTTAGCAGTCCGATGTTAGTGGTCCACAATTAGTTGCTTAAATAAAATAAATAAAGACCCCATCGTATTTGTATTGATCAGAATTAATCTCGACCCATGGTACCGTGTTGTCAAATGACGTGTTGCGTACATAAAGTACCGTGTTGTCAAATGACGTGTTGCGTACAATCATAAGGTCTTATGATTAATCTTCTCGTGTTGTTTACGGGTGGTCCTGAAATATATAAAATCAAATCATAAGTAATTATATATAAAATATCGTATTAATTAGAAAAGATATGATTAATTTACTTTTTCTCCAAATATTTTCGTAGCTAAACTAGCTTCGGATACCCAATCTTGTTTTAGTCGTAGTTTCTTCATTACAACTCCGTTTTTGTTGGTTCAACTTGCCACTTCCTTGGATCGAGTCAAATTTTAAGAATATGAACTGAAAATACCTTAGTTTGTATTCGAAATCATAGATTATAGGTCAAACTTTGGTGAAACTTATGAAAGTGATCATTTTCCATCATAAAAATAACATTTAATGATCATTTTTCTAAAAATACTTACACTTTGAGTTAAACCATGAAATTTTTATGTGTTAACATATTCATAAGAAATATAATTTTTTCAGAACATGAACTTCCAAATCAAAGTTCAAGATGGTTTTTAATTATCCAACCCAAAACAGCCCCTGGTTGCACTCTGACGACGTAGATTCAGTTTTTAAGATGTTCTTTGTAAAACCAAGTTATATCTTGTTAGGTTAGCATATCATTATGATATATTACAGGTCTTGAAGTGTTTTAAAAGTCAAGTTAGAAGGATCTATTTAGTTTGCGAACAAGTTTGAAATCATTCAAACTATGTTCTTGTTGTTAAAATTTTATACCACAAAATAAGATAGCTATATGAATATGAATTGAATAAGATTATGAACAAGGTTACTACCTCAAGTTACTTGGACAAAGTTACTGCAAAAGATAAGAAATAATTTTGGAATCAAAGAGTGGTGGAGTTAGATCAAAAGGTTGGAAGTAAACTTCTTCAAATGGGTGGTTATTTTGATATGTTCTTGAAAGAGTTTTCTTATGGTGTTTAAGGCTTGTAATTGAAGCTAAATGATGGGGAAAATGCTTGGAGATGATCAAGTATGAAGTTAGGAGTATTTTGAGAGATAAATGAGGGTGTAGATATGAGAAAATGGAGTGAAGAAATGGTGTTCATGTATAAAAACGTTTTTAGTTTATAAAGAAAGAAAAGGATTCCTAATTTTGTTTTCTTACTAATAATTCATACTAATTGACAAATCCTAGTTACCTCATATCTAGGACAGTAATAATTTTGATTAGGATGTTGATTTGATGTGTATATACCAATAGTAAATACGTATAGAAGCTGGGTATGATACGGGTACATATACCCTAGATATACGTATAGAAATCTTGAGGAAACGGAACGAGAATTCAAATATAGCTATCTTTTGTGAATATACTTATATTGTTTTATGTATTTAAGTCCTTAAAAAGTGATTAAATACATTATATATACGATACATGTATAAGCATTATAGATTATAAGTATATATATCAAAGAATGTTACGTATAGTTATCGTTTTGAAAACTTAAGTTAGTAGTTTCAAAATATACTTATAACTCATTGTCATTAGTACACAATGAGATGTTAAACCATCCTTAGATCATTTTAAATATATATAAATACATATATATTCACAAACATATAATTATCGTATGTTATATAGTTCGTGATATCATCGGTCATATTGGACGGTCAAACGTTGTGTAAAACTCTTTTCAAAAACACAAGTCTCAACAATTTGGATTGCTTATATGTTGGTATGGTTTAATTTATGTAAATATTAATCTCATAAGTATAATTTGGTCGGAAAATTTCGGGTCATTACACAAAGTTACATCAAAGTCTTAGATTCAACACATACATGGAATGTAAAAGTAATATTAAGTTACAACTTGAAAATAAACTTATCAAATCAAGATCTTAAGTTGTAGAACATGGTTCTTAGTTAGATCTTGAAGATCCTAGACCCAAAATTCTAGATCTAACATAAGTGTACAAAGTTATAGTTAAAGAAAGCTTACTTACATGTTCTTGAACTTTTAAAGTTAACTTTAGTTCAAGAAAGTATGAGATCAAGACTAACTTGTAATACTTGACTATTTAAACCAACAACATGAATTTAAATTGCATAATATGAAGTCATAAACTAAGTAAACAAGTAACTAGTTCATGGATTGTTCATACTTTAAAGATTCAAACCAAAGTTTGATCTTTAAGAATGTAAACTTTAAGTTTACAAACATGAATTACTTGAAGATAAAACTTGAGAGAGATCACTTAGATGAAGAAAATTAAAGAATGAAAGTGTTTGTAGGTGTTTTTGGTCGTTGGTATATGGATTAGATATAAAGGATGTGTAATTTTGTTTACATGTAAATAAGTCATGAATGATTACTAATATTTTTGTAATTTTATGAGATATTTCATGCTAGTTGCCAAATGATGGTTCCTACATGTGTTAGGTGACTCACATGGGCTGCTAAGAGCTAATCATTGGAGTGTATATACCAATAGTACATACATCTAAAAGCTGTGTATTGTACGAGTATGAATACGGGTGCATACTAGTAGAATTGTTAATGAAACTGAACGAGGATGTAATTGTAAGCATTTTTGTTAAGTAGAAGTATTTTGATAAGTGTCTTGAACTCTTTCAAAAGTGTATGAATGCATATTAAAACACTACATGTATATACATTTTAACTGAGTCGTTAAGTCATCGTTAGTAGTTACATGTAAATGTTGATTTGAAACCTTTAAGTTAACGATCTTGTTAAATGTTGTTAACCTAATGTTTATTATATCTAATGAGATGTTAAATTATTATATTATCATGATATTATGATATATTACTATATCTTAATATGATATATATACATTAAATGTCGTTACAACGATAATCGTTACATATATGTCTCGTTTCGAAATCCTTAAGTTAGTAGTCTTGTTTTTACATATGTAGTTCATTGTTAATATACATAATGACATGTTTACTTATCATTTATCATGATTAAACATAGTGTAACAATATCTTAATATGATTCATATGTATTTAGTAAGACGTTGTTATAACGATAATCGTTATATATATCGTTTCGAGTTTCTTAATTCAATAAACTCAATTTTATGTATATAACTCATTGTTAAAATACCAAATGAGATACTTAATTATCATAATATAATGTTAACTATATATATAATCATATATATGTCATCATATAGTTTTTACAAGTTTTAACGTTCGTGAATCGCCGGTCAACTTGGGTGGTCAATTGTCTATATGAAACCTATTTCAATTAATCAAGTCTTAACAAGTTTGATTGCTTAACATGTTGGAAACACTTAATCATGTAAATATCAATTTCATTTAATACATATAAACATGGAAAAGTTCGGGTCACTACAAGCATCACCAGCGTCGTCAATACCATCAGTATCATCAGCACTAGCAGCACCTATAACATCACAATCTTCGTCAGTTCAAAAATTACCGTGGACATCATTACGAATCAACAACGAGTATATTGTATCAATGAGTTATGAAGTATTAAATCAATTCCTCTGAAGAATTTATATATATATATATATATATATATATATATATATATATATATATATATATATATTTATATATATATATATATAAATTTTGAAACCATCATAAATCTTTTCGTATTAAGCTATTATGTATGAACTGAAAAAGGATAGATACTATTCGGTTATATTCATATTACTAATATGCTATAATCCTTCGATTAACGACTTAACGATCGTTAACTACAATTTCTGTTTCAATTCAATGAATTACATTTCATAATAAATCAAGTGTATTATTCAATTATATGTTTGGTTTTACACTTTCATCCTCGATGTACTCGAAACTTTCTAGACAACATCATCCATTCCTTGCAAAGTTCACAAGAATTCTACGGACACCAACATCATTCACCGAGTAAATATCAATAAAAATGAATAATGAAGTATTGATTTATAATTTCATTTACGTTGATATGATAATCCACGAAAATTACGAAATTTTTAAAGTTTTAGAGATTATTCATTTCTAATTCCAGCCGAAAATCAAATGAGCTTAATTTAGTATTAACTCATCAATTCTGTATTACATCTGAAGAGAATATACATATATTTTCATAAAGACTGTAATAAAATTTTCTGGTACAAAATGTTACTTGTGAAACTCTTAACGGGTAGGTAATACCGGAGAGATATATAAATTCACAATTAATATGTTACATTCTTCGATTCTGATTCAACAAATCAACAACTATACTCATTACTTTCACAAGGATATATATTCTTTCATAGAAATCATAACAACCATTTTCATACAAATTCGATTACATATTCTGACAAGATCAGAATCTAAGTCAAGACTCAACAAGAGGCATCACTCTCAAATCTCTACATCTTTCAAAGACATACTTTGACTTCAAAAATTGTGCTAGAACATCATCTCTACCCAGAAAAATATTCGTATCATTCAAAATTCTAGAACGTCATATGTATATTAACGATTACAATCTGTGTTCAAACCCTTCTAAATTCCTGAAGACACTTCAAATAATGAACAATCGAGATGATGATCCTACCACATATTATCCACAGTCTTGTACCTGAAAAACTCTTGAAATCAAAGTCATAGTTTAACACGTACCCGTGTCAGACCCTTTGACATTTATTAGCAAAAATAACTTTTCAATCCCTTTTCAAAGTAGACAGTTTTGTCATAGCTCCGGCAAATCAACTTCAATTGTTCATTCGAATAAGCCTTATTATAACGATTACCCCTTCATCATTGTTACCGGGAAACTTGTTATATCTCGCTACATTAGCAGTAACTTACCAACAACTTCATGGATTTTTAAGCCTCTCCGAAAAATCACGATACTTATTCATTGAAACCCTATCATGAATTCATCTGTATCTTGTAATAGTAGTTACCATACCAAAAAACTTGCATCATTATTCTCGAATTTCGCAGCAATTTTACGCCAACAGTTATATATATATATATATATATATATATATATATATATATATATATATATATATATATATATATATATACATATAACGTCTATCTCCAAGACTTACATACTTCGATTGTGAAGTTTCTCAAAAACATCCCAATCTACGAATTAGTTCTCCGAATTTTTAGAAAATTGAATGAAGCAGCAGAAACTGTAGACAACCGTAACCGTTTAAAAAGAATAGTGTATTGGCAAAGCTCAGAAAAAGAGAAGGTTTGGAACTGAAAAACAAATTGAGAAAACCATGAAGGAGGCTGTGGACAAATCACAACGACTAAATCTTCCTTCAAAGAATCCAAATGATTCAGTGTCTGCTGAAGTTTTAGCGAATACCTTACTCCTGACTCTAAACTTGTATGGACAAATCTTCATCATCATCCATCGATGTTAGAAATTCTAAGATATCATCATATCTTTCATTATAAATATCTTCGATATTTCTGAAGATATCTTCATAACTATTGTTATTCGAAATCATTTACCTCTTCGCGCTATCTATGTTACATCATAAAAGAAACTATTTTAGTTTCTAAATTCTGAAACCTTGGAGTTTAAAATATGAATGTTTTTGAAGTAGTGTTGAGAACTGAAGCATGATTTAGTATAATATAATGACACTTGATCAACGTGATTATATTACAGTAAGTCATGCTGAGTTTCTAAATGGAACGTGATGATTCACAGATCATAACGTCATCATGTGCTATGTTACACAACTCTTACATTCTATCTAATCTCCAAACATATTGAGAACATATCTTCTTGATAATTCTATTTTTTCGGATATTATGGTAATTTGACAAGTCAGATTGTGCTATTACCATTTCTTTCTTATAACACTAACTATGTTTATTCCGAAATTCATATCTACGAATTCTGGACCATTATTCGCTTGACTTGAAGTCGGGAAGAGGAGACAAGAGCATGAAACTCTTAAAAGGAAAAAATAATAATAATAAAGCCCGATAATGACACATAAATTACAAACCGTGCATATCAATAGGTATTTCAACGTAAAGACACGGGAAAATTAAGAACACTATAACCCCGAGGTAATAGTAGAAGAAAATAAATTCTTCCGGTGGTAGATGAAAAAGAAGAATGAAGGATACGATAGCCAAGAAAATATCAAGAATCAGAACTGGATTAAGCATATGGACAAATACTTTAAAGTATGAATTAAGAGAAAAAGAATAGAAGATATGAGCTGTGAAAATAAGGAAATGAAGAGGGTGAATTTATAGTGAAATATCAGACGTAGCAATCAAGACAGATCATCGCGTTTAACCAAAGAGGATTCTAATTTCCTTAATTACTGAAGAACCAAATCTTATTACGAAGATTTTCTCAAAAATCCCTTAAATTCTAGAAATCAACCGTGACTACGTCACTGGTTAAAATGAATCTGTATTTACTCATTTCACTCTTTTGTGATAACTTCACTTGTACGCTCCACTTAAATGAATTATTTTATCCATGTTACCCGCTGATGATAAAACTCTAATTTTCAGCTATTATGAGTCAAGAAAACATACTTATTGTCAGCCATGACCATCCCAATCAAATTTCAGGATGAAATTTCTTTAACGGGTAGGTACTGTGACAACCCGGAAATTTTCGATCAGATTTAAACTTTATCTTTATATTATTCCGACAGGATAAGCAAAGTTTGTTAAGTTGAATCTCAAGAAGTGTAAATTGTATTCATACATTCATTTAACCTCAACCAAATTCCGACGATTCACAAACCATTATATGAACGGATATGATTATATATGTATATGTGTATATATTATAACTTGAAAACGTTAACAAAGTATTAGATGTATAATACTTTACATGAACGTATTTGTTTCAAAATATATTTAATATAATTATCGACGGAATTAAAAGATAATATCAAATGATTGAATTATCAGATACATTGTGTTTATGATTACGGGTCTCTGTTATGAGGTCCACTATGATTTGAGAAATCTATTCTTTTTAACAATATGCGGAATAAATGGTCTACAAGTATAAACATATTATAAAACTTTAAGATTATTAAAGTTATTACTATTATCTTTATTGTTATAAATTTTAGAAATTATATAAAACGATTTGAGTGTCACGTCTTCTTTAAAACGGATAATGTTAAAATATTTAGAACCACTTTTGAAAACTTGTTATTGAATCATTATGATAAAGATAAAGGTTTTAACGTTATTCTGAATTTCAGAATTTTTCTAGAACCCTTTTGAAAAATTACAAATGATAACGGTACGTGATTTAATTAAATATAAATATATAAATAACTTGCAACGTGTAATTAAAAATGTGTTTATATATATTTTGAATTATTTAATAAACGATATTAGTATTCGATTAGTGAGTCGATTAATATTAGAACATTTGACGAGTTAGAGTAAACGTTAGTAAATAAATGATTCGTACCAATTTATGTTATAATAAACCTTGAAATATAAATAGTTTGAGAAAGTATTTCTAATATATATAAATTTTATATTTCTTAATAAAAATATATATATATTTTACAATGTGATAAAATATAATATTAACTTAGTTATATAACACTTTGATTTAAAATAATATATATATATATATATATATATATATATATATATATATATATATATATATATATATATATATATATATATATATATATATATATATATATATTAGTAAATAATGAGACGTTGATTTAAAGAAGCAAATAACCAAAACACTCGAGTGTTAAGGTTACATTTTGAATGAGATAGTTTATCGATAACTTAAGGCTATGTTTTGATAAAGGTACGTTACATGAAATGTAAAATACAAGTTTTCTCAGTGTACGAAAGGACGTTCGAGAAACCGGAACCGAGACTTAAGTTGAGCGTTAACGTACAAGTTTTTGGAACTAATGTTTCAAGTCACCTATGTTCGTAAATATAATATAACATATATAATTACATAAATTAATTAAATATATATATAATATTAATAAAAACTGTCGGCAAGCATAATTAATCGATCATGAGCTGGAAGAGGGCCTCATGCGATCGCATGGGTTCCCCCTCACACCCTCATGCGATCGCATGAGGTTTTTGGTGAGGCCAAGTCCATTTAATGGTCGGATGTTCTCAGTTTCTGATTCATTTTTTCATCTATCTATCTCTAGATATTACACCGTATTACTTATGTTATTTATTTTATTTATTTACTAATATTATTATTAAAGATTATTATTAATATTAGTAGTATTATTAATATTAGTATTTTACATAAAATACTACGGCGAGGTCATGTCCAAATGATTTCAAAATGATTTTCGAGAGGGATAGATCTAAGGAAATTATGGGTTATAGCTATGGAGATTATTGGTATTGTTCGAGGGTATGCTCGTGAGTCAAATCTTGTGTTTATCATCCCGTTGTGTCTACGTACTTTCCTGCAATATTGAATCACAATATTGATACGTGAGCACTCATAACTTAACTTTTATATATTGTTAGTGTATCCCTGACTAGTGCTCGAGTATATTTGATTATGCATGCTTGTACGCTTATTATTTTCGTTAGATAGTATATAATGAATCACGAATTTAATGTAGTGACCCGAAATTTTTCATGTTTATATATATATTAAATGAAATTTTTATTTACATGATTAAGTGTTTCCAACATGTTAAGAAATCAAACTTGTTAAGACTTGATTAATTGAAATAGGTTTCATATAGACATTTGACCACCCAAGTTGACCGGTGATTCACGAACGTTAAAACTTGTAAAAACTATATGATGACATATATATGATTATAGATATAGTTAAAATGATATTATGATAAGTAAGTATCTCATTAGTTATTTTAACAATGAGTTATATACATTAAATTAAGTTTATTGAATTAAGAAACTCGAAACGATATATATAACGATTATCGTTATAACAACTTCTTACTATATACATATGAATCATATTAAGATATTGATACACTATGTTTAATCATGATAAATGATAAGTAAACATGTCATTAAGTGTATTAACAATGAACTACATATGTAAAAACAAGACTACTAACTTAATGATTTCGAAACGAGACATATATGTAACGATTATCGTTGTATCAACATTTAAATGTATATATATCATATTAAGATATATTAATATATCATAATATCATGATAATATAATAATTTAACATCTCATTAGATATAATAAACATTGGTTTAAAAACATTTAACAAGATCGTTAACTTAAAGGTTTCAAATCAACATTTACATGTAACGACTAACGATGACTTAACGACTCAGTTAAAATGTATATACATGTAGTGTTTTAATATGTATTCATACACTTTTGAAAGACTTCAAGACACTTATCAAAATACTTCTACTTAACAAAAATGCTTACAATTACATCCTCGTTCAGTTTCATCAAGAATTCTACTCGTATGCACCCGTATTCGTACTCTTACAATACACAGCTTTTAGATGTATGTACTATTGGTATATACACTCCAATGATCAGCTCTTAGTAGCCCATGTGAGTCATCTAACACATATGGGAACCATCATTTGGCAACTAGCATGAAATATCTCATAAAATTACAAAAATATGAGTAATCATTCATGACTTATTTACATGTAAAAAAAATTACACATCCTTTATATCTAATCCATATACCAACGACCAAAAACACCTACAAACACTTTCATTCTTCAAGTTCTATCTTCAAGTTCTAAGTGTTCTTCATAAATTCTACAAGTTCTAGTTTCATAAAATCAAGAATACTTCCAAGTTTGCTAGCTTACTTCCAATCTTGTAGAGTGATCATCCAACCTCAAGAAATCTTTTTTATTTATAGTAATATATCTTTCTAATACAAGGTAATACTCATATTCATACTTTGATTCAATTTCGATAACTATAACAATCTTATTTTGAGTGGAAATTTTACTTGAACTTGTTTTCGTGTCATGATTCTACTTCAAGAACTTTCAAGCCATCCAAAATCCTTTGAAGCTAGATCCATTTGTTTATTTTCTAGTAGGTTTATCCACAAAACTTGAGGTAGTAATGATGTTCATAACATCATTCGATTCATACATATAAAGCTATCTTATTCGAAGGTTTAAATTTGAAATCACTAGAACATAGTTTAGTTAATTCTAAACTTGTTCGCAAACAAAAGTTAATCCTTCTAACTTGACTTTTAAAATCAACTAAACACATGTTCTATATCTATATGATATGCTAACTTAATGATTTAAAACCTGGAAACACGAAAAACACCGTAAAACCGGACATACGCCGTCGTAGTAACACCGCGGGCTGTTTTGGGTTTGATAATTAAAAACTATGATAAACTTTGATTTAAAAGTTGTTCTTCTCGAAAAATGATTTTTCTTATGAACATGAAACTATATCCAAAAATCATGGTTAAACTCAAAGTGGAAGTATGTTTTTCAAAATGGTCATCAAGACGTCGTTCTTTCGACTGAAATGACTACCTCTTGCAAAAAATGACTTGTAACTTATATTTCCAACCATAAACCTATACTTTTTCTATTTATATTCATAAAATAGAGTTCAGTATGAAACCATAGCAATTTGATTCACTCAAAACGGATTTAAAATGAAGAAGTTGGGTAAAACAAGATTGGATATTTTTTTGATTTTTGTAGCTACGGGAAATATTAACAATTCTATACAAATCATATCCTAGCTAACTTAAATTGTATTATACATGTATTCTAATATATTATGTAATCTTGGGATACCATAGACACGTATGCAAATGTTTTGACATATCATATCGACCCATGTATATATATTATTTGGAACAACCATAGACACTCTATATGCAGTAATGTTGGAGTTAGCTATACAGGGTTGAGGTTGATTCCAAAAATATATATACTTTGAGTTGTGATCTAGCCTGAGACGTGTATACACTGGGTCGTGGATTGATTCAAGATAATATATATCGATTTATTTCTGTACATCTAACTGTGGACAACTAGTTGTAGGTTACTAACGAGGACAGCTGACTTAATAAACTTAAAACATCAAATGTATTATAAGTGTTGTAAATATATTTTTAACATCCTTTGATATATATGTACATATTTGTTATAGGTTCATGAATCGACCAGTGGCCAAATCTTACTTCCCGAAGAAGTAAAAATCTGTGAAAATGAGTTATAGTGTCACTTTTAAAATCTAATATTTTGGGATGAGAATACATGCAGTTTTATAAATGTTTTATGAAATAGACACAAGTAATTGAAACTACATTATATGGGTGAATGATCGAAGCCGAATATGCCCCTTTTGCTTGGTAAGCTAAGAATTAGTAAACCGATCTACTAATTGAAGCGAATCCTAAAGATAGATCTATTGGGCCTAACGAACCCCATCCAAAGTACCGGATGCTTTAGTACTTCGAATTCGTTTTTATCATGTCCGAAGAATTTCCCGGAATGATAGGGGATATTCTTATATGCATCTTGTTAATGTCGGTTACCAGGTGTTCACCATATGAATGAATTTTATATCTATGTATGGGATGTATTTTGAAATATGAAATCTTGTGGTCTATTATTATGATTTGATAATATATAGGTTAAACATGTAACTCACCAACATTTTTGTTGACATTTTAAGCATGTTTATTCTCAGGTGATTATTAAGAGCTTCCGCTGTTGCATACTAAAATAAGGACAAGATTAAGAGTCCATGCTTGTATGATATTATGTAAAAACTGCATTCAAGAAACTTATTTTTGATGTAATATGTTCTTATTGTAAACCATTATGTAATGGTCGTGTGAAAACGGTATATTTTAGATTATCATTATTTGATAATCTACGTAATGCTTTTAAACCTTTACCGATAAAATAAAGGTTATGGTTGTTTTAAAAATGAATGCAGTCTTTGAAAAACGTCTCATATAGAGGTCAAAACCTCGCGACGAAATCAATTAATATGGAACGTTTATAATCAATATGAACGGGACATTTCATTTAATACATATATTACTGATATAAGGTATATGATATGCATGTCGTTGGAAAGCTGTCGAAAAATTAATAACTTTTCATTTAGAAAGCGTATGATTTCGATGAACGAATTAAAAGATATCGTCAATTGAATTATCTATAATTTTAAGTATTATTGTTAAAATGATTATCATTATCGTTATCGTTATCGTTATCGTTATCGTTATCGTCGTTATTATCGTTATTATTATTATTATCTAATAATCAATATTATTATTATTATTATTATTATTATTATTATTATTATTATTATTATTAAAATAATTAATATTTTTTATCAAAACTATCATTTTATTATTTTATCGTCATTATTATTATTAAAAGTATCATTAAATATTAAAACCTTCATTTTTATTAAAATTATCATTTTTAATAGAAATATCATTGTTATTATAAAATATCATTATTATAAACATTTTAGTATTATTATTAAAAATTATCATTTTGAATAGGATTATTATTCTTATATAAAATATTATTATTACTATAGTTAATATTAAAAAAGTATCGTTATTATTATAATTATCATGGTTGTTAGAAAATATCATTATAAATCTTAAAACTTATATTTTCATTTAAACTATCATTTTTATTATTATTATTATTATTAATAACAACAATATTATTAACATTGTTATTATCATTAACATGATTATAATATTTTTATCATTATTAGTAATATTATTATTATGACATTGGTATTATTATAAAAGATTATTATTAATTATAAAAATTATTACTATCATTAGTAAATATAATATTGTTATTATAATTAATATTATTATTATCACAAAATAATACAACTTTTACTCATTTTTATTATTAATATTATTTTACCAAATAATTATGTGATACAAAGATATTTTTACCACACGTAATATAATTACATTAATAATACCTACCATTATATTTTTATGATATTAAGTGAACTTAATAAATGTTATTACTTGAGATATATAAAATTATATTTTTATATATATATAAACTTTCATATAAATTTTTATTTATTAATAAATGGTTTGTATTATTTAATATAAAAAAATATGATAAATATATTTATATATATATAAACGACTATATTTAAATTATATAGTTTTTGAAAGTCATTTTGAGTCAAATTGACTTTTGTCAACTTTTGCATTTCAGTCTCGAGCATTAGGATTGCGATACACTACGACCTGACCTAAATTGCTAGACATATATTGACCAATATATATATATATATATATATATATATATATATATATATATATATATATATATATATATATATATATATATATATATATATATATATACATACTTAATATAGGTTCGTGAATCCGAGGCCAACCTTGCATTTGTTCAATGCCGTCATATGTATTTTTACTACGAAATACAGTATTGTGAGTTTCATTTGCTCCCTTTTTAAATGCTTTTGCAATATATATTTTTGGGACTGAGAATCCATGCGCTGCTTTTATAAATGTTTGACGAAATAGACACAAGTAACTGAAACTACATTCTATGGTTGAATTATTGAAATCGAATATGCCCCTTTTTAGACTGGTAATCTAAGAATTAGGGAACTGGCCCCTAATTGATGCGAATCCTAAAGATAGATCTATGGGCACTAACAAGCCCAAGTCAGAGAATTTGAACTGCTTTAGTACTTCGAATTTATCATGTCCGAAGGGAGTCCCGGAATGATGGGGATATTCTATATGCATCTTGTTAAGGTCAATTACCAGGTGTTCACCATATGAATGATTTTTATCTCTATGTATGGAATGTATATTTATGAGAAATGGAAATGAAAATCTTGAGGTCTATTAAAAATGATGGAAATGAATATTGATGATAAACTAATGAACTCACCAACCTTTTGGTTGACACTTTAAAGCATGTTTATTCTCAGGATTGAAAGAAATATTCCGCTGTGCATTTGCTCATTTTAAAAATATTACTTGGAGTCATTCATGGCATATTTTAAAAGACGTTGAATTCAAGTCATTGAGTTCAATAAAGATTAGATCATTTATTGTTGGATATTATGAAATGGTATGCATGCCTTTCAACTTTCGATGTAATGAAAGTTTGTTTTTTAAATTTGTCCTTATGGATTAGGACGGGTCGTCTCAGATGAGGAGTATATAAAGAATCAAACAATAGATCCAGTTCCTCTGTAGTTACCGTAAGAACACCCTTCTTCGAGAAAATTGAGTTATGTGCTGAAGAAGTAGTAGCCAAGTTAGGATCAGGTTTTGAACTGGGATGTTCAAAAGCCATTCTCGATAACTCATCAAAACGAACATTAATTCTTTCTTTTATCGTCCATGTTCTTTTATGATACACACGATAAGTCACTTTGTTCAACGAGTAACCGAGAAATATGGCTTGATCGCCATGAGCATCAAAATTTCAAGACTGTCAATATCGTTAAGAACATAGCATATACAACCAAAAACGCGGAAATATTTAACGTTCGGGCGTTACCATATAGTAACTCATAAGGAGTTTTATCAAAACGTTTATTTATGATACAACGATTTTGGGTATAGCATGCAGTTGAAATGGCCTCCCCCACATTTTCAGATGTAATTTGGAGTAGGCAAGCATAGTTCGTGCTGCCTCACACAACGTTCAGATTTTTCTTAAATTCTGTCCCATTATCAATTCTGATGCTCTTAACAGTTTTGTTAAAATAGCGTTGAGTTTTCTTAATGAACTCAATGATAATGGCGGGCGTTTCATATTTAGTCCCTATAAGAAAAATCCATGTAAATCGTGTATAATCATCAACTATGACAAGCACATGTTTCCGGCCACCGAGCCTAGAAACCCCCATGGGTCCACATAAGTCTATATGAAACAATTGTAATGATGTTGAAGTACTTGGAACTTGCTTAAGCGGATGTTTAGTCCGAATGAGCTTACCCATTTCACAGGATGGACACACATGATGCTTATCATATTAAAAGCTAGGAATACCATCAACTAAGTCTTTAGAGACTAGTCGATTGATACCCTTGTAATTCAAGTGAGACATCCAGTGATGTCACGGATTTTCTTTTGTAGATCTAGCAACCAAACACAAATTATCGTTTATTGGTGCATGATCTAGATCAATGGTATAAAGTGAAGCACTACGTTTACTAACAAGGAGATCATTGCCATCGGTGGATTGCACCGAGCATTGAAGACGTTCGAATGTGACTTTGAGATCTCCGTCGCAAAATTGGCTTACACAAAATAAAATGCAACACAGGCCTTCAACGAGAGACCCGTTTGATCGTTATGTTATTTTTCACATAATCTCCATAACCCGTTATCGCCGCAATTTTATCGTTTCCAAAAGTAACCGTTCCTAGGAAATTTTCAACAAAATTCATGAGCAAGGATTTATCGCCCGTCATAAGTCGTGAATATCCAGAATCAATATACCACACACAAACGTCGAAACCCTGTAAATGTTACGTTTCCTAGAGTTTAGGTACCCAAACTTGTTTTGGTCCTCTACGGTTAGTTATAAGAACAAACTTTGGATTGCATAAATATGTAAAATGTAATGCTTCATGCAATTTAGATTTCAAAGCATCATTCATAAGCACATTACACATATCTTTTGCATAAGCAATCTCAAGGTTTACAGAATCAGAAGTCTTAACGCACAGATTATTCCAAGATGATTTTTCGTTAACAGAAGTAAAATGAAATACATGAGATGGTTTCCTAGGTTGACTAGCAGATTTCTTTGTTTTGTTTGCTACTTTCTTAGTCTTTGACTTAGGTACCCATTTGGACTTGTAATTCAAGTTTGGATTATAACCTGTGACATGAAAAACACCTTTGTTAGTTAGACTTCCAAACTTTTCAGTTGACATGTGAGATGATTTATTTTTCAAAATTTCCATTTTGATTTGATGTTCTTTCTTATCATACTCACTCAAATCAGGTTTTAGACTTGTGTGTTATTTAGACTATACTGGTTTCTTTAAAAGACTTTCCTTTGATTGATTTGACATTATCATCATAGGAATTTTTTCAGTAGAGTAAGAACCATCCGGAGAATGAATCTTCTTAACAAAAACTGTGTTGAAGGTGCAACTTGTGAAGCACTTTTTTCAAATTGAGAGTGTAAAGGATTATTAAGAATAGTAATGGGTTTAACATCCTTAGAAATTGTTGTCCCCTTAACCTTCTTAGTAATCTCACAAACACATTCAGTCATTTTGTTCTCACTTGGAGAAACTTGCTTTAGTGTGTTAGCCTGTTTTAGTTGAATTATCTTGTGATTTAAACTTTTAATTTCAAGACATATTTCCTTCACAATAACTACAACTTCACCTTCCTTAAAAGCATAAGTACATTCTTTCTTAGGAAGTGGAGGCAATTTATCACACAAGGCAAGCATTTGTTTCAAATAAGTACACTTAAGTTGCAACTCAATATTTTCCTTTTCAAGTTTATCAACTAGATGATTCAAGTCCAATATTTGTGGTTTTTCATCATTTAAATCTATCTTAGGTTCATCCTTTGGTTCTTCCTGAGGTTCTACTTTTACATATAAAGTTTTGTGACCTAGTGATTCTATCTCAAAGAAGATAGTTAGTTCATGTACTAGGTCTTCACAGATTTTATCATCAGAAATAGGACATGCAGGTAAGGCTGGTAGAATTAGTTTTACATCAAAAATAGGTTGATCAAACACCTCATCTATGGTAATAATGCTAGAACTAGGTTTGTTAAATACTTCATTCTCAATCATTACTATGTATTTCTCTAGCATGGGTGTAGGAATATAAACCAACCTACGTTTAGGCACATAATCAGCATGTTCAAATTCTTTTCATGTTCAATCAGTTCATGTAAGAAACTAGGATTATGTTTTCCCATTTTTTCATTTATCTTTTTATACATCGAGACAATTTGAGCATATTTCTTAGATGAACGATTAGTAATAATCTCATCAATTTCAGCATCAGAAGCATGAACAAAATGCTTTGGTAAACCATCTTGAATGTAATTAGAATGGTATAAACCATGGACTTTCTTTGAAATTTCATCCAACGTTTTGGGGTCTTCATACCCAACCCCCACTTTTCACCATGAATAGTTTTTGGTCTATTTATAAAGATAGTTTTCTTTGAAAGTTCCATTTTATTTATAGCTTTTAAATGCTCAGTTCGATAAAGTTTATCTTCATATTTTACAAGCTGAGCTTTCATTTCTAGCACATCTTTATTGATTGAGAAATTTCAGATTTCTTTTTAATGATGATTTCTTCCAATTGAATAATTTTCTTATTCAACATGGAAATTGTGGGTTCATGATGCTCCTTTAGGTCAGATATATCTTTTTCTAAGAATTTGACCTTTTTCTCAAGACGTTCGGATTTTAAATAATAATCAGTTCTTTCAATTTTGATCGGAAGAACTGATTTCATAAGTTCTACCATCTTAGTGTCCCTTGCACTGAGTTGGATTCTCAAATGATTCACTTCCGATTGTGATGAAGAAGGTTTAGTCTCATTAAGTTTGATTTTATCCTTTAAAGTTCTGTTTTCAGTTTTCAAACTTTTAACTTCTTTAGTGATTGAGACTAAATTCTTCATCAATGTGTTTTGGATATTAATAAAATCAGGTGGGATTTCAATTAATTGTACCTCATCATCATCATATGTTGAGTCAAGATTCTGCATAGCTTCCTTAGCTTTGATAAGCTTGGTCACCTTGCAAACATTAGCATGCTCCTCCTCGAATTCTGATTCATCCGTCAAATTGAACCAAGTATCATCAACCGATTTCAGCTCTCCCCCAGTTTCCATAACCTTTTCCATCAACATTTTCTTCTTGTAGTAAGTTGTATTCTTCTTCTTTGGCATTTTACAATCATGAGAGAAATGGCTAGCTTTACCACAATTGAAATATATGGAATATTCCTTCTTGGAATCATCAGATTGTTGAGGTTGAGGTTGAGGTTTCTTGTAGTAAGAAGAAGATGATGAATTCTAGCGTTGGTTGGTTGATTTGCCTTTGATCTTGTACTTGCTCAAAGCTTTGGTGAACATTGCAGCCATCTTGACTAATTCACAGTGAGATTAATCAACATCCGAAAGATCAATTTCTTTAGAATAAGGTGATTCTTCAACAAGCAGTTTCTTTGATAAGCTTTTGGAAGTGGTGAAGGATTTGTTCATCTTCTTAGCAATGAGAGCAAGTGGATCACCCGGAGAAGACTCTTTCCTTTCCACTTGAAGGGTAGACAGAGCTGGTTGATAATGCATAAGAACCCCAATAAGCTCATGAATGTTAAGCGTGTTAATCTTCTTGGTGGATTGAATTATGGTTCCATAAGGAGTCCAATCAGAATTAAGCTTTTTGAGAAACTTCATGTTGATCTTAGAATTCACCTTTATGATCTTGCACTTTTTAAACTCATTCAGAACACCATTGAAACGTCTGTAGGTATCCTTGAGTAATTCTTCAGGTTCTTGCTTAAAATCTTCATAACGTCCCAGGGCCTTATTTAGCTTAGTAACACTGTTCATGTCATAACCTTCATGTTGTCTCCTGATCTCATCCCATATGTCTTTAGCAGATATATTGCTATCAACATTCTCAAATAGTTCATACGGAATAGCTTGCATGATGATATCCTTGGCTTCCATATTACCCTGAGCACGCTCACCTCTCTCACCAGAGAGTTCATAGATTGGAATTGGTAAACCGGTTTCTGGATGAAATTCAGCAATTGGTCCATCTCTTAAAGAAGCCCAAATGAATTTTGCTTTCTCACCATTGTAATATATGTACTGAGTGATACGATGTAGCCACTGGTAATACTTGCCAACAAACAAGACAGGAGGTCTGGAATCAGATCCAATGATTAAGCTATCTTGAGTAGACATCTTGATAAAAACAGAGGTAGATTCGGTCGGAATCGGTAGATCACAAAAACCAAGATTCAGTATCAAAAATATAATAGAATGTCAGATTCGGTTTCGGTACTGTAGCAGAATTGAGTTCGGTATCTGGTTAGGTACTGTAGCAGATTCGTGTTTGGTATTTGGATTGGTATATCAGATTCTGTATCAGAAACCAATAAAAGTGATAAGTATCTCACACAGATTTGGTAAGTACATAACTTGAAGCCGTAGAACACGTAAATACCAATATATCAAGTATATTTGAGATTTGATTTTGGTATCTGGTTCGATAACCAGATTCTGTAAAATTTACACACAAATGAATCAAATCCAATGCTTAACACTTTGAATCATATTCGGTAACCTCACTGCACAAGGAAACAAGTTAGTAACAAGTATAATATCAAGTATACCGAATCTGAATATACCGAATGTCAACTGTAGCAGTTGACAAACCGAGTCTAAGTATGAAACTTAGAAATACGATCGCTTCCTTGCTCAACCACTCGAACTAGCTGCGTTTGATCAAACCGAATGTGATTGAACCACAAACAAACTACAATCTGCAACACTTTAAGAGAATTTCTGACTTGAAGCAGACTCGGTATGGCAATTGATATACCGAATGAGGATCAAAACATCAATAATTGATGAATTGATGAAATTGAACTGTCAAAATGATGAATAAACACCTCACGAATACAACTGAATCCACTAATTTTCAGTTGAACATAGAAACAAGCTGAAATTGATCAAACTAGAGAGTTTTAGCCACAAACTCTAAAATTAAGCTTGAATCTTCATAATCGTTGTTGTAAAGCTGTAATGGTGATTGAAACACTTTATAATACACCAAATTAACCTTCACTGATCTTCTCACACTAATCTGAATGTCAGATTATCAAATTTAATGATACCGAATATGATTCAATCTAACCGAGTATGTTCATATTTGTAATCTCCAATCTCTGAATCGATATAGTAATGTAATATCACTCCCTGGAAGCTTTGATAGCAAATGATAGGTCTAGTCATGGTGAAAATTGAAGAAATGAATGTTAGAATGAGACTCGGTATGAAGAAGAGCAGATTCGTTATTAGAGAGTTTCGGTAAGTTTACATTCCACAGCTTCTTAAACTCAATTACAATGCAATGGCAATCTAATTAGGACTACTTAGGTTCCTTATATAGTCCTCTTTTAAGGAACCATCTATTTAACTTATTTCACATTAACACTATATACCTTTTGGGGTCCTAACATGTGGTCTAAAATTTTGGTTACTATTGATAAACCTATGAACTTCACCAACATTTTGGTTGACACTTTTAAGCATATTTTGTCTCAAGTTACTGCTAGGTTTTGTGCTACTTGGTGACTTGATTGCTGCCTACTTGGACTCCTCATTTTAGCATATTTACTTTGCATTAAACATTTAGATTACATTTTAGATTATGATGTAAAAAATTATTTATTTCTGCTGCAATACAATTTATATTTTTTTAAAACGTCTCATTTAGAGTCGTTCTCGTTTATTACACTTGTGTTATGGTATTTTTAGTCACATTACAGTCGATTCACTTCAAGATTTTAAAAATCCTTACAATCTCTCTTGGAACTCAACTCGACATGAGTACTGCTTATCACCCGCAAACCGATGGTCAAAGTGAAAAAATCATTCAAACGTTGGAATATATGCTTCTTGCTTGTGTTATCGACTTCGACAAAGGTTGGGATAGACAATTTCCATTAGCTGAATTCTCCTACAACTAAAGTTACCACACAAGTATTAAGGCTACACCTTTTGAGGCCTTATACGAACGAAAATGTAGATCCTCACTGTGTTTGGATGAATTAGAGGACGGACAGTTAACTGGTCCTGAAATCATACACAAAACTACGAAAAAGATCGTTCAGATTAAGAAACGACTGGATACTGCCCGTAGCCGATAGAAAAGCTATGCTGATAATCGTCGGAAACCGTTAGAATTTCAAGTCGATGATAATGTCATGTTAAAAGTATCCCCTTGAAAGGGTGTCATTTGTTTTGGTAAAAGAAGTAAATTAAGTCCGCGTTTGCTTATCGATTAGAACTGCATGCTGAGCTTAGTAGTGTACACGAAGTATTTCACGTCTTGAATTTGAAAAAGTGTCTTGCTGATGATACACTTGTTATTCTTTTAGATGATCTCCGCATTGATGATAAAATGCACTTCTTTGAATAACCTGTGGAAGTTATGGATCGTGAGGTTAAACACTTGAAACAAAGCAATATTCCTATTGTTAAGATCCGTTGGAATTCACAACGAGGCCCCGAGTATACCTAGGAACGTAAAGACCAAATAAAATAGAAATATCCCGATCTCTTCTCAACCGCTGATGCATCCAAGAAGTCTACCTAAAACATCGGGACGAAGTTTTCACTAACGAGGAGGTACTATAACAACCCTCATTTTTTCACTTCTGAAATGACTAGATTGCCCCTAGGGTTTTTTGCATGGTTATGTGTAATAATTTGGTAGTGTTGTTATCCGAACATAATTAATATATGATTATAATCTATATTTAAGTTATAAAATAACTTATAAATATAATATTCCTACTAATATATTATACTAATCTAATATTAATACACTTAAAACTTATATAGTTACATTATTAATATATATTAAAGCAACCTTAATTAAACTATTAGTATATTATTATACTTATAAGTATATGAATTATACTATTATACAAGCAACTTATTAAGGTGTTGATTTCCTATACACACGCAACAAGTGAAGCTATAATCATAACGATAACGTATGACTTATACAAAGCATGGTTATGCGTATTAATTATTAGGATTGTTATCCGAACGTAATTAATATATGATTATAATCTATATTTAAGTTATAAAATACCTTATAAATATAATATACCTACTAATATATTATACTAATCTAATATTAATAAACCTAAAACTTATATAGTTACATTATTAATATATATTAAAGCAACCTTAATTAAACTATTATTACATTATTATACTTAAAAGTATATGAATTATACTATTATACAAGCAACTTATTAATGTGTTGTATTCCTATACACACGCAACAAGTGAAAGCTATAATCATAGCGATAACATATAGCTTATATAAACTTCACCGCTACTTACGGTTGAGTGGACGATGTCTAGGTTGCCATAATGGGAATAATGTTTTAGTTTAAACTGAAGGTTGTAGACTTATAGTCCAACTGAAAGTTTCTAACCCCCGGTTACATCTGGTCATCCCTTGGCATACTTCATAGCACCGAGGTTTGGGCAAAGTTGTATAACATCTAAACATGATTATGGTGGACACGCAAACATGTTTAATAAAATCATATGTTCAATTATGAACTTTCTACTTGTTGGTTGGACAAACTAATAACCTAACTTTTATCTCTAGGTTGAGATCCCGGTCATCTACTTGCTTTCATTTCATTAATAGAATAACTTCACCGTGCTATTTAAGGTGAACTTCATAGCCCCACTATTTACTATTTCATAACTGTTTTACAACTTGGGGTGAGATACATGCTTTTAAACTGCTTTACACTTTAGAAACAAGTACTCAAACTTATATGCTATTACATGCTTTGATTCATGCTAAATCACTACCATGATATCGTTAGTTGCTACGTATAAATGAAAGCTTAATTATTGTGAGTATGCCTATTTAGCGTAAAGTCTCTATTCATTTGAACGCTGATCTTTGGATACATAATAATGATTTAACGACACGAACGGATAAAGTATCATGGGGTAAATTTGTTTAGTCTCGACATCATATAACACAACATTACTTTTGAATTTCTATATATATATATATATATATATATATATATATATATATATATATATATCAATTTGCTATTAAAGTAAATCTTGTGGTCTAAAAATTTGGTTACTATTAATAAATCTATGAACTTCACCAACCTTTTAGTTGATACTTTTAAGCATGTTTTGTCTCGGGTGACTGCTAGCTTTTGTGCTACTTGGTGACTTGATTGCTGCCTACTTGGAGTCCTCATTTTACCATATTTACTTTGCATTAAACATTTATATTATATTTTGGATTATGATGTAAACAATTATTTATTTCCACTGCAATACAATTTATATTTTTATAAAACGTCTCATTTAGAGTCATTCTCGTTTATTACACTTGTGTTATGATATTGGTTAGTCATATTTACCCCCGGTCCCATTTGAGGGTGTAACAAGTTAGCACCTCGTTATATTGGGCCTTTTTGTATCAGGAAGGTGGTCAATGATCAAACTGTTATGTTAGATCTACCATCAGAATTGTCAGGTATTCATGATACATTCAACGTGTGCTATCTTCACAAGTGTAAGTTAAATGACGAAAGTCAGATTCTTCCTTTGTAAGACCTGAAGTGGAAATGAATAAAAAGTTAGTAAAGGAACCCGTTAAACTATTACATAGAAAAGTCACCAAGCCTCAAAAGACACAAATTCCTATGGTGTTGGTAGAATGTAAACACAGTCTGGGCGCGAACTTGACGTGGGTAACAAAAGAGTAAATGAAATCTAGATACCCTCATTTGTTCGACCATGACCAGATTTTGAGGACGGAATCTTCTTAAGGTGGGCAGATTTATAACACATGCTTTTATGACCTAAAATTTATAAGTATCTCGATATTATTTTATTACATAATTTAAATGTGATATTTAAATTATGACTAATTAATAGAAATTAATTAGAGAAGTGAAATAATAAATTATGCGGAACTAATTTATTAAGTGGCTAGATAATTCTTTTGTGACGATGGTCATAGAAAATATTTGTTTCATTGTAATGAGCATCGTTAGAACTGCCTATCATAAACATTGTGTTTTAGATAACGGCTATAATACTTATTTAAATAACTACCCTCTCTTGAAAATACATATAGATTTTATGATTCCACTTAGATGATGATCATATATTTATATACATATACAAATTATGATGAGTAAAACACTATTCATGATGGTAAACATGTAAATACCCCAAATTTCGGGGGTATTTTTGTTAATCTTTTTTCTTTAACTTTTTGTATTCAATATTTTATATTATTTTTTACTTCCTTTTTTTATTCTTTATTTTTAATGTTAATTGTCTGGCCATTAACCATTTTTTTAACATTCAATTGACCGACCCGCTAACTGCTCTTTTACACGTCGACCGTTCACCATTTTTTAACGTTCAATTAACTGTCCGTTAATCGACCCGTTAATCATTTCTTTAAATTCGAATTAACTGACTGTTAACCGATTAAAATCACTCTACAGCAAAGCGCATGCATTTTGCCCTCGTTATTAACAAATGTGACTAACCTACTTAATTTGATGAGTTGGTTTCCATAATTGGTAAGGTAGATCCGCATGTAAGCCACGTATATTTAAAGTTACAGCAAATGGTATCTACAAATTATAGAGTGGTTTGTCACCTGCTTAATAACTTACTATAAATAATTTGAGCCATTCGATTTATTATCATCCACCTATAAAATTCCTTACATGTAAACACACTTCTACATTCACGTTCTGATGTATATCTCATTTTTAAGTAAGTATACTATCTTCTATCTTTATTTAATATTTTGTTTGTATCACTTATTAATTAGCTAGAAATATAATTATATCTTTGTTAGTTTGTAGTAGTAACAATAATAATGGTATTAATATCATGTTTAGAATCATACTACTACGATATCCTTTAATATTTATTATGTTTAATAAATATTTATTATGATAAACAAATACAATGTTGCTTTATAATATAATGATTTATGAACATTAGTGATTAATAGGACAACACAACATTCACAGTCTAGTTGGCTTAAGGAGCAATGATCATAGGACTAGATGATGACTAAAGACGTTGTAGATAGTCAGAGTAGTTTTGAAACAAAATTTCATTCCTCGTTCCTAAACTTTACATCAAATTTGACTCCATATCCTTTTTCTTTTTTTGTGCATTCCTCGTCCCTAATGTTTCAAAAAATCTACATCCCTCGTCCTCCCGTCTACTGATCATATACATAGCATTGTATATGTATATTTTATTTGCTAAAACCAAAAAGCAGAATTGCGCGAACTGCAATCCAAAGTAATGGAATGTTCGCTGAAAAGTAAAGATTGCGGATCAGCTTCCGCGTTATTAAAAGACTGCGGTTTATTCCGCTAAGTTTCGGCGAAGAGTTAAGTAAACCGCGGTATTTCGAATACTATAAATAGAGAGCTTGACCTCTCATTTATAGGTTATTGATGCCATTTGCCCAAGCCTTTGTGATTTTCACTTGTGATTTGCCCAAGGGATTTCTACTTTGCGCTAAGGTGAATCATGCTAATTGACAATCTAGACCGGGTCAGGGTGTTTGATCAGTTGATTGTTAAAGTGAAAGACGATCGTTGGGGCCCAAAATAATCATCAAACATCCCATCCTCCATCTTATTATTGCACTCAATCCTTAATCAAGTAATAACTTGATATAGGGTTGATCAATTGGCGCCATCTGTGGGACGCGTTTTACGAATTAAACTTGAAATTTTTTATTTTGTGCTATCAAACGATTAATTACCTTCTTTAATTCTAATCGTGTATTATTTTAGTGATTCACAGGCGAATACGTTTGTAATTGACGGAAAGTTGCTAGATTAATTGAAATAATGAGCAATACCGATGTTCAAACAAATGCTCAAAAAAGAGGAAAAAAGCGAAAGTTGGCAAAAATGTTTCAAAATTGGCAGTTTGCGCCAATTAATTTTCCAAAAATGCAGAGCGAGGATTTCCCTGAAATGCCGATAGTTGTATCGTGCAAGATCGCGGAAAATGGAATCAAAATCATGAAAGTTCATGTTGATAATGGTAGTAGCGTTGATATTCTTTATGAGCAATGTTTTGTTCAACTACCGGAGAGTATCAGAGCAACTTTAAGACCAACCGCAGCTTCGCTGACAGGTTTTGCGTGAGAATCCTCATTGCCTATGGGTGTTTTGCCTTTAGACGTTGAGCTTGTTGATGACAATGATGATGGTTTAGTGCGCCGAGCGCGGCTAGATTTCTATGTTATGCGAACCTCATCTCGCTATAACATGTTGTTAGGAAGAACTGCCTTAGGTAAACTCGGAATTGTTCCATCTACAATTCATAGCATGATTAAATTTGCAACGCGTAAAGGTGTCGCGACAATAAATTCAACAAGCAAGGTGCCCATTTGTGCGGCTATTAATGTAAAAAGTGCAGCTCAAGAATCTGCGAAAGTCGCGGAAAATATGGTAGTGGTTAATCCTGCGTATCCCGAGCAAAAAATTAAAGTGGGAAGTAATGTTAGTGCGGACACACGAAAAAAAATTGTGCAGTTACTTGTGCAGTACATGGATGTTTTTGTTTGGTGTGAAAATGATATGACTGGCGTTCCGCGTAATATTGCGGAACACAGACTTAATGTAAATACAGCTTTAAAGCCTGTGGTGCAGAAGCGTAGAGGCATGGCCCCAGATCGCGTTGTAGAGACCCGTCCTAATCCATCCGGACGAAGTCCATATCGATTATAAACGATTCACAACAGTTGATTACATCACGAGGTACTTGACCTCTATATGATACATTTTACAAACATTGCATTCGTTTTTGAAAAGACAATCTTTCATTACATCAAAAATTGACGGCATGCATACCATTTCATAATACATCTAACTATAATTGACTTAATAATAATCTTGATGAATTCGACGACTCGATTGCAACATCTTTTGAAATATGCTATGAATGACTCCAAGTAATATTTCGTAAATGAGCAAATGCACAGCGGAAGATTTCTTTCGTACCTGAGAATAAAAATGCTTTCAAGTGTCAACCAAAAGCTTGGTGAGTTCATTAGTTTAACATAAATAATCATTTTATAATTTTAATAGACCACAAGATTTCATATTTTCATTTCTCATAAACATACGTCACATGCATAGAGACAAAAATATCATTCATATGGATTGAACACCTGGTAATCGACATTCACAATATACATATAAGAATATCCCCATCATTCCGGGATCCTCCTTCGGACATGATATAAATTTCGAAGTACTAAAGCATCCGGTACTTTAGATGGGGCTTGTTGGGCCCGATAGATCTATCTTTAGGATTCGCGTCAATTAGGGTGTCTGTTCCCTAATTCTTAGATTACCAGACTAAAAAGGGGCATATTCGGTTTAATAATTCAACCATAAAATGTAGTTTCGATTACTTGTGTCTATTTCGTAAAACCGTTATAAAAGCAGCGCATGTATTCTCAGTCCCAAAAATATACATTGCAAAAGCATTTAAAAAGGGAGTAAATGAAACTCACCTAATGTATTTTGTAGTAAAAATACATATGACGACATTAGACAACTGAACAATGCAGGGTTGGCCTCGGATTCACGAACCTATATCATTTGTATATATATTAAAATGTATAAACGTATTCGAACAAGTTTATATATTATAACTTGAATTATATATTATACTTATTTAGTTTGTGTATATATTTAAAATATTTAATATCTATATATTTGGTTATATTAATATATTTCTATATATAAATGGTTAGTATTATATGAAAATATCCTTGATTCATTATATATAAGTATTTATATAAATAATGTTATTATATTTGGTATGTGATATATAAACTATTAATATGATTATAATATATGTATTAAGTATATTTTTAGGTACCAAATATTTATTTGTAACGAAAATGATTGTTTTGATAATAATGATTTACTAATTATAATAACTTTCTTAATATTGATAATACTAATATTAGTAACGATATTGCTAAAATATGTTTATAATAATAATAGTAAAACTAATAATTACGAAAAATGATATTTATACCAATATTAGTGAGAGTAATGATAACTTGTATTATTTTATAACAACAATAATAATAATCCAAAACATATTCATAATAATTATAATAGTACTAGAAATGGTATAATTACTAATATTTACAAAAATAATAATAAGTTGCATCATTTTTGTCACTAATTAATGGTTATAATGAAAATTTTATTATGCTCCTAATAATGATAATAATGATAATAATAATAATAATAATAATCCTAATACTTAATAATAATAATAATACTAAGCAATTATAATACTTTAGTAATGATAACAATTTTAACAATAATAAGTAGTACTAATAATAACAATAACAATAATAACAATAACAAAAATAACAATAACATTAACAATAATAATAATAATAAAAATAATAATAAGAAATAAAATAAAGATTATACCCTTTGGAAAGCTTTTATAAAAAGATTGCCCCGAACAAGACTTGAACCCGTGACCACTCGCTCACCCGCTAACACTCACAACCATCCCTCTGCTTCTGTTTTATCTGATTAATCTGACTCCTAAACTTATTTAACCCGTTCTATATTTCTGTCCCTCATTCAACTTCTTCTACCATCGACTTACACGACCCAGGTAACAATGAAAACCAACATAACAAGTTTGCAATTAAATTAAGACTTAATATTCAACATCATAACACTCACTTATGATTAATTGGTTTGATAAAAAGAAAAAAATAAAAAACAAAAAAATAAGACTGCTGCGGCAGTCGCTGCTTTAAAGAAAAAAAAAATTGATTTTGACATCGAAACGTTTTTAGACTTCGCAACCTTCATAAACTATATTCCAAATCGTCAATGGAATACACAAGAATCCTCAGTTGCATCAGAATCGCAACCAATTACTCGAATTTGTTCATATAAAATTGTTTGACTTTTTTATATAAAAACTTTGACCTTCGAATTCACCTTCATTTTATCGAATTAAAATCTGAGATTGTACATACACAATCACTACATAAAGAAGAATATATCTATATTTTTACCTTCGGGTAAAAAAAAAATGAGAAGAAAGAAGAAAAAAAAATAAACTTGTTTGCTTTATCAATTAGTAGTAGCGTAAATCAAGCGTACAAGTTGTTATTGATGCCTCCACAATAATAGACCGAAGCTTGTTTTGTAATGGGGATATGGTTCGACAGAACCTCACGGGTAGGAAGAAGACACAGACAAAAAACAAAAAATATAATAGAATGATAGGGATGTAGATAATCACGCGTATTTATATATATATATGTATTATATCTTATATTTATTTAGTATAGATAATTAATAAGTATAAATACAAATATATTTATTAATAATAATACATTTAATGTTGATGATTACTATTAATAATAATATCAATGTTAAGATAACAAGTTGTATTATAATATTAACAAGATTTATAATTTTGATAATTTTTGTAATAATATCAATACTATAATATTAATAATTATATTTGAAATAATATTAGTGATAATAATAATTCTTCATATTATTAATAATATTAATAATAATGATATTAATAATAATACTTTATTAATGATATGAATAATAATAATAATAATATCAATATAATAATTTAATACTAATACATAATTATTTTACACAAAATGAAATATTATAATTTCTACATAGAATGTTTATAAATTATTTATATTTATGTGAATAACTATGTATAAAATTTATATATACATATATTACTTATATAAACCTACTTTTGTTAATATATAACTATTTTTTATTTATTTTGTTAAGGGAATAAAACGAGTACTTCTAACTAGGGTATTCAAATATTTTATATGATTATATATTTCATAAACTACTATATATATAATTATCATTTACATGTTTTTATTACATGAATGGATATACTACATACAAACTTTTAAGCCAATAAATTTTAACATCAATATATATATAATTACAAATAATATTCATATATATCTATATCTATATACATATAAAATAATAGTATTCATTACACCGTATATTATTTTACATATTTAATTATATTTTATTATTTTCAATAATTACCTATATACTTTCATTTATATTTATATATATGCATATTTGCAATTTGTTATACATAGTTGTTCGTGAATCGTCGAAAATAGTCGAAGGTCATATGCAGTTATGAAAACAGTTCAAAGTTTTTTGAGATTCCACATTACAGACTTTGCTTATTGTGTCGAAAATATATAAAGATTTAGTTTAAATTTGGTCGGAAATCTCCGGGTCATCACAGTACCTACCAGTTAAAGAAATTTCGTCCCGAAATTTGAGTGTGGTTGTCATGGTTAACAATAAGTATGTCTTCATGACGAATGTGAGTTGATAAAATAGAATTTTATTACCATAGCGCAATGTGGATAATATGATTCGATTACATGAAGCGGGTGAGTGAAGTTATCACAAAAGAGTGAAATGAGAAAGACAAGTTTCATCATAATTTTTGACTAGTCATGGTTGAATTCCGGAATTCAAGGGATTTAAAGAAAATATTCGAAATCTAAAAGATTTGATTCTTCGTCGAATAAGGAAATTAAGATCTCTATAATTAAATACGGTGATCTGCCTCGATTACTCTGTCTGATATTTCCACTATAAATTAAGCTTTTCCGTTCTATTATTCTCACCATTCCTATACTTTATTTTTTTTAGTTCATACATCCAAAAGATTGTGAAAAATACTTAATCCAGTTCTAATCCTTAATATATTTCTAATTATCCTTTCTGTCATCCTTCTTTTTAATCTTCCACCAGAAGAATCTGTTTACTTCTACTATTACCTTGGGATAATACTATTCTTAATTATACCGTGTCTTTATATTGCTATTCGTATTAATATCCACGGTTTGTAATCTCGATGTTGTTGTTGGGCTTTATATTTTCCCTTATATATCAGAGCTTCGTGCTCTTGTTTTCTCTTCTCGACTTTGAATCAAGCGAATAATGGTCCAGAATTTGTAGATTTAGAGTTTCGAATGATTATAATGTTCTAAGCAGGAAGGAACGTGATTGCACGATGTTGATTTTCAAATTTATCAATATCACGGAAGATAGAACCGTCAAGAATACATTTTCTTGATTTGTTCAGGAGTTAAGTAGAATGAAAGAGTTATGTAACATGTCACATGATGACGTTAGAGTCTGTGAATCATCATGTTCTATTAGAAACTCAGCATGACTTACTGTAATATAATCAAGTTGATCAAGTGTCATTATATTATACTAACTCATGCATCAGTTCCCAACATTATTTCAATAACATTCATATTTCAAGCTTGAAAGTTTATAGAATATAGAAACTAACAGTTTCTTTATGATGTAATACTAATAGCACGAAGAGATTAGTGATTTCAGATAAGAATAGTTATAAAAATATCTCCAGAAATATGGAGGATATTTGTAGTGAAAGATACGATAATATCTCGGAATATCTAAGATCAGAGGATGATAGAAACTATTATCTGCAAGGGTTTGGAGTAAGGAGCAAGATATTCACTAAAGACTTTAGCAGACATTGAATTATTTAGATTCTTTGAAGTCAAACTTATTCTTTGTGATTCGTCCGCGGCTTTCTTCATAGTTTCGCATAATCTGCTTTTCGGTACTAAATTTTCTATTGAATGTTTCCAATATAATGATACACAGGAAGCACGAAGAGGTATATAATTTAGGACGAGAATATTTATGAAAATATCCTCAGAAATATCGAAGATATTGATGATGATATTTTGGAATTTCTAAGCTCGATGGTTGATGGAGAAAGATTTTCTGCAAGATTTTAACATGACTTCAGAGCAAGATATTCTCTAAGGATTTCAACGGATTCAGAATTATCTGGATTCTTTGAATATAGGGTATGGTCCTTGTATTTGTCCTTGGTCTCCTTCATGGTTAACTTTATCCATTTTTCAGTTCCAACGTTTCTGAGATTTTCCAACATATTATTCTTTATCATCAAGCTTCCGACGACTAAGGTCGTTTACGGTTGCCTACAGTTTCTGCTGCTTCAATCAGCTTTTTCAAAGTTCAATGTATGGACTCGTAGGCTGGGTGCTTTTCAGAATTTCAAAATGAGAGATCATAATTCTAAGAGATAAATGTCATATATATATAACTGTTGATGTAGATATGCTGTGAGTTTTCAAATTACTGATTGCTGATTCCCGGTAATTGTTATGGCAGTTCTCGTTACAAGATGCGGATGAGTACATGCCGAGACTTCAATAGATAAATATAGTGATTTGTCGGAGGGATTTAAACTAAGAAGCAACGAGGTTACTGGTATGTCTGCTGGTAATATGGTAGAATATAAAAGGTTCCCCGGTATCAATAAAAGAGCACGTATATATATCAAAGTTATAATAAGGTTAGTCCGACTGAAAAGTCGAAGTTGAATTGTTGGAGTTGTGACAAATTTGACTAATTTGAAAAGGAATTGCAAAGTTATTTTCGGTAATAACTAAGCCAAAGGAGTTAGCATAGATAAGTGTTAGACGTTTACTCAGGTTCCGAGTGTTTTCAAGTGCATAACTATATGCATCAATCTCTTCTTACGTAGATGAAGTGCGGTTGGTTCATCCTCTCGATTGAGGTGTTTTCAAGAATTATGAAAGGTTTGAATGCGGATTGTAATCGTCAAGATACAAATGAGGTTTAGAATGATATCAAGTGGCAAACTTGAAGAATGTTTAGTTTCATATGTTATAATCAATATTTTAATTCCCTTTAATTGTCCAATGTTATTAGTCCACAGTCGATAGTAACAGTCCAATAATTCATATATAGTTTAATATACAATATTCGAATTAATTAATACGTGTCGTGACCCGTATACGTCTCAGACTCGATCACAACTCAAATTATATATATTATTATAGAATCAACCTCAACCCTGTATAGAATTACTGCATATAAAGTGTCTATGGTTATTCCAAATAATATACATAGATGCGTCGATATGATATGTCAAAACCTTGTATACGTGTCCCGATATTTAAAGTGCGTAAAATAAATACAGAAATTAAATGACAAATAATAAAATGCGTAAAGTAAATAACAGAAATTAAATGACAATAAATAAAATTGCGAGAATATAAATTGCGATAATTAAATTGCGATAAATAAAATGTAATACGGAATTAACAGTTAGCTAGGATTTTGTTAGCGTGATTTCTTAATAAAATTTAATATTGTTAATTAGTCTGTTTCTAATCAATTTTTATTGTGTCCATTATTTCTTCATTATGCCACTTGTTGGATTCTGATAGGTCAAAATCCAAATATGAAATTGAATTTGAATGAAAATAGTTATTCTTTGGTGAACGGATACGTATCTCGATGGTTGTAAATAGGATAGTGAATAACTGTTGAATCAGATTCGAAGAATATACAGTGTAACTTATTAATGTGAAATTTAAATATTCCTCGGGTATTATCTACCCGTTAAAATATTTTCACCATTAACAGTTTATACAAAAGAATTTTTAATTACAATCTTTTTGAAAACATATATACATATATATTTTCTTCAGATGTAATCATGGATTTAATGAGTCAATATGATATTAAACTCATTTGATTTATCGTTAGAACAAGATTATGTAATCTCTAATATATATAATCACCATGTCGAACGAAGATAAATGATGTGGAACGATTCATATAACAATAATTATATTCGAGGTACAAAATGAGATGTCGAGGCATGGATTGTTGATGGTACTAGTGTTGTTACTGATGGTTCTGTTGATGCCGGTGATGTTGCTGAAGCTGGTAAGTTTTGCACCATGTTCTCCAAATTGATTACTCGTGCGCGAAGCTCGTTGACTTCTGCTATTACCCCGGGATGATTTTCGATCGGAACGAGTGGATGTATAAGGTTTTGAATTTGAGATAGTATATAATTTGTGGCAAGGTATTCGAGAAATGAGTATGAAAATGGTGTTTCTAATAGGTTTGCCGATAAGTGATTCAAATTCTTCGCCAAAAGGTGAATTCGGTTGGTGGAAGGAATCGCCTTCTTCGCGTCTCCGTTGATTGAGTCAACTACGAACTCATCAGATGAATTGGAGATGGCTGGTTGATTGGGTCATTCTGGTGACACTGCTTTCGGAGCTGGAGTGAGACTCCATTTCGGAATCCGAGGGACTTGAACTAGTTGCAGGATTCATCTCGTACGATCAGATGAAGGATTTTCGATAAGAAATAGATTATAGGATGTAGATTAGTAACATGTATTACATAATTTACATATGTATATATAATACTAAAATCCCATAAGTTACAGAGGAATCTACGGAATATGTTAGGCAAAGTTTACAGTAACAGATATGCTAAGATATTAATTAGCAGATACGCTAAGATATGAATTTTGTCTATACACTATTCATGCAATCAATGCAGCAAGATGTGTCTAGACTAGGAATGATAAGCAGGTAATTTTCGACACGAAATGATAAGCAAAACTTTTGACATGCAGACACGGTCAAAGTCCAGACTCACTAAAGCATCCTAACGACTTATCAGTTAGACACACTAATGCAGACCTGGTTCGCTAAGACCTTTGCTCTGATACCAACTGTAGAGACCCGTCTTAATCCATCCGGACGAAGTCCATATCGATTATAAACGATTCATAACAGTTGATTACATCACGAGGTACTTGACCTCTATACGATACATTTTACAAACATTGCATTCGTTTTTGAAAAGACAATCTTTCATTACATCGAAAATTGACGGCATGCATACTATTTCATAATACATCTAACTATAATTGACTTAGTAATAATCTTGATGAATTCGACGACTCGAATGCAACGTCTTTTGAAATATGCTATGAATGACTCCAAGTAATATTTCGTAAATGAGCAAATGCACACAGCAGAAGATTTCTTTCGTACCTGAGAATAAACATGCTTTCAAGTGTCAACCAAAAGGTTGGTGAGTTCATTAGTTTAACATAAATAATCATTTTATAATTTTAATAGACCACAAGATTTCATATTTTCATTTCTCATAAACATACGTCCCATGCATAGAGACAAAAATATCATTCATATGGATTGAACACCTGGTAATCGACATTCACAATATACATATAAGAATATCTCCATCACTCCGGGATCCTCCTTCGGACATGATATAAATTTCGAAGTATTAAAGCATCCGGTACTTTGGATGGGTCTTGTTGGGCCCTATAGATCTATCTTTAGGATTCGCGTCAATTAGGGTGTCTGTTCCCTAATTCTTAGATTACCAGACTAAAAAGGGGCATATTCGGTTTAATAATTCAACCATAGAATGTAGTTTCGATTACTTGTGTCTATTTCATAAAACAGTTATAAAAGCAGCGCATGTATTCTCAGTCCCAAAAATATATATTGTAAAAGCATTTAAAAAGGGAGTAAATGAAACTCACCTAATGTATTTTGTAGTAAAAATACATATGACGACATTAGACAACTGAACAATGCAGGGTTGGCCTCGGATTCACGAACCTATATCATTTGTATATATATTAAAATGTATAAACGTATTCGAACAAGTTTATATATTATAACTTGAATTATATATTATACTTATTTAGTTTGTGTATATATTTAAAATATTTAATATCTATATATTTGGTTATATTAATATATTTCTATATATATATGGTTAGTATTATATGAAAATATCCTTAATTCATTATATATAAATATTTATATAAATAATGTTATTATATTTGGTATGTGATATATAAACTATTACTACGATTATAATATATGTATTAAGTATATTTTTAGGTACCAAATATTTATTTGTAACGAAAATGATAGTTTTGATAATAATGATTTACTAATTATAATAACTTTCTTAATATTGATAATACTAATATTAGTAACGATATTGCTAAAATATGTTTATAATAATAATAGTAAAACTAATAATTACGAAAAATGATATTTATACCAATATTAGTGTGAGTAATGATAACTTGTATTGTTTTATAACAACAATAATAATAATCCAAAACATATTCATAATAATAATAATAGTACCAGAAATGGTATAATTACTAATATTTACAAAAATAATAATAAGTTGCATCATTTTTGTCACTAATTAATGGTTATAATGAAAATTTTATTATGTTCCTAATAATGATAATAATGATAATAATAATAATAATAATAATAATAATAATAATAATAATAATACTTAATAATAATAATAATACTAAGCAATTATAATACTTTAGTAATGATAACAATTTTAACAATAATAAGTAGTACTAATAATAACAATAACAATAATAACCATAACAAAAATAACAATAACATTAACAATAATAATAATAATAAAAATAATAATAAGAAATAAAATAAAGATTATACCCTTTGGAAAGCTTTTATAAAAAGATTGCCCCGAACAAGACTTGAACCCGTGACCACTCGCTCACCCGCTAACACTCACAACCATCCCTCTGCTTCTGTTTTATATGATTAATCTGACTCCTAAACTTATTTAACCCGTTCTATATTTCTGTCCCTCATTCAACTTCTTCTACCATCGACTTACACGACCCAGGTAACAATGAAAACCAACATAACAAGTTTGCAATTAAATTAAGACTTAATATTCAACATCATAACACTCACTTATGATTAATTGGTTTGATAAAAAGAAAAAAAAAATAAATAAAAAATAAGACTGTTGCGGCAGTCGCTGCTTTAAAGAAAAAAAATTGATTTTGACATCGAAACGTTTTTAGACTTCGCAACCTTCATAAACTATCTTCCAAATTGTCAATGGAATACACGAGAATCCTCAGTTGCATCAGAATCGCAACCAATTACTCGAATTTGTTCATATAAAATTGTTTGACTTTTTTATATAAAAACTTTGACCTTCGAATTCACCTTCATTTTATCGAATTAAAATCTGAGATTGTACATACACAATCACGACATAAAGAAGAAGAGATCTATATTTTTACTTTCTTTCAATTTGGTCCGAATCCATTCGAATATTATATGGCTTCGGGTAAAAAAATGAGAAGAAAGAAGAAAAAAAATAAACTTGTTTGCTTTATCAATTAGCAGTAGCGTAAATCAAGCGTACAAGTTGTTATTGATGCCTCCACAATAATAGACCGAAGCTTGTTTTGTAATGGGGATATGGTTCGACAGAACCTCACGGGTAGGAAGAAGATACAGACAAAAAACAAAAAATATAATAGAATGATAGGGATGTAGATAATCACGCGTATTTATATGTATATATATATTATATCTTATATTTATTTAGTATAGATAATTAATAAGTATAAATACAAATATATTTATTAATAATAATACATTTAATGTTGATGATTACTATTAATAATAATATCAATGTTAAGATAACAAGTTGTATTATAATATTAACAAGATTTATAATTTTGATAATTTTTGTAATAATATCAATACTATAATATAATATTAATAATTATATTTGAAATAATATCAGTGATAATAATAATTCTTCATATTATTAATATTATTAATAATATTAATAATAATGATATTAATAATAATACTTTATTAATGATATGAATAATAATAATAATAATATCAATATAATAATTTAATACTAATACATAATTATTTTACACAAAATGAAATATTATAATTTCTACATAGAATGTTTATAAATTATTTATATTTATGTGAATAGCTATGTATAAAATTTATATATACATATATTACTTATATAAACCTACTTTTGTTAATATATAACTATTTGTTATTTATTTTGTTAAGGGAATAAAACGAGTACTTCTAACTAGGGTATTCAAAGTTTTTATATGATTATATATTTCATAAACTACTATATATATAATTATCATTTACATGTTTTTATTACATGAATGGATATACTACATACAAACTTTTAAGCCAATAAATTTTAACATCAATATATATATAATTACAAATAATATTCATATATATCTATATCTATATACATATAAAATAATAGTATTCATTACACCGTATATTATTTTACATATTTAATTATATTTTATTATTTTCAATAATTACCTATATACTTTCATTTATATTTATATATATATGCATATTTGCAATTTGTTATACATAGTTGTTCGTGAATCGTCGAAAATAGTCGAAGGTCATATGCAGTTATGAAAACAGTTCAAAGTTTTTTGAGATTCCACATTACAGACTTTGCTTATTGTGTCAGAAATATATAAAGATTTAGTTTAAATTTGGTCGGAAATCTCCGGGTCATCACACGCGTGAAGTGGCTATGCGAAGAGGTAACAAAATTGGTGATAGCTAGAATTTTACGCGAAGCTCAATACCAATCATGGATTGGGAATCCAGTTTTGGTAAAAAATCCTGATGGTTCATGGAGAATGTGTATTGATTTTAAGGATTTAAATAAAGCGTGCCCTAAGAATAATTATCCACTTCCAGAAATTGATTTAAAAGTGAAATCTTTGCACGCTTTTCTATATAAATATTTTTTGGATGCGGCAAGGGGTTATCACCAGATCCCAATGGCTCAAGAAGATATAGACAAAACTGCTTTTCATACGGGCAAAGGCATATTTTCCTATATAATCATGCCTTTTGGTTTAATCAACGCGGGTGCGACATATCAACGTTTGATTGACACCGCGTTCGAAAAGCAAATTGGGCGTAATCTTGAGGCTTATGTGGATGACTTAGTAATCAAAAGTACAACGCAGGAGCGAATTATCGAAGATATGTGCGAAACATTTGACACACTGCGAAGGATAAACATGAAGCTTAACCCGCTATAGTGTAGTTTTGACGAGACCGAAGGAAAGTTTTTGGGATACCTTGTTACAGAACAAGGTATTCAAGCTAATCCAAAGAAAATTGCGACTATTGAAAATATGACCGCACCAAGAACGATTAAGGAAGTGCAAAGTTTGACGGGAAAGTTAGCTGCATTAACGCGTTTCTTGTCTAAAGCTGCTGAAAGACAATTGCCGTTTTTCAAAACTTTAAAAGGTTGCTTGAAGCAAAAAAGTTTTGTTTGGTCAAACGACGCAGAGGCTGCATTTCAAGAAATGAAGAAGTTGTTGAAAACTTTGCCTACATTAACAGCGCCAATTGATTGCGAAATTCTCTACCTTTATATATCAGTGGCAAATGAAGCTTTTGGCTCAGTTTTAATCGCGGAAAAGGAGAAAATACAAAAGCCTGTGTATTTTGTCAGTAAAGCTCTTACAGGGAGCGAAATAAACTATGCGCCGATTGAGAAGTTGGTGTACGCGCTTATTCTAATATCGCGAAGGTTAAGAAGATATTTTCAGGGGCATCCAGTGCATGTGTTAACTAATATGCCGATCAAGCAAGTCTTAACAAAACCAGAGATATCTAATAGACTCGCATTGTGGGCGGTAGAATTAGGTGATTATCAAATATATTATCTTCCACGAAGTGCTGTAAAGGGCCAGGTTATGGCGGATTATCTCGCAGAAATATCTGGAGAGTTGGAGGTGATTAATGAGCGAACAACATTAAAAGCAGTAATGGGTGAAACTTGGGATTTATTTACTGATGGTGCTTCATGTGCAGAGGGCGCAGGTGCGGGTTTGGTCTTGGCAAGCCCAAGTGGTGAAGAGCATACGTATGGATTGCGTTTTAATTTTGATGTAACAAATAATGAAGCAGAGTATAAACCATTACTTGCTGGTTTAAATGTTACGCGAAAAATGAATATAATTAAGTTACAGGAATTTACAGATTCGCAGTTAGTAGCGAATCAGTTTAATGGTTCCTTTGAAGCACATGATTCTTCAATGCAGAAATATTTGCAGTTATTAAAAGAATTGGCGGAGCGGTTTGAGTATTTTAAACTCGCGCAAGGGCTAAGAAGTTTGGGTTGAAGAATTGCCAAGTTTGGGTTGAAGAATTAGCTTAATGGTTCCTTTGAGTAAATTAGCTGCTCTAACATTTTCGCACTTTCCAAAACAAGTTTGGGTTGAAGAATTGCCAAGAAAATCAATAGATAACGACTTAATGGTTGCGTCCGTCGAAGAGGAATAGCCAAATTAGATGGAACCAATCCTGCAATACATTCGCAGTGATGTTTTGCCAAGTGATAAGCGCGAAGCTCGCCTAGTAAGAGAGCACCAATGTATATAATTTAAAATGATATTTTATATCGCAAATCATACTGTGGTCCAATGATGCGATGTGTTGAGGCAGAAATGATAGTTGAAGAAGTGCATAGCAGTTCTTGTGCATTGTATTCAGGCTATAAAACTATTGCGGAGAAAATTATGCGGATGGGTTACTTTTGGCCATCCCTATATCACGATGTCGCAAAATTTGTTAAGCGATGTAAAAGTTGCCAAAGGAATGCTCCGCAGAATCGGATGCCAAGGCATGATATGGTTCCTGTTAATTCGCCATGGCCATTACAGAAGTGGGCTATTGACATTGTAGGGCCATTTCCCGCAGGACCTGGCAATGTCAAGTTTCTGATTGTTGCAATTAATTATTTTACAAAATGGGTTGAAGCTAAGGCGGTTCGCACTATCACTAGTGTGCAAGTGCGAAACTTTGTGTGGGAATACATTGTTTACAGATTCGGTATTCCGCGTGAGTTGGTTAGTGATAACGGCGCACAGATAGCGAAATATGCTTTTAAGACATGGTGCACTGATTTGAATATAATAGAAAAATTTACATCAGTGGCGCTTCCACAGGCTAATGTTTTATGCTAAGTAACCAATCGTGATATTGTATGCGGTATTAAAAAGAGGTTATGCGAAAAGCGAACTGGTTGGGTAGATGAATTACCCAATGTGTTGTGGGAACATCGCACTAATTTCAAGAAAAGCACACGGGAAACACCTTTTAGTATGGTATATGGCTCTGAGGCGGTGATACCCGCTGAAATTCTTGTGCCAACGCATAGAGTCGCTAGCTTTGAAGAAGAGGCAAACGATGATGCATTGGGTGAGAATTTGAATTTCATTAAAGAGCGAAGGCTAATGGCTGCTATCAGAGAGGCAAATAACAAACATCAAATTTCCAAGTATTATAACAAAAGTGTGCGTGCTTTGTCTTTTGATGTTGGCGAATGGGTGTTGCGAAATAATGATGCAAGTAGAGAAGAAAAACTTGGCAAATTAGGACCTAAATGGGAGGGTCCTTATCAAGTTGTGGCAATTAATGCGGTAGGTTCTTATAAGCTTGTAGATGTGGAAGGGCGAACTTTACCTAATGCATGGCATGCTGCTTTATTAAAGCGATATTATGCTTAACTTTGCAAGAATTATATTAAGGCTAAGTTGTAAATATGCAAAGTGCAAAATTAGTGGCAAGGTCTATGCTTGATATTCTGGTTATGTGTTTTTATTTTTAATTTTTGCAAGTCTTGATCACACTTGTAAAAATTTAAAAAGTAGGCACTTGTATGAATATGCGAAATTTTGTTTGCGAAATACTCAAAGTTTATGAAATATTTCTATAGTTTTTCATTTCGTATTTTTGACATATTTCGTGAAAGCTAAGCAGCGAAGTGATGCTAATTGATTGCCTAAGGATCGCTTTGGCGGACTTAGAAGATTCATAACGTATAAATATACACGCATACAGATTGTTTCGCAAAAGTACATACTTATTATGTGCACGATAATAAAAGTTGGAAATTGCAAAGGACAAGTCCGTGTTATGAATATTATGGTAAAAGCGCTATACAAATAAAAGTACTTGCAAATATATATGAAAATGCGAAAATTTTATTAATAACTATGCAGAGATAGTTGCGTGCTAAGTATTACAAATATCATCATGGCTTTGATAAATCAAGCTCAATGATGTCTTTAATAGTAGCGTTATCATGCTACCTTATCGCACTAACTTTAGGGATTGGAATGTCTGCTATGTTTCCTTGTGCAGTAGCAAATGCATCTGGAGCATCTGCAAGTGAACATACGCGGTCTTCAATCGCGGATGGCAGTGGATTTGGTATGGTGCAATGCGGAGCAATTTCATCCAAAAATTCCACTCTTTCGCGCAATCGTAGAGAGGCAGCGTAAGTTGAAAATTGAGCGGACACAAGATGAGAATTAAGAACTTTTTTGGCAAACTCCGGCAAATATTGGCGGATTTGGGTGAACTCAAGTTTTGCAGAAGCCGAGGCAGCTAGAGCATTGTCTCGCTCTGCGGTAAGTTTTGTAACCTCCTCTTATAATGAATTAATAGTAGCATGGAGGTTATTTTCTTTCTCAGATGCAGTAGAAACCTGCAGTTTTAAATCATCCACCGCGGTTTTTGCTGCGGTGTGTTCATCAGAAAGGTTAACACAGCGCTTTTCACTGTCTTCAGCCTTAACCTTCTCAGCGTTGTACTTCAACTGTTCAGCCTCAAGAACATTGAAAAATTGTTCTTGACGGCATATCACATCATATGCTGAGTTAAAGCACATATAAAAGTTCTGAACAAAGCTGTTGTGCGCATCAAGCGTAGAGAGTTTCGAAAATTCGCGGCGAAGCTCTCCTGGAATTGCCAACTTCATTTGTTGGAGCTGATCTAATGCTGCAGCAGCAGAGGCATAAGTATATCCTGATAAACCGTCAATCCGCACCCCATAAGAGTCGGGTAGGGTGCGGAACAGTTCTTTAATCTGGTCAAGTGTGTTTGGGCTCGTCAAAAAGGGGTCATCAGTGGATCCGCCTGAAAAAGCATGTAAATCATAAGAAGCGCACAAACATCTGAACATTAATTATGCGACAGTGTTTAAAGCCTACCCGTTTGCTGATCCCCTTCATGATCCGATGTAATCGGATTATCATACAGAGTGGGGATGGTTTACTTCAATTTTTTACTTTGTGATTGTGGCGGCGTCTGGAAGGGTCGTTTGGTGGAGCTTGGCTTTGTGAGGGGAGATTTGGAGGTCAAATCGACAATTGGAATCGTTTGCTTCTCTTTCGACGCCGATGATTTAGCCTCGGTGCTTGTTAATAGCTTTGTGATCAAGGTCTTTGGGTTAACATTGGACTCCATTTCGTCGATCTTCATGATAAAGTAAAAAATGATTGTGAAAAAGAAAGTAGATTGGGATAATGAAAAGAATGTTTTGATTATATTGTGAAGTATGTCAGGGTGGCGAGTGGAAATGGTTAATCACGGTTTCCCATATATATATAGGGGAAATATGGGTGTCAATTAGTTATGTTAAGTATCCGTTGTGATAATTTTATCGGTAATATTTTAAGACAATACATAACAACGGTAATTTTGCTTGGTGTAACGGTAACAAAGGCAAAGCCAGAGCATATTACTGCGGATAATGGTCAAGTTAACTGCGAATTTTTAGAGTTTATCATGACACATTTGCTCCGCAAAATGTATCATAATAAACTGGGAGGACTTGATCATATACATAGCATTGTATATGTATATTTTATTTGGACTTTTTTGCTCCGTTGGTCCTTCATTTATACACAAAATTGCAATCCGAGTCCCTCAAGTTTTTTTTGGATTTTCGAGTCCTTTAAAATGCAAAATTTAGCAATCTGAGTCCCTCCGTCTTCCTGCCGTCTAAATTGGCTGTTAACCCTTAACATGTGCCATACATGTGAGGGTAAAATCATCCTTTTACGCTTCTTCTTAAATCTAGCATCTATGGATAACAAAAATCAAACCATTTTCATATTTCATATTCATGAATTAACCTACAAAATCCAAACTCATTTCATGATTCTGTTCAGAATTAAAAACAAATATCAAGGTAAAATCAAACCCATTTCATATTCATATTTCAGATCATAAATTCCACACATGATATCCACAATCACAACAGTTGAGCAATTAATATATATATATATATATATATATATATATATATATATATATATATATATATATATATATATATATATATATATATATATATATATATATATATATATATATAATGTTCATACTATGAACATACAGTTGAGCAAAATAGAGATGCAAAAAAACAAGACTTGAATCCTATATGAGTATACGACACAATGGATCGACGCCGACGAAACATATGTTGCTATCGCAGGTCTTACCAATCTTTAACTGTAAACAAGAACTAAACCCCTTTGTTAAATGTTCTTCAACAAAAACCTATTTACTATAATTAGTTTAATTACCAAAATCAACATTATTATATCAACAGTGAAATTGACGGATTCGATGTTCTTTAAATTGTTGAATTTTTGATCGAGTTGTCAAGTACTTGAATCCAAACACTCGACAAAAGCTTTCATTACCAGAAATCAACAAATGAAGTCGATTAGAAAATTAATCAAGTTGCAAGTTTAAGACATAAACTTCAGATCTGGAATATTTTGCTTATGTTGATCCGATTGAAGATTCACGAAGCTTCAAGTTAATGAATATGATATTTCATCACTTTTACTTTCTTCAATCCAAGCTTGAATCGACCCAGGAAGCAAATTTGTTGATGTTTTGTGAAAAAAATGAAGAACACCATATTCGAAATTTTAGATATGAGTTGAGGTGTTTGATATGCTTTTGAGCTTCGGTGATTCCAGATTTCACTAAATTATATGAGTTAGAAAGTACACCAAGTTGTGTTTTGGATCTATCATGATGAAGATGAAGGAAAAAAGATACTCCGTATATGTGAGGTTAAAGAAATTATGATATAAATTATAAATTTATATATGATATAATATATTTTGTTTTTATTTTTATAAATTTAAAAATTATAAATTAAATATATATAAATTATATTTTGCGCCGGTAGTCCCTCGTTTATATTAAAAGATGATTTTACCCTCACATGTATGGCACATGTCAAGGGTTAACAGTCAATTTAGATGGCAGGTAGACGGAGGGACTCGGATTGCTAAATTTTGCAATTTAAAGGACTCGAAAATCTAAAAAAAAAAACTTAAGGGACTTGGATTGCAATTTCATGTATAAATGAAGGACCAACGGAGCAAAAAAGTCTTTTATTTGCTAAAACCAAAAAGCAGAATTGCGCGTACTGCAATCCAAAGTTATGGAGTGTTCGCTGAAAAGTAAAGATTGCGGATCAGCTTCCGCGTTAATAAAAGACTGCGGTTTATTCCGCTAAGTTTTCGCGGATAGTTAAGTAAACCACAGACCGCGGATATTTCGAATACTATAAATAGAGAGCTTGGCCTCTCATTTATAGGTTGTTGATTCTCGGCCATTTGCCCAAGCTTTTGTGATTTTCACTTGTGATCTTGCCCAAGGGATTTCTACATTGCGCTAAGGTGAATCATGCTAATTGACAATCAAGACCGGGTCAGGGTGGTTGATCAATTGATTGTTAAAGTGAAAGACGATCATCGAGGCCCAAAATAATCATCAACATCTCATCCTCCATCTTATTATTGCACTCGATCCTTACTCAAGTAATAACTTGATATAGGATTGATCATCTACCTTCTATCAAAATTAACCGTTACCTCTTATCATGTGGGGGTATTTTTGTTAATGTTTTGTCTTCTATGATATAAACCCCAGTTTTTCACAATTGAACCCTTTTCAATTTTGGGTTTTCTCCCCCTTCAATTTAGGGTTTTCCCAAGTAATTCACCATTGTTGAAGATTTTTTTCATTTTATGTAGCTGATTTATCTATTCTACTTAAGCCGTTTCAATTGATCTTTTTACTTCAAGATTCAAGGATATGATGATGCTGGAAAGCTTAATTCTTTATAGGGCTTGCGTTAAGCTTAAACCAAAATTTACATGTTATCATTTTTAAATAAAGTAACATATAAATTACCTTATTAAATCTACAAAGTAGATGGTGCTACCATCAAATGATTTTCTTACTTTCTTGTTCAAGTGTCTCCTGCAGTTGTACTGTGGAAACTCAAATCAGTTAATTAGTTATCTTTATTTTTTCCTTTTGTTTTCAATCTAGTCTTGGTCATTAGATTCATTATACATTGGATCTTAATGTGACAACCCGGAAATTTTCAACCAAATTTAAACTTTATCTTCATATGATTTAATATTTCCGACACGATAAGCAAATGCTGTAATGTTGAAATCTCAAAAACTTTAAACTATGTTCATGTATTCATTTACCTTTCGACTGCTCTCGACGATTCACAAACAATTATGTGTAAATAGATATGTATGAATATATACATATGTGTGATTATTAAATTGAGAAATATTAATGAAACATTAAACGGTTTGATTAATATGAAAATAAGTTACGAAATCTATTATATGAATTGAGAACGTTAACAAGGTATTAGATGAATAATACTTTACATGAACGTAATTATTTCAAGATATTTTTCAACGGAATTAAAAGATAATATCAAATGATTTATTTATCAGATACATTGTATGATTATGAGTCTCTGTTGAAAGGACCACTTTGATTTAGAAAACCTTTCCTTTTTAACGGTATTCGAAATGATTGGTAAAGTGATTTACAAGTAAGAACAAAATTGTCAATTAACAGTAACTGGACAAAAGTTAGTAGAGATTCCTGTTTAATTTTCAATGCATGCTTTACAATAACTTTCTCGTGACTCTTGATAAGTTAATTATTTAACTTTCATAAAATTAATAGTAAGAACATGAAATGTAAATGGATGTCGACAAGGTAAGCAAATGGATATGTTGATTTAAAACGATTTCATACGTTTAATTGTCCATTGGACTTAACCCTGCGATTTACGAATAAACTGTAAGTAAAAATTAGAAATCCATTATGACTTATATATTATATGATTTTACTTTATGAAATGAAAATGTTTTATGATATAACAATTTCTATTATTTAAACCTTTTAATAAAATGATATTGAATATAAGTAGTTTTGGAAAAACTAAACCTTATAGTATTATTTGATTTAGTTTCAAACGTACGAAAACATTTTTATTCTTTCGATATAATAGAATTTGATTATAAAATGTTTTTATGGATTTTCAATGATATGAAAATAAAAATAAAGATAAAATAAAGATTTCTAATGGGCACCAAAAGACTATAACATTTCATCTCAAGATCGCAAGTTAAAATGATGGAAATCACTAAGCATGCGCACTTTCACGAGAAAAATCATAACTAAATCATACTGACTCGAAAAAGGGTGATTCCGGTGTCCAGACGTCCGTAACTCAAAAATCTACAACTTTCATGAAGACACCATACACGGTTCGCGTACCTATCTACGCGAAACGCGTAATGTTGTGTCGACATATTTTTGTGGCGGCTCACTATTTAACATGTTTTTTATTTATTTTAATATTATATTATATTATTATATTATTTATATACCTATATATATATGATCGATCATAATTGTTTTCTAACTATCTATCTCTCACATTCTCTCTATAATTATATTTATTATTATTATTATTATTAGTATTATTATTATTATTAGTATTGTTATACATAAAATACTACGACGATGTCATGAGCGAGTTATTTCAAAACGGGTTTTTCGAGCGGGATAGAGCTAAGGAAATTATGGGTTATAGCTATGGAGGTTATGGGTATTGCTTGGGGGTTATGATCATGAGTCAAAGGTCAACCTAGTGTTTATCATCTCCGTCGCGTTTACGTACCTTTTCTGCAATATTGAATCTCAATATTGATACGTGAGTACTCATAAATTAACTTTTATATATTAATAGTGTATCCCTGACTAGTGCTCGAGTATATAGAATTACGCATGCTTATACTTTTGATATTGCCATTAGATAGGTTATGTTAAATCCTGAATTAGTTACATATGCGGTTGAGATAAGGTATAAGATATGCATGTCGTTGGAAAGCTAGCGAAAAATTAAGAAGTTATTATGATAAAATAGAGTTATTATCTTATTATTAATATAGTTAATATTAAAAAGTATTGTTATTACTAATATTATCATGATTAGAATTATCAATTTTATTATAATAATTAGTAAATATAAACATTGTTATTATTATAATAATAATTATTATTATTACAAAATAATACTACTTTTACTTATTATTATTATTATCAATATTATTTTATCAAATAGATATGTGATACAAAGATATTTTGACCACACGTAATATAATTACATTAATAATACATACCACTATATTTTTATGATATTAAGTGAATTTTATAAATTTTATTACTTAAGACATAAAAGTATATTATTATAATATATAAACTTTAATATAATTTTTATTTATTAACAAATGATTTATATTATTTACTTTAATAAAATTTACTAATTATTTAAATATATAAAATGACTATATTTAAGTTATATAATAATCATGTATAGATTTTGGAAATCATTTTGGATCAAGTTGACTTTTGCATGTTAGTCTCGAGCATTAGGATTGTGATACACTACAGTTTTACCTAAATTGCTAGACAGATATTGACCATCATATAAATATATATACTTAATATAGGTTCGTGAATCCGAGGCCAACCTTGCACTTGTTCAATGACGTCATATGTATTTTCACTACGAAATACAGTATTGTGAGTTTCATTTGCCCCTTTTTACTCTTTACCTTTTTGGGCTGAGAATACATGCAAATGCTTTATTAAATGTTTTACAATATTTATATGCGTGAGTTTCATTTACCTTTTTACCCTTTATATTTTTGGGACTGAGAATACATGCGCTTTTATAAATGTTTGACGAAATAGACACAAGTAATTGAAACTACATTCTATGGTTGAATTATCGAAATTGAATATGCCCCTTTTTATTAAAGTCTGGTAATCTAAGAATTAGGGAACAGACACCCTAATTGACGCGAATCCTAAAGATAGATCTATTGGGCCTAACAAACCCCATCCAAAGTACCGGATGCTTTAGTACTTCGAAATTTATATCATGTCCGAAGGAGGATCCCGGAATGATAGGGGATATTCTTATATGTATCTAGTTAATGTCGGTTACCAGGTGTTCACCATATGAATGATTATTTTTGTCTCTATGCATGGGACGTATATTTATGAGAACTGGAAATGAAATTCTTGTGGTCTATTAAAATGATGGAAATAAATGATTATGATAAACTAATGAACTCACCAACCTTTTGGTTGACACTTTAAAGCATGTTTATTCTCAGGTGTTAAAGAAATCTTCCGCTGTGCATTTGCTCATTTTAAAGATATTACTTGGAGTCTTTCATAGCATATTTCGAAGAACGTTGCATTCGAGTCATTGAGTTCATTAAAGATTATTATTAAATCAATTTATAGTTGGATAGTGGATATTATGAAATGGTATGCATGCCTGACAATTTTCAATGTAAAGAAAGTTTGTCTTTTAAAAACGAATGCAATGTTTGTAAAATGTATCATATAGAGGTCAAATACCTCGCAATGTAATAAACTATTGTGAATCATTTATAATGTATATGAACGGGTCCTTTCAGTTGGTATCAGAGCGGTGGTCTTAGCGAACCAGGTCTGCATTAGTGTGTCTAACTAATAAGTCGATAGGATGCATTAGTGAGTCTGGACTTCGACCGTGTCTGCATGTCAAAAGTTTTGCTTATTATTTTGTGTCGAAAATTAACTACTTATCATCCTCAGGAAATTACCTGCTTATCATTTTTAGTCTAAGACACGTCTTGCTGCATTGATTGCATGAATACTGTATAGACAAAAATTCATATCTTAGCATATCTGCTAAATCATATCTTATCGTATCTGTTACTTTAAACTTTGCCTCACATATCCTGCAAAGTCCTCCGTAATCTACGAAATCTTTTGATCTATATATATATATATATATATATATATATATATATATATATATATATATATATATATATATATATATATATATATATATATATTCTATGTAATTAGAATACCATCCGTTAGCCAAAATCATTTCATATCGAAAAAAAAAAATCCTTTATCCAATCGTACGAAATGGAATTTGTCATCAGTTCAAGTCACTCAGATTCCGAAATGGAATCCCATTCATGCTCCAAAAGCAGTGTGGCCGGAATAGATCAACCAATTAGTCATCACCTATTCTGGATGAATTGGGGATGGGTTCGTAGCCTCCTCATGTAGTGACCCGAACTTTTCCATGTTTATATATATTAATTGAGATTGATATTTACATGATTAAATGTTTCCAACATGTTAAGCAATCAAACTTGTTAAGACTTGATTAATTGAAATATGTTTCATATAGACAATTGACCACCCAAGTGGACCGGTGATTCACGAACGTTAAAACTTGTAAAAACTATATGATGACATATATATGGATATATATATAGTTAACATGATACTATGATAAGTAAACATATCATTAAGTATATTAACAATGAACTACATATGTAAAAACAAGACTACTAACTTAATGATTTTTAAACGAGACATATATGTAACGATTATCGTTGTAAAGACATTTAATGTATATATATCATATTAAGAGATATTCATACATGATAATATCATGATAATATAATAATTTAAAATCTCATTTGATATTATAAACATTGGGTTAACAACATTTAACAAGATCGTTAACCTAAAGGTTTGAAAACAACACTTACATGTAACGACTAACGAAGACTTAACGACTCAGTTAAAATGTATATACATGTAGTGTTTTAATATGTATTTATACACTTTTGAAAGACTTCAATACACTTATCAAAATACTTCTACTTAACAAAAATGCTTACAATTACATCCTCGTTCAGTTTTATCAACAATTCTACTCGTATGCACCCGTATTCGTACTCGTACAATACACAGCTTTTAGATGTATGTACTATTGGTATATACACTCCAATGATCAGCTCTTAGCAGCCCATGTGAGTCACCTAACACATGTGGGAACCATCATTTGGCAACTAGCATGAAATATCTCATAAAATTACAAAAATATGAGTAATCATTCATGACTTATTTACATGAAAACAAAATTACATATCCTTTATATCTAATCCATACACCAACGACCAAAAACACCTACAAACACTTTCATTCTTCAATTTTCTTCATCTAATTGATCTCTCTCAAGTTCTATCTTCAAGTTCTAAGTGTTCTTCATAAATTCCAAAAGTTCTAGTTTCATAAAATCAAGAATACTTTCAAGTTTGCTAGCTCACTTCCAATCTTGTAAGGTGATCATCCAACCTCAAGAAATCTTTGTTTCTTACAGTAGGTTATCATTCTAATACAAGGTAATAATCATATTCAAACTTTGGTTCAATTTCTATAACTATAACAATCTTATTTCAAGTGATGATCTTACTTGAACTTGTTTTCGTGTCATGATTCTGCTTCAAGAACTTCGAGCCATCCAAGGATCCATTGAAGCTAGATCCATTTTTCTCTTTTCCAGTAGGTTTATCCAAGGAAATTAAGGTATTAATGATGTTCATAACATCATTCGATTCATACATATAAAGCTATCTTATTCGAAGGTTTAAACTTGTAATCACTAGAACATAGTTTAGTTAATTCTAAACTTGTTCGCAAACAAAAGTTAATCCTTCTAACTTGACTTTTAAAATCAACTAAACACATGTTCTATATCTATATGATATGCTAACTTAATGATTTAAAACCTGGAAACACGAAAAACACCGTAAAACCGGATTTACGCCGTCGTAGTAACACCGCGGGCTGTTTTGGGTTAGTTAATTAAAAACTATGATAAACTTTGATTTAAAAGTTGTTATTCTGAGAAAATGATTTTTATTATGAACATGAAACTATATCCAAAAATTATGGTTAAACTCAAAGTGGAAGTATGTTTTCTAAAATGGTCATCTAGACGTCGTTCTTTCGACTGAAATGACTACCTTTACAAAAACGACTTGTAACTTATTTTTCCGACTATAAACCTATACTTTTTCTGTTTAGATTCATAAAATAGAGTTCAATATGAAATCATAGCAATTTGATTCACTCAAAACGGATTTAAAATGAAGAAGTTATGGGTAAAACAAGATTGGATAATTTTTCTCATTTTAGCTACGTGAAAATTGGTAACAAATCTATTCCAACCATAACTTAATCAACTTGTATTGTATATTATGTAATCTTGAGATACCATAGACACGTATACAATGTTTCGACCTATCATGTCGACACATCTATATATATTTCGGAACAACCATAGACACTCTATATGTGAATGTTGGAGTTAGCTATACAGGGTTGAGGTTGATTCCAAAATATATATAGTTTGAGTTGTGATCAATACTAAGATACGTATACACTGGGTCGTGGATTGATTCAAGATAATATTTATCGATTTATTTCTGTACATCTAACTGTGGACAACTAGTTATAGGTTACTAACGAGGACAGCTGACTTAATAAACTTAAAACATCAAAATATATTAAAAGTGTTGTAAATATATTTTGAACATAATTTAATATATATGTATATATTGTTATAGGTTCGTGAATCAACAGTGGCCAAGTCTTACTTCCCGACGAAGTAAAAATCTGTGAAAGTGAGTTATAGTCCCACTTTTAAAATCTAATATTTTTGGGATGAGAATACATGCAGGTTTTATAAATGATTTACAAAATAGACACAAGTACGTGAAACTACATTCTATGGTTGAATTATCGAAATCGAATATGCCCCTTTTTATTAAGTCTGGTAATCTAAGAATTAGGGAACAGACACCCTAATTGACGCGAATCCTAAAGATAGATCTATTGGGCCTAACAAACCCCATCCAAAGTACCGGATGCTTTAGTACTTCGAAATTTATATCATATCCGAAGGGTGTCCCGGAATGATGGGAATATTCTTATATATGCATCTTGTTATTGTCGGTTACCAGGTGTTCACCAAATGAATGATTTTTATCTCTATGTATGGGATGTGTATTGAAATATGAAATCTTGTGGTCTATTATTATGATTTGATATATATAGGTTAAACCTATAACTCACCAACATTTTTGTTGACGTTTTAAGCATGTTTATTCTCAGGTGATTATTAAGAGCTTCCGCTGTCGCATACTTAAATAAGGGCGAGATTTGGAGTCCATGCTTGTATGATATTGTGTAAAAACTGCATTCAAGAAACTTATTTTGTTGTAACATATTTGTATTGTAAACCATTATGTAATGGTCGTGTGTAAACAGGATATTTTAGATTATCATTATTTGATAATCTACGTAAAGCTTTTTAAACCTTTATTGATGAAATAAAGGTTATGGTTTGTTTTAAAATGAATGCAGTCTTTGAAAAATGTCTCATATAGAGGTCAAAACCTCGCAAAGAAATCAATTAATATGGAACGTTTTTAATCAATAAGAACGGGACATTTCAGTTGGTATCAGAGCGTTGGTCTTAGAGAACCAGAAAATTTGCATTAGTGTGTCTTATCGAGTTTGTTAGGATGCATTAGTGAGTCTGGACTTCGACCGTGTTTTCTTTAAAAATGATTGCTTAACATTTTTGTTGGAAACTATATATTTTTAACATATGAATATTATGTGATATATTAATCTCTTAACGTGTTTGATATTATGTGATAGATGTCTACCTCTAGAACAAGTCCCATTGACTCACCTAATAATAATGAAGAGTCAAATGTAAATTGGAATGATTTGTGAACTGATTCACAAGTTCCCGAAGAGGAACCGGAAGAAGAGTCGGAACCGGAAGAAGAATCGGAACCGGAAGAAGAATCGGAACCGGATGAAGAAATAGAACCGGTGGGGGAAATAATAAAACGGTTAAGTAAAAGAAAATCCTCAACCAACCGACCAAAGTTAATTATGGTCAATGGTGTTTCCGCCAAGGAAGCAAAATATTGGGAGGATTACCAATTCTCCGATGAATCGGATTCCGACGAGAATTCCGATGATGTTATAGAAATTACCCCAACTGAATTTAAAAAGGCAAAAGAAAATAATAAGGGAAAGGGCATAAAAATAGAGAAATCTAATTCCAACCCCGATGAACTTTATATGTATCGTCAACCCCCGAAGTCCTTAAGTTGTAACAATGACCCGGGAACCTCTAAACCACCAGGTTTTTCTAAACCAATGTGGACAACGACGGCTCGTATTAGGGGAACATCATATATCCCTAGAAACTTGGCAAAACGAACCAAAACCAAAGAAGAAGAAACGAGCGAGTCGGAATAAGATAGTTGTATTCGTGTGGTGTAATATATGTAATATAGTGTTCTTATGCTTTATGATATATGTAAAAATTGCTTGTATTAATAAGTATTTTTTTATGAAACTAACTCTTGTCTATTTTACAGTTTAAAAACACAAAATGGATAGACAACCCAATATTTTAAGAGACCTACCCGGAGACATGATTGATGAAATCTTGTCTAGAGTCGGCCAGAATTCTTCGGCACAACTATTTAAGGCGAGATCAGTTTGTAAGACATTCGAAGAACGTTCCAAGAATGTCTTGGTTTATAAGAGACTTTCGTTTGAAAGATGGGGGATATCACATTGGGAAACCCATAAGTTACGATGTGTTTACTTTGACGCATATATTGCGGGGAACCCAAATGCTATTTTACGCAACGGGTTAAGAAATTATTTTGACTCAATATATCCGAATATTGGACTTCGTGATTTAGAAAAAGCGGCTAACATGCAACATAAAGAAGCATGTTATGCTTACGGATTAGTAATGTTCGCTTCTCACCAAAGTGAGAACAAGAACATCGGGCTACAACTATTAAACAAAACGTTTCCACAAGTGACGGAGTCGGTAATTGGGGTAAGAAATGAGGTTTTTAGATTATTACGGGACTGTTGGACATTACGTAACCCTCGTCCCTTTGATGACGTTACAACACGCTGTCTTATCAACGGCCATAATGGTTATGTTGCACAAGACCAAGGATGGGAAGTAGTCCTAGTAAAACCAGAATGCATGACTTGTTTCTGGACGTATGAATTACGTGTCTTTATTGCCTTTGCCGAACGACTTGTGTACTAGCTAGAATTGTCTTCACAACTATCTTGTATCAAAGTTATTGTGTGCTATATTTCATGCTTTATGTAAAATAAGCGGTATTGTAAGTTTGTAAAATATTGTATAAAAGTTTGAACGCGAAATATTATTACAATCAGTTTTTCATATAGAATTGTAGTAGTTGAATTGTATATTAGCTACTAAGTATGAACTTAACGGGTAGGTACTACCCGAATTTAAACTTATAAAACGCTAATATGAAGAAAAAGCTTTTATAAATGAGTTCATATTATGCTACGAAATACTATTAACTACTCTTAATATTCTGTATGATTAACTTGTTCCATTTAACTATTTTGAAGGAAATGGCACCGACTACTCGACACACCGTGAATATGAATGAAGAGGAATTCCGTACTTTTCTAGCTTCAAACATAGCCGCAGTACAGGCTGCGCTACATACCAACAATAACCTTGGATCTAGCAGTACAGGAAATCGTGTAGGATGCACCTACAAAGAATTCACTGCCTGCAAACCTTTGGAATTTGATGGAACCGAAGGACCGATCGGATTGAAACGGTGGACCGAGAAGGTTGAATCGGTGTTTGCCATAAGTAAGTGTACTGAAGAGGACAAAGTGAAGTACGCTACGCATACCTTCACAGGTTCTACGTTAACATGGTGGAATACCTATATAGAGCAAGTGGGACAAGATGATGCGTACGCACTACCGTGGTCAGCATTCAAGCACTTGATGAACGAGAAGTACCGTCCCAGAACCGAGGTCAATAAGCTCAAGACAGAACTTAGAGGGTTACGAACCCAAGGATTTGATATTACCACGTACGAAAGACGATTCACAGAATTGTGCCTATTGTGTCCGGGAGCATTCGAAGATGAGGAAGAGAAGATCGACGCGTTTGTGAAAGGATTACCGGAAAGAATCCAAGAAGATATAAGTTCACACGAGCCCGCCTCCATACAACAGGCATGTAGAATGGCTCACAAACTAGTGAACCAGATTGAAGAAAGAATTAAAGAACAGACTGCTGAAGAGGCCAATGTGAAGCAAGTCAAAAGAAAGTGGGAGGAAAACGGTGATAAGAATCACCAATACAACAACAACAGCAATTACAACAATAATCGCAACAATTATCCCAACAATCGCAACATCAATCGCAACTACAACAAACGGCCCAACAACAACAACAACAACAACAGCAACTACAACAATCATCCCAACAACAATAATAACCGCAACAACAACAACAATCAGAAGCAGCTATGCCAAAGGTGTGAAAAGAATCACTCGGGGTTCTGCACCAAATTTTGCAACAAGTGTAAAAGAAACGGTCATAGCGCGGCGAAGTGTGAGGTCTACGGACCAGGGGTTAATAGAACGAAAGGAACAAATGGTGTCGGAATGAGTAATGGCAGAGCAAGTAGTGTCGGAGCAAGTTATGCCAATGTAGTTTGTTATAAATGTGGAAAACCAGGCCACATTATTAGAAATTGCCCGAACCAGGAGAACGCGAATGGACAAGGCCGTGGAAGAGTTTTCAATATTAATGCGGTAGAGGCACAGGAAGACCCGGAGCTTGTTACGGGTACGTTTCTTATTGACAATAAATCTGCTTACGTTTTATTTGATTCGGGTGCGGATAAAAGCTATATGAGTAGAGATTTTTGTGCTAAATTAAGTTGTCCATTGACGCCTTTGGATAGTAAATTTTTACTCGAATTAGCAAATGGTAAATTAATTTCAGCAGATACTATATGTCGGAATCGAGAAATTAAACTGGTTAGCGAAACATTTAAGATTGATTTGATACCAGTAGAGTTAGGGAGTTTTGATGTGATAATCGGTATGGACTGGTTGAAAGAAGTGAAAGCGGAGATCGTTTGTTACAAAAATGCAATTCGCATTATACGAGAAAAAGGAAAACCCTTAATGGTGTACGGAGAAAAGGGCAACACGAAGCTACATCTTATTAGTAATTTGAAGGCACAAAAACTAATAAGAAAAGGTTGCTATGCTGTTCTAGCACACGTCGAGAAAGTACAAACTGAAGAAAAGAGCATCAATGATGTTCCCATTGCAAAAGAATTTCCCGATGTATTTCCGAAAGAATTACCGGGATTACCCCCACATCGATCCGTTGAATTTCAAATAGATCTTGTACCAGGAGCTGCACCAATAGCTCATGCTCCTTACAGACTCGCACCCAGCGAGATGAAAGAACTACAAAGCCAATTACAAGAACTTTTAGAGCGTGGTTTCATTCGACCAAGCACATCACCGTGGGGAGCTCCTGTTTTGTTTGTCAAGAAGAAAGATGGTACATTCAGGTTGTGTATCGACTACCGAGAGTTAAACAAACTTACCATCAAGAACCGCTACCCACTACCGAGAATCGATGACTTATTTGATCAACTACAAGGCTCGTCTGTTTATTCAAAGATTGACTTACGTTCCGGGTATCATCAAATGCGGGTGAAAGAAGATGATATTCCAAAGACTGCTTTCAGAACACGTTACGGTCATTACGAGTTTATGGTCATGCCGTTTGGTTTAACTAATGCACCAGCTGTGTTCATGGACCTTATGAACCGAGTGTGTGGACCATACCTTGACAAGTTTGTCATTGTTTTCATTGATGACATACTTATTTACTCAAATAATGACCAAGAACACGGTGAACATTTGAGAAAGGTGTTAGAAGTATTGAGGAAGGAAGAATTGTACGCTAAGTTTTCAAAGTGTGCATTTTGGTTGGAAGAAGTTCAATTCCTCGGTCACATAGTGAACAAAGAAGGTATTAAGGTGGATCCGGCAAAGATAGAAACTGTTGAAAAGTGGGAAACCCCGAAAACTCCGAAACACATACGCCAGTTTTTAGGACTAGCTGGTTACTACAGAAGGTTCATCCAAGACTTTTCCAGAATAGCAAAACCCTTGACTGCATTAACGCATAAAGGGAAGAAATTTGAATGGAAGGATAAACAAGAGAAAGCGTTTTAGTTATTGAAGAAAAAGCTAACTACGGCACCTATATTGTCATTGCCTGAAGGGAATGATGATTTTGTGATTTATTGTGACGCATCAAAGCAAGGTCTCGGTTGTGTATTAATGCAACGAAAGAAGGTGATTGCTTATGCATCTAGACAATTGAAGATTCACGAGCAAAATTATACGACGCATGATTTGGAATTAGGAGCGGTTGTTTTTGCATTAAAGACTTGGAGGCACTACTTATATGGGGTCAAAAGTATTATATATACTGACCACAAAAGTCTTCAACACATATTTAATCAGAAACAACTGAATATGAGGCAGCGTAGGTGGATTGAATTGTTGAATGATTACGACTTTGAGATTCGTTACCACCCGGGGAAGGCAAATGTGGTAACTGATGCCTTGAGCAGGAAGGACAAAGAACCCATTCGAGTAAAATCTATGAATATAATGATTCATAATAACCTTACTACTCAAATAAAGGAGGCGCAACAAGGAGTTTTAAAAGAGGGAAATTTAAAGGATGAAATACCCAAAGGATCGGAGAAGCATCTTAATATTCGGGAAGACGGAACCCGGTATAGGGCTGAAAGGATTTGGGTACCAAAATTTGGAGATATGAGAGAAATGGTACTTAGAGAAGCTCATAAAACCAGATACTCAATACATCCTGGAACGGGGAAGATGTACAAGGATCTTAAGAAATATTTTTGGTGGCCGGGTATGAAAGCCGATGTTGCTAAATACGTAGGAGAATGTTTGACGTGTTCTAAGGTCAAAGCTAAGCATCAGAAACCATCAGGTCTACTTCAACAACCCGAAATCCCAGAATGGAAATGGGAAAACATTACCATGGATTTCATCACTAAATTGCCAAGGACTGCAAGTGGTTTTGATACTATTTGAGTAATAGTTGATCGTCTCACCAAATCAGCACACTTCCTGCCAATAAGAGAAGATGACAAGATGGAGAAGTTAGCACGACTGTATTTGAAGGAAGTCGTATCCAGACATGGAATACCAATCTCTATTATCTCTGATAGGGATGGCAGATTTATTTCAAGATTCTGGCAGACATTACAGCAAGCATTAGGAACTCGTCTAGACATGAGTACTGCTTATCATCCACAAACTGATGGGCAGAGCGAAAGGACGATACAAACGCTTGAAGACATGCTACGAGCATGTGTTATTGATTTCGGAAATAGTTGGGATCGACATCTACCGTTAGCAGAATTTTCCTACAACAACAGCTACCATTCAAGCATTGAGATGGCGCCGTTTGAAGCACTTTATGGTAGAAAGTGCAGGTCTCCGATTTGTTGGAGTGAAGTGGGGGATAGACAGATTACGGGTCCGGAGATTATACAAGAAACTACCGAGAAGATCATCCAAATTCAACAACGGTTGAAAACCGCCCAAAGTCGACAAAAGAGCTACGCTGACATTAAAAGAAAAGATATAGAATTTGAAATTGGAGAGATGGTCATGCTTAAAGTTGCACCTTGGAAAGGCGTTGTTCGATTTGGTAAACGAGGGAAATTAAATCCAAGGTATATTGGACCATTCAAGATTATTGATCGTGTCGGACCAGTAGCTTACCGACTTGAGTTACCTCAACAACTCGCGGCTGTACATAACACTTTCCACGTCTCGAATTTAAAGAAATGTTTTGCTAAAAAAGATCTCACTATTCCATTAGATGAAATCCAAATCAACGAAAAACTTCAATTCATCGAAGAACCCGTCGAAATAATGGATCGTGAGGTTAAAAGACTAAAGCAAAACAAGATACCAATTGTTAAAGTTCGAAGGAATGATCGTATAGGACCCGAGTTCACCTGGGAGCGTGAAGATCAGATGAAGAAGAAATACCCACATCTATTTCCAGAAGATTCGTCAACACCTTCAACAGCTTAAAATTTCGGGACGAAATTTATTTAACGGGTAGGTACTGTAGTGACCCGAACTTTTCCATGTTTATATATATTAATTGAGATTGATATTTACATGATTAAATGTTTCCAACATGTTAAGCAATCAAACTTGTTAAGACTTGATTAATTGAAATATGTTTCATATAGACAATTGACCACCCAAGTTGACCGGTGATTCACGAACGTTAAAACTTGTAAAAACTATATGATGACATATATATGGATATATATATAGTTAACATGATACTATGATAAGTAAACATATCATTATGTATATTAACAATGAACTACATATGTAAAAACAAGACTACTAACTTAATGATTTTTAAACGAGACATATATGTAACGATTATCGTTGTAAAGACATTTAATGTATATATATCATATTAAGAGATATTCATACATGATAATATCATGATAATATAATAATTTAAAATCTCATTTGATATTATAAACATTGGGTTAACAACATTTAACAAGATCGTTAACCTAAAGGTTTCAAAACAACACTTACATGTAACGACTAACGATGACTTAACGACTCAGTTAAAATGTATATACATGTAGTGTTTTAATATGTATTTATACACTTTTGAAAGACTTCAATACACTTATCAAAATACTTCTACTTAACAAAAATGCTTACAATTACATCCTCGTTCAGTTTCATCAACAATTCTACTCGTATGCACCCGTATTCGTACTCGTACAATACACAGCTTTTAGATGTATGTACTATTGGTATATACACTCCAATGATCAGCTCTTAGCAGCCCATGTGAGTCACCTAACACATGTGGGAACCATCATTTGGCAACTAGCATGAAATATCTCATAAAATTACAAAAATATGAGTAATCATTCATGACTTATTTACATGAAAACAAAATTACATATCCTTTATATCTAATCCATACACCAACGACCAAAAACACCTACAAACACTTTCATTCTTCAATTTTCTTCATCTAATTGATCTCTCTCAAGTTCTATCTTCAAGTTCTAAGTGTTCTTCATAAATTCCAAAAGTTCTAGTTTCATAAAATCAAGAATACTTTCAAGTTTGCTAGCTCACTTCCAATCTTGTAAGGTGATCATCCAACCTCAAGAAATCTTTGTTTCTTACAGTAGGTTATCATTCTAATACAAGGTAATAATCATATTCAAACTTTGGTTCAATTTCTATAACTATAACAATCTTATTTCAAGTGATGATCTTACTTGAACTTGTTTTCGTGTCATGATTCTGCTTCAAGAACTTCGAGCCATCCAAGGATCCATTGAAGCTAGATCCATTTTTCTCTTTTCCAGTAGGTTTATCCAAGGAAATTAAGGTAGTAATGATGTTCATAACATCATTCGATTCATACATATAAAGCTATCTTATTCGAAGGTTTAAACTTGTAATCACTAGAACATAGTTTAGTTAATTCTAAACTTGTTCGCAAACAAAAGTTAATCCTTCTAACTTGACTTTTAAAATCAACTAAACACATGTTCTATATCTATATGATATGCTAACTTAATGATTTAAAACCTGGAAACACGAAAAACACCGTAAAACCGGATTTACGCCGTCGTAGTAACACCGCGGGCTGTTTTGGGTTAGTTAATTAAAAACTATGATAAACTTTGATTTAAAAGTTGTTATTCTGAGAAAATGATTTTTATTATGAACATGAAACTATATCCAAAAATTATGGTTAAACTCAAAGTGGAAGTATGTTTTCTAAAATGGTCATCTAGACGTCGTTCTTTCGACTGAAATGACTACCTTTACAAAAACGACTTGTAACTTATTTTTCCGACTATAAACCTATACTTTTTCTGTTTAGATTCATAAAATAGAGTTCAATATGAAATCATAGCAATTTGATTCACTCAAAACGGATTTAAAATGAAGAAGTTATGGGTAAAACAAGATTGGATAATTTTTCTCATTTTAGCTACGTGAAAATTGGTAACAAATCTATTCCAACCATAACTTAATCAACTTGTATTGTATATTATGTAATCTTGAGATACCATAGACACGTATACAATGTTTCGACCTATCATGTCGACACATCTATATATATTTCGGAACAACCATAGACACTCTATATGTGAATGTTGGAGTTAGCTATACAGGGTTGAGGTTGATTCCAAAATATATATAGTTTGAGTTGTGATCAATACTGAGATACGTATACACTGGGTCGTGGATTGATTCAAGATAATATTTATCGATTTATTTCTGTACATCTAACTGTGGACAACTAGTTATAGGTTACTAACGAGGACAGCTGACTTAATAAACTTAAAACATCAAAATATATTAAAAGTGTTGTAAATATATTTTGAACATACTTTAATATATATGTATATATTGTTATAGGTTCGTGAATCAACAGTGGCCAAGTCTTACTTCCCGACGAAGTAAAAATCTGTGAAAGTGAGTTATAGTCCCACTTTTAAAATCTAATATTTTTGGGATGAGAATACATGCAGGTTTTATAAATGATTTACAAAATAGACACAAGTACGTGAAACTACATTCTATGGTTGAATTATCGAAATCGAATATGCCCCTTTTTATTAAGTCTGGTAATCTAAGAATTAGGGAACAGACACCCTAATTGACGCGAATCCTAAAGATAGATCTATTGGGCCTAACAAACCCCATCCAAAGTACCGGATGCTTTAGTACTTCGAAATTTATATCATATCCGAAGGATGTCCCGGAATGATGGGGATATTCTTATATATGCATCTTGTTATTGTCGGTTACCAGGTGTTCACCATATGAATGATTTTTATCTCTATGTATGGGATGTGTATTGAAATATTAAATCTTGTGGTCTATTATTATGATTTGATATATATAGGTTAAACCTATAACTCACCAACATTTTTGTTGACGTTTTAAGCATGTTTATTCTCAGGTGATTATTAAGAGCTTCCGCTGTCGCATACTTAAATAAGGACGAGATTTGGAGTCCATGCTTGTATGATATTGTGTAAAAACTGCATTCAAGAAACTTATTTTGTTGTAACATATTTGTATTGTAAACCATTATGTAATGGTCGTGTGTAAACAGGATATTTTAGATTATCATTATTTGATAATCTACGTAAAGCTTTTTAAACCTTTATTGATGAAATAAAGGTTATGGTTTGTTTTAAAATGAATGCAGTCTTTGAAAAATGTCTCATATAGAGGTCAAAACCTCGCAAAGAAATCAATTAATATGGAACGTTTTTAATCAATAAGAACGGGACATTTCAGTTGGTATCAGAGCGTTGGTCTTAGAGAACCAGAAAATTTGCATTAGTGTGTCTTATCGAGTTTGTTAGGATGCATTAGTGAGTCTGGACTTCGACCGTGTTTTCTTTAAAAATGATTGCTTAACATTTTTGTTGGAAACTATATATTTTTAACATATGAATATTATGTGATATATTAATCTCTTAACGTGTTTGATATTATGTGATAGATGTCTACCTCTAGAACAAGTCCCATTGACTCACCTAATAATAATGAAGAGTCAAATGTAAATTGGAATGATTTGTGGACTGATTCACAAGTTCCCGAAGAGGAACAGGAAGAAGAGTCGGAACCGGAAGAAGAATCGGAACCGGAAGAAGAATCGGAACCGGATGAAGAAATAGAACCGGTGGGGGAAATAATAAAACGGTTAAGTAAAAGAAAATCCTCAACCAACCGACCAAAGTTAATTATGGTCAATGGTGTTTCCGCCAAGGAAGCAAAATATTGGGAGGATTACCAATTCTCCGATGAATCGGATTCCGACGAGAATTCCGATGATGTTATAGAAATTACCCCAACTGAATTTAAAAAGGCAAAAGAAAATAATAAGGGAAAGGGCATAAAAATAGAGAAATCTAATTCCAACCCCGATGAACTTTATATGTATCGTCAACCCCCGAAGTCCTTAAGTTGTAACAATGACCCGGGAACCTCTAAACCACCAGGTTTTTCTAAACCAATGTGGACAACGACGGCTCGTATTAGGGGAACATCATATATCCCTAGAAACTTGGCAAAACGAACCAAAACCCAAGAAGAAGAAACGAGCGAGTCGGAATAAGATAGTTGTATTCGTGTGGTGTAATATATGTAATATAGTGTTCTTATGCTTTATGATATATGTAAAAATTGCTTGTATTAATAAGTATTTTTTTATGAAACTAACTCTTGTCTATTTTACAGTTTAAAAACACAAAATGGATAGACAACCCAATATTTTAAGAGACCTACCCGGAGACATGATTGATGAAATCTTGTCTAGAGTCGGCCAGAATTCTTCGGCACAACTATTTAAGGCGAGATCAGTTTGTAAGACATTCGAAGAACGTTCCAAGAATGTCTTGGTTTATAAGAGACTTTCGTTTGAAAGATGGGGGATATCACATTGGGAAACCCATAAGTTACGATGTGTTTACTTTGACGCATATATTGCGGGGAACCCAAATGCTATTTTACGCAACGGGTTAAGAAATTATTTTGACTCAATATATCCGAATATTGGACTTCGTGATTTAGAAAAAGCGGCTAACATGCAACATAAAGAAGCATGTTATGCTTACGGATTAGTAATGTTCGCTTCTCACCAAAGTGAGAACAAGAACATCGGGCTACAACTATTAAACAAAACGTTTCCACAAGTGACGGAGTCGGTAATTGGGGTAAGAAATGAGGTTTTTAGATTATTACGGGACTGTTGGACATTACGTAACCCTCGTCCCTTTGATGACGTTACAACACGCTGTCTTATCAACGGCCATAACGGTTATGTTGCACAAGACCAAGGATGGGAAGTAGTCCTAGTAAAACCAGAATGCATGACTTGTTTCTGGACGTATGAATTACGTGTCTTTATTGCCTTTGCCGAACGACTTGTGTACTAGCTAGAATTGTCTTCACAACTATCTTGTATCAAAGTTATTGTGTGCTATATTTCATGCTTTATGTAAAATAAGCAGTATTGTAAGTTTGTAAAATATTGTATAAAAGTTTGAACGCGAAATATTATTACAATCAGTTTTTCATATAGAATTGTAGTAGTTGAATTGTATATTAGCTACTAAGTATGAACTTAACGGGTAGGTACTACCCGAATTTAAACTTATAAAACGCTAATATGAAGAAAAAGCTTTTATAAATGAGTTCATATTATGCTACAAAATACTATTAACTACTCTTAATATTCTGTATGATTAACTTGTTCCATTTAACTATTTTGAAGGAAATGGCACCGACTACTCGACACACCGTGAATATGAATGAAGAGGAATTCCGTACTTTTCTAGCTTCAAACATAGCCGCAGTACAGGCTGCGCTACATACCAACAATAACCTTGGATCTAGCAGTACAGGAAATCGTGTAGGATGCACCTACAAAGAATTCACTGCCTGCAAACCTTTGGAATTTGATGGAACCGAAGGACCGATCGGATTGAAACGGTGGACCGAGAAGGTTGAATCAGTGTTTGCCATAAGTAAGTGTACTGAAGAGGACAAAGTGAAGTACGCTACGCATACCTTCACAGGTTCTGCGTTAACATGGTGGAATACCTATCTAGAGCAAGTGGGACAAGATGATGCGTACGCACTACCGTGGTCAGCATTCAAGCACTTGATGAACGAGAAGTACCGTCCCAGAACCGAGGTCAATAAGCTCAAGACAGAACTTAGAGGGTTACGAACCCAAGGATTTGATATTACCACATACGAAAGACGATTCACAGAATTGTGCCTATTGTGTCCGGGAGCATTCGAAGATGAGGAAGAGAAGATCGACGCGTTTGTGAAAGGATTACCGGAAAGAATCCAAGAAGATATAAGTTCACACGAGCCCGCCTTCATACAACAGGCATGTAGAATGGCTCACAAACTAGTGAACCAGATTGAAGAAAGAATTAAAGAACAGACTGCTGAAGAGGCCAATGTGAAGCAAGTCAAAAGAAAGTGGGAGGAAAACGGTGATAAGAATCACCAATACAACAACAACAGCAAATACAACAATAATCGCAACAATTATCCCAACAATCGCAACATCAATCGCAACTACAACAAACGGCCCAACAACAACAACAACAACAACAGCAACTACAACAATCATCCCAACAACAATAATAACCGCAACAACAACAACAATCAGAAGCAGCTATGCCAAAGGTGTGAAAAGAATCACTCGGGGTTCTGCACCAAATTTTGCAACAAGTGTAAAAGAAATGGTCATAGCGCAGCGAAGTGTGAGGTCTACGGACCAGGGGTTAATAGAACGAAAGGAACAAATGGTGTCAGAACGAGTAATGGCGGAGCAAGTAGTGTCGGAGCAAGTTATGCCAATGTAGTTTGTTATAAATGTGGAAAACCAGGCCACATTATTAGAAATTGCCCGAACCAGGAGAACGCGAATGGACAAGGCCGTGGAAGAGTTTTCAATATTAATGCGGTAGAGGCACAGGAAGACCCGGAGCTTGTTACGGGTACGTTTCTTATTGACAATAAATCTGCTTACGTTTTATTTGATTCGGGTGCGGATAAAAGCTATATGAGTAGAGATTTTTGTGCTAAATTAAGTTGTCCATTGACGCCTTTGGATAGTAAATTTTTACTCGAATTAGCAAATGGTAAATTAATTTCAGCAGATACTATATGTCGGAATCGAGAAATTAAACTGGTTAGCGAAACATTTAAGATTGATTTGATACCAGTAGAGTTAGGGAGTTTTGATGTGATAATCGGTATGGACTGGTTGAAAGAAGTGAAAGCGGAGATCGTTTGTTACAAAAATGCAATTCGCATTATACGAGAAAAAGGAAAACCCTTAATGGTGTACGGAGAAAAGGGCAACACGAAGCTACATCTTATTAGTAATTTGAAGGCACAAAAACTAATAAGAAAAGGTTGCTATGCTGTTCTAGCACACGTCGAGAAAGTACAAACTGAAGAAAAGAGCATCAATGATGTTCCCATTGCAAAAGAATTTCCCGATGTATTTCCGAAAGAATTACCGGGATTACCCCCACATCGATCCGTTGAATTTCAAATAGATCTTGTACCAGGAGCTGCACCAATAGCTCGTGCTCCTTACAGACTCGCACCCAGCGAGATGAAAGAACTACAAAGCCAATTACAAGAACTTTTAGAGCGTGGTTTCATTCGACCAAGCACATCACCGTGGGGAGCTCCTGTTTTGTTTGTCAAGAAGAAAGATGGTACATTCAGGTTGTGTATCGACTACCGAGAGTTGAACAAACTTACCATCAAGAACCGCTACCCACAACCGAGAATCGATGACTTATTTGATCAACTACAAGGCTCGTCTGTTTATTCAAAGATTGACTTACGTTCCGGGTATCATCAAATGCGGGTGAAAGAAGATGATATTCCAAAGACTGCTTTCAGAACACGTTACGGTCATTACGAGTTTATGGTCATGCCGTTTGGTTTAACTAATGCACCAGCTGTGTTCATGGACCTTATGAACCGAGTGTGTGGACCATACCTTGACAAGTTTGTCATTGTTTTCATTGATGACATACTTATTTACTCAAAGAATGACCAAGAACACGGTGAACATTTGAGAAAGGTGTTAGAAGTATTGAGGAAGGAAGAATTATACGCTAAGTTTTCAAAGTGTGCATTTTGGTTGGAAGAAGTTCAATTCCTCGGTCACATAGTGAACAAAGAAGGTATTAAGGTGGATCCGGCAAAGATAGAAACTGTTGAAAAGTGGGAAACCCCGAAAACTCCGAAACACATACGCCAGTTTTTAGGACTAGCTGGTTACTACAGAAGGTTCATCCAAGACTTTTCCAGAATAGCAAAACCCTTGACTGCATTAACGCATAAAGGGAAGAAATTTGAATGGAAGGATGAACAAGAGAAAGCGTTTCAGTTATTGAAGAAAAAGCTAACTACGGCACCTATATTGTCATTGCCTGAAGGGAATGATGATTTTGTGATTTATTGTGACGCATCAAAGCAAGGTCTCGGTTGTGTATTAATGCAACGAAAGAAGGTGATTGCTTATGCATCTAGACAATTGAAGATTCACGAGCAAAATTATACGACGCATGATTTGGAATTAGGAGCGGTTGTTTTTGCATTAAAGACTTGGAGGCACTACTTATATGGGGTCAAAAGTATTATATATACTGACCACAAAAGTCTTCAACACATATTTAATCAGAAACAACTGAATATGAGGCATCGTAGGTGGATTGAATTGTTGAATGATTACGACTTTGAGATTCGTTACCACCCGGGGAAGGCAAATGTGGTAGTTGATGCCTTGAGCAGGAAGGACAGAGAACCCATTCGAGTAAAATCTATGAATATAATGATTCATAATAACCTTACTACTCAAATAAAGGAGGCGCAACAAGGAGTTTTAAAAGAGGGAAATTTAAAGGATGAAATACCCAAAGGATCGGAGAAGCATCTTAATATTCGGGAAGACGGAACCCGGTATAGGGCTGAAAGGATTTGGGTACCAAAATTTGGAGATATGAGAGAAATGGTACTTAGAGAAGCTCATAAAACCAGATACTCAATACATCCTGGAACGGTGAAGATGTACAAGGATCTTAAGAAACATTTTTGGTGGCCGGGTATGAAAGCCGATGTTGCTAAATACGTAGGAGAATGTTTGACGTGTTCTAAGGTCAAAGCTGAGCATCAGAAACCATCAGGTCTACTTCAACAACCCGAAATCCCAGAATGGAAATGGGAAAACATTACCATGGATTTCATCACTAAATTGCCAAGGACTGCAAGTGGTTTTGATACTATTTGGGTAATAGTTGATCGTCTCACCAAATCAGCACACTTCCTGCCAATAAGAGAAGATGACAAGATGGAGAAGTTAGCACGACTGTATTTGAAGGAAGTCGTATCCAGACATGGAATACCAATCTCTATTATCTCTGATAGGGATGGCAGATTTATTTCAAGATTCTGGCAGACATTACAGCAAGCATTAGGAACTCGTCTAGACATGAGTACTGCTTATCATCCACAAACTGATGGGCAGAGCGAAAGGACGATACAAACGCTTGAAGACATGCTACGAGCATGTGTTATTGATTTCGGAAACAGTTGGGATCGACATCTACCGTTAGCAGAATTTTCCTACAACAACAGCTACCATTCAAGCATTGAGATGGCGCCGTTTGAAGCACTTTATGGTAGAAAGTGCAGGTCTCCGATTTGTTGGAGTGAAGTGGGGGATAGACAGATTACGGGTCCGGAGATTATACAAGAAACTACCGAGAAGATCATCCAAATTCAACAACGGTTGAAAACCGCCCAAAGTCGACAAAAGAGCTACGCTGACATTAAAAGAAAAGATATAGAATTTGAAATTGGAGAGATGGTCATGCTTAAAGTTGCACCTTGGAAAGGCGTTGTTCGATTTGGTAAACGAGGGAAATTAAATCCAAGGTATATTGGACCATTCAAGATTATTGATCGTGTCGGACCAGTAGCTTACCGACTTGAGTTACCTCAACAACTCGCGGCTGTACATAACACTTTCCACGTCTCGAATTTAAAGAAATGTTTTGCTAAAAAAGATCTCACTATTCCATTAGATGAAATCCAAATCAACGAAAAACTTCAATTCATCGAAGAACCCGTCTAAATAATGGATCGTGAGGTTAAAAGACTAAAGCAAAACAAGATACCAATTGTTAAAGTTCGAAGGAATGCTCGTATAGGACCCGAGTTCACCTGGGTAGGTACTGTAGTGACCCGAACTTTTCCATGTTTATATATATTAATTGAGATTGATATTTACATGATTAAATGTTTCCAACATGTTAAGCAATCAAACTTGTTAAGACTTGATTAATTGAAATATGTTTCATATAGACAATTGACCACCCAAGTTGACCGGTGATTCACGAACGTTAAAACTTGTAAAAACTATATGATGACATATATATGGATATATATATAGTTAACATGATACTATGATAAGTAAACATATCATTAAGTATATTAACAATGAACTACATATGTAAAAACAAGACTACTAACTTAATGATTTTTAAACGAGACATATATGTAACGATTATCGTTGTAAAGACATTTAATGTATATATATCATATTAAGAGATATTCATACATGATAATATCATGATAATATAATAATTTAAAATCTCATTTGATATTATAAACATTGGGTTAACAACATTTAACTAGATCGTTAACCTAAAGGTTTCAAAACAACACTTACATGTAACGACTAACGATGACTTAACGACTCAGTTAAAATGTATATACATGTAGTGTTTTAATATGTATTTATACACTTTTGAAAGACTTCAATACACTTATCAAAATACTTCTACTTAACAAAAATGCTTACAATTACATCCTCGTTCAGTTTCATCAACAATTCTACTCGTATGCACCCGTATTCGTACTCGTACAATACACAGCTTTTAGATGTATGTACTATTGGTATATACACTCCAATGATCAGCTCTTAGCAGCCCATGTGAGTCACCTAACACATGTGGGAACCATCATTTGGCAACTAGCATGAAATATCTCATAAAATTACAAAAATATGAGTAATCATTCATGACTTATTTACATGAAAACAAAATTACATATCCTTTATATATAATCCATACACCAACGACCAAAAACACCTACAAACACTTTCATTCTTCAATTTTCTTCATCTAATTGATCTCTCTCAAGTTCTATCTTCAAGTTCTAAGTGTTCTTCATAAATTCCAAAAGTTCTAGTTTCATAAAATCAAGAATACTTTCAAGTTTGCTAGCTCACTTCCAATCTTGTAAGGTGATCATCCAACCTCAAGAAATCTTTGTTTCTTACAGTAGGTTATCATTCTAATACAAGGTAATAATCATATTCAAACTTTGGTTCAATTTCTATAACTATAACAATCTTATTTCAAGTGATGATCTTACTTGAACTTGTTTTCGTGTCATGATTCTGCTTCAAGAACTTCGAGCCATCCAAGGATCCATTGAAGCTAGATCCATTTTTCTCTTTTCCAGTAGGTTTATCCAAGGAAATTAAGGTAGTAATGATGTTCATAACATCATTCGATTCATACATATAAAGCTATCTTATTCGAAGGTTTAAACTTGTAATCACTAGAACATAGTTTAGTTAATTCTAAACTTGTTCGCAAACAAAAGTTAATCCTTCTAACTTGACTTTTAAAATCAACTAAACACATGTTCTATATCTATATGATATGCTAACTTAATGATTTAAAACCTGGAAACACGAAAAACACCGTAAAACCGGATTTACGCCGTCGTAGTAACACCGCGGGCTGTTTTGGGTTAGTTAATTAAAAACTATGATAAACTTTGATTTAAAAGTTGTTATTCTGAGAAAATGATTTTTATTATGAACATGAAACTATATCCAAAAATTATGGTTAAACTCAAAGTGGAAGTATGTTTTCTAAAATGGTCATCTAGACGTCGTTCTTTCGACTGAAATGACTACCTTTACAAAAACGACTTGTAACTTATTTTTCTGACTATAAACCTATACTTTTTCTGTTTAGATTCATAAAATAGAGTTCAATATGAAATCATAGCAATTTGATTCACTCAAAACGGATTTAAAATGAAGAAGTTATGGGTAAAACAAGATTGGATAATTTTTCTCATTTTAGCTACGTGAAAATTGGTAACAAATCTATTCCAACCATAACTTAATCAACTTGTATTGTATATTATGTAATCTTGAGATACCATAGACACGTATACAATGTTTCGACCTATCATGTCGACACATCTATATATATTTCGGAACAACCATAGACACTCTATATGTGAATGTTGGAGTTAGCTATACAGGGTTGAGGTTGATTCCAAAATATATATAGTTTGAGTTGTGATCAATACTGAGATACGTATACACTGGGTCGTGGATTGATTCAAGATAATATTTATCGATTTATTTCTGTACATCTAACTGTGGACAACTAGTTATAGGTTACTAACGAGGACAGCTGACTTAATAAACTTAAAACATCAAAATATATTAAAAGTGTTGTAAATATATTTTGAACATACTTTAATATATATGTATATATTGTTATAGGTTCGTGAATCAACAGTGGCCAAGTCTTACTTCCCGACGAAGTAAAAATCTGTGAAAGTGAGTTATATTCCCACTTTTAAAATCTAATATTTTTGGGATGAGAATACATGCAGGTTTTATAAATGATTTACAAAATAGACACAAGTACGTGAAACTACATTCTATGGTTGAATTTTCGAAATCGAATATGCCCCTTTTTATTAAGTCTGGTAATCTAAGAATTAGGGAACAGACACCCTAATTGACGCGAATCCTAAAGATAGATCTATTGGGCCTAACAAACCCCATCCAAAGTACCGGATGCTTTAGTACTTCGAAATTTATATCATATCTGAAGGGTGTCCCGGAATGATGGGGATATTCTTATATATGCATCTTGTTATTGTCGGTTACCAGGTGTTCACCATATGAATGATTTTTATCTCTATGTATGGGATGTGTATTGAAATATGAAATCTTGTGGTCTATTATTATGATTTGATATATATAGGTTAAACCTATAACTCACCAACATTTTTGTTGACGTTTTAAGCATGTTTATTCTCAGGTGATTATTAAGAGCTTCCGCTGTCGCATACTTAAATAAGGACGAGATTTGGAGTCCATGCTTGTATGATATTGTGTAAAAACTGCATTCAAGAAACTTATTTTGTTGTAACATATTTGTATTGTAAACCATTATGTAATGGTCGTGTGTAAACAGGATATTTTAGATTATCATTATTTGATAATCTACGTAAAGCTTTTTAAACCTTTATTGATGAAATAAAGGTTATGGTTTGTTTTAAAATGAATGCAGTCTTTGAAAAATGTCTCATATAGAGGTCAAAACCTCGCAAAGAAATCAATTAATATGGAACGTTTTTAATCAATAAGAACGGGACATTTCACCTCAATCATTGGAGACAAGAAGAAGGTGATCCCTTCCATCCACCACATTGCCCTCTTGACGAAGAACCTGAAGCACTTACCGGCGAACCTGTTCGAAACACCATTTTCTCTCTCATTGCACGAGTATCTCGTCACGATTATATATTACATCAAATTTTAGATTTTATTTATTCGCTCATCCGAACCGAAAATCACCCCAGTGTAATAGAAGAAGTCAACGAGCTTTGCGCTCGGGTAGTGGCTTTGGAGAATATGGTGCAGAGATTACAAACACCAGCAGCAGCATCAGCAGCATAACCAGTACCACCATCATCAACGGCAACAGTACCATTACCACCTCCAACCACAACCGCGTCGTAAACCTCAACTTCACAATCTGTCCCACGAGCATCAACGTCATACGCACCATAGATACCAAGGAGTACCAACAACAATAACTGACGAAGTATTAATTCATAACTTCATTGGAGAAACATTCCGTGGCGATTATGTAATTTCTAAAGTCTTAGAGATTATCTAATCTAGCCCTAACCATAAATCAGTTAAGCGAACCAAAATTATAGAAGGAAGAGTAGAAACCCTGACAAAAATGGTGTGTGATTAACAAGCTAAACTTGCTTTACCAACAGCATCAACAGTACCGTCAGCGTTGCCAGCATCGTCAGTACAGTCAACATCCGAATCAACAACACCGATAACATCACAAACTCCGTCAGTTCAAGAATCACTGTGGACATCATTACGAATCAATAACGTGTATATTGTATCAACGAGTTATGAAGAATTAACTCATTTCCTCTGAAGAAATTATATGTATATTATATATATATATATATATATATATATATATATATATATATATATATATATATATATATATATATATATATATATATATATATATATATTGAAATAAATTTTTCCGTGCTAAGCTATTGTGTGTGAATCTTAACTACTTAGTTAATTCATATTACAAATATGCAATAATGTACGTCCTTCGGCCGCAACTTAACCAGCGTTAACTACAATCTCTGTCGTAATTCAACAAATTCCAATTCATAATAAATCAAGTATATATTTGATTTTACACTTTAATCATCGATGTACCCGAAACTTTTCAGATAACATCATTCGTACTTTGCGAAATTCACAAGAATTCCACGAACCGAACATCCTACATCAACAAATAACGAAGTATTGATTCATAATTTCAATGTCATTAAAGAAATACTGCGTAAAAGTTATGTACTTTTTAAAGCCTTTAGGGATTATTCAATTCTAGTTTCAACCGTAAATCAAATGAGTTTAATTTAACATTAACTCATTAAATCTATGTTACATCTGGAAAAAAAATATACATATATATATTTTCATAAAGACTGTAATAAAATTCTTTTGTACAAAATATTAATTGTGAATTTTTTTTTTTAACGGGTAGGTAATACCCGAGAGATATATAAATTCACAATTAATATGTTACATTCTTCGAATCTGATTCAGCAAATCATCCATTATACTCCCTACTTTCACAACAATATACATTCTTCTATAGAAATCAAAACAACCATACTCATTCAATTTCAATTACATATTCTGATTTTGAAATCGCAAAAATCAATTCGAAATATAACCAGTATCATCACTCTTAGATTCCTATATCTTTCTAAGTTATACTTTGACTTCAAAACTGTGTTAGAACATCATACGATTACAATATACGTTCAAACCCTCCGAAATTCTTGAAGACATTTCAAATAATGAGCAATCGAGATGATGATCCAACCACATGTTACCCACAGATATACACCTGAAAAACTCTCGAAACCCAAAGCCATAGTTTAACCCCATAAATGTGTCAGACCCTTTGGCATTTATTAGCTAAAATAAATTTTCAATTCCGTTTCAAAATAGACAGTTTTGTCACAGCTTCAGCAAGTCAACTTCGACTTCTCAATCAAAACAGTCTTATTATAACCTCGATAGATACATTGCCTTTCGCCATCGCTATTGGGGAACCTTTCATATCTCGCCACATTAGTAGTAAACTTATTAACAACTTCACTGATCTTTAATTTTCCGAAAAATCTTTATATTTATCAAAACCCCATCATTTACTCATCTGCATCTTGTAACGAGAATTGCCATACTAATCATCGGGAATTAGCAATCAGTATTTTGAAATCTCGCGATGATCCTACGCCAACAGTTATATATAACGTCTATCTCATGGACTTATATATTTCGAATGTGAGGTTTCGGAAAAACACCCCAATCTACGATTTAGTTTTCCAAATTTTTGGAAAAACTGAATGAAGCAGCAGAAACCGTAGACAACCTTGACAGTAAAAAGTTTGATGATAAAAGAATAATGTGTTGGCAAAGCTCAGAAAAAGAGAAGGTTGGAACTGGAAAACGGACTGAGCAAAGTATGAAGGAAGCTGTGGATAAATCATAAAGAATAAACCTGCCTTCAAAGAATCCAAATGATTCAGTATACGCTGAAGTCATTAATGAATACCTTGCTTCTGACTCTAAATCCTTGCGAACAATATTTTTCATTATCCTCTGATATTAGAAATTCTAAGATATCATCATATCTTTCATTATAAATATCCTGCATATTTCTGGAGATATTTCCATAATTATTCTTATCATTTACCTCTTCGCGCTGTCTGTATTACATCGTAAAAGAAACTAGTTTAGTATCTAAATTCTGAAACTTTCGAGTTTAAAATAGGAATATTTTTGAAGTAGTGTTGGGAACTGAAGCATGAGTTAGTATAATATAATGACACTTGATCAACGTGATTATATTACAGTAAGTCATGCTGAGTTTCTAAAATGGAACATGATGATTCACAGATCATAACGTCACCATGTGCTATGTTACACGACTGTTGTATTCTATTTAACCTCTAAAATATCAAGAAAATATTTTCTTGATGATTCGGTCTTTTTCAGGGTATTCTGGTAATTTAACAAATCAAAATCGTACCATTACCATTTCTTTATTAGAACATTAACAATGTTCATTCTGAAATTCATATCTGCGAATTCTGAATCATTGCAAGAGGTGCGTAATCGCAAGAAGAAGAAACGAAAGGACAAAACTCAGAAATAGAAATTGGAGTATAAATCGTAGCAAATAAAAGAGAGCATTAACTGGGGATGACAATGGTTATAGAAGACAGAAGCAGGAACATCGAAATATAAGAGAAGATATAAAACCCAACAACAACCCAGAAATTACAAACCGTATATATCGATGTATATAGCAATATAAAGACATGGAAGAACTAGAAACACTATAAACCCAAGAGTATAGTAGAAGTAAATAGATTCTTCCGGCGGTAGATGAAAAAGAAGAATGACTGATATGAAAGTGAGGAGTATATCAAGAATCAGCACTGGATGAAACATATTGACGAACACTTTACAATATGAGTTGAGGGAGAAAGAATGGAAGTTGTGATTTCTAAGGATACAAAGGGGTGGATTTATAGAAAAAAAAATATATTCGACAGAGCAATCAAAACAGATGATCGTATTTAAAGAGGATCCTAATTTCCTTGATTTCTGAAGAAACAAATCTTATTACGAAGATTTTCTCCAATTCCCTTGAACTCTGGAAATCAATCCGGTCTGTGTCAAAAGGTATGACGAATCTACACTTACTCATTTCGCTCTTTTGTGATAGTTTCACTTGTACTCTACACAAAATCAAATGGTTTTTCTATATTACTCAATGATGATAAAACTCTAATTTTCAGCTTATATGCGTCCTGAAAAACTACTTACTGTTAGCCATGACCATCCTAATCAAATTTCGGGACGAAATTTCTTTAACGGGTAGGTACTGTGACAACCCGGAAATTTTCAACCAAATTTAAACTTTATCTTCATATGATTTAATATTTCCGACACGATAAGCAAAGGCTGTAATGTTGAAATCTCAAAAACTTTAAACTATGTTCATGTATTCATTTACCTTTCGACTGCTCTCGACGATTCACAAACAATTATGTGTAAATAGATATGTATGAATATATACATATGTATGATTATTAAATTGAGAAATATTAATGAAAGATTAAACGGTTTGATTAATATGAAAATAAGTTACGAAATCTATTATATGAATTGAGAACATTAACAAGGTAGTAGATGAATAATGCTTTACATGAACGTAATTATTTCAAGATATTTTTCAACGGAATTAAAAGATAATATCAAATGATTTATTTATCAAATACATTGTATGATTATGAGTCTCTGTTGAAAGGACCACTTTGATTTAGAAAACCTTTCCTTTTTAACGATATTCGAAATGATTGGTAAAGTGATTTACAAGTAAGAACAAAATTGTCAATTAACGGTAACTGGACAAAAGTTAGTAGAGATTCCTGTTTAATTTTCAATGCATGCTTTACAATAACTTTCTCGTGACTCTTGATAAGTTAATTATTTAACTTTCATAAAATTAATAGTAAGAACATGAAATGTAAATGGATGTCGACAAGGTAAGAAAATGGATATGTTGATTTAAAACGATTTCATACGTTTAATTGTCCTTTGGACTTAACCCTGCGATTTACGAATAAACTGTAAGTAAAAACTAGAAATCCGTTATGACTTATATTTTATATGATTTTACTTTATGAAATGAAAATGTTTTATGATATAAAAATTTCTATTATTTAAACCTTTTAATAAAATGATATTGAATATAAGTAGTTTTGGAAAAACTAAACCTTATAGTATTATTTGATTTAGTTTCAAACGTACGAAAACATTTTTATTCTTTCGATATAATAGAATTTGATTATAAAATGTTTTTATGGATTTTCAATGATATGAAAATAAAAATAAAGATAAAATAAAGATTTCTAATGGGCACCAAAAGACTATAACATTTCATCTCAAGATCGCAAGTTAAAATGAAGGAAATCACTAAGCATGCGCACTTTCACGAGAAAAATCATAACTAAATCATACTGACTCGAAAAAGGGTGATTCCGGTGTCCAGACGTCCGTAACTCAAAAATCTACAACTTTCATGAAGACACCATACGCGGTTCGCGTATCTATCTACACTAAACGCGTAATGTTGTGTCGACATATTTTTGTGGCGGCTCACTATTTAACATGTTTTTTATTTATTTTAATATTATATTATATTATTATATTATTTATATACCTATATATATATGATCGATCATAATTATTTTCTAACTACCTATCTCTCACATTCTCTCTATAATTATATTTATTATTATTATTAGTATTATTATTATTATTAGTATTGTTATACATAAAATACTACGACGATGTCATGAGCGAGTTATTTCAAAATGGGTTTTTCGAGCGGGATAGAGCTAAGGAAATTATGGGTTATAGCTATGGAGGTTATGGGTATTGCTTGGGGGTTATGATCATGAGTCAAAGGTCAACCTAGTGTTTATCATCTCCGTCGCGTTTACGTACCTTTCCTGCAATATTGAATCTCAATATTGATACGTGAGTACTCATAAATTAACTTTTATATATTAATAGTGCATCCCTGACTAGTGCTCGAGTATATAGGATTATGCATGCTTGTACTTTTGATATTGCCATTAAATAGGTTATGTTAAATCCTGAATTAGTTACATATGCGGTTGAGATAAGGTATAAGATATGCATGTCGTTGGAAAGCTAGCGAAAAATTAAGAACTTTTCATTTAGATATCGAACGGTTTCGATGAACGGATTAGAAGTTATAGTCAATTGAAGTTTGTATTTTATTAAAAAAATGATTATTATTATCGTCGTTATTATCATCGTTCTAGTTTTTATCTAATTATTATTATTACTATTATTATTATTATTATCATTATCAATAAAAAGTATTATCATTAAAAATTATTATTTTATTATTATTACTATCGTTATTATCGTTAAAGTTATAATTAGTATTATTATTATTATCATCATTAAAATAGTTATTAGTATTATCATCATAATATTTATTATCACTAATATTATAATAATTAAAACTAATATTAGTAACACCTAATTATTATGATTACTATTATTATCATTATTATGAATGCGATATAAAAGAGAACTAAAAGCTATTGAACAAATCGATCAGGAAATAATGAGTATGGGTATCATGATGAAATTAAAATATTGTAAGATATTGATTTAAGAGAAAAAATATCGATTTCATTATTTTTATCATTATTATTATTTCTAAAAATATCATTTATATTAAAACTATCGTTTTTACTAAAATATCATGAAATATCATTAATATTATCATTTTAGTATTATTATGATAAAATAGAGTTATTATCTTATTATTAATATAGTTAATATTAAAAAGTATTGTTATTACTAATATTATCATGATTAGAATTATCAATTTTATTATAATAATTAGTAAATATAAACATTGTTATTATTATAATAATACTTATTATTATTACAAAATAATACTACTTTTACTTATTATTATTATTATCAATATTATTTTATCAAATAGATATGTGATACAAAGATATTTTGACCACACGTAATATAATTACATTAATAATACATACCACTATATTTTTATGATATTAAGTGAATTTTATAAATTTTATTACTTAAGACATAAAAGTATATTTTTATAATATATAAACTTTAATATAATTTTTATTTATTAACAAATGATTTATATTATTTACTTTAATAAAATTTACTAAATATTTAAATATATAAAATGACTATATTTAAGTTATATAATAATCATGTATAGATTTTGGAAATCATTTTGGATCAAGTTGACTTTTGCATGTTAGTCTCGAGCATTAGGATTGTGATACACTACAGTTTGACCTAAATTGCTAGACAGATATTGACCATCATATAAATATATATACTTAATATAGGTTCGTGAATCCGAGGCCAACCTTGCACTTGTTCAATGACGTCATATGTATTTTCAATACGAAATACAGTATTGTGAGTTTCATTTGCCCCTTTTTACTCTTTACCTTTTTGGACTGAGAATACATGCAAATACTTTATTAAATGTTTTACAATATTTATATGTGTGAGTTTCATTTACCTTTTTACTCTTTATATTTTTGGGACTGAGAATACATGCGCTTTTATAAATGTTTGACGAAATAGACACAAGTAATTGAAACTACATTCTATGGTTGAATTATCGAAATTGAATATGCCCCTTTTTATTAAAGTCTGGTAATCTAAGAATTAGGGAATAGACACCCTAATTGACGCGAATCCTAAAGATAGATCTATTGGGCCTAACAAACCCCATCCAAAGTACCGGATGCTTTAGTACTTCGAGATTTATATCATGTCCGAAGGAGGATCCCGGAATGATAGGGGATATTCTTATATGTATCTAGTTAATGTCGGTTACCAGGTGTTCACCATATGAATGATTATTTTTGTCTCTATGCATGGGACGTATATTTATGAGAACTGGAAATGAAATTCTTGTGGTCTATTAAAATGATGGAAATAAATGATTATGATAAACTAATGAACTCACCAACCTTTTGGTTGACACTTTAAAGCATGTTTATTCTCAGGTGTTAAAGAAATCTTCCGCTGTGCATTTGCTCATTTTAAAGATATTACTTAGAGTCTTTCATAGCATATTTCGAAGAACGTTGCATTCGAGTCATTGAGTTCATCAAAGATTATTATTAAATCAATTTATAGTTGGATAGTGGATATTATGAAATGGTATGCATGCCTGACAATTTTCGATGTAAAGAAAGTTTGTCTTTTAAAAACGAATGCAATGTTTGTAAAATGTATCATATAGAGGTCAAATACCTCACAATGTAATCAACTATTGTGAATCGTTTATAATGTATATGAACGGGTCCTTTCACTTAACATGTGCTGGAGTAGAGTATGTTTTATGAACCAGGTGCTCGGATCTTAACATAGTTCCTAAATATTAATCTGATACCAACCTGTATGATTATTATAATCTTTTCGTTAAGGAAATTATGAATATTTTTTGTAAACTTTTTAGTCCCTTTTTGTTACATTTTTCTTAGCATTTATAAGCATTTTCAATATTGATCAATTAAACAAGCTTAATGCTCTTTTTTCAGGATGATGATATTAAGAACGCAATAGAGGATGCAGGTTTTGAGGCTGAAATCCTTTAAGAACAAGGCCCCATAAGGGCAAAGTCACACGAAACTCTAGTAGGGCATTTCATAATCGGTGGCATGACATGTGCAGCTTGTCTTAATTCCATTGAACGCATCTTAAGAATGCTTCCTGGTGTTAAACAAGCTATCGTTGCTCTTGCGACTTCATTAGGTGAAGGGGGAGAAAACCCTAAATTGATATGGGTTCAATTGTGAAGAATTGGGGATTTATATCATAGAAGAAGACAAAAAAATGACAAAAATACCCTCACATGATATGCACGTGATAAGAGGTAACGGCTAGTTTTGACAGAAAGTAGATGGGAGGAAGAGAGATGTAGATATTTGATAAATTAGGGACGAGGAATGCACAAAAAATAAGAAAAAGGATATATAGTCAAATTTGATGTAACGTTCAGGAACGAGGAATGAAATTATGTCTAGTTTTGACTAATTGACATAATATAATGTAAACGCTCCTGCATGGAGTCGTAATCACTTGCATCCATTAATTTGCTTGAAATCCAAGGGACCAATGAGAGCGCGACATGTGGTGCGAAAATCACGTGATTGAAAAAAAAAATTCAAATTTTTTTTTTTGAAATTTATTTTTTACAATCACATGTGATTATGCATGTCAAATCCAATCACATGTGATTGTACAATTCAATCACATGTGATTGTGCAGGTAAATCACATGTGATTATAAAAGAAAATTATGAAAAAAAAAATTTCTAAAATTTTTTTTTTAAAATTTTTTTTTTCAAACAAAAAAAATTAAATTTTTTTCTTCAATGAAATATGATTTTCGCGTCACATATGGCGCTCTCATTGGTCCCTTGAATCTCAACTTAATTTATGAATTCAAATGAATATTCCTGCTCCTTCATGTACTGTAAAAATGTGTATATTATAAATAAAGTTTTCATTTTACTGGAACGGGTGTCATAGAATGGACTCACACGCATATGATAAGTAACTGTGATTGAGTACGATGCGATTGTGACCTATTTGAGTGCATGATTGTATTTGATTGTTAACTCTTTAACTGATCTTATTTACCGGGATTGTGTCTGACTTGGAAATATCTAATTTCTAGCTGACAAAGGGAAGGAGAAGACTCAGTAATATAAGATCTTTGATTCTTGCCTTGTGATATCAGGTGAGTGGAATTATCCTTTCAAATATTTTTATAGAGTAGCGGGTTATGCTAATATTGCCATGTTCAGACTGACCAGATTATATTATTGTTGAATATACTATGTTGTATATGTATGATTATGTGCACATTGTGATTATCGGCCTTGATATGTTAGGCTGAAGGAGTCAAGTTTGATTTGTTATGTTGGGTTCAATGTTACTGTCTGGGTAGTATACTTTAAAGTACACATTCGTTACGTCTGGATTTCTATACTAAGTATTAAGTAACAAAGAACCATCGGTAAACTCTAGCCCGATCAACTAGTAGTTAATGGTCAGGCCATGCTGCCGGTCTCCTTGAGATTATGTGAATTGATGTGTTTATGCAATTATATTATAGCTCGCTGTTATATGGTTATATCTGTTAGGATTGTTTCATTCACTTAGCTTTGTGCTAATCCCCCACTTCTCATCCCCTACAAGTCAGGAGTGTTACACTCGGGATGGGAGAAGTTAACTTTTGTTTTAGTTATGTTTGACACCCTTAAACTCTGATGTTTTGTAATTATAATACTTGTAGTATAGTGACACTAGAATAAAAGTGGGTTGTATATTATTAATACATTTTATAATATAAAATGTGGGATAGCTTTTCACTGTGTTTAAAAAAAAACCCACGGTCTTACATCGGGTACTAGAGTCTAAGCTTTATTCCTGTCAAACTGGGAGAAATCATCTAGCATAGCTCTTGCCCAGCTTGAATCATTTAAGGCTTCTTCAACCTTGGTGGGTTCAATGATAGACACAAAATTCACATGTAACGACCCAACTTCGTTATACCAAAAATACGACCCCAAATTTTTTTTCTGTTTCGGTGTATCTGGATGGCGTCCAACATCTAGGACGGCGTCCAGATGTTAAGGGCAGGACGGCGTCCAAAGGATCTGGACGGCGTGCAAATGAACTGTCAGGGGCTGTCCCCGAGGTCCAACTTACACGAATGGAAAACTCGCTTCCCGGCACTTTTAAACGAAACGAATTATCACAACGCCTTATAATAAGTAAAACTAAGAGATTTCCAGAATAAAAACGAGTTTTACAACACCGGGTCCACAATGACCCGTTTTACGAATTTTGTTCAAAATACAAGTTTCGACCATAAGAGTTTAAACTCCAAACGACACCTAGAGCATGGGGTTTGGGGTTAAACTACCCAATCTTGGTCAAACTTCAAAAGCAACGCCCAAAAGCGTCCCCTAATCCAAAACAAGTGGGAGGCCACTAATCCAAACGGATACTCTTTCCCTTATCCACAACGGAGCCTAAAAAGAGTAAACAACGAGAGGGTAAGCAAAACGCTTAGTGATTGCAATAATTATACATATACATATATAACTTACTCACTTGCAATCACTTACACAATTTCCGCATACATACTAGCAATATATTTAGCATACCATCATAAAGTATAACACTAAATCTCCGATAACCCAAGCTAGTTTAAACATTAGCATATATCAAGAACAATATAATATGCTACACTACAACACACAAACATTGATGTTCACAACATCCATTAGTACTCAAGATTTCAAGGCTAGCCCTACGAATGGTATCATCAACATCGAACTTAAATCCCATCTGTCCCAATTAATGTGATATCGTCAACATCGAACTTAAAACCTACGTATGAGGTATCTCCAACATCGAACTTTAAGCCCTCATCGAATGAATTAATGTGGTATCGTCAACATCGAACTTAAAACCCACATATTAGGTATCGTCAACATCGAACTTTAAGCCCTCATCGGATGTCACTACAATAGTGGTATGGCTTCGTCAACATCAAACTTTAAATCCATACATGAGGTATCGTCAACATCAAACTTTAACCCTCATCAACAAAAAATATACTCTAGGATATGGTATCGTCAACATCGAACTTTAACCCATAACCCACAAGTAAATAAATCATATACATACATATATAATTATTCCACTCACCTTATCATGTCGGTGACGATTAAACACTTCTGTAAGCTTCAAAGCAAAGTACCTAATACATTAAGTACCCAATCAACATAAAAACTATTTGGACTAACCACCAACACTTAACTCTTATGCATTTAATGACTTTCTTGCATTAAATGACCCATTTACACCAAAACTGCCCATTCAAGGCCAAGACTCATCATTAATCACTAAATGCTAGTGATTAAAATCCATTAACACCAACTAACACAATTTAGGGTATTTCCATACCCATCTTGCCCAACTAGGTTAACCATTACCTATTTGACCCATTTTAACATCAAGACTCATGATTTGGTCAAACTTGATTTCATTTGCAAAACCTTTCACTAACACATAAGTGTGTTAGTGATTAATCAACACAATTAATTCTATTAACACCAAATTACATGACCAAACCCTAGATCACAACCCTTAGTGTTTCCTAACATCAATTTAACCCAAATTCACCCATTTAGCCTCCAAAATGGGTCTCACAATGTAGCGACCCGACAAAATCGTCATTGACGGCGTCATTAACTTAGGTCCCGTTGCATGGTCATAGTACCTAAATGAGACACGTTTGACCCAAATTATGTCGCATTCATTTGAAATGCACATGGCTTACAAAGTTTATTTTACCCAACGATTCGACAACAAGTTTAAGTTTACAAAAGTAGTGAAGTATAAATTAAATAACTTGCGACATAATTAGTTGAAAATCACGGTTGCTATAAATAGCGTAAGTATGTATGTATGCTTGAGTCGAAGCAAGTAATCAGAGTGTATGCATGTATGCTTGACCCCAAGCAAGTATGAGTGTACGCGGAAGCATGTATCAAATAGCCATTCATGAACCTGAGAAACATATAGAAAAATGTCAACGACAAACGTTGGTGAAATCATAGGTGTTTGTAAATGTTGTTTTTGAACCACAAGATTTTGTATAGTTGATTATCCAAATCGTTTGCATTCCAAAAGTATGTTCGCGAGCACCCAATTATCAAGACTTAACTGTTTTGCACCCTGTTGCGTAGTGTTAGAACATACACTAAACCCGAAAATATATTTCATCCGCTAACGGTAGCGAACCATTCGAATGAGGCTCGTCAAGCCCATGTGATCACATAATATAAGTTCTCGCTTACACCCTGCAAGTGTAACTAATGATAATCGAATTGAGGCTTTTTGTTCAAACTCGCTGTGGAATGTTTGTTTCTTCGTACTTGTGTTCAAAGCATAAAAATATGTAGTATAAAACTGTATATGTTTCTCATCCCATGATTTAAAGTATAAATGTTGTTGAAAGATGGGACTATGGTCTCACCTCGAGTGCACGAGTATAAATTTACTTCACAAAGTAAACGTGTGCATGAAAGTTGTTTAGCCTTGACCTAATCAAGTAAGTTGTATCAATTAACCGGTTATGACACATTGTCGGGCGAAATGTGTTCAATTAGTCCTATGGCTCGTTACGACTCGATAATATATCATGTGAGTCACGTTGTCAAGTTTCATGCAAGATACAAGTATGAAAGCACGTTAGAACGATTGCATAAGTATTCGGCTAAGTTTGATCAAAAGTCAACTTTGGCTGAGTCAAAGTCAACGTAAAAGTCAACTCGTTTGAAATTTCCCGTTCATATTGATTATAAACGTTCCATATTAATTGATTTCGTCGCGAGGTTTTGACCTCTATATGAGACGTTTTTCAAAGACTGCATTCATTTTTAAATCAACCATAACCTTTATTTTATCTATAAAGGTTTAAAAAGCATTACGTAGATTATCAAATAATGATAATCTAAAATATACCGTTTACACACGACCATTACATAATGGTTTACAATAAGAATATATTACATCAAAAATAAGTTTCTTGAATGCAGTTTTTACATAATATCATACAAGCATGGACTCCAAATCTTGTCCTTATTTTAATATGCAACAGCGGAAGCTCTTAATAATCACCTAAGAATAAACATGCTTAAAACGTCAACAAAAATGTTGGTGAGTTATAGGTTTAACCTATATATTATCAAATCATAATAATAGACCACAAGATTTCATATTTCAATATACATCCCATACATAGAGATAAAAATCATTCATATGGTGAACACCTGGTAACCGACATTAACAAGATGCATATAAGAATATCCCCTATCATTCCGAGAAATTCTTCGGACATGATAAAAACGAATTCGAAGTACTAAAGCATCCTGTACTTTGGATGGGGTTCGTTAGGCCCAATAGATCTATCTTTAGGATTCGCGTCAATTAGTAGATCGGTTTACTAATTCTTAGGCTACCAAGCAAAAGGGGCATATTCGGCTTCGATCATTAACCCATATAATTTAGTTTCATTTACTTGTGTCTATTTCGTAAAACATTTATAAAACTGCATGTATTCTCATCCCAAAATATTAGATTTTAAAAGTGGGACTATAACTCACTTTCACAGATTTTTACTTCGTCGGGAAGTAAGACTTGGCCACTGGTCGATTCACGAACTTATAACAAATATGTACATATATATCAAAGTATGTTCAAAATATATTTACAATATTTTTAATACATTTTACTGTTTTAAGTTTATTAAGTCAGCTGTCCTTGTTAGTAACCTACAACTAGTTGTCCATAATTAGATGTACAGAAATAAATAGATATATTATCTTGAATCAATCAACAACCCAATGTATACACGTCTCAGGCTGGATCACAACTCAAACTATATATATTTTCGGAATCAACCTCAACCCTGTATAGCTAACTCCAATATTACTGCATATAGAGTGTCTATGGTTGTTCCAAATAATATATATAGATGGGTCGATATGATATGTCAAAACATTTGCATACGTGTCTATGGTATCCCAAGATTACATAATATATTAGAATACATGTATAATACAATATAAATTAGCTAGGATATGATTAATATAGATTTGTTACCAATTTTCACGTAGCTACAACAAGCAAAAATAACCAATCTTGTTTTACCCATAACTTCTTCGTTTTAAATCCGTTTTGAGTGAATCCAGTTGCTATGGTTTCATATTGAACTTAAGTTTATGAATCTATACAGACAAAGTATAAGTTTATTGTCGGAATTACAGGTTACAAGTCATTTTTGTAAAGGTAGTCATTTTAGTCGAAAGAACGACGTCTAGATGACCAATTTGGAAAACATACTTCCACTTTGAGTTTAACCATGATTTTTGGATATAGTTTCATGTTCATAAGAAAAATCATTTTCCTATAAGAACAACTTTTAAATCAAAATTTATCATAGTTTTTAATTAACTAACCCAAAACAGTCAGCGGTGTTACTACAACGGTGTATATCCGGTTTTACGGTGTTTTTCGTGTTTTCCGGTTTTAAATCATTAAGTTAGCATATCATATAGATATAGAAAATGTGTTTAGTTGATTTTAAAAGTCAAGTTAGAAGGATTAACTTTTGTTTGCAAACAAGTTTAGAAATTAACTAAACTATGTTCTAGTGATTTCAAGTTTAAACCTTCGAATAAGGTAGTTTTATATATATGAATCGAATGATGTTATGAACATCATTACTACCTAAGGTTTTGTGGATAAACCTACTGGAAATGATAAAGATAGATCTAGCTTCAAAGGATCCTTGGATGGCTTGAAAGTTCTTGAAGCAGAATCATGACACGAAAACAAGTTCAAGTAAGATTTCCACTCGAAATAAGATTGTTATAGTTATAGAAATTGAATCAAAGTTTGAATATGAGTATTACCTTGTATTAGAAAGATATCTTAATGTAAATAAGAAAGATTTCTTGAAGTTGGATGATCACTTTACAAGATTGGAAGTAAGCTAGCAAACTTGGAAGTATTCTTTATTTTATGAAAGTAGAACTTATAGAATTTATGAAGAACACTTAGAACTTGAAGATAGAACTTGAGAGAGATCACTTAGATGAAGAAAATTGAAGAATGAAAGTATTTGTAGGTGTTTTTGGTCATTGGTATATGGATTAGATATAAAGGATGTGTAATTTTGTTTTCATGTAAATAAGTCATGAATGATTACTCATATTTTTGTAATTTTATGAGATATTTCATGCTAGTTGCCAAAGGATGGTTCCTACATGTGTTAGGTGACTCACATGGGCTGCTAATAGCAGATCATTGGAGTGTATATACCAATAGTACATACATCTAAAAGCTGTGTATTGTACGAGTACGAATACGGGTGCATACGAGTAGAATTGTTGATGAAACTGAACGAGGATGTAATTGTAAGCATTTTTGTTAAGTAGAAGTATTTTGATAAGTGTCTTAAATTCTTTCAAAAGTGTATGAATACATATTAAAACACTACATGTATATACATTTTAACTGAGTCGTTAAGTCATCGTTAGTCGTTACATGTAAATGTTGATTTGAAACCTTTAAGTTAACGATCTTGTTAAATATTTTTAACCCAATGTTTATTATATCTAATGAGATGTTAAATTATTATATTATCATGATATTATGATATATTAATATATCTTAATATGATATATATACATTTAAATGTCGTTACAACGATAATCGTTACATATATGTCTCGTTTCGAAATCCTTAAGTTAGTAGTCTTGTTTTTACATATGTAGTTCATTGTTAATATACATAATGACATGTTTACTTATCATTTATCATGATTAAACATAGTGTAACAATATCTTAGTATGATTCATATGTAATTAGTAAGACGTTGTTATAACGATAATCGTTATATATATCGTTTCGAGTTTCTTAATTCAATAAACACAATTTTATGTATATAACTCATTGTTAAAATACCTAATGAGATACTTACTTATCAAAATATCATGTTAACTATATCTATAATTATATATATGTCATCATATAGTTTTTACAAGTTTTAACGTTCGTGAATCACCGGTCAACTTGGGTGGTCAATTGTCTATATGAAACCTATTTCAATTAATCAAGTCTTAACAAGTTTGATTGCTCAACATGTTGGAATCACTTAATCATGTAAATATCAATTTCATTTAATATATATAAACATGGAAAATTTCGGGTCGCTACAGTACCTACCGGTTAAATAAATTTCGTCCCGAAATTTTAAGCAGTTGGAGGTGTTGACGTATCTTATGGAAATAAGTGCAGGTATTTCTTCTTCATCTGATCTTCTCATTCCCAGGTGAACTCGAGTCCTCTACGAGCATTCCATCGAACCTTAACAATTGGTATCTTGTTTTGTTTAAGTCTTTTAACCTCACGATCCATTATTTCGACGGGTTCTTCGATGAATTGAAGTTTTTCGTTGATTTGGATTTCGCCTAATGGAATAGTGAGATCTTCTTTAGCAAAACATTTCTTCAAATTCGAGACGTGGAAAGTGTTATGTACAGCCGCGAGTTGTTGAGGTAACTCAAGTCGGTAAGCTACTGGTCCGACACGATCAATAATCTTGAATGGTCCAATATACCTTGGATTTAATTTCCCTCGTTTACTAAATCAAACAACGCCTTTCCAAGGTGCAACCTTAAGCATGACCATCTCTCCAATTTCAAATTCTATATCTTTTCTTTTAATGTCGGCGTAGCTCTTTTGTCGACTTTGGGCGGTTTTCAACCGTTGTTGAATTTGGATGATCTTCTCAGTAGTTTCTTATATTATCTCCGGACCCATAATCTGTCTATCCCCCACGTTACTCCAACAAATCAGAGACCTGTACTTTCTACCATAAAGTGCTTCAAACGGCGCCATCTCAATGCTTGAATGGTAGCTGTTGTTGTAGGAAAATTCTGCTAACGGTAGATGTCGATCCCAACTTTTTCTGAAATCAATAACACATGATCGTAGCATGTCTTCAAGCGTTTGTATCGTCCTTTCGCTCTGCCTATCAGTTTGTGGATGATAGGCAGTACTCATGTCTAGATGAGTTCCTAATGCTTGCTGTAATGTTTGTCAGAATCTTGAAATAAATCTGCCATCCCTATCAGAGATAATAGAGATTGGTATTCCATGTCTGGAGAAGACTTCCTTCAAATACAGTCGTGCTAACTTCTCCATCTTGTCATCTTCTCTTATTGGCAGGAAGTGTGCTGATTTGGTGAGACGATCAACTATTACCCAAATAGTATCAAAACCACTTGCAGTCCTTGGCAATTTAGTGATGAAATCCATGGTAATGTTTTCCCATTTCCATTCCGAGATTTCGGGTTGTTGAAGTATACCTGATGGTTTCTGATGCTCCGCTTTGACCTTAGAACACGTCAAACATTCCCCTACGTATTTAGCAACATCGGCTTTCATACCTGGCCACCAAAAATATTTTTTGAGATCCTTGTACATCTTCCCCGTTCCAGGATGTATTGAGTATCTGGTTTTATGAGCTTCTCTAAGTACAATTTCTCTCATATCTCCAAATTTTGGTACCCAAATTCTTTCAGCCCTATATCGGGTTCCATCTACCCGAATATTAAGATGCTTCTCCGATCCTTTGGGTATTTTATCCTTTAAATTTCCCTCTTTTAAAACTCCTTGTTGCGCCTCCTTTATTTGAGTAGTAAGGTTAGTGTGAATCATTATATTCATAGCTTTTACTCGAATGGGTTCTCTGTCCTTTCTGCTCAAGGCGTCGGCTACCACATTTGCCTTCCCCGGGTGGTAACGAATCTCAAAGTCGTAATCATTCAACAATTCAATCCACCTACGCTGCCTCATATTCATTTGTTTCTGATTAAATATGTGTTGAAGACTTTTGTGGTCGGTATATATAATACTTTTGACCCCATATAAGTAGTGCCTCCAAGTCTTTAATGCAAAAACAACCGCGCCTAATTCCAAATCATGCGTTGTATAATTCTGTTCGTGAATCTTCAATTGTCTAGACGCATAAGTAATTACTTTCGTTCGTTGCATTAATACACAACCGAGACCTTGCTTTGAGGCATCACAATATATCACAAAATCATCATTCCCTTCAGGTAATGACAATATAGGTGCCGTAGTTAACTTTTTCTTTAACAATTGAAACACTTTCTCTTGTTCATCTTTCCATTCAAATTTCTTCCCTTTATGCGTTAATGCAGTCAAGGGTTTTGCTATTCTGGAAAAGTCTTGGATGAACCTTCTGTAGTAACCAGCTAGTCCTAAAAACTGGCGTATGTGTTTCGGAGTTTTTGGGGTTTCCCACTTTTCAACGGTTTCAATCTTTGCTGGATCCACCTGAATACCTTCTTTGTTCACTATATGACCGAGGAATTGAACTTCTTCCAACCAAAATGCACACTTTGAAAACTTAGCGTATAGTTTTTCTTTTCTCAGCAACTCTAGCACTTTTCTCAAATGTTCTTCGTGCTCTTGATCATTCTTCGAGTAAATAAGTATGTCATCGATGAAAAAATGACAAACTTGTCAATATATGGCCCACACACTCGGTTCATGAGGTCCATGAACACAGCTGGTGCGTTAGTCAATCTAAACGGCATAACCATAACCTCGTAATGATCGTAACGCGTCCTAAAAGCAGTCTTTGGAATATCATCCTCCTTCACCCGCATTTGATGATATCCAGAACGTAAATCGATCTTCGAATAAACAGACGAGCCTTGTAGTTGATCAAATAAGTCATCAATTCTCGGTAGTGGGTAGCGGTTCTTGATGGTAAGTTTGTTCAACTCTCGGTAGTCAACACACAACCTGAATATACCATCTTTCTTCTTGAAAAACAAAACAGGAGCTTCCCATTGTGACGTGCTTGGTCGAATGAAACCACGCTCTAAAAGTTCCTGTAACTGACTTTGTAATTCTTTCATTTCGCTGGGTGCGAGTCTGTATGGAGCAAGAGCTATTGGTGCAGCTCCTGGTACAAGGTCTATTTGAAATTCAACGGATCGATGTGGGGGTAATCCTGGTAATTCTTTCGAAAATACATCGAGAAATTATTTTGCGACGGGAACATCACTGATGTTCTTTTCTTCAGGTTTAACTTCCTCGATGTGTGCTAGAATGACGTAACAACCTTTTTTATTAGTTTTTGCTCCTTCAAACTACTAATAAGATTTAATTCCGCGTTGTTCTTTTCTCCATACACCATTAAAGGTTTTCCTTTTTCACGCATAATGCGAATTGCATTTTTGTAACAAACGACCTCTGCTCTCACCTTTTTCAACCAGTCCATACCAATTATTACATAAAAACTCCCTAACTCGACTGGTATTAAATCAATTTTAAACGTTTCATCCCCCAGTTTAATTTATCTCTCCCGACATATATTATCTGCTGAAATTAATTTACCGTTTGCTAATTCGAGTAAAAATTTACTATCCAAAGGCATCAATGGGCAACTTAATTTAGCACAAAATTCTCTACTCATATAGCTTCTATCCGCACCCGAATCAAATAAAACATAAGCAGATTTATTGTCAATAAGAAACGTACCCGTAATAAGCTCCGGGTCTTCCTGTGCTTCTACCGCATTAATATTGAAAACTCTTCCATGGCCCTGCCCATTAGTATTCCCCTGATTCGGGCAATTTCTAATAATGTGGCCCGGTTTTCCACATTTATAACAAACAGCATTGGTATTACTTGCTCTGACACTATTCGTTTCGGCATTACTTGTTCCGACATTATTTGTTCCTTTGGTTCTGTTAAACTTTGGTCCGTAGACCACACACTTTATCGCGCTATGACCATTTCTTTTACACCTATTGCAAAATGTCGTGCAAAACCCCTGATGATTTTCTTCACACCTATGACATGGCTATTTTTGGTTTTTGTTGCCGTTGTTGTTATTGAGGTTGTTGTTGGGATTGTTATTGTTGTTGAAACGGTTGTTGTTGTTGTTGGGATGTTTGTTGTAGTTATTGTTAGGATTCCAGTTATTGTTGCGATTGTTGTTGCGGTTGTTGGGATAGTTGTTGCGATTGTGGTTGTAATTGTTGTTGTTGTTGTTGTACTGGTGACTCTTGTCACCGTTTTCCTCCCACTTCCTCTTGAGTTGTTGGCTTCTTCGGCCACCTGCTCTTTAATTCTTCTCTCAATCTGGTTTATGAGTTTATGAGCCATTCGACTTGCCTTCTGTATAGAAGCGGGCTCGTGTGAACTCACATCTTCTTGAATCTTTACTGGTAACCCTTTTACAAACGCGTCGATTTTCTCTTCTTCATCTTCGAATGCTCCCGGACACAATAGGCACAACTCTGTGAATCGTCATTCATATGTGGTAACGTCGAACCCTTGTGTTTGTAACTCTCTAAGTTCTGCCTTGAGTTTATTGACTTCGTTTCTAGGACGGTACTGCTCATTCATCAATTGCTTGAATGCCGACCACGGTAGTGCGTAAGCAGCATTTTGTCCTACCAGTTCAAGATAGGTGTTCCACCACGTTAACGCAGTACCTGTGAAGGTATGTGTAGCATGCCTAACTTTGTCCTCTTCAGTACACTTACTTATGGCAAACACCGATTCGACTTTCTTGGTCCATCGTGTCAATCCAATTGGTCCTTCGGTTCCATCAAATTCTAAAGGTTTATAGGCAGTGAATTCTTTGTAGGAGCATCCTACACGATTTCTTGTGCCGTTAGCTGCATTGCTAGATTCAGAGTTATTGTTGGTATGTAGCGCAGCCTGTACTGCGGCTATGTTTGCAGCAAGAAAGGTACGAAATTTCTCTTCGCTCATATTCATGGTGTGTCGAGTAGTCGGTGCCATTTCCTTCAAAATAGCTAATTGAATCGAGTTAATCATACAGAATATTATGAGTAGTCAATAGTATTTCGTTGCATAATATGAACTCATTTATAAAAGCTTTTTCTTCATATTAGCATTTTATAAGTTTAAATTCGGGTACTACCTACCCGTTAAGTTCATACTTAGTAGCTAATATACAATTCAACTACTACAATTCCATATGAAAATCTGATTATAATAATATATCACATATAAATATTCTTCAAACTTACAACATCGCTATATTACATATAACTTGAAATATAGTACACTTTGATACATGACAGTTTTGAAGATAAATCTAGTTAATACGCAAGTTGTTCAGCAAAGGAAATAAAGACACGTAATTCATAAGTCCAGAAACAAGTCATGCATTCTGGTTTTACTAAGACGACTTCCCATCCTTGGTCTTGTGAAAAATAACCGTTACGACCATTGGCTAGGCAGCATGTTGTAATGTCGTCAAAAGGAACAGGGTTTCGTAATGTCCAATAGCCCCGTAATAATCTTAAAACCTTGTTTCTCACCCCAACTACTGAATTCGTCACTTGTGGGAAGGTTTTATTTAAAAGTTGCAATCCAATGTTCTTTTTCTCACTTTGGTAAGAAGCGAACATCACTAACCCGTAAGCATAACATGCTTCTTTATGTTGCATGTTAGAAGCTCTTTCTAATTCACGAAATCCTATGTTGGGATATGTTGAGTCAAAATAGGTTCTTAACCCGTAGCGTAAAATTGCATTTGGGTTCCCCGCATTTAACGCTTTAAAGAAAACACGGCGTAACTTACGGTCTCCCCAATGTGATATACCCCACCTATCAAAGTAAAGCCTTTTATAAACTAAGGCATTTCTGGAAAGTCTTTCAAATGTTTGACAAGTTAATTTCGCCATAACTAAATGTGCTGATGAATTCTGACCGACTCTAGACAAGATTTCCTCAATCATATCCTCTGGTAGGTCTTCTAAAATATTCGGTTGTCTACCCTTAACGTCCATTTTGTTTTTATACTGTAAAATAGACAATGATTAGATTCGTAAAAGATAATTAACAAACAAAACAAGCAATTTTTACATAGAACATAAAAGTACAAGCACACTACAATACATATAATATACAACATGATTACAACCTTCTAATCTGAATCACTGGTTTCTTCATTTTCGGACTTGGTTCGTTTTCCTAATTTTCTAGGAATATATGGTGTTACTCTAATACGAGCCGTCGTTTTCCATAATGGTTTAGAAAAACCTGGTGGTTTAGAGGTTCCCGGGTCATTGTTACATTTTAGGAAATACGGATGTTGTCGATACATATAAAGTTCATCGGGGTTGGAATCGGGTTTCTCTATTTTTATACCTTTTCCCTTATTATTTTCTTTCACTTTATTAAATTGGGTCGAGGTAATTTCTATAACATCATCGGAATCCTCACCGGGATCCGATTCATCGGAAAATTGGTAATCTTCCGAATATTTTGCTTCCTCAGCGGAAACACCATTGACCATTATTAACTTTGGTCCGTTGGTTGAGAATTTTCTTTTATTTAATCGATTTACTATAGGTATCAATATTTCTTCCTCCAGAACCTCTTCTTCTTCAGGTTCCTCCTCTTCCGATTCATCCTCTTCTGGTTCCTCTTTTTCCGGTTCCTCCTCTTCCGGTTCCTCTTCGGGAATTTGTGAATCTTCCCAAAATATATTCGACTCTTCATTATTATTAGGTGAATCAATGGGATTTGTACTAGAGGTAGACATCTATCACACAATATCAAATACGTTAAGAGATAATATATCACATAATATTTACATGTTAATAATATATAGTTTCCAACAAAAAAATGTAAGCAATCGTTTTTGAAGAAAAACACGGTCGAAGTCCAGACTCACTTATGCATCCTAACAAACTCGGTAAGACACACTAATGCAATTTTCTGGTTCTCTAAGACTAACGCTCGGATACCAACTGAAATTTCCCGTTCATATTGATTATAAACGTTCCATATTAATTGATTTCGTCGCGAGGTTTTGACCTCTATATGAGACGTTTTTCAAAGACTGCATTCATAAAGGTTTACAATATACCGTTTACAAATAATGATAATCTAAAATATACCGTTTACACACGACCATTACATAATGGTTTACAATAAGAATATATTACATCAAAAATAAGTTTCTTAAATGCAGTTTTTACATAATATCCTACAAGCATGGACTCCAAATCTTGTCCTTATTTTAGTATGCAACAGCGGAAGCTCTTAATAATCACCTGAGAATAAACATGCTTAAAACGTCAACAAAAATGTTGGTGAGTTATAGGTTTAACCTATATATTATCAAATCATAATAATAGACCACAAGATTTCATATTTCAATATACATCCCATACATAGAGATAAAAATCATTCATATGGTGAACACCTGGTAACCGACATTAACAAGATGCATATAAGAATATCCCATATCATTCCGGGAAATCCTTCGGACATGATAAAAACGAATTCGAAGTACTAAAGCATCCGGTACTTTGGATATGGTTCGTTAGGCCCAATAGATCTATCTTTAGGATTCGCGTCAATTAGTAGATCGGTTTACTAATTCTTAGGTTACCAAGCAAAAGGGGCATATTCGGCTTCGATCATTCACCCATATAATGTAGTTTAATTTACTTGTGTCTATTTCGTAAAACATTTATAAAACTGCATGTATTCTCATCCCAAAATATTAGATTTTAAAAGTGGGACTATAACTCACTTTCACAGATTTTTACTTCGTCGGGAAGTAAGACTTGGCCACTGGTCGATTCACGAACCTATAACAAATATGTACATATATATCAAAGTATGTTCAAAATATATTTACAACATTTTTAATACATTTTACTGTTTTAAGTTTATTAAGTCAGCTGTCCTTTTTAGTAACCTACAAGTAGTTGTCCATAATTAGATGTACAGAAATAAATAGATATATATTATCTTGAATCAATCCACGACCCAGTGTATACACGTCTCAGGCTAGATCATAACTCAAACTATATTTATTTTTGGAATCAACCTCAACCCTGTATAGCTAACTCCAACATTACTGCATATAGAGTGTCTACGGTTATTTCAAATAATATATATAGATGGGTCGATATGATATGTCAAAACATTTGCATACGTGTCTATGGTATCCTAAGATTACATAATATATTAGAATACATGTATAATACAATATAAGTTAGCTAGGATATGATTAATATAGATTTGTTACCAATTTTCACGTAGCTACAACAAGCAAAAATAACCAATCTTGTTTTAACCATAACTTCTTCGTTTTAAATCCGTTTTGAGTGAATCCAATTGCTATGTTTCATATTGAACTTAAGTTTATGAATCTATACAGAAAAAGTATAAGTTTATAGTCCGAATTACAGGTTACAAGTCGTTTTTGTAAAGGTAGTCATTTCAGTCAAAAAAATGACGTCTAGATGACCAATTTGAAAAACATACTTCCACTTTGAGTTTAACCATGATTTTTGGATATAGTTTCATGTTCATAAGAAAAATCATTTTCCCAGAAAAACAACTTTTAAATCAAAATTTATCATAGTTTTTAATTAACTAACCCAAAACAGCCCGCGGTGTTACTACAACGGCGTATATCTGGTTTTACGGTGTTTTTCGTGTTTTCCGGTTTTAAATCATTAAGTTAGCATATCATATAGATATAGAACATGTGTTTAGTTGATTTTAAAAGTCAAGTTAGAAGGATTAACTTTTGTTTGCGAAAAAGTTTAGAATTAACTAAACTATGTTCTAGTGATTTCAAGTTTAAACCTTCGAATAAGGTAGTTTTATATATATGAATCGAATGATGTTATGAACATAATTACTACCTTAGGTTTTGTGGATAAACCTACTGGAAATGAGAAAGATAGATTTAGCTTCAAAGGATCGTTGGATGGCTTGAAAGTTCTTGAAGCAGAATCATGACACGAAAACAAGTTCAAGTAAGATTTCCACTCGAAATAAGATTGTTATAGTTATAGAAATTGAATCAAAGTTTGAATATGAGTATTACCTTGTATTAGAAAGATTTCTTGAAGTTGGATGATCACTTTACAAGATTGGAAGTAAGCTAGCAAACTTGGAAGTATTCTTGATTTTATGAAACTAGAACTTATAGAATTTATGAAGAACACTTAGAACTTGAAGATAGAACTTGAGAGAGATCACTTAGATGAAGAAAATTAAAGAATGAAAGTATTTGTAGGTGTTTTTGGTCGTTGGTATATGGATTAGATATAAAGGATGTGTAATTTTGTTTTCATGTAAATAAGTCATGAATGATTACTCATATTTTTGTAATTTTATGAGATATTTCATGCTAGTTGCCAAATGATGGTTCCCACATGTGTTAGGTGACTCACATGGGCTGCTAAGAGCTGATCATTAGAGTATATATACCAATAGTACATACCTCTAAAATCTGTGTATTGTACGAGTACGAATACGGGTGCATACGAGTAGAATTGTTGATGAAACTGAACGAGGATGTAATTGTAAGCATTTTTTGTTAAGTTGAATTATTTTGATAAGTGTCATGAAGTCTTTCAAAAGTGTATGAATACATATTAAAACACTACATGTATATACATTTTAACTGAGTCGTTAAGTCATCGTTAGTCGTTACATGTAAATGTTGATTTGAAACCTTTAAGTTAACGATCTTGTTAAATGTTGTTAACCCAATGTTTATTATATCTAATGAGATGTTAAATTATTATATTTTCATGATATTATGATATATTAATATATCTTAATATGATATATATATATATATATATATATATATATATATATATATATATATATTTAAATGTCGTTACAACGATAATCGTTACATATATATCTCGTTTCGAAATCCTTAAGTTAGTAGTCTTGTTTTTACATATATAGTTCATTGTTAATATACATAATGACATGTTTACTTATCATTTATCATGATTAAATATAGTGTAACAATATCTTAATATGATTCATATGTAATTAGTAAGACATTGTTATAACGATAATCGTTATATATCGTTTCGAGTTTCTTAATTCAATAAACACAATTTTATGTATATAACTCATTGTTAAAATACCTAATGAGATACTTACTTATCATAATATCATGTTAACTATATCTATAATCATATATATGTCATCATATAGTTTTTACAAGTTTTAACGTTCGTGAATCACCGGTCAACTTGGGTGGTCAATTGTCTATATGAAACCTATTTCAATTAATCAAGTTTTAACAAGTTTGATTGCTTAACATGTTGGAAACACTTAATCATGTAATTATTAATTTCATTTAATATATATAAACATGGAAAAGTTCGGGTCACTATATCGTTCGGGTCGGGTCCCGAACTATTTTTCTGAGGTTTTTAATCATATATAAGCATGTTAGAACAAGTTACATGTGAATCGAAGGTGCGTAGTGATCAATCCTTAATTAATGGTGTTGCTTAATTACGGATTGAGTGCAATAAGATTATAATGGAGGATGGGATGTTCGATGATTATTTTGGGCGCCGATGATCATTTTTCACTTTAACTATCAAGTGATCAACCACCCCGACCTGGTCTTCGTTATCGATTAGCATGATTCACCTTAACTCAATGTAAGAAGTCCTTGGGCAAAGTCACAAGTGAAATCTACAAAGGCTTAGGCAAATGGCAGAGAATCAACAACCTATAAATGAGAGGCCAAGCTCCCTATTTATAGTATCCGTGATATCCGCGGTCTGCGAGTTGCTCGGATCTCCGCGGAAAGTCAGCGGATCAAACCGCAGTTTGGCATTTCAGCGAATACATAACCGTAGTATTTATTTTCAGCGAATATTGCATAACTGTGCCTTATAATCCGCGTAGTTCTGTCCTTAGCTTTTTAGAAAATAAAATATACATATACAATGCTATGTATATGATCAAGTCCCCCCAGTTTATTATGATGCATTTTCGCGAAGCAAATGCATCATGATAAACTATAAAAATAAAGAAGTGCATCTTAAAATATCTCGCGAACTTTATTATATATTTTTTACTGTCCATTTATTACCGTTGTTTTAATTAGGCGAAACGCGTAATTACAACAGTAACTTTCGCTATTCTGTCAAATCAGCTTATTTTAACGGCTAGATTTTTACCGTTTTATGCGTCACAGTAATTACAGCCGTTAAAATTCAATGATTACCTTTTCAACTTGCTCGCCCTAATCCCAATTATAAATAGCAGACAATGCCGCACAAAAACTTTACGCTTTCCTTTCCCAATTTCGCATTCAATTTGCAATCTTACAACGGCAATCGTAATTGACAATTAGCCAATTCAGCCTTTGATTTTCTCAATTCGACCTTCAATTTCATCACTTCCATACTCAATTTTTCCTTGCATATTATTAATGGCTGCTTCTGCATCGATGCATACTCCCGGCGGTTTTGTGTCATATATGACAGAGGCCAAACTACAAACCCTTAGAGAGTGGTATCCGCCACTTGGGCATTTTGTTCTAACAGTGCCCCTTCACAAGGACCGAGCCGATACTCCCCCTAAGGGGATGATCACGGTATATGAGGCTGCCATTTCGCAGGGCAACCTCCGTTTTCCTTTAACCGAATTTGTTCGCAGTGTATGCGAACACTACAGGGTTGCGTTAGCATAGCTTCACCCAAATGCGGTGAACAAAATTGTGCTTTTCGAAATGTATTGCCACGCCAACAACAAGCAGCCGTTGTTAACCGTGTTCCGCACTCTTAACAGCTTAATTTTATATGATGTGGGATGGTTCTCATTCCGCAGCAAGTTGGGCAATATGGTTTCTCCTAAAGATTCCATCGGCAATTGGCGCGGTTCGTTTTTCTATATTAACGATACCGCGTATGTCGATAGCAACATTCCGAGGAAGTGGAGCGAGGAGATTAATTCGGAAGTCAATGAGAAGTCGGTGTTGGATGATCTTGAGAACGATGTTCTCAGTATTTTTAGGAAGGCGGGCATCATTGTGAGGCCATATTCCAATGTACCGCTGTACATTGGACACGTATCAATCCAGTGGCCATGGAGCGACCATGACGCACTTTTAGTTGATCAAGCCAAGAATGGTATTTCACTTGTCTTTTTTCGCATAACATATTTCACAGTATACATTTTGCCTTGTATAACATTTCGCATTGTTTTTTCGCAGAGATTCCTCTTGACCTTGTTATGAGGACCACTGATGTTAGCAGAATAAGCCCTGCTCGCCGCCTGAAGGAGGGCGAGGGTGATATTATTCTGATTGATGAACCAATCATCAACGAGCTTTTCATCACCGGCGGCGAGGACCGGGGCAAAAGGAAAATGGTGGAGAGTTCACCGACTCCACGCAAGAAACGACTGCATACTCTTGCAGAACAAGAGACAAGTGCGTAATTTTAATTTTACGACTTCTAATCATATATGCGCATATTATGCATAAATTAGCGATATTTATTAATCTTGTTTCAGTTGTGATATCAGAGTCTCCCGCTGAAACCAATCCGCGCTACAACATCAGGAGCCGCACTCCCGCAGATGTGGTAGGAGAGCCTGAGCAAGACCCATCCCTTCCTTCTGATGCAGAGGCGTCCAATCAGGAAGAAGGAGAGGGTGCTGATGAAGAAGAGGCTGTAGCTGATGAGGAAGCCAACAGACTGTATCAGAAACTGCATAAATTTCTTCCTGAGCAAACAAAGGCAAAAGTACCGCAGTCTAACTTTGGCTGAATCTGCAAGACAGCGGTTATATAATTGCTATTACTCGCTCTATCTTACTATGGATAGCATAGAACGGTTCACTGATTTATCAGATGAATGTGAACATGCTGTCAAGGTGGCCAACGCTCAGTACTTGAGAGCGAAAAAATTAAAAACGCAGTTGGGGAAAGCGAAGGAAGCAATCGCCCAGCTTAATAGGAGAGCGAACACTGCGGAACATGATTTCGCTCAACTTGTTAAGTATCTTCCCGAATTTGCAGATAAAGTGATGGACTCAAAACCCGTCACTGAAAAATTTCAAGCTTATTCTCAAGCTGCCAAACTTGCCACTCGCTGTGAGTGGTATGACTTACTATGCAAGCTCGGCGATCTCTCCAAACCCCTTCCATCAGACTTAGCCGACGAAATATGTTCAATGGATGATGCTCGCAAAGCATTAAAAGTGGCTAAGAAAGAGGTGGAGAAGGTGAGCATTCCAGCTTTGGAAGTGTTATGTCAGCGTGAAGGCGTGACATTCGCTGACATTAAAGCGCTGAAGCTTTAGTTTATAGTTGGTTTATTTTAATGTATGCGTGCAATTTATGAATTGCTTTTTTGTAACTATCTGCGACTTGTTCGCTTTGTTAATATAACATTATTCGCACTTTATTTATCATTCGTAGTTGCAACTTCTTTTATTTATATAGCACTTTTACTTTAATTATTCATAATTCAGACTTGTCCATTGCAATTTTCGCATTCGTTATTGTGCACATAATAAAGCGTACTTTGTGCGAAACAATCTTTTAACATTATGAATCTTCTAAGTCCGACAAAATGATCCTTAGGTAAAATCTAGCATTGCGAAGCATCTAAGTGTTGGCAAGATCAAACACTTAGGAAAATTTATCCTTTCCCAATTTTTATTAACATAAGTGGGCAATTTCATCACTTGGCTTTTCTGCAAAGTATTTTGCAATACAGTTATGTATTGATATATTATTTTAAGCAAGTCATGTTTAGTGAAAACAATGCAACCTTACTTAAAGCATCCGCAGAGCAAACATTAACTTAGTGTTTCAAAAAGATAAGTATTTGTATTCTGCGAAATAAACACTACGCGTGGCGACACGCAGTGTTTTCGCTGTTTAAAGAAACAAGTACTAACACTGAAATTAACTTCGCTTTATTCTTTATTAATTCGCATTACATTATTCAAATCATGAACATAACATGTCTCGCATTAATGGAATTTCAATACAATATTTTGTTAATCATTTTCGCACTAAGCAGGGTTAACTGAATGCCCTTCAACACACATATCCGCACTTGTCATAACCATAGCACATGAAGGCTCCATTTCCGCAGAAATCAGCGTGCCAATAACCTTATTAGCAGAAAACTTTAGCATACCATGTATTGTAGATGGTATAGCGCCAAACATGCGCAAAGCTGTGCGGCCAAGTATCATATTGAACCGCGATTGATTCCGCATAATGTACAAATTCAATAAGGCTTGACGCCTTAGCGACTCATCGCTATCATCAACCAATTCCATTTGTAATTCCAATTGGCCAACAGGCCATGATGATTCTCCCGAAAAACCAGCCAATGAAACCGTAGTAGGTTTCATCAAAGCCTGAATTTGTGCGGGCAGCTTGAGAAAACATTGCTCGTACATGATATCTACACTGCTACCAGTGTCAACATGTACCTTCATGATTATAACGCCGGTATTAGCAACACGACATGAAATAACCACGGGCTTATCAACATCCGCATTCAAACGTGCTGAGGGAAATGTAATAGAGGGACATTTCCAGCTAACAATTTGTGCCGAAATTTGCAGCACTGACATTTCACCGTGCACTTCCACCACATTAATCACTTGTACCCCGCGCTGATTTTATTTCTTATTTACCATCCGTACTCCCAAATTTTTCACCGCAGGAGCTTTCCGCTCAACCGCATTTGGGGCACTCGAACCATTAGCTTCAGCTGGCATAATGATCGCATTCGCAGTGCTGGATGAGTTCTGCGCCAACAAATGGTCCAACTTACCCTGTTCATACACTTCTGCAATAAATTCCGCTAAATCTCTGCAGCGATTGGTGTCATGACCGTAATCGTCGTGAAAGACACAAAACTTTGATCTGTCATGCCTGCTGTTTTCTCCCAATGGCTGCAGATCAGGGAAAGACTTAGCAACTCGCTCTTGCAGTAAGATTTCTTTGGGCGTTTTTGTTAGCATCTGAATGATATTGAATGACTCATTATTCCACTTGCGAGTAGAATAGCGGTTATTACGGCCATATGAATTGTTATCGTTCTGACCTTGAAACCTGTCATTATGCTGATATCCGCCGCCACCATTTCTTCGCGAAAAGCCTGGACCGCGATAGCTATCGCTGTTACTATCTCTGAAAGAGTCATTGTCATCTCGCTAACTTTTATCTCTACCCCAGCCACATGCAGGGGTAATACTGCTATCTTCTCCTCCGCGGATATAATCATAAGTTTCCTGTTGCACTTTTACGAATGTCTGCGGGACATCTCTTCTTAATCGCCGCACAAGCGTAGGGTGTCGCTGTGGGTTGATAGCATGCAAGAAACCAGAAATTTTCTGATCTTCATTCAACCGCAGAATTTTTTGGCACTCATAAATATGCCGCGTAAGTAGCGCACTTAGAGTCTCCTTGTTGCCTTGTTTAATATCGTGACACTCTATATGTGTCTTTTTCTGCGGTAATAAATTTTGAAACTGCAGCAAAAACTTTTCTCGCAGATCCACAAAGCCAACAATACTGCGAGATGGCAAGCTGTGAAACCATTCCCTTGCTGACCCCTGCAAGGCCATAGGAAACACTCTACATGCGACTGGTTCATCCCAGTTGTAAGTGCTTACGACGCCCTCAAAGCGTTGCAGAAAATCCAAGGGATCAGTGAGGCCTGAGTAAACTCCCAACGTCGCCGGCACAATCGGCGGAGAAATAATTGGATAGTCAAAAATGTGCTGGACAAATTTATCTGCAGCAGTGGTAATTTCTGTTGCCTTTTTTACGCGAATGTCTGTGTTATCCGCACAGAATTTGGTAAGCATATCTTGCAGAAAATTTGGCTGATCGAACTTATGCTGCATTGATTTCGGCGCAATGCTTCTGAAAGCATCCGCTAAAAAATTTTGGGCGTTTTCTCTGCGCGCAGCTTCAGACGCTTCACCTTCCTCCCCATAGCGAGGGAAAGGTGTTGGTGGTCGCTTTCGCTTGACGTATGGATTTTTAACAAACTCTTCTGCGCTGTCTGAGTCATCAGAAAATTCATCTTCCTGCCTTGGCGCTTTTGCCAATCTGGACTTGTGTGCGGGGCGCGCGTGGATTTGATCATCCGCGTTATCACTATCGCTGTCATTGTGCTCAAGAACCAACCGATCACTTTGTGATCCTGAACCACTTAATGGCCATAAGTATGTGCGCGGTATGCGAGATTCACAATTATACTTAGCGTCTCTTTTGGCTTGCTCAATAGCAGTATTAACAATTTTCTCAGTGCGTAAACTGGATTTTCCCGATAAGATTTTCGCTCGCTTTCCTTCAGCGATTGATTCTTCGCGATTTTGCAATATCGTTCTGCGTGCGATCATTTTTTCAGCGGCAGCTTCAGGCTGCGAATCATTAGCATTGTTTGCATTAGATTTTTTAGCATTCGTTTCCTGAACCGATTTTCCCGCAGTAACACTTGCATCTGTTTGCATTGGAAATACGATAACGTTCTGCGGATCGCCAGGCAATGCATCAGCATTCGCAGAGAAGCCAGTTTGTTTTGCATTCGACGTCATGATTGTTAAGCAGATTAACAATTTGCGTATTGGAAAAAACACCTGCAAATCATCACAACAAAAACACGATTTGAAATTAAACCGTTGAATTAATTGTTTAATCGGTGTAAAAAAATTTCAGTTTAATTTGTAAAACGTGTCCACGGATGGCGCCAATTGATCAATCCTTAATTAATGATGTTGCTTAATTACGGATTGAGTGCAATAAGATTATAATGGAGGATGGGATGTTCGATGATTATTTTGGGCCCCGATGATCGTTTTTCACTTTAACTATCAAGTGATCAACCACCCCGACCCGGTCTTCGTTATCGATTAGCATGATTCACCTTAACTCAATGTAAGAAGTCCTTGGGCAAAGTCACAAGTGAAATCTACAAAGGCTTAGGCAAATGGCAGAGAATCAACAACCTATAAATGAGAGGCCAAGCTCCCTATTTATAGTATCCGTGATATCCGCGGCCTGCGAGATGCTCGGCTCTCCGCGGAAAGTCAGCGGATCAAACCGCAGTTTGGCATTTCAGCGAATACATAACCGCAGTATTTATTTTCAGCGAATATTGCATAACTGTGCCTTATAATCCGCGTAGTTCTGTCCTTAGCTTTTTAGAAAATAAAATATACATATACAATGCTATGTATATGATCACGTAGCATAGTTAGGATTAAATGGTAAACGACCAACGAAATCAGAACCTGACAGTTCATCTGGACGGTGTCCAGATTGGCTGGATGGCGTCCAGATGTGAAGGCCTGGATGGTGTCCAAAAATCTGGACGGCTTCCAGATCAGTGCACAGGTCTGATTGCTGATATTGCACAAGTGCACGAACCAAAACCCAAACAAACACATTTTATGATCCGCAAACGATCAAAACATGTATCTTATATCGTTGGAAAGGTATTTTGATGAGGAATACAACTAAACACTTTTAATCAATCAAGTTCATCATTTACAAAAAAAAAAAAAAAAACCTCGTCGAATGATCGTTAAACATTCAAAATCAAAGTTTCAAGTTTATAATATGCATTTCTTGACTCGGGAATCCAATCTACACATACGATATGCCGTTTCGAAGGTAATTAAACATACAATACAACTAAACACTTACTAATAACATTTCATGGCATTCAAAACATCAAAACTTTGTTTTAAAAGTTATCAAACCCTAACCAAGAATCACAAAATCAATAATCATGTTAGTGATGTTTTCCAAATCAACCTACACATCAAATTGAAGCTAATGATGCTAGTAACACATTTAATACATGAACTTTAGTATTTAAACAACATTTAATCATCCAAAATTCAAGATTAAACAAACCCATTTCAAGTTCATGCTAGTTTATGCAAAACAACAAGATCGAGTAATTAAATCATATATTCATGCTAGACACTAGCCATAGACACTAACTAACACCATTTCAAGTCAAAAACACGAATTAGAGAAATCTAGAGGTTTAGAAATGTTACCCAAACGAGATGAAGTTGGTACCAAAATGAAGAGGATGATACAAGGATTACAAATATGTAATTTGTTTTGTTGTTAGCCTCCTAGATCGAATTTAGATGAGGAATGAATGATTTGGGTGTTTGAGTTCAAAAATGGAAGTAGAGAAAAGAGAGAAAGAGATGAGGAGGTGAAAATGAAATGAATGGTGGAAAGAGTGGGTTGACTAGTTGACATAGTCAACTAGTTTGCCCACTTGGCAAATTCGGTCCCTCAAGTTTCAAAGCGGGTGTGTGAATTAACCGAACGAATATTTTAAAAACGCTAGAATAACCGGGAGATATTATAACCAAATAACGGAAATATTTAGAACGTTAGTCAATGAAAGGTACGAATTTAGATAACGAAAGATATTATCTAAAAAAAAAAAAGACGGGCGTTAAAATAATTTAACGGAAAAATGTGGGATGTTACATTACCTACACCTTAAAAGAAATTTTGTCTCGAAATTTAGTTGGAAGTAGTAGTCGTTGTTTCTCCCTCGAGATCTTGCGTTTTCAATTCTACGGATAAGTGAAGGTACTTCCTTGGGTATTTCAACAAACTTCAAAAATCGGGGTTTTACTTTGTTTCAAAATTTGGTTTCACAATTCATAGTTTCAACCGGTCCTCCTAGGAAGTGAAGTTTATCATCGATAGTAAGCTCATCGAAAAGGATAACAAGTTCTTGTTCGCAAGACACGTCTTTAAGTTTGATACACAGAATGTATGGTGAACGGAATTTGTTTGAATTGGGAATTCAAAACGGTAAGTAACGGGTCCAATACGCCCCAAGATTTCAAAAGGATTAATGTATCACGGATTTAGCTTCCTACGTTTCCCGAAACGGATTACACCTCCTCAAGGTGCGACTTTTAATGTTACGCGGTTTCCCACTTGGAATTCGAGAGGTTTACGTCTAACATTTGCATGGCTCTTTTGGCGACTACGGATCGTCTTGGGCCTCTCTTGGATTTGAAAGATCTTAACGGTTATTTCATGAATGAGTTCGATTCCTGTGGTTTGATTGTTGCCTACGTTGGCCCAACAAATTGTAGAACGATAATTGCGGTCATATAAAGTTTCGAAAAGGTGCGGCGTTAATACACGAAAGAAAATTTTGTAGTAAGAGAATTTGACTAAAGGCAAGTACTTTTCCTCAAGTAAATTTGAAGTCGATAACACGAACTCGTATTATGGTTTCTAAGGTTTGAATCGTATGTTTGTTTGGTCCTTCAAGATGTGGTTGATGTGTTGTACTCATATTTAAACGTGGTCCCGAGGCTTTTTGTAAAGCACTCCAAAATTTAGAAGTGAAACGAGGATCTCGATCTGAAACGAGGTACAGTTCTTTTCAGATACATTTGTACAAGTTTGTTAGGACTTGAAAACGTTTGTTGGAACAAGTTTCTTATCAGTTTCTGAAAATGTTCGTTAGGATTATTCTCCCTCGTGGTGAATACTAGTATAATGTGAAGAGTCTCTCTCTCCATTGAGAATTTAGATAAAATATTTGCTTATACGGAAGTACGAGTGTAATGCGAGAGAAGTTTCTGCCTCGATGTGAGCATAACCAGCATATCGTAGTTCGTCGATAAAACTGCGCGAAGACGAGATAGTATACACGTGTAACATACGTTTGAAGTTGAAAGAATTTGTCATTCATTCGGAAGCATAAATAAGTTCGATAATAATCGATGATGTGTCCCGAGTATGGTTGTTATCAGTATTCTCGGAGTTGTCGGATGTTCAAACAAGAAAAATGAAGTCATGTACATGGCACATGGTGGTGATTAGGTTGATCGAGTCCAATCACCATCACGTGTCATTAGAACTTTGGTATGACTTACCGTAATATAACCACGTTGATCGAGTATCGTTATATTACGCTAACTCATACCTCCATTCCCACATCACTCCATAGATTCAAGTTCGTGTAATCGTCAAGTTTAAAATGAACAAAGTGTAACGACGTCTCTAACATGACTCGTATTGAATCGAAAGAATTAGTGCAACTCTAAAGAAGCGTTCCCCAAGGGAAGTGTATAAATGATTGTTCACGTTAATGCGGTTCAAGTCAAACGGTAATGTATTTAGGTATGAAAAGAGTAAGGAATCATGATAACGAGTAGTACGCAACCGTAGTGATAAATAGTGATGACGATACTCTCCTAGAGTAGCGATGGTAGTAACAAGAAGCGGTAGATAGTAAGGAACACCGGTGTGACACCGCTAGTAAGTTGAAATGGTGGCGAATAACAATCTGGGAGACAGAGTTCCCGAAAAAGTGTGACTAACGAAGTCGTTGTCGTCCTTACGCGTATGAATCTTAAGTTTACGTGTGTTACCCGAAAGTTGCAGAATACGAGTTCGTATGATGAAAAACTTGGTACCATTAAGAAGTTTGCCTAAGAATGATTCAAGTATAATGCACAAGTAGTCAAGTAAGTGCTATCTATAGCAAATGTATGTCAGAATGTGATGGCTAACTATCCGGTTATAGTCTAGATTCACTAATGCGTCCTAACGACTCTGTCAGACACACTAATGCACATCCTAGATCCCTACAACCGACGCTCTGATACCATTTGTAGCGACCCGAAAAAATCGTCATTGACGGCGCCGTTAACTTAGGTCTCGTTGCGTGGTCATAGTCCTTAAATGAAACACGTTTGACCAAAATTATGTCGCATTCATTTGAAACGCACAAGGCTTACAAAGTTTAGTTTACCCAACGATTCGACAACAAGTTTAATTTTACAAAAGTAGTGAAGTATAAATGAAATAACTTGTGACATAATTAGTTGAAAATCACGGTTGCTATAAACAGCGTAAGTATGTATGTATGCTTGACTCCAAGCAAGTAATCAGAGTTTATGCATGTATGCTTGACCCCAAGCAAGTATGAGTGTACGCGGAAGCATGTATCAAATAGCCATTCATGAACCTGAGAAACATATAGAAAACTGTCAACGAAAAATGTTGGTGAAATCATAGGTGTTTGTAAATGTTGTTTTTGAACCACAAGATTTTGTATAGTTGATTATCCAAATCGTTTGCATTCCAAAAGTATTTTCGCGAGCACTCAATTATCAAGACTTAACTGTTTTGCACCCTGTTGCGTAGTGTTAGAACATACACTAAACTCGAAAATATATTTCATCCGCTAACGCTAGCGAACCGTCCGAATGAGGCTCGTCAAGCCCATGTGATCACATAATATAAGTTCTCGCTTACACCCTGCAAGTGTAACTAATGATAATCGAATTGAGGATTTTTGTTCAAACTCACTGTGGAATGTTTGTTTCTTCGTACTTGTGTTCAAAGCATAAAAGTATGTAGTATAAAACTGTATATGTTTCTCATCCCATGATTTAAAGTATAAAAGTTGTTGAAAGATGGGACTATGATCTCACCTCGAGTGCACGAGTATAAATGTACTTCACAAAGTAAACGTGTGCATGAAAGTAGTTTAGCCTTGACCTAATCAAGTAAGTTGTATCAATTAACCGGTTACGACACAAGGTCGGGCGAAATGTGTTCAATTAGTCCCATGGCTCGTTATGACTCGATAATATATCATGTGAGTCACGTTGTCAAGTTTCATGCAAGATACAAGTATGAAAGCACGTTAGAACGATTGCATAAGTATTCAGCTAAGTTTGATCAAAAGTCAACTTTGGCCGAGTCAAAGTCAACGTAAAATTCAACACGTTCAGGTCGGGTCCCGAACTATTTTTCTGAGGTTTTTAATCATATATAAGCATGTTAGAACAAGTTACATGTGAATCGGAGGTGGGTAGCATAGTTAGAATTAAATGGTAAACGACCAACGAAATCAGAACCTGACAGTTCATCTGGACGGCGTCCAGATTGGCTGTACGGTGTCCAGATATGAAGGCCTGGACGGCGTCCAAGAATCTGGACGTCGTCCAGATCAGTGCACAGGTCTGATTGCTGATATTGCACAAGTGCACGAACCAAAACCCAAACAAACACATTTTATGATCCGCAAACAATCAAAACATGTATCTTATATCGTTGGAAATGTATTTTGATGAGGAATACAACTAAACACTTTTCATCAATCAAGTTCATCATTTACAAAAACAAAAATCTCATTGAATGATCGTTAAACGTTCAAAATCAAAGTTTCAAGTTCATAATATGCATTTCTTGACTCGTGAATCCAATCTACACATACGATATGCCGTTTCGAAGGTAATTAAATATACAATACAACTAAACACTTACTAATAACATTTCATGGCATTCAAAGCATCAAAATTTCATTTTAAAAGCTATTAAACCCTAACCAAGAATCACAAAATCAATAATCATGTTAGTGATGTTTTCCAAATCAACCTACACATCAAATTGAAGCTAATGATGCTAGTAACATATTTAATACATGAACTTTAGTATTTAAAGAACATTTAATCATCCAAAATTCAAGATTAAACAAACCCATTTCAAGTTCATGCTAGTTTATGCAAAACAACAAGATCGAGCAATTAAATCATATATTCATGCTAGACACGAGCCATAGACACTAACTAACACCATTTCATGTCAAAATCACGAATTAGAGAAATCTATAGTTTTAGAAATGTTACCCAAACGAGATGAAGTTGGTACCAAAATGAAGAGGATGATGCAAGGATAAAAAATATGAAATTTTTGTTGTTGTAAGCCTCCTAGATCGAATTTAGATGATGAATGAATGATTTAGTTGTTTGAGTTCAAAAATGGAAGTAGAGAAAAGAGAGAAAGAGATGAGGAGGTGAAAATGAAATGAATGGTGGAAAGAGTGGGTTGACTAGTTGACCTAGTCAACTAGTTTGCCAACTTGGCAACTTCGGTCCCTCAAGTTTCAAAGCGGGTGCGTGAATTAACCAAACAAATATTTTAAAAACGCTAGAGTAACCGGGAGATGTTATAACCAAATAATGGAAATATTTAGAACGTTAGTCAACGAAAGGTACGAATTTAGATAATGGACGATATTATCTAAAAAACAAAAGATGGGCGTTAAAATAATTTAACGGAAAAATGCGGGATGTTACATACAAGTCTTAAATGAACAAACCCTAGCCATAAATCAAATTAAAATCAAAACGCGGAGTTAAGACTTACCAATACAATCACCACGTAGCTAGAGACTAGATGAACAACTTTAAAAGTCGAGCTTTGACCCGAAACAAACTTCTTCCTCCTTGATTTGAGCTCTCTCACTCTAGAACTCTTTCTCTTTCTAAATTGATTTGGAAAACATGAGGTAGTTGAAGATGGAGTAAATGGCACCCCAAGAACTGATCTTGTGGCCTTAAAGTCGTCCAACAAGTGAAAAAACCAAACTACCCCTTAATATAACTCAAAATAAGACAGCTGGCCCGTTAGACAATTTGGACGGCGTCCAAACACTCTGGACTGCGTCCAGTCCTTCATTAGTGGATGGCGTCCAAGGATTTTGGACGGCGTCCCACATAACTGGAAACAGGGTCTTACAACTCTCCCCCACTTGAACCGGATTGCGTCCTCGCAATCCAAGCCGCATGACAAGCAGGAAGATATACCAAAACAAACTCGTCGGATTCCCATGTAAACTCGGAACCCTTACGATGACGCCATTGGACTTTAAAAGTCCTCACCTCTTTTTTATGCAACATTTTAACTTTTCATCAAGAATGGCAATCGGTTCCTCGACATACTCTAGCTTGTTGTTCAAGGAAATCTCGTTCAACGGTACCCACGTTGAGTCATCCGCAAGACACTTATGGAGGTTGGAAACATGGAATGTGTTATGAATCCCCGCAAGCTCTTCGGGTAACTCTAATCTATAAGTAACCTCACCAACACTATCCAAGATCTTAAAAGGACCAATAAATTGAGGAGCTAACGTTCCCCGTTTTCGAAACCGAATAATACCCTTCCATGGCAAAACTTTAAGCATCACCATGTCACCTTCTTGGAACTCAATCGGTTGCCTACGTTTATCGGCATAAGATTTTTGTCTATCCTGCACTACCTTTAATCGAGCCCGAATTATCTCAATCTTGCTAATCGTCTCCAGAACTAAATCGGTACTCCCGATTTCCCTTTGTCCCACTTCGCCCCAACAAATAGGAGTTCGACACCTTCGCCCATAAAGCATCTCATACGGTTGCATCCCGATACTAGTATTGTAACTATTATTGTACGTGAATTCCACCAAAGGCAAGTGTTCATCCCAACTACCACCGAAATCAATAACACACACCCGTAACATATCCTCTAATGTTTGATTCGTACGTTCGGTTTGACCGTCCATTTGAGGATGGTACGCTGTGCTCATCTTCAATTGTGTACCCATATCTTCATGAAACTTACTCCAAAATAGAGAGGTAAAACGAGTATCCTGATCCGAAACAATAGATATAGGAACCCCATGTCTCGATACCACCTCCTTGATAAACAACTTAGACAACGTCTCCGACGATATCGTTTCTCAAATGGGAAGAAACAATGCACTTTTCGTCAATCGATCAACTATCACCCAAATCGTATCAAATTGGGTTCTCGCCGTTTTTGGTAATTTTGTAATGAAATCCATGGTAATGTGCTTCAATTCCATTTTGGAATTTCTAACAGTTGCAACATACCATACGGCTTTTGGTGTTCTGCCTTAACTTGCGAACACGTGATGCATTGTTCAACATACTTAGCAACATCACGTTTCATGCCCGGCCACCAATACTCCTTCTTCAAGTCAAGATACATCTTTGTCGCACCCAGATGAATGGAATACTTTAACTTATGTGCCTCATCAAGTAGCACTTGTCGGTAATCTCCCATTCTATGCACCCACACTCTTCCTTGAAAGGACAACAAACCATGCGGGCCTAAGGTAATAGACTCCGTTTGCCCCATGATTCGTTCTTCATGTTTGTTATTAACAAAAGCTTCAATTTGAATTTCACCAAGCTTTACAAGAAAATCGTTAGTAATAATCATGCGTAACGATCCTACTCGTATCGCCGGATGTTGACGCATTCGACTTAACGCATCCGCAACAACATTCACCTTACCCTGATGGTAAAGTATCTCACAATCATAATCTTTTATCACATCCATTCACCTACATTGACGATAATTCAAATCTCGTTGGTCAAAGAGATGTTTCAAACTCTTATGATCCGAATAAATCGTACTCTTGACACCATACAAGTAGTGGCGCAAAATTTTCAACGCATGCACCGCCGCTGCCAATTCAAGATCATGAGTTGGGTATCTCTTTTCGTGTTCCTTTAATTGTCGAGAGTCACAAGCAATGACTTTACCCCTTTGCATTAGAACGCACCCGAGCCCATTTAATGAGGCATCACAATACACCGTCATATCTTCTATACCTTCCGGTAACACCAAGACCGGAGCTTGACACAATTTCTCTTTTAACAATTGAAAACCAATTTCTTGCTCATTCTCCCAATTAAATTTCACGTTCTTCCTCGTCAACTTCGTCAATGGAGAAGCGATCTTAGGAAAGTCTTGGATAAACCGATGATAATAACCGGCCAATCCGAGAAAACTTCGAATTTATGTATGTATAGTCGGTTGTTCCCAATTCTTTACCGTTTTTATCTTCCCCGGATCCACTTGGATACTTTCTTTGTTCACAATATGGCCAAGGAATTGAACCTCCCTTAACCAAAATTCACACTTGGAAAGTTTAGCATACAACTTCTCCTTCCGTAACGTCTTCAACACTTCGCACAAATGACGTTCATGTTCCTTCATAGTCTTCGAATAGACAAGTATGTCGTCAATGAACACAATTACCGACTTGTCCAACATAGGTTGGCACACTCAGTTCATAAGATCCATGAATGCCGCCGGTGAATTCGTAAGACCGAAGGGCATAACTACAAATTCAAAACGCCCGTAACGAGTTCGAAAGGCCGTCTTCTCTATATCTTCCTCACGAACCCGCATTTGGTGATAGCCGGACCGTAAGTCAATTTTTGAAAAATAAGTCGCGCCTTGGAGTTGATCAAATAAATCGTCAATCCGAGGTTATGGATAACGATTCTTGATTGCCACTTTATTCAATTCTCGGTAATCAATGCACATTCGCATACTAGCATCTTTCTTCTTTACCGAATAAAACCGGAGTGCCCCATGGCGAAGCACTCGGTCGAATAAAACCCTTTTCAAGCAACTCTTAGGTTTGATTTAACAACTCTTGTATTTCCGTTGGTGCTAAATGATAAGGAGTTTTAGCAATGGGAGTAGCCCACGGAACCAACTCAATGCGAAATTCAACTTGTCTTTACGCTGGAACACCTGGTAATTCATCCGGAAAAACGTCTTCGAATTCATTAACCACCGGAATTTCACGAATGGATGGTGGCTCTTCACGAGTATCAACTACATGGGTAAGAAAAGCCATGCCACCACTACTAAGGAAACGACGTGCCCGTGCATAAGTGCATAATGGCACAACTCCTTCGTTTCTCGCCATGAATGATTAACTCTCCCCCACTTGGGGTCTTTACACGAATGGACTTCTCATGGCATGCAATATCGGCTCTATAACGATCGAACCAATCCATACCAATGACGATATCAAACTCACCCAAAGTCATCGGGATAAGATCGATTTTAAACTTTTCGGTACCAAACGCAACATTACAATCTTTACAAACATCAACCCCTAGCACCGCCTTACCATCCGTTATTTCGACTTCTACCGGATGAATTAACCTAGCTAGCAGTTTATCAAGTTAGGCACAAATCTCGGAGACATAAATGACAAATTAGCACCATAAATGACAAATTAGCACCACTATCAAATAGTATCCTTTCCGGATTAGAGTTAACCATGAAAGTACCTGAGACAACTTCATTTGATTGCTTGGCTTCATCCTTAGTCATCAAATAGTTTCATCCCCTAGCCGTACCGGCCGCCTTCTCTAGCCTTTTAACTTGATCGGTGCTCAAATCGGGACACTCCGACTTTCGATGTCCTTCTTTATTTCAATTAAAACAAGTGAGCTTGTTTGTTGAAGAAGGCTTCATACAATCTCGAGAAAAATGACCCCGTACCCCACAATTGTAGCAAGTAGGTATAAAACTCCCGAAACCATCCTTCTACATGCTATTAACACTTTCGAAACCTTTCTTGTTCTTTTTGGTTGAAAAGTTTGAATGACTTGAACCTTCAAACTTTCTCTTAGAAAAAGAGAAATCACTTCTTTTCGGAACTTCCGGTTCGAATCCCCGAGCCAACTCAAACAACTCTTCGAAAGACTTAGCCATTCCCCGACTAATCTTACGTTTCAACTCATCGCTCATGGTACGATAGAAATCTTGCATCAACTTTTGATCATCACCAACATACTCCGGAAAAAAATGAGTCTTTTCCAAGAAGGTAGACTTGAGAGTAACCAAGTCCATCGAACCTTGTCGCAAATTGTGCAACTCGTCCTGGATTCTACTAAGGTCGGCAGGAGTTCGGTATTCTTTGAAGAATTCCCTTTTAAACTCTTCCCACGATAAGCTCATACATTGTTCTTCACCATATAATTGAATTTTATCATCCCACCACAACTTAGCCTCTTCATGCAACATACTAGAACCATATCTCGTTTTCTTCTCGGGAGGGCATTCGCGGGTACGGAAAGCCCCCTCGATGTCGAAAATCCAACATGTGCTCTTCAACGGATCTCTCACCCCATTAAACATAGGAGGTTGAGCATCCTTGAAATTTTTGTAATGGAAGTCTCGCCTTCCATGCCCACCGTTACCATCACCCCTTTCACCACGAGGATAAATATTTCTAGCTTCTAATACCTCTCCGATCGCGGAATTCATTCGCTCATTGATTAACTCGGTTACTTGCCCATCAACCGATTCTTGGAAGACCTTTTTTAACATCCGCGAGAAATTCCGCTTTTTGACGTTTAAAGATGGCCTCAACTTTGGCCGTGAATTCGGAGTCCTCGCTCGGGCCTCTATTTTCGGTATCATGCCCGTTTCTCATCTTCATTCTATAAAACGGAATAGGTTAAACAACGAAATGATGGAACATGGCATAAATATACATATACACCTCACCGTCCCTTCTTGCTCAACAATCATCGTACAACGCTTGTTTGACACGATTTGAACCCGTAACAATGGTAGCTAGTCATTGTTACGCGAGCAGGTCGCATTAACTTGCTAGTACAATGTCTATCTCGCTTGATGATTGTAAACACAACATAAAATATTTAGCGCAAGGTTAGTTCACATGAACCTAGGCACTAACCAAATCCCGGTCCGACCCGAAATCCTACAAGTCCCGCATAAAGCGCATTCACAATAAAGTCTAAGTCTAGGCACCTATCTCAGTCACCTAAATCCCTTAGATCATGCTCCGATACCACTTGTAACGACCCAACCTCGTTATACAAAAAATACGACCCCAAAAAAAATTATGTTTCAGTGTATCTGGACGGCGTCCAACATCTAGGACGGCGTCCAGTTGTTAAGGGCAGGACGACGTCCAAAGGATCTGGACGACGTCCAAATGAACTATCAGGGGCTGTCCCCGAGGTCCAACTTACGCGAACGGAAAAACCCGCTTCCCGACACTTTTAAACGAAACGAATTATCACAACGCCTTATATTAAGTAAAACTAAGAGATTTCCACAATAAAAATGAGTTTTACAACATTGGGCCCACAATGACCAGTTTTACGAATTTCGTTCAAAATAAAAGTTTCGACCATAAGAGTTTAAATTCCAAACGACACCTAGAGCATGGTGTTTGGGGTTAAACTACCCAATCTGGGTCATACTTCAAAAGCAACACCCAAAAACGTCCCCTAATCCAAAACAAGCGGGAGACCACTAATCCAAATGGATACCCTTTCCATTTTCATGACCCGTCATAATCCATCCGGACGAATACATTACATTTGGTTACATCGCGAGGTACTTAACCTCTATATAATACATTTTACAAACATTGCATTCGTTTTTAAAAGACATACATTCCTTTCATCGAAAGTCAACGGCATGCATACCATTTCATAATATATCCAACTATAATTGACTTAATAATACTCTTGATGAACTCAACGACTCGAATACAACGTCTTTTGAAATATGTCATGAATGACTCCAAGTAATATCTCTAAATGAGCAAATATACAGCGGAAGATTTATTTCATACCTGAGAATAAACATGCTTTAAAGTGTCAACCAAAAGGTTGGTGAGTTCATAAGTTTATCATAAAACAATAAAATTCATCATTTTGATAGATCACAAGATTTAAATGCTGCATGGTACAAATGGGCCCGAATCCTATGCCCACCTGTAATGTACATGCGATTTCTTTTAAATACAGTACACCTTTCTCATGTACGAAATCATTTTTCATAAATCTTAGTAACCGTACACATATCTCGTGTACAAAATATCATACACATAACCTGTGTATAAAAATCATTCTCTCGATACATAACATTCACATCAATTGGTGGCAATTATCATGTCCACATAATTCAATGATGACAATTATCATGTCCACATAATTCAACGGTGGCAATTATCATGTCCACATAATTCAACGGTGGCAATTATCATGTCTACATAATTCAACGGTGGCAATGAGCATGTCCACATAATTCAACTGTGGCAATTATCATGTCCACATAATTCAACTGTGGCAATTATCATGTCCACATAATTCATCAGTGGCAATTATCATGTCCACATAATTCACTCGAGGAATGTTTTACTTGTGTCTATCTCGTCAAACATTTATAAAAGTATTTCATGTATTCGCAGTTCAAAATATATTTCAAAAGCATTTAATAAAGCAGTTGTAAAAATAGCGCATGTATTCTCAGTCCCAAAAATGTAAAGAGTAAAAGGGAATCAAATGAAACTCACCTAATGTATTTTGTAGTAAAAATACATATGACTATATTGCACAATTGAAAAATGCAGGGTTGGCCTCGGATTCACGAACCTATATCATTTGTGTATTTATTAATATACATAATTGTAATCGAACAAAAATATATGTATTTATTATTAGTGATATAATTTTTTATGTTAATAACCTATATATGTCATTTTATATATATTAAGTAAATAACCATATTTATATAGTTAAGTTTTGTATTAGATATATATATGTATATATATATATTTATATATCTATATTTATTTTATAATTATCTTTTGTTTGTTAACTTAATGATAATACTATTAACAATAAAAGAAATGATACTTTTGCTCCTATTACTAGTTAGATTATCAGTTTTAATTATTATATAGTAATAATGTTGCTCATGATAATATTAATAGTAATATACTTATAATAATTTGTTATCATTAATAATAATACATAATGATATTGCTAATAATTTTTAAATGGTAATACTTATACCAATGGTAATACTAATTCTTATATTCATACAAAACATATTAATACAACTAATGTTTAAAGTTATTACTAGTCTTAATAATAATGATATTAATAATTTTACTCATTTTTAATGATACTATTATTCATAATATTAATGTTAACATTAACAATAATTAATATAATTATAAATTTAATCATAATAGCTAACAATAACAATGTTAATCACAATAATAACAATAATAATAATAAATATAATAAACATAATAATAAATAATAATAATGAAAATAATAATAATAATAATAATAATAATAATAATAACAACAATAATAATAATAATAATAATAATAATAATAATAATAATAATAATAATAATAATAATAATAATAATAATAATAATAATAATAATAATAATAATAATAATAATAATAATATTGAAAATGAAAAATGTAAGTGTGTATACCCTTGAAACTTTGCGTAAAAAGAAGTGTTCCCGACGAGACTCGAACCCACGACCTCCCGTTCCCTGACAACACCCTTAACCATTGGGTGGTGCCCATTTATCCGAAATGTTACAGAATTTAAATGCATATAACCCATATTTCTTGTCTCCCTTTATCATCTTCCTCTTCATGTAACAATTCGATCAAGAGCAATTTTTCAGTCAATAACAATTGAAGGTTTAAGTTAAGATTCTTAATTACAATTAAAATTATCAAGTGTTGTTGAATTCGGTTAACAGAAAAATAAAAAGAAATATAGATCAGACATCAGTTCGTGAAGAACACCTGGTTTAAAATCGATTTCGAATTTCTAGACCCTTTTAGCCGATGATTTCAACACAAAATAGGTAGCAAATCACCCTTATAACCTTTCTGAATCCTTAATTGATTCAAAAACATTAACTAGGCTTCGAATTTCGTGAAGAACAGCCTATTTGACTTTTGAATTCGAAGTTTGACTCTTCGAATTCGAAATCGTTTTGATGAATTAACACTTGGAAAATTGAGGAAACATTTACAACGTGATTTAGAACACCTCTACATTATTAGATTTTGAAGAATGATTTGATTTTTTGAGTTTTTGATTTTCATGTGAACGAACAGGGTATTCAAGCTGGAAGAAAAAATAATACTGACTTTAACAGACTCGATATATTTGATTGATGTAATTGATATTGATAGTGAAGAGGAAGTGGGATAACTGAATTACACCGTGAATTTAATCAATCATATACAGAAATAATTTTTGGCAGGATATTTGTTCAGTGAATAACAAAACAGAAAACTACAAATTTTAGATAGGAACTTGATACAGGATTTGTTAATTTTCCTTGATTGGATTCGTTTTGCAACAGTTAAGGGACAAGAACAAATTTGTAAATAGGTTTGATGTAAATGTTTGACAGAATGATTTTGATTCTATGTCATATATAAGTAATTAAGTAATATTATTAATAAATAACTATATTGTTAATATGTTAACACATATTTCCTTATGAGGTAAGGCTTAGTGTGCCAACAAGATTCTAGAAGTAATCTAGCTTTAGGAGGGCGGAGTGTTGCCGATTGATTTTTACCCTCGGGAAATAATCCCTGCAGACCCGGTTCACAAGTGTAGAAACTTGTGGGGTGGCTTAATCAATCTGTCGTCCGTAGAGCGTAAGAGTGCTAGCCGGATGACTTCTAGTGAGAGAAAGTAGAGAGAGAAAGAGAAGTGAAGTCTCAGCTCTCAAAGTTATCAGAATCTCTGAACCGTGTAAAATTATGACCCAAGGGGTCTATTTATAGTGTCAGATCTACCAGATTGCTTGGGGACACATGTCAGATGATGATACGTTCAATTACTTGTGATCCAAAATTTATGCTGAAGGTGGCGTTCTCCAGCCTTTAGCGCTTACGCATGACGGAGCAGCCTGTACAACGGAGAACGCTGGACGGTTAACTCCACAAAACTATTGTTTCCAGCCTTCCTGATGCTACTTTTATGCAACCGTTATGCCTTTTATGCGTGTATACGATAGGATACACCATTAAGTCCCCCCAGTTTAATGACTTAAGCATTTGAAAACTGATTAAGTTGTTAAACTTAGAATAACGCATGCCAACCAAGTCTTCACGTTTTCCTTTTTGCATTGGAAAGCACATCACAGGCATTAAATGATAGGCGATTTTTAGTGACATGATGATGATTGCTTATATCAATTTTTAAATGATAGGCGATTTTCCTTTTTGATGATGATTTTTACATCCATTATTAAGATGAATCATCTCACCAACGCTGATAAAGACGGCGAAGATAACGAATTCACACCCATAGAAGTGGGCATGATACACCCATGGAAAGCTGGACAACGGAGGAAGGCAGAAGTATTAGAAGATTGGGAAGAGCAATTAATATCCTTTCCTTCTATGTGTAACACAAATCCATCCGACGGTCCAGTAGTTATAGAAGCGCGAGTTGCTAATTGCTTAATACGCAATATTTACACTGACACAGGAGCTGGAGCAGATATTATGTATGAACATTGCTTCATACAGCTACCCAAAGATGTACAAGAAAAAATGAAGGAAACATATGTGCCGTTGGCAAGTTTTACAAGTGAGCCGTCCTGGTCTGAAGGAAGTATTTTTCTTGACGTAACCTTGGGTAAGTCACCCCTAAGACGCACAGCCAACATTGAGTTCTTGGTGGTTAAAGCAAATTCACAGTACAACATAATTTTGGGAAGAACTGCTTTAATGACGTTTGGAGCTGTAACGTCAACTGTACATGGTATGATGAAGTTTCTTACGCCAGGCAGAGTAGCAACGTTATATGCAGAATGACAGAAGTCAATTGAGTGTTCCCAAGTAACAAAGGCAGTAATTAAGCCAATCATACACGATGATGGGTCAATTTCACCAAATCTTAAATTTCCAGATCAGAAAATCATAATTGGGCACACGTTGTCCGCCGAATGTAAAGAAAAATTATACAATATTTTGACAACAAATCTAGACGTTTTTACATGGCAGCCGTCTGATATGACCGGTGTTCCAATGGAAATTGCAGAGCATAGGCTAAACGTGAATCCCAACATACATCCCGTGATGAGGTGCGAAGTTTGGTCGATGCTGGGATCTTGCGAGAGGTCAAATATCAAACATGGGTAGCTAATCCGGTCATGGTTAGGAAACCGGACAATTCATGGCGGATGTGTGTGGATTTCACGGATATCAACAAAGCATGTCCAAAGGACAATTATCCTTTACCTGAAATTGATTGGAAGGTTGAATCATTGGCAGGATATCGATTCAAATGTTTCCTAGATGCTGCTAAGGGATATCATCAAATCCCAATGGCTTTAAAAGATGAAGACAAAACGGATTTTCACACGACGGAAGGCATATTCTGTTACATGAAAATGCCTTTTGGTTTGAAGAATGCAGGAGCAACATATCAACGACTTATTGATATGGCATTTAAGGATCAAATTGGGCGAAACTTAGAAGCTTATGTTGATGACATTGTCATCAAAAGTCATACTGAAGAAAAGAAGTTACGAGATATACAGGAAACTTTTGTATCTCTACGAAAAATTAACATGAAATTAAATCCCAAGAAGTGCACGTTTTGTGTGGAAGAAGGAAAATTCTTAGGTCATATTGTAACAGAACGTGGAATTAAAGCTAATCCTAAGAAAATTCAAGCAATTGAAGATATGAAGTCACCAACTAGCAAAAAGGATGTTCAGCGGCTGCATGGATGTCTAGCAGCATTAACAAGATTCTTGTCCAGAGCAGCTGAAAAGTCACTTCCATTCATGAAGGTGTTAAAGGGCTGTTTATGAAATGTCCCGTTCTTATAGATTAAAAACGTTCCATATTAATTGATTTCGTTGCGAGGTTTTGACCTCTATATGAGACGTTTTTCAAAGACTGCATTCATTTTTAAAACAAACCATAACCTTTATTTCATAAATAAAGGTTTAAAAAGCTTTACGTAGATTATCAAATAATGATAATCTAAAATATCTTGTTTACACACGACCATTACATAATGGTTTACAATACAAATATGTTACATCGAAATCAGTTTCTTGAATGCAGTTTTTACACAGTATCATACAAACATGGACTCCAAATCTTGTCCTTATTTTAGTATGCAACAGCGGAAGCTCTTAGTATTCACCTGAGAATAAACATACTTTAAACGTCAACAAAAATGTTGGTGAGTTATAGGTTTAACCTATATATATCAAATCGTAACAATAGACCACAAGATTTCATTTTTCAATATACATCCCATACATAGAGATAAAAATCATTCATATGGTGAACACCTGGTAACCGACATTAACAAAATGCATATATAAGAATATCCCTATCATTCTGGGACACCCTTCGGATATGATATAAAATTCGAAGTACTAAAGCATCTGGTACTTTGGATGGGGTTTGTTAGGCCCAATAGATCTATCTTTAGAGTTCGCGTCAATTAGGGTGTCTGTTCCCTAATTCTTAGATTACCAGACTTAATAAAAAGGGGCATATTCAGTTTCGATCATTCAACCATAGAACGTAATTTTGATTACTTGTGTCTATTTCGTAAAACAGTTATAAAAGCAGCGCATGTATTCTCAGTCCCAAAATATATATTGCGAAAGCATTTAAAAAGGGATTAATGAAACTCACGCATATAAATATTGTAAAACAGATAATAAAGCATTTGCATGTATTCTCAGCCCAAAAATATAATGAATAAAAAGGGAGTCAAATGAAACTCACTTTCACAGATTTTTACTTCGTCGGGAAGTAAGACTTGGCCACTGGTTGATTCACAAACCTATAACAATATATACATATATATCAAAGTATGTTCAAAATATATTTACAAAACTTTTAATACATTTTGATGTTTTAAGTTTATTAAGTCAGCTGTCCTCGTTAGTAACCTACAACTAGTTGTCCACAGTTAGATGTACAAAAATAAATCGATAAATATTATGTTGAATCAATCCACGACCCAGTGTTTATGTATCTCAGTATTGATCACAACTCAAACTATATATATTTTGGAATCAACCTCAACCCTGTATAGCTAACTCCAACATTCACATATAGAGTGTCTATGGTTGTTCCGAAATATATATAGATGTGTCGACATGATAGGTCGAAACATTGTATACGTGTCTATGGTATCTTAAGATTACATAATATACAATACAAGTTGATTAAGTTATGGTTGGAATAGATTTGTTACCAATTTTCACGTAGCTAAAATGAGTAGTTTTTACCAATTTTGTTTTGCTCGCCATTTATTCGTTTCTAATCCGTTTTGAGTGATTTAAGCGGCCACAGTTTCGTATTGAACTTGAATTTATGAAACTAAACAGAAAAGATATTGGTTTATCATTGGAAATACAAGTTACAAGTCATTTTTGAAAGAGGTAGTCATTTCCGTCGAAAGAACGACATCTTGATGACTGTTTTGAAAAACATACTTTCACTTTGAGTTTAACCATGATTTTTGGATATGGTTTCATGTTCATAAGAAAAATTATTTTCCCAGAAGTATAGCTTTTAAATCAAAGTTTTTCATAGTTTTAATTATCCAAACCAAAACAGCCCCCGGTTGTAACTATGACGGCGTAAATCCGGTTTTATGGTGTTTATCGTGTTTCCGGGTTTTAAATCATTAAGTTAGCATATCATATAGATATAGATCATGTGTCTAGTTTATTTTAAAAGTGTAGTTAGAAGGATTAACTTTATTTGCGAACAAGTTTAGAATTAACTAAACTATGTTCTAGTGATTACTAGTTTACCACTTCGAATATGATAGCTTTTTATGTATGAATCGAATGATGTTTTGAACATCATTACTACCTTAAGTTCCTTGGATAAACCTACTGGAAAAGAGAAAAATGGATCTAGCTTCAACGGATCCTTGGATGGCTCGAAGTTCTTGAAGCAGAATCATGACACGAAAACAAGTTCAAGTAAGATCATCACGTGAAATAAGATTGTTATAGTTATAGAAATTGAACCAAAGTTTAAATATTATTATTACCTTGTATTAGAATGATAAACTACTGTAAGAAACAAAGATTTCTTGAGGTTATATGATCACCTTACAAGATTGGAAGTGAGCTAGCAAACTTGAAAGTATTCTTGATTTTATGAAACTAGAACTTTTGGAATTTATGAAGAACACTTAGAACTTGAAGATAGAACTTGAGAGAGATCAATTAGATTAGGAAAATTGAAGAATGAAAGTGTTTGTAGGTGTTTTTGGTCGTTGGTGTATGGATTAGATATAAAGGATATGTAATTTTGTTTTCATGTAAATAAGTCATGAATGATTTCTCATATTTTTGTAATTTTATGAGATATTTTATGCTAGTTGCCAAATGATGGTTCCCACATGTGTTAGTTGACTCACATGGGCTGCTAAGAGCTAATCATTAGAGTGTATATACCAATAGTACATACATCTAAAAGCTGTGTATTGTACGAGTACGAATACGGATGCATACGAGTAGAATTGTTGATGAAATTGAACGCGGATGTAATTGTAAGCATTTTTGTTAAGTAGAAGTATTTTGATAAGTGTCTTGAAGTCTTTAAAAAGTGTATGAATACGTCTTAAAACACTACATGTATATACATTTTAACTGAGTCGTTAAGTCATCGTTAGCCGTTACATGTAAGTGTTGTTTTGAAACCTTTAGGTTAACGATCTTGTAAAATGTTGTTAACCCAATGTTTATAATATAAAATGATATTTTAAATTATTATATTATCATGATATTATGATGTACGAATATCTCTTAATATGATATATATACATTAAATGTCGTTACAACGATAATCGTTACATATATGTCTCGTTTCAAAATCATTAAGTTAGTAGTCTTATTTTTACATATGTAGTTCATTATTAATATACTTAATGATATGTTTACTTATCATAATATCATGTTAACTATATATATAACCATATATATGTCATCATATAGTTTTTACAAGTTTTAACGTTCGTGAATCACCGGTCAACTTGGGTGGTCAATTGTCTATATGAAACCTATTTCAATTAATCAAGTCTTAACAAGTTTGATTGCTTAATATGTTAGAAACACTTAATCATGTAAATAACAATTTCATTTAATATATATAAAAACATGGAAAAGTTCGGGTCACTACAGTACCTACCAGTTAAATAAATTTCGTCCCGAAATTTTAAGCAGTTGGAGGTGTTGACGTATCTTCTGGAAATAAATGCGGCTATTTCTTCTTCATCTGATCTTCACATTCCCAGGTAAACTAGGGTCCTCTACGAGCATTCCATCGAACCTTAACAATTGGTATCTTGTTTTGCTTAAGTCTTTTAACCTCACGATCCATTATTTCGACGGGTTCTTCGATGAATTGAAGTTTTTCGTTGATTTGGATTTCATCTAACGAAATAGTGAGATCATCTTTAGCAAAACATTTCTTCAAATTCGAGACGTGGAAAGTGTTATGTACAGCCGCGAGTTGTTGAGGTAACTCAAGTCGGTAAGCTACTGGTCCGACACGATCAATAATCTTGAATGGTCCGATATACCTTGGATTTAATTTCCCTCGTTTACCAAATCGAACAACACCTTTCCAAGGTGCAACTTTAAGCATGACCATCTCTCCAATTTCAAACTCTATATCTTTTCTTTTAATGTCAGCGTAGCACTTTTGTCGACTTTGGGCGGTTTTCAACCGTTGTTGAATTTGGATGATCTTCTCGGTAGTTTCTTGTTTTATCTCCAGACCCGTAATCTGTCTATCCCCCACTTCACTCCAACAAATAGGAGACCTGCACTTTCTACCATAAAGTGCTTCAAACGGCGCCATCTCAATGCTTGAATGGTAGCTGTTGTTGTAGGAAAATTCTGCTAACGGTAGATGTCGATCCCAACTGTTTCCGAAATCCATAACACATGCTCGTAGCATGTCTTCAAGCGTTTGTATCGTCCTTTCGCTCTGCCCATCAGTTTGTGGATGATAGGCAGTACTCATGTCTAGACGAGTTCCTAATGCTTGCTGTAATGTCTGCCAGAATCTTGAAATAAATCTGCCATCCCTATCAGAGATAATAGAGATTGGTATTCCATGTCTGGAGACGACTTCCTTCAAATACAGTCGTGCTAACTTCTCTATCTTGTCATCTTCTCTTATTGGCAGGAAGTGTGCTGATTTGGTGAGACGATTAACTATTACCCAAATAGTATCAAAACCACTTGCAGTCCTTGGCAATTTAGTGATGAAATCCATGGTAATGTTTTCCCATTTCCATTCCGGGATTTCGGGTTGTTTAAGTAGACCTGATGGTTTCTGATGCTCAGCTTTGACCTTAGAACACGTTAAACATTCTCCTACGTATTTAGCAACATCGGCTTTCATACCTGGCCACCAAAAATGTTTCTTGAGATCCTTGTACATCTTCCCCATTCCAGGATGTACTGAGTATCTGGTTTTATGAGCTTCTCTAAGTACCATTTCTCTCATATCTCCAAATTTTGGTACCCAAATCCTTTCAGCCCTATACCGGGTTCCGTCTTCCTGAATATTAAGATGCTTCTCCGATCCTTTGGGTATTTCATCCTTTAAATTTCCCTCTTTTAAAACTCCTTGTTGCGCCTCCTTTATTTGAGTAGTAAGGTTATTGTGAATCATTATATTCATAGATTTTACTCGAATGGGTTCTCTGTCCTTCCTGCTCAAGGCGTCGGCTACCACATTTGCCTTCCCCGGGTGATAACGAATCTCAAAGTCGTAATCATTCAACAATTCAATCCACCTACGCTGCCTCATATTCAGTTATTTCTGATTAAATATGTGTTGAAGACTTTTGTGGTCGGTATATATAATACTTTTGACCCGATATAAGTAGTGCCTCCAAGTCTTTAATGCAAAAACAACCGCGCCTAATTCCAAATCATGCGTCGTATAATTTTGTTCGTGAATCTTTAATTGTCTAGACGCATAAGAAATCACCTTTGTTCATTGCATTAATACACAACCGAGACCTAGCTTTGATGCGTCACAATAAATCAAAAAATCATCATTCCCTTCAGGCAATGACAATATAGGTGCCGTAGTTAGCTTTTTCTTCAATAACTGGAATGCTTTCTCTTATTCATCCTTCCATACAAATTTCTTTCCTTTATGCGTTAATGCAGTCAAGGGTTTTACTATTCTAGAAAAGTCTTGGATGAATCTTCTGTAGTAACCAGCTATGTAGTGACCCGAACTTTTCCATGTTTATATATATTAATTGAGATTGATATTTCCATGATTAAATGTTTCCAACATGTTAAGCAATCAAACTTTTTAAGACTTGATTAATTGAAATATGTTTCATATAGACAATTGACCACCCAAGTTAACCGGTGATTCACGAACGTTAAAACTTGTAAAAACTATATGATGACATATATATGGATATATATATAGTTAAAATGATACTATGATAAGTAAACATATCATTAAGTATATTAACAATGAACTACATATGTAAAAACAAGACTACTAACTTAATGATTTTTAAACGAGACATATATGTAACGATTATCGTTGTAAAGACATTTAATGTATATATATCATATTAAGAGATATTCATACATTATAATATCATGATAATATAATAATTTAAAATCTCATTTGATATTATAAACATTGGGTTAACAACATTTAACAAGATCGTTAACCTAAAGGTTTCAAAACAACACTTACATGTAACGACTAACGATGACTTAACGACTCAGTTAAAATGTATATACATGTAGTGTTTTAATATGTATTTATACACTTTTGAAAGACTTCAATACACTTATCAAAATACTTCTACTTAACAAAAATGCTTACAATTACATCCTCGTTCAGTTTCATCAGCAATTCTACTCGTATGCACCCGTATTTGTACTCGTACAATACACAGCTTTTAGATGTATGTACTATTGGTACATACACTCCAATGATCAGCTCTTAGCAGCCCATGTGAGTCACCTAACACATGTGGGAACCATCATTTGGAAACTAGCATGAAATATCTCATAAAATTACAAAATATGAGTAATCATTCATGACTTATTTACATGAAAAGAAAATTACATATCCTTTATATCTAATCCATACACCAACGACCAAAAACACCTACAAACACTTTCATTCTTCAATTTTCTTCATCTAATTGATCTCTCTCAAGTTCTATCTTCAAGTTCTAAGTGTTCTTCATATATTCTACAAGTTCTAGTTACATAAACTCAAGAATACTTTCAAGTTTGCTAGCTCACTTCCAATCTTGTAAGGTGATCATCCAACCTCAAGAAATCTTTGTTTCTTATAGTAGGTTATCATTCTAATACAAGGTAATAATTATATTCAAACTTTGGTTCAATTTATATAACTATAACAATCTTATTTCAAGTGATGATCTTACTTGAACTTGTTTTCGTGTCATGATTCTGCTTCAAGAACTTCGAGCCATCCAAGGATCCGTTGAAGCTAGATCCATTTTTCTCTTTTCCAGTAGGTTTATCCAAGGAACTTAAGGTAGTAATGATGTTCATAACATCATTCGATTCATACATATAAAGCTATCTTATTCGAAGGTTTAAACTTGTAATCACTAGAACATAGTTTAGTTAATTCTAAACTTGTTCGCAAACAAAAGTTAATCCTTCTAACTTGACTTTTAAAATCAACTAAACACATGGTCTATATCTATATGATATGCTAACTTAATGATTTAAAACATGGAGACACGAAAAACACCGTAAAACCGAATTTACGCCGTCGTAGTAACACCGCGGGCTGTTTTGGGTTAGTTAATTAAAAACTATGATAAACTTTGATTTAAAAGTTGTTATTCTGAGAAAATGATTTTTATTATGAACATGAAACTATATCCAAAAATTATGGTTAAACTCAAAGTGGAAGTATGTTTTCTAAAATGGTCATCTAGACGTCGTTCTTTCGACTGAAATGACTACCTTTACAAAAACGACTTGTAATTTATTTTTTCCGACTATAAACCTATACTTTTTCTGTTTAGATTTATAAAATAGAGTTCAATATGAAACCATAGCAATTTGATTCACTCAAAACGGATTTAAAATGAAGAAGTTATGGGTAAAACAAGATTGGATAATTTTTCTCATTTTAGCTACGTGAAAATTGGTAACAAATCTATTCCAACCATAAATTAATCAACTTGTATTGTATATTATGTAATCTTGAGATATCATAGACAAGTATACAATGTTTCGACCTATCATGTTGACACATCTATATATATTTCGGAACAACCATAGACACTCTATAGGTGAATGTTGGAGTTAGCTATACAGGGTTGAGGTTGATTCCAAAATATATATAGTTTGAGTTGTGATCAATACTGAGATACGTATACACTGGGTCGTGGATTGATACAAGATAATATTTATCGATTTATTTCTGTACATCTAACTGTGGACAACTAGTTGTAGGTTACTAACGAGGACAGCTGACTTAATAAACTTAAAATATCAAAATATATTAAAAGTGTTGTAAATATATTTTGAACATACTTTGATATATATGTATATATTGTTATAGGTTCGTGAATCAACCAGTGGCCAAGTCTTACTTCCCGACGAAGTAAAAATCTGTGAAAGTGAGTTATAGTCCCACTTTTAAAATCTAATATTTTTGGGATGAGAATACATGCAGGTTTTATAAATGATTTACAAAATAGACACAAGTACGTGAAACTACATTCTATGGTTGAATTATCGAAATCGAATATGCCCCTTTTTATTAAGTCTGGTAATCTAAGAATTAGGGAACAGACACCCTAATTGACGCGAATCCTAAAGATAGATCTATTGGGCCTAACAAACCCCATCCAAAGTACCGGATGCTTTAGTACTTCGAAATTTATATCATATCCGAAGGGTGTCCCGGAATGATGGAGATATTCTTATATATGCATCTTGTTAATGTCGGTTACCAGGTGTTCACCATATGAATGATTTTTATCTCTATGTATGGGATGTGTATTGAAATATGAAATCTTGTGGTCTATTATTATGATTTGATATATATAGGTTAAACCTATAACTCACCAACATTTTTGTTGACGTTTTAAGCATGTTTATTCTCAGGTGATTATTAAGAGCTTCCGCTGTCGCATACTTAAATAAGGACGAGATTTGGAGTCCATGCTTGTATGATATTGTGTAAAAACTGCATTCAAGAAACTTATTTTGTTGTAACATATTTGTATTGTAAACCATTATGTAATGGTCGTGTGTAAACAGGATATTTTAGATTATCATTATTTGATAATCTACGTAAAGCTTTTTAAACCTTTATTGATGAAATAAAGGTTATGGTTTGTTTTAAAATGAATGCAGTCTTTGAAAAACGTCTCATATAGAGGTCAAAACCTCGCAACGAAATCAATTAATATGGAACGTTTTTAATCAATAAGAACGGGACATTTCAGTTGGTATCAGAGCGTTGGTCTTAGAGAACCAGAATTTTGCATTAGTGTGTCTTATCGAGTTTGTTAGGATGCATTAGTGAGTCTGGACTTCGACCGTGTTTACTTGAAAAATGATTGCTTAACAAATTTTGTTGGAAACTATATATTTTTAACATGTGAATATTATGTGATATATTAATCTCTTAACGCGTTTGATATTATGTGATAGATGTCTACCTCTAGAACAAGTCCCATTGACTCACCTAATAATAATGAAGAGTCAAATGTAAATTGGAATGATTCGTGGACTGATTCACAAGTTCCCGAAGAGGAACCGGAAGAAGAGTCGGAACCGGAAGAAGAATCGGAACCGGAAGAAGAATCGGAACCGGAAGAAGAATCGGAACTGGATGAAGAAATAGAACCGGTGGGGGAAATAATAAAACGGTTAAGTAAAAGAAAATCGTCAACCAACCGACCAAGGTTAATTATGGTCAATGGTGTTTCCGCCAAGGAAGCAAAATATTGGGAGGATTACCAATTCTCCGATGAATCGGATTCCGACAAGAATTCCGATGATGTTATAGAAATTACCTCAACTGAATTTAAAAAGACAAAAGAAAATAATAAGGGAAAGGGCATAAAAATAGAGAAATCTAATTCTAACCCGATGAACTTTATATGTATCGTCAACCCCCGAAGTCCTTAAGTTGTAACAATGACCCGGGAACCTCTAAACCACCAGGTTTTTCTAAACCAATGTGGAAAACGACGGCTCGTATTATGGGAACATCATATATTCCTAGAAACTTGGCAAAACAAACCAAAACCGAAGAAGAAGAAACAAGCGAGTCGGAATAAGATAGTTGTATTCGTGTGGTGTAATATATGTAATATAGTGTGCTTATGCTTTATGATATATGTAAAAATTGCTTGTATTAATAAGTATTTTTTTTATGAATCTAACTCTTGTCTATTTTACAGTATAAAAACACAAAATGGATAGACAACCCAATATTTTAAGAGACCTACCCGGAGACATGATTGATGAAATCTTGTCTAGAGTCGGTCAGAATTCTTCGGCACAACTATTTAAGGCGAGATCAGTTTGTAAGACATTCGAAGAACGTTCCAAGAATGCCTTGGTTTATAAAAGGCTTTCGTTCGAAAGATGGGGGATATCACATTGGGAAATCCATAAGTTACGATGTGTTTACTTTGACGCATATATTGCGGAGAACCCAAATGCTATTTTACGCAATGGGTTAAGAAATTATTTTGACTCAATATATCCGAATATTGGACTTCGTGATTTAGAAAAAGCGGCTAACATGCAACATAAAGAAGCATGTTATGCTTACGGATTAGTAATGTTCTCTTCTCACCAAAGTGAGAACAAGAACATCGGGCTACAACTATTAAACAAAACGTTCCCACAAGTGACGGAGTCGGTAATTGGGGTAAGAAATGAGGTTTTTAGATTGTTACGGGACTGTTGGACATTACGTTACCCTCGTCCCTTTGACGACGTTACAACACGCTGTCTTATCAATGGCCATAACGGTTATGTTCCACAAGACCAAGGATGGGAAGTAATCCTAGTAAAACCAGAATGAATGACTTGTTTTTGGACGTATGAATTACGTGTCTTTATTGCCTTTGCTGAACGACTTGTGTACTAGCTAGAATTATCTTCACAACCATCTTGTATCAAATTTATTGTGTGCTATATTTTATGCTATATGTAAAATAAGCGGTATTGTAAGTTTGTAAAATATTGTGTAAAAGTTTGAACGCGAAATATTATTATAATCAGTTTTTCATATAGAATTGTAGTAGTTGAATTGTATATTAGCTACTAAGTATGAACTTAACGGGTAGGTACTACCCGAATTTAAACTTATAAAACGCTAATATGAAGAAAAAGCTTTTATAAATAAGTTCATATTATGCTACGAAATACTATTAACTACTCTTAATATTCTGTATGATTAACTTGTTCCATTTGACTATTTTGAAGGAAATGGCACCGACTACTCGACACACCGTGAATATGAATGAAGAGGAATTCCGTACTTCTCTAGCTTCAAACATAGCCGCAGTACAGGCTGCGCTACATACCAACAATAACCTTGGATCTTGCAGTACAGGAAATCGTGTAGGATGCACCTACAAAGAATTCACTGCCTGCAAATCTTTGGAATTTGATGGAACCGAAGGACCGATCGGATTGAAACGGTGGACCGAGAAGGTCGAATCGGTGTTTACCATAAGTAAGTGTACTGAAGAGGACAAAGTGAAGTACGCTACGCATACCTTCACAGGTTCTGCGTTAACATGGTGGAATACCTATCTAGAGCAAGTGGGACAAGACGATGCGTACGCACTACCGTGGTCAGCATTCAAGCACTTGATGAACGAGAAGTACCGTCCCAGAACCGAGGTCAATAAGCTCAAGACAGAACTTAGAGGGTTACGAACCCAAGGATTTGATATTACCACGTACGAAAGACGATTCACAGAATTGTGCCTATTGTGTCCAGCAGCATTCGAAGATGAGGAAGAGAAGATCGACGCGTTTGTGAAAGGATTACCGGAAAGAATCCAAGAAGATATAAGTTCACACGAGCCCGCCTCCATACAACAGGCATGTAGAATGGCTCACAAACTAGTGAACCAGATTGAAGAAAGAATTAAAGAACAGACTGCTGAAGAGGCCAATGTGAAGCAAGTCAAAAGAAAGTAGGAGGAAAACGGTGATAAGAATCACCAATACAACAACAACAGCAATTACAACAATAATCGCAACAGTTATCCCAACAATCGCAACATCAATCGCAACTACAACAAACGGCCCAACAACAACAACAACAACAACAACAACAACAACAACAGCAACTGCAACAATCATCCCAACAATAATAATAACTGCAACAACAACAACAACAACAATCAGAAGCAGCTATGCCAAAGGTGTGAAAAGTATCACTCGGGGTTCTGCACCAAATTTTGCAACAAGTGTAAAAGAAATGGTCATAGCGTGGCGAAGTGTGAGGTCTACGGACCAGGGGTTAATAGAACGAAAGGAACAAATGGTGTCGGAACGAGTAATGGCGGAGCAAGTAGTGTCGGAGCAAGTTATGCCAATGTAGTTTGTTATAAATGTGGAAAACCGGGCCACATTATTAGAAATTTCCCGAATCAGGAGAACACGAATGGACAAGGCCGCGGAAGAGTTTTCAATATTAATGCGGCAGAGGCACAGGAAGACCCGGAGCTTGTTATGGGTACGTTTCTTATTGACAATAAATCTGCTTACGTTTTATTTGATTCGGGTGCGGATAGAAGCTATATGAGTAGAGATTTTTGTGCTAAATTAAGTTGTCCATTGACGCCTTTGGATAGTAAATTTTTACTCGAATTAGCAAATGGTAAATTAATTTCAGCAGATAATATATGTCGGAATCGAGAAATTAAACTGGTTAGCGAAACATTTAAGATTGATTTGATACCAGTAGAGTTAGGGAGTTTTGATGTGATAATCGGTATGGACTGGTTGAAAGAAGTGAAAGCAGAGATCGTTTGTTACAAAAATGCAATTCGCATTATACGAGAAAAAGGAAAACCCTTAATGGTGTACGGAGAAAAGGGCAACATGAAGCTACATCTTATTAGTAATTTAAAGGCACAAAAACTAATAAGAAAAGGATGCTATGCTGTTCTAGCACACGTCGAGAAAGTACAAACTGAAGAAAAGAGCATCAATGATGTTCCCATTGCAAAAGAATTTCCCGATGTATTTTCGAAAGAATTACCGGGATTACCCCCACATCGATCTGTTGAATTTCAAATAGATCTTGTACCAGGAGCTACACCAATAGCTCGTGCTCCTTACAGACTCGCACCCAGCGAGATGAAAGAACTGCAAAGCCAATTACAAGAACTTTTAGAGCGTGGTTTCATTCGACCAAGCACATCACCGTGGGGAGCTCCTGTTTTGTTTGTCAAGAAGAAAGATGGTACATTCAGGTTGTGTATCGACTACCGAGAGTTGAACAAACTTACCATCAAGAACCGCTACCCACTACCGAGAATCGACGACTTATTTGATCAACTATAAGGCTCGTCTGTTTATTCAAAGATTGACTTACATTCCGAGTATCATCAAATGCGGGTGAAAGAAGATGATATTCCAAAGACTGCTTTCAGAACACGTTACGGTCATTACGAGTTTATGGTCATGCCGTTTGGTTTAACTAATGCACCAGCTGTGTTCATGGACCTTATGAACCGAGTGTGTAGACCATACCTTGACAAGTTTGTCATTGTTTTCATTGATGACATACTTATTTACTCAAAAAATGACCAAGAACACGGTGAACATTTGAGAAAGGTGTTAGAAGTATTGAGGAAGGAAGAATTGTACGCTAAGTTTTCAAAGTGTGCATTTTGGTTGGAAGAAGTTCAATTCCTCGGTCACATAGTGAACAAAGAAGGTATTAAGGTGGATCCGACAAAGATAGAAACTGTTGAAAAGTGGGAAACCCCGAAAACTCCGAAACACATACGCCAGTTTTTAGGACTAGCTGGTTACTACAGAAGGTTCATCCAAGACTTTTCCAGAATAGCAAAACCCTTGACTGCATTAACGCATAAAGAGAAGAAATTTGAATGGAATGATGAACAAGAGAAAGCGTTTCAGTTATTGAAGAAAAAGCTAACTACGGCACCTATATTGTCATTTCCTGAAAGGAATGATGATTTTGTGATTTATTGTGACGCATCAAAGCAAGGTCTCGGCTGTGTATTAATGCAACGAACGAAGGTGATTGCTTATGCGTCTAGACAATTGAAGATTCACGAACAAAATTATACGACGCATGATTTGGAATTAGGCGCGGTTGTTTTTGCATTAAAGACTTGGAGGCACTACTTATATAGGGTCAAAAGTATTATATATACCGACCACAAAAGTCTTCAACACATATTTAATCAGAAACAACTGAATATGAGGCAGCGTAGGTGGATTGAATTATTGAATGATTACGACTTTGAGATTCGTTACCACCCGGGGAAGGCAAATATGGTAGCCGATGCCTTGAGCAGGAAGGACAGAGAACCCATTCGAGTAAAATCTATGAATATAATGATTCATAATAACCTTACTACTCAAATAAAGGAGGCGCAACAAGGAGTTTTAAAAGAGGGAAATTTAAAGGATGAAATACCCAAAGGATCGGAGAAGCATCTTAATATTTGGGAAGACGGAACCCGGTATAGGGCTGAAAGGATTTGGGTACCAAAATTTGGAGATATGAGAGAAATGGTACTTAGAGAAGCTCATAAAACCAGATACTCAATACATCCTGGAACGGGGAAGATGTACAAGGATCTCAAGAAACATTTTTGGTGGCCGAGTATGAAAGCCGATGTTGCTAAATACGTAGGAGAATGTTTGACGTGTTCCAAGGTCAAAGCTGAGCATCAGAAACAATCAGGTCTACTTCAATAACCCGAAATCCCGGAATGGAAATGGGAAACCATTACCATGGATTTCATCACTAAATTGCCAAGGACTGCAAGTGGTTTTGATACTATTTGGGTAATAGTTGATCGTCTCACCAAATCAGCACATTTCCTGCCAATAAGAGAAGATGACAAGATGGAGAAGTTAGCACGACTGTATTTGAAGGAAGTCGTCTCCAGACATGGAATACCAATCTCTATTATCTCTGATAGGGATGGCAGATTTATTTCAAGATTCTGGCAGACATTACAGCAAACATTAGGAACTCGTCTAGACATGAGTACTGCATATCATCCACAAACTGATGGGCAGAGCGAAAGGACGATACAAATGCTTGAAGACATGCTACGAGCATGTGTTATTGATTTCGGAAACAGTTGGGATCGACATCTACCGTTAGCAGAATTTTTCTACAACAACAGCTACCATTCAAGCATTGAGATGGCGCCTTTTGAAGCACTTTATGGTAGAAAGTTCAGGTCTCCGATTTGTTGGAGTGAAGTGGGGGATAGACAGATTACGGGTCCGGAGATTATACAAGAAACTACCGAGAAGATCATCCAAAATCAACAAAGATTGAAAACCGCCCAAAGTCGACAAAAGAGCTACGCTGACATTAAAAGAAAAGATATAGAATTTGAAATTGAAGAGATGGTCATGCTTAAAGTTGCACCTTGGAAAGGCGTTGTTCGATTTGGTAAATGAGGGAAATTAAATCCAAGGTATATTGGACCATTCAAGATTATTGATCGTGTCGGACCAGTAGCTTACCAACTGGAGCTACCTCAACAACTCGCGGCTGTACATAACACTTTCCACGTCTCAAATTTAAATAAATGTTTTCCTAAAGAAGATCTCACTATTCCGTTGGACGAAATCCAAATCAGTGAAAAACTTCAATTCATTGAAGAACTCGTCGAAATAATGGATCGTGAGGTTAAGAGACTTAAACAAAAAAAGATACCGATTGTTAAGGTTCGATGGAATGCTCGTAGAGGACCCGAGTTCACCTGGGAACGAGAAGATCAGATGAAGAAGAAATACCCGCACTTATTTCCAGAAGATACGTCAACACCTTCAACAGCTTAAAATTTCAGGACGAAATTTATTTAACGGGTAGGTACTGTAGTGACCCGAACTTTTCCATGTTTATATATATTAATTGAGATTGATATTTCCATGATTAAATGTTTCCAACATGTTAAGCAATCAAACTTGTTAAGACTTAATTAATTGAAATATGTTTCATATAGACAATTGACCACCCAAGTTGACCGGTGATTCACGAACGATAAAACTTGTAAAAACTATATGATGACATATATATGGATATATATATATAGTTAACATGATACTATGATAAGTAAACATATCATTAAGTATATTAACAATGAACTACATATGTAAAAACAAGACTACTAACTTAATGATTTTTAAACGAGACATATATGTAACGATTATCGTTGTAAAGACATTTAATGTATATATATATCATATTAAGAGATATTAAAACATGATAATATCATGATAATATAATAATTTAAAATCTCATTTGATATTATAAACATTGGGTTAACAACATTTAACAAGATCGTTAACCTAAATGTTTCAAAACAACACTTACATGTAACGACTAACGATGACTTAACGACTCAGTTAAAATGTATATACATGTAGTGTTTTAATATGTATTTATACACTTTTGAAAGACTTCAATACACTTATCAAAATACTTCTACTTAACAAAAATGCTTACAATTACATCCTCGTTCAGTTTCATCAACAATTCTACTCGTATGCACCCGTATTCGGACTCGTACAATACACAGCTTTTAGATGTATGTACTATTGGTACATACACTCCAATGATCAGCTCTTAGCAGCCCATGTGAGTCACCTAACACATGTGGGAACCATCATTTGGCAACTAGCATGAAATATCTCATAAAATTACAAAAATATGAGTAATCATTCATGACTTATTTACATGAAAACAAAATTACATATCCTTTATATCTAATCCATACACCAACGACCAAAAACACCTACAAACACTTTCATTCTTCAATTTTCTTCATCTAATTGATCTCTCTCAAGTTCTATCTTCAAGTTCTAAGTGTTCTTCATATATTCTACAAGTTCTAGTTACATAAAATCAAGAATACTTTCAAGTTTGCTAGCTCACTTCCAATCTTGTAAGGTGATCATCCAACCTCAAGAAATCTTTGTTTATTACAGTAGGTTATCATTCTAATACAAGGTAATAATCATATTCAAACTTTGGTTCAATTTCTATAACTATAATAATCTTATTTCAAGTGATGATCTTACTTGAACTTGTTTTCGTGTCATGATTCTGCTTCAAGAACTTCGAGCCATCCAAGGATCCGTTGAAGCTAGATCCATTTTTCTCTTTTCCAGTAGGTTTATCCAAGGAACTTAAGGTAGTAATGATGTTCATAACATCATTCGATTCATACATATAAAGCTATCTTATTCGAAGGTTTAAACTTGTAATCACTAGAACATAGTTTAGTTAATTCTAAACTTGTTCGCAAACAAAAGTTAATCCTTCTAACTTGACTTTTAAAATCAACTAAACACATGTTCTATATCTATATGATATGCTAACTTAATGATTTAAAACCTGGAGACACGAAAAACACCGTAAAACCGTATTTACGCCGTCGTAGTAACACCGCGGGCTGTTTTGGGTTAGTTAATTAAAAACTATGATAAACTTTGATTTAAAAGTTGTTATTCTGAGAAAATTATTTTTATTATGAACATGAAACTATATCCAAAAATTATGGTTAAACTCAAAGTGGAAGTATGTTTTCTAAAATGGTCATCTAGACGTCGTTCTTTCGACTGAAATGACTACCTTTACAAAAACGACTTGTAATTTATTTTTCCGACTATAAACCTATATTTTTTCTATTTAGATTCATAAAATAGAGTTCAATATGAAACCATAGCAATTTGATTCAATCAAAACGGATTTAAAATGAAGAAGTTATGGGTAAAACAAGATTGGATAATTTTTCTCATTTTAGCTACGTGAAAATTGGTAACAAATCTATTCCAACCATAACTTAATCAACTTGTATTGTATATTATGTAATCTTGAGATACCATAGACACGTATACAATGTTTCGACCTATCATGTCGACACATCTATATATATTTCGGAACAACCATAGACACTCTATATGTGAATGTTGAAGTTAGCTATACAGGGTTGAGGTTGATTCCAAAATATATATAGTTTGAGTTGTGATCAATACTGAGATACGTATACACTGTGTCGTGGATTGATTCAAGATAATATTTATCGATTTATTTCTGTACATCTAACTGTGGACAACTAGTTGTAGGTTACTAACGAGGACAGATGACTTAATAAACTTAAAATATCAAAATATATTAAAAGTGTTGTAAATATATTTTGAACATACTTTGATATATATGTATATATTGTTATAGGTTCGTGAATCAACCAGTGGCCAAGTCTTATTTCCCGACGAAGTAAAAATCTGTGAAAGTGAGTTATAGTCCCACTTTTAAAATCTAATATTTTTGGGATGAGAATACATGCAGGTTTTATAAATGATTTACAAAATAGACACAAGTACGTGAAACTACATTCTATGGTTGAATTATCGAAATCGAATATGCCCCTTTTTATTAAGTCTGGTAATCTAAGAATTAGGGAACAGACACCCTAATTGACGCGAATCCTAAAGATAGATCTATTGGGCCTAACAAACCCCATCCAAAGTACCGGATGCTTTAGTACTTCGAAATTTATATCATATCCGAAGGGTGTCCCGGAATGATGGAGATATTCTTATATATGCATCTTGTTAATGTCGGTTACCAGGTGTTCACCATATGAATGATTTTTATCTCTATGTATGGGATGTGTATTGAAATATGAAATCTTGTGGTCTATTATTATGATTTGATATATATAGGTTAAACCTATAACTCACCAACATTTTTGTTGACGTTTTAAGCATGTTTATTCTCAGGTGATTATTAAGAGCTTCCGCTGTCGCATACTTAAATAAGGACGAGATTTGGAGTCCATGCTTGTATGATATTGTGTAAAAACTGCATTCAAGAAACTTATTTTGTTGTAACATATTTGTATTGTAAACCATTATGTAATGGTCGTGTGTAAACAGGATATTTTAGATTATCATTATTTGATAATCTACGTAAAGCTTTTTAAACCTTTATTGATGAAATAAAGGTTATGGTTTGTTTTAAAATGAATGCAGTCTTTGACAAACGTCTCATATAGAGGTCAAAACCTCGCAACAAAATCAATTAATATGGAACGTTTTTAATCAATAAGAACGGGACATTTCAAGCTAGTCCTAAAAACTGGAGTATGTGTTTCGGAGTTTTCGGGGTTTCCCACTTTTCAACAGTTTCTATCTTTGCCGGATCCACCTTAATACCTTCTTTGTTCACTATGTGACCGAGGAATTGAACTTCTTCCAACCAAAATGCACATTTTGAAAACTTAGCGTACAATTCTTCCTTCCTCAATACTTCTAACACTTTTCTCAAATGTTCACCGTGTTCTTGGTCATTCTTTGAGTAAATAAGCATGTCATCAATGAAAACAATGACAAACTTGTCAAGGTATGGTCCACACACTCGGTTCATATGGTCCATGAACACAGCTGGTGCGTTAGTCAATCCAAACGGCATAACCATAAACTCGTAATGACCATAACGCGTCCTAAAAGCAGTCTTTGGAATATCATCTTCTTTTACCCGCATTTGATGATACCCGGAACGTAAGTCAATCTTTGAATAAACAGACGAGCCTTGTAGTTGATCAAATAAGTCGTGGATTCTCGGTAGTGGGTAGCGGTTCTTGATGGTAAGTTTGTTCAACTCTCGGTAGTCGATACACAACCTGAATGTACCATCTTTCTTCTTGACAAAAAAAACAGGAGCTCCCCACGGTGATGTGCTTGGTCGAATGAAACCACTCTCTAAAAGTTCTTGTAATTGGCTTTGCAGTTCTTTCATCTCGTTAGGTGCGAGTCTGTAAGGAGCACGAGCTATTGGTGCAGCTCCTGGTACAAGATCTATTTGAAATTCAACGGATCGATGTGGGGGTAATCCCGGTAATTCTTTCGGAAATACATCGGGAAATTCTTTTGCGACGGGAACATCACTGATGCTCTTTTCTTCCGTTTGTACTTTCTCGACGTGTGCTAAATCAGCATAGCAACCTTTTCTTCTTAGTTTTTGTGCCTTCAAATTATTAATAAGAAGTAGCTTCGTGTTGCCCTTTTCTCCGTACACCATTAAGAGTTTTCCTTTTTCTCGTATAATGCGAATTGCATTTTTGTAACAAACGATCTCTGCTTTCACTTCTTTCAACCAGTCCATACAGATTATCACATCAAAACTCCCTAACTCTACTGGTATCAAGTCAATCTTAAATGTTTCACTAACCAGTTTAATTTCTCGATTCCGACATATATTATCTGCTGAAATTAATTTACCATTTACTAATTCTAGTAAAAATTTACTATTCAAAGGCGTCAATGGACAACTTAATTTAGCACAAAAATCTCTACTCATATAGATTCTATCCGCACCCGAATCAAATAAAACGTAAGCAGATTTATTGTCAATAAGAAACGTACCCGTAACAAGCTCCGAGTCTTCCTGTGCCTCTGCCACATTAATATTGAAAACTCTTCCGCGGCCTTGTCCATTCTTGTTCTCCTGGTTCGGGCAATTTCTAATAATATGGCCCGGTTTTCCACATTTATAACAAACTACATTGGCATAACTTGCTCCGACACTACTTGCTCCGCCATTACTCGTTCCGATACCATTTGTTCCTTTCGTTCTGTTAACCCCTGGTCCGTAGACCTCACACTTCGCCACGCTATGACCATTTCTTTTACACTTGTTGCTAAATTTGGTGCAAAACCCCGAGTGATACTTTTCACACCTTTGGCATAGCTGCTTCTGATTGTTGTTGTTGTTGCGGTTATTATTGTTGTTGGGATGATTATTGTAATTGCTGTTGCTGTTGTTGTTGTTGTTGTTGGGCCGTTTGTTATAGTTGCGATTGATGTTGCGATTGTTGGGATAGTTGTTGCGATTATTGTTGTAATTACTGTTGTTGTTGTATTGGTGATTCTTATCACCGTTTTCCTCCCACTTTCTTTTGACTTGATTCACATTGGCCTCTTCAGCAGTCTGTTCTTTAATTCTTTCTTCAATCTGGTTCACTAGTTTGTGAGCCATTCTACATGCCTGTTGTATGGAGGCGGGCTCGTGTGAACTTATATCTTCTTGGATTCTTTCCGGTAATCCTTTCACAAACGCGTCGATCTTCTCTTCCTCATCTTCGAACGCTCCCGGACACAATAGGCACAATTCTGTGAATCGTCTTTCGTACGTGGTAATATCAAATCCTTGGGTTCGTAACCCTCTAAGTTCTGTCTTGAGCTTATTGACCTCGGTTCTGGGACGGTACTTCTCGTTCATCAAGTGCTTGAATGCTGACCACGGTAGTGCGTAAGCATCATCTTGTCCCACTTGCTCTAGATAGGTATTCCACCATGTTAACGCAGAACCTGTGAAGGTATGCATAGCGTACTTTACTTTGTCCTCTTCAGTACACTTACTTATGGCAAACACCGATTCGACCTTCTCGGTCCACCGTTTCAATCCGATCGGTCCTTCGGTTCCATCAAATTCCAAAGGTTTGTAGGCAGTGAATTCTCTGTAGGTGCATCCTACACGATTTCCTGTACTGCCAGATCCAAGGTTATTGTTGGTATGTAGCGCATCCTGTACTGCGGCTATGTTTGAGGCAAGAAAGGCACGAAATTCCTCTTCGCTCATATTCAAGGTGTGTCGAGTAGTTGGTGCTATTTCCTTCAAAATAGTCAAATGAAACAAGTTAATCATACAGAATATTAAGAGTAGTCAATAGTATCTCGTAGCATAATATGAACTCATTTATAAAAGCTTTTTCTTCATATTAGCGTTTTATAAGTTTAAATTCGGGTAGTACCTACCCGTTAAGTTCATACTTAGTAGCTAATATACAATTCAACTACTACAATTCTATATGAAAAACTGATTATAATAATATTTCGCGTTCAAACTTTTACACAATATTTTACTAACTTACAATACCGCATATTTTACATATAGCATAAAATATAGCACACAATAAATTTGATACAAGATGGTTGTGAAGATAATTCTAGCTAGTACACAAGTCGTTCAGCAAAGGCAATAAAGACACGTAATTCATACGTCCAGAAACAAGTCATGCATTCTGGTTTTACTATTACTACTTCCCATCCTTGGCCTTGTGGAACATAACCGTTATGGCCGTTGATAAGACAGCGTGTTGTAACGCCGTCAAAGGGACGAGGGTTACGTAATGTCCAACAGTCCTGTAACAATCTAAAAACCTCATTTCTTACCCCAATTACCGACTCCGTCACTTGTGGGAAAGTTTTGTTTAATAGTTGTAGCCCGATGTTCTTGTTCTCACTTTGGTGAGAAGCGAACATTACTAACCCGTAAGCATTACATGCTTCTTTATGTTGCATGTTAGTCACTTTTTCTAAATCACGAAGTCCTATATTCAGATATATTGAGTCAAAATAATTTCTTAACCCGTTGCGTAAAATAGCATTTGGGTTCCCCGCAATATATTCGTCAAAGTAAACACATCGTAACTTATGGATTTCCCAATGTGATATCCCCCATCTTTCGAACGAAAGCCTTTTATAAATCAAGGCATTCTTGGAACGTTCTTTGAATGTCTTACAAACTGATCTCGCCTTAAATAGTTGTGCCGAGGAATTCTGACCGACTCTAGACAAGATTTCATCAATCATGTCTCCGGGTAGGTCTCTTAAAATATTGGGTTGTCTATCCATTTTGTGTTTTTATACTGTAAAATAGACAAGAGTTAGATTCATAAAAAAAATACTTATTAATACAAGCAATTTTTACATATATCATAAAGCATAAGCACACTATATTACATATATTACACCACACGAATACAACTATCTTATTCCGACTCGCTCGTTTCTTTTTCTTTGGTTTTGGTTCGTTTTGCCAAGTTTCTAGGGATATATGATGTTCCCCTAATACGAGCCGTCGTTTTCCACATTGGTTTAGAAAAACCTGGTGGTTTAGAGGTTCCCGGGTTATTGTCACAACTTAAGAAATACGGGTGTTGACGATACATATAAAGTTCATCGGGTTTGGAATCAAATTTCTCTATTTTTATGCCCTTTCCCTTATTGTTCTCTTTTGCCTTATTAAATTGTGTTGGGGTAATTTCTATAACATCATCGGAATCCTTGTCGGGATCCGATTCATCGGAGAATTGGTAATCCTCCCAATACTTTGCTTCTTTGGCGAAAACACCATTGACCATAACAAACTTTGGTCGGTTGGTTGAAGATTTTCTTCTACTTAACCGTTTTATTATTTCCCCCACTGGTTCTATTTCTTCTTCCGGTTCCGATTCTTCTTTCGGTTCCGACTCTTCTTCCGGTTCCGACTCTTCCTCCGGTTCCTCTTCGGGAACTTGTGAATCAGTCCACGAATCATTCTAATTTACATTTGACTCTTCATTATTATTAGGTGAGTCAATGGGACTTGTTCTAGAGGTAGACATCTATCACATAATATCAAACACGTTAAGAGATTAATATATCACATAATATTCACATGTTAAAAATATATAGTTTTCAACAAAATTTGTTAAGCAATCATTTTTCAAGTAAACACGGTCGAAGTCCAGACTCACTAATGCATCCTAACAAATTCGATAAGACACACTAATTCAAAATTCTGGTTCTCTAAGACCAACGCACGGATACCAACTGAAATGTCCCGTTCTTATTGATTAAAAACGTTCCATATTAATTGATTTCGTTGCGAGGTTTTGACCTCTATATGAGACGTTTTTCAAAGACTGCATTCATTTTTAAAACAAACCATAACCTTTATTTCATAAATAAAGGTTTAAAAAGCTTTACGTAGATTATCAAATAATGATAATCTAAAATATCCTGTTTACACACGACCATTACATAATGGTTTACAATACAAATATGTTACATCGAAATCAATTTCTTGAATGCAGTTTTTACACAGTATCATACAAACATGGACTCTAAATCTTGTCCTTATTTTAGTATGCAACAGCAGAAGCTCTTAGTATTCACCTGAGAATAAACATGCTTTAAACGTCAACAAAAATGTTGGTGAGTTATAGGTTTAACCTATATATATCAAATCGTAACAATAGACCACAAGATTTCATATTTCAATATACATCCCATACATAGAGATAAAAATCATTCATATGGTGAACACCTGGTAACCGACATTAACAAGATGCATATATAAGAATATCCCCATCATTCCGGGACACCCTTCGGATATGATATAAAATTCGAAGTACTAAAGCATCCGGTACTTTGGATGGGGTTTGTTAGGCCCAATAGATCTATCTTTAGAGTTTGCGTCAATTAGGGTGTCTGTTCCCTAATTCTTAGATTACCAGTCTTAATAAAAAGGGGCATATTCAGTTTCGATCATTCAACCATAGAACGTAATTTCGATTACTTGTGTCTATTTCGTAACACAGTTATAAAAGCAGCGCATATATTCTCAGTCCCAAAATATATATTGCGAAAGCATTTAAAAAGGGATTAATGAAACTCACGCATATAAATATTGTAAAATAGATAATAAAGAATTTGCATGTATTCTCAGTCCAAAAATATAATGAGTAAAAAGGGAGTCAAATGAAACTCACTTTCACAGATTTTTACTTCGTCGGGAAGTAAGACTTGGCCACTGGTTGATTCACAAACCTATAACAATATATACATATATATCAAAGTATGTTCAAAATATATTTACAAAACTTTTAATACATTTTGATGTTTTAAGTTTATTAAGTCAGCTGTCCTCGTTAGTAACCTACAACTAGTTATCCACAGTTAGATGTACAGAAATAAATAGATAAATATTATCTTGAATCAATCCACGACCCAGTGTATACGTATCTCAGTATTGATCACAACTCAAACTATATATATTTTGGAATCAACCTCAACCCTGTATAGCTAACTCCAACATTCACATATAGAGTGTCTATGGTTGTTCCGAAATATATATAGATGTGTCGACATGATAGGTCTAAACATTGTATACGTGTCTATGGTATCTCAATATTACATAATATACAATACAAGTTGATTAAGTTATGGTTGGAATAGATTTGTTACCAATTTTCACGTAGCTAAAATGAGTAGTTTTTACCAATTTTGTTTTGCTCGCCATTTATCCGTTTCTAATCCGTTTTGAGTGATTTAAGCGGCCACGGTTTTGTATTGGACTTGAATTTATGAAACTAAACAGAAAAGGTATAGGTTTATAGTCGGAAATACAAGTTACAAGTCGTTTTTGAAAGAGCTAGTCATTTCCGTCAAAAGAACGACATCTTGATGACTGTTTTGAAAAACATACTTTCACTTTGAGTTTAACCATGATTTTTGGATATGGTTTCATGTTCATAAGAAAAATCATTTTCCCAGAAGTATAGCTTTTAAATCAAAGTTTTTCATAGTTTTAATTATCCAAACCAAAACAGCCCCCGGTTGTAACTACGACGACGTAAATCCAGTTTTATGGTGTTTATCGTGTTTCCGGGTTTTAAATCATTAAGTTAGCATATCATATAGATATAGATCATGTGAATAGTTTATTTTAAAAGTGTAGTTAGAAAGATTAACTTTATTTGCGAACAAGTTTAGAATTAACTAAACTATGTTCTAGTGATTACTAGTTTACCACTTCGAATATGATAGCTTTTTATGTATGAATTGAATGATGCTATGAACATCATTACTACCTTAAGTTCCTTGGATAAACCTACTGGAAAAGAGAAAAATGGATCTAGCTTCAACGGATCCTTGGATGGCTCGAAGTTCTTGAAGCAAAATCATGACACGAAAACAAGTTCAAGTAAGATCATCACTTGAAATAAGATTGTTATAGTTATAGAAATTGAACCAAAGTTTGAATATGATTATTACCTTGTATTAGAATGATAACCTACTGTAAGAAACAAAGATTTCTTGAGGTTGTATGATCACCTTACAAGATTGGAAGTGAGCTAGCAAACTTGAAAGTATTCTTGATTTTATGAAACTAGAATTTTTGGAATTTATGAAGAACACTTAGAACTTGAAGATAAAACTTGAGAGAGATCAATTAGATGAAGAAAATTGAAGAATGAAAGTGTTTGTAGGTGTTTTTGGTCGTTGGTGTATAGATTAGATATAAAGGATATGTAATTTTGTTTTCATGTAAATAAGTCATGAATGATTACTCATATTTTTGTAATTTTATGAAATATTTTATGCTAGTTGCCAAATGATGGTTCCCACATGTGTTAGGTGACTCACATGTGCTGCTAAGAGCTGATCATTGGAGTGTATATACCAATAGTACATACATCTAAAAGCTGTGTATTGTACGAGTACGAATACGGATGCATACGAGTAGAATTGTTGATGAAACTGAACGAGGATGGAATTGTAAGCATTTTTTTAAGTAGAAGTATTTTGATAAGTGTCTTGAAGTCTTTCAAAAGTGTATGAATACATATTAAAACACTACATGTATATACATTTTAACTGAGTCGTTAAGTCATCGTTAGCCATTACATGTAAGTGTTGTTTTGAAACCTTTAGGTTAACGATCTTGTTAAATGTTGTTAACCCAATGTTTATAATATCAAATGAGATTTTAAATTATTATATTATCATGATATTATGATATAATAATATCTCTTAATATGATATATATACATTAAATGTCGTTACAACGATAATCGTTACATATATGTCTCATTTCAAAATCATTAAGTTAGTAATCTTGTTTTTACATATGTAGTTCATTATTAATATACTTAATGATATGTTTACTTATTATAATATCATGTTAACTATATATATAACCATATATATGTCGTCATATAGTTTTTACAAGTTTTAACGTTCGTGAATCACCGGTCAACTTGGGTGGTCAATTGTCTATATGAAACCTATTTCAATTAATCAAGTCTTAACAAGTTTGGTTGCTTAATATGTTGGAAACACTTAATCATGTAAATAACAATTTCATTTAATATATATATAAACATGGAAAAGTTCGGGTCACTACAGTTTAAATAAAAAAGATTTTGTGTGGACGGCGGAAGCCGAAAATGCATTACAAGAAATCAAGCAGTTGTTAAAAACATTACCTACATTAACAGCACCAAAAGAGGGGGAAACCCTAATTTTATACTTAGCTGTCTCAAAGGAAGCAATAAGTTCTGTTCTAATCGCAGAACGGAACGGCGTGCAAATGCCCATATATTTTGTTAGCAAGGTGTTGCAGCTTAGTGAAACAAATTATCCACCACTTCACAGCATGGTTTATGCCCTTGTGCATACTGCACGATGTTTATGAAGATATTTTCAAGGTCATCCCATCTTAGTGTTAACAGATCAACCATTGAAGCAAATACTCCGGCGTCCAGAATCATCTGGCCGTTTAGCAAAATGGGCCATCGAGTTGGGGGAGTATGAAATCAATTTTGCTCCCCGAAATGCAGTTAAAGGACAAATTTTGGCAGATTTCCTCTTGGAGACAAATGAAAAAGTAGAGTATGACAACAAAGTGGAACCATCACAGCATGAGTGGGAGTTACACACTGATGGGGCATCTAGTGAAGAGGGAACAGGTGCAGGGCTAGTTTTAACAAGTCCAGACGGTGAAGAGTACACTTATGCATTGAAATTCTATTTTTATGCTTCAAACAATGAAGCAGAATATGAGGCATTACTCTCCGGCCTCCGCATAGCGGTAGAAATGGGGATAACAAATTTACGAGCATATGTTGATTTTCAAATTGTCACCCAGCAGGTTAATGGAACGTTCGATGCAAGGGATACATCTATGAGGCAATATGTAAAGTTGGTGGAAGCAATTTCAAAGAAATTTGATAACCTTGAAGTCGTGCAAATCCCTCGAAATAAGAACAAGAAAGCTGACGTCTTGAACAAGTTAGCTACTTTAACCTTCGATCATTTGCACAAACGAGTGTTGGTTGAAGAACTTAAGGAGAAATCAATACATGGAAAACCAATTATTGCAATAGTTGAAGAAGCTAAGGAAACTTGGATGACTCCGTATTTGAGATATTTGCATGACGGCTGGTTACCTGTTGATAAGGCGGAAGCAAGAAGAATAAGAGTGACTGCACCAATGTATGAGATTGTTAGTGGTGTCCTTTATCGAAAGTCATACAATGGTCCATTGTTAAGATGTTTAACCGATGATGAAGCGATAAAAGTAGTCAAAGAAATGCATGAAGGAGTTTGTTCTCAACACTCCGGTTTCCGTACTGTGGAATCACGGATCATGCGACAAGGGTATTTTTGGCAGAAATCATAAAAACATGTGAGAACTATCAGAGGCATGGTACAATTCAGCGTCTTCCAAAGTATGATTTGATACCGGTGTCATTCGCTTGGCCGTTCTGTAAATGGGCTATTGATATTGTGGGGCCATTCAATAGGAGCACTGGTAATGCTAAGTTCTTGGTGATAGCGATCGATTTTTTCACAAAATGGGTTGAAGCAAAGGCTTTAGCAAAAATCACAGGAGAAAATGTCAAAAAATTAGTTTGGCATGATATTGTATGCCGTTATGGGGTGCCAAATGAAATAGTCAGCGATAACGGCAAGCAATTTGCAGAAAATCCATTTTGGAGTTGGTGTGAAGAGCTAGGCATAAAGCAAAATTTTACATCTGTTGCTCATCCTCAAGCGAATGGACAAGTAGAGGTTACCAACAAGGAAATCGTTGCTGGCATTAAGGCATGGTTGGGTCTGAGTCAAACTGGATGGGTGGATGAGCTGCCAAATGTATTGTGGGCACACCGGACGACGCCAAAGCGGAGCACGGGGGAAACACCTTTCAGTCTGGTGTATGGAACAGAGGCAGTGATACCGACTGAAATATGTGTGCCAACGCAACGCATTATGGCATTTGATGTTAAGGCTAATTCTGAGGCGTTAAGAGAGAATCTCAACTTGTTGGAGGAAAGAAGGTTGATGGCCGCCATCCGGCAAGCAGATCACAATCATAAAATGGCAAAATATTATAACAAGAAAGTACAGCATGTGCAGTTTGAAATAGGTGATTTAGTATTACGTGATAATGAGGCAAGCAGGCAAATTAAATTTGGAAAGCTAGCCCCAAAATGGGAAGGACCTTATAAGGTCACGAAAGTAAATCAGAATGGATCATACATGCTTGCTGCGCCTTCCGGCGAGCAATATGAAAGAGCTTGGAATGCAATGAATTTAAAGAAATTTTATGCGTAGCACTATATGCATGGACAGCTTGATCAACTGTCAAATGCATGAGATATAGTCATAAATGTAAAAGTTTATTTAAGAATATGAATAACAGCAATTATTCTTATGGCAATATTTTTCATAAATTTTATCCGGCCAAGGATTTTTTAGCCCAGGTGTCACATAGCTGTGTGTCATCCCTACCCACAGAAAGAAAGAAAGCCTTTCGGTGGTAGAAGTACAATCATACTCAAAATGGTTGTATCGATAGTGAGACATGTAGAACTCACTAAAGCATCGAAGCGATGAAACGAATCTACAAAAAATGTCATGACACAACTTATATACACAAAATGCAGAGCACAACGGAAAACGGATCTTAGTGTCCAGCAAAAAATATAAAGGCGAAACTAATTCATAACTTTTCCTCATGAATTTCATGACGGAAGGCGTATGACGGAGAATATAATTTTGATATTCATAACTATAATGATTGCAAAGTGCAATCTCCATATCTTGCGTATTGTTCATTACCACAATCTTACTAAGTTACTGAAATGTCCCGTTCTTATTGATTAAAAACGTTCCATATTAATTGATTTCGTTGCGAGGTTTTGACCTCTATATGAGACGTTTTTCAAAGACTGCATTCATTTTAAAACAAACCATAACCTTCATTTCATCAATAAAGGTTTAAAAAGCTGTACGTAGATTATCAAATAATGATAATCTAAAATATCCTGTTTACACACGACCATTACATAATGGTTTACAATACAAATATGTTACAACAAAATAAGTTTCTTGAATGCAGTTTTTACACAATATCATACAAGCATGGACTCCAAATCTCGTCCTTATTTAAGTATGCGACAGTGGAAGCTCTTAATAATCACCTGAGAATAAACATGCTTAAAACGTCAACAAAAATGTTGGTGAGTTATAGGTTTAACCTATATATATCAAATCATAATAATAGACCACAAGATTTCATATTTCAATACACATCCCATACATAGAGATAAAAATCATTCATATGGTGAACACCTGGTAACCGACATTAACAAGATGCATATATAAGAATATCCCCATCATTCCGGGACACCCTTCGGATATGATATAAATTTCGAAGTACTAAAGCATCCGGTACTTTGGATGGGGCTTGTTGGGCCCGATAGATCGATCTTTAGGATTCGAGTCAATTAGGGTGTCTGTTCCCTAATTCTTAGATTACCAGACTTAATAAAAAGGGGCATATTCGATTTCGATAATTCAACCATAGAATGTAGTTTCACGTACTTGTGTCTATTTTGTAAATCATTTATAAAACCTGCATGTATTCTCATCCCAAAAATATTAGATTTTAAAAATGGGACTATAACTCACTTTCACAGATTTTTACTTCGTCGGGAAGTAAGACTTGGCCACTGGTTGATTCACGAACCTATAACAATATATACATATATATATCAAAGTATTTTCAAAATATATTTACAACACTTTTAATATATTTTGATGTTTTCAGTTTATTAAGTCAGCTGTCCTCGTTAGTAACCTACAACTAGTTGTCCACAGTTAGATGTACAGAAATAAATTGATAAATATTATCTTGTATCAATCCACGACCCAGTGTATACGTATCTCAGTATTGATCACAACTCAAACTATATATATTTTGGAATCAACCTCAACCCTGTATAGCTAACTCCAACATTCACATATAGAGTGTCTATGGTTGTTCCGAAATATATATAGATGTGTCGACATGATAGGTCGAAACATTGTATACGTGTCTATGGTATCTCAAGATTACATAATATACAATACAAGTTGATTAAGTTATGGTTGGAATAGATTTGTTACCAATTTTCACGTAGCTAAAATGAGAAAAATTATCCAATCTTGTTTTACCCATAACTTCTTCATTTTAAATCCGTTTTGAGTGAATCAAATTGCTATGGTTTCATATTGAACTCTATTTTATGAATCTAAACAGAAAAAGTATAGGTTTATTGTCAGAAAAATAAGTTACAAGTCGTTTTTGTAAAGGTAGTCATTTCAGTCGAAAGAACGACGTCTAGATGACCATTTTAGAAAACATACTTCCTCTTTGAGTTTAACCATAATTTTTGGATATAGTTTCATGTTCATAATAAAAATCATTTTCTCAGAATAACAACTTTTAAATCAAAGTTTATCATAGTTTTTAATTAACTAACCCAAAACAGCCCGCGGTGTTACTACGACGGCGTAAATCCGGTTTTACGGTGTTTTTCGTGTTTCCAGGTTTTAAATCATTAAGTTAGCATATCATATAGATATAGAACATGTGTTTAGTTGATTTTAAAAGTCAAGTTAGAAGGATTAACTTTTGTTTGCGAACAAGTTTAGAATTAACTAAACTATGTTCTAGTGATTACAAGTTTAAACCTTCGAATAAGATAGCTTTACATGTATGAATCGAATGATGTTATGAACATCATTACTACCTTAAGTTCCTTGGGTAAACCTACTGGAAAAGAGAAAAATGGATCTTGCTTCAACGGATCCTTGGATGGTTCGAAGTTCTTGAAGCAGAATCATGACACGAAAATAAGTTCAAGTAAGATCATCACTTGAAATAAGATTGTTATAGTTATAGAAATTGAACCAAAGTTTGAATATGATTATTACCTTGTATTAGAATGATAACCTACTGTAAGAAACAAAGATTTCTTGAGGTTGGATGATCACCTTACAAGATTGGAAGTGAGCTAGCAAACTTGAAAGTATACTTGATTTTATGTAACTAGAACTTGTAGAATATATGAAGAACACTTAGAACTTGAAGATAGAACTTGAGAGAGATCAATTAGATGAAGAAAATTGAAGAATGAAAGTGTTTGTAGGTGTTTTTGGTCGTTGGTGTATGGATTAGATATAAAGGATATGTAATTTTGTTTTCATGTAAATAAGTCATGAATGATTACTCATATTTTTGTAATTTTATGAGATATTTCATGCTAGTTGCCAAATGATGGTTCCCACATGTGTTAGGTGACTCACATGGGCTGCTAAGAGCTGATCATTGGAGTGTATATACCAATAGTACATACATCTAAAAGCTGTGTATTGTACGAGTACGAATACGGGTGCATACGAGTAGAATTGTTGATGAAACTGAACGAGGATGTAATTGTAACCATTTTTGTTAAGTAGAAGTATTTTGATAAGTGTATTGAAGTCTTTCAAAAGTGTATAAATACATATTAAAACACTACATGTATATACATTTTAACTGAGTCGTTAAGTCATCGTTAGTCGTTACATGTAAGTGTTGTTTTGAAACCTTTAGGTTAACGATCTTGTTAAATGTTGTTAACCCAATGTTTATAATATCAAATGAGATTTTAAATTATTATATTATCATGATATTATCATGTATGAATATCTCTTAATATGATATATATATATATATATATATATATATATATATATATATATATATATATATATATATATATATATATATATATATATATATATATATATATATATATTAAATGTCTTTACAACGATAATCGTTACATATATGTCTCGTTTAAAAATCATTAAGTTAGTAGCCTTGTTTTTACATATGTAGTTCATTGTTAATATACTTAATGATATGTTTACTTATCATAGTATCATGTTAACTATATATATATATATCCATATATATGTCATCATATAGTTTTTACAAGTTTTAACGTTGGTGAATCACCGGTCAACTTGGGTGGTCAATTGTCTATATGAAACATATTTCAATTAATCAAGTCTTAACAAGTTTGATTGCTTAACATGTTGGAAACATTTAATCATGTAAATATCAATCTCAATTAATATATATAAACATGGAAAAGTTCGGGTCACTACAGTACCTACCCGTTAAATAAATTTCATCCCGAAATTTTAAGCTGTTGAAGGTGTTGACGAATCTTCTGGAAATAGATGCGGGTATTTCTTCTTCATCTGATCTTCACGCTCCCAGGTGAACTCGGGTCCTCTACGAGCATTCCATCGAACCTTAAAAATTGGTATCTTGTTTTGCTTAAGTCTTTTAACCTCACGATCCATTATTTCGACGGGTTCTTCGATGAATTGAAGTTTTTCGTTGATTTGGATTTCATCTAACGGAATAGTGAGATCTTCTTTAGCAAAATATTTCTTCAAGTTCGAGACGTGGAAAGTGTTATGTACAGCCGCGAGTTGTTGAGGTAACTCTAGTTGGTAAGCTACTGGTCCGACACGATCAATAATCTTGAATGGTCCAATATACCTTGGATTTAATTTCCCTCGTTTACCAAATCGAACAACGCCTTTCCAAGGTGCAACTTTAAGCATGACCATCTCTCCAATTTCAAATTCTATATCTTTTCTTTTAATGTCAGCGTAGCTCTTTTGTCGACTTTGGGCGGTTTTCAACCGTTGTTGAATTTGGATGATCTTCTCGGTAGTTTCTTGTATAATCTCCGGACCCGTAATCTGTCTATCCCCCACTTCACTCCAACAAATCGGAGACCTGCACTTTCTACCATAAAGTGCTTCAAACGGTGCCATCTCAATGCTTGAATGGTAGCTGTTGTTGTAGGAAAATTCTGCTAACGGTAGATGTCGATCCCAACTGTTTCCGAAATCAATAACACATGCTCGTAGCATGTCTTCAAGTGTTTGTATCGTCCTTTCGCTCTGTCCATCAGTTTGTGGATGATAGGCAGTACTCATGTCTAGACGAGTTCCTAATGCTTGCTGTAATGTCTGCCATAATCTTGAAATAAATCTGCCATCTCTATCAGAGATAATAGAGATTGGTATTCCATGTCTGGAGACGACTTCCTTTAAATACAGTCGTGCTAACTTCTCCATCTTGTCATCTTCTCTTATTGGCAGGAAGTGTGCTGATTTGGTGAGACGATCAACTATTACCCAAATAGTATCAAAACCACTTGCAGTCCTTGGCAATTTAGTGATGAAATCCATGGTAATGTTTTCCCACTTCCATTCCGGGATTTCGGGTTGTTGAAGTAGACCTGATGGTTTCTGATGCTCAGCTTTGACCTTAGAACACGTCAAACATTCTCCTACGTATTTAGCAACATCGGCTTTCATACCCGGCCACCAAAAATGTTTCTTGAGATCCTTGTACATCTTCCCCGTTCCAGGATGTATTGAGTATCTGGTTTTATGAGCTTCTCTAAGTACCATTTCTCTCATATCTCCAGATTTTGGTACCCAAATCCTTTCAGCCCTATACCGGGTTCCGTCTTCCCGAATATTAAGATGCTTCTCCGATCCTTTGGGTATTTCATCCTTTAAATTTCCCTCTTTTAAAACTCCTTGTTGCGCCTCCTTTATTTGAGTAGTAAGGTTATTATGAATCATTATATTCATAGATTTTACTCGAATGGGTTCTCTGTCCTTTCTGCTCAAGGCATCGGCTACCACATTTGCCTTCCCCGGGTGGTAACGAATCTTAAAGTCGTAATCATTCAATAATTCAATCCACCTACGCTGCCTCATATTCAGTTGTTTCTGATTAAATATGTGTTGAAGACTTTTGTGGTCGGTATATATAATACTTTTAACCCCATATAAGTAGTGCCTCCAAGTCTTTAATGCAAAAACAACCGCGCCTAATTCCAAATCATGCGTCGTATAATTTTGTTCGTGAATCTTCAATTGTCTAGACGCATAAGCAATCACCTTCGTTCGTTGCATTAATACACAACCGAGACCTTGCTTTGATGCATCACAATAAATCACAAAATCATCATTCCCTTTAGGCAATGACAATATAGGTGCCGTAGTTAGCTTTTTCTTCAATAATTGAAACGCTTTCTCTTGTTCATCATTCCATTCAAATTTCTTCCCTTTATGCGTTAATGCAGTCAAGGGTTTTGCTATTCTGGAAAAGTCTTGGATGAACCTTCTGTAGTAACCAGCTAGTCCTAAAAACTGGCGTATGTGTTTCGGAGTTTTCGGGGTTTCCCACTTTTCAACAGTTTCTATCTTTGCCGGATCCACCTTAATACCTTCTTTGTTCACTATGTGACCGAGGAATTGAACTTCTTCCAACCAAAATGCACACTTTGAAAACTTAGCGTACAATTCTTCCTTCCTCAATACTTCTAACACCTTTCTCAAATGTTCACCGTGTTCTTGGTCATTCTTTGAGTAAATAAGTATGTCATCAATGAAAACAATGACAAACTTGTCAAGGTATGGTCCACACACTCGGTTCATAAGGTCCATGAACACAGCTGGTGCATTAGTTAAACCAAACGGCATGACCATAAACTCGTAATGACTGTAACGTGTTCTGAAAGCAGTCTTTGGAATATCATCTTCTTTCACCCGCATTTGATGATACCCGGAACGTAAGTCAATCTTTGAATAAACAGACGAGCCTTGTAGTTGATCAAATAAGTCATCGATTCTCGGTAGTGGGTAGCGGTTCTTGATGGTAAGTTTGTTCAACTCTTGGTAGTCGATACACAACCTGAATGTACCATCTTTCTTCTTGACAAACAAAACAGGAGCTCCCCACGGTGATGTTCTTGGTCGAATGAAACCACGCTCTAAAAGTTCTTGTAATTGACTTTGTAGTTCTTTCATCTCGTTGGGTGCGAGTCTGTAAGGAGCACGAGCTATTGGTGCAGCTCCTGGTACAAGATCTATTTGAAATTCAACGGATCGATGTGGGGGTAATCCCGGTAATTCTTTCGGAAATACATCGGGAAATTCTTTTGCAATGGGAACATCATTGATGCTCTTTTCTTCAGTTTGTACTTCCTTGACATGTGCTAGAACAGCATAGCAACCTTTTCTTATTAGTTTTTGTGCCTTCAAATTACTAATAAGATGTAGCTTCGTGTTGCCCTTTTCTCCGTACACCATTAAGGGTTTTCCTTTTTCTCGTATAATGCGAATTGCATTTTTGTAACAAACGATCTCTGCTTTCAGTTCTTTCAACCAGTCCATACCGATTATCACATCAAAACTCCCTAACTCTACTGGTATCAAATCAATCTTAAATGTTTCGCTAACCAGTTTAATTTCTCGATTCCGACATATATTATCTGCTGAAATTAATTTACCATTTGCTAATTCGAGTAAAAATTTACTATCCAAAGGCGTCAATGGACAACTTAATTTAGCACAAAAATCTCTACTCATATAGCTTCTATCCGCACCCGAATCAAATAAAACGTAAGCAGATTTATTGTCAATAAGAAACGTACCCGTAACAAGCTCCGGGTCTACCTGTGCCTCTGCCGCATTTATATTGAAAACTCTTCCGCGGCCTTGTCCATTCGTGTTCTCCTGGTTCGGGCAATTTCTAATAATGTGGCCTGGTTTTCCACATTTATAACAAACTACATTGGCATAAATTGCTCCGACACTACTTGCTCCGCCATTACTCGTTCCGACACCATTTGTTCCTTTCGTTCTGTTAACCCCTGGTCCGTAGACATCACACTTCACCGCGCTATAACCATTTCTTTTACACTTGTTGCAAAATTTGGTGCAGAACCCCGAGTGATACTTTTCACACCTTTGGCATAGCTGCTTCTGATTGTTGTTGTTGTTGCGGTTATTATTGTTGTTAAGATGATTGTTGTGGTTGCTGTTGTTGTTGTTGTTGTTGTTGTTGTTGTTGTTGTTGTTGGGCCGTTTGTTGTAGTTGCGATTGATGTTGCGATTGTTAGGATAGTTGTTGCGATTATTGTTATAATTGCTGTTGTTGTTGTATTGGTGATTCTTATCACCGTTTTCCTCCCACTTTCTTTTGACTTGCTTCACATTGGCCTCTTCAGCAGTCTGTTCTTTAATTCTTTCTTCAATCTGGTTCACTAGTTTGTGAGCCATTCTACATGCCTGTTGTATGGAGGCGGGCTCGTGTGAACTTATATCTTCTTGGATTCTTTCCGGTAATCCTTTCACAAACGCGTCGATCTTCTCTTCCTCATCTTCGAATGCTCCCGGACACAATAGGCACAATTCTGTGAATCGTCTTTCGTACGTGGTAATATCAAATCCTTGGGTTCGTAACCCTCTAAGTTCTGTCTTGAGCTTATTGACCTCGGTTCTGGGACGGTACTTCTCGTTCATCAAGTGCTTGAATGCTGACCACGGTAGTGCGTACGCATTGTCTTGTCCCACTTGCTCTAGATAGGTATTCCACCATGTTAACACAGAACCTGTGAAGGTATGCGTAGCGCACTTCACTTTGTCCTCTCCAGTACACTTACTTATGGCAAACACCGATTCAACCTTCTCGGTCCACCGTTTCAATCCGATCGGTCCTTCGGTTCCATCAAATTCCAAAGGTTTGCAGGCAGTGAATTCTTTGTAGGTGCATCCTACACGATTTCCTGTACTGCTAGATCCAAGGTTATTGTTGGTATGTAGCGCAGCCTGTACTGCGGCTATGTTTGAGGCAAGAAAGGCACGAAATTCCTCTTCGCTCATATTCAAGGTGTGTCGAGTAGTTGGTGCTATTTCCTTCAAAATAGTCAAATGAAACAAGTTAATCATACAGAATATTAAGAGTAGTCAATAGTATCTCGTAGCATAATATGAACTCATTTATAAAAGCTTTTTCTTCATATTAGCGTTTTATAAGTTTAAATTCGGGTAGTACCTACCCGTTAAGTTCATACTTAGTAGCTAATATACAATTCAACTACTACAATTCTATATGAAAAACTGATTATAATAATATTTTGCGTTCAAACTTTTACACAATATTTTACAAACTTACAATACCGCTTATTTTACATATAGCATGAAATATAGCACACAATAAATTTGATACAAGATGGTTGTGAAGATAATTCTAGCTAGTACACAAGTCGTTCAGCAAAGGCAATAAAGACACGTAATTCATACGTCCAGAAACAAGTCATGCATTCTGGTTTTACTAGGACTACTTCCCATCCTTGGTCTTGTGGAACATAACCGTTATGGCCATTGATAAGACAGCGTGTTGTAACGTCGTCAAAGGGACGAGGGTTACGTAATGTCCAACAGTCCCGTAACAATCTAAAAACCTCATTTCTTACCCCAATTACCGACTCCGTCACTTGTGGGAACGTTTTGTTTAATAGTTGTAGCCCGATGTTCTTGTTCTCACTTTGGTGAGAAGCGAACATTACTAATCCGTAAGCATAACATGCTTCTTTATGTTGCATGTTAGCCGCTTTTTCTAAATCACGAAGTCCAATATTCGGATATATTGAGTCAAAATAATTTCTTAACCCATTGCGTAAAATAGCATTTGGGTTCCCCGCAATATATGCGTCAAAGTAAACACATCGTAACTTATGGATTTCCCAATGTGATATCCCCCATCTTTTGAACGAAAGCCTTTTATAAACCAAGGCATTCTTGGAACGTTCTTCGAATGTCTTACAAACTGATCTCGCCTTAAATAGTTGTGCCGAAGAATTCTGACCGACTCTAGACAAGATTTCATCAATCATGTCTCCGGGTAGGTCTCTTAAAATATTGGGTTGTCTATCCATTTTGTGTTTTTATACTGTAAAATAGACAAGAGTTAGATTCATAAAAAAAATACTTATTAATACAAGCAATTTTTACATATATCATAAAGCATAAGCACACTATATTACATATATTACACCACATGAATACAACTATCTTATTCTGACTCGCTTGTTTCTTCTTCTTCGGTTTTAGTTCGTTTTCCCAAGTTTCTAGGGATATATGATGGTCCCCTAATACGAGCCGTCGTTATCCACATTGGTTTAGAAAAACCTGGTGGTTTAGAGGTTCCCGGGTCATTGTTACAACTTAAGGACTTCGGGGGTTGACGATACATATAAAGTTCATCGGGGTTGGAATTAGATTTCTCTATTTTTATGCCCTTTCCCTTATTATTTTCTTTTGCATTTTTAAATTCAGTTGGGGTAATTTCTATAACATCATTGGAATTCTCGTCGGAATCCGATTCATCGGAGAATTGGTAATCCTCCCAATATTTTGCTTCCTTGGCGGAAACACCATTGACCATAATTAACCTTGGTCGGTTGGTTGTGGATTTTCTTTTACTTAACCGTTTTATTATTTCCCCCACCGGTTCTATTTCTTCATCCGGTTCCGATTCTTCTTCCGGTTCCGATTCTTCTTCCGGTTCCGACTCTTCTTCCGGTTCCTCTTCGGGAACTTGTGAATCAGTCCACGAATCATTCCAATTTACATTTGACTCTTCATTATTATTAGGTGAGTCAATGAGACTTGTTCTAGAGGTAGACATCTATCACATAATATCAAACGCGTTAAGAGATTAATATATCACATAATATTCACATGTTAAAAATATATAGTTTCCAACAAAATTTGTTAAGCAATCATTTTTCAAGTAAACACGGTCGAAGTCCAGACTCACTAATGCATCCTAACAAACTCGATAAGACACACTAATGCAAAATTCTGGTTCTCTAAGACCAATGCTTGGATACCAACTAAAATGTCCCGTTCTTATTGATTAAAAACGTTCCATATTAATTGATTTCGTTGCGAGGTTTTGACCTCTATATGAGACGTTTTTCAAAGACTGCATTCATTTTAAAACAAACCATAACCTTCATTTCATCAATAAAGGTTTAAAAAGCTGTACGTAGATTATCAAATAATGATAATCTAAAATATCCTGTTTACACACGACCATTACATAATGGTTTACAATACAAATATGTTACAACAAAATAAGTTTCTTGAATGCAGTTTTTACACAATATCATACAAGCATGGACTCCAAATCACGTCCTTATTTAAGTATGCGACAGCGGAAGCTCTTAATAATCACCTGAGAATAAACATGCTTAAAACGTCAACAAAAATGTTGGTGAGTTATAGGTTTAACCTATATATATCAAATCATAATAATAGACCACAAGATTTCATATTTCAATACACATCCCATACATAGAGATAAAAATCATTCATATGGTGAACACCTGGTAACCGACATTAACAAGATGCATATATAAGAATATCCCCATCATTCCGGGACACCCTTCGGATATGATATAAATTTCGAAGTACTAAAGCATCCGGTACTTTGGATGGGGCTTGTTGGGTCCGATAGATCTATCTTTAGGATTCGCGTCAATTAGGGTGTCTGTTCCCTAATTCTTAGATTACCAGACTTAATAAAAAGGGGCATATTCGATTTCGATAATTCAACCATAGAATGTAGTTTCACGTACTTGTGTCTATTTTGTAAATCATTTATAAAACCTGCATGTATTCTCATCCCAAAAATATTAGATTTTAAAAATGGGACTATAACTCACTTTCACATATTTTTACTTCGTCGGGAAGTAAGACTTGGCCACTGGTTGATTCACAAACCTATAACAATATATACATATATATATATATCAAAGTATTTTCAAAATATATTTACAACACTTTTAATATATTTTGATGTTTTCAGTTTATTAAGTCAGCTGTCCTCGTTAGTAACCTACAACTAGTTGTACACAGTTAGATGTACAGAAATAAATCGATAAATATTATCTTGAATCAATCCACGACCCAGTGTATATGTATCTCAGTATTGATCACAACTCAAACTATATATATTTTGGAATCAACCTCAACCCTGTATAGCTAACTCCAACATTCACATATAGAGTGTCTATGGTTGTTCCGAAATATATATAGATGTGTCGACATGATAGGTCGAAACATTGTATACGTGTCTATGGTATCTCAAGATTACATAATATACAATACAAGTTGATTAAGTTATGGTTGGAATAGATTTGTTACCAATTTTCACGTAGCTAAAATGAGAAAAATTATCCAATCTTGTTTTACCCATAACTTCTTCATTTTAAATCCGTTTTGAGTGAATCAAATTGCTATGGTTTCATATTGAACTCTATTTTATGAATCAAAACAGAAAAATTATAGGTTTATAGTCGGAAAAATAAGTTACAAGTCGTTTTTGTAAAGGTAGTCATTTCAGTCGAAAGAACGACGTCTAGATGACCATTTTAGAAAACATACTTCCTCTTTGAGTTTAACCATAATTTTTGGATATAGTTTCATGTTCATAATAAAAATCATTTTCTCAGAATAACAACTTTTAAATCAAAGTTTATCATAGTTTTTAATTAACTAACCCAAAACAGCCCGCGGTGTTACTACGACGGCGTAAATCCGGTTTTACGGTGTTTTTCGTGTTTCCAGGTTTTAAATCATTAAGTTAGCATATCATATAGATATAGAACATATGTTTAGTTGATTTTAAAAGTCAAGTTAGATGGATTAACTTTTGTTTGCGAACAAGTTTAGAATTAACTAAACTATGTTCTAGTGATTACAAGTTTAAACCTTCGAATAAGATAGCTTTATATGTATGAATCGAATGATGTTATGAACATCATTACTACCTTAAGTTCCTTGGGTAAACCTACTAGAAAAGAGAAAAATGGATCTAGCTTCAACGGATCCTTGGATGGCTCGAAGTTCTTGAAGCAAAATCATGACACGAAAACAAGTTCAAGTAAGATCATCACTTGAAATAAGATTGTTATAGTTATAGAAATTGAACCAAAGTTTGAATATGATTATTACCTTGTATTAGAATGATAACCTACTATAAGAAACAAAGATTTCTTGAGGTTGGATGATCACCTTACAAGATTGGAAGTGAGCTAGCAAACTTGAAAGTATACTTGATTTTATTTAACTAGAACTTGTAGAATATATGAAGAACACTTAGAACTTGAAGATAGAACTTGAGAGAGATCAATTAGATGAAGAAAATTGAAGAATGAAAGTGTTTGTAGGTGTTTTTGGTCGTTGGTGTATGGATTAGATATAAAGGATATGTAATTTTGTTTTCATGTAAATAAGTCATGAATGATTACTCATATTTTTGTAATTTTATGAGATATTTCATGCTAGTTGCCAAATGATGGTTCCCACATGTGTTAGGTGACTCACATGGGCTGCTAAAAGCTGATCATTGGAGTGTATATACTAATAGTATATACATCTAAAAGCTGTGTATTGTACGAGTACGAATACGGGTGCATACGAGTAGAATTATTGATGAAACTGAACGAGGATGTAATTGTAAGCATTTTTGTTAAGTAGAAGTATTTTGATAATTGTATTGAAGTCTTTCAAAAGTGTATAAATACATATTAAAACACTACATGTATATACATTTTAACTGAGTCGTTAAGTCATCGTTAGTCGTTACATGTAAGTGTTGTTTTGAAACCTTTAGGTTAACGATCTTGTTAAATGTTGTTAACCCAATGTTTATAATATCAAATGAGATTTTAAATTATTATATTATCATGATATTATCATGTATGAATATCTCTTAATATGATATATATTAAATGTCTTTACAACGATAATCGTTACATATATGTCTCGTTTAAAAATCATTAAGTTAGTAGCCTTGTTTTTACATATGTAGTTCATTGTTAATATACTTAATGATATGTTTACTTATCATAGTATCATGTTAACTATATATATATATATATATCCATATATATGTCATCATATAGTTTTTACAAGTTTTAACGTTCGTGAATCACCGGTCAACTTGGGTGGTCAATTGTCTATATGAAACATATTTCAATTAATCAAGTCTTAACAAGTTTGATTGCTTAACATGTTGGAAACATTTAATCATGTAAATATCAATCTCAATTAATATATATAAACATGGAAAAGTTCGGGTCAATAGAGTTACAGCATATATTTCTAATATACATAACCAAGTGCGATATTAAGTATTATTTAAAAGCAGATGTATAGCAACATAGTGTTTTATTCATCCTGTGGAGTATAATTCAATACATCATCTATTGTTGCATCTGGCCTTTTACAAAGATTTTCAAGATCAGAAAATCTCATATTTTCTATTGAGGCACCGGCTGCATCAGGTTCTAATTCGGCATTTTCATTAATCTTTGATGTAATTACCTCAGGCAGAGGATTTGGAAGTTCTGGTAGTTTTCTTTTCATAAAATTGTAAAACTTTAACCGTTCAACAGATTTGGCAAGGCGGAAAAACTCATGGATTCTGTGAGATAGTGCCTGACAGTTAAAGATACACTCTTCAAGTGCAGGAATGCCAGTAATCATTCGTCTTTCGTTCTCCTCTTTGGCTTTATGCTGCTCTTTCAACATGTTATTTTGCTCAAGCATTTTTTCGTTCTCCTTTACTAGTTCATCAATTTTGCTCAAATGCCGCTTTTCTCTGAAAGATAGTTCTTTGACTTGCTCCTTATACTCCGCCCTCTGACTGTGTCAATTTTCATAGTGCCTCTTCATTGTCTCGTATTCCCTCTTTATCTCTGTGGCTATTCGTTCAGTCTTGGCTACTTTCTCCTTTTCAGCAGAAAGCTCCTTATTTGTAGTGACTTCACAGTTTTGCAAGTCAGATAGGCGTTGAAGGTCATTCAAACCAGAAGCAATGTTCAGAATGATACTTTGTGCCTTAACCTTCTTGGCATCTGCATAAGATAAATTGCTGAAGAATTGGGCTAGTGAAGGACACACCATGGCATTCAAAAAAGTCACGAAATCTTCGTACGAGTGTGGTGGTCCTTTTAAAAGGGAGGAAAGCATGTTTGTGTCAAGATTGGGAAATGTAATTTGTTGTTGAGAAGAACTAGGGCCAGCTCCTTGTTGAGCGGATGACGGAGGAATTTGACCAGTTCTTCTCCTCTTGGTTGAAGGTGGAAGAGTTGTTAATGTAGTATCTTGATGTGCTGCACTAGCTGTTGGAGATAAAGGAAAATTGTTATTTATAAAAGAGTTCCAATATGCTTCACAACATTTCAAAGGTGGCATAAAGTATAACGAAGGGTTTGGATTATAAAATCCACCAGTACTGGGTATGCAAGAAAACAAGTACAGGTTTTGGTATGGAATTTTGCAAAATTCAGTGTTGTCATTTTCATTACCCGAGGTACGACGTTCTCTAGAGAAAACTCGATTCATACCTATGTCTTCTTCTTCTTCTTCATTTTCCTCCTCCCTCATTACATCTATTTTGGGGGTATCATCAATAATTTTTTCGCTGGAAAAGGTAAGCTGTGAATACGATGATGATCGCATGGCGGTAAGCGGAGTAATTTCTGCAAATATTAAAAAGTTACAAGGATTAAATGGATAAATAAAGAAGAACATTTTATTTAAGCATATGTAGCCAAAGTAATTGCTTACTCTTTTTCCCAGCAAGAACACAGGCATAGCCTTGTGAGATATCCCAATCTTAGCTCATGGATGTTAACGAAAGCATGTTGTAACGACCCGACCAAATCGTCATTGACGGCGCCGACTACTTAGGTCCCGTTACGTGGTCGTAGTCCCTATATGAGACTCGTTTGACCAAAATTATGTCGCGTTCATTTGAAAGGTACAAGACTTGCAAGTTTAGTTTACAAAACCGTTCGACAACAAGTCTAAGTTTACAAAAGTAGTAAAGTATGATTGAAATAACTTGCGACATAATTAGTTTAAAAACACAATTGCTATAAAAAGCGTAAGTATGTAAACAAAAGTTTGAATCCAAAAGTGCTATCCCTAGCGTATGCATGCATGGTTGACTCCAATCAAGTAATCAAAGAGTGCGGAAGCATGTAACAAGTAGCCAAGTATGAACCTGAGAAAACATGTAGAAAACTGTCAACGAAAAACGTTGGTGAGATCATAAATGTATTTGTAAAAGTATATTTTGAACCACAATAGTTTGTATAGATCATTATCCAAATCGTATTTATTCCGAAGAATGTAGTTTGTATTACGAGCACCCAATTACCAAAGCTTAACTGAATCTTCCCTCTGAATTTTGAATATAGTGTTAGAACATACACTATGCACGTTGAAATTATATTTCATCCACTAACGGTAGCGAACCGTCTGAATGAGGGTTCGTTAAACCCGTATGGCCACACAACATAATCACTCGCTTACACTTACACCCTGCAAGTGGAACTAATGATAATTGGATTGAGGACTTTTGTTCTAACTCGCCTGTATCTTTGTATTCGTATTTGTGTTCAAAGTATAAAAGTATGAAAAGTATATATACATGTGAAATGTATATAAGTATGTAATGTATATGTTTCTCAGCCCACGATTTAAAAGAATAAAAGTTGTTGAAAAGGTGGGACTATGATCTCACCTCGAGTGCACGAGTATAAATGTACTTCAACAAGTAAACGTGTGCATGAAAGTTGCTTAGCCTTGACCTAAACAAGTAAGTTGTATCAATTAACCGGTTACGACACAAGGTCGGGTGAAATGTGTTCAATTAGTCCTATGGCTCGTTACGACTCGATTAAGTATAGCATGTGAATCACGTTGTCAAGTTTCATACAAGAAACAAGTATAAAAGCATGTTAGAATGATTGTATAAAAGTTTGGTTAAGTTTGACTAAAAGTCAAACTTGGTCAAAGTCAACGAAAAAGTCAACACGTTCGGGTTCGGTCCCGAACTATTTTTCTGAGGTTTTTATTCATATATAAGCATATTAGAACAAGTTTCATGTGAATCGGAGGTCGGTAGCTAGTCAAACATTTCGCGTGAAATGTGACAAAGTGAGCAGAATCTGGCCAGGCGATTCTGCGCGCCGCGCGGGGATGTGGCGCGCCGCGCCACTACCTGGCCAGAGAATTCTGGTCAGTTTTTCCAAGTGTGCACGAACCAAAACCTTTTCCAACCCAATTCTTGACCCGCAAACACTTATAATGCCTATTATATATCGTCGAAAAGGTATTTTGACGAGGAATACAACTAACCATATATCATCAATCAAAAACATCATTTACAATAACCGAAAACTCGTCAATTGATCAAGAAAGGTTTATTTTCAAAGTTTCAAGTTCGTAAAACGTATTTTATGATTCGGGAACTTTTAACCTACAAATGATATGACGTTTTGAAGGTAATAACTCATACATTGCAACTAGACGCATATTCCAAGTTTCAATAAACATGTACTACGTCAAAATCACTAGCCACGTTATCGTTTCAAAATCAATTTCGACACAAATGAGACTTATGATTCACTAATCAAACGCTAGCATACATCACACCATTTCGAAGCTATTTACGCATACAATTTAACTAGTTAACTAGCATACATTCAAACAAGTGTCTCAACTAGCATTCAACCGCATCAAGTTCCTACCAAAACGATAATCGATTCACCAAAAACACATTTCATGTTATTGAGCTAGTTTTTCATCATCCAACATATCAAAACGAAGCTAATGAAGTAACTAACACTTTTAACACATACACTTTATCTTATAACATCATTTGAGCAACCAAAACTCAAGATTAAGCTAGACCCATTTGGGTGTTCATGTCATATTTTCAAAACACGAAGAACGAGCATACAAATTACATACACGACATCCCTACGAGCCATAGACACTAATTAACCACTTGACATGTCTAAAAACGAATTTAACAAGTTAGGGTTTCATGAGAAATTCTTACCCCATGCCATGAGACTAGTATCAAATCGAAGAGGATGAAACGAGGATTCCAAAAGTACAATTTGTTTTGATGTTTGATTGCTAAATCCGATTTAGATGATGAATTAGTGAGTTGGTTGAAGTTGATGTTCTTGGTGACTAGAGAGAAAAAGGAAGTAGGAGATAGATGGAAATGAATGGTGGAAAGAGTGGGTTGACTAGTTGACCTAGTCAACTAGTTTGCCCACTTGGCAACTTCGGTCCCTCAATTTTTAAAGCGGGTTCGGGAATTAACCAAACGAATATTTTTAAAACGCTCGAGTAAACGGGTGATGTCAAAATTAAATAGCGGGAATATAATGAACGTTACTCACGGAAACTACGAATTTAAATAATGAAAGGTATTATAAAAAAAAAGAAGACGGTGTTAAAATTAAATTTTAACGGAAAAACACGGGATGTTACATTATCCACACCTCAAAAGAAATTTCGTCCCGAAATTTAGTTGGAAGTAGTAGTTGTTGAATCTTCCTCGAGATTTTGTGTTGCCAATTCTACGAATGAGGGAGAAGTACGTTCTAGGGTATTTCAACGAATTTTGACGGTCGGGATCATATGTGGTTTACGGTTTGGCTTCCATGATTCATGGTTTCAACCGGTCCTCCTAGGAAGTGAGGTTTATCGTCGATAGTGAGTTCATCAAAGGAGATAACAAGTTCCCGTTTCGCAAAACACGTCTTTGAGTTGATACATCGAATGTAGGATAAACGGAGACCCAAAATGAGTCGGAAAAGTCTAAACGGCTAGCGACGGGTCCAAAACACCCCAAGAATTTAAAGGATCAAAATATCGCGGATTTAGCTTCCTACGTTTTCCCGAAACGGATTGCACCTTTCCAAGGTGCGACTCTTAACGTGACGCGGTTTATTTGAAATGTTTACGTCTAACATTGGCGTAGCTCTTGGTGATTACGAGTCGCGTAGGGTTTTACCTGAATATGAATAAATTTTCTCGGTTGCTCATGTATAAACTCGGCCCCGGTGAATTGATCATCGTTTACTTTGTTCGACAAAAGAGAATGACGTTTCCGGTCACATGTGGTTTCAAAAGGAGTGACGTTAAAACTCGAATGAAAATCATTGTAGTACGAGGATTCGGTTAAAGGAAAATACTTTTCTCAAGTAAATTTGAAGTTGGTAATATAAACTTGTATTATGGTTTCCAAGGTTTAAATCGCATGTTTGTTCGGTCCGTCGGGTTGTGGATGGTACGCGGTACTCATGTCTAAACGCGGTCCCGAGGCTTTTTGTAAGGTACTCCAAAATCTAGAAGTGAAACGAGGATCTCGATCCGAAACGGGGTACATTTCCCTAAAGCATATTGAACAAGTTTGCTAGGAATTTAAAACGTTAGCTAGGACAAGTTTCTCAAGAAAATTCGCGTCGCGGAAGATTTATCGATTTCCAAAAACGTTCGTCGAGGCAAGTTCTTATCGGGTTTTGAAATCGATTGTTAGGACTATCCACCCTCGCGGCGAATACTTGTATGACGTGAAGAGTCGCTCTCCTTTGAGAATTTAGAATAAGGACCTCCTGAACCGGAAGTACGAGTGTGGTGAGAGAGAAGTTTCCGCCTCAGTGCGAGCATAACGAGTAAATTGTAGTTAGTCAATAAGACTGCGCGAGGACGAGCTAGTATACCCGTGCGACATACGGTTGAAGTCGAATGGAATCGGTAATTCATTCGGAAGCATAAATATAATTTGACAATAATTGAAGGTGTGTCCCCGGTATGGTTGTTATAAATATTCTCGGAGTTTTCGGATGTCCAAACCTGAAAAGATGAAGTCATGTACATGGCACATGGTGGTGTTTAGGTTGATCGAGTCTAACCACCATCACGCGTCACTAGAACTTTGGTATATCTTACCGTAATATAACCACGTTGATCGAGTGTCGTTATATTACGCTAACTCATACCTCCATTCCCACATCACTCCATAGATTCAAGTTCGTGTCATCGTGAAGACCTAAAATGAACAAAATGTAACGACGTCTCAAACGTGACTCATATTAAATCGAAAGAATTTCTGCAAATCTAAGGAAGCGTTCCCCGAGGGAAGTGTATAAATGATTGTTCACGTCAATGCGGTTCGAGTCAGACAAAAATGTATTCAGGTATGAAAAGAGTAACGAGTCATGATAACGAGTAGCACGCAACCGTAGTGATAAATGTTGATGACGATACTCACCTAGAGTAGTGATGGTAGTAACACCAAAAAGTAGATAGTAAGAAACACCAGTGGGAAACCGATAGTAAGTTGAAACGGTGGCAAATAACAATCCGGGAGACAGAGTTCCCGAACAAGTGTGACTAATGAAGTCGTCGTCATCCATACGTGTATGAATCATGAATTTACGTGTGTTACCAAAAAGTGGCGGAATACGAGTTCGTATGATGAAGGTTGGGTACTATTAAAAAGTTTGCCTAAGAATGATTCAAGTATAATGCACAAGTAGTCAAGTAAGTGCTATCTATAGCAAATGTATGTCAGAATGCAAATGCTAACTATCCGGTTGTAGTCTAGACTCACTAATGCGTCCTAACGACTCTGTTAGACACACTAATGCACGTCCTAGTTCCCTACAACCAACGCTCTGATACCATCTGTAACGACCCGACCAAATCGTCATTGACGGCGCCGACTACTTAGGTCCCGTTACGTGGTCGTAGTCCCTATATGAGACTCGTTTGACCAAAATTATGTCGCGTTCATTTGAAAGGTACAAGACTTGCAAGTTTAGTTTACAAAACCGTTCGACAACAAGTCTAAGTTTACAAAAGTAGTAAAGTATGATTGAAATAACTTGCGACATAATTAGTTTAAAAACACAATTGCTATAAAAAGCGTAAGTATGTAAACAAAAGTTTGAATCCAAAAGTGCTATCCCTAGCGTATGCATGCATGGTTGACTCCAATCAAGTAATCAAAGAGTGCGGAAGCATGTAACAAGTAGCCAAGTATGAACCTGAGAAAACATGTAGAAAACTGTCAACGAAAAACGTTGGTGAGATCATAAATGTATTTGTAAAAGTATATTTTGAACCACAATAGTTTGTATAGATGATTATCCAAATCGTATTTATTCCGAAGAATGTAGTTTGTATTACGAGCACCCAATTACCAAAGCTTAACTGAATCTTCCCTCTGAATTTTGAATATAGTGTTAGAACATACACTATGCACGTTGAAATTATATTTCATCCACTAACGGTAGCGAACCGTCTGAATGAGGGTTCGTTAAACCCGTATGGCCACACAACATAATCACTCGCTTACACTTACACCCTGCAAGTGGAACTAATGATAATTGGATTGAGGACTTTTGTTCTAACTCGCCTGTATCTTTGTATTCGTATTTGTGTTCAAAGTATAAAAGTATGAAAAGTATATATACATGTGAAATGTATATAAGTATGTAATGTATATGTTTCTCAGCCCACGATTTAAAAGAATAAAAGTTGTTGAAAAGGTGGGACTATGATCTCACCTCGAGTGCACGAGTATAAATGTACTTCAACAAGTAAACGTGTGCATGAAAGTTGCTTAGCCTTGACCTAAACAAGTAAGTTGTATCAATTAACCGGTTACGACACAAGGTCGGGTGAAATGTGTTCAATTAGTCCTATGGCTCGTTACGACTCTATTAAGTATAGCATGTGAATCACGTTGTCAAGTTTCATACAAGAAACAAGTATAAAAGCATGTTAGAATGATTGTATAAAAGTTTGGTTAAGTTTGACTAAAAGTCAAACTTGGTCAAAGTCAACGAAAAAGTCAACACGTTCGGGTTCGGTCCCGAACTATTTTTCTGAGGTTTTTATTCATATATAAGCATATTAGAACAAGTTTCATGTGAATCGGAGGTCGGTAGCTAGTCAAACATTTCGCGTGAAATGTGACAAAGTGAGCAGAATCTGGCCAGGCGATTCTGCGCGCCGCGCGGGGATGTGGCGCGCCGCGCCACTACCTGGCCAGAGAATTCTGGTCAGTTTTTCCAAGTGTGCACGAACCAAAACCTTTTCCAACCCAATTCTTGACCCGCAAACACTTATAATGCCTATTATATATCGTCGAAAAGGTATTTTGACGAGGAATACAACTAACCATATATCATCAATCAAAAACATCATTTACAATAACCGAAAACTCGTCAATTGATCAAGAAAGGTTTATTTTCAAAGTTTCAAGTTCGTAAAACGTATTTTATGATTCGGGAACTTTTAACCTACAAATGATATGACGTTTTGAAGGTAATAACTCATACATTGCAACTAGACGCATATTCCAAGTTTCCATAAACATGTACTACGTCAAAATCACTAGCCACGTTATCGTTTCAAAATCAATTTCGACACAAATGAGACTTATGATTCACTAATCAAACGCTAGCATACATCACACCATTTCGAAGCTATTTACGCATACAATTTAACTAGTTAACTAGCATACATTCAAACAAGTGTCTCAACTAGCATTCAACCGCATCAAGTTCCTACCAAAACGATAATCGATTCACCAAAAACACATTTCATGTTATTGAGCTAGTTTTTCATCATCCAACATATCAAAACGAAGCTAATGAAGTAACTAACACTTTTAACACATACACTTTATCTTATAACATCATTTGAGCAACCAAAACTCAAGATTAAGCTAGACCCATTTGGGTGTTCATGTCATATTTTCAAAACACGAAGAACGAGCATACAAATTACATACACGACATCCCTACGAGCCATAGACACTAATTAACCACTTGACATGTCTAAAAATGAATTTAACAAGTTAGGGTTTCATGAGAAATTCTTACCCCATGCCATGAGACTAGTATCAAATCGAAGAGGATGAAACGAGGATTCCAAAAGTACAATTTGTTTTGATGTTTGATTGCTAAATCCGATTTAGATGATGAATTAGTGAGTTGGTTGAAGTTGATGTTCTTGGTGACTAGAGAGAAAAAGGAAGTAGGAGATAGATGGAAATGAATGGTGGAAAGAGTGGGTTGACTAGTTGACCTAGTCAACTAGTTTGCCCACTTGGCAACTTCGGTCCCTCAATTTTTAAAGCGGGTGCGGGAATTAACCAAACGAATATTTTTAAAACGCTCGAGTAAACGGGTGATGTCAAAATTAAATAGCGGGAATATAATGAACGTTACTCACGGAAACTACGAATTTAAATAATGAAAGGTATTATAAAAAAAAAGAAGACGGTGTTAAAATTAAATTTTAACGGAAAAACACGGGATGTTACACATGTATTCTCCATATTTAATGTCATTGATTTCATCAGCTTTAATCCTTTTAAACAAAAGGTTTTCTTTGGTGACGAGTTTTGGAAAGGTAACAGATACGGTATGCGAGTATTTGCGCCATACTCGAGTAGCTGAGTATTGTTTATCAATGGCATCTTCATTAATAAAGATAAATTAAGCATACCAATTGTCGCCAGGATGATCAAGTGCAGGTTTCAGAAACCCATGAACTTTATTGAAAGTGAACCAACCATTTTCATGGCGTGCTATACGTACCAAATGGCAAAATATTCGAATTGATGGTTCAATGCCCCTTGCGTGACAATACATTTCAAAAATCAAGATCTTTCGAATTGATGCTGGTTCGAATTGACCAACAGCAACACCGTAAAATTTGCAAACTTCTAAGAAGAAGGGTGTAAATGGCAGACGTAAGCAAAATTTGAAGAATGAATGGCCATAAATAGAAACCTTGCCAGGGGGCGGTGAATAGGCTCTGGCATTAATTGCAGGAATCACTGGTTCAACACCAGCTAATCTAGGAAAATGTTGCAGTAGCTCGCTTAAATATCTCTCATTTACTCTGCTAGGAATAGCTGCAACATCCTTTATGGCTGCCATTAATGATCTAATGAAACAGGAGGTAACGAAGGTATTGACGGAAGAAGATGAATACTGTAGAAGAAAGTTGTAAAAGTAAATGATCGGTTAGGATTTATGGTGGTTAAAAAGCAAAAGATATAACAGCTGTAATCGGTGGTGATTTTGGGGGTTTTGTTTTCAGCCACACACGTGTAAGGACAAGATAAAAAGGTAAGTACATCGAAAAGTCTTTTTACAGCTAGAGGCGCGTGCGATATAAGCAATCATCATCATGTCAGTAAAAATCGCCTATCATTTAATGCCTGTGATGTGCTTCCCAATGCAAAAAGGAAAACGTGAAGACTTGGTTGGCATGCGTTATTCTAAGTTTAACAACTTAATGAGTTTTCAAATGCTTAAGTCATTAAACTGGGGGGACTTAATGGTGTATCTTATCGTATACACGCATAAAAGGCATAACGGTTGCATAAAAGTAGCATCAGGAAGGCTGGAAACAACAGTTTTGTGGAGTTAACCGTCCAGCGTTCTCCGTTGTACAGGCTGCTCCGTCATGCGTAAACCCTGAAGGCCGGAGAACGCCACCTTCAGCATAAATTTCAGATCACAAGTAACAGAAAGTATCATCATCTGACACGTGTCCCCAAGCAATCTGGTGGATCTGACACTATAAATAGACCCCTTGGGTCGTCATTTTACACGGTTCAGAGATTCTGACAACTTTGAGAGCTGAGACTTCACTTCTCTTTCTCTCTCTACTTTCTCTCATTAGAAGTCATCCGGCTAGCACTCTTACGCTCTACGGACAACAGATTGATTAAGCTACCCCACAAGTTTCTACACTTGTGAAACGGGTCTGCAGGGATTATTTCCCGAGGGTAAAAATCAATCGGCAACACTCCGCCCTCCTAAAGCTAGATTACTTCTAGAACCTTGTTGGCACACTAAGCCTTACCTCATAAGGAAATAGGTGTTAACATAATACAAAGGTACTGCTTGTATACGTATCTGTATATATATATGTATAACTGAATTATTTATATCTCTATATATATATATATACATGTGTATATATCTATCCATTTAGTTGTATTTGTAGTTGTATTTATTTATGTACCTATTATTATTATAAATACAAACTTATTAATAATAATATTGTTGTTAATAATTATAATAATAATAACTAATAATAATAATAATAGTAGTATTAATGACAATGATAATAATAATAATAATAATATTAATGTTAATAATAATATTAATATCAAATTAATTAAATACAAATAATAATAATAATTATTTTAATAATGATAATGATATTACAAATTTTAAATATGTTAATAATACCAATAGATATGATACTAATACTAATATTAATGAAAAACAATAATTTTATATAAAAATGATAATTATATTATTATTAATGTTAATGATAATAAAAATAATGATTTTAATGATAGAGGTAATATTAATACAAGTATTAATTAAGATATAACAAGTTACATGTATCAAATTTCATATTAAAAACTATAACATTAATAATACCGATGTTAATTTTAATGAAAGTAATAATAGTAAGATTAATATAACATTTATCTTAACTTGTAATATATTAATGTTATAAATATTACTTTATGTAAGATTTAATAATTACATAACATTTATACATAATAACATACATTTAATATTTAATATTTAATATTTATATATTTTAATATAATATTATATGCAAATAATTATCAATTATATAGAAATTATTTTCATATATATATATATATATATATATATATATATATATATATATATAGTTTCTTTTTAAACTACTTAATTATTTTGTATCTTATTTTACATATTTATTTCTAATGGTTAAATTATATTTTATGATTTCAAATTAATATATATTCTACATTATGTATATATACATATTTATTTACAAACAACTGTTCGTGAATCGTCAGAGATGGTCAAAGATTAAATGAACTCATGCACATAATTCAAAGTTTCTGAAACTTCAACATTATAGACTTTGCTTATCGTGTCGAATTCGTATGAAGATTGAGTTTAAATTTAGTCAGAAATTCCCGGGTCGTCACAGTACCTACCCGTTAAAGAAATTTTGTCTCGAAATTTAAGTGAGGTAGTCATGGCTAACAATAAAAATGTTTTCATGACGAATATGAGTTGATAAATAGAGTTTTATCATCATTGAGTAATATGGATAAAACAATTCGATTGATCGAAGCGGGTGAGTGAAGCTATCACAAAAGAGTGAAATGAGAAAGACAAGTTTCATCATAACTTTTGACTAGTCATGGTTGAATTTAGAAAATAAGGCTCGTCTTAACTTTTGACGATGTCTTGGTTGAATTTCGGAATTCAAGGAATTTAAAAGGAAATCTTGGAAATATATAAGATCTGATTCTTCGGGATTTAGGAAATTTAAGATCTCTATAATTAAATGCGATCATCTGTCTCGAATGCTCTATCAGGTAATTTCATTATAAATTGACCTCTTCCGTTTTATTATTCCCCCCATTCCTATACTTCTTCCCTAATCCATACATCTAAATATTGTAACAATGCTTAATCCAGTTCTGATCCTTGTTCTTATTATGACTATAGTATCTGTCATTCTTCTTTTCCATTTACCACCAGAGGAATCTATTTACTTCTATTATTACCTTGGGGTTATCGTATTTCTAATTCTCCCGTGTCTTTATGTGGCTATACGCATTGATATACACGGTTTGTAATTCTGTGTTGTTGTCGTGCTTATATTCTATCTTATAGTTTGGAGCTTCATGCTTTTGTTTTCTCTACCCGACTTTAAATCAAGCGAATAATGGTTCAGAATTCGTAGATATAGAGTTTTGAATGATTATAGTATTCTAAGCAGAAGAATTGTAATAGCACGATTTGATTGGTTAAATTACCAGAGTTACAGAAGATAGAACTATCAAGAAATTATGTTCTTGATATATTTAGAGATTAGATAGAATGTAAGAGTCGTGTAACATGGCACATGATGACGTTATAATCTGTGAATCATCACGTTCCAATAGAAACTCAACATAACTTACTGTAATATAATTACGTTGATCAAGTGTCATTATATTATACTAACTCATGCTTCAGTTCCCAACACTACTTCATGATTCATTCATAGTTTATACTTAGATTTTACAAAAATTTCCAGTATAATGTATTACAGATAGCACGAAGAGGTATATAATTTCGGACGAGAATATTTATGAAAATATCCTAAGAAATATCGAAGATATTTATGATGATATTTTGGAATTTCTAAGTACGAAGGTTGATGAAGAAAAATTTTTCGCAAGATTTTAACATGACTTCGGAGCAAGATATTCTCTAAAGATTTCAACGGATCCAGAATTACCTGGATTCTTTGAATATAGGGTATGGTCCTTGTATCTGTCCTTGGTCTCCTTTGTGGTTAGCTCAATCCGTTTTCCAGTTCCAACTTTTCTGAGCTTTTTCAACATACTATTCTTTATCATCAAACTTCTGATGATTAAGGTCGTTTACGGTTGTCTACGGTTTCTGCTGCTTCATTCAGCTTTTTCAACATTCAGAGTATTAATTTATTGACTGAGTGCTTTTCAGAATGAAAGATCATAATTCTAAGAGACAAATGTTATACATATAACTGTTGATGTAGATATGCGGTGTGTTTTCAAAGTACTTATTGCTGATTCCCAGTAATTGGTATGGCAGTTCTCGTTACAAGATGCGGATGAGTATATGATAGGGTTTCAATGAATAAATATAATGATTTATCAGAGATATTTAAGCCAAGAAGCAACGAGGTTGCTGGTACGTCTGCTGGTAATATGGTGGAATATAAAAGCTTCCCCGGTAACAATAAAAGAGCACACATATATATCAAGGTTATAATAAGGTTGTTTAGAACGAAAAGTCAAAGTTGACTTTTTGGAGCTGTGATAAAATTTGCTACTTTGAAGAGGGATTGTAAAGTTATGTTTGGTAATAATAACGCCAAAGGAGCTAGCACAGATATGTGTTAAATGTTTACTCAGTTTCCGAGAGTTTTCCATGTGCATGCCCATGTGCATAAGTTCTTCCTTTCGTAGATAACATGTGGTTGGATCATCCTTTCGATTGAGGCGTTTTCAAGAATCATGAAAGGTTTGAATGCAGATTGTAATCGTCAAGATACAAATGAGGTTTAAGATGAGATCAAGTGGCAAACTTGAAGAATTATTTAGTTTCATATGTTATAAACAATATTTTAATTCATTTTAATTGTCCAATGTTATTAGTCCACAGTCGATAGTCCACAGTTGACAGCCCAATAATTCATATATAGTTTAATATATAATATTTGAATTAATTAATACGTATCGTGACCCGTGTACATGTCTCAAACTCGATCACAACTCACACTATATATATTATTTGAGAATCAACCTCAACCCTGTATAGAGAACTCGATCATTACTGCATATAGAGTGTCTATGGTTATTCCAAATAATATATATAGATGCGTCGATATGATATGTCAAAACCTTGTATACGTGTCCCGATATTTAAAGTGCGTAAAATAAATAACAGAAATTAAATGACGATAAATAAAATTGCGATAAATAAAATGCGATAAATAAAATGTAATCAGTTAGCTAGGAACAATTAGCCACGAACAGTTAGCGTGGATTCTTAACAAAATTTCTCATAGTTAATTTGTTTGTTTCTAACAAATTTTATTTTGTCCAACGTTTTCTTCATTATGCCACTTGTTGGATTCTGATAAATCAAAATCGAAATATGAAATTGAATGAAAATGGTTATTCTGTGATGAACGGATTCGTACTTCTGTGGATATAAGTAGGATAGTAAATGACTGTTGAATCAGATTCGAAGAATGTACAGTGTAACTTATTAATGTGAAATCTAAATATTCCTCGGGTATTACCTGTAGAGAACCGTCCTAATCCATTCGGACGAAGTCCATATCGATTACAAACGATTCACAACAGTTGATTACATCGCGAGGTAATTGACCTTTATATGATAAATTTTACAAACATTGCATTCGTTTTTAAAAGACAAACTTTCGTTACATCGACAGTTGACAGGCATGTAAAGCATTTCATAATATATCCAAATATAATTGACTTAATAATAATCTTGATGAACTCAACGACTCGAATGCAACATCTTTTGAAATATGTCATGAATGACTCCAAGTAATATCTCTAATATGAGCAAATGCACAGCGGAAGATTTCTTTCGTACCTGAGAATAAACATGCTTTAAAGTGTCAACGAAAAGGTTGGTGAGTTCATTAGTTTAACATAAATAATCATTTTCATAATTTTTAATAGACCACAAGATTTCATATTTCCATTTCTCATAAACATACGTCCCATGCATAGAGACAAAATATCATTCATATGGATTGAACACCTGGTAACCAACATTAACAATATGCATATAAGAATATCCCCATCATTCCGGGATCCTCCTTCGGACATGATATAAATTTCGAAGTACTAAAGCATCCGGTACTTTGGATGGGGCTTGTTGGGCCCGATAGATCTATCTTTAGAGTTCGCGTCAATTAGGGTGTCTGTTCCCTAATTCTTAGATTACCAGACTTAATAAAAAGGGGCATATTCAGTTTCGATCATTCAACCATAGAACGTAATTTCGATTACTTGTGTCTATTTCGTAAAACAGTTATAAAAGTTGCGCATGTATTCTCAGCCCAAAAATATAAAGGGTAAAAAGGTAAATGAAACTCACACATATAAATATTGTAAAACAGTTAATAAAGCATTTGCATGTATTCTCAGTCCCAAAAATGTAAAGAGTAAAAGGGAAATAAATGAAACTCACGCATATAAATATTGTAAAACAGTTAATAAAGTATTTGCATGTATTCTCAGCCCAAAAATGAAATGAGTAAAAAGGGATTAAATGAACTCACCTAATGTATTTTGTAGTAAAAATACATATGACGACATTTAACAATGCAGGGTTTGGCCTCGGATTCACGAACCTATATCAATTATATATATTAAAACATATAAAAATATTCAAGCAAGTTTATGTATTAATTTCATAGTATTTACATATTAAAAGCTTTAGTTATATAATACTTGTTGCATCATTATATTAATAAATAACTTAAATATATTTACTATATATATTTTTAAATTATCAATATTACAATATTTGAATATTCATAAATAATTGAAAACGTATAATATCGAGTTATTAACAATTATTTATATTCTTTACATATAATACTTTGTTATTGTAATATTGTAATCATTAATTAATATGTAATTATATAATATAAATACATATCAATATATAAATTACGTATCAATTTGTGATAAAAATATATATTAATGTACTTGTATATAAAAAAAATTGATATAAGTTATAATTATAAATAATCATATGTATCGATTTTAAATCTAAATGATATTATTCCTTTTAAATCAAAATTTTAATGTAACTAATATTATCAAATGTTATAATTTTTAAATACTCATAAACCAAACTAATATACTAAACTATAATACTTTCAGGTTCATAACATAACAAATAACTCTAACCACGTTTTTATTAACCATCTAAAAAAAATGAAGTCTTTATATCTTATTATATCAATATCACAATATTAACATATTCATAATCATACCATTTTCAATTTCATTTCATAACACATTTATACATATAATTATATATATAAGTAATCGAAATCCAAACTATAATAATTCATACCCTTAATAAGCGCGAGAAAACAAATAAAGGATCGAACATATGTCGAGTTTGGGTCGCGTCCGAAGTGATACGCGAAAGGCGAACATCAATACATTTAATGGCCCAACTAATCATCAGGCTCCCAAGATTACACCAGGCATATGTTTATCTCGGCCCAACATTAGGATCTGGCCCAAGTGTAATTTTAATCAATATCAGATAACTTGTGACTCTGCTCCTTGTTTCCAATCGAAAAAAAAATAATAATAAAAAGGGTAACACAGTAGTCGCTTGTTCAATCATCAACCCTCAATAGATAATACCAAATCAACAACAACAAAAATTTGAATCATGTTCCAAATTGAAGAACATTTAAATTGAAGAACAGGTAACGGCGGTTTAAAATGAACCAATAATTGCTTTTTCGATTTAGCACGTGTGAAGACTTGTTTTCTTCATGAAAGCCTCAGCAAATTACCTTTACAATCTTCGAAAATTATCAGTCTAACCGGAAACAACTTGTAAGTTTCGAATTTGCGTAATCAAAATTCGGTTGACTTTTTATCCGAAGTTTGACTCCTCGAATTCATTCTCGAATCCTGATGTTAGGATCTATAAATTTGTAAATAGTTTAAATAGATGATTTATAACTCTTCTGCGTTTTTAAATTTTGATAAATGATTCGAATTCTTGTCCTTGGCCAAACTGATTTGCGAAGAGGAAGAAAAAAAATAAAAACTTTTGTTAGCTTTCTGATTTTTTTTTTATCCGATAGCAGGTAGTAATATGCGACATATATTGAAGTTGGTTGTTGAATGATTGTAATAGAATCAAAGAATGATCGATGGAATGATTTGAGGAGTTGTTGTGCTTAACAGGATGTCGACATATAGATTCTAAATCAAAAGAGAAAACAAAATAAAATGTAAAAAAAAAATAAAAAAACTAATTGTGAGTGGGACGTACAACATAATTTGGTTGTATATGATTTTCGTTGAATGAGATCCTAGACAGGAAAATATTCTATCGTGATCCACTTAATTCAATTATTTACGGTTAAATAATAATAATAATTATAATTAATAATAATAATGTTGTTAATATTAATAAAAATAATAATAAATAAAAATACTGATAATAATAGATGTAAAGGTATTAATAATAGTATATTGTATTATTTATGATAAAAAAATACTAATAATGAGTCTTAGTGATAATGACAATAATAATGCTAATATAAAAATAAAAATAATAATATGTATCAAATTTTACATTCATATATTATACATATTATAAATAATAATAATATTAATAATATTTAATAATACCTAAATGAATTCAAATGAATTGACAAGAAATAGACTAATCGATATTAATTCACGAGAAAGGAAAAGAGGAATGTTGCAGGTGATAAGTAACAGATTACTTATAAATATCTGTATTTATAATTTTAATGATACTTATAATACAAAGATTAATTTTTATAATAATAAAGAATGTAATAGTAACATAACAACTATAATTAAATTTGTAAACACATTTAACATATTAAAATTACAATTACATAATATGATAGCATTTATTTAATATTTATATATTTTATATATATTACAACTAATTATTAATATAAATCATATATATATTTGTATATATTTATTTTTACTAATATCTTATTTATTTTGTAAATTACTTTACATGTTTAAATCAAATGATTAAATGATATTATATTAATACAAATTAATGTATACATATGTATATATATATATATATATATATATATATATATATATACATGTTTATTTACATACAAATGTTCGTGAATCGTCGGGAATAGTCAAGGGTAATTGCATTCATGATAATAGTTCAAAAGTTTTAAGACCTAACATACAGACTTTGCTTATCGTATCGAAATCATGTAAAGATTAAGTTTAAATTTGGTCGGAAATTCTCGGGTCGTCACAGTACCTACCCGTTAAAGAAATTTCGTCCCGAAATTTGAGTGAGGTCGTCATGGCTAACAATAAGATGTTTTTATGACGAATATGAGTCGATAGATAGAGTTTTATCATTATTGATTAATATTAGATAAAACGATTTGATTATGTGATGCGTACGAGTGAAACTATCACAAAAGAGTGAAATGAATAAATGCAAGTTCGTCTTAACGAGTGACGTAGTCACGGTTGATTTTATAGAATAAGGTGCATCTTAACTTTTGACGTAGTCTCGTTTGAATTCCGGAATTCAAGGGATTTAAAAGAAAATCTTGAAGATCTATAAGATCTGATTCTTCGGCGAGTAAGGAAATTAAGATCTCTATAATTAAATACGGGGATCTGCCTCGATTACTCTGTCTGATATTTCCATTATAAATTAAGCCCTCCCATTCCATTATTCTCACCATTCCTATACTTTCTTTCTTAGTTCATTTATCCAAAAGATTGTTAAAATGCTTAATCTAGTTCTAATCTTTGATATTTTTCTAATTATCAGTTCTGTCATCCTTCTTTTCAATCTTCCATCAGAAGAATCTGTTTACTTCTACTATTACCTTGTGGTGATACTATTCTTAATTATACCGTGCCTTTATATTACTATTCGTATTAATATCCACGGTTTGTAACCTCCGTGTTGTTATTGGGCTTTATATTTTCTCTTATATTTTGGAGCTCTTTGCCTTTTTATTATCCTCCCGACCTCTAGTAAAGCGAGTAACGGTCCAGAATTCGTAAGTATGGAATTTCGAATAAACATCGTGTTCTAAATAAGAACTAATGTATTAGCACGATTTGATTTATCAAATTACCAGAATCACTGAGAATAGAACTATCAAGAATATATTTTCTTGATATGTTCAGAAGTTATGTAGAATGAAAGAGTTATGTAACATGGCACGTGATGACGTTAGGATCTTTGAATCATCACGTTTCATTAGAAACTCAGCATGACTTACTGTAATATAATCACGTTGATCAAGTGTCATTATATTATACTAACTCATGCATCAGTTCCCAACATTACTTCAATAACATTCATATCTTAAGCTCTAAAGTTTACAGAATATAGAAACTAACAGTTTCTATATGATGTAACACTGATAGCACGAAGAGATTAATGATTTCAGATAAGAATATTTATAAAAATATCTCCAGAAATATGGAGGATATTTATAATGAAAGATACGATAATAGCTCGGAATACCTAAGATCAGAGGATGATAGAAACTATTATCTGCAAGGGTTTAGAGTAAGGAGCAAGATATTCACTAAAGACTTTAGTAGACATTGAATCATTTGGATTCTTTGAAGACAAACTTATTCTTTGTGATTTGTCCACGGCTTTCTTCCTAGTTTCGCATAATCTTCTTTTCGGTACTAAATTTTCTATTGAATGTTTTCAATATAATGATACACAGGAAGCACAAGGAGGTATATAATTTCGGACGAGAATATTTATGAAAATATCCTCTGAAATATCGAAGATATTGATGATGATATTTTGGAATTTCTAAGTTCGATGATTGATGGAGAAATATTTACCGCAAGATTTTAACATGACTTCGGAGCAAGATATTCTCTAAAGATTTCAACGGATCCAGAATTACCTGATTCCTTTGAATATAGGGTTTGGTCCTTGTATTTGTCCTTGGTCTCCTTCATGGTTAGCTCAATCCGTTTTTCAGTACCAAATTTTCTATCGAGCGTTCCCAACACTCCATTATTTTGTTATCAAACTCGTGGCCGTTTAGGCCATCTACGATTTTACTGTTTCCTCTGCATTTAATGCTATCATATATAAATCGTCGATTATCTATCTGAGGTGTTTTCAGAGAATTGTGTTTTTAGATGATTAAACACTGATGGTAATATGGTGGAATATAAAAAGTTCTCCGGTAACGATGAAGAAAGGCAACTTATATATCAAGGTTATAATAAGGCTTATTCGAATGAAAAATTGAAGTTGATTTGCTGGAGCTGTGACAAATTTAGCTAATTTGAAAAGGAATCGCAAAGTTATTTTTGCTAATAAATGCCAAAAGATTTAACGCGGATACGTGTTAAACTTTTACTCAGTTACCGAGAGTTTCTCAGGTGCATAACTATATGCATAAACTATTCCTTCCGTAGATGAAGTGCGGTTGATTCATCCTATCGATTGAGGTGTTTTCAAGAATCATGAAAGGTTTGAACACAGATTGTAATCGTCAAGATACAGATGAGGTTTAAGATGAGATCAAGTGGCAAACTTGAAGATATGTTTAGTTTCATATGTTATAATTAATATTTTAATTCATTTTAATTATCCAATGTCGACAGTCCATATTTGATTGTCCACAATTAACAGTCCGATAATACATATATAGCTTAATATATAATATCTTAATTAATTAATAAGTATCGGGACCCGTGTACATGTCTCAGACTCGATCACAACTCAAAGTATATATATTATTTGAGAATCAACCTCAACCCTGTATAGAGAATTCGATCATTACTGCATATAGAGTGTCTATGGTGATTCTAAATAATATATATAGATGTGTCGATATGATATGTCAAAACCTTGTATACGTGTCCCGATATTTAAAGTGCGTAAAAATAAATAACAGAAATTTAAATGACGATAAATAAAGTGCGTAAAGTAAATAACAGAAATTAAATGACGATAAATAAAATTGCGAGAATGTAAATTGCGATAATTAAATTGCGATAAATAAAATGTAATCAGTTAGCTAGGAACAATTAGCTAGGAACAGTTAGCGTGGATTCTTAACAAAATTTCTCATAGTTAATTTGTTTGTTTCTAGCAAATTTTATTTTGTCAAATGTTTTCTTCATTATGCCACTTGTTGGATTCTGATAAATCAAAATCCAAATATGAAATTGGATGAATATGGTTATTCTGTGGTGAACGGATTTGTATATCGATGAATGTAAGTATGATAGTATGTGACTGTTGAAACAGATTCGAAGGACGTACAATGTAACTTATTAATGTGAAATTTAAATATTCCTCGGGTATTACCTACCCGTTAAAATATTTTCACCATTAACAGTTTGTACAAGAGAATTTTTAATTACAATCTTTATGAAAACATATATACATATATGTTTTCTTCAGATGTATTCATGGATTTAATGAGTTAATATGATATTAAACTCATTTGCTTTTCGGTTGGAACTAGAATAAATAATCTCTAAACTTTAGAGATTACATATTCTCCATGTCGAACGAAGATAAATGAGGTAGAATGATACGTAGAATGAAGATCATACTTAAAGTACAGATGATGATATTGAAGCATGGATTGTTGATGGTACTGGTGCTGTTATTAATGGTACTGTTGGTGCCGGTGATGTTGCTGAAGCTGGTACATTTTGCACCATATTCTCCGAATTGATTATTCGAGCGCGAAGTTCGTTGACTTATTACTCCAGGATGATTGTCGGTCGGAACGAGTGGATGAATAAGGTTCAGAATTGTGGATAGAATATAATCTTGTCGAGTTACCCTGAAAATGAGACTGAAAATGGTGTCTCGAACAGGTTCGCCGGTAAACGCTTCAGGTTCATTGTCAAGAGGTGAATTCGGTTGGTGGAAGGGATTACCTTCTGCGCGTTTCCATTAATTAAGTCGACTACAAACCCATCAGATGAATTGATAATGGATGATTGGTTGATTCATGCCGATGACGCCGTTTTCGGAGCTTAGGTGAACATCTATGTCAGAATAGCTGTCGGAATAACTATTAGAATAGCTATTGGAATCTGAGGGACTCAAACTGGTTGCAGGATTCATCTCGTACAATCAGATGAAGGATTTTCGATAAGAAATAAATTATAGGATGTAGATTAGTACCCTGCAATACATAATTTACATATGCATATATAATACTAAAATCCCATAAGTTACGGGGGAATCTACGGAAGTTGTCAGGCAAAGTTACAGTAACAGATACGCTAAGATATGAAGTAGCAGATACGCTAAGATATGAATTTTGTCTATACATTATTCATGCAGTCAATGCAGTAAAACGTGTCTAGACTAAGAATGATAAGCAAGTGATTCTCTAAGAATGATAAGCAGGTAATTTTTGACACAAAATGATAAGCAAAACTTTTGACATGCAGAAACGGTCGAAGTCCAGACTCACTAATGCATCCTAACGACTTACTAGTTAGACACACTAATGCAGACATGGTTCGCTAAGACCACCGCTCTGATACCAACTGTAGAGAACCGTCCTAATCCATCTGGACGAAGTCCATATCGATTACAAACGATTCACAACAGTTGATTACATCGCGAGGTAATTGACCTCTATATGATAAATTTTACAAACATTGCATTCGTTTTTAAAAGACAAACTTTCGTTACATCGACAGTTGACAGGCATGTAAAGCATTTCATAATATATCCAAATATAATTGACTTAATAATAATCTTGATGAACTCAACGACTCGAATGCAACATCTTTTGAAATATGTCATGAATGACTCCAAGTAATATCTCTAATATGAGCAAATACACAGCGGAAGATTTCTTTCGTACCTGAGAATAAACATGCTTTAAAGTGTCAACGAAAAGGTTGGTGAGTTCATTAGTTTAACATAAATAATCATTTTCATAATTTTTAATAGACCACAAGATTTCATATTTCCATTTCTCATAAACATACGTCCCATGCATAGAAACAAAATATCATTCATATGGATTGAACACCTGGTAACCGACATTAACAATATGCATATAAGAATATCCCCATCATTCCGGGATCCTCCTTCGGACATGATATAAATTTCGAAGTACTAAAGCATCCGGTACTTTGGATGGGGCTTGTTGGGCCCGATAGATCTATCTTTAGAGTTCGCGTCAATTAGGGTGTCTGTTCCCTAATTCTTAGATTACCAGACTTAATAAAAAGGGGCATATTCAGTTTCGATCATTCAACCATAGAACGTAATTTCGATTACTTGTGTCTATTTCGTAAAACAGTTATAAAAGTTGCGCATGTATTCTCAGCCCAAAAATATAAAGGTTAAAAAGGTAAATGAAACTCACACATATAAATATTGTAAAACAGTTAATAGAGCATTTGCATGTATTCTCAGTCCCAAAAATGTAAAGAGTAAAAGGGAAATAAATGAAACTCACGCATATAAATATTGTAAAATAGTTAATAAAGCATTTGCATGTATTCTCAGCCCAAAAATGAAATGAGTAAAAAGGGATTAAATGAACTCACCTAATGTATTTTGTAGTAAAAATACATATGACGACATTTAACAATGCAGGGTTTGGCCTCGGATTCACGAACCTATATCAATTATATATATTAAAACATATAAAAATATTCAAGCAAGTTTATGTATTAATTTCATAGTATTTACATATTAAAAGTTTTAGTTATATAATACTTGTTGCATCATTATATTAATAAATAACTTAAATATATTTACTATATATATATTTTTAAATTATCAATATTACAATATTTGAATATTCATAAATAATTGAAAACGTATAATATCGAGTTATTAACAATTATTTATATTCTTTACATATAATACTTTGTTATTGTAATATTGTAATCATTAATTAATATGTAATTATATAATATAAATACATATCAATATATAAATTACGTACCAATTTGTGATAAAAATATATATTAATGTACTTGTATATAAAAAAATTGATATAAGTTATAATTATAAATAATCATATGTATCGATTTTAAATCTAAATGATATTATTCCTTTTAAATCAAAATTTTAATGTAACTAATATTATCAAATGTTATAATTTTTAAATACTCATAAACCAAACTAATATACTAAACTATAATACTTTCAGGTTCATAACATAACAAATAACTCTAACCATGTTTTTATTAACCATCTAAAAAAAATGAAGTCTTTATATCTTTATATCTTATTATATCAATATCACAATATTAACATATTCATAATCATACCATTTTCAATTTCATTTCATAACACATTTATACATATAATTATATATATAAGTAATTGAAATCCAAACAATAATAATTCATACCCTTAATAAGCGCGAGAAAACAAATAAAGGATCGAACATATGTCGAGTTTGGGTCGCGTCCGAAGTGATATGCGAAAGGCGAACATCAATACATTTAATGGCCCAACTAATCATCAGGCTCCCAAGATTACACCAGGCCTATGTTTATCTGGGCCCAACATTAGGATCTGGCCCAAGTGTAATTTTAATCAATATCAGATAACTTGTGACTCTGCTCCTTGTTTCCAATCGAAAAAAAAATAAAAATAAAAAGGGTAACACAGTAGTCGCTTGTTCAATCATCAACCCTCAACAGATAATACCAAATCAACAACAACAAAAATTTGAATCATGTTCCAAATGCAGCGATTAGTTGATTATGTGAAGCATTTAGATCCAATTCAGCAATAAATCAACATTTAAATTGAAGAACAGGTAACGGCGGTTTAACATGAACCAATAATTGCTTTTTCGATTTAGCACGTGTGAAGACTTGTTTTCTTCATGAAAGCCTCCGCAAATTACCTTTACAATCTTCGAAAATTATCAGTCTAACCTGAAACAACTTGTAAGTTTCGAATTTGCGTAATCAAAATTCGGTTGACTTTTTATCCGAAGTTTGACTCCTCGAATTCCTTCTCGAATCCTGATGTTAGGATCTATAAATTTGTAAATAGTTTAAATAGATGATTTATAACTCTTCTGCGTTTTTAAATTTTGATAAATGATTCGAATTCTTGTCCTTGGTCAAACTGATTTGCGAAGAGGAAGAAAAAAAAATAAAAACTTTTGTTAGCTTTCTGATTTTTTTTTATCCGATAGCAGGTAGTAATATGCGACATATATTGAAGTTGGTTGTTGAATGATTGTAATAGAATCAAAGAATGATCGATGGAATGATTTGAGGAGTTGTTGTGCTCAACAGGATGTCGACATATAGATTCTAAAACAAAAGAGAAAACAAAATAAAATGTAAAAAAAAAAATAAAAAAAAACTAATTGTGAGTGGGACGTACAACATAATTTGGTTGTATATGATTTTCGTTGAATGAGATCCTAGACAGGAAAATATTCTATCGTGATCCACTTAATTCAATTATTTACGGTTAAATAATAATAATAATTATAATTAATAATAATAATGTTGTTAATATTAATAAAAATAATAATAAATAAAAATACTGATAATAATAGATGTAAAGGTATTAATAATAGTATATTGTATTATTTATGATAAAAAATACTAATAATGAGTCTTAGTGATAATGACAATAATAATGCTAATATAAAAATAAAAATAATAATATGTATCAAATTTTACATTCATATATTATACATATTATAAATAATAATAATATTAATAATATTTAATAATACCTAAATGAATTCAAGTGAATTGACAAGAAATAGAGTAATCGATATTAATTCACGAGAAAGGAAAAGAGGAATGTTGCAGGTGATAAGTAACAGATTACTTATAAATATCCGTATTTATAATTTTAATGATACTTATAATACAAAGATTAATTTTTATAATAATAAAGAATGTAATAGTAACATAACAACTATAATTAAATTTGTAAATACATTTAACATATTAAAATTACAATTACATAATATGATAGCATTTATTTAATATTTATATATTTTATATATATTACAACTAATTATTAATATAAATCATATATATATTTGTATATATTTATTTTTACTAATATCTTATTTATTTTGTAAATTACTTTACATGTTTAAATCAAATGATTAAATGATATTATATTAATACAAATTAATGTATATATATATATATATATATATATATATATATATATATATATATATATATATATATATATATATATATATATATATATATTTACATGTTTATTTACATACAAATGTTCGTGAATCGTCGGGAATAGTCAAGGGTAATTGCATTCATGATACTAGTTCAAAAGTTTTAAGACCCAACATACAGACTTTGCTTATCGTATCGAAATCATGTAAAGATTAAGTTTAAATTTGGTCGGAAATTCTCGGGTCGTCACATTACCTACCCGTTAAAATATTTTCATCATTAACAGTTTGTACGAAAGAATTTTTTTTAATTACAATCTTTATGAAAATATATATACATATATATTTTCTTCAGATATAATCATGGATTTAATGAGTCAATGTGATATTAAACTCATCAGATTTACGGCTAGAACTAGAGTACATAATCTCTAAAACATTAGTGATTACATAATCACCATGAAAGACGAAGATAATTTATGTAGAACGATTCGTAGAATGATGATTATGCTTGAGGTATAGATTGCGATGTTGAGGCATGGATTGTTGATGGTATTGGTGCTGTTACTGATGGTACTGTTGATGCCGGTGATGTTGCTGAAGCTGGTAGATTTTGCACCATATTCTCCAAATCAATTACTCGAGCACGAAGTTCGTTGACTTCTTTTATTATTCCGGGATGATTGTTGGTCGGAACGAGCGGATGAATAAGATTTAGAATTGTGGATATAATATAATCATAGCGAGGTATTCTGGAAATGAGTGTGAAAATGGTGTTTCGGATATGTTCGCCGGTAAGTGCTTCAGGTTCTTCACCAAGAGGTGAATTCGGTTGGTGGAAGGGATCGCCTTAATCGCGTCTCCATTGATTAAATAGACTACAAACCCATCTCCAATTCATCCAGAATAGATGATGGCTAATTGATTGATTCATTTCGGTTACACTGCTTTCGGAGCTCGAGAGGAAATCCATATCGGAATAGCTGTCGGAATAACTATCGGAATAGCTATCGAAATCCGAGGGACTCGAACAAGTTGAGGGATTCATCTCGTATGATCAGATGAAGGATTTTCGATAAGAAATAGATTATAGGATGTAGAGTAGTACCCTGCAATACATAATTTAAATATGCATATATAATACTAAAATCCCATAAGTTACGGAGGAATCTACAGAAGCTGTCAGGCAAAGGTAATAATAACATATACGCTAAGATATGAATTTATCTATACACTGTCTATGCAATAGAGGCAGCAAGACGTGTCTAGACTTTAAGGATGATAAGCAAATAATTTTTGACACTAAATGATAAGCAAAACTTTTGACATGCAGACACGGTCGAAGTCCAGACTCACTAATGTATCCTAACGACTATCTGTTAGACACACTAATGCAAGACCTGGTTCACTAAGACCTTCGCTCTGATACCAACTTTCATGACCCGTCCTAATCCATCCGGACGAATACATTACATTTGGTTACATCGCGAGGTACTTGACCTCAATATGATACATTTTACAAACATTGCATTCGTTTTTAAAAGACATACATTCCTTTCATCGAAAGTCGACGGCATGCATACCATTTCATAATATATCCAACTATAATTGACTTAATAATACTCTTGATGAACTCAACGACTCGAATACAACGTCTTTTGAAATATGTCATGAATGACTCCAAGTAATATCTCTAAATGAGCAAATGCACAGCGGAAGATTTCTTTCATACCTTAGAATAAACATGCTTTAAAGTGTCAACCAAAAGGTTGGTGAGTTCATAAGTTTATCATAAAACAATAAAATTCATCATTTTGATAGACCACAAGATTTAAATGATGCATGGTACAAATGGGCCCGAATCCTATACCCACCTGTAATGTACATGCGATATCTTTCAAATACAGTACACCTTTCTCGTGTACGAAATCATTTTTCATAAATCTTAGTAACCGTACACATATCTCGTGTACAAAATATCATACACATAACCTGTGTATAAAAATCATTCTTTCGATACATAACATTCACATCAATTGGTGGCAATTATCATGTCCACATAATTCAATGGTGGCAATTATCATGTCCACATAATTCAACGGTGGCAATTATCATGTCCACATAATTCAACAGTGGCAATTATCATGTCCACATAATTCAACTGTGGTAATTATCATGTCCACATAATTCAACAGTGGCAATTATCATGTCCACATGATTCATCAGTGGCAATTATCATGTCCACATAATTCATTCGAGGAATGTTTTACTTGTGTCTATCTTGTCAAACATTTATAAAAGCATTTCATGTATTCGCAGTTCAAAATATATTTCAAAAGCATTTAATAAAGCAGTTGTAAAAACAGCGCATGTATTCTCAGTCCCAAAAATGTAAAGAGTAAAAGGGAATCAAATGAAACTCACCTAATATATTTTGTAGTAAAAATACATATGACTATATTGCACAATTGAAAAATGCAGGGTTGGCCTCGGATTCACGAACCTATATCATTTGTATATTTATTAATATACATAATTGTAATCGAACAAAAATATATGTATTTATTATTAGTGATATAATTTTTTATGTTAATAACCTATATATGTCATTTTATATATATTAAGTAAATAACCATATTTATATAGTTAAGTTTTGTATTAGATATATATGTATATATATATATTTATATATCTATATTTATTTTATAATTATCTTTTGTTTGTTAACTTAATGATAATACTATTAACAATAAAAGAAATGATACTTTTGCTGCTATTACTAGTTAGATTATCAGTTTTAATTATTATATAGTAATAATGTTTCTCATGATAATATTAATAGTAATATACTTATAATAATTTGTTAACATTAATAATAATACATAATGATATTGCTAATAATTTTTAAATGGTAATACTTATACCAATGGTAATACTAATTCTTATATTCATACAAAACATATTAATACAACTAATGTTTAAAGTTATTACTAGTCTTAATAATAATGATAATAATAATTTTACTCATTTTTAATGATACTATTATTCATAATATTAATGTTAACATTAACAATAATTAACCATCCAGGCATAGCTTGGATGGCCACCAACACTTTCAATGAAGGTGAGGTCACGGGTTCGATTCCCTTCAAGGCACTTCAAACGCTTGGGGCGAACTTAAGAGACCAATAGCCTGATGACGCTTTACCTGGTAGCGGTGGAGGGTTGGCTTGCCGTTTACCCGGGGTTTACCCGCTGCGGGGGGGGGTGGGGGGGGGGTGGGGGCCAATGTGCCCATTTGTAGTAGGGGTTCCTCGTAAAAAAAAAACATTAACAATAATTAATATAATTATAAATTTAATCATAATAACTAACAATAATAATGTTAATCACAATAATAACAATAATAATAATAATAATAAATATAATAAACATAATAATAACTAATAATAATGATAATAATAATAATAATAATAATAATAATAATAACTGTAGTGACCCGAACTTTTCCATGTTTATATATATTAATTGAGATTGATGTTTACATGATTAAATGTTTCCAACATGTTAAGCAATCAAACTTGTTAAGACTTGATTAATTGAAATATGTTTCATATAGACAATTGACCACCCAAGTTGACCGGTGATTCACGAACGTTAAAACTTGTAAAAACTATATGATGACATATATATGGATATATATATAGTTAACATGATACTATGATAAGTAAACATATCATTAAGTATATTAACAATGAACTACATATGTAAAAACAAGACTACTAACTTAATGATTTTTAAACGAGACATATATGTAACGATTATCGTTGTAAAGACATTTAATGTATATATATCATATTAAGAGATATTCATACATGATAATATCATGATAATATAATAATTTAAAATCTCATTTGATATTATAAACATTGGGTTAACAACATTTAACAAGATCGTTAACCTAAAGGTTTCAAAACAACACTTACATGTAACGACTAACGATGACTTAACGACTCAGTTAAAATGTATATACATGTAGTGTTTTAATATGTATTTATACACTTTTGAAAGACTTCAATACACTTATCAAAATACTTCTACTTAACAAAAATGCTTACAATTACATCCTCGTTCAGTTTCATCAACAATTCTACTCGTATGCACCCGTATTCGTACTCGTACAATACACAGCTTTTAGATGTATGTACTATTGGTATATACACTCCAATGATCAGCTCTTAGCAGCCCATGTGAGTCACCTAACACATGTGGGAACCATCATTTGGCAACTAGCATGAAATATCTCATAAGATTACAAAAATATGAGTAATCATTCATGACTTATTTACATGAAAACAAAATTACATATCCTTTATATCTAATCCATACACCAACGACCAAAAACACCTACAAACACTTTCATTCTTCAATTTTCTTCATCTAATTGAACTCTCTCAAGTTCTATCTTCAAGTTCTAAGTGTTCTTCATAAATTCCAAAAGTTCTAGTTTCATAAAATCAAGAATACTTTCAAGTTTGCTAGCTCACTTCCAATCTTGTAAGGTGATCATCCAACCTCAAGAAATATTTGTTTCTTACAGTAGGTTATCATTCTAATACAAGGTAATAATCATATTCAAACTTTGGTTCAATTTCTATAACTATAACAATCTTATTTCAAGTGATGATCTTACTTGAACTTGTTTTCGTGTCATGAGTTTGCTTCAAGAACTTTGAGCCATCCAAGGATCCATTGAAGCTAGATCCATTTTTCTCTTTTCCAGTAGGTTCATCCAAGGAACTTAAGGTAGTAATGATGTTCATAACATCATTCGATTCATACATATAAAGCTATCTTATTCGAAGGTTTAAACTTGTAATCACTAGAACATAGTTTAGTTAATTCTAAACTTGTTCGCAAACAAAAGTTAATCCTTCTAACTTGACTTTTAAAATCAACTAAACACATGTTCTATATCTATATGATATGCTAACTTAATGATTTAAAACCTGGAAACACGAAAAACACCGTAAAACCGGATTTACGCCGTCGTAGTAACACCGCGGGCTGTTTTGGGTTAGTTAATTAAAAACTATGATAAACTTTGATTTAAAAGTTGTTATTCTGAGAAAACGATTTTTATTATGAACATGAAACTATATCCAAAAATTATGGTTAAACTCAAAGTGGAAGTATGTTTTCTAAAATGGTCATCTAGACGTCGTTCTTTCGACTGAAATGACTACCTTTACAAAAACGACTTGTAACTTATTTTTCCGACTAGAAACCTATACTTTTTTTGTTTAGATTCATAAAATAGAGTTCAATATGAAACCATAGCAATTTGATTCACTCAAAACGGATTTAAAATGAAGAAGTTATGGGTAAAACAAGATTGGATAATTTTTCTCATTTTAGCTACGTGAAAATTGGTAACAAATCTATTCCAACCATAACTTAATCAACTTGTATTATATATTATGTAATCTTGAGATACCATAGACACGTATACAATGTTTCGACCTATCATTTCGACACATCTATATATATTTCGGAACAACCATAGACACTCTATATGTGAATGTTGGAGTTAGCTATACAGGGTTGAGGTTGATTCCAAAATATATATAGTTTGAGTTGTGATCAATACTGAGATACGTATACACTGGGTCGTGGATTGATTCAAGATAATATTTATCGATTTATTTCTGTACATCTAACTGTGGACAACTAGTTGTAGGTTACTAACGAGGACAGCTGACTTAATAAACTTAAAACATCAAAATATATTAAAAGTGTTGTAAATATATTTTGAACATACTTTGATATATATGTATATATTGTTATAGGTTCGTGAATCAACCAGTGGCCAAGTCTTACTTCCCGACGAAGTAAAAATCTGTGAAAGTGAGTTATAGTCCCACTTTTAAAATCTAATATTTTTGGGATGAGAATACATGCAGGTTTTATAAATGATTTACAAAATAGACACAAGTACGTGAAACTACATTCTATGGTTGAATTATCGAAATCGAATATGCCCCTTTTTATTAAGTCTGGTAATCTAAGAATTAGGGAACAGACACCCTAATTGACGCGAATCCTAAAGATAGATCTATTGGGCCTAACAAACCCCATCCAAAGTACCGGATGCTTTAGTACTTCGAAATTTATATCATATCCGAAGGGTGTCCCGGAATGATGGGGATATTCTTATATATGCATCTTGTTAATGTCGGTTACCAGGTGTTCACCATATGAATGATTTTTATCTCTATGTATGGGATGTGTATTGAAATATGAAATCTTGTGGTCTATTGTTACGATTTGATATATATAGGTTAAACCTATAACTCACCAACATTTTTGTTGACGTTTTAAGCATGTTTATTCTCAGGTGATTATTAAGAGCTTCCGCTGTCGCATACTTAAATAAGGACAAGATTTGGAGTCCATGCTTGTATGATATTGTGTAAAAACTGCATTCAAGAAACTTATTTTGTTGTAACATATTTGTATTGTAAACCATTATGTAATGGTCATGTGTAAACAGGATATTTTAGATTATCATTATTTGATAATCTACGTAAAGCTTTTTAAACCTTTATTGATGAAATAAAGGTTATGGTTTGTTTAAAAATGAATGCAGTCTTTGAAAAACGTCTCATATAGAGGTCAAAACCTCGCAACGAAATCAATTAATATGGAACGTTTTTAATCAATAAGAACGGGACATTTCAGTTGGTATCAGAGCGTTGGTCTTAGAGAACCAGAAAATTTGCATTAGTGTGTCTTATCGAGTTTGTTAGGATGCATTAGTGAGTCTGGACTTCGACCGTGTTTTCTTTAAAAATGATTGCTTAACATTTTTGTTGGAAACTATATATTTTTAACATATGAATATTATGTGATATATTAATCTCTTAACGTGTTTGATATTATGTGATAGATGTCTACCTCTAGAACAAGTCCCATTGACTCACCTAATAATAATGAAGAGTCAAATGTAAATTGGAATGATTTGTGGACTGATTCACAAGTTCCCGAAGAGGAACCGGAAGAAGAGTCGGAACCGGAAGAAGAATCGGAACCGGAAGAAGAATCGGAACCGGATGAAGAAATAGAACCGGTGGGGGAAATAATAAAACGGTTAAATAAAAGAAAATCCTCAACCAACCGACCAAAGTTAATTATGGTTAATGGTGTTTCCGCCAAGGAAGCAAAATATTGGGAGGATTACCAATTCTCCGATGAATCGGATTCCGACGAGAATTCCGATGATGTTATAGAAATTACCCCAACTGAATTTAAAAAGGCAAAAGAAAATAATAAGGGAAAGGGCATAAAAATAGAGAAATCTAATTCCAACCCCGATGAACTTTATATGTATCGTCAACCCCCGAAGTCCTTAAGTTGTAACAATGACCCGGGAACCTCTAAACCACCAGGTTTTTCTAAACCAATGTGGACAACGACGGCTCGTATTAGGGGAACATCATATATCCTTAGAAACTTGGCAAAACGAACCAAAACCGAAGAAGAAGAAACGAGCGAGTCGGAATAAGATAGTTGTATTCGTGTGGTGTAATATATGGAATATAGTGTTCTTATGCTTTATAATATATGTAAAAATTGCTTGTATTAATAAGTATTTTTTTATGAATCTAACTCTTGTCTATTTTACAGTTTAAAAACACAAAATGGATAGACAACCCAATATTTTAAGAGACCTACCCGGAGACATGATTGATGAAATCTTGTCTAGAGTCGGCCAGAATTCTTCGGCACAACTATTTAAGGCGAGATCAGTTTGTAAGACATTCGAAGAACGTTCCAAGAATGTCTTGGTTTATAAGAGACTTTCGTTTGAAAGATGGGGGATATCACATTGGGAAACCCATAAGTTACGATGTGTTTACTTTGATGCATATATTGCGGGGAACCCAAATGCTATTTTACGCAACGGGTTAAGAAATTATTTTGACTCAATATATCCGAATATTGGACTTCGTGATTTAGAAAAAGCGGCTAACATGCAACATAAAGAAGCATGTTATGCTTACGGATTAGTAATGTTCGCTTCTCACCAAAGTGAGAACAAGAACATCGGGCTACAACTATTAAACAAAACGTTTCCACAAGTGACTGAGTCGGTAATTGGGGTAAGAAATGAGGTTTTTAGATTATTACGGGACTGTTGGACATTACGTAACCCTCGTCCCTTTGATGACGTTACAACACGCTGTCTTATCAACGACCATAACGGTTATGTTGCACAAGACCAAGGATGGGAAGTAGTCCTAGTAAAACCAGAATGCATGACTTGTTTCTGGACGTATGAATTACGTGTCTTTATTGCCTTTGCTGAACGACTTGTGTACTAGCTAGAATTGTCTTCACAACTATCTTGTATCAAAGTTAATGTGTGCTATATTTCATGCTTTATGTAAAATAAGCAGTATTGTAAGTTTGTAAAATATTGTATAAAAGTTTGAACGCGAAATATTATTATAATCAGTTTTTCATATAGAATTGTGGTAGTTGAATTGTATATTAGCTACTAAGTATGAACTTAACGGGTAGGTACTACCCGAATTTAAACTTATAAAACGCTAATATGAAGAAAAAGCTTTTATAAATGAGTTCATATTATGCTACGAAATACTATTAACTACTCTTAATATTCTGTATGATTAACTTGTTCCATTTAACTATTTTGAAGGAAATGGCACCGACTACTCGACACACCGTGAATATGAATGAAGAGGAATTCCGTACTTTTCTAGCTTCAAACATAGCCGCAGTACAGGCTGCGCTACATACCAACAATAACCTTGGATCTAGCAGTACAGGAAATCGTGTAGGATGCACCTACAAAGAATTCACTGCCTGCAAACCTTTGGAATTTGATGGAACCGAAGGACCGATCGGATTGAAACGGTGGACCGAGAAGGTTGAATCGGTGTTTGCCATAAGTAAGTGTACTGAAGAGGACAAAGTGAAGTACGCTACGCATACCTTCACAGGTTCTGTGTTAACATGGTGGAATACCTATCTAGAGCAAGTGGGACAAGATGATGCGTACGCACTACCGTGGTCAGCATTCAAGCACTTGATGAACGAGAAGTACCGTCCCAGAACCGAGGTCAATAAGCTCAAGATAGAACTTAGAGGGTTACGAACCCAAGGATTTGATATTACCACGTACGAAAGACGATTCACAGAATTGTGCCTATTGTGTCCGGGAGCATTCGAAGATGAGGAAGAGAAGATCGACGCGTTTGTGAAAGGATTACCGGAAAGAATCCAAGAAGATATAAGTTCACACGAGCCCGCCTCCATACAACAGGCATGTAGAATGGCTCACAAACTAGTGAACCAGATTGAAGAAAGAATTAAAGAACAGACTGCTGAAGAGGCCAATGTGAAGCAAGTCAAAAGAAAGTGGGAGGAAAACGGTGATAAGAATCACCAATACAACAACAACAGCAATTACAACAATAATCGCAACAATTATCCCAACAATCGCAACATCAATCGCAACTACAACAAACGGCCCAACAACAACAACAACAACAACAACAGCAACTACAACAATCATCCCAACAACAATAATAACCGCAACAACAACAACAATCAGAAGCAACTATGCCAAAGGTGTGAAAAGAATCACTCGGGGTTCTGCACCAAATTTTGCAACAAGTGTAAAAGAAATGGTCATAGTGCGGCGAAGTGTGAGGTCTACGGACCAGGGGTTAATAGAACGAAAGGAACAAATGGTGTCGGAACGAGTAATGGCGGAGCAAGTAGTGTCGGAGCAAGTTATGCCAATGTAGTTTGTTATAAATGTGGAAAACCAGGCCACATTATTAGAAATTGCCCGAACCAGGAGAACACGAATGGACAAGGCCGTGGAAGAGTTTTCAATATTAATGCGGTAGAGGCACAGGAAGACCCGGAGCTTGTTACGGGTACGTTTCTTATTGACAATAAATCTGCTTACGTTTTATTTGATTCGGGTGCGGATAGAAGCTATATGAGTAGAGATTTTTGTGCTAAATTAAGTTGTCCATTGACGCCTTTGGATAGTAAATTTTTACTCGAATTAGCAAATGGTAAATTAATTTCAGCAGATAATATATGTCGGAATCGAGAAATTAAACTGGTTAGCGAAACATTTAAGATTGATTTGATACCAGTAGAGTTAGGGAGTTTTGATGTGATAATCGGTATGGACTGGTTGAAAGAAGTGAAAGCGGAGATCGTTTGTTACAAAAATGCAATTCGCATTATACGAGAAAAAGGAAAACCCTTAATGGTGTACGGAGAAAAGGGCAACACGAAGCTACATCTTATTAGTAATTTGAAGGCACAAAAACTAATAAGAAAAGGTTGCTATGCTGTTCTAGCACACGTCGAGAAAGTACAAACTGAAGAAAAGAGCATCAATGATGTTCCCATTGCAAAAGAATTTCCCGATGTATTTCCGAAAGAATTACCGGGATTACCCCCACATCGATCCGTTGAATTTCAAATAGATCTTGTACCAGGAGCTGCACCAATAGCTCGTGCTCCTTACAGACTCGCACCCAGCGAGATGAAAGAACTGCAAAGCCAATTACAAGAACTTTTAGAGCGTGGTTTCATTCGACCAAGCACATCACCGTGGGGAGCTCCTGTTTTGTTTGTCAAGAAGAAAGATGGTACATTCAGGTTGTGTATCGACTACCGAGAGTTGAACAAACTTACCATCAAGAACCGCTACCCACTACCGAGAATCGACGACTTATTTGATCAACTACAAGGCTCGTCTGTTTATTCAAAGATTGACTTACGTTCCGGGTATCATCAAATGCGGGTGAAAGAAGATGATATTCCAAAGACTGCTTTCAGAACACGTTACGGTCATTACGAGTTTATGGTCATGCCGTTTGGTTTAACTAATGCACCAGCTGTGTTCATGGACCTTATGAACCGAGTGTGTGGACCATACCTTGACAAGTTTGTCATTGTTTTCATTGATGACATACTTATTTACTCAAAGAATGACCAAGAACACGGTGAACATTTGAGAAAGGTGTTAGAAGTATTGAGGAAGGAAGAATTGTACGCTAAGTTTTCAAAGTGTGCATTTTGGTTGGAAGAAGTTCAATTCCTCGGTCACATAGTGAACAAAGAAGGTATTAAGGTGGATCCGGCAAAGATAGAAACTGTTGAAAAGTGGGAAACCCCGAAAACTCCGAAACACATACGCCAGTTTTTAGGACTAGCTGGTTACTACAGAAGGTTCATCCAAGACTTTTCCAGAATAGCAAAACCCTTGACTGCATTAACGCATAAAGGGAAGAAATTTGAATGGAATGATGAACAAGAGAAAGCGTTTCAGTTATTGAAGAAAAAGCTAACTACGGCACCTATATTGTCATTGCCTGAAGGGAATGATGATTTTGTGATTTATTGTGACGCATCAAAGCAAGGTCTCGGTTGTGTATTAATGCAACGAACGAAGGTGATTGCTTATGCGTCTAGACAATTGAAGATTCACGAACAAAATTATACGACGCATGATTTGGAATTAGGCGCGGTTGTTTTTGCATTAAAGACTTGGAGGCACTACTTATATGGGGTCAAAAGTATTATATATACCGACCACAAAAGTCTTCAACACATATTTAATCAGAAACACCTGAATATGAGGCAGCGTAGGTGGATTGAATTATTGAATGATTACGATTTTGAGATTCGTTACCACCCGGGGAAGGCAAATGTGGTAGCCGATGCCTTGAGCAGGAAGGATAGAGAACCCATTCGAGTAAAATCTATGAATATAATGATTCATAATAACATTACTACTCAAATAAAGGAGGCGCAACAAGGAGTTTTAAAAGAGGGAAATTTAAAGGATGAAATACCCAAAGGATCGGAGAAGCATCTTAATATTCGGGAAGACGGAACCCGGTATAGGGCTGAAAGGATTTGGGTACCAAAATTTGGAGATATGAGAGAAATGGTACTTAGAGAAGCTCATAAAACCAGATACTCAATACATCCTGGAACGGGGAAGATGTACAAGGATCTCAAGAAACATTTTTGGTGGCCGGGTATGAAAGCCGATGTTGCTAAATACGTAGGAGAATGTTTGACGTGTTCTAAGGTCAAAGCTGAGCATCAGAAACCATCAGGTCTACTTCAACAACCCGAAATCCCGGAATGGAAATGGGAAAACATTACCATGGATTTCATCACTAAATTGCCAAGGACTGCAAGTGGTTTTGATACTATTTGGGTAATAGTTGACCGTCTCACCAAATCAGCACACTTCTTGCCAATAAGAGAAGATGACAAGATGGAGAAGTTAGCACGACTGTATTTGAAGGAAGTCATCTCCAGACATGGAATACCAATCTCTATTATCTCTGATAGGGATGGCAGATTTATTTCAAGATTCTGGCAGACATTACAGCAAGCATTAGGAACTCGTCTAGACATGAGTACTGCCTATCATCCACAAACTGATGGGCAGAGCGAAAGGACGATACAAACGCTTGAAGACATGCTACGAGCATGTGTTATTGATTTCGGAAACAGTTGGGATCGACATTTACCATTAGCAGAATTTTCCTACAACAACAGCTACCATTCAAGCATTGAGATGGCGCCGTTTGAAGCACTTTATGGTAGAAAGTGCAGGTCTCCGATTTGTTGGAGTGAGGTGGGGGATAGACAGATTACGGGTCCGGAGATTATACAAGAAACTACCGAGAAGATCATCCAAATTCAACAACGGTTGAAAACCGCCCAAAGTCGACAAAAGAGCTACGCTGACATTAAAAGAAAAGATATAGAATTTGAAATTGGAGAGATGGTCATGCTTAAAGTTTCACCTTGGAAAGGCGTTGTTCGATTTGGTAAACGAGGGAAATTAAATCCAAGGTATATTGGACCATTCAAGATTATTGATCGTGTCGGACCAGTAGCTTACCGACTTGAGTTACCTCAACAACTCGCGGCTGTACATAACACTTTCCACGTCTCGAATTTGAAGAAATGTTTTGCTAAAGAAGATCTCACTATTCCGTTAGATGAAATCCAAATCAACGAAAAACTCCAATTCATCGAAGAACCCGTCGAAATAATGGATCGTGAGGTTAAAAGACTTAAGCAAAACAAGATACCAATTGTTAAGGTTCGATGGAATGCTCGTAGAGGACCCGAGTTCACCTGGGAGCGTGAAGATCAGATGAAGAAGAAATACCCGCATCTATTTCCAGAAGATTCGTCAACACCTTCAACAGCTTAAAATTTCGGGACGAAATTTATTTAACGGGTAGGTACTGTAGTGACCCGAACTTTTCCATGTTTATATATATTAATTGAGATTGATGTTTACATGATTAAATGTTTCCAACATGTTAAGCAATCAAACTTGTTAAGACTTGATTAATTGAAATATGTTTCATATAGACAATTGACCACCCAAGTTGACCGGTGATTCACGAACGTTAAAACTTGTAAAAACTATATGATGACATATATATGGATATATATATAGTTAACATGATACTATGATAAGTAAACATATCATTAAGTATATTAACAATGAACTACATATGTAAAAACAAGACTACTAACTTAATGATTTTTAAACGAGACATATATGTAACGATTATCGTTGTAAAGACATTTAATGTATATATATCATATTAAGAGATATTCATACATGATAATATCATGATAATATAATAATTTAAAATCTCATTTGATATTATAAACATTGGGTTAACAACATTTAACAAGATCGTTAACCTAAAGGTTTCAAAACAACACTTACATGTAACGACTAACGATGACTTAACGACTCAGTTAAAATGTATATACATGTAGTGTTTTAATATGTATTTATACACTTTTGAAAGACTTCAATACACTTATCAAAATACTTCTACTTAACAAAAATGCTTACAATTACATCCTCGTTCAGTTTCATCAACAATTCTACTCGTATGCACCCGTATTCGTACTCGTACAATACACAGCTTTTAGATGTATGTACTATTGGTATATACACTCCAATGATCAGCTCTTAGCAGCCCATGTGAGTCACCTAACACATGTGGGAACCATCATTTGGCAACTAGCATGAAATATCTCATAAGATTACAAAAATATGAGTAATCATTCATGACTTATTTACATGAAAACAAAATTACATATCCTTTATATCTAATCCATACACCAACGACCAAAAACACCTACAAAAACTTTCATTCTTCAATTTTCTTCATCTAATTGAACTCTCTCAAGTTCTATCTTCAAGTTCTAAGTGTTCTTCATAAATTCCAAAAGTTCTAGTTTCATAAAATCAAGAATACTTTCAAGTTTGCTAGCTCACTTCCAATCTTGTAAGGTGATCATCCAACCTCAAGAAATATTTGTTTCTTACAGTAGGTTATCATTCTAATACAAGGTAATAATCATATTCAAACTTTGGTTCAATTTCTATAACTATAACAATCTTATTTCAAGTGATGATCTTACTTGAACTTGTTTTCGTGTCATGAGTTTGCTTCAAGAACTTTGAGCCATCCAAGGATCCATTGAAGCTAGATCCATTTTTCTCTTTTCCAGTAGGTTCATCCAAGGAACTTAAGGTAGTAATGATGTTCATAACATCATTCGATTCATACATATAAAGCTATCTTATTCGAAGGTTTAAACTTGTAATCACTAGAACATAGTTTAGTTAATTCTAAACTTGTTCGCAAACAAAAGTTAATCCTTCTAACTTGACTTTTAAAATCAACTAAACACATGTTCTATATCTATATGATATGCTAACTTAATGATTTAAAACCTGGAAACACGAAAAACACCGTAAAACCGGATTTACGCCGTCGTAGTAACACCGCGGGCTGTTTTGGGTTAGTTAATTAAAAACTATGATAAACTTTGATTTAAAAGTTGTTATTCTGAGAAAATGATTTTTATTATGAACATGAAACTCTATCCAAAAATTATGGTTAAACTCAAAGTGGAAGTATGTTTTCTAAAATGGTCATCTAGACGTCGTTCTTTCGACTGAAATGACTACCTTTACAAAAACGACTTGTAACTTATTTTTCCGACTAGAAACCTATACTTTTTTTGTTTAGATTCATAAAATAGAGTTCAATATGAAACCATAGCAATTTGATTCACTCAAAACGGATTTAAAATGAAGAAGTTATGGGTAAAACAAGATTGGATAATTTTTCTCATTTTAGCTACGTGAAAATTGGTAACAAATCTATTCCAACCATAACTTAATCAACTTGTATTATATATTATGTAATCTTGAGATACCATAGACACGTATACAATGTTTCGACCTATCATTTCGACACATCTATATATATTTCGGAACAACCATAGACACTCTATATGTGAATGTTGGAGTTAGCTATACAGGGTTGAGGTTGATTCCAAAATATATATAGTTTGAGTTGTGATCAATACTGAGATACGTATACACTGGGTCGTGGATTGATTCAAGATAATATTTATCGATTTATTTCTGTACATCTAACTGTGGACAACTAGTTGTAGGTTACTAACGAGGACAGCTGACTTAATAAACTTAAAACATCAAAATATATTAAAAGTGTTGTAAATATATTTTGAACATACTTTGATATATATGTATATATTGTTATAGGTTCGTGAATCAACCAGTGGCCAAGTCTTACTTTCCGACGAAGTAAAAATCTGTGAAAGTGAGTTATAGTCCCACTTTTAAAATCTAATATTTTTGGGATGAGAATACATGCAGGTTTTATAAATGATTTACAAAATAGACACAAGTACGTGAAACTACATTCTATGGTTGAATTATCGAAATCGAATATGCCCCTTTTTATTAAGTCTGGTAATCTAAGAATTAGGGAACAGACACCCTAATTGACGCGAATCCTAAAGATAGATCTATTGGGCCTAACAAACCCCATCCAAAGTACCGGATGCTTTAGTACTTCGAAATTTATATCATATCCGAAGGGTGTCCCGGAATGATGGGGATATTCTTATATATGCATCTTGTTAATGTCGGTTACCAGGTGTTCACCATATGAATGATTTTTATCTCTATGTATGGGATGTGTATTGAAATATGAAATCTTGTGGTCTATTGTTACGATTTGATATATATAGGTTAAACCTATAACTCACCAACATTTTTGTTGACGTTTTAAGCATGTTTATTCTCAGGTGATTATTAAGAGCTTCCGCTGTCGCATACTTAAATAAGGACAAGATTTGGAGTCCATGCTTGTATGATATTGTGTAAAAACTGCATTCAAGAAACTTATTTTGTTGTAACATATTTGTATTGTAAACCATTATGTAATGGTCATGTGTAAACAGGATATTTTAGATTATCATTATTTGATAATCTACGTAAAGCTTTTTAAACCTTTATTGATGAAATAAAGGTTATGGTTTGTTTAAAAATGAATGCAGTCTTTGAAAAACGTCTCATATAGAGGTCAAAACCTCGCAACGAAATCAATTAATATGGAACGTTTTTAATCAATAAGAACGGGACATTTCAATAATAATAATAATAATAATAATAATAATAATAATAATAATAATAATAATAATAATAATAATAATAATATTGAAAATGAAAAATGTAAGTGTGTATACCCTTGAAACTTTGCGTAAAAAGAAGTGTTCCTGACGAGACTCAAACCCACAACCTCCCGTTCCCCGACAACACCCTTAACCATTGGGCTGTGCCCATTTATCCGAAATGTTACAGAATTTAAATGCATATAACCCATATTTCTTGTCTCCCTTTATCATCTTCCTCTTCATGTAACAATTCGATCAAGAGAAAATTTTCAGTCAATAACAATTGAAGGTTTAAGTTAAGATTCTTAATTACAATTAAAACGATCAAGTGTTGTTGAATTGGGTTAACAGAAAAATAAAAAGAAATATAGATCAGACATCAGTTCGTGAAGAACACCTGGGTTAAAATAGATTTTGAATTTCTAGACCCTTTTAGCCTATGATTTCAACACAAAATAGGTAGCAAATCACCCTTATAACCTTTCTGAATCCTTAATTGATTCAAAAACATTAACTAGGCTTCAAATTTCGTGAAGAACAGCCTGTTTGACTTTTGAATTCGAAGTTTGACTCTTCGAATTCGAAATCATTTTGAGGAATTAACACTTGGAAAATTGAGGAAACATTTACAACGCGATTTAGAACACCTCTACATTATTAGATTTTGAAGAATGATTTGATCTTTGAGTTTTTGATTTTCATGTGAACGAACAGGGTATTCAAGCTGGAAGAAAAAAATAATACTGATTTTAACAGACTCGATATATTTGATTGATGTAATTGATATTGATAGTGAAGAGGAAGTGGGATAACTGAATTACACCGTGAATTTAATCAATCATATACAGAAATAATTTTTGGCAGGATATTTGTTCAGTGAATAACAAAACAGAAAACTACAAATTTTAGATAGGAACGTGATACAGAATTTGTTAATTTTCCTTGATTGGATTCGTTTTGCAACCAGTTAAGGGACAAGAACAAATTTGTAAATAGGTTTGATGTGAACGTCTGACAGAATGATTTTGATTCTATATCATATATAAGTAATTAAGTAATATTATTAATAAATAACTATATTGTTAATACAAAGGTACTGCTTGTATACGTATCTGTATATATATATGTATAACTGAATTATTTATATCTCTGTATATATATACATGTGTATATATCTATCTATTTAGTTGTATTTGTAGTTGTATTTATTTATGTACCTATTATTATTATAAATACAAACTTATTAATAATAATATTGTTGTTAATAATAATAATAATAATAATAATAATAATAATAATAATAATAATAATAATAATAGTAGTAGTATTAATGACAATGATAATAATAATAATAATATTAATGTTAATAATAATATTAGTATCAAATTAATTAAATACAATTCATAATAATAATTATTTTAATAATGATAATGATATTACAAATTTTAAATATGTTAATAATACCAATAGATATGATACTAATACTAATATTAGTTAAAAATAATAATTTTATATAAAAATGATAATTATATTATTATTAATGTTAATGATAATAAAAATAATGATTTTTAATGATAGAGGTAATAATAATACAAGTATTAATTACGATACAACAAGTTACATGTATCAAATTTCATATTAAAAATAATAACATTAATAATACCGATGTTAATTTTAATGAAAGTAATAATAGTAAGATTAATATAACATTTATCTTAACTTGTAATATATTAATATTATAAATATTACTTTATGTAAGATTTAATAATTACATAACATTTATACATAATAACATACATTTAATATTTAATATTTATATATTTATATATTTTAATATAATATTATATGCAAATAATTATCAATTATATAGAAATAATTTTCATGAATATATATATATATATATATATATATATATATATATATATATATATATAGTTTCTTTTTAAATTACTTAATTATTTTGTATCTTATTTTACATATTTATTTCTAATGGTTAAATTATATTTTATGATTTCAAATTAATATATATTCTACATTATGTATATATACATATTTATTTACAAACAACTGTTCGTGAATCGTCGGAGATGGTCAAAGGTTAAATGAACTCATGCACACAATTCAAAGTTTATGAGACTTCAACATTATAGACTTTGCTTATCGTGTCGAATTCTTATGAAGATTGAGTTTAAATTTAGTCGGAAATTCCCGAGTCGTCACATCCATTGTCCATGCCAGAGCCTAAAAAGAGTAAACAACCAGAGGGTAAGCAAAATGTTTAGTGAATGCAATAATTACACATATACATATATAACTTACTCACTTGCAATCACTTACACAATTTCCGCATACATACTAGCAATATATTTAGCATACCTTCATAAAGTATAACGCTAAATCTCCGATAACCCAAACTAGTTTAAACAATAGCATATATCACAAACAATATAATATGCTACACTACAACACACAAACATTGATGTTCACAACATCCATTAGTACTCAAGATTTCAAGGCTAGCCCTACGAATGGTGTCGTCAACATCGAACTTAAATACCGTCCTAATTAATGTGGTATCGTCAACATCGAACTTAAAACCCACGTATGAGGTATCACCAACATCGAACTTTAAGCCCTCATCAAATGAATTAATGTGGTATCGTCAACATCAAACTTAAAACCCACATATGAGGTATCGTCAACATCGAACTTTAAGCCCTCATCGGATGTCACTACAATAGTGGTACAGCTTCGTCAACATCGAACTTTAAATCCATACATGAGGTATCGTCAACATCGAACTTTAACCCTCATCAACAAATAATATACTCTAGGATATGGTATCGTCAACATCGAACTTTAACCCATACCCCACAAGCAAATAAATCATATACATACATATATAATTATTCCACTCACCTTATCACGTCGGTGATAATTAAACACTTCCATAAGCTTCAAAGCAAAGTACCTAATACATTAAGTACCCAATCAATATACAAACTAGTTGGATTAACCACCAACACTTAACTCTTATGCATTTAATGACTTACTTGCATTAATTGACCCATTTACACCAAAACCGCCCATTCAAGGCCAAGACTCATCATTAATCACTAAATGCTAGTGATTAAAGTCCATTAACACAATTTAGGGTATTTCCATACCCATCTTGCCCAACTAGGTCAACCATTACCCATTTGACTCATTTTAACATCAAGACTCATGATTTGGTCAAACTTGAATTCATTTGCAAAACCTTTCACTAACACATAAGTGTGTTAGTGATTAATCAACACAATTAATTCTATTAACACCAAATTACATTACCAAACCCTATATCACAACCCTTAGGGTTTCTTTACATCAATTTAACCCAAATTCACCCATTTAACCCCCAAATGGGTCTTACAAGTCTTAAATGAACAAACTCTAGCCATAAATCAATTTAAACTCACAACACGAAGTTAAGACTTACCAACAAAATCACCACGTAGCTAGAGACTAGATGAACAACTTTAAAACTCGAGTTTGACCCGAAACAAACTTCTTCCTCCTTGATTTGATATCTCTCACTCTAGAACTCTTTCTCTTTATAAATTGATTTGGAAAAGATGAAGTAGTTGAATATGGAGTAAATGGCACCCCTGGAACTGATCTTGTGGCCTTAAAGTCGTCCAACAAGTAAAAAGACCAAACTACCCCTTAATATAACTCAAAATAAGACAGCTGGCCCGTCAAACCATTTGGACGGCGTCCAAACACTCTGGACTGTGTCCAGTCCTTCATTAGTGGACGGCGTCCAAGAATTTTGGACGGCATCCCACATAACTGGAAACAAGGTCTTACATCACATGCATGTAGTAATTACTGGTTGCAGGTTGTCTAGTCTTCACTCCACTAGCTAGATTCTCAGTGATTTTTCATTTGGATGCTCCTTACTCCTTTTGTTGTTATGGACTAGTATTGGTTGCTGAACCAGCAACATCAGGATCATCAGTAGGCATAGTAGCTTGCACAACATAAGTTGATTGTTGTGCTTTTTCAGCAGAACCAGCACCAAACTGATGTCCTGTAGAACCAGTAGGACCTTGCTCTAGTTGTAAGACTTCAGTAGAGCTAGTAGGTCTAATTAGTTTATAAAAAATGAGATAGATAAATCTAACTCATCATCAGAGAACCCATCAGCTGGGATATTTGAGGGTACTGCTACTCTTTATCATCATCAAGAGCTTGCTGAATTGGCACTTCAAAGTTTAACTCCACATCTTTTTGACTAGAAGATATGGTCAGATCTTTCTCATCAAATGTCACATTGATCGATTCTTCAAAACATCCCCTTCTTTTGTTGAAGACCCTATATGCTTTGGACATGTTGGAATATCCATGGAATATTAATTCATCAGCTTTAGCATCAAATTTGACAAGCTGGTCCCTATTGTTTAGAATATGTCAGGGAGTGCCAAACACATGCAAAAGACCAATGGAGGGTCTTCTTCCTTTAAGAACCTCATATGCATTCTTCTGGTGTCTCTTAACAACTAAAGATCTATTTTGGGTAAAACATGTAGTATTTACAGCTTCTGCCCAGTAGGAATTTGTTATCCCAGACTCAACTAACATCGATCTTTCTACCTCAATGAGAGTTATGTTTATTATTTCTACAACACCATTCCGTTGAGATGTTCTCACATCAGAAATGTTTTATGAATTTCTCTATCAACACAGAAAATTCTTCAAGCATTGCATTTTTAAATTTATGTCATGATCACTTCTGAGTTGCTTCACATGGTGTTCATTCAGCAGTTGCATTCTTTTGATAAAATTGATAATTTCATCAGCAGCTTTACTCTATTGCTTTAAGGAAAAAAAATCCAAGTACACCTTGAGTATTCATCAACAATGACAAGTGTATATCTCTTCCCACTATAGTTCGCAATGTTGACATGACGAAAAAGATCTATATGGAGCAGGTAAAATGGTTTCTCAATAGATGAGATCTGCTTGGACTTGAAGGATGCTTGGTGATGCTTTGTGTTTTCACAATCAGGACACAATCTATCCTTAACATTAAACACTATGAGTAACCCAGACACTACACTTTTGCTGAAAGTATATGAATATCTTTGAAGTTGAGATGTGAGAGTCTCTTTTGCTGTAACCATTAAAGGTTCTTAGCTGACTGTGAATAGAAACAAGTATCAGTTGTGATGATAGCTATATTCATGTCAATTTGATACATGTTCTCATGTCGCATTGTAGTCAGCATGGTTTGCCTGTCTTGTCAAAAATAGTACTGAATTTCCTTTCGAATTGAATTATCTTACTCTTGTTTTTCAGTTGAATTATGCTGAGTAGATTATGTTTAAGCTCAATAACATATGCCATATTTGAAAAAGTGACATTCTCATTAGTCAAAATACCAAAATCCTTAGTGTAACCACGCGAATTATCTCCATAAGTAACCACTAGACCATCCTTCTATTATTAGTCCATCATCAAGGACTTTCATCTGGTCACAAGTATCGAACAACCACTATCAAGATACCAGATTTGCTTGTTTTGAATGCCTTGCACAGTAACAAAGAGACTAATTCTTTTTGTGAACCCATCCAAGGATGGGTTCATGAAGATTCATCTTAGATGATTTGATCTTCTTTTCTGCTGGCTTGCTAGAAGAAGAAGCAGAAGGTGTGATTAAGTTTATAACAACATGCATATAAGGAATTTTAACTATTTTATCATGATGAATTCTTTCTGCCTTCTTGTACCCTAAACATTGATGGGACTAGTGATTTTTGCTACCATAATTTTCGCACTTCCTCACTTTTAGTTTTGATTACTTGTACCGATTAGTGTTAGATGAACTAGGAGTTTGGTTTTGTTTCTGGTTGTTATTAGTAACAGCCAGCAAAAGCTTGTCCAGCTTTTCAGCCAGTATCTGAGGAATAGAAGACTCAACAGAGGAACCAGCTGACGACTCTTCATATTTGGTCTATTGAATCTTGCTCTTATGAGCAGCCTTCTTTTTGGAACCATCCCCAACATTGTGGTTGACTGCTTTCTTACCTTTACCATTTGGTTTACCAGTAGTTGAAATTTCCATTGACTTAACAAATGAGGAAACTACTGATTGGTCTTGGTTACCTGGTAGACTAGTGGAACTTTCATAAGTACGCATAGTAGGAAAAGGACTTAGGGAAATTGGAGGATTAATCAACTTAGATTTTAATTTTCTTTTATTGTTGTTGACTATATCCATTATAATCTCAAGTTCTTTTGGAGACATATAGAGAATATATGAAAGGTTAGTAATCTCATTAATTGAGGTACTGTCTTCCCCGAACTTAGCTTTATTCTCCGTAATCTTCTTAATACACGGTGGTGGGTCTCAGGTATATCTGAAAAATTTATTTCTCTAGACCTTTTTACCCTAAACTACCTTGTTCTAGAACAGGTTCTAAATGCAACTTCTGCAACGGCAGCAACTGCATAATCATCACCAAAGAATGCCTCAACTTGGGCTGGCACTTGCTAATTTACACATTTAGCTATGCGTTGAGCAGAAGTGCACCGAGAGGCTACAACCTTCTTCTGGTTTGTAAGCTGGTTCATAACTTCTGCTGCCTCAACATGTAAGGCTTAAAAGGCAAAGTTTTGGCGTTTAAGACTTGAAATTTCATCGTTTAAAGATTTGATTTCCAAAAATCTAACATACAATTTTTAGTTTAAAGTCTCGATTTCATTTTTAAAAATTTCTTCCCATTTGCTACCTCCACAGAGATGAATTCTTAGATAGTCAAGCATTTCAACTTTCTCATCATCGGTATAATTTTGAAAATTTTCTACCTTATACAGCAATTCAGATTTTCATTTAGGAGAGTCCATCTTCAAGTTGGCTTCCCTCATGTTAGATAGAAATGTATTACCATTATCTTCCTTGTCAACTTCCTTAGTCATTGAACACATTCTTCTTCCAGATGAACCACCAGTGCAATTCTCATCGCTATAACTATGAACTGGTGTCATCCCAATCATGATGTTCTGCCACAAGAACCTTTTATGGTTTCTTTTCTTTCTTCTCAGCCTTGGCATCTTCTTTCAGCTGGGCCTTCATAACTTTGTACTTGTCAGCTTTTGAGAATGAATTAGCATGTGTGGATGGTTTTCTTGACATGCATTCAGATAAAAAGTGTCCTACCTTCCCACAGTTGTAACATTAGATTTAGGCCAGTAGCAATTTTCTAGAGTAACTAGAACTTGGCTTATTGATAAACTTGTATGGTTTCCTGGTCTTAGTATGACTAAACTTTTTTGAAACGTCTAGCTAGCAGAGTTGTACCTTCAGCAAATCCTTCTACATCATCACCATCACTGCTTTCTTCTGAATCAGACACACTCACTTCACTTTCTTCCTCAGCTAGTAGCTTTTGAACTAGCAAAGCATTTTGAGCTTTCTTTTTTGAAGCAGCAATAAGGGCAACATCTTCTGGCTTTGAAGATTTTGAAGTACATGGAGCAGACTTAAAATTCTCTTTGAGGTTCAACTCTAGTTTTGCTTATGCCTTCTCATGGTTCCATAAGGTTCCATATAGAGTTGACATATCAAAATTTTTTCTAGGTTTAAGTTTTCCTAAAGGGTCAGTAACAGGTTTCCACTTTGCAGGTAATGAGTCAATAAATTTGCTTACTCTTTCAAAATTAGTAAAAGTGACTTTAACACATTCAAGATCAGTTATCAGAGAAATAAATTTGATAAAGGTTTCTTTCATTGTCTCATTCTTGTAAGTAATGAAAAATTCATAATCCCTTTTTAAAGAAATAATTTTGTTTTTTCTGACCTCATCTCTACCTTCAAAAGTTAGGTCAAGATAATCTAAAATAGCTATAGCAGTTGGGTTCTTCTTAATCATTTTAAAACATGATAAGGTAAAGAGATAGCTATTTTAGTTTTGATTTTGGGGTCCGGGCTAACTCTTCTCTTCTCTTCATCCTACTATCTATGAGGAGGAAGAACAACATCTCTAACTTTAGTGGTAGGAGTGTCTCAGTAGCTTGGATAGCTAGATGAATCTCAGTGGGGGCATTTTCAGGCATGAAGGGTGTAGTGACCCGAACTTTTCCATGTTTATATATATATATATATATATATATATATATATATATATATATATATATATATATATATATATATTAAATGAAATTGTTATTTACATGATTAAGTGTTTCCAACATGTTAAGCAATCAAACTTGTTAAGACTTGATTAATTGAAATAGGTTTCATATAGACAATTGACCACCCAAGTTGACCGGTGATTCACGAACGTTAAAACTTGTAAAAACTATATGATGACATATATATGGATACATATATAGTTAACATGATATTATGATAATTAAACATATCATTAAGTATATTAACAATGAACTACATATGTAAAAACAAAACTACTAACTTAATGATTTTGAAACGAGTCATATATGTAACGATTATCGTTGTAACGACATTTAATGTATATATATCATATTAAGAGATATTCATACATCATAATATCATGATAATATAATAATTTAAAATCTCATTTGATATTATAAACATTGGGTTAACAGCATTTAACAAGATCGTTAACCTAAAGGTTTCAAAACAACACTTACATGTAACGACTAACGATGACTTAACGACTCAGTTAAAATGTATATGCATGTAGTGTTTTAATATGTATTCATACACTTTTGAAAGACTTCAAGACACTTATCAAAATACTTCTACTTAATAAAAATGCTTACAATTACATCCTCGTTCAGTTTCATCAACAATTCTACTCGTATGCACCCTTATTCGTACTCGTACAATACACAGCTTTTAGATGTATGTACTATTGGTATATACACTCCAATGATCAGCTCTTAGCAGCCCATGTGAGTCACCTAACACATGTGGGAACCATCATTTGGCAACTAGCATGAAATATCTCATAAAATTACAAAAATATGAGTAATCATTCTTGACTTATTTACATGAAAACAAAATTACATATCCTTTATATCTAATCCATACACCAACGACCAAAAACACCTACAAACACTTTCATTCTTCAATTTTCTTCATCTAATTGATCTCTTTCAAGTTCTATCTTCAAGTTCTAAGTGTTCTTCATAAATTCCAAAAGTTCTAGTTTCATAAAATCAAGAATACTTCCAAGATTGCAAGTTTACTTCCAAGTTTTATAAATCCATTCCAAGTAATCATCCAAGATCAAGAAACCTTTGTTACTTACAGTAGGTTATCTTTCTAATACAAGGTATTAATCATATTCAAACTTTAATTCAATTTCTATAACTATAACAATCTTATTTCGAGTGAAAATCTTACTTGAACTGTTTTCGTGTCATGATTCTGCTTCATGAACTTTCAAGCCATCCAAGGATCCTTTGAAGCTAGATCCATTTTTTTCATTTCCAGTAGCTTTATCCAGAAAACTTTAGGTAGTAATGATGTTCATAACATCATTCGATTCATACATATAAAGCTATCTTATTCGAAGGTTTAAACTTGTAATCACTAGAACATAGTTTAGTTAATTCTAAACTTGTTCGCAAACAAAAGTTAATCCTTCTAACTTGACTTTTAAAATCAACTAAACACATTTTCTATATCTATATGGTATGCTAACTTAATGATTTAAAACCTGGAAACACGAAAAACACCGTAAAACCGGATTTACGCCGTCGTAGTAACACCGCGGGCTATTTTGGGTTAGTTAATTAAAAACTATGATAAACTTTGATTTAAAAGTTGTTATTCTGGGAAAATGATTTTTATTATGAACATGAAACTATATCCAAAAATCATGGTTAAACTCAAAGTGGAAGTATGTTTTCTAAAATGGTCATCTAGACGTCGTTCTTTCGACTGAAATGACTACCTTTACAAAAAATGACTTGTAACTTATTTTTCCGACTATAAACCTATACATTTTCTATTTAGATTCATAAAATAGAGTTCAATATGAAACCATAGCAATTTGATTCACTCAAAATGGATTTAAAATGAAGAAGTTATGGGTAAAACAAGATTGGATAATTTTTCTCATTTTAGCTACGTGAAAATTGGTAACAAATCTATTCCAACCTTAACTTAATCAACTTGTATTATATATTATGTAATCTTGAGATACCATAGACACGTATACAATGTTTTGACCTATCATGTCGACACATCTATATATATTTCGGAACAACCATAGACACTCTATATGTGAATGTTGGAGTTAGCTATACAGGGTTGAGGTTGATTTCAAAATATATATAGTTTGAGTTGTGATCAATACTGAGATATGTATACACTAGGTCGTGGATTGATTCAAGATAATATATATCGATTTATTTCTGTACATCTAACTGTGGACAACTAGTTGTAGGTTACTAACGAGGACAGCTGACTTAATACACTCAAATCTTTAAAACATAATAAAAATGGTTGTAATTATATTTTGATCATACTTTGATATATATGTACATATTTGTATAGGTTCGTGAATCAACCAGTGGCCAAGTCTTACTTCTCGACGAAGTAAAACTCAGTAAAAGTGAGTTATAGTCCCACTTTTAAAATCTAATATTTTGGGATGAGAATACATGCAGGTTTTATAAATGATTTACAAAATAGACACAAGTACGTGAAACTACATTCTATGGTTGAATTATCGAAATCGAATATGCCCCTTTTTATTAAGTCTGGTAATCTAAGAATTAGGGAACAGACACCCTAATTGACGCGAATCCTAAAGATAGATCTATTGGGCCTAACAAACCCCATCCAAAGTACCGGATGCTTTAGTACTTCGAAATTTATATCATATCCGAAGGGTGTCCCGGAATGATGGGGATATTCTTATATATGCATCTTGTTAATGTCGGTTACCAGGTGTTCACCATATGAATGATTTTTATCTCTATGTATGGGATGTGTATTGAAATATGAAATCTTGTGGTCTATTGTTACGATTTGATATATATAGGTTAAACCTATAACTCACCAACATTTTTGTTGACGTTTAAAGCATGTTTATTCTCAGGTGAATACTAAGAGCTTCCGCTGTTGCATACTAAAATAAGGACAAGATTTGGAGTCCATGCTTGTATGATATTGTATAAAAACTGCATTCAAGAAACGTATTTTGATGTAACATATTTGTATTGTAAACCATTATGTAATGGTCGTGTGTAAACAGGATATTTTAGATTATCATTATTTGATAATCTTAGTAAAGTTTTTAAACCTTTATTGATGAAATAAAGGTTATGGTTTGTTTTAAAATGAATGCAGTCTTTGAAAAACGTCTCATATAGAGGTCAAAACCTCGCAACGAAATCAATTAATATGGAACGTTTTTAATCAATAAGAACGGGACATTTCAGTTGGTATCAGAGCGTTGTTCTTAGAGAACCAGAAAATTTGCATTAGTGTGTCTTATCGAGTTTGTTAGGATGCATTAGTGAGTCTGGACTTCGACCGTGTTTTCTTTAAAAATGATTGCTTAACATTTTTGTTGGAAACTATATATTATTAACATGTATATATTATGTGATATATTAATCTCTTAACATGTTTGATATTGTGTGATAGATGTGTACCTCTAGCACAAATCCCTTTGACTCGCCTAATAATAACGAAGAGTCGAATATATATTGGACTGATTCACAAGTTCCCGAAGAGGAACCGGAAGAAGAATCAGAACCGGAAGAAGAATCAGAACCGGAAGAGGAGGAACCGGAGGAGGAAATAGAACCTGTGGGGGAAATAATAAAACGATTAAGTAAAAGAAAATCCTCAACCAACCGACCAAGGTTAATTATGGTCAATGGTGTTTCCGCCAAGGAAGCAAAATATTGGGAGGATTACCAATTCTCCGATGAATCGGATTCCGACGAGAATTCCGATGATGTTATAGAAATTACCCCAACTGAATTTAAAAAGGTAAAAGAAAATAATAAGGGAAAGGGCATAAAAATAGAGAAATCTAATTCCAACCCCGATGAACTTTATATGTATTGTCAACCCCCGAAGTCCTTAAGTTATAACAATGACCCGGGAACCTCTAAACCACCAGGTTTTTCTAAACTGTTGTGGAAAACGACAGCTCGTATTAGGGGAACATCATATATCCCTAGAAACTTGGCAAAACGAACCAAAACCGAAGAAGAAGAAACGAGCGAGTCGGAATAAGATAGTTGTATTCGTGTGGTGTAATATATGTAATATAGTGTGCTTATGCTTTATGATATATGTAAAAATTGCTTGTATTAATAAGTATTTTTTTATTAATCTAACTCTTATCTATTTTACAGTTTAAAAACACAAAATGGATAGACAACCCAATATTTTAAGAGACCTACCCGGAGACATGATTGATGAAATCTTGTCTAGAGTCGGTCAGAATTCCTCGGCACAACTATTTAAGGCGAGATCAGTTTGTAAGACATTTGAAGAACGTTCCAAGAATGTCTTGGTTTATAAGAGACTTTCGTTTGAAAGATGGGGGATATCACATTGGGAAACCCATAAGTTACGATGTGTTTACTTTGACGCATATATTGAGGGGAACCCAAATGCTATTTTACGCAACGGGTTAAGAAATTATTTTGACTCAATGTATCCGAATATAGGACTTCATGATTTAGAAAAAGCGGCTAACATGCAACATAAAGAAGCATGCTATGCTTACGGGTTAGTAATGTTCGCTTCTCACCAAAGTGAGAAAAATAACATCGGGCTACAGCTATTAAACAAAACGTTCCCACAAGTGACGGAGTCGGTAATTGGGGTAAGAAATGAGGTTTTTAGGTTATTACGAGACTATTGGTCATTATGTAACCCTCGTCCCTTTGACGACGTTACAACACGCTGTCTTATCAACGGCCATAACGGTTATGTTCCACAAGACCAAGGATGGGAAGTAGTCCTAGTAAAACCAGAATGCATGACTTGTTTCTGGACGTATGAATTATGTGTCTTTATTGCCTTTGCTGAATGACTTGTGTACTAGCTAGAATTATCTTCACAACTATCTTGTATCAAAGTTATTGTGTGCTATATTTTATGCTTTATGTAAAATAAGCGGTATTGTAAGTTTGTAGAATATTGTATAAAAGTTTGAACGCGAAATATTATTATAATCAGTTTTTCATATAGAATTGTAGTAGTTGAATTGTATATTAGCTACTAAGTATGAACTTAACGGGTAGGTACTACCCGAATTTAAACTTATAAAACGCTAATATGAAGAAAAAGCTTTTATAAATGAGTTCAGATTATGCTACGAAATACTATTAACTACTCTTAATATTCTGTATGATTAACTTGTTCCATTTGACTATTTTGAAGGAAATGACACCGACTACTCGACACACCATGAATATGAATGAAGAGGAATTCCGTACTTTTCTAGCTTCAAACATAGCCACAGTACAGGTTGTGCTACATACCAACAATAACCTTGGATCTAGCAGTACAGGAAATCGTGTAGGATGCACCTACAAAGAATTCACTGCATGCAAACCTTTGGAATTTGATGGAACCGAAGGACCGATCGGATTGAAACGGTGGACCGAGAAGGTCGAATCGGTGTTTACCATAAGTAAGTGTACTGAAGAGGACAAAGTGAAGTATGCAGTATACCTTCACAGGTTCTGCGTTAACATGGTGGAATACCTATCTAGAGCAAGTAGGACAAGATGATGCGTACGCACTACCGTGGTCAGCATTCAAGCACTTGATGAACGAGAAGTACCGTCCCAGAACTGAGGTCAATAAGCTCAAGACAGAACTTAGAGGGTTACGAACCCAAGGATTTGATATTACCACGTACGAAAGACGATTCACAGAATTGTGCCTATTGTGTCCGGGAGCGTTCGAAGATGAGGAAGAGAAGATCGACGCGTTTGTGAAAGGATTACCGGAAAGAATCCAAGAAGATATAAGTTCACACGATCCCGCCTCCATACAACAGGCATGTAGAATGGCTCACAAACTAGTGAACCAGATTGAGGAAAGAATTAAAGAACAGACGGCTGAAGAGGCCAATGTGAAGCAAGTCAAAAGAAAGTGGGAGGAAAACGGTGATAAGAATCTCCAATACAACAACAGCAATTACAATAATAATCGCAACAATTATCCCAACAATCGCAACATCAATCGCAACTATAACAAACAGCCCAACAACAACAACAACAACAACAACAACAACAACAACAACAACGACAGCAACTACAACAATCGTCCCAAGAACAATAACAACTGCAACAACAACAACAACAACAACAACAACAACAACAACAACAACAACAACAACAATCAGAAGCAGCTATGCCAAAGGTGTGAAAAGTATCACTCGGGGTTCTGCACCAAATTTTGCAACAAGTGTAAAAGAAATGGTCATAGCGCGGCGAAGTGTGAGGTTCACGGACCAGGGGTTAACAAAACGAAAGGAACAAATAGTGTTGGAACGAGTAATGGTGGAATAAGTAGTGTCGGAGCAAGTTATGCCAATGTAGTTTGTTCTAAATGTGGAAAACCGGGCCACATTATTAGAAATTGCCTGCACCAGGAGAACACGAATGGAAAAGGCCGCGGAAGAGTTTTCAATATTAATGCGGCAGAGGCACAGGAAGACCCGGAGCTTGCTTACGTTTTATTTGATTCAGGTGCGGATAGAAGCTATATGAGTAGAGATTTTTGTGCTAAATTAAGTTGTCCATTGACGCCGTTGGATAGTAAATTTTTACTCGAATTAGCAAATGGTAAATTAATTTCAGCAGATAATATATGTCGGAATCGAGAAATTAAACTGGTTAGCGAAACATTTAAGAATGACTTGATACCAGTAGAGTTAGGGAGTTTTGATGTGATAATCGGTATGGACTGGTTGAAAGAAGTGAAAGCAGAGATCGTTTGTTACAAAAATGCAATTCGCATTATACGAAAAAAAGGAAAACCCTTAATGGTGTACGGAGAAAAGGGCAACACAAAGCTACATCTTATTAGTAATTTGAAGGCACAAAAACTAATAAGAAAAGGTTGCTATGCTGTTCTAGCACACGTCGAGAAAGTACAAACTGAAGAAAAGAGCATCAATGATGTTCCCGTCGCAAAAGAATTTCCCGATGTATTTCCGAAAGAATTACCGGGATTACCCCCACATCGATCCGTTGAATTTCAAATAGATCTTGTACCAGGATCTGCACCAATAGCTCGTGCTCCTTACAGACTCGCACCCAGCGAGATGAAAGAACTGCAAAGCCAATTACAAGAAATTTTAGAGCGTGGTTTCATTCGACCAAGCACATCACCGTGGGGAGCTCCTGTTTTGTTTGTCAAGAAGAAAGATGGTACATTCAGGTTGTGTATCGACTACCGAGAGTTGAACAAACTTACCATCAAAAACCGCTACCCACTACCGAGAATCGACGACTTATTTGATCAACTACAAGGCTCGTCTGTTTATTCAAAGATTGACTTATGTTTCGGGTATCATCAAATGCAAGTGAAAGAAGATGATATTCCAAAGACTGCTTTCAGAACACGTTACGGTCATTATGAGTTTATGGTCATGCCGTTTGGTTTAACTAATGCACCAGCTGTGTTCATGGACCTTATAAACCGAGTGTGTGGACCATACCTTGACAAGTTTGTTATTGTTTTCATTGATGACATACTTATTTACTCAAAGAATGACCAAGAACACGGTGAACATTTGAGAAAGGTGTTAGAAGTATTGAGGAAGGAAGAATTGTACGCTAAATTTTCAAAGTGTGCATTTTGGTTGGAAGAAGTTCAATTCCTCGGTCACATAGTGAACAAAAAAGGTATTAAGGTGGATCCGGCAAAGATAGAAACTGTTGAAAAGTGGGAAATCCCGAAAACTCCGAAACACATACGCCAGTTTTTAGGACTAGCTGGTTACTACAGAAGGTTCATCCAAGACTTTTCCAGAATAGCAAAACCCTTGACTGCATTAATGCATAAAGGGAAGAAATTTGAATGGAAGGATGAACATGAGAAAGCGTTTCAGTTATTGAAGAAAAAGCTAACTACGGCACCTATATTGTCATTGCCTGAAGGGAATGATGATTTTGTGATTTATTGTGATGCATCAAAGCAAGTTCTCGGTTGTATATTAATGCAATGAACGAAGGTGATTGCTTATGCGTCTAGACAATTGAAGATTCACGAGCAAAATTATACGACGCATGATTTGGAGTTAGGCGCGGTTGTTTTTGCATTAAATGAAATGTCCCGTTCTTATTGATTAAAAACGTTCCATATTAATTGATTTCGTTGCGAGGTTTTGACCTCTATATGAGACGTTTTTCAAAGACTGCATTCATTTTTAAAACAAACCATAACCTTTATTTCATAAATAAAGGTTTAAAAAGCTTTACGTAGTTATCAAATAATGATAATCTAAAATATCCTGTTTACACACGACCATTACATAATGGTTTACAATACAAATATGTTACATCGAAATCAGTTTCTTGAATGCAGTTTTTACACAATATCATACAAACATGGACTCCAAATCTTGTCCTTATTTTAGTATGCAACAATGGAAGCTCTTAGTATTCACCTGAGAATAAACATGCTTTAAACGTCAATAAAAATGTTGGTGAGTTATAGGTTTAACCTATATATATTAAATCGTAACAATAGACCACAAGATTTCATATTTCAATACACATCCCATACATAGAGATAAAAATCATTCATATGGTGAACACCTGGTAACCGACATTAACAAGATGCATATATAAGAATATCCCCATCATTCCGGGACACCCTTCGGATATGATATAAATTTCGAAGTACTAAAGCATCCGGTACTTTGGATGGGGTTTGTTAGGCCCAATAGATCTATCTTTAGGATTCACGTCAATTAGGGTGTCTGTTCCCTAATTCTTAGATTACCAGACTTAATAAAAAGGGGCATATTCGATTTCGATAATTCAGCCATAGAATGTAGTTTCACGTACTTGTGTCTATTTTGTAAATCATTTATAAAACCTGCATGTATTCTCATCCCAAAAATATTAGATTTTAAAAGTGGGACTATAACTCACTTTCACAGATTTTTACTTCGTCGGGAAGTAAGACTTGGCCACTGGTTGATTCACGAACCTATAACAATATATACATATATATCAAAGTATGTTCAAAATATATTTACAACAGTTTTAATATATTTTGATGTTTTAAGTTTATTAAGTCAGCTGTCCTCGTTAGTAACCTACAACTAGTTGTCCACAGTTAGATGTACAGAAATAAATCGATAAATATTATCTTGAATCAATCCACAACCCAGTGTATACGTATCTCAGTATTGATCACAACTCAAACTATATATATTTTGGAATCAACCTCAACCCTGTATAGCTAACTCCAACATTCACATATAGAGTGTCTATGGTTGTTCCGAAATATATATAGATGTGTCGACATGATAGGTCAAAACATTGTATACGTGTCTATGGTATCTCAAGATTACATAATATACAATACAAGTTGATTAAGTTATGGTTGGAATAGGTTTGTTACCAATTTTCACGTAACTAAAATGAGAAAAATTATCCAATATTGTTTTACCCATAACTTCTTCATTTTAAATCCGTTTTGAGTGAATCAAATTGCTATGGTTTCATATTGAACTCTATTTTATGAATCTAAACATAAAAATTATAGGTTTATAGTCGGAAAAATAAGTTACAAGTCGTTTTTGTAAAGGTAGTCATTTCAGTCGAAAGAACGACGTCTAGATGACCATTTTAGAAAACATACTTTCACTTTGAGTTTAACCATAATTTTTGGATATAGTTTCATGTTCATAATAAAAATCATTTTCCCAGAATAACAACTTTTAAATCAAAGTTTATCATAGTTTTTAATTAACTAACCCAAAACAGCCCGCGGTGTTACTACGACGGCGTACATCCGGTTTTACGGTGTTTTTCGTGTTTCCAGGTTTTAAATCATTAAGTTAGCATATCATATAGATATAGAACATGTGTTTAGTTGATTTTAAAAGTCAAGTTAGAAGGATTAACTTTTATTTGCGAACAAGTTTAGAATTAACTAAACTATGTTCTAGTGATTACAAGTTTAAACCTTCGAATAAGATAGCTTTATATGTATGAATCGAATGATGTTATGAACATCATTACTACCTCAAGTTCCTTGTATAAACCTACTGGAAATGAGAAAAATAGATCTAGCTTCAAAGGATCCTAGGATGGCTTGAAAGTTCTTGAAGCAGAATCATGACACGAAAACAATTTCATGTAAGATTTCCACTCGAAATAAGATTGTTATAGTTATAGAAATTGATTTAAAGTTTGAATATGATTATTACCTTGTATTAAAAAGATAACCTACTGTAAGTAACAAAGGTTTCTTGATCTTGGATGATTATTTGGAATGGATTTAGAAAACTTGGAAGTAAACTTGCAATCTTGGAAGTATTCTTGATTTTATGAAACTAGAACTTTTGGAATTTATGAAGAACACTTGGAACTTGAAGATAGAACTTGAGAGAGATAAATTAAATGAAGAAAATTGAAGAATGAAAGTGTTTGTAGGTGTTTTTGGTTGTTGGTGTATGGATTAGATATAAAGGATATGTAATTTTGTTTTCATGTAAATAAGTCATGAATGATTACTCATATTTTTGTAATTTTATGAGATATTTCATGCTAGTTGCCAAATGATGGTTCCCACATGTGTTAGGTGACTCACATGGGCTGCTAAGAGCTGATCATTGGAGTGTATATACCAATAGTACATACATCTAAAAGCTGTGTATTGTACGAGTACGAATTCGGGTGCATACGAGTAGAATTGTTGATGAAACTGAACGAGGATGTAATTGTAAGAATTTTTGTAAAGTAGAAGTATTTTGATAAGTGTCTTGAAGTCTTTCAAAAGTGTATGAATACATATTAAAACACTACATGTATATACATTTTAACTGAGTCGTTAAGTCATCGTTAGTCGTTACATGTAAACGTTGTTTTGAAACCTTTAGGTTAACGATCTTGTTGAATGTTGTTAACCTATTGTTTATTATAACAAATAAGATGTTAAATTGTTATATTATCATGATATTATGATATATAATATATCTTAGTATGATATATATACAGTTAAATGTCGTTACATCGATAATCGTTACATATATGCCTCGTTTCAAAATCATTAAGTTAGTAGTCTTATTTTTACATATGTATTTCATTGTTAATACACTTAATAATATATTTACTTATCATTTAAAATAATTAACCAAGTGTATAAATATCTTAATATGATTCATATGTACCTAGTAAGACGTTGTTATAACGATAATCGTTATATATATCGTTTTCGAGTTTCTTAAATTAATAGTGTCATTTTTATGTATATAACTCATTGTTAAAATACCTAATGAGATACATACTTATAATAAAATCATGTTAACTATATATATAACCATATATATGTCATCGTATAGTTTTTACAAGTTATAACGTTCGTGAATCACCGATCAACTTGGGTGGTCAATTGTCTATATGAAACCTATTTCAATTAATCAAGTCTTAACAAGTTTGATTGCTTAACATGTTGTTAACACTTAATCATGTAAATAACAATTTCATTTAATATATATATATATATATATATAAACATGGAAAAGTTCGGGTCACTACAGTACCTACCCGTTAAATAAATTTCGTCCCGAAATTTTAAGCAGTTGGAGGTGTTAACGTATCTTCTGGAAATAAATGCGGGTATTTCTTCTTCATCTGATCTTCATGCTCCCAGGTGAACTCGGGTCCTCTACGAGCATTCTATCGAACCTTAACAATCGATATCTTGTTTTGTTTAAGTCTCTTAACCTCACGATCCATTATTTCGAAGGGTTCTTCAATGAATTGAAGTTTTTCATTGATTTGGATTTCGTCCAACGGAATAGTGAGATCTTCTTTAGCAAAACATTTCTTCAAATTTGAGACGTGGAAAGTGTTATGTACAGCCGCGAGTTGTTGAGGTAGCTCCAGTTGGTAAGCTACTGGTCTGACACGATCTATAATCTTGAATGGTCCAATGTACCTTGGATTTAGTTTCCCCCATTTACCAAATCGAACAACGCCTTTCCAAGGTGAAACCTTAATCATGACCATTTCTCCAATTTCAAACTCTATATCTTTTCTTTTACTGTCCGCGTAGCTCTTTTGTCAACTCTGGGTGGTTTTCAATCTTTGTTGAATTTTGATGATTTTCTCGGTAGTTTCTTGTATTATCTCCGGACCCGTAATCTGTCTATCCCCCACTTCACTCCAACAAATCGGAGACCTGCACTTTCTACCATAAAGTGCTTCAAACAGCGCCATCTCAATGCTTGAATGGTAGCTGTTGTTGTAGGAAAATTCTGCTAACGGTAGATGTCGATCCCAACTATTTTCGAAATCAATAACACAAGCTCGTAGCGTGTCTTCAAGCGTTTGTATCGTCCTTTCGCTCTGCCCATCAGTTTGTGAATGATAGGCAGTACTCATGTCTAGACGAGTTCCTAATGCTTGCTGTAATGTCTGCCAGAATCTTGAAATAAATCTGCCATCCCTATCAGAGATAATAGAGATGGGTATTCCATGTCTGGAGACGACTTCCTTTAAATACAGTCGTGCTAACTTCTCCATCTTGTCATCTTCTCTTATTGGCAGGAAGTGTGCTGACTTGGTGAGACGATCAACTATTACCCAAATAGTATCATAACCACTTGCAGTCCTTGGCAATTTAGTAATGAAATCCATGGTAATGTTTTCCCATTTCCATTCCGGGATTTCAGGTTGTTGTAGTAGACCTGATGGTTTCTGATGTTCAGCATTGACCTTAGAACACGTCAAACATTCTCCTACATATTTAGCAATATTGGCTTTCATACCTGGCCACCAAAAATGTTTCTTAAGATCCTTGTACATCTTCCCCGTTCCAGGATGTATTGAGTATCTGGTTTTATGAGCTTCTCTAAGTACCATTTCTCTCATATCTCCAAATTTTGGTACCCAAATTCTTTCAGCCCTATACCGGATTCCGTCTTCCCGAATATTAAGATGCTTCTCCAATCCTTTGGGTATTTCATCCTTTAAATTTCCCTCTTTTAAAACTCCTTGTTGCGCCTCCTTTATTTGAGTAGTAAGATTAGTGTGAATCATTATATTCATAGATTTTACTCGAATGGGTTCTCTGTCCTTTCTGCTCAAGGCATCGGCTACCACATTTGCCTTCCCCGGGTGGTAACGAATCTTAAAGTCGTAATCATTCAACAATTCAATCCACCTACGCTGCCTCATATTCAGTTGTTTCTGATTAAATATGTGTTGAAGACTTTTGTGGTCGGTATATATAATACTTTTGACCCCATATAAGTAGTGCCTCCAAGTCTTTAATGCAAAAACAACCGCGCCTAATTCCAAATCATGCGTCGTATAATTTTGCTCGTGAATCTTCAATTGTCTAGACGCATAAGCAATCACCTTCGTCCGTTGCATTAATACACAACCGAGAACTTGCTTTGATGCGTCACAATAAATCACAAAATCATCATTCCCTTCAGGCAATGACAATATAGGTGCCGTAGTTAGCTTTTTCTTCAATAATTGAAACGCCTTCTCCTGTTCATCCTTCCATTCAAATTTCTTCCCTTTATGCGTTAATGCAGTCAAGGGTTTTGCTATTTTGGAGAAATCTTGGATGAATCTTCTGTAGTAACCAGCCAATCCTAAAAATTTACGTATATGCTTCGGAGTTTTTGGGGTTTCCCACTTTTCAACGGTTTCGATCTTTGCGGGGTCCACCTGGATACCTTCTTTGTTCACTATGTGACCGAGGAATTGAACTTCTTCCAACCAAAATGCACATTTTGAAAACTTAGCGTACAGTTTTTCTTTCCTCAATACTTCTAGCACTTTTCTCAAATGTTCTTCGTGCTCTTGATCATTCTTTGAGTAAATAAGTATGTCATCGATGAAAACAATGATAAACTTGTCAAGATATAGCCCACACACTCGGTTCATAAGGTCCATGAACACAGCTGGTGCGTTAGTCAATCCAAACGGCATAACCATAAACTCGTAATGACCATAACGCGTCCTAAAAGCAGTTTTTGGAATATCATCCTCCTTTACTCGCATTTGATGATATCCAGAACGTAAATCGATCTTCGAATAAACCGACGAGCTTTGTAGTTGATCAAATAAGTCGTCAATTCTCGGCAGTGGATAACGGTTTTTGATGGTAAGTTTGTTCAACTCTCTGTAGTCAATACACAGCCTAAATGTACCATCCTTCTTCTTGACAAACAAAACAGGAGCTCCCCATGTTGATGTGCTTGGTCGAATGAAACCACGTTCTAATAGTTCTTGAAGTTGGCTTTGCAGTTCTTTCATCTCGCTGGGTGCGATTCTATAAGGAGCACGAGCTATTGGTGCAGCTCCTGGTACAAGATCTATTTGAAATTCAACAGATCGATGTGGAGGTAGTCCCGGTAAATCTTTCGGAAATACATCGGGAAATTCTTTTGCGACGGGAACATCATTGATGCTCTTTTCTTCAGTTTGTACTTTCTCGATGTGTGCTAGAATAGCATAGCAACCTTTTCTTATTAGTTTTTGTGCCTTCAAATTACTAATAAGATGTAGCTTCATGTTCCCTTTTCTCCGTACACCATTAAGGGTTCTCCTTCTTCTCGTACAATGTGAATTGCATTTTTATAACATACGATCTCTGCTTTCACCTTCTTCAGCCAGTCCATGCCAACTATTACATCAAAACTCCCTAACTCTACTGGTATCAAATCAATCTTAAATATTTCGCTACCCAGTTTAATTTCTCGATTCCGGCATATATTATCTGCTGAAATTAATTTACCGTTTGCTAATTCGAGTAAAAATTTACTATCCAACGGCGTCAATGGACAACTTAATTTAGCACAAAAATCTCTACTCATATAGCTTCTATCCGCACCCGAATCAAATAAAACGTAAGCAGATTTATTGTCAATAAGAAACGTACCCGTAACAAGTTCTGGGTCTTCCTGTGCCTCTGCCGCATTAATATTGAAAACTCTTCCGCGGCCTTGTCCATTCGTGTTCTCCTGGTTCGGGCAATTTCTAATAATGTGGCCCAGTTTTCCACATTTATAACAAACTACATTGGCATAACTTGCTCCGACACTACTTGCTCCGCCATTACTCGTTCTGACACCATTTGTTCCTTTCGTTCTGTTAACCCCTGGTCCGTAAACCTCACACTTCGCCGCGCTATGACCATTTCTTTTACACTTGTTGCAAAATTTGGTGCAGAACCCCGAGTGATACTTTTCACACCTTTGGCATAGCTGCTTTTGATTGTTGTTGTTGTTGTTATTGCGGTTGTTATTGTTGTTGGGATGATTATTGTAGTTGCTGCTGTTGTTGTTGTTGTTGTTGTTGTTGTTGTTGTTGTTGGGCCGTTTGTTGTAGTTGCGATTGATGTTGCGATTGTTGGGATAATTGTTGCGATTATTATTGTAATTGTTGTTGTTGTTGTATTGGTGATTCTTATCACCATTTTCCTCCCACTTTCTTTTGACTTGCTTCACATTGGCCTCTTCAGCCGTCTGTTCTTTAATTCTTTCTTCAATCTGGTTCACTAGTTTGTGAGCCATTCTACATGCCTGTTGTATGGAGGCGGGCTCGTGTGAACTTATATCTTCTTGGATTCTTTCCGGTAATCCTTTCACAAACGCGTCGATCTTCTCTTCCTCATCTTCGAACGCTCCCGGACACAATAAGCACAATTCTGTGAATCGTCTTTCGTACGTGGTAATATCAAATCCTTGGGTTCGTAACCCTCTAAGTTCTGTCTTGAGCTTATTGACCTCGGTTCTGGGACGGTACTTCTCGTTCATCAAGTGCTTGAATGCTGTCCACGGTAGTGTGTAAGCATCATCTTGTCCCACTTGCTCTAGATAGGTATTCCACCATGTTAACGTAGAACCTGTGAAGGTATGCGTAGCGTACTTCACTTTGTCCTCTTCAGTACACTTACTTATGGCAAACACCTATTCGACCTTCTCGGTCCACCATTTCAATTCGATCGGTCCTTCGGTTCCATCAAATTCCAAAGGTTTCCAGGCAGTGAATTCTTTGTAGGTGCATCCTACACGATTTCCTGTACTGCTAGATCCAAGGTTATTGTTGGTATGTAGCGCAGCCTGTACTGCGGCTATGTTTGAAGCAAGAAAGGCACGAAATTCCTCGTCACTCATATTCAAGGTGTGTCGAGTAGTCGGTGCCATTTCCTTCAAAATAGTCAAATGAAACGAGTTAATCATATAGAATATCAAGAGTAGTCAATAGTATTTCATAGCGTAATATGAACTTATTTATAAAAGCTCTTTCTTCATATTAGCGTTTTATACTCTTTAATTCGGGTAGTACCTACCCGTTAAGTTCACACTTAGTAGCTAACATACCATTTCAACTACTACAATTCTATATGAAAAACTAATCACAACAACAAAAAAAATATATCATATTCAAACCTTTATACAATAACTTGCAAACTTACAATACCGCTATTTTACATATAACATGAAATATAGCACATAAAACTTTGATACAAAGTAGTTTCGAAGATAATTCTAGTTAATAAATAAGGCGTTCAGCAAAGGCAATAAAGACACGTAATTCATACGTCCAGAAACAAGTCATGCATTCTGGTTTTACTAATACCACTTCCCATCCTTGGTCTTGCGGAACGTAACCGTTGTGACCGATAGTATGACAACGTGTTGTAACGTCGTCAAAAGGGCTAAGGTTACGTAATGACCAACAGTCTCGTAATAACCTAAAAACCTCATTTCTTACCCCAATTACCGACTCCGTCACTTGTGGGAACGTTTTGTTTAATAGTTGTAGCCCGATGTTCTTTTTCTCACTTTGGTGAGAAGCGAAACATTACTAACCCATAAGCATAACATGCTTCTTTATGTTGCATGTTAGCCGCTTTTTCTAAATCATGAAGTCCTATATTCGGATACATTGAGTCAAAATAATTTCTTAACCCGTTGCGTAAAATAGCATTTGGGTTCCCCGCAATATATGCGTCAAAGTAAACACATCGTAACTTATGGGTTTCCCAATGTGATATCCCCCATCTTTCAAACGAAAACCTTTTATAAACCAAGGCATTCTTGGAACGTTCTTCGAATGTCTTACAAACTGATTTCACCGTAAATAGTTGTGCCGAAGAATTCTGACCGACTCTAGACAAGATTTCATCAATCATGTCTCCGGGTAGGTCTCTTAAAATATTGGGTTGTCTATCCATTTTGTGTTTTTATACTGTAAAATAGACAAGAGTTAGATTCATAAAAAAAATAAAAAATACTTATTAATACTAGCAATTTTTACATATATCATAAAGCATAAGCACACTATATTACATATATTACACCACACGAATACAACTATCTTATTCCGACTCGCTCGTTTCTTTTTCTTAGGTTTTGATTCGTTTTGCCAAGTTTCTAGGGATATATGAGGTTCCCCTAATACGAGCTGTCGTTTTCCACAACGGTTTAGAAAAACCTGGTGGTTTAGAGGTTCCCGGGTCATTGTTACAACTTAAGGGCTTCGGGGGTTGACGATACATATAAAGTTCAACGGGGTTGGAATTAGATTTCTATATTTTTATGCCCTTTCCCTTATTATTTTCTTTTTCCTTTTTAAATTAAGTTGGGGTAATTTCTATAACATCATCGAAATTCTCGTCGGAATCCGATTCATCGGAGAATAGGTAATCCTCCCAATATTTTTCTTCCTTGGCGGAAACACCGTTGACCATAATTAACCTTGGTCGGTTGGTTGAGGATTTTCTTTTACTTAACCGTTTTATTATTTCCCCCACCGGTTCTATTTCCTCCTCTGGTTCCTCCTCTTCCGGTTCTGATTCTTCTTCCGGTTCTGATTCTTCTTCCGGTTCTTCTTCGGGAACTTGTGAATCAGTCCAATATATATTCGACTCTTCGTTATTATTAGGTGAGTCAATGGGATTTGTGCTAGAGGTAGACATCTATCACACAATATCAAACATGTTAAGAGATTAATATATCACATAATATATACATGTTAATAATTTATAGTTTCCAACAAAAATGTTAAGCAATCATTTTTAAAGAAAACACGGTCGAAGTCCAGACTCACTAATGCATCCTAACAAACTCGATAAGACACACTAATGCAAATTTTCTGGTTCTCTAAGACCAACGCTCGGATACCAACTGAAATGTCCCGTTCTTATTGATTAAAAACGTTCCATATTAATTGATTTCGTTGCGAGGTTTAGACCTCTATATGAGACGTTTTTCAAAGACTGCATTCATTTTTAAAACAAACCATAACCTTTATTTCATATATAAAGGTTTAAAAAGCTTTACGTAGTTATCAAATAATGATAATCTAAAATATCTTGTTTACACACGACCATTACATAATGGTTTACAATACAAATATGTTACATCGAAATCAGTTTCTTGATTGCAGTTTTTACACAATATCATACAAACATGGACTCCAAATCTTGTCCTTATTTTAGTATGCAACAGCGGAAGCTCTTAGTATTCACCTGAGAATAAACATGCTTTAAACGTCAACAAAAATATTGGTGAGTTATAGGTTTAACCTATATATATCAAATCGTAACAATAGACCACAAGATTTCATATTTCAATACACATCCCATACATAGAGATAAAAATCATTCATATGGTGAACACCTGGTAACCGACATTAACAAGATGCATATATAAGAATATCCCCATCATTCCGGGACACCCTTCGGATATGATATAAATTTCGAAGTACTAAAGCATCCGGTACTTTGGATGGGGTTTGTTAGGCCCAATAGATCTATCTTTAGGATTCGCGTCAATTAGGGTGTCTGTTCCCTAATTCTTAGATTACCAGACTTAATAAAAAGGGGCATATTCGATTCGATATTTCAACCATAGAATGTAGTTTCACGTACTTGTGTCTATTTTGTAAATCATTTATAAAACCTGCATGTATTCTCATCCCAAAAATATTAGATTTTAAAAGTGGGACTATAACTCACTTTCACGGATTTTTACTTCATCGGGAAGTAAGACTTGGCCACTAGTTCATTCACAAACCTATAACAATATATACATATATATCAAAGTATGTTCAAAATATATTTACAACACTTTTAATATATTTTGATGTTTTAAGTTTATTAAGTCAGCTGTCCTCGTTAGTAACCTACAACTAGTTGTCCACAGTTAGATGTACAGAAATAAATCGATAAATATTATCTTGAATCAATTCACGACCCAGTGTATACGTATCTCAGTATTGATCACAACTTAAACTATATATATTTTGGAATCAACCTCAACCCTGTATAGCTAACTCCAACATTCACATATAGAGTGTCTATGGTTGTTCCGAAATATATATAGATGTGTTGACATGATAGGTCAAAACATTGTATACGTGTCTATGGTATCTCAAGATTACATAATATACAATACAAGTTGATTAAGTTATGGTTGGAATAGATTTGTTACCAATTTTCACGTAGCTAAAATGAGAAAAATTATCCAATCTTGTTTTACCCATAACTTCTTCATTTTAAATCCGCTTTGAGTGAATCAAATTGCTATGGTTTCATATTGAACTCTATTTTATGAATCTAAACAGAAAAAGTATAGGTTTATAGTCTGAAAAATAAGTTACAAGTCATTTTTATAAAGGTAGTCATTTCAGTCGAAAGAACGACGTCTAGATGACCATTTTAGAAAACATACTTCCACTTTGAGTTTAACCATAATTTTTGAATATAGTTTCATGTTCATAATAAAAACCATTTTCCCATAATAACAACTTTTAAATCAAAGTTTATCATAGTTTTTAATTAACTAACCCAAAACAGCCCGCGGTGTTACTACGACGGCGTACATCCGGTTTTACGGTGTTTTTCGTGTTTCCAGGTTTTAAATCATTAAGTTAGCATATCATATAGATATAGAACATGTGTTTAGTTGATTTTAAAAGTCAAGTTAGAAGGATTAACTTTTATTTGCGAACAAGTTTAGAATTAACTAAACTATGTTCTAGTGATTACAAGTTTAAACCTTCGAATAAGATAGCTTTATATGTATGAATCGAATGATGTTATGAACATAATTACTACCTCAAGTTCCTTGTATAAACCTACTGGAAATGAGAAAAATAGATCTAGCTTCAAAGGATCCTTGGATGGCTTGAAAGTTCTTGAAGCAGAATCATGACACGAAAACAATTTCATGTAAGATTTCCACTCGAAATAAGATTGTTATAGTTATAAAAATTGAATTAAAGTTTGAATATGATTATTACCTTGTATTAGAAAGATAACCTACTGTAAGCAACAAAGGTTTCTTGATCTTGGATGATTATTTGGAATGGATTTAGAAAACTTGGAAGTAAACTTGCAATCTTGGAAGTATTCTTGATTTTATGAAACTAGAACTTTTGGAATTTATGAAGAACACTTGGAACTTGAAGATAGAACTTGAGAGAGATAAATTAAATGAAGAAAATTGAAGAATGAAAGTGTTTGTAGGTGTTTTTGGTCGTTGGTGTATGGATTAGATATAAAGGATATGTAATTTTGTTTTCATGTAAATAAGTCATGAATGATTACTCATATTTTTGTAATTTTATGAGATATTTCATGCTAGTTGCCAAATTATGGTTCCCACATGTGTTAGGTGACTCACATGGGCTGCTAAGAGCTGATCATTGGAGTGTATATACCAATAGTACATACATCTAAAAGCTGTGTATTGTACGAGTACGAATTCGGGTGCATACGAGTAGAATTGTTGATGAAACTGAACGAGGATGTAATTGTAAGAATTTTTGTTAAGTAGAAGTATTTTGATAAGTGTCTTGAAGTCTTTCAAAAGTGTATGAATACATATTAAAACACTACATGTATATACATTTTAACTGAGTCGTTAAGTCATCGTTAGTCGTTACATGTAAACGTTGTTTTGAAACCTTTAGGTTAACGATCTTGTTGAATGTTGTTAACCCATTGTTTATTATAACAAATAAGATGTTAAATTGTTATATTATCATGATATTATGATATATAATATATCTTAGTATGATATATATACAGTTAAATGTCGTTACAACGATAATCGTTACATATATGTCTCGTTTCAAAATCATTAAGTTAGTAGTCTTATTTTTACATATGTATTTCATTGTTAATACACTTAATAATATATTTACTTATCATTTAACATAATTAACCAAGTATATCAATATCTTAATATGATTCATATGTACCTAGTAAGACGTTGTTATAACGATAATCGTTATATATATCGTTTTCGAGTTTCTTAAATTAATAGTCTCATTTTTATGTATATAACTCATTGTTAAAATACCTAATGAGATACATACTTATAATAAAATCATGTTAACTATATATATAACCATATATATGTCATCGTATAGTTTTTACAAGTTATAACGTTCGTGAATCACCGATCAACTTGGGTGGTCAATTGTCTATATGAAACCTATTTCAATTAATCAAGTCTTAACAAGTTTGATTGTTTAACATGTTGGAAACACTTAATCATGTAAATAACAATTTCATTTAATATATATATAAACATAGAAAAGTTCGGGTCACTACATTAAAGACTTGGAGGCACTACTTATATGGGGTCAAAAGTATTATATATACCGACCACAAAAGTCTTCAACACATATTTAATCAGAAACAACTGAATATGAGGCAGCGTAGGTGGATTGAATTGTTGAATGATTACGACTTTGAGATTCGTTACCACCCGGGGAAGGCAAATGTGGTAGCCGACGCTTTGAGCAGAAAGGACAGAGAACCCATTCGAGTAAAATCTATGAATATAATGATTCACACTAACCTTACTACTCAAATAAAGGAGGCGCAACAAGGAGTTTTAAAAGAGGGAAATTTAAAGGATGAAATACCCAAAGGATCGGAGAATCATCTTAATATTCGGGAAGACGGAACCCGGTATAGGGCTGAAATAATTTGGGTACCAAAATTTGGAGATATGAGAGAAATGGTACTTAGAGAAGCTCATAAAACCAGATACTCAATACATCCTGGAACGGGGAAGATGTACAATGATCTTAAGAAACATTTTTGGTGGCCAGGTATGAAAGCCGATATTGCTAAATATGTAGGAGAATGTTTGACATGTTCTAAGGTCAAAGCTGAACATCAGAAACCATCAGGTCTACTACAACAACCTGAAATCCCGGAATGGAAATGGGAAAACATTACCATGGATTTCATTACTAAATTGCCAAGGACTGCAAGTGGTTATGATACTATTTGGGTAATAGTTGATCGTCTCACTAAGTCAGCACACTTCCTGCCAAATAAGAGAAGATGACAAGATGGAGAAGTTAGCATGACTGTATTTAAAGGAAGTCGTCTCCAGACATGGAATACCAATCTCTATTATCTCTGATAAGGATGGCAGATTTATTTCAAGATTCTGGCAGACATTACAGCAAGCATTAGGAACTCGTCTAGACATGAGTACTGCCTATCATCCACAAACTGATGGGCAGAGTGAAAGGATGATACAAACGCTTGAAGACATGCTACGAGCATATGTTACTGATTTCAGAAACAGTTGGGATCGACATCTACCGTTAGCAGAATTTTCCTACAACAACAGCTACCATTCAAGCATTGAGATGGCTCCGTTTGAAGCACTTTATGGTAGAAAGTGCAGGTCTCCGATTTTTTGGAGTGAAGTGGGGGATAGACAGATTACGGGTCCGGAGATAAAACAAGAAACTACCGAGAAGATCATCCAAATTCAACAACGGTTGAAAACCGCCCAAAGTCGACAAAAGAGCTACGCTGACATTAAAAGAAAAGATATAGAATTTGAAATTGGAGAGATGGTCATGCTTAAAGTTGCACCTTGAAAAGGCGTTGTTCGATTTGGTAAACGAGGGAAATTAAATCCAAGGTATATTGGACCATTCAAGATTATTGATCATGTCGGACCAGTAGCTTACCGACTTGAGTTACCTCAATAACTCGTGGCTGTACATAACACTTTCCACGTCTCGAATTTGAAGAAATGTTTTGCTAAAGAAGATCTCACTATTCCATTGGACGAAATCCAAATCAATGAAAAACTTCAATTCATTGAAGAACCCGTTGAAATAATGGATCGTGAGATTAAGAGACTTAAACAAAACAAGATACCGATTGTTAAGGTTCGATGGAATGCTCGTAGAGGACCCGAGTTCACCTGGGAACGAGAAGATCAGATGAAGAAGAAATACCCGCATTTATTTCCAGAAGATACGTCAACACCTCCAACTGCTTAAAATTTCGGGACGAAATTTATTTAACGGGTAGGTACTGTAGTGACCCGAACTTTTCCATGTTTATATATATATATATATATATATATTAAATGAAATTGTTATTTACATGATTAAATGTTTCCAACATGTTAAGCAATCAAACTTGTTAAGACTTGATTAATTGAAATAGGTTTCATATAGACAATTGACCACCCAAGTTGACCGGTGATTCACGAACGTTAAAACTTGTAAAAACTATATGATGACATATATATGGATACATATATAGTTAACATGATATTATGATAATTAAACATATCATTAAGTATATTAACAATGAACTACATATGTAAAAACAAGACTACTAACTTAATGATTTTGAAACGAGTCATATATGTAACGATTATCGTTGTAACGACATTTAATGTATATATATCATATTAAGAGATATTCATACATCATAATATCATGATAATATAATAATTTAAAATCTCATTTGATATTATAAACATTGGGTTAACAACATTTAACAAGATCGTTAACCTAAAGGTTTCAAAACAACACTTACATGTAACGACTAACGATGACTTAACGACTCAGTTAAAATGTATATACATGTAGTGTTTTAATATGTATTCATACACTTTTGAAAGACTTCAAGACACTTATCAAAATACTTCTACTTAACAAAAATGCTTACAATTACATCCTCGTTCAGTTTCATCAACAATTCTACTCGTATGCACCCGTATTCGTACTCGTACAATACACAGCTTTTAGATGTATGTACTATTGGTATATACACTCCAATGATAAGCTCTTAGCAGCCTATGTGAGTCACCTAACACATGTGGGAACCATCATTTGGCAACTAGCATGAAATATCTCATAAAATTACAAAAATATGAGTAATCATTCATGACTTATTTACATGAAAACAAAATTACATGTCCTTTATATCTAATCCATACACCAGCGACCAAAAACACCTACAAACACTTTCATTCTTCAATTTTCTTCATCTAATTGATCTCTCTCAAGTTCTATCTTCAAGTTATAAGTGTTCTTCATAAATTCCAAAAGTTCTAGTTTCATAAAATCAAGAATACTTCCAAGATTGCAAGTTTACTTCCAAGTTTTATAAATCCATTCCAAGTAATCATCCAAGATCAAGAAACCTTTGTTACTTACAGTAGGTTATCTTTCTAATACAAGGTATTAATCATATTCAAACTTTAATTCAATTTCTATAACTATAACAATCTTATTTCGAGTGAAAATCTTACTTGAACTGTTTTCGTGTCATGATTCTGCTTCAAGAACTTTCAAGCCCTCCAAGGATCCTTTGAAGATAGATCCATTTTTCTCATTTCCAGTAGCTTTATCCAGAAAACTTGAGGTAGTAATGATGTTCATAACATCATTCGATTCATACATATAAAGCTATCTTATTCGAAGGTTTAAACTTGTAATCACTTGAACATAGTTTAGTTAATTCTAAACTTGTTCGCAAACAAAAGTTAATCCTTAAAACTTGACTTTTAAAATCAACTAAACACATGTTATATATCTATATGATATTCTAACTTAATGATTTAAAACCTGGAAACACGAAAAACACTGTAAAACCGGATTTACGCCGCCGTAGTAACACCGCGGGCTGTTTTGGGTTAGTTAATTAAAAACTATGATAAACTTTGATTTAAAATTTGTTATTCTGGAAAAATGATTTTTATTATGAACATGAAACTATATCCAAAAATCATGGTTAAACTCAAAGTGGAAGTATGTTTTCTAAAATGGTCATCTAGACGTCGTTCTTTTGACTGAAATGACTACCTTTACAAAAAATGACTTGTAACTAATTTTTCCGACAATAAACCTATACTTTTTCTGTTTAGATTCATAAAATAGAGTTCAATATGAAACCATAGCAATTTGATTCACTCAAAACTGATTTAAAATGAAGAAGTTATGGGTAAAACAAGATTGGATAATTTTTCTCATTTTAGCTACGTGAAAATTGGTAACAAATCTATTCCAACCTTAACTTAATCAACTTGTATTATATATTATGTAATCTTGAGATACCATAGACACGTATACAATATTTCGACCTATCATGTCGACACATCTATATATATTTCGGAACAATCATAGACACTCTATATGTGAATGTTGGAGTTAGCTATACAGGGTTGAGGTTGATTCCAAAATATATATAGTTTGAGTTGTGATCAATACTGAGATATGTATACACTGGGTCGTGGATTGATTCAAGATAATATATATCGATTTATTTATGTACATCTAACTGTGGAAAACTAGTTGTAGGTTACTAACGAAGACAGCTGACTTAATACACTCAAATCTTTAAAACATAATAAAAAAGGTTGTAATTATATTTTGATCATACTTTGATATATATGTACATATTTGTATAGGTTCGTGAATCAACTAGTGGCCAAGTCTTACTTCCCGACGAAGTAAAAATCTGTGAAAGTGAGTTATAGTCCCACTTTTAAAATCTAATATTTTGGGATGAGAATACATGCAGGTTTTATAAATGATTTACAAAATAGACACAAGTACGTGAAACTACATTCTATGGTTGAATTATCGAAATCGAATATGCCCCTTTTTATTAAATCCGGTAATCTAAGAATTAGGGAACAGACACCCTAATTGACGCGAATCCTAAAGATAGATCTATTGGGCCTAACAAACCCCATCCAAAGTACCGGATGCTTTAGTTGAAATGTCTCGTTCTTATTGATTAAAAACGTTCCATATTAATTGATTTCATTGCGAGGTTTTGACCTCTATATGAGACGTTTTTCAAAGACTGCATTCATTTTTAAAACAAACCATAACCTTTATTGAAAAACTGATAATCTACGTAAAGCTTTTTAAACCTTTATTGACGAAATAAAGGTTATGGTTTGTTTTAAAATGAATGCAGTCTTTGAAAAACGTCTCATATAGAGGTCAAAACCTCGCAACGAAATCAATTAATATGGAACGTTTTTAATCAATAAGAACGGGACATTTCAAAGGGGTCAACAGATTCAAGATGAAACATCAATCAATCTCTCGAAGTCCCAGATTTGTTTCATCAAACTTTGGTGGTCGATTAGTAGAGCCATTTTCGAGATAGGATGCATTTAAATAGTTGGCCATTGTGGAGTTACATATCCAAGATATAAATTATCAAGACTGATGCTCTCATACCAGTTGTTAGTCCCAATTAACAGCATGAAGTATTGTAGAAAGGCGGGGGATGAATACAATTCTTTTGCTAATTAAAAATGTTTTAACAGTTCTATATAATTAAGTGAATAAATTAAACTAACACGAGTCCAAGTAATTTTAACTTATAACTTTTATTGATGTAATCTCAAAGAATCACGATTATCTTAGAGCGGAAAAGATAATCGATTGATGCTGATTACGCCTTGATAGCTCAAACACACTTAAAGCATATACAAGAATTTACAGACTCAATAGTTTAAATCTCACACCACCAACTATTACATTTGTGGACTTATCTATCTATAGAGAGCCCATTAACCATGTAAAGGTTCTATTGTCCAAAGGTTAACTGGATGCTTGTTCTTCAGCATACAACTGAATCAGAAGTCACGTGCTCTTCTTTTGGTTTGAAGCTAATTCAGGAACATCCCAATATAGATAGACACGTTATTTGAATAAAGTTTAAAAAATATAACTATGTACTGTGCACGAGTTATACTTTTGCATTCCAATGTTGTCTTGTAAGGTCACTTGTCAGCCTCTGACTGATGTTTTTCTCTCTTCAACTTCTTCTTCGATGTCAATTGAATAGCACAATTAATGTAGACAACATAAGAAACATTTATGTATTTAATAGGACATACTTCATCTAAGTGTTTTGTGTTGGTTCTTCTTCTGTTGGTTCTTCTTTGATCATCTACTGGGTCAACATACATCCTTCTGCTGATTACGGAGACCCCTTCACTTCTCAACTATCTTGAGCTGATAGTAGAGGCAGCACAACAAAGCACTAAGACACAACATAATATGTTGTTTATAGACTTAAAATTATTTATCTAAACCTATGCTGGCTGCAAATTACAATTAGCGTTAATAATCATGTTTTTTCATTATTAAATCCTTAATTTCATAGGAGCCTCAACAGCCACCCCTAACATTAATGAAAGGCTTCTACATTTAAATCAACACTATTCCCAAATTTAACCATTTGTTAGTTTCAGTCTAATCTCCAGATTGTATGGAATCCTCGTAAAAAATTAGCAACGTGTACAATGAATCTATAGTGAATCCATCATGAATTAATAAGAATATTAATATTAATATAGTAAGATACATTGACCATACAAGATTCAAATATTCCTTTTTTTTTTACTAACCATTCCTTAAACTTTGAACAATCCTTTTGAATATGCCTTTTCTTATGGCAAAATTTAATTTTTTAGATAGTCTGAGAATGACATAGTGCTTACAACCATATCTCATTTACTTTATTTGGAGTATGATTATCTCCTATTAAGACTTTGCTCTTCCATGAAACCTTCCTCTTATTGGAGTTAGTGTTAGCAATGTGAGCTACTTTAGGTTTTTAAACTTTGAGGCGTTCTTCCTCTTGAACACACATGGCAATTGATTCGCTATATTTTCATTTCTCATTTTGCGTATGATAATTGATGTTTAAAATACCAAATTGCATAGGGACAATGCCATAATGAAAATGAACTAAGAAAGCTTCATTGATTTTCATGTCCATGCCTTTCTATTTATTTTCCATGTCGCTCATCATCATAATGTACTCATGTACACCAATAATCCCGTCATACTTGGAAGTAAACATTCTGAAAATCTAAATGCTTGCATGGGCTCTTGAAATCCCTTTAAATTGTTCCTCTACGAAGTTAAAGTATTCCTTTGCATTTCCAGAGACATGAATGGCTCCTCTAATGGAAACAGATATGGAGTTCTTAATGATAATGAGAGACATGCGGTTAGATCGCTCCCACTTTTCATAAACACGTTTACGGTCTAACGTACTAGCATCAGTAAGCACAATGGGAGATCAACACTAAGCGCATGATCAAGTTTCATTACTTCAAGAGTAAGTTTCACTTTATTTCTCCATGTTGAGAAGTTAGTACCAGTTAAAGGTTTAATTCCGGATAAATGACCCATATTGGTAGGTAAGGTAGATGCTGACATAGGTTGAAAATTAAATGTATGCTCAAATTAAGCTAATAAGGAATTAATGGAATATATATTATTAAAGTCAAGCATATTTGTATAAACATAAAATCTATCATGAACTTCAACATAAGAGGCATATAAAATGTTGTGCTCAATTGTCAACTTCACGTTGATTTAGTTGACAATTAAATAGTTAAACATTTTTAACTAGACTTCCGTATACATGCATATCACGTATCACCGTTGGGCAGAAACGTAACATACATGCGAATTATGTTTATTATATATTTTATTAATTAAGTTGTCACACAAATAAATAGTCATTGGATTCAATGAGTAACAACTTAAACAATTATATGATATGGACATATGGTAGTACTTAAAACTTCTATATTAAATTAAACAACCATTCGTTGGACCAGTTATCTAAATTAACATAAAAGTTACCATCAAATGAATTAATCGTAATTCAGAAAATGATATTTCTTACGCCTAATAAATATCTGTAAGATCCGCTGATCCGAAGATCTCTGAATATTTTTATGATCCGTAATTCAAATTTTTATTTAAAAATATCATGAACATTAAAATTAGTTATGGAAAAGCTAAAGAAATGCCATAAGGGCATATGAGAAGCCCAATCAATGAACTACAAATTTTCAAAACTAATATAAATTGTAATTAATATATATGTATACTTGGTAATGCATGAGTTTAATAAATAAAAGTTAAGTTATAAATGGAAATTTTAAGTGCATTTACTCTTTCCTATCTTGTGCTCTTAGATCACTAGTTAGCCAAACTCGGTTAGTTATTTATTTTTCGCCATCATCAACCAATGCAAACATCTTATGTTAAAGTAAAATCATGAACGTCAAAAAAATGTGATGATGGTTACTAAACTAATTTATTTATTGATGGCGTACATGTAACAAACACTATGCTGGTTATATTAATAATTCATGATAATTGATTTAATAAATAAATCAATCAACATGTTTGATTATTGGTTAAAAAAGTAATTGATGGGTTGAAACCATCACTTGACTTCGCTTAATTTCAAGATTTACCAAGATTATTGAATGTCTGATTTGAGTCATTTGACCGAATACTTTTTATGTCACTGTTATAAATTTCATTAATTGAAAAACGCAGTTATGAATGGATTCGTTATGAATTTAATCAAAAAGGATCATTTCTTTCCATGAATATGATCACTGGCATGCCACCACACCAATTAACCATTAACAATCATAAGTTTTTATTCACTTATTGGTTATTTTTTTATTTTTTTTTTTTAAACTCAACATTTGGTGATCACTTAATATGTTAAAGTGCCATTTTCAAATTGACATCAAAACGCATAATTCAGCGGATAAATAAATTATGATTTTCTATATTTATTAATGAATTAAAATAGATTAACACAAGACAATAAACCATCACATTTACAACCCATTTGAATGGTAACAGTTATCATATTTAAAGTTACCATCGTTATTGTCAGTTCGGGCCAATACATAAGAGTGATATTATGATCATATGATGCAATTTCAACATTGCTCTTCATATCACATGTTGAATTTATACATCATAACACAATCAATATATAACAAAACATTAAAGAAGACTTACTTGATCTGTAGAACCGAAGTGATCTTAAGACTGGATGATGAATCCATATGTTAGGTGTAAGACCCTGTTTTTTCAGTTACATGTTATTTTGGACGTCATTTGAGTTCAAGGTATGTAATCGTATCCTTTGACCCCCAATAAAGTTTGAGTTAATGTTTAAAAACCTTACAATTAGAAATTAGACCTTATTATGTTTTCAACGATATTTGATTTATCAAAAACGGAGTTACGGTCCGAAAGTTATGATCAAAACAAGTTTCACAAAAGTGCTGAAACTGGGGTCCTCGCGATTGTGAGATTTGGTTAGGTGGCCAACTCTTTTGTTTTGCAAGCTCGCGGTCGTGACCCAAAACCTCGTGGTCGCGAGGTGTGCCTTGCAGCAGCGTTTTTGAACATATTTTGGGGGTTTTTAGAGGGGTAAAGTGGTCTTTGCACTTGTAAACTTGTATATTGCTTGAGATCTGATCCAAAACTCAATCTTATCTTCATTTTAACCAACCAAACTCTAGAGAGAGAGAGGAGAGTTCTAGAGAGAGGAAGCTTCAAATGGTGAAGAATATGGTGATATTTGCCCAAATTGAAGTTCATCTTGGTGTGTCTAGCCTCTAGGATTTTCATTGATGCTTGAGGTAAACCCTAATCCAAACTTTGTTGTTTGATTTCCAGTTTTTTTAGGGTTTGTGTTAGTGATGGGTTATAAACCCCATTTCTTATGAAATTAGGGGTTTTATTGTATGTATTCTGTAAGTAAACCCGATTAGTGTAGGTTTAGGGTTTGATGAAGAATTTATAAGTATTTTTCATGATTTGGGTGTTAATCACTAGGCTGTAAGTGTGTTAATGATTTTGATGTTCATAAGAACATGTTTGTTGGCCAAAATGGGTGTTGACCTTGATTTGGTGTCAAACTAGGATTTGAGGCTAGTGTTAGTGTAATAAGTACTTAATTACTTTGTTTATGTTGTTAATTGGTGGATTAAGGCCTAAACTAGCCATTAGTGATTTTGAGTTGAATTTGACGTAAGTCAAAGGAGGTCAAGTGTGATATGGGTCAATATTGTACGTGTTGTAGTTTTGGTGTAAATGACGTTTTGAAATGATCACTACCTAAGTAGTAATCTAGTGTCGGGACCAAGGTTGGTCAATTTGGTGTCAAGTATAATTTGGGTTACATTGTACTTTGTAGTGTGGGTTTGAATTACCACCCAAAATGGTAAATTGATTGTGTCCATTTGGTGTAAATGGGCGGGTTTTGGCAAGCAAGGTATGATCCCTCGGCTAAGGGATGATTGTGTCGGATTTTCTTTTAGAGAATATATATTTATGTTTAAATTGTGCATATGTGTGATATAGGTGGTTGCTTGCTCGGATATGAGGACAGAGATCATGTTATACATGACTTATGCGAGCATTCCTGTCACGACCCCCGTCTCGATTTCCCAAGACGTGCTGGGAACTTTAACAAAGTGTCCCAGGTTATAGTTAACGTCAACAGCGGAAACATAAATTTTATTACATCACGGTCTCTGTTTTTAGTTTTGGTACATTGGTTACAAAAGTACAAATACAAACATAGTACAAATACAAATACATCATAATCTAGTCTATCAATACTAGATTTAAACAAAAGACGTTTTTAGACTCCACGATGCCCGACCTGAAATGCTCCAAAAGCTAAGTACCTGAGAAAAATACTTAAAAACGTCAATATAAATATTGGTGTGTTCATAGGTTTAGTTATAATGCATAATTAATGGACCTCAATATTTCATGTATAAAAACGGTTGAAAAGCTATTCTAGTTTATGAGCGTTCGATATCGAACGTTAACGTAATAGTACCCAAAAACAAGCGTCACTTAAGGTCTAAGTGCATATGGTCAAAGGTTATGCATCCGATAGCCTAGAAGGCCTATCCTGATGTGAGGAGTCACCCTCAAATAGATCTATTCATAGTATTCGCGTTCACCAAACCGGTAATTAACGATATCAAAATTGTGCTTTCTAAAATTGACCTTTGTTACTCAAACATAAAATAGAATTATAAGTACTCGAGTCCAATATGTAAAATATTAAACAAGTATTATCTCATCCCAGATATATAAAAGATTAATTAAAAATGGGACTACAAACTCACAATTGATGCAGTGCAAAGCGTACATGGTAGTCGGTTAGATTGTGTGCGGTGTTCCGGGCTTGAGACCTAATGAATAATTATAAGGTCAGAGGTCATACTATCTAATATAGTATTTAGGTTAGGTCTAAGATCAATTTCTTAAGTGATCTTACATGTCCATTTCGATTCTCGGTTTCAAAGGTTACATAGTTCATGGTTTTAAGTGTTGACAGTTTTGACTAGGTTTACCATAACTTTAACCTAGGTATTTCTATCAATCTAGATATCCATTTATGATGATATTACCATCTATGTAAATCTCTTTGAGTATAGTTTCTAACCATGTAAGGTTAGCTTCTAGACTCAAAATAAAAGTTGGTCAAAAGTTCACCCTTTTACAAGTGTGCAAAACTACTTAGGTTTGCACTATAAGTTCCCATTCAAGTTTAAAAATAGCAAAACACATTTGTTTGACTCAATACATTTACAAAGGGTTTAGGACATATAAAAGTACTCATTTTCAAAAGGAATCACGTCCAGGTCTTCATAAACCTAGTTTTTAGAGATGATGTTTTAGACTAAAATCTGACTACAACAAAATCTTATGTCAACTTGTTGGGACTATTTCTCAAAGATTCCTTAATCATTTTTTGTGTTTCTACTTGTCATGTTTTCCTTATTAGGTCTATTTTTCAAATCACAAGCCTATATTTCAAGATCTATCTTATAATTTATTTATACATGATTTGTGGACTCTTGGTCAGATTGCTTCAAATCTGAACCTTGGGTCACCAAATAAAAATGAAAAATGACTTTTTCTTTGAATTAAATCATGGAAACTTTACTGGAAGTCATGAACATATATATGAACATCATACTAAAAGATGAGTTCCTGAGACCAAGTATAAGTTAGTTTTTAAGTCATGAACTTCAAGTAGAAAGTTTGGACAGCTTAAAGATAAAACTGTTTTATGTAGTTAACCACTTTAGTTCTTAGTTTAGTTTCATTTTATGTAATTGGACATGTAGAAAATTTAAGGTTACTGATCTAATATCAAGATCATGGTTAGCTATATAGTCATCATTGAGTGACTAAACACTATAGATTAACCAATTACACCATGAATACTCTTGAATATAGCTAGAAAAGATGAATACAATTAAAGTAGGTTGTTATACCTTGAAGAGATTTGATCTTATAGCTTCAAAAAGATGAAGAATGGAGTGATTTAGATCTATAAATAAGGATGTGTGTGTGTGTGTGTTTAAAAGTGATGAAGGAATGAAAAGATGATCAAATGAGGGTTTATATAAAGAGAGTGATGTGGGACATGGCAAGGCAAGAAGAGAAGGAGGGTGTGACTCACCAATGATCATTAATGGTTCATGCAATGTTTAATGATGATGTTTTGATTAAAGGTGATGAAATATCTTAGATATTTATAAGGGAAGGTGGTAGTGTGCATGGCAAGGGTGGCGATTTTGAGTGGTGGTGGAGGAAGATGTATTTTGTTGATTTCTACATTCAAGTGTTCATGTGTTTGTGTAGTTTTGTCTAATGTGTGGTATGAGATTTTAATTGTTTGGTTAATGTAACGACCCGGATTTTTCCGACTACTTGATTATACTATTTACATGATTTAATAATTCCGACTTGATAAGCAATGAATTTTAATAAGTCTTAAACCTCTGGAAAGAGTTTTACACAAGCTTTTGGTCACCCTTTTATTCCGACGATTCACGAACGTCATAACTTGATTTAATTGGATTTATATAAGTCTTAACTTGTGTATATATATGGATTTATATATATTTAACTTGAAAATATTATAATTAAATATCTCATTAAGTATATTAACAAAGTATTATATATATATATATATATATATATATATATATATATATATATATATATATATATATATATTTCTTCATACTACTAATTTAAAGAGTTTTTGAACAATATATATGTTACTATTTAAAAGACGTAATTAACTTATGTTAAAATCTATTTACATATAATGTATTACGAGTGTAAATACATCCTTACAAGTATTAAATATACTTTATAATATACCAATACATATAAAGGATAGCTATACTCGTATTTCCGTTCATTTTCCTCAAGAATTCTACTCGCATTCATACGGTATTTTTACCCGTATTATACACAGCTTCTAGAAGTATTTACTATTGGTATATACCAATAGAAATCTGCAATTATTTGTGTAATATGTCATCCATGACCTAATCAATTTAATATGTCATCCATGACTTAATATATTTTAACTTATCTTAGATATTTTTACTAAAAACCAAATTTTCAAGCTTATAAATAAGCACCATTTCTAACTCATTTTTACACATTCATTTTCCAAATTCTACTTCCAACTTTCACACACACTTGCAAGAACTCTCTCAAGTTTTGTTCTGCTACTTCTTTCCAGCAACCTTACATTCTAAACTTGAGGTAAAAACTCTACTTCAACTCTTGTTCAATTCATATGTTTATAACTATCTATATAAGAGTTTATAAACTTGAACATAGTTTAGTTAATTCTAAACTTGTTCGCAAACAAAGTTAATCCTTCTAACTTGACTTTTAAAAACAACTTAACACATGTTTTATATCTATATGGATATAATAACTTAATGAGTTAAAACTTGGAAACACGAAGAACACCGTAAAACCGGACATACGCCGTCGTAGTAAAATCGGGGGCTGTTTTGGGTTGGATAATTAAAAACTATCATAATCATTGATTTAAAAGTTGTTCTTCTGGGAAAATGATATTTCATATGAACATGATACTATATCCAAAAATCATGGTTAAACTCAAAATTGAAGTATGTTTTTCAAAATGGTCATCAAGATGTCGTTCTTTCAACGGAAATGACTACCTCTTTCAAATATGGATTATAACTTGTAACTCCGACTATAAACTGACACTTTTTTAGTTCTGTTTCACAAATTACAGTTCGTTATGAAACCATAGCAATTTGATTCACTCAAAACGGATTTATAACGAAGAAATTATGGGCAAAACAATATTAGTTAAAAATGGATAATTTGATTACGGGATTAACTCATTAAAATCTATAGTAACCATATCCTAGCTAACTTTTCTTGTATTATACGTGTATTCTAACATGTCATGGTTACACAATACGTCAGATAAATCAAAAGACACCACATACACAATACGTGTAACTACAATAGCGGTAATGTAGGTCATGATTGAGTCTTATACAACACGTATATACTATGTACTACTAATTGTGGACTACTAACTGTGGACTACTAATTGTGGACTTCTAACATTGGACCGCTAACTTGAGAACTTAAACAATCACACGTGATTGAAAATATAAACTTAAACAATCACACGTGATTGAAAATATGAACTTAAACAATCACATGTGATTGAAGATATGATATGAATAATAGTTTTATTACATTTTGATATACATATATATTTGTTACAGGTTCGTGAATCCAAAGACGACGGCCATATTTTTAATAAGTTGAAAACTTATTATTAATATACTTTTACTACCGTGAGTATATAGTCCCATTTTTAAACTCTAAAAATATTTTGGAATGAGAATACATGCATTTTATGTTTTACGCCATGGACAAAAGTATTTAAAATATATTCTACGTTGAGTTGTACCACCTTGCATATCTTCCCTAATAGCTTGGTAACTAATATTTACATGTTGTAAGAAAATGTAAGCGCGAATCCTATTGATAGATCTATCGGGTTTGACAACCCCAACCGGGCTAGTCGCTCTAGTATCGTAAACGGTTGCATAGTACTTCGTTTTTACTACACTTGGTACAGTGTAGGGAGATTTCATAATAAAGGGAATATGCTACATTAATGGTTAAGTATGGTTACCGAAGCGCTCAACAACTTATAGAATACTTTTATACACTTGCGAGTGTACATATATTTATAACTATGAAATCTTGTGGTCTATATTTAAATCGATGTTAGTTTTAAACCTATATATCTCACCAACCTTTGTGTTGACTGTTTAAGCATGTTTATTCTCAGGTCCTTAAGAAAGTCTTCCGCTGTTGCATTATCTGAGCAAGCTGTGCATGTAGTCTCATGCTTTTGTTTAAATGAAGTGTTGCATTCAATAAAACCTTTGTCATGTATTATATTCGACTGTTATGTCACGTGTGTAGTATTTGGAAACCGATGTATCATGGGGATTATTTCTTAAATAATCGCCCACTTGTTTAAACCATGCATTATGTATAATAATGGTGTGCTTTTCATGAAACGAATGCAATATTTTCTAAAAATGTATCATATAGAGGTCAAATACCTCGCTATGGGACCAATGAATAACGTAATGCGTTTATAGTAATATGGACGGGTCGTTTTAGTTGGTATCAGAGCTATGGTCTTAGCGAACCAGGTCTTGCATTAGTGTGTCTAACTTATAGTTGTTAGGATACATTAGTGAGTCCGGACTTCGGCCATGTCTACATGTCAAAAGTTTTGCTTATCATTTCTTCTCGAAAATTACCTGTTTATCATCTTAAGTCTAGACACGTCTTACTGCAATTATTGCATAGATAGTGTATAGACAAATATTCATATCTTATCATATCTATCACGGTAGACTTTGCCTGACATTTTCCGAAGATTCCTCCGTCATTTATGGAATTTTGGTATTATATATACATATGTAAAATATGTATCGAAGAATACCAAATTGAATCCTATAATCTATTTCCTATCAAAAATCCTTTACCTAACCGTGCAAGATGAATTCAGCAACTAGTTCAAGTTCCTCAGATTCTGATATGGAGTTCCACTCGAGCTCCGAAAGCAGTGTAACCGGAATGGATCAACCAATCAGCCATAATCAATTCTAGATGAATTGGGGATGGGTTCGTAGTCGACTTAATCAATGGAGACAAGAAGAAGGTGATCCTTTCCATCAACCAAATTCACCTCTTGGCGATGAACCTGAAGCACTTACCAGTGAACCAGTCCGAAACACCATTTTTACCCTCATTTCCAGAATAGCTCGCAACGACTACGTAATATCTATAATTCTAGATCTTATTCACCTGCTCGTCCGAACCGCCAATCATCCCGGTGTAATAGAAGAAGTCAATGAGCTTCGCGCTCGAGTAATGGCTTTGGAGAATATGATGCACAACTTGCAGGCATCACAAGCACCACCATCATCAGCAGTACCACCGACAACAACACCAACAGTACCATTATCACCACCAACAACAACCGCATCGCAAACCTAAACTTCACAATTTGTCCCATGAGCATCAACGTCATACGCCCTGTAGATACCAAGGAATACCAACAACATCAAACGATGAAGTATTGATTCATATCTTCATCGGAGAAATATTCTACGGTGATTATGTAATCTCTAAAGTTTTAGAGATTATTTATTCTAATCATAACTGTAAATCAAGATGAGTGGATGGATAGAGATGATAGAGGGGAGAATAGAAACCCTGACAGGAATGGTGCATGCGTTACAAAATAGACTTGTTATACAAGCAGCACCAGCAGTACCGACAGCATCACTAGTACCAGCAGCACCTACAACATCACAAGCTCCGCCAGTTCCATAATCACCGACATCATCACAAATCAGTATCAACGAGTTATGAAGTATTAACTCATTCCCTCTGAAAAATTTATATGTATATTTATATATATATATATATATATATATATATATATATATATATATATATATATATATATATATATATGAGTTTTTAAACCACAATATATCTTTTCATACTAAGCTATTACGTGTGAATGTTAAAGGGTAGATACTACTCGGTTAATTCATATTACTAATATGCTATGATGTACATCCTTCTTTAATGACTTAACAATCATTAATTATAATCTCTGCTTCAACTCAATAGATTCCATTTCATAATAAACCAATTGTATTGTTCGAGTACGTGTTAGATTTCACACTTTCATTTTTGATATACTCAAAACTTCCTAGAAAACGTCATTCGTGTCTTACAAAGTTCACAAGAATTCTACGAACACCAACATCAATCACCGAGGAAATATCAATAAAAATGAATAATGAAGTATTGATTCATAATTTCATTTACGTTGAAGAAATACTCAGCAAAAATTATGTAATCTCTAAAGTTTTAGGGGTTATTCATTCTAGCTCTAGCAAAAATCAAATGAGTTTAATAGTAAATTAACTCATTAAATCTATATTACATATACAGAAAATATAAAAACATATATTTTCATAAAGACTGTAATAAAAATTCTCTTGTACAAAATATTACTTGTGAAACTTTAACGGGTAGGTAATACCCGAGAATTATACAAATTCACAATTAATATGTTATAGTGTACATTCTTCAATTCTGATTCAATAATCATTAACCATACTCACTACTTTCACAATAATATACATTCTTTCATAGAAACCAGAATAACCATTCTCATTCAAATTCAATTACATATTCTGGTTTTGACAGATCATAATCCAAGTCAAGATTAAACAGATGACATCACTCTTAGATTCCAACATCCTTCAAAATCATACTTTAAATTCAAACTATACTAAAACATCACTTTCATTCACAAAACTCATAAAGATATTCGTATCATTCAAGATTCACGACGAATTCATTATACGGATATTGACGATGACAACCTGCGTCTAAACCCGTCAAAATTCTTGGAAACACCTCAACTAAGTAACAATCGAGAGAATGAACCAATCACACGATACATACGAAGAATATATGCATATAGATATGCATCCGAAGAACACTTGGAACCTAAGCAAAGGTTCAACACATATCCGTGTGAGATCCTTTAGCATTATTATTACCCAAAATAACTTTACAATCCCTTTTCAAAATAGCGAATTTTGTCACAGCTCCAACTAGACAACTTCGACTTTTCATCCGGAGTAGCCTTATTATAACCTTGATATATACGTTATCTTTTTCTCCATCATTACCGGGGAACCTTTTATATTCCACCACATTAGTAGTAAGCTTGCTAGAAACTTTATTGCTCTTTGACTTAAATCTCTCTGAAAGATCACTATAAAACCTTGTCATGTACCCATCTACATCTTGTAACAATAATTGCCATACCAAACCCCAGGAAGCATCAGTAATTATTCTTGAATCTCACATCATTTCTGCATATACATATAATGTTATCTCCTGGAATTATAATTCTGAAATCCGGAATAGCACTTCAGCCTACGAATCAATACTATCAAGTTTTGAAAAAGCTGAATGAAGCAGCAGAAACTGTAGACAACCATAACAGTTAAAAGTGGATGATAAAGAATATTGTGTTAGCAAAGCACAGAAAAAGAGAAGGTTTGGAACTGGAAAACGGATTGAGCAAACCCTGAAGGAGGCTGTGGACAAATCACAAGGACTAAATCTACCTTCAAAGAATCTAAATGATTCAGTGTCTGCTGAAGTCTTTAGCGAATACCTTGCTCCTTACTCTAAACCCTTGTGGACAATATTCTTCATCATCCTCTGATCTTAGATATTCTAAGATATCATCGTATCTTTCATTATAAATATCCTCCATATTTCTGAAGATATTTTCATAACTATTCTTATATAAAATCTTTTATCTCTTCGCGCTATCAGTGTTACGTCATAAAGGAAACTGTTTTAGTTTCTAAATCTCAGAAAAATTCAAAATTTAAAATATGAATGTTGTTGAAGTAGTGTTGGGAACTGAAGCATGAGTTAGTATAATATAATGACACCTGTGATTATATTACAGTAGGTCATGCTGAGTTTCTAATGGAACATGATGATTCATAGACCATACCGTCATCATGCTCTATGTTACATAACACTTACATTCTACCTAATCTCTAAACGTATCAAGAACATATGTTCTTGATAGTTCTATCTTTTCTCTTGAATTCTGGTAATTTCTCAAGTCAAATTGTGCTATTACAATTTCTTTCTTAGAGCATTAGCTATGTTCATTCCGAATTTCATGTATATGAATTCTGGACCATTATTCGCTTGACTTGAAGTCGAGAAAAGAAGACGGAAGCATGAAACTCCAAAATATAAGGAAAAATATAAGCACGATGACAACGCATAAATTACAAACCGTGTATATTGATGTGTATAGCAATATAAAGATAAGGGAGAACTAAGAACACTATAAACCCAAGAGCATAGTAGAAGTAAACGGATTCCTCCGGTGGTAGAAGAAAAAGAAGAATGACAAATGCAAAGGTCAGAAATATATCCAGAATCAGAACTGGATGGAGCATATTGATGAATGTTTTGGGAGTATAAATTGAAGTATAGAAGATGAGAGTTGTGGAAATAAGGAAATGAAGGGGGTGAATTTATAGTGAAATATCAGACATAGCAATCGAGGCAGATTACGCACCTAATCGAAGAAAATTCTAATTTCCTTAATTACTGAAGAATCAAATCTTATTAAGATTACAAAGATTTTCTTTAATCCGAAAATCAACCGTGACGACGTCAAAATTTAAGACGAATCTTTACTTTCCTCATTTCACTATTTTGCAATAGCTTCACTCATACACTTCACATAATCGAATTGTTTTATCCATATTACTCACTGATGATAAAACTCTAAATTTTCATTCGTCATGAAAACATACTTATTGTCATCCATGACGATCTCGATCAAATTTCGAGACGAAATTTCTTTAACGGGTAGGTACTGTAACTACCCGGATTTTTACGACTACTTGATTATACTATTTACATGATTTAATAATTCCGACTTGATAAGCAATGAATTTTAATAAGTCTTAAACCTCTGGAAAGAGTTTTACACAAGCTTTTGGTCACCCTTTTATTCCGACGATTCACGAACGTCATAACTTGATTTAATTGTTTAATTTTTTTTTAATTACTGTGTATATATGGATTTATATATATTTAACTTGAAAATATGATAATTAAATATCTCATTAAGTATATTAAAAAAGTATTTTATATATATATATATATATATATATATATATATATATATATATATATATATATATATATATATATCTCTTCATAATACTAATTTAAAGAGTTTTTGAACAATATATATGTTACTATTTAAACGACGTAATTAACTTATGTTAAAATGTATTTACATATAATGTATTACGAGTGTAAATACATCCTTACAAGTATTAAATATACTTTATAATATACCAATACATAAAAAGGATAGCTATACTCGTTTTTCCGTTCAATTTTCTCACAAATTCTTCTCGCATTCATACGGTATTTTTACCCGTATTATACACAGCTTCTAGAAGTATTTACTATTGGTATATACCAATAGAAATCTGCAATTATTTGTGTAATATGTCATCCATGACCTAATCAATTTAATACGTCATCCATGACTTAATACATTTTAACTTATCTTAGATATTTTCACAAAAAACCAAATTTTCAAGCCTATAAATAAGCACCATTTCTAACTCATTTTTACACATTCATTTTTCAAATTCTACTTCCAACTTGCACACACACTTGCAAGAACTCTCTCAAGTTTTGTTCTACTACTTCTTTCCAGCAACTTTACATTCTAAACTTGAGGTAAAAAATCTACTTCAACTCTTGTTCAATTCTTATGTTTATAACAATCTATATAAGAGTTTATAAACTAGAACATAGTTTAGTTAATTCTAAACTTGTTCGCAAAAAAAGTTAATCCTTCTAACTTGACTTTTAAAAACAACTTAACACATGTTTTATATCTATATGGATATACTAACTTAATGAGTTAAAACTTGGAATCACGAAGAACACCGTAAACTGGACATACGCCGTCGTAGTAAAACCGGGAGCTGTTTTGGGTTGGATAATTAAAAACTATCATTCTCTTTGATTTAAAAGTTGTTCTTCTTGAAAAATGATATTTGATATGAACATGATACTATATTCAAAAATCATGGTTAAACTCAAAATTGAAGTATGTTTTTCAAAATGGCCATCAAGATGTCGTTCTTTCGACGGAAATGACTACCTCTTTCAAATATGAATTATAACTTGTAACTCTGACTATAAACTGCCACTTTTTCAGTTCAGTTTCACAAATTACAGTTCGTTATGAAACCATAGCAATTTTATTAACTCAAAACGGATTTATAACGAAGAAATTATGGGCAAAACAATATTAGTTAAAAATGGATAATTTGATTACGGGATTAACTCATTAAAATCTATACTAACCATATCCTAGTTAACTTTTCTTGAATTATACATGTATTCTAACGTGTCATGGTTACACAATACGTCAGATAAATCAAAAGACACCACATACACAATACATGTAACTATAATAGCGGTATTGTGGGTCATGATTGAGTCTTATACAACACGTATATACTATGTACTACTAATTGTGGACTACTAACCGTGGACTACTAATAGTGGACTACTAATGTTGGACTGCTAACTTGAGAACTTAAACAATCACAGTGATTGAAAATATAAACTTAAACAATCACACGTGATTAAAAATATGAACTTAAACAATCACATGTGATTGAAGATATGATATGAATAATAGTTGTATTACATTTTGATATACATGTATTTGTTACAGGTTCGTGAATCCAAGGACGACGGCCATATTTTTAATAAGTTAAAAACTTATTATTAATATACTTTTACTGCCGTGAGTATATAGTCCAATTTTTAAACTCTAAAAATATTTTGGGATGAGAATACATGCATTTTATGTTTTACGCCATGGACACAAGTACTTAAAAAATATTCTACGTTGAGTTGTACCACCTTGCATATCTTCCCTAATAGCTTGGTAACTAATATTTACATGTTGTAAGAACATGTAAGCCCGAATCCTATTGATAGATCTATCGGGTTTGACAACCCCAACCAGGCTAGTCACTCTAGTATCGTAAACGGTTGCATAGTACTTTGTTTTTACTACACTTGGTACAATGTAGGGAGATATGCTACATTAATGGTTAAGTATGGTTACCAAAGCGCTCAATAACTTATAGAATACTTTTATACACTTGCGAGTGTACATATATTTATAACTATGAAATCTTGTGGTCTATATTTATATCGATGCTAGCTTTAAACCTATATATCTCACCAACCTCTGTGTTGACTGTTTAAGCATGTTTATTCTCAGGTCCTTAAGAAAGTCTTCCGCTGTTGCATTATCTGAGCAAGCTGTGCATGTAGTCTTATGCTTTTGTTTAAATGAAGTGTTGCATTCAATAAAACCTTTGTCATGTATTATATTCGACTGTCTCTGTTATGTCACGTGTGTAGTATTTGGAAATCGATGTATCATGGGGATTATTTCTTAAATACTCGTCCACTTGTTTAAAACATGCATTATGTATAATAATGGTGTGCTTTTCATGAAACGAATGCAATATTTTTTGAAAACGTATCATATAGAGGTCAATTACCTCGCTATGGGATCAATGAATAACGTACTGCATTTATTGTAATATGGACGGGTCGTTTTAGTTAATGCTTAGAAAGGATGCTTAGATTAGGTCTAAATCAAGATAGATCAAGGTTGGTTAAATGGTAGAAATGGCTAAGTACAAGTTGATCAAGTCTAAGTGTAAGAATGAATAAGTGTAGAAATGTCTTAACTTATGATCTAATGTGAGAATGAATTAGTTAAAAAGTTTTTAATTCAAATACTTAGTTAATAAGTTTACTTATTAATTCATTATATATAAAGGTATAAATTACAAGTCTAGGGTTTATGGAGATAAGCGAGGGTTTTAAGACATTGTGCAAAATGTGTGATGTAACACTCAGACAAGTAAAACCTAAATGCATTCTTAGAGTTATACAAACCCTAAAAACAAACCAAGACATAGATCATCAAATTTACTCGTCAAGTCAGAAATTGTAATTTAAAGAAGTCAAACTAGACAACTTAAGTTGGAAAAGCTAGAGTTGTGACAATTCCAAGGTGAGTGGAATAATTATACGTGTATGTATATAGTGTATTTACTTGTGTGGCATGTGATGTGGGTTTAAAGTTCAAGCGTCGATACCATATCATCATGTGTGCATGGGCATGAAGTGTGGGTTTAGTCGCAGTGTAAGACACTACATTTTACGTGACGAGTGGGTCAGTCGCAGTGTACGACACCACTTCGGGGTTAATGATGTGTGGATTTGGTCACAGTGTAAGACACCACATTTGTCGTGATGTGTGGGTTTAGTCGCAGTGTAAGACACCACCCAGGGGTTAGTGATACAAATTGTATGTACACTAATGGATGTTGTGAACACCGATGGTAATTCGCGAGTACCATTCCCTTGTGCTATTGGTTAACCATGGTTATGTGATTTTGTATTAGCATATTAAATTGTGAACTATATGCTATTACTAATGCTAGTTTATTGTGAATTGCGGATATTTAGTTTATGCATTGTGATTGCATGGTTATTGAATTATTAGCTCGTATGCGGTAATTGGTAAGTGTTTGCAAGTAAGTAGATTATATATGTATATGTATAATTATTTCATTCACTAAGCCTAAGCTTACCCCTCGTTTTTGTTACGTTTTTATAGGTATCGATTGTTAAGGAGAAGACTCCTAGTTGCTAGACTAGTTGCTTTTGGGTTGCTTAAACTTATGACGGGGTAGCTTTTGGATTTTCGGACGTGGATTGGGGACTTGGTAAATCCCCGAGATTATGCTCTTGGTGAAAGGACCCTTTCTAATCCATCTGGACGAAGTCCATATTGATTACAAACGATTCACAATAGTTGATTACATCGCGAGGTATTTTACCTCTATATGATACATTTTTCAAACATTGCATTCGTTTTTAAAAGACAAACTTTCTTTACATCGAACATTGACAGGCATGCATACCATTTCATAATATCCAACTATAAATGACCTAATCTGTCATTTACTTAATAATAATCTCCATTGAACTCAACGACTTGAATGCAACGTCTTTTGAAATATGTCATGAATGACTCCAAGTAAGATCTCTAAAATGAGCTAATGCACAGCGGAAGATTTCTTTAATACCTGAGAATAAACATGCTTTAAAGTGTCAACCAAAAGGTTGGTGAGTTCATTAGTTTATCATAATCATTCATTTTCATCATTTTAATAGACCACAAGAATTTCATTTCCAGTACTCATAAATATACGTCCCATGCATAGAGACAAAAATAATCATTTATATGTTGAACACCTGGTAACCGACATTAACAAGATGCATATAAGAATATCCCCTATCATTTCGAGAAATCCTTCGGACATGATAAAAACAACATCGAAGTACTAAAGCATCCGGTACATTGGATGGGGTTCGTTAGGCCCAATAGATCTATCTTTAGGATTCGCGTCAATTAGTAGATCGGTTTACTAATTCTTAGGTTACCAAGCAAAAGGGCCATATTCGGCTTCGATCATTCACCCATATAATGTAGTTTCAATTACTTGTGTCTATTTCGTAAAACATTTATAAAAATTGCGCATGTATTCTCAGCCAAAAAAATATAAAGGGTAAAAAGGCAAATGAAACTCACCATACCGTATTTCGTAGTAAAAATACATATAACGTCATTGAACAAGTGCAAGGTTGGCCTCGGATTCACGAACCTAAATTAATTATATATATTTATATGTTGGTCAATATTTGTCTAACAAATTAGATCAAGTCATAGTGTACCACAATCCTAATGCTCGAGACTAATATGCAAAAGTCAACAAAAATCAATTTGACTCAAAATGATATCTAATATTTATACATAATTATTATATATTTTAAATATCGTCGTTTTATATTTTTAAATATTTTTAAAAGATTTATTCGAGTAAATAATATAATTCATTTATTCATAAATAAAATTTCATATTAAAATATATATACTAAAATATACTTTTATATATATTAAGTAATAAAATTTATAAAGTTCATTTAATATCATAAAGATAATATTTATTAAAGTAATTTATTACACGTAGTAAAATATGTTTGTATCACATATTTATTTGATAAAATAATATCTATAATAATAATAAGTAAAAGTTGTATTATTTTGTAATAATAATTATTATTATAAAAATATCAATATTTATAATTTCTAAGATGACATTATGATAAAGCGATAATTCTAATTATGATAACTTTAATATTTACGATACTTTTTAATATTATCTTTAAAAATAATAATGATATTTAAAATGATAATAATAATAATGATATTTTATAGTAACAATGATATTTCTATTAAAATGATAAATTTCTTTAAAATGATAGTTTTAATACAAACGATACTTTTAATAATAATAGTAATGATAAAAATAATAAGAACAATAATTTTATCTAGATCAATAGCTTATAATATATTAATTTCATCATGATGCTCTTACTCATTATTTCCTAATCGTTTCGTTTAATAGCTTTTAATCGTCTTTTACATCGTGTTCAAAATAACGATAATAATAGTAATCAAAATAATTAGGTGTTACTAATATTAGTTTTAATTACAATAATACTAATAATAATAATTACTATGACTTTATTAACGATAATACTAATAATTTTTTTAATGATAATATAATAATAATAATAATAACAATAACCATTTTTGAATAATGATATATATATATATATATATATATATATATATATTAATGATAATAATAATAATAATAATAATAATAATAATAATAATAATAATGATAATACTAATTATAACTTTAACGATAAAAACGATAAAAATAATAATTTTCAATGATAAATCCCTTTTATTGATAAAAAATAATAATAATAATAATAATAAGATAAAACTAGAACGACGATTATAACGACGATAAAAAAATAATCATTTTTAATAATAATACAAAGATTCAATTGACTATAACTTCTAATCCGTTCATCGAAACCATTCGGTATCTAAAGGAAAAGTTCTTAATTTCTCGCTAGTTTTCCAATGACATGCATATCTTATATCTTATCTCAACCGTAGGTGTAACTAATTCGGGATTCAACATAACCTAACTAAGTGCAATATCAATAGTACAAGTATGCATAATCCTAAATACTCGAGCATTAGTCAGGGATACACTATTGATATGTAAAAATTAATTTACAAGTACTCACGTATCAATATTGAGATTCAATATTGTAGGAAAGGTACGTAGACGCAACGGAGACGATAAACACTAGATTGACCTCATGAGCATACCCATGAACCATACCCGTCACCTCCATAGCTACAACCCATAATTTCCTTAGCCCTATCCTACTCGATAACCAGTTTTGGAAACATTTGGGCAGAACCTCGTCGTAGTATTTTATGTATAATACTGATAATAATTATTTCTAATACTACTAATAATAATTATATGACTAATAATAATAATATTTATAATAATATAAATAATAATAATAATAAAAACAGAGGGAGTAATATATCAGTGTTATGTGTGTGTGTGTGTACGAGTGAAGAACCCGTTCGATTTATAGATGTGTGCAACATTTTGACTCCATGCGATCGCATGGAGTCTCTTTGTTTAATTCATGCGATCGCATGAAATGGGGATCCAGCTCACAATTGACCAACCAAAGCTGCCGACACTCTATTATTATTTATTTAATATATATTTATTTAATTTATATAATTACCTATATATTATATTATATTTACATTCATGGTAAAAATATAATTTTTAGTCGTCATTCGTCTCATGTCCCGCTTTCGGTTTTTCAAACGGCGTTTCGTACGTTTAGAAAACTAGCCTTTTTCGTTACGCGACGTGTACCTTTATTAATAATTTGACTTACTCATTAATAAATTACCTCATAAAAATGTATCTCATAATATTTGAGTGTTGTGGTCATTTGCTTCTATAAATCAGTGACTCATTGTTTATCAAAATATATTATTTTAAATTAGGACGTTTTATGACTAAGTTAAAATATATATATATATATATATATATATATATATATATATATATATATATATATATATATATATATATATATATATTTAAAATTATAACTTTGTACATAATAAATATATTTGAAATATTTTAACTAATGATATATTATTAGTTTTTCAAAATCAAATATATTTCAAAGTTCGTTTTATTTAACTCGTTTTAAACAATAGTAGTTATCTTACTAAATAATATTTTTAATATGAAAACTAAATAATGGATTTATCAAGGGATATGAGTTAATCAAAGTGAAACACACTTTTGAAGTTTAAATGAGAATGTTTACTAATTTTTGACTAACTCTCGTTAACGACACTTTGTTCTTATTTGTAGAGTCACTTTACCAATTTCCGAATAGGATTAAAAAGAATAGATTTCCTAAATCAAAGTGGATCTCCTCACAGAGACTCGTAGCCATAATTCAATGTACCTAATAATTCAATCCGTCGATAATTATTTTAAATATATTTTAAAACAACAACGTTCATATAAAGTATTATACGTCTAATACTTGTTAACGTTTTCAAGTTATAATATATATATATATATATATATATATATATATATATATACATAAAAACCATATCCGTTCCTATAATGGTTCGTGAATCTTTGGAATTTGGTCGAGGTTAAATGAATGTATGGACACAGTTTAAAATTCTTGAGATTCAACTTACAAACTTTGCTTATCGTGTCGGGAATATATAAAGATTAAAGTTTAAATTTGGTCGAAAATTTCCGGGTTGTCACAGTACCTACCCGTTAAAGAAATTTCGTCCCGAAATTTAAGTGGAAAGGTCGTGAATGATAATAAGTATGTTTTCATGATGCATACGGGCTAAAAATTGTAGTTTTATCATCAGCGAATAATTTGGATAAACAATCCATTTATATGAAGAGTACGAATGAAGCAAATATAGAAGAGTGAAATGAGTAAGTGTAGATTCATCTTATCATTTGAGTAGATATGAATGATTTTCAGATTTCAAGGGATTTGAATAAAATCTTCGTAATAAAATTTGATTCTCCGGTAACCAAGGAAATTAGGATCCGCTTTAAAGGCGATCGTCCATTTTAATTGTTCTGTCGGAGATTTTCTTATAAATTCACCTTCTTCGTTTCCTTACAAATTACACCTTCTGTTGATGCATTTTATGCAAGTCCCTAGACATGTACCCACGTCCATTGCAGATACAACAGTTTACAGGCTACCATGATTGCTCGTTATTATCCTATCCGTGTTCGTATGTGGTTACAGGAACTGCAGGAACGAGATTTGGATGTTTGACTATGTTAGACTTAGTCAGACGTATAGTGAAGCCTCACTAGTACGGCTGACAGGCTCATATGCACGGTTGATGCTGAGCTAAGTCACAGTTACAACGTAAATGAGAAGACACGAGTGAGTGATCACCCGTACGGCTGATGAGGCTAACTCATACGTGTGATGGATGAATTGTACGGGTGAGTCAACAGCAGGGATATATAAAATTTTATGTTCTTCATTTTAGGTTAAGCCTCTCATTTGTTACACACATTCAGATCTGGTGAGCTCCTCCGATTCTCTCTCAGTCCAAATCACCCAGGTGGTGAATAATAGCTCTTGGTGTTGATCTAATCACACTTAATTTAGTTGTGGTTTGACTAAATTAATTCAAAAAAAAAAAAACTTAACCTATTCACTAGAGGGTTTGATTCACTTATTCTGCCATTGTGTGAGTTAAATCTGTTGATTTCTAAGTTCTTAGTCATGTTTCATCACCTTCTATTCTTTCCCCCTCAACTCATATTTTAAAGTATTCATCAATATGCTCTATCCAGTTCTGATTCTCGATATACTTCTAACTTTCATATCGGTCATTCTTCTTTTTCATCTACCGTCGGAAAAATCTATTTACTTCTACTATACTCTTGGGTTTATAGTTTTTCTAGTTCTCCCGTGTCTTTATATTGCTATATGCATCGATATTTATAGTTTATAATTTCTGGTTTGTCGTTGGGCTTTATATCTTCCCTTATATTTCAAAGTCTCTGCTTCTGTCTTCCATAATCATTGTCATCCACAGTTAATGCTCTCTTTTATTTGCTGCAATTTATACCCCAATTTCTATTTCGGAGTTTTGTCCTTTCGTTTCTTCTTCTTGCGATTAAGCACCACTTGTAATGGTCCAGAATTCGCAGATATGAATTTCGGAATGAACATTGTTAATGTTCTAGGAAGGAAATTGTGATGGCACGATCTTGACTTGTCAAATTACCAGAATACCTCAAAAAAAGCCGAATCATCAAGAAATATTTTCTTGATATTTTAGAGATTAAGTATAATATAAGAGTCATGTAACATGGCATATGATGACGGTATAGTCTGTGAATCATCACGTTTCATTTAGAAACTCAGCATGACTTACTGTAATATAATTACGTTGATCAAGTGCCATTATATTATACTAATTCATGCTTCAGTTCCCAACACTACTTTAAAAATATTCTTATTTTAAACTTGAGGGTTTCAGAATTCAGAAACTAAAATAGTTTCTTTTATGATGTAATATAGATAGTGCGAAAAGGTAAATGATTTCAGATAAGAATAATTATGAAAATATCTTCAGAAATATGGAGGATATTTATAATGAAAGATACAATGATATCTTAGAATTTCTAATATCAGAGGATGATGAAGAATATTGTCCGCAGGGGTTTAGAGTCAGGAGCAAGGTATTTGTTAATGACTTCAGCAGGTACTGAATCATTTGGATTCTTTGAAGGCAGGTTCAGTCTTTGTGATTTGTTCACAACCTCCTACATACTTTGCTCAATTTGTTTTCCAGTTCCAAGACTTCTCTTTTTCTGCGCTTTGCCAGCACATTTATTTATTATCATCAAACTTTTACTGTTAAAGTCGTTTATAGTTTTTGTTGCTTCATCAGCATTTTTCCACTCTCGGAGAACTAGTTCGCATTTTAGGGTGTTTTTCAGAAATTTCACATTCGAAGTATGTAAGTCCAGAAGATAGACGTTATATGTACACATATAACTGTTGGCGTAGACATGCTGCAATATTTCAAAATACTGTTTGCTGATTCCCAGTAATTGGCATGAAAATTTTTGTTACAAAATGCGGATATTTCAAATGAATAGGTACAGCGATTTTTCGGAGAGGCTTAAAGATCAATAAAGTTGTTGGTAAGTTTACTGCTAATGTGGTGAAACATAAACGGTTCCCTGGTAACGATGGTGAAAGGGCAAATTGTTTTGACTGAAAAAAAATCGAGGTTGACTTGTTGGAGCTGTGACAAAACTGGCTACATTGAAAGAAATCGCAAGGTTATTTTTGCTAGTAAATGTCAAAGGATCTGACACAGATATGTGTTGAATTATGACTTTAGTTTCGAGAGCTTTTTAAGTACATAATTGTGGGTAATTTGTGGATGGATCATCATCTCGATTGCTCATTATTTGAAGTGTCTTCAGAAATTTTCAAAGGGTTTGAACACAGATTGTAATCGTTAATATACATTTGATGTTCTAACACAGTTTTGAAGTCAAAGTATAGCTTCGAAAGATGTTGGAATCTAAAAGTGATGGTACCGATTATATCTCGAATTGAATTATGAGGTTTCAAAATCAGAATATGTAATTAAGTTTGAATGAGTATGGCTGTTTTGATTTCTATAAAAGAATGTGTATTGTTGAGAAAACAATGTGTATAGTTGATGATTGCTGAATCAGATTCGAAGAATGTACCACATTAATTGTGAATTTATATATCTCTGGGTTATTACCTACCCGTTAAAAAAATTGCACAATTAATATTTTGTACAAAAGAATTTTATTACAATTTTTATGAAAATATATATGTATATATTCTACTCAGATGTAACATAGATTTAAATTAAACTCATTTGATTTACTGTTGGAACCAGAATTGAATAATACCTTGAAGGCTTTAGAGATTACATAAGTATTTCTTCAATAATATTGAAATTATGAATCAATACTTCGTTATTTGTTGAGGCGTGATGTTGGTTTTCGTTAAATTCTTGTGAACTTCGTAAAGTATGAATGATGTTATCTGAAAAGTTTCGGGTACATCGATGATGAAAGTGAAAATTCAAATATGTACTTGATTTATTATGAATTGGAATTTGTTGAATTGAGACAGATATTGTAGTTAACGATGGTTAAGTTGCGGGCGAAGGACGTACATTATTGCATATTTGTAATATGAATTAACCGAGTAGTTAAGATTCACAAACAATAGCTTAGCACGGAAAGATTTATTTTTATTTCAATATATATATATATATATATATATATATATATATATATATATATATATATATACACATATAATTTCTTCAGAGGGAATGAGTTAATTCTTCATAACTCGTTGATACAATATACGCGTTATTGATTTGTATGGTGTTCACAGCGGTTCTTGAACTGACGAAGTTTGTGATGTTATAGGTGTTGTTGATTCTGATGTTTACTGTACTGACGATGCTGGTGACGCTGACGGTACTGTTGATGCTATTGGTAAAACAAGTTTAGCTTGTTAATCACACACCATTTTTGTCAGGGTTTCTACTCTTCCTTCTATCATTTTGGTTCGCTTAACTGATTTATGGTTAGGGCTAGATTAGATAATCTCTAAGACTTTAGAGATTGTATAATCGCCGCGGAATGTTTCTCCAATGAAGTTATGAATTAATACTTCGTCAATTATTGTTGTGGGTACTCCTTGGTATTTATGGTGCGTATGACGTTGATGCTCGTGGGACAGATTGTGAAATTGAGATTTACGACGCGGTTTTGGCTGTGGTTGGTAATGATACTGTTGGCATTGATGATGGTGGTACTGGTTATGCTGCTGATGCTGCTGCTGGTGTTTGTAACCTTTGCACTATATTCTCCAAAGCCACTACCCGAGCGCGAAGCTCGTTGACTTCTTCTATTACACCGGGGTGATTGTCGGTTTGGACGAGCGGATAGATAAAATCTAAAATTTGATGTAGTATGTAATCGTGATGAGATACCCTGGAAATGAGAGAGAAAATGGTGTTTCGGACAGGTTCGCCGGTAAGTGCTTCAGGTTCTTCGTCAAGAGGGCACTGTGGTGGATAAAAGGGATTACCTTCTTCTTGTCTCCAATGATTGAGGAGACTACGAACCCATCCCCAATTCATCCAGAATAGATGATGGTTGATAGGTTGATCCATTCCGGTCACACTGCTTTCGGAGCTTGAGTGGGATTCCATTTCGGAATCCGAGTGACTTGAACTAATGACGAATTCCATTTCGTACGATTGAATAAAGGATTTTTCGATATGAAATGAGTTTCCGGCTATCGGATGGTATTCTAATTATATAGAGTATCCATATATATATAGAACAAAAGATTTCGTAGTTTACAGAGGAATTTACGGAATATGTCAGGCAAAGTTTACAGTAATAGATATGATAAGATATGATTTAGCATATACGCTAAGATATGAATTTTGTCTGTACACTATTCATGCAATCAATGCAGCAAGACGTGTCTAGACTTAAGAATGATAAGCAGGTAATTTTCTACGGATGATAAGTAGATGATTTCTGACACAAAATGATAAGCAAGACGTTTGACATGCAGACATGCTCGAAGTCCAGACTCACTAATGCATCCTAAGGACTTATCAGTTAGACACACTAATGCAGACCTGGTTCGCTAAGACCACCGCTCTGATACCAACTAAAAGGACCCTTTCTAATCCATCTGGACAAAGTCCATATTGATTACAAACGATTCACAATAGTTGATTACATCGCGAGGTATTTGACCTCTATATGATACATTTTTCAAACATTGCATTCGTTTTTAAAAGATAAACTTTCTTTACATCGAAAATTGACAGGCATGCATACCATTTCATAATATCCAACTATAAATGACCTAATCTGTCATTTACTTAATAATAATCTCCATTAAACTCAACGACTTAAATGCAACATCTTTTGAAATATGTCATGAATGACTCCAAGTAAGATCTCTAAAATGAGCTAATGCACAGCGGAAGATTTCTTTAATACCTGAGAATAAACATGCTTTAAAGTGTCAACCAAAAGGTTGGTGAGTTCATTAGTTTATCATAATCATTCATTTTCATCATTTTAATAGACCACAAGAATTTCATTTCCAGTACTCATAAATATACGTCCCATGCATAGAGACAAAAATAATCATTTATATGGTGAACACCTGGTAACAGACATTAACAAGATGCATATAAGAATATTCCCTATCATTCCGGGAAATCCTTCGGACATGATAAAAACAACATCGAAGTACTAAAGCATCCGGTACTTTGAATGGGGATCGTTAGGCCCAATAGATCTACCTTTAGGATTCGCGTCAATTAGTAGATCGGTTTACTAATTCTTAGGTTACCAAGCAAAAGGGGTATATTCGGCTTCGATCATTCACCCATATAATGTAGTTTCAATTACTTTTGTCTATTTCGTGAAACATTTATAAAAATTGCGCATGTATTCTCAGCCCAAAAAATATAAAGGGTAAGAAGGCAAATGAAACTCACCATACTGTATTTCGTAGTAAAAATACATATAACGTCATTGAACAAGTGCAAGGTTGGCCTCGGATTCACGAACCTAAATTAATTATATATATTTATATGTTGGTCAATATTTGTCTAACAAATTAGGTCAAGTCATAGTGTACCACAATCCTAATGCTCGAGACTAATATGCAAAAGTCAACAAAAATCAATTTGACTCAAAATGATATCTAATATTTATTCATAATTATAATATATTTTAAATATCGTCGTTTTATATTTTTAAATATTTTTAAAAGATTTATTTGAGTAAATAATATAATTCATTTATTAATAAATAAAATTTCATATTAAAATTTATATACTAAAATATACTTTTATATATATTAAGTAATAAAATTTATAAAGTTCATTTAATATCATAAAGATAAGATTTATTAAAGTGATTTATTACACGTAGTAAAATATATTTGTATCACATATTTATTTGATAAAATAATATCTTTAATAATAATAAGTAAAAGTTGTATTATTTTGTAATAATAATTATTATTATAAAAATATCAATATTTATAATTTCTAAGATGACATTATGATAAAGCGATAATTCTAATTATGATAACTTTAATATTTACGATACTTTTTAATATTATCTTTAAAAATAATAATTCTATTTAAAATGATAATAATAATGATATTTTATAGTAACAATGACATTTCTATTAAAATGATAATTTTCGTTAAAATGATAGTTTTAATACCAACGATACTTTTAATAATAATTGTAATGATAAAAATAATAAGAACAATAATTTTATCTAAATCAATAGCTTATAATATATTAATTTCATCATGATGCTCTTACTCATTATTTCCTAATCGTTTCGTTTAATAGCTTTTAACCGTCTTTTACATCGTGGTCATAATAACGATAATAATAGTAATCAAAATAATTAGGTGTTACTAATATTAGTTTTAATTACAATAATACTAATAATAATAATTACTATGACTTTATTAACGATAATACTAATAATTATTTTAATGATAATATAATAATAATAATAATAATAATAACAATAACCATTTTTGAATAATGATATATATATATATATATATATATATATATATATATATATATATATATATATATATATATATATATATATATATATTAATGATAATAATAATAATAATAATGATAATACTAATTATAACTTTAACGATAAAAACAATAAAAATAATAATTTTCAATGATAAATCACTTTTATTGATAAAAATAATAATAATAATAATAAGATAAAACTAGAACGAAGATAATAACGACGATAAAAAAATAATCATTTTTAATAATAATACAAAGATTCAACTGACTATAACTTCTAATCTGTTCATCGAAACCATTCGGTATCTAAAGGAAAAGTTCTTAATTTCTCGCTAGTTTTCCAATGACATGCATATCTTATATCTTATCTCAACCGTAGGTGTAACTAATTCGGGATTCAACATAACCTAACTAAGTGCAATATCAAAAGTACAAGCATGCATAATCCTAAATACTCGAGCATTAGTCAGGGATACACTATTGATATGTAAAAATTAATTTACGAGTACTCACGTATCAATATTGAGATTCAATATTGCAGGAAAGGTACGTAGATGCAACGAAGATGATAAACACTAGATTGACCTCATGAGCATACCCATGAACCATACCCGTCACCTCCATAGCTACAACCCATAATTTCCTTAGCCCTATCCTACTCGATAACCAGTTTTAGAAACATTTGGGCAGAAGCTCGTCGTAGTATTTTATGTATAATACTGATAATAATTACTTCTAATACTACTAATAATAATTATATGACTAATAATAATAATATTTATAATAACATAAATAATAATAATAATAAAAACAGAGGGAGTAATATATCAGTGTTATGTGTGTGTGTGTACGAGTGAAGAACCCGTTCAATTTATATATGTGTGCAACATTTTGACTCCATGCGATCGCATGGAGTCTCTTTGTTTAATTCATGCGATCGCATGAAATGGGGATCCAGCTCACAATTGACCAACCAAAGCTGCCGACACTCTATTATTATTTATTTAATATATATTTATTTAATTTATATAATTACCTATATATTATATTATATTTACATTCATGGTAAAAATATAATTTTTACTAAAATGACACGGACGTCGTCATTCGACTCTTTTACCGCTTTCGGTTTTTAAAACGGCGTTTCGTACGTTTAGAAAACTAGCCTTTTTCGTTACGCGATGTGTACCTTTATTAATAATTTGACTTACTCATTAATAAATTACCTCACAAAAATGTATCTCATAATATTTGAGTGTTGTGGTCATTTGCTTCTATAAATCAGTGACTCGTTGTTTATCAAAATATATTATTTTAAATTAGGACGTTTTATGACTAAGTTAAAATATATATATATATATTTTTATTTAAAATTGTAAATTTGTACATAAGAAATATATTTGAAATATTTTAACTAATGATATATTATTAGTTTTTCAAAATCAGATATATTTCAAAGTTCATTTTATTTAACTCATTTTTAAACAATAGTAGTTATCTTACTAAAAATATTTTTAATATGAAAACTAAATAATGGATTTATCAAGGGATATGAGTTAATCAAAGTGAAACATACTTTTGAAGTTTAAATGAGAATGTTTACTAATTTTTGACTAACTCTCGTTAACGACACTTTGTTCTTATTTGTAGAGTCACTTTACCAATTTTCGAATAGGATCAAAAAGAATAGATTTCATAAATCAAAGTGGATCTCCTCACAGAGACTCGTAGCTATAATTCAATGTACCTAATAATTCAATTCGATAATTATTTTAAATATTTTTAAAACAACAACGTTCATGTAAAGTATTATACGTCTAATACTTGTTAACGTTTTCAAGTTATAATATATATATACATATAAAACTATATCCGTTCCTATAATGGTTCGTGAATCTTTGGAATTTGGTCGAGATTAAATGAATGTATGGACACAGTTTAAAATTCTTGAGATTCAACTTACAAACTTCGCTTATCGTGTCGGGAATATATAAAGATTAAAGTTTAAATTTGGTCGAAAATTTCCGGGTTGTCACACTTGGTATCAGGTGGGGTTATTGAGTCTTAACCCGGTTTGTAGTATAAATGGGTCATAATTACCCACTTGTTGTGTAACGGGCCGAAAGGTGTCGAATTGAATGTTTTGGACTTGGTCATATGTTAAACATGTGTTTTGTTGTTTAATGAATATGTTAAAACTGGTTATGATTTATTTGGAATCAAATGGGGTTAAACAGTTTGGACCGAAAGAGTAATGTACGTATAACAACTTTGTTTATATATAAAAAAATATTATCGTTTTCGGATAAACGGGTTTAGGTTGTTTCAAGTGGTATCAGAGCATGGTCTAAGGCATTTAGGTTACTTTGAGATAGGTGCCTAGACTTAGAATGAATTGTGGACATATTGTGTGCGGGACTTGTAGGAATCCGGGTCAGACTTGGAATAGTTAGTGCCTTAGCGTATAGGTGAACTTACTAAGACTTGTGTTTGTCCAAAGTGTGATTATGTGGGGCGCTAATTGTGTAAATTTGTGTCTTAGATAGGTAGTGCCTAATATAAGTAGGCGGACTTAGACGTTATTCTGGCGATAGTCACGTAGATAGTAGGTTGACTAGTTATGGTGTACGTATATGTATATATTATTATACTATATATATAGTGTACGGTGTCTTATTGATGAGTCCAGTGGTGGGGCTCGGGCATTCAGGAATTTTGGAATAGTCTAGTCTGATAACGGGACCTCGATGGTTCAAAGGCATGAGTGGTATTGTGTTTTGTATTGTGTGAATGTTGCGTCAATCCGGGTAAAGTACTTGGCATGACCATGTGGAAATAGTAAGGTACGCAATTGTAATAGTGACTGATCACCATTATTACGAAAGTGTATCTTGACACCAAGCATTACATGATGAGTACCGAACAAAGGAAATGTTTTATGGTTGGGGTAGATTCAGGACGAATTATGATCTTGTATTGGTTCCTAGGATATAGTGATCTCGGGTGATGTGCTTGTTGCCACATCAGGTTCATTTTGATTCGGGAAACATTACGATGGATTCGATTAGCAAAGGTGAGTGAGAGAACTCACGACTATGGTGTGTGCTTATCCACCCTAAGTAGTGGGTGCACTATTGAGTTTGTCATTAGTTGTAGTTACCTATCGTAACTAGGATGACCGATTTGTGGGCGACAAGGACTTGAATTCCGTAATGGGATGCAATAAGTCTAATGTTTGTAGTATTGGGTTACACTTAGTAGAGTGTGTGGTTATAGAATCGTGTAAGGATTCTAGTTGTGAGTCACCTTGGAATTGGCGAATCGAGGGTTTTCGGGTCGTTAAACTCATGGGAGTAGGTACCGTATAACGATGATTGTGTTAGTTTGTTAGAGTGTTTGGGACTCATAGGGTAACATTCCTACCAGAATTTCCCCTGTATTAGTGGGTGCGTCGGTGTACGAAAGGGTGTATGACTCGGTGTTCCCGAGCATCTCTTTAGTATTAGATGAAAAGGTTTCGTTAGGCTATATCGGTTGGCCTTGTAGAAATTGAGGCTAGTGTGTGATCGCTAGGAACTCTTAATAAGACAATAAATCGTTTGTCGGGTATGTATGACTTCGGGTCATTATTGTGGAGAGATGGGTGACATCGAGTAAATGGAACCCAAAGTTCGGGTTTCTAAATCTTGGCAGATTGTGGTGGGAGTCTGCATGACACTGCGTCAGGTGACTTCGTATACCTGCTTGTGTAATGTTCAAACTCTGGTGATGGTGTGATCACTTTGTGCTTAGGGTGCGTGTGAGATACCCTTGGAAGCTGCGGAGATGAAAATAATGATTGACGGGTAAAGATGACCGGTTAGCCAGTGTTGGAGTTAATGGTCGGTTAGCCGAATGTTATAACGAAGTGTTGATATTGCGGTCGACGCAATAATTGTTTTGGATTGGTCAATCTTCTCCATGATAGTGAGCAACTTATGATAAAGGTTCGTTGAGTGGAAGGTTCGGTGATCTCGACTGAGAAGCACGATTGATTAAGCGGAGTGGCATATGGCCAAGCTTAGAGGCGTATGTAGGACTTTGGTGAAGTTGGCTTTACGAATGATGAAGGACTGTTAATTGTGATTTATGGTATGAAGGTATGATGTCATTGCGTGTACGTCATTTCAAGTGCTTGTGTATATCGACTCTGAGAGCCTGAATTGAATTTGAGTGATTTGGTGTTTGTGACCTGTGATGAGATTCATCTGGTGTGTCGTGGGATGACAATTTCGGGGGATGTTATCATCTTGGCAGTGAGAATGTGGAGCTGAATCCTAAGTGGGGAAGTTTTTACTACCTCCTGAGGAAGCTCTGGAGGTGTTAAATCAAGTGAAGTGTCAGAGTGTACCGTGCTAGGCCTTAATAGCGATTCGGAGTTCCTAACGAGGATGAGTGATAGGTTATTGATGTCGACTCGAGATCGTGCGTTACGATTCTGAGTTATGGATCCTAAATGTTGTGCATGGAGTTTGTGATGATAGGATCGAATGAAGTGTAAGTCTTCTTAAGCAAGGTGGACGTGTAGCACTAAATTGTGGTATGAGACCAAATGTGAAACTTAAGATCCCGAAGGGAGAGGGAGAGAGAGAGAGGGTGAAGCTGTCATTGTGGGTGCTCTCGTAATGAAAATTTGGGTTACTGTGAAACTCGGATAGTACTATCTGAGTGGGTACGAGTTTGGTATTGTGGTGAATACTGTATTTTCCCTGTCGAAAAACGTGATCGTGGAAATTAACAGTGGATTATTCCACTTTATGGACGATTATGAGGCGGGGAGTGTCAGTTTCGATTGTCTCGCATAAAGACACTCGAATGTTGTTAATTGCAAGAGTGTGTTCCCTAGTGTTGTGACCAATGATTTCATTCAAATGTCGAGGACATCCTTAATGGACGGTCTGGGCAAGAGAATTCACCCATTGTTGGTGGATTTTTTATCGGTCGTGTGGCGAATTATGAAGTTTTTGTGAGGATAACTCGATGTTGATGGGATTCTAGTATACAAATAGTTTCCATACTAGTACTAGGAAGTCGTCTTGTGTGGTTGTGTTGTAGGGTTTAGAGGAGAAACCCTGTGTCAAGTGTTGATGTATTGTCTAGCTCTTGGTGTATTATTGTCGTCCTGGATTAATCCAGAGACGGATGGTCATGTACGGATCAGTTCAGGGGTATGTTAATGTTCCTAGAGTGAGTACCTGGTGAATACAGAAATTTCTTCATTGAAGGAATAATCCGATAGTGGTGACGGAGGAAGTTGGTTATGGAATTGAGAACATCCATCTCGATGTGGATTAATGCAAGACTTGGTTCATGGTGTAATGGACCTAGTAGATCGTGTTGGGCGATATAAGTATGGACGTAGCTTGTTACGGGTTGTAGCCTGAGAGAACTTGTAGGGGTACATTATAACAAACCTGATTTCCATTTTGAATTTACCAAATTGCCCTTAGGGTTTCATTGTCTTATTCTGTGTATTATCATTAGGGTTGCTATTCAGACATAATAAGTACCCGAGTAATTAAACGCTCTGTAAATTAATGCTTGTAATTAATAATCTGAAACCTCAACCTCAGACATTTAACTAAAACCCGAATCTGATAAACCCTAACCCTATTATTAAATTAATAATATAAACTATATATTAATTGTGACAACATATATACATTTAAAAATAAATGAGTAAATAAAATGTATTTAAAATAAAAGTTGTATTTATAAAAAAATATATATATAAAATATATATAAATACAAAATGCCGAATAAAAAAAATAAAATAAATATAGATATTAATAATAAATCGGTTTTTATAAAAAAAAAAAAGGAGAAAATACTTGATCATTAAGTAAACAACAATCCTAATTAACTTCAAACTATTTCATCCTAATCCAATTCAAGTACTTGATCATCAAGTAAACCTAAGGTGATTAGGACTCTAATCCACACCCTATAAAAAGGATCTCTTGGCTCATTCTCTTCATTCACAAAATCAATCAAAAACCTCCTCCTTTTTTCTCCTTGTTGGCGTCGCAAGAACACACCACCACCACCCTCCCACCTTTGGTTTTCAACAACCAAACCACACCACCACCTGTTGCCATCGTTGCAGACTACCACCACCACCACGAAACCAGCTCTTTTTCTGCTGCAAAACCCCACGCAAACAGGTCCTGAGCTGCTGCCTTGTTCGTGACCCAACAACCACCATAGTCGACCCATATTGCCACCTTTTTGAGTTCATTTTGTTACTGCTACTTTGCTGCTCATTTTTCACATTCAACCCACTCCTAATCTTGCTCTTAACATCCCTAAGGTAACCCAAGATCATTACTTACTCATGCTTTCGTTTACATGCGGGTTTTATATATAAATTATATATATATATATATATATATATATATATATATATATATATATATATATATATATATATATATATGTGTGTGTGTGTGTGTGTGTGTATACGTGTGCATGTATGCATGCATACGTTATATATATATAAAAACATGATTAATAAGTATCTAAGTATATATTATGAAGTATTGTACGTAAGATTTTGGTTAAAAAGCAAAGAAACTATTTTATGTAAATATATATATGTATATCGATGAGTATATATAAGGATAAATTGGTTTAAATTGTTCTAAATACTTAAAATTGGTTATGATAATTTTCACAGAGGTTTTTATATTTATAAAAGTTTTTGGATGAGAAAAATTGATATTTATAACATTATATACAATTATTCTATAATTAATGGTATTATTGTTTGATTTTAATAGGTAAAAACGAAATTAATATATATAAAATATGGAGATCAGTAATATTTACATAAAAAGTATTTACAACAGTAAAAGGTCATTTAAAAACAATTATAATTTTTTTTGGAAATTTATTTATAATTAAAAACGAATTATGTAGTATTTAAGTATAAAAATGATGCAAAATTCGTAATACAAATATATAATAATAATAATAATAATAATAATAATAATAATAATAATAATAATATATATATAACTTTTCTGAGGTTAATAAACATCTATAAGTCTTTAAAAATTAAAAAAAAAAATTCTGGAGTCGAATTAGTATTTATTCTATATTTAAAACACTAATATAATGTAATTAAAGGATAAATAAGGAATAAATATAAAAATAATAAAAATAATATAATATATATTTTTCTACAGATTTTTTAGATAGAATAAACTTATAAAAATTATAAAAGTAATTATCTAAGTTAATTTAATAATTATGTGGAATTTAACTTGATTTTATGACTAAATAAAGGGGGAAAACAAAAATAAATACAAAATTATGATAAAAACAATTTTTAATATTTTTATACTGATTTATATGATTAATTAAGTTTATAAAAATTATGTATATGATTTTTAGGTATTTAATTAATTATTAAGATATTTATGGATAATATAAGATTAATAGAATACTAATTAAGTAATTGAGTATAATATAAAATATATTGTAAACTAATACTTATGTATGAATAACATGTAATGATAATATGTACAAGTAACCTACTAAGTGATGTATTCCTATACACACATATAACTAGTGAATATTATAATCATAACGATAAACGTACAACTTATGTGAATTTCATTGTTATTAACGGCCTAGTTTGATCCTTGTTGCCTTAAGGGAATTGCTTGTGGATCTCGAATGTCGGACTTAGATTCTGATCAGGAGTCCTGGTCCCTGGTAACAACTGGTCATTCGAGTGACTCGTTTGGTAGCAATGAGGTTTAAGCAAAGTAGTATAAATATCAAGATGACTATGTTTGACACGCAAACATTTATAATTCCATACTTAAGTTCTATAAAGGTTTCCATTGTCATTTGGACAATTTCTAATTTAAATCCTTATATCTCTAGGTTGAGATCATTGCCGTTCATTTCTTGCATTCTTGCTTCTTGATTATTTTGGAGGATATACTTCTGTGCTATTAAGGTGAACTTCATAGCCCCTCTTTTTATAATATATTAACTATTGTACAACTCTTGGGGTGAGACACATGCTTACTTTTAAATGATTTACAATTTAGACACAAGTGCCTAAAATTTTTGATATGTAACTTCGTGAGACTTTTGTTAACTTGTATTGATTATATTTTTACATGCAAATCCCCGCCATAATACCGTTAATTGCTGGAATTGGAATATTGCAAGCTTAATTATTGTGAGTAGGCCTATTGAGAGGGACGTCTCTACCCATTGGCATGATCGTCAAGGGGGTACATAATAATGATTGCCGACACCCGTACAGTGCCAGGGGTTAATGTTTAGTTCGATATTATAACTCACGGCATATTGAATATTTTGATGTTTTGAACTAAATCTTGTGGTCTAAAACTTATTATGATTGTTAAACCTATGATGTTCACTCAACCATTGTGTTGACACTTTAAGCATGTTTGTCTCAGGTGAAGATTAGCTTGTGTGCTGCCCTATGATGCTTAGTTAGCTGTTGCATTGGAGTCCACATATTAGACTTATTATTTGCTATTTGCATATGAATTTCATTATGTAAAACATTATTATGTTTCCGCTGCAAATTCAAATTTTGTTATAAAACATCTCATTTAGATTCGTTCTCGTTTATACATACTTGTGTTGCGATATTGTGAAGTCATAATTCCTCGGCCCTATTTGGGGGTATGACAGAGTGGTATAAGAGCCAGGTTGCTATAGAGAACCAGGATTGCATTTTATGTGTGCCTTATGTGCTAGTTAGGTGCCTTAGCAATCTATATGACTATAACCTTTCCTACCTTAGTTTAAGTACCTTACTTATTTGTCTATATTCTTGCCTTAGTTTAAAGTGCGATCCTCATTCCTATGCTTGCCTTACTATGCTCTCCTTATATCTTTGCCGTCATACCGTGCCTTAGAATCTACTTAGTACTCTTTCTCTAGGATGTCTAGTCATCACCCAGTCATCATTTCGGACACCGAAGGATCCGACACTGAAGGATCTATCCGTACACCCAATTTCTTACTTGCTTCACCATCATTATCACTAACTAACCCATAATACCTTTTCTTATCCATTGGTGTTGCTACCTAGTGCACCATAACTCTTCAACTAATACTGTTTTGTGTATTGAAGATCAATGGCTCATCCAACTCATGGTGTTAACGCTCTTCCAAATGTTACTTTGACTCTCGCACAATTTCAACAACTGTTTGCTGCCGCCCAAGGCAACAATAATCAAGGGAACAACCAAGGAAAACCACCTACATCATGCACCTACAAGGAGTTTATGAACTGTAAGCCTCCATCCTTCAATGGAAATGAGGAAGCAGTCGAATTGACTCGTTGGTTCGAAAAACTCGAATCAATCTTTCATATCTATAACTTCGCGGAGGTCGATCGAGTGAAGTATGCCACTCATACACTAAGTGGTCTTTCTTTGACTTGGTGGAACGCTTATGCCCAAACTGTAGGGCTAGATGCTGCTAATGCTATTCCATGGGTCGTTGTGAAAAGAATGACGACTGATAAGTTTTGCCCAAGGAACCAAATCCAAAAGCTAGAGGTCGAGTTTTGGGAATTGAAGGTTAATGGTACCAATATTGAAGCTTATACCAATAGGTTTATAGAGTTGGTTTCATTGTGCTCGGACATGGTGCCCACTGAACAAAAGAAGATTGAGCGATAGATAGAAGGTCTTCCTGACGAGATTCAAGGAAATGTTATTGCTGCTAGTAAAGAGACCTTAGATGCAGTGATACTTATGGCTCAAAACGCGATGATGGCTAAGAGGAGAAAGGCCGCGGTTAATAAACAAGCCGAGGCTAAGACTAGTGAAGGCAAAAGGAAATTGGAGCCTACTTAGGAATCAAACCATGGTTCAAATAAGAAAGTTGCCGAAAATTCAAGAGGAGGTTATTATGGGAAACAACCTTATTGTAAGCGTTGTGAGAGACACCATTCCGGGTGGTGCAAGGCTGAGTGCACCAAGTGTAAGAAGATTGGTCATATAGCCAAGATGTGTAAGGTTACAGTTCCTTCGACCAATACACCTACAACGAAAGCCAACGCAATCATTCCTACATGCTATGACTGTGGAGAAAAAGGGCATTTTCGCAACCAGTGTCTAAAGAAAAAGGATAACACGGAAAATGCTAAAGGCCAAGCATTTATGATGACTGCCGATGAAGCTCGGGATAATGAGGAAGAAGGATGAAGAGGCACAATGAAGAGTTTTGACAACTACAAGCATCATTTAAATTTCTCATAGTGTTCGTTATGTTATCATTTAGTACTTCTATATTTTTGAAGATTTCGTTAAGTTTTTGTAATACTCTGGTTATTTTCTTTTAAATGAATGAATGATGTTATTTTCTTTTCTTTCATTCTCCATTGAATCATTCACCTCGAAGAAGATGAATATTGACTAGATGACATAGTAGTAACTTTATGGAGTGATAAAAGTATGACTTAGTATAATATAATGGCGCCTGATCCTAATGGATCATGGTGGAAATAAGGTCTGATCAATCTTAGGACCATTGTGTACCGTTACCTACTCCTTAACTCTATATTGTCACCTAAAAATATCAACCCTAAATATTATATTATCCTTCGCTTGTAAATTATCTACGCCCGGTGCTGCACCTATTACATAGGTACCATACCGCTTGGCTCCATCCGAAATGAAGGAATTATCCAATCAACTCCAAGGATTTTTTGAGAAAGGTTTCATTCATCCTAGCTTGTTTCCGTGGGGAGCACCCGTTCTTTTCATTAAGAAGAAAGGTGGCACGTTGAGAATGTGTATTGATTACCGAGAACTCAACAAGATAACCATCAAGAATCGTTATCCACTCCCGCGTATTGATGACCTGTTTGACCAACTGCAAGGGTCAAGTATTTATTTGAAGATTGACCTTAGGTCGGGTTATCATCAATTGAGAGTTAATGAAGCTGATGTTTCTAAGACTACTTTCCGAACTCGTTATGAACATTATTAGTTCTTGTCATGCCTTTTGGTTTAACCAATGCTCCTGCTGTATTCATGGATCTTATGAACCATGCATGCAAACCTTATCTTTATAAATTCGTGATCGTTTCATTGATGATATCTTAATCTATTCCAAGAGCGAGAAAGAGCATGAGCAACATCTGTGATGGATTCTAGAGCTCTTAAAGAAGGAACAACTTTATGCCAAGTTTTTCCAAGTGTGAATTTTGGCTGCGAATCGTACAATTTCTTGGGAATGTAATTGATAGTGAAGGAATTCATGTCGATCCTATAAAAATCACCATTATTCAAAAATTTTCAAGAACTAGTCTTGGATGAAGTACATCAGACTAGATGTTCTATTCACCCAGGCTCTTTTGGCTGAATTAACTTACAATATCAGCTATCACTCAAGTATTGTAACATCCCGTTTTTCCCATACATATTGAAAGGTACATACTAAATCATTGTACATTTGTAACTCGCTAGATTGTGCGAAATTGTATATATATATATATATATATATATATATATATATATATATATATATATATATATATATATATATACATATATATATATATACTTGATAATGGGTGCATATACAAGTTTATACGTGGGTTTTGATAGCGTTAAGTCTTGTGAGACCATTGTTGAAGGTTAGGCTAATATAGGAAGCGGGATTTAAGTGTACGAATTAAATAAAATCAAAATTTTCTTAAGTTTGTCGAGGTGTCCAGGTGACGGCTAATGCCGCGCCTCGACAAACTGGGTCGCGCCGCGACATATAAAGCAATTCCAGATCAGAAGTTAAGTTAAAAGGGGTCGTTTTTCCTTCGTTAGGTCGCGCAGCGACAAATGGGCCGCGCCGCAGCACCTCTGCAGTTCTGACTCCGATTGTAGCTCAAATTAAATAAATTTAATGGGAAATTGGTAATTTAACGTGTAGATCTGATAGGAGCATTAAACCTCCACCACTTGTTCATTTAATTTAATTTCTTTTCTCTTTTCTTTCCAATTTCTCTCCCAAAACTTAAAACCCATTTGGATTAAAAGTGAGATTTGAGAGTGAAGGATTAAGGGTTGATCTTTGGAGCAATAATTAAAGTTGTTCCTTGCGTCTCTAGCTACACGTTGATAGTCTCGGTAAGTTCTAACTCTAAGTTTTGAGTTTTAATTGGTTAATGGCTAGGGTTTTGGTTACTAGAGATTTATAAGACCCATTTGGTGGTAAAACGGGTGAGTTTGGGTTATGTTGTTGTAATGAAACCCTAATAGCCACAATCTAGGGTTTTGGCCTTGTGATTTGAGGTTGTAAGTGTCAATTGTTGTTGTTAGTCACTAATGCACTTTAAGGTTTATGAAAGAAGTGTTAATGAGTAAGTTTGACTTGATTGTGAGTCTAAGTATTATAAAATGGGTCAAAATGTACTAGTTGACCTAATTAGATGAAATGGGTATGGATTACCCTAAGTTTTGTGTTAATTGAAGTTAATAGACTTTAATTCACTAGTCTTAGTGATTAAAGTTGAGTCTTGGCCATTTATGGGCGGTTGTGAGTAGTTGAGTCATTTAATGCAAATTGGGTCATTAAATGCTCAAGTGGGAGTATTGTGGTTAATCCCACTAGTTGTGAAATTGAATGTGCACTTAATGATTTAGGTACATTGCGTTGAAGCTCGGAAGTCCTAAATCATCATCTTTGTGACAAGGTGAGTGGAATAATTATACGTTCATGTATATGGCGTGTTTATTTGTGATGTTATGGTATGAACCATGTGCCGGTAGTGCCATAACATGTATGTGACGGATATAGGATGTGAACCCGTGCCGGTAGCATCGAGTGTGAACCATGTGCCGGTAGCACTATAAAATGAGGCGTGAACCACGTGTCGGTAGCGTCAAAGTGTGAACCATGTGCCGGTAGCACTATAAAAGAGTGAGACTCAAATGCGTATGGTGTGAACCACGTGCCGGTAGCACCATAGCGTTATGGTTAACCATATTATGTTGTGATCGTTTAGCATTATATATATATATATATATATGGTGTTGAGTATATGCTAATGAGATTTGGTGTCAATGTACGACTTGTTGGTATTTCGGGTATGATTGACTTGCTATGTGAGTTACATGTTCGTGCGAGGTATTTGGTATTTGTGATTGCAAATAGATGGGTTATATATATGTATGTATAACTATTGCATTCATTTACCTTTTTATAGGTTCCGGCTTGGACAAGGGTAAGGGCATACGGTTGGATTAGTTGTCTCCCGTTTGTGTTGACAGGGGGTGCTTTTTGGATAGCTTTTGAAGTGGCCTAACATTTTGGGTAGTTTAGCCCCAAACCATGCTCGAATGTCGTTTGGATTATAAACTATCATTGTAGTAGGTTAAACTTGTATTAAACTTAATTACTGGCCTTTTTGCCTTTGGTAAACATTTAAATTGTTGTACGGTTAAATGGAACTTGTGAAATGGTTTACATATTTAATTGGCGCGTAAATGTGTATTGTATAAAAAAAAAATTTTATCGTATGGAATACGGGTTGGGTTGTTTTAAGTGGTATCAGAGCAAGGTCTAAGGGATTTAGGCGACTTGAGATAGGTGCATAGACTTGGGCTTTATTGTGTGAGCGCTTTATGCGGGACTTGTAGGACTTTGGGTCTAATCGGGAATTGTTAGTGCTTTGGTTTATGTGAACTAACCTTGTGCTAATTGATTTGTGTTATGTTTAGCAAGCATCGAGCGAGATGGACATTGTACTAGCAAGTTAATGCGACGTGCTCGCGTAACAATGATTAGCTACCATTGTTACGGGTGCAAATCGTGTCAAACAAGTAATGTACGACGATTGTTGAGCGAGATGGATTACTGTGGTGTAAATGTATATACTTACATGTTATGTCTTTTCGTTCTTTATTTAATCTTTTCCGTTTTATAGAATGAAGACGAGAAACGGATACGATAATGATAACGGTGGTACGAGTGAGGATGTTGAACTCACGGCCAAGGTTGAGGCCATATTTAAAAAGTTAAAGAAGGATTTTCTTGACGATGTCCGAAAGGTCTTCCAAGAGTCGGTCGATGGACAAGTGACCGAAATGATCAACGATCGAATGAAAGTAGCGATAGAGGAGCCTTTAGAGGCTAGAAACATTTATCCTCGAGGTGAATGGGGTGAAGGTAATGGTGGGGGTGGAAGGCGGGACTTCCACTACAAAAATTTCAAGGATACTCAACCTCCGATGTTTAATGGGGTGAGGGATCCATTGAAAAGTACTTGTTGGATTTCCGATATCGAGGGAGCTTTCCGTACCGTGGAATGTCCTCCCGAGAAGAAGGTGAGGTATGGGTCTAGCATGTTACGTGAAGAAGGCAAGTTGTGGTGGGATGATAAAATCAATTTGTATGGTGAAAAGCAATGTATGAGCTTGACATGGGAGGAGTTTAAGAAGGAATTTTTTCAAGAATACCGAACTTCTTCCGACCTTGATAGAATCCGGGACGAGTTGCATCATTTGCAACAAGGTTCAATGGACTTGGTTACTCTCAAGTCTACCTTTTTGGCAAAGACTCGTTTTTGCCTGGAATATGTTGGTAACGATCACAAGCTAATGAAAGATTTCTACCGTACCTTGAACGATGAGTTAAAGGGTAAGAGTAGTCGGGGAATGGCTAAGACTTTTGAAGAACTATTCGAGTTGGCTCAGGGTTTTGAACCGGAGGTTCCGAGGAAGAGTGATTTCACTATTTCAAAGAGAAAGTTTGAAGGTTCGAGCCATTCGAACTTTTCAAATAAAAAGAACAAGAAAGGCTCCGAAAGCTTAAAGAATGTGAAGAAGGGTGCTTCCGGGGGTTTCGGGCCCATGTGTTTTAATTGTAAACAAAGGGGACACATGGACCGTGATTGTACCAATGGCCCGAACAAATTTACTTGCTATAATTGTGGTAAGGAAGGGCTCAAGAAGCCGGAATGTCCCGAGTTAAATAATGATCATGTTAAGAAATTGGAGAGAACGGCGGGCACGGCTAGGGGTCGCAACTATTAGATGACGAATGATGAAGCTAAGCAATCCAACGAAGTTGTCTCAGGTACTTTTATGGTTAACTCTAATCCGGCAAGGATTTTATTTGATAGCGGTGCAAATTTGTCGTTTGTGTCTCCAAAATTTGTGCCTAAACTTGATAGACCGTTAGCTAAGTTAAGTCGTCCGGTGGAAGTTGAAATAGCGGACGGCAAGATGGTGCTAGTGGTTGATGTGTGTAAAAATTGTGATGTTGTTTTTGGTGCCGAAAACTTTAAAATTGATCTCATCCCTATGACTTTGGGCGATTTTGATATCGTTGTTGGTATGGATTGGCTCGATCATAATAGAGCCGATATCGCGTTCCATGAGAAGTTTATTCGTGTGAAGACCCCAAGAGGGGGAGAGTTAATTATTCATGGCGAAAAGCGAATAAGACTTGTGCCGATATGTTCTTTTGCGCGGGCACGACGTTTTCTTGTTAGTGGTGGTATGGCTTTTCTTGCCCATGTTGTTGATACTCGTGACGAGTCACCACCTATTCGTGAAATTCCGGTAGTTAGTGAATTCGAAGACGTTTTTCCGGATGAGTTACAGGGTGTTCCGGCGGAAAGACAAGTTGAATTTCGTATTGAGTTGGTTCCGGGAGCTACTCCCATTGCTAAAACTCCTTATCGTTTAGCACCAACGGAAATACAAGAGTTGTTAAATCAAACCCAAGAGTTGCTTGAGAAGGGTTTTATTCGACCGAGTGCTTCGCCGTGGGGCGCTCCGGTTTTATTCGTGAAAAAGAAGGATTGTAGTATGCGGATGTGCATCGACTACAGGGAGTTGAATAAAGTGACAATCAAGAATCGTTATCCACTGCCTAGGATCGACGATTTATTTGATCAACTCCAAGGTGCGACGTATTTCTCTAAGATCGACCTACAGTCCGGCTATCACCAAATGCGGGTCCGTGAGGAAGATATTGAGAAAACGGCTTTTCGAATGCGTTATGGGCATTTTGAGTTTGTAGTTATGCCTTTTGGTCTTACGAATGCACCGGCGGCATTCATGGATCTTATGAACCGAGTGTGCCAACCTATGTTGGACAAGTCAGTGATCGTGTTCATTGACGACATACTAGTCTACTCGAAAAGTATGAACGAGCATGAACGTCCTTTGCGTGAAGTAATGAAGACGTTACGAAAAGAGAAGTTGTAAGCTAAGTTCTCAAAATGTGAATTTTGGCTAAGGGAGGTTCAATTCCTTTGTCACATTGTGAACAAAGACGACATTCAAGTAGATCCGGGAAAGATAGAGACGGTGAAGAGTTGGAGACAACCGACTACGCCGACGGAAATCCGAAGTTTTCTCGGATTGGCAGGTTATTATCGTCGATTTTTCCAAGACTTTTCTAAGATCGCTTCTTCGTTGACGAAATTAACGAGGAAGAATGCGAGGTTTAATTGGGAAACGAGCAAGAAATTGCTTTTAAACTGTTAAAAGAGAAGTTGTGTCAAGCTCCGGTGTTAGTATTGCCGGAAGGAGTGGAAGACATGACGGTTTATTGTGATGCTTCGTTAAATTGACTCGGGTGTGTTCTAATGCAAAGAGGTAAAGTCATTGCTTATGCCTCTCGACAATTAAAGGAACACGAGACGAGATATCCGACTCATGATCTTGAGTTGGCGGCGGTTGTGCATTCGTTGAAAATTTGGCGCCATTACTTGTATGGTGTCAAGTGTACGATTTATTCGGATCATAAGAGTTTGAAACATCTCTTTAATCAACAAGATTTGAATTATCGTCAACGTAGGTGGATGGATGTGGTGAAAGACTATGATTGTGAGATACTTTATCATCCGGGCAAGGCGAATGTGGTAGCGGATGCGTTAAGTCGAAAGAGTCATCACCCGGCGTTACGATTGGGATTGTTACGTATGATTATTACTAACGATTTTCTTGAAAAACTCAGCGTGATTCAAATAGAGGTTTACGTTCACAACAAGCATGCGGAGCGAATTGTGGGACAATCGGAGTTCATTACTATGGGCTCGCGGGCTTTGTTGTCTTTTCAAGGAAGAGTGTGGGTGCCTAAGATGGGAGATTATCGACAAGTGCTACTTGATGAAGCACATAAGTCAAAGTATTCCATTCATCCGGGTGCAACGAAAATGTATCTTGATTTAAGGAAAGATTATTGGTGGCCGGGCATGAAACGTGATGTTGTGAAGTATGTTGAGCAATGCATCACGTGTTTGCAAGTTAAGGCCGAGCACCAAAAGCCGTATGGTAAGTTACAACCGTTAGAAATCCCGAAATGGAAATGGGAGCACATTACCATGGATTTCATCACAAAGTTACCTAAAACGGCGAGAACCCAATTTGATTCGATTTGGGTTATAGTAGATCGATTGACGAAAAACGCTTTGTTTCTTCCCATTAAGGAAGCGATATCGTCGAAAACCTTGGCTAAGTTGTTTATCAAGGAACTCATCTCTCGACACGGTGTTCCTATATCTATTATTTCGGATCGAGATACTCGTTTTACATCTCGGTTTTGGGAAAAGTTTCATGAAGATATGGGTACGCAATTGAAGTTGAGCACGGCGTATCATCCTCAAACGGACGGTCAAACCGAACGTACGAATCAAACTTTGGAGGATATGTTACGGGCATGTATTATCGATTTTGGTGGTAGTTGGGACGAGCACTTGCCTTTGGTGGAATTCTCGTACAATAATAGTTATCATACTAGTATCGGGATGCCACCTTATGAGATGCTTTATGGGCGTAGGTTTCGAACCCCGATTTGTTGGGGTGAAGTGGGACAAAAGGAAATCGGGAGTACCGATTTGGTTTTAGAGAAGAATAGCAAGATTGATGTGATTCGAGAGCATTTGAAAAAGGCTCAAGATAGGCAAAAATCTTATGCCGATAAACGTAGACGAACGATCGAATTTCAAGAAGGTGACATGGTGATGCTCAAAGTTTCGCCATGGAAAAGGTATTATTCGATTCTGAAAACGGGGAAAGTTAGCTCCTCGGTTTATTGGACCATTTAAGGTTTTAGCTCGTGTTGGTGAAGTCGCGTACCGTTTGGAATTACCCGAAGAGCTTGCGGGGATCCATAATACATTTCATGTTTCCCATCTTCGTAAGTGTCTTGCGAATGATTCATCTTGGATGCCATTAGACGAGATTGAGCTAAATAATAATTTAGAGTATATCGAGGAACCGATTGCCATACTTGATGAGAAAGTCAAAAGATTGAGACATAAAGAGGTAAGGACTTTTAAGGTTCAATGGCGTTGTAGTAAGGGTTTTGAGTTCACTTGGGAGCCCGAAGAGTTTGTGTTGGTTTATCTCCCGGCTTGTCATGTGGCTTGGATCGCGAGGACGCGCTCCGATTCAATTGGGGGAGAGTTTTAACATCCCGTTTTTCCCGTACATATCCAAAGGTACATACTAAATCATTGTACGTTTGTAACTTGCTAGATTGTGCGAAATTGTATATATATATATATATATATATATATATATATATATATATATATATATATATATATATATATATATATATATATATATATATATATATATACTTGATAATGGGTGCATATACAAGTTTATACGTGGGTTTTGATAGCGTTAAGTCTTGTGAGACCATTGTTGAAGGTTAGGCGAATATAGGAAGAGGGATTTAAGTGTACGAATTAAATAAAATCAAAATTTGCTTAAGTTTGTCGAGGTGTCCAGGTGACGGCTAATGCTGCGCCGCGACAAACTGGGTCGCACCGTGACATATAAAGCAATTCCAGATCAGAAGTTAAGTTAAAAGGGGTCATTTTTCCTTCGGTAGGTCGCGCCGCGCCAAATGGGCCGCGCCGCGGCACCTCTGCAGTTCTGACTCCGATTCTAGCTCAAATTAAATAAATTTAAGGGGCAAATTGGTAATTTAACATGTATATCTGATAGGAGCATTAAACCTCCACCACTTGTTCATTTAATTTAATTTCTTTTCTCTTTTCTTTCCAATTTCTCTCCCAAAACTTAAAACCCATTTGGATTAAAAGTGAGATTTGAGAGTGAAGGATTAAGGGTTGATCTTTGGAGCAAGAATTAAAGTTTTTCCTTGCGTCTCTAGCTACACGTTGATAGTCTCGGTAAGTTCTAACTCTAAGTTTTGAGTTTTAATTGGTTAATGGCTAGGGTTTTGGTTACTTGAGATTTGTAAGTCCCATTTGGTGGTAAAACGGGTGAGTTTGGGTTATGTTGTTGTAATGAAATCCTAATAGCCACAATCTAGGGTTTTGGCCTTGTTATTTGAGGTTGTAAGTGTCAATTGATGTTGTTAGTCACTAATGCACTTTAAGATTTATGAAAGAAGTGTTAATGAGTAAGTTTGACTTGATTGTGAGTCTAAGTATTATAAAATGGGTCAAAATGTACTAGTTGACCTAATTAGATGAAATGGGTATGGATTACCCTAAGTTTTGCATTAATTGAAGTTAATAGACTTTAATTCACTAGTCTTAGTGATTAAAGTCGAGTCTTGGCCATTTATGGGCGGTTGTGAGTAGTTGAGTCATTTAATGCAAATTGGGTCACTAAATGCTCAAGTGGGAGTATTGTGGTTAATCCCACTAGTTGTGAAATTGAATGTGCACTTAATGATTTAGGTACATTGCGTTGAAGCTCGGAAGTGCTAAATCATCATCCTTGTGACAAGGTGAGTGGAATAATTATACGTTCATGTATATGGCGTGTTTATTTGTGAATGTTATGGTATGAACCATGTGCCGGTAGTGCCATAACATGTATGTGACGGATATAGGATGTGAACCACGTGCCGGTAGCATCGAGTGTGAACCACGTGCCGGTAGCACTATAAAATGAGGCGTGAACCACGTGCCGGTAGCGTCAAAGTGTGAACCATGTGCCAGTAGCACTATAAAAGAGTGAGACTCAAATGCGTATGGTGTGAACCACGTGCCGGTAGCACCATAGCGTTATGGTTAACCATATTGTGTTGTGATCGTTTAGCATTATATATATATATATATATATATATATATATATATATATATATATATATATATATATATATATATATATATATATATATATATATATATGGTGTTGAGTATATGCTAATGAGATTTGGTGTCAATGTACGACTTGTTGGTATTTCGGGTATGATTGACTTGCTATGTGAGTTACATGTTCGTGCGAGGTATTTGGTATTTGTGATTGCAAATAGATGGGTTATATATATGTATGTATAACTATTGCATTCACTAAGCATTGCTTACCCTCTCGTTGTTTACCTTTTTATAGGTTCCGGCTTGGACAAGGGTAAGGGCATACGATTGGATTAGTTGTCTCCCGTTTGTGTTGACAAGGGGTGCTTTTTGGATAGCTTTTGAAGTGGCCTAACGTTTTGGGTAGTTTAGCCCCAAACCATGCTCGAATGTCGTTTGGATTATAAACTATCATTGTAGTAGGTCAAACTTGTATTAAACTTAATTACTGGCCTTTGTGCCCTTGGTAAACATTTAAATTGTTGTACGTTTAAATGGAACTTGTGGAATGGTTTACATATTTAATTGGCGCGTAATTGTGTATTGTATAAAAAAAAAATTATCGTATGGAATACGGGTTGGGTTGTTTCAAGTATTAAGGCTGCATCATTTGAGGCCTCATACGAACTGAAATGTAGAACCCCGCTGTAATTAAGTGTAAACTTTACCTTAACAAAACGTTGACGGAATGATAATTTTTAGTCAACACTTTCTGTTAATTAAAGTTCACACATTTCACATCTCGAATCTTAAAAAGTGTCTTGCTGATGACACACTAGTTATTCCATTGGATGATATCCGCATTGAGGATAAAATGTTAAGATCCGTTAGAGTTCACGAAGAGGCCCCGGGTATACCTGGGAACGTGAAGACCAGATGAAGTGGAAATATTCACATCTATTCTCAACCGCTGATGCATCCGAGAAGTCTTCCTGAAACTTCAGGACGAAGTTTAAATTAACGGGGAGGTACTATAACAACCCTCACTTTTCCATTATGAATTTACCAAATTGCCCTTAGGGTTTCATTGTCATATTCTGTGTATTATCATTAGGGTTGCTATTCAGACATAATAAGTACCCGAGTAATTAAACGCTCTGTAAATTAATGCTTGTAATTAATAATCTGAAACCTCAACCTCAGACATTAACTAAAACCCTAATCCGATAAATCCTAACCATAATATTAAATTAATAATATAAACTATATATTAATTGTGACAACTTATATACATTTAAAAATAAATGAGTAAATAAAATGTATTTTAAATAAAAGTTGTATTTATAAATATATATATATATATATATATATATATATATATATATATATACAAAATCCTGAATAAAAAAATAAAATAAATATAGATATTAATAATAAATCAGTTTTTATAAAATAAAAAAAGGGAGAAAAATACTTGATCATTAAGTAAACAACAATCCTAATTAACTTCAAACTATTCCATCCTAATCCAATTCAAGTACTTGATCATCAAGTAAACCTAAGGTGATTAAGACTCTAATCCACACCCTATAAAAAGGATCTCTTGGCTCATTCTCTTCATTCACAAAATCAATAAAAAACCTCCTCCTTTTTTTCTCCTAGTTGGCATCGCAAGAACACACCACCACCACCCTCCCACCTTTGGTTTTCAACAACCAAACCACACCACCACCTGCTGCCATCGTTGTAGAGTACCACCACTATAAAACCAGCTCTTTTTCTGCTGCAAAACCCCACGCAAACAGGTCCTGAGCTGCTGCCTTGTTCGTGATCCAACAACCACCAAAGTCGACCCATATTTCCAGTTTTTTGAGTTCATTTTTCTACTGCTGCTTTGCTGCTCATTTTGCACATTCAACCCACTCCTAATATTGCTCTTAACATCCCTAAGGTAACCCTAGATCCTTACTTACTCATGCTTTCGTTTACATGCGAGTTTTATATAAAAATTATATATATATATATATATATATATATATATATATATATATATATATATATATATATATGTATATGTATATATATATGTATGTATGTATGTATGTATGTATATATATATGTATGTATGTATGTATGTGTGTGTGTATATGTGTGCATGTATGCATGCATACGTTATATCGATGAGTATATATAAGGATAAATTGGTTTAAATTGTTCTAAATACTTAAAATTGGTTATGATAATTTTCACAGAGGTTTTTATATTTATAAAAGTTTTTGGATAAGAAAAATTGATATTTATAACATTATATACAATTATTCTATAATTAGTGTTATTATTGTATGATTTTAATAGGTAAAAATGAAATTAATATATATAAAATATGGAGATTAGTAATATTAAGATAAAAAGTATTTACAACAGTAAAAGATCATTTAAAAACAATCATAATGGTTTTTGGAATTTTATTTATAATTAAAAACGAATTATGTAGTATTTAAGTATAAAAATGATCCAAAATGCGTAATAAAATTATATAATAATAATAATAAAAATATATATATAACTTTTTTGAGGTTAATAAACATCAATAATTCTGTAAAAATTATAAAAAAATAATATTGGAGTCGAATTAGTATTTATTCTATATTTAAAACAGTATTATAATAGAATTAAATGATAAATAAGGAATAAATATAAAAATTAAAAAAAAAATATAATATAATATATATTTTTCTACAGATTGTTAAGATAGAATAAACTTATAAAATTTATAAAAGTAATTATCTAAGTTTATTTAATAATTATGTGGAATTTAACTTGATTTTATGACTAAATAAAGGGGAAAAACAAAAATAAATACAAAATTATGATAAACATGATTTTTAATAATTTTATACTGATTTATATGATTAAATAAGTATATAGAAATTATATATATGATTTTTAGGTATTTAATAAATTATTAAGATATTTATGGATAATATAAGATTAATAGAATACTAATTAAGTAATTGAGTATAATATAAAATATATTGTAAACTAATACTTATGTATGAATAAAATGTAATGATAATATGTACAAGTAACCTACTAAGTGATGTATTCCTATACATGCATATAACTAGTGAATATTATAATCATAACGATAAACGTACAACTTATGTGAATTTCATTGTTATTAACGGCCTAGTTTGATCCTTGTTGCCTTAAGGGAATTACTTGTGGATCTCGAATGTCAGACTTAGATTCTGATCAAGAGTCCTGAGCCCCGGTAACAATTGGTCATTCGAGTGACTCGTTTGGTAGCAATTTGGTTTAAGCAAAGTAGTATAAATATCAAGATGATTATGTTTGACACGCAAACATTTATAATTTAATACTTAAGTTCTTTAGAGGTTTCCATTGTCATTTGGAAAAATTCTGATTTAAATCCTTATATCTCTAGGTTGAGATCATTGTCGTTCATTTCTTGCTTTCTTTCTTCTTGATTATTTTGGAGGATATACTTCTTTGCTATTAAGGTGAACTTCGTAGCCCCTCTTTTTACTATTTATTAACTGTTTTACAACTATTGGGGTGATACACATGCTTACTTTTAAATGATTTACAATTTAAACACAAGTGCCTAAACTTTTTGATATGCAACTTCGTGAGACTTTTGTTAACTTGTATTGATTATATCTTTACATGCAAATCCCCGCCATAATATCGTTAATTGCTGGAATTGGAATATTGCAAGCTTAATTATTGTGAGTAGGCCTATTAAGAGTGATGTATCTACCCATTGGCGTGATCGTCAAGGGGGTACATAATAATGATTGCCGACACCCGTACAGGGATTAATGTTTAGTTCGATATTATAACTCATGGCATATTGAATATTTTGATGTTTTGAACTAAATATTGTGGTCTAAAACTTATTATGATTGTTAAACCTATGATGTTCACTCAACCATTATGTTGACACTTTAAGCATGTTTGTATCAGGTGAAGATTAGCTTGTGTGCTACCCTATGATTCTTAGTTAGCTGTTGCATTGGAGTCCATATTTTAGACTTATCATTTGCTAATTGCATATGAATTTTATTATGTAAAACATTATTATGTTTCCGCTGTAAATTCAAATTTTGTTATAAAATGTCTCATTTAGAGTCGTTCTCGTTTATACATACTTGTGTTTTGATATTGTGAAGTCATAGTTCCCCGGGCCTATTTGGGGGTATGACATACATGGTTTTTTTCATTTTCTTAAGTGGGCATTTTAGGCATTGAGTGTATGAGATATCGCTTGTTTCAGTGATGCACGCTAGTAATTATCAGCGTGTGGTGAGATCTTCCAATTAACGGATGATATTATGGATGTCGAGCTTGGTTGTGTTTTGACGCACTTACCTCTTGGTAAATGATGATGATCACGGGGCCATGATTTAGTCTAAGTAGGGGAGAGTTGTGACACCCTATTTTTTAGTTATGTGTTATTTTGCATGTCATTTGAGTTACAAGGTATGTAATCGTATCGTTTGATCTCAAATAAATACCGAGTTAATGTTTAAAAACCTTAAAATTAGAAAGTAGACCTTATTACGTTTCCTATGATATTTGATTCATTAAAAATGGAGTTACGACCAAAACAAGTTTCACAAAAGTGCTGATACTGAGGTCCTCGCGGTTGCCATCCGAAACCTCGCGTTCGTGAGATTTGATTAGGTGGCCAGCTCTTTTGTTTTACAAGCTCGCGGTAGCAAGGTTTGCTTAGCAGCAGCGTTTTTGAACGTATTTTGGGGATTTTTAGAGGGGTAAAGTGGTCTTTTCACTTGTGAACACGTATATGGCTTGAGATCTTATCTTCATTTTCACCAACCAAACTCTAGAAAGAGAGAGAGGATAGTTCTAGAGAGAGGAAGCTTCAAATGGTGAAGAAGATGGTGATTTTTGCCCAAATTGAAGTTCATCTTGGTGTGTCTAGCCTATAGGCTTCTCATTGATGCTTGAGGTAAACCTTAATCCGAATTTTAATGTTTGATTTCGATTTTTGTTAGGGTTTGTGTTAGTGATGGGTTATAAACCCCATTTCTTATGAAATTAGAGGCTTTGTTGTATGTATTGTGTAAGTAAACCCGATTAGTGTGGGTATAGGTTTTGATGATGAATTTAGAAGTATTTGTCATGGTTTGGGTGTTAATCACTAGGCTGTAAGTGTGTAAGTGACTTTGATGTTCATAAGAACATGTTTGTTGGCTAAAATGGGTGTTGACCTTGATTTGGTGTCAAACTAGGATTTGAGGCTACTGTTGGTGTAATAAGTACTTAAGTACTTAGTATATGTTGTTAACTAGTGTAAGGCTAATGGTGTATCCTAGGGGATACACGCATAAAAGCATCATTTTTATACAGTAGAATGGATCAAAGAGCATAAAAGATAACAAAATTTGGCAGTTTTTAGCATTTGCCACCCAGCATTTAGCAGGCTGCCCAGCGTCATGCGTAAGCCCTGCAGGAAGCTTCTATGCTTAAGCCATTTTATTAGGCGCGTGAGTGGCACGCAGCCACGCCAAAGTCGGTTCTGGATATTTCGCATAACAGAATTAATCAGTGATTGACACGTGTATCCCGAGAATTTCGAACATTCTATGCCTATAAATAGACCCCTTGGGTCACTGCATTTATTATCAGAACTTCAGTCAGAGAGAAGTACATTTTCTCTCTCACACAGTTCTTTCTCACTCTAAAACATTAACCGCATAGCAACAGAACGCTAGACGGATCAATTCTAGATTGATCCAAAGACTGATTGAGGCCACCCTACGACTCTCTCATCTATGTTCCATGTCTGCAGGGATTATTTCTCGAGGGCAAACATTAGTCGGCATCATATCGCTCGACGCTAGGCTGTTATTGTGTTGACTGGTACCTTTCACCCGCTATACGGAAAATAATACCAACAAAGGCCCAAACTAGCCATTAGTGATTTTGGGTTGAATTTGACATAAGTCAAAGGAGGTCAAGTGTGATATGGGTCAATATTGTACGTGTTGTAGTTTCGGTGTAAATGACATTTTGAAATGATCACTATCTAAGTAGTAATCTAGTGTCGAGACCTAGGTTGGTCAATTTGGTGTCAAGTATAATTTGAGTTAAATTGTACTTTGTAGTGTGGGCTTGAATTACCACCTGAAGTGGTAATTGGATTGTTTCCATTAGGTGTAAATGGGCGGGTTTTGACGAGCAAGGTGTGATCCCTCGGCTAAGCGATGATTGTGTCGGATTCTCTTTTAGAGAATGTATATTTATGTGTATATTGTGTCTATGTGTGATATATGTGGTTGCTTGCTCGGATATGAGGATGGAGATCATGTTACATGACTTGTGCGGGGATTTCAAGGTGAGTGGAATAATTACACGTGTATGTAAATAGTGGATATACTTGTGTGGCATGTGATGTGGGTTTAAAGTTCGGGCGTCGATAGCATATCATCATGTATGCGTGGGCTTGAAGTGTGGGTTTATTTGAAGTGTAAGACACCAAATTTTATGTGACGGGTGGGTTAGTCGCAGTGTAAGACACCCCTCCAGGGTTAATGACGTGTGGTTTTAGTCGTAGTGTAAGACACCACATTTGTTGTGATGGGTGGGTTTAGTCATAGTGTAAGACACCACCCAGGGGTTAGTGATACAATGTGTATGTACACTAATGGATGTTGTGAACAACGAAGGTCGTTCGCGAGTACCATTCCCTTGTGCTATTGGTTAACCATGGTTGTGTGATTTTTGTATTAGCATATTAAATTGTGAACTATATGCTATTGGGGATGCTAGCTTATTGTGAATTGCGGATATTTAGTTTATGCATTGTGATTGCATGGTTATTGAATTGCTAGCTCGTATGCGGTATTTGGTAAGTGTTTGCAAGTAAGTAGATTATATATGTATATGTATAATTATTTCATTCACTAAGCGTAAGCTTACCCCTCGTTGTTGTTACCTTTTTATAGGTACCTATTGTTAAGGAGAAGACTCCTAGTTGCTAGACTAGTTGCTTTTGGGTTGCTTGAGCTAATGACGGGGTAACTTTTGGATTTTCAGATGTGGATTGAGGACTTGGTAAATCCCGGGGATTATGCTCTTGGTATCGGGTTGGCTTATTGAGATTTAACCTGGTTTATAGTATAAATGGTTCATAATTACCCACTTGTTGTGTAACGGGTCGAAAGGTGTCGAATTGAATGTTTTGGACTTGGTCATATGTTAAACATGTGTTTTGTTGTTTAATGAATACGTTAAAAGTGGTTATGATTTATTTTGAATCAAATGGGGTTAAACGGGTTGGGCCGAAAGAGTAATGTACGTATAACAACTTTGTTTATATAAAAAAATGTTATTGTTTTTGGATAAACGAGTTTGGGTTGTTTCATTAGGGATTGTCGAATCCAATAGTGTTGTCAATAATCTGATGGAGAGATTTCTCACATGTCCTTGGTGTTCCTATTGAGAGAATAAATATATGAGAACATATTAAGAAAATGGCCACTTTCATATAATTTATAGTTATGGTGGTTACTTTCATCAAATAACCGCTAAAAGTTAGTTAGGTTATAAGTTTTTCATTAAGGCAAACATAAAGGTTACAATGAAAAAGGCAGGGCACAAATTTTGACGACTAGTATATGATATCGGCCAAAAAGTCACGTTTTTACTCCCAATATTTAGCCCTAAATCAATACAGTTCACACTTTATCGCCAAATTAATCGCTTTGTCGGTTAATTTTGTAGATTAAGTAATTACAAAGGTGATTCAAAAAGAATCAAGGAAAACGGAGCTAAAACGAAGATTCTAGAACAAAAACGATGAAAGACAAGTTACGACACCGGAAACCAAGTTACCATCCCGTGAACGAGTAAGACGATCTAAACAAAACAACAAACCATCACCAAAACGGCCTGCCAGGCCGACTTGCCAAATCAAACAGACACCAGACATAGACAACGGGCTTGAGCACCGGCTTGCCTGACACCGGGCACCCACGCCGGGCAATGGCGCCGGCTTGCCAGAACGGCCTGCCAGCCATTTCTAGCCTATTCACTTACAAAAAAACCTACTTGCCAATTTTATTTCAACTTTGCCATCAAGCTTTCCTATAAATAGGTTGCACATCCCACCATTTCAACACACATCTTCTTCACTTCCCTTTCCAAAACATCTCTCTATTATGGCTCTCTAGTGATCAGTAGGAGATTAGTTCTCTCTCTAGATACTAGTGAGAGAAAAGTACAGAGATTAGGAATGTAATTATCTCTCTATTGTCGCTCTCTAGTAATCAATAGGAGATTAGTATGTAGTTACTAGTAGAAAGCTATCAAGCATTATAACGCTATGGATATTATGAAGCATTACAACCCTCACTTTTCCACTTCTGAAATGACTACTATGCCCCTAGGGTTTCTCTGCATTCTATGTGTATTAATTTAGGGTTGTTATTTAAGACAATTAATACGAAATAATTCAAACGTTGACCGAATGTTTACTTTTGGTCGACAACGCTTATGTTAATTAAATTTATATTATAATATAATAACTTTAGTTAATATTCATATTAATATAATTCACATTGTACGATATCATTAATTAAAGTTTATATTATTTATATAATATACATTAGTTAATGTTAATACGACTATTAAATAATTGTGGCATAATTATAAAATATAAAACTATAATTTAAAACCATAAATTAAATAAATGATAAAATTAATATAATTACTAAAAATCCAAATATATATATATATATATATATATATATATATATATATATATATATATATATATATATATATATATATATTAAAAAATCGGATATAATTATAATTAATAAGTAATAATACATTTTATTCCAGACGGTTCCATCAATTATATATTTAATAAAAAATATATATTTCCTTATATAAAAAATTCCAGCCAAATAATACATTTACTTTTTAAAATTAAATTAATTTTTGTATTTTTACTTTCCTTATTTAAATTAACTTGTTTTTAAGAATAGTTTAACTATAATTACAAGCTCAAACCCCTCAAAACTTATATCATTCTCTTTTGAAAATCCTCTCAAGCTCTAAAGTATTTTGAGGTAATTTTCTAGCTTTTCTTTTATATTTATTTTTCAGTTTTTTCTTTTTTTATTCAGTCGAACATGTTTTCTTTATTTAATTCTTTTTAAATTAAAACACAACGTAATATATTAATATTAATATGTAACAATTAGTATTATGATATTTTAAGATCATGTAAAATTATTTTTATAGATTTTAAAGTTGAATTAATATTTTTTTTAAAAATTAAAAACGAATTTATAATGAATTATTGATGTTATTATTAACCAAAAAAGCTAAAAAGCCATAACTAATTGATTAAAAATCATATAAATTCGTGAGATCTGGTTAAAATTCATATTATTATTATTCTAACATTAAAACTTAATTTATTTATTTTTAAAAATATTAAAATAAATATTTTCTATGTATTTGATTTTTGATTTATAAAATTGGTGTATAAATTGGGTATTAAATGATATAAATCATTAAAAACAATACAAATACTTTTTAAAGTTTATAAATAGCTTATAATAATTATTAAAGTTGAAATTAAAAATAATATATTGTGTGGGATATTTATTCATGATTTAAATATATACCGAGGCTATTTAAAAGTTTATAAAATGAATTTAAATTCTATAAAATAGAAAAATCAGTAAGAATCATATGAACAGTATCTAGAACTATTATAAAACATATTTAAGTCATTATACAATTTTTTGGAAGGTTTATTGTATCTCAATATTATTATATGCGGATTATACATGTATTCCGATATTAAATACCAATTAATTAATATATATGGTATAAAATTTATTTACAAATTTTTAAAGCTTATAACAGTAGGTTGGAGTTACAAAAATTATACATATATTTATTAGGATCGAATTGGTATTTAATTATAATTAAACTTATTTTATGATTAAACCGAGAAACAAATAAATATAATTAACTAAATAAATATTATAACGAGATATAATATTATTATAAAATTTTTCCACAATTTAATTTGATGGTATAAGTTTATAAAATTAAATTTATAATTATTTGGTATTTATTAGAATTAAAAACAAATCTAATTATGGAATGTAAATATTTTGGCATATTTAATATATATAGAATATATATATATATATATATATATATATATATATATATATATATATATATATATATATATATATATATATATATATATATATATATATATATATATATATATATATATATATATATTAATAAATTTTTAATATTTTTAAACTAAGACCAGTAAATAAATATATAATACATAAATTTATATTTATTTAATCATATAATTAATTTACTATATAATTATGTATACTATTTTGCTAAGAACTTAATATACGAACATTTATTTTGTAAATAAATAACAATTAACAATATATTATTATTATAAAATATATATATATATTATCCATTAATATTATTTATTATAAGTAATAAGATAATATTATGATTAAAATCTAATATATCATACATAACTAATCATAATAAGTTCAAACTTATACATATACATTAATCATATATATTATAAAATAATATTAATTATACTATTAAAACATATATATATATATATATATATATATATATATATATATATATATATATATATATATATATATATATATATATATAATTAATACTATAAGTATATTAACATACAAAGTAACTTATTAATGTGTTGTATTCCCATACACACATAATAAGTGGAAACTTTAATCATACCGATAATTTATGGCTTATACAAGCTTCACCGCTACTTACGGTCATGGGATGATGCCTTAGCTGCTTATGGGAATACGGTTTTGGATTAAACGAAAGGTTGTAGACTAAGTCTAGCTGAAAGTTCCCGACCCCCTCATCTGGTCATCTTCTGACTTACTTGATAGCACCGAGGCTTGAGCAAAGTTGTACAATATCTAAACTTGGTTATAGTGGACAAAAACTTGATTGACAAACTTAATAACTCATAAGATTCTTATGAACTCTTACTTGTCGGATTGAACAAACTAATGACCACACTTACATCTCTAGGTTGAGATCACGGTCGTTTACTCCCGTTCATTCTTCTTTTAGGGAATAACTTCATTTGTTGTTAAGGTAAACTTCATAGCGTCATTTTTACTATTTCATAACTGTTTTATAACTTTTGGGGTGAGACCCATGCTTGCTTTTAAACTGTTTTACGCTTTAGACACAAATGCTTAAACTCTAACGGTGCTGTCATGCTATGTTTCATGCTAAATCCATACCATGATATCATTAGTTGCTACGTATAAATGCAAACTTAATTATTGTGAGTAGACCTATTGAGAGTAACGTCTCTATCCAAGTGACCGTTGGTCAATGGTGTCATACCCCCAAATAGGGACAGGGAAATATGACGTTACAATATCACAACACAAGTATGTATAAACGAGAATGACTCTAAATGAGACGTTTTATAACAAAATTTGAATTTTTGCAGCGGAAACATAATAATGTATTACATAATGAAATTCATATGTAAATAACAAATGATAAGTCTAATATGTGGACTCCAATGCAACAGCTAACTAAGCATCATAGGGCAGCACACAAGCTAATCTTCACTTGAGACAAATATGCTTAAAATGTCAACACAAAGGTTGAGTGAACATCATAGGTTTAACAATTATGATAAGTTTTAGACCACAAGATTTAATTCAAAATATCAAAATATTCAATATGCATGAGTTATAATATCGAACTAAACATTAACCCCTGACACTGTACGGGTGTTGGCAATCATTATTATGTACCCCCTTGACGATCACGCCAATGGGTAGAGACGTCACTCTTGAAATGTCCCATTCTTATTGATTAAAAACGTTCCATATTAATTGATTTCGTTGCGAGGTTTTGACCTCTATATGAGACGTTTTTCAAAGACTGCATTCATTTTTAAAACAAACCATAACCTTTATTTCATAGATAAAGGTTTTAAAAAGCTTTACGTAGATTATCAAATAATGATAATCTAAAATATCCTGTTTACACACGACCATTACATAATGGTTTACAATACAAATATGTTACAACAAAATAAGTTTCTTGAATGCAGTTTTTACACAATATCATACAAGCATGGACTCCAAATCTCGTCCTTATTTAAGTATGCGACAGCGGAAGCTCTTAATAATCACCTAAGAATAAACATGCTTAAAACGTCAACAAAAATGTTGGTGAGTTATAGGTTTAACATATATATATCAAATCATAATAATAGACCACAAGATTTCATATTTCAATACACATCCCATACATAGAGATAAAAGTCATTCATATGGTGAACACCTGGTAACCGACATTAACAAGATGCATATATAAGAATATCCCCATCATTCCGGGACACCCTTCGGATATGATATAAATTTCGAAGTACTAAAGCATCCGGTACTTTGGATGGGGCTTGTTGGGCCCGATAGATCTATCTTTAGGATTCGCGTCAATTAGGGTGTCTGTTCCCTAATTCTTAGATTACCAGACTTAATAAAAAGGGGCATATTCGATTTCGATAATTCAACCATAGAATGTAGTTTCACGTACTTGTGTCTATTTTGTAAATCATTTATAAAACCTGCATGTATTCTCATCCCAAAAATATTAGATTTTAAAAGTGGGACTATAACTCACTTTCACAGATTTTTACTTCGTCGGGAAGTAAGACTTGGCCACTGGTTGATTCACGAACCTATAACAATATATACATATATATCAAAGTATGTTCAAAATATATTTACAACACTTTTAATATATTTTGATGTTTTAAGTTTATTAAGTCAGCTGTCCTCGTTAGTAACCTACAACTAGTTGTCCACAGTTAGATGTACAGAAATAAATCGATAAATATTATCTTGAATCAATCCACGACCCAGTGTATACGTATCTCATTATTGATCACAACTCAAACTATATATATTTTGGAATCAACCTCAACCCTGTATAGCTAACTCCAACATTCACATATAGAGTGTCTATGGTTGTTCCGAAATATATATAGATGTGTCGACATGATAGGTCGAAACATTGTATACGTGTCTATGGTATCTCAAGATTACATAATATACAATACAAGTTGATTAAGTTATGGTTGGAATAGATTTGTTACCAATTTTCACGTAGCTAAAATGAGAAAAATTATCCAATCTTGTTTTACCCATAACTTCTTCATTTTAAATCCGTTTTGAGTGAATCAAATTGCTATGGTTTCATATTGAACTCTATTTTATGAATCTAAACAGAAAAAGTATAGGTTTATAGTCGGAAAAATAAGTTACAAGTCGTTTTTGTAAAGGTAGTCATTTCAGTCGAAAGGACGACGTCTAGATGACCATTTTAGAAAACATACTTCCACTTTGAGTTTAACCATAATTTTTGGATATAGTTTCATGTTCATAATAAAAATCATTTTCTCAGAATAACAACTTTTAAATCAAAGTTTATCATAGTTTTTAATTAACTAACCCAAAACAGCCCGCGGTGTTACTACGACGGCGTAAATCCGGTTTTACGGTGTTTTTCGTGTTTCCAGGTTTTATATCATTAAGTTAGCATATCATATAGATATAGAACATGTGTTTAGTTGATTTTAAAAGTCAAGTTAGAAGGATTAACTTTTGTTTGCGAACAAGTTTAGAATTAACTAAACTATGTTCTAGTGATTACAAGTTTAAACCTTCGAATAAGATAGCTTTATATGTATGAATCGAATGATGTTATGAACATCATTACTACCTTAAGTTCCTTGGATAAACCTACTGGAAAATAGAAAAATGGATCTAGCTTCAACGGATCGTTGGATGGCTCGAAGTTCTTGAAGCAGAATCATGACACGAAAAGAAGTTCAAGTAAGATCATCACTTGAAATAAGATTGTTATAGTTATAGAAATTGAACCAAAGTTTGAATATGATTATTACCTTGTATTAGAATGATAACCTACTGTAAGAAACAAAGATTTCTTGAGGTTGGATGATCACCTTACAAGATTGGAAGTGAGCTAGCAAACTTGAAAGTATTCTTGATTTTATGTAACTAGAACTTGTAAAATATATGAAGAACACTTAGAACTTGAAGATAGAACTTGAGAGAGATCAATTAGATGAAGAAAATTGAAGAATGAAAGTGTTTGTAGGTGTTTTTGGTCGTTGGTGTATGGATTAGATATAAAGGATATGTAATTTTGTTTTCATGTAAATAAGTCATGAATGATTACTCATACTTTTGTAATTTTATGAGATATTTCATGCTAGTTGCCAAATGATGGTTCCCACATGTGTTAGGTGACTCACATGGGCTGCTAAGAGCTGATCATTGGAGTGTATATACCAATAGTACATACATCTAAAAGCTGTGTATTGTACGAGTACGAATACGGGTGCATACTAGTAGAATTGTTGATGAAACTGAACGAGGATGTAATTGTAAGCATTTTTGTTAAGTAGAAGTATTTTGATAAGTGTCTTGAAGTCTTTCAAAAGTGTATGAATACATATTAAAACACTACATGTATATACATTTTAACTGAGTCGTTAAGTCATCGTTAGTCGTTACATGTAAATGTTGTTTTGAAACCTTTAGGTTAACGATCTTGTTGAATGTTGTTAACCCATTGTTTATTATAACAAATGAGATGTTAAATTATTATATTATCATGATATTATGATATATAATATATCTTAGTATGATGTATATACAGTTAAATGTCGTTACAACGATAATCGTTACATATATGTCTCGTTTCGAAATCATTAAGTTAGTAGTCTTATTTTTACATATGTATTTCATTGTTAATACACTTAATAATATATTTACTTATCATTTAACATAATTAACCAAGTGTATCAATATCTTAATATGATTCATATGTACCTAGTAAGACGTTGTTATAACGATAATCGTTATATATATCGTTTTCGAGTTTCTTAAATTAATAGTCTCATTTTTATGTATATAACTCATTGTTAAAATACCTAATGAGATACATACTTATAATAAAAACATGTTAACTATATATATAACCATATATATGTCATCGTATAGTTTTTACAAGTTTTAACGTTCGTGAATCACCGGTCAACTTGGGTGGTCAATTGTCTATATGAAACATATTTCAATTAATCAAGTCTTAACAAGTTTGATTGCTTAACATGTTGGAAACATTTAATCATGTAAATATCACTCTCAATTAATATATATAAACATGGAAAAGTTCGGGTCACTACAGTACCTACCCGTTAAATAAATTTCGTCCCGAAATTTTAAGCTGTTGAAGGTGTTGACGAATCTTCTGGAAATAGATGCGGGTATTTCTTCTTCATCTAATCTTCACGCTCCCAGGTGAACTTGGGTCCTCTACGAGCATTCCATCTAACCTTAACAATTGGTATCTTGTTTTGCTTAAGTCTTTTAACCTCACGATCCATTATTTTGACGGGTTCTTCGATGAATTGAAGTTTTTCGTTGATTTGGATTTCATCTAACGGAATAGTGAGATCTTCTTTAGCAAAACATTTCTTCAAATTCGAGACGTGGAAAGTGTTATGTACAGCCGCGAGTTGTTGAGGTAAATCAAGTCGGTAAGCTACTGGTCCGACACGATCAATAATCTTGAATGATCCAATATACCTTGGATTTAATTTCCCTCGTTTACCAAATCGAACAACGCCTTTCCAAGGTGCAACTTTAAGCATGACCATCTCTCCAATTTCAAATTCTATATCTTTTCTTTTAATGTCAGCGTAGCTCTTTTGTCGACTTTGGGCGGTTTTCAACCGTTGTTGAATTTGGATGATCTTCTCGGTAGTTTCTTGTATAATCTCCGGACCCGTAATCTGTCTATCCCCCACTTCACTCCAACAAATTGGAGACCTGCACTTTCTACCATAAAGTGCTTCAAACGGCGCCATCTCAATGCTTGAATGGTAGCTGTTGTTGTAGGAAAATTCTGCTAACGGTAGATGTCGATCCCAACTGTTTCCGAAATCAATAACACATGCTCGTAGCATGTCTTCAAGCGTTTGTATCGTCCTTTCACTCTGCCCATCAGTTTGTGGATGATAGGCAGTACTCATGTCTAGACGAGTTTCTAATGCTTGCTGTAATGTCTGCCAGAATCTTGAAATAAATCTGCCATCCCTATCAGAGATAATAGAGATTGGTATTCCATGTCTGGAGATGACTTCCTTCAAATACAGTCGTGCTAACTTCTCCATCTTGTCATCTTCTCTTATAGGCAGGAAGTGTGCTGATTTGGTGAGACGATCAACTATTACCCAAATAGTATCAAAACCACTTGCAGTCCTTGACAATTTAGTGATGAAATCCATGGTAATGTTTTCCCATTTCCATTCCGGGATTTCGGGTTGTTGAAGTAGACCTGATGGTTTCTGATGCTCAGCTTTGACCTTAGAACACGTCAAACATTCTCCTACGTATTTAGCAACACCGGCTTTCATACCCGGCCACCAAAAATGTTTCTTGAGATCCTTGTACATCTTCCCCGTTCCAGGATGTATTGAGTATCTGGTTTTATGAGCTTCTCTAAGTACCATTTCTCTCATATCTCCAAATTTTGGTACCCAAATCCTTTCAGCCCTATACCGGGTTCCGTCTTCCCGAATATTAAGATGCTTCTCCGATCCTTTGGGTATTTCATTCTTTAAATTTCCCTCTTTTAAAACTCCTTGTTGCGCCTCCTTTATTTGAGTAGTAAGGTTATTATGAATCATTATATTCATAGATTTTACTCGAATGGGTTCTCTGTCCTTCCTGCTCAAGGCATCGGCTACCACATTTGCCTTCCCCGGGTAGTAACGAATCTCAAAGTCGTAATCATTCAACAATTCAATCCACCTACGCTGCCTCATATTCAGTTGTTTCTGATTAAATATGTGTTGAAGACTTTTGTGGTCGGTATATATAATACTTTTGACCCCATATAAGTAGTGCCTCCAAGTCTTTAATGCAAAAACAACCGCGCCTAATTCCAAATCATGCGTCGTATAATTTTGTTCGTGAATCTTCAATTGTCTAGACGCATAAGCAATCACCTTCGTTCGTTGCATTAATACACAACCGAGACCTTGCTTTGATGCGTCACAATAAATCACAAAATCATCATTCCCTTCAGGCAATGATAATATAGGTGCCGTAGTTAGCTTTTTCTTCAATAACTGAAACGCTTTCTCTTGTTCATCATTCCATTCAAATTTCTTCCCTTTATGCGTTAATGCAGTCAAGGGTTTTGCTATTCTGGAAAAGTCTTGGATGAACCTTCTGTAGTAACCAGCTAGTCCTAAAAACTGGCGTATGTGTTTCGGAGTTTTCGGGGTTTCCCACTTTTCAACAGTTTCTATCTTTGCCGGATCCACCTTAATACCTTCTTTGTTCACTATGTGACCGAGGAATTGAACTTCTTCCAACCAAAATGCACACTTTGAAAACTTAGCGTACAATTCTTCCTTCCTCAATACTTCTAACACCTTTCTCAAATGTTCACCGTGTTCTTGGTCATTCTTTGAGTAAATAAGTATGTCATCAATGAAAACAATGACAAACTTGTCAAGGTATGGTCCACACACTCGGTTCATAAGGTCCATGAACACAGCTGGTGCATTAGTTAAACCAAACGGCATGACCATAAACTCGTAATGACCGTAACGTGTTCTGAAAGCAGTCTTTAGAATATCATCTTCTTTCACCCGCATTTGATGATACCCGGAACGTAAGTCAATCTTTGAATAAACAGACGAGCCTTGTAGTTGATCAAATAAGTCGTCGATTCTCGGTAGTGGGTAGCGGTTCTTGATGGTAAGTTTGTTCAACTCTCGGTAGTCGATACACAACCTGAATGTACCATCTTTCTTCTTGACAAACAAAACAGGAGCTCCCCACGGTGATGTGCTTGGTCGAATGAAACCACGCTCTAAAAGTTCTTGTAATTGGCTTTGCAGTTCTTTCATCTCGCTGGGTGCGAGTCTGTAAGGAGCACGAGCTATTGGTGCAGCTCCTGGTACAAGATCTATTTGAAATTCAATAGATCGATGTGGGGGTAATCCCGGTAATTCTTTCGGAAATACATCGGGAAATTCTTTTGCAATGGGAACATCATTGATGCTCTTTTCTTCAGTTTGTACTTTCTCGACATGTGCTAGAACAGCATAGCAACCTTTTCTTATTAGTTTTTGTGCCTTCAAATTACTAATAAGATGTAGCTTCGTGTTGCCCTTTTCTCCGTACACCATTAAGGTTTTCCCTTTTTCTCGTATAATGCGAATTGCATTTTTGTAACAGACGATCTCTGCTTTCACTTCTTTCAACCAGTCCATACCGATTATCACATCAAAACTCCCTAACTCTACTGGTATCAAATCAATCTTAAATGTTTCGCTAACCAGTTTAATTTCTCGATTCCGACATATATTATCTGCTGAAATTAATTTACCATTTGCTAATTCGAGTAAAAATTTACTATCCAAAGGCGTCAATGGACAACTTAATTTAGCACAAAAATCTCTACTCATATAGCTTCTATCCGCACCCGAATCAAATAAAACGTAAGCAGATTTATTGTCAATAAGAAACGTACCCGTAACAAGCTCCGGGTCTTCCTGTGCCTCTGCCGCATTAATATTGAAAACTCTTCCGCGGCCTTGTCCATTCGTGTTCTCCTGGTTCGGGCAATTTCTAATAATGTGGCCCGGTTTTCCACATTTATAACAAACTACATTGGCATAACTTGCTCCGACACTACTTGTTCCACCATTACTCGTTCCGACACCATTTGTTCCTTTCGTTCTATTAACCCCTGGTCCGTAGACCTCACACTTCGCCGCGCTATGACCATTTCTTTTACACTTGTTGCAAAATTTGGTGCAGAACCCCGAGTGATACTTTTCACACCTTTGGCATAGCTGCTTCTGATTGTTGTTGTTCTTGTTGCGGTTATTATTGTTGTTGGGATGATTGTTGTAGTTGCTATTGTTGTTGTTGTTGTTGTTGTTGTTGTTGTTGTTGTTGTTGGGCCGTTTGTTGTAGTTGCGATTGATGTTGCGATTGTTGGGATAATTGTTGCGATTATTGTTGTAATTGCTGTTGTTGTTGTATTGGTGATTCTTATCACCGTTTTCCTCCCACTTTCTTTTGACTTGCTTCACATTGGCCTCTTCAGCAGTCTGTTCTTTAATTCTTTCTTCAATCTGGTTCACTAGTTTGTGAGCCATTCTACATGCCTGTTGTATGGAGGCGGGCTCGTGTGAACTTATATCTTCTTGGATTCTTTCCGGTAATCCTTTCACAAACGCGTCGATCTTCTCTTCATCATCTTCGAATGCTCTCGGACACAATAGGCACAATTCTGTGAATCGTCTTTCATACGTGGTAATATCAAATCCTTGGGTTCGTAACCCTCTAAGTTCTGTCTTGAGCTTATTGACCTCGGTTCTGGGACGGTACTTCTCGTTCATCAAGTGCTTGAATGCTGACCACGGTAGTGCGTACGCATCGTCTTGTCCCACTTGCTCTAGATAGGTATTCCACCATGTTAACGCAGAACCAGTGAAGGTATGCGTAGCGTACTTCACTTTGTCCTCTTCAGTACACTTACTTATGGCAAACACCGATTCGACCTTCTCGGTCCACCGTTTCAATCCGATCGGTCCTTCGGTTCCATCGAATTCCAAAGGTTTGCAGGCAGTGAATTCTTTGTAGGTGCATCCTACACGATTTCCTGTACTGCTAGATCCAAGGTTATTGTTGGTATGTAGCGCAGCCTGTACTGCGGCTATGTTTGAAGCTAGAAAAGTACGGAATTCCTCTTCATTCATATTCACGGTGTGTCGAGTAGTCGGTGCCATTTCCTTCAAAATAGTCAAATGGAACAAGTTAATCATACAGAATATTAAGAGTAGTTAATAGTATTTCGTAGCATAATATGAACTCATTTATAAAAGCTTTTTCTTCATATTAGCGTTTTATAAGTTTAAATTCGGGTAGTACCTACCCGTTAAGTTCATACTTAGTAGCTAATATACAATTCAACTACTACAATTCTATATGAAAAACTGATTATAATAATATTTCGCGTTCAAACTTTTATACAATAGTTTACAAACTTACAATACCGTTTATTTTACATAAAGCATGAAATATAGCACACAATAACTTTGATACAAGATAGTTGTGAAGATAATTCTAGCTAGTACACAAGTCGTTCAGCAAAGGCAATAAAAACACGTAATTCATACGTCCAGAAACAAGTCATGCATTCTGGTTTTACTAGGATTACTTCCCATCCTTGGTCTTGTGGAACATAACCGTTATGGCCGTTGATAAGACAGCGTGTTGTAACGTTGTCAAAGGGAAGAGGGTTACGTAATGTCCAACAGTCCCGTAACAATCTAAAAACCTCATTTCTTACCCCAATTACCGACTCCGTCACTTGTGGAAACGTTTTGTTTAATAGTTGTAGCCCGATGTTCTTGTTCTCACTTTGGTGAGAAGCGAACATTACTAATCCGTAAGCATAACATGCTTCTTTATGTTGCATGTTAGCCGCTTTTTCTAAATCACGAAGTCCAATATTCGGATATATTGAGTCAAAATAATTTCTTAACCCGTTGCGTAAAATAGCATTTGGGTTCCCCGCAATATATGCGTCAAAGTAAACACATCGTAACTTATGGGTTTCCCAATGTGATATCCCCCATCTTTCAAACGAAAGTCTCTTATAAACCAAGACATTCTTGGAACGTTCTTCGAATGTCTTACAAACTGATCTCGCCTTAAATAGTTGTGCTGAGGAATTCTGACCGACTCTAGACAAGATTTCATCAATCATGTCTCCGGGTAGGTCTCTTAAAATATTGGGTTGTCTATCCATTTTGTGTTTTTATACTGTAAAATAGACAAGAGTTAGATTCATAAAAAAAAATACTTATTAATACAAGCAATTTTTACATATATCATAAAGCATAAGCACACTATATTACATATATTACACCACACGAATACAACTATCTTATTCCGACTCGCTCGTTTCTTCTTGTTCGGTTTTGGTTCGTTTTGCCAAGTTTCTAGGGATATATGATGTTCCCCTAATACGAGCCGTCGTTGTCCACGTTGGTTTAGAAAAACCTGGTGGTTTAGAGGTTCCCGGGTCATTGTTACAACTTAAGGACTTCGGGGGTTGACGATAAATATAAAGTTCATCGGGGTTGGAATTAGATTTCTCTATTTTTATGCCCTTTCCCTTATTTTCTTTTGCCTTTTTAAATTCAGTTGGGGTAATTTCTATAACATCATCGGAATTCTCGTCGAAATCCGATTCATCGGAGAATTGGTAATCCTCCCAATATTTTGCTTCCTTGGCGGAAACACCATTGACCATAATTAACCTTGGTCGGTTGGTTGAGGATTCTATTTTACTTAACCGTTTTATTATTTCCCCCACCGGTTCTATTTCTTCTTCCGGTTCCGATTCTTCTTCCGGTTCCGATTCTTCTTCCGGTTCCGACTCTTCTTCCGGTTCCTCTTCGGGAACTTGTGAATCAGTCCAAAAATCATTCCAATTTACATTTGACTCTTCATTATTATTAGGTGAGTCAATGGGACTTGTTCTAGAGGTAGACATCTATCACATAATATCAAACACGTTAAGAGATTAATATATCACATAATATTCATATGTTAAAAATATATAGTTTCCAACAAAAATGTTAAGCAATCATTTTTTAAAGAAAACACGGTCGAAGTTTAGACTCACTAATGCATCCTAACAAACTCGATAAGACACACTAATGCAAATTTTCTGGTTCTCTAAGACCAACGCTCGGATACCAACTGAAATGTCCCGTTCTTATTGATTAAAAACGTTCCATATTAATTGATTTCGTTGCGAGGTTTTGACCTCTATATGAGACGTTTTTCAAAGACTGCATTCATTTTTAAAACAAACCATAACCTTTATTTCATAGATAAAGGTTTTAAAAAGCTTTACGTAGATTATCAAATAATGATAATCTAAAATATCCTGTTTACACACGACCATTACATAATGGTTTACAATACAAATATGTTACAACAAAATAAGTTTCTTGAATGCAGTTTTTACACAATATCATACAAGCATGGACTCCAAATCTCGTCCTTATTTAAGTATGCGACAGCGGAAGCTCTTAATAATCACCTGAGAATAAACATGCTTAAAACGTCAACAAAAATGTTGGTGAGTTATAGGTTTAACCTATATATATCAAATCATAATAATAGACCACAAGATTTCATATTTCAATACACATCCCATACATAGAGATAAAAGTCATTCATATGGTGAACACCTGGTAACCGACATTAACAAGATGCATATATAAGAATATCCCCATCATTCCGGGACACCCTTCGGATATGATATAAATTTCGAAGTACTAAAGCATCCGGTACTTTGGATGGGGCTTGTTGGACCCGATAGATCTATCTTTAGGATTCGCGTCAATTAGGGTGTCTGTTCCCTAATTCTTAGATTACCAGACTTAATAAAAAGGGGCATATTCGATTTCGATAATTCAACCATAGAATGTAGTTTCACGTACTTGTGTCTATTTTGTAAATCATTTATAAAACCTGCATGTATTCTCATCCCAAAAATATTAGATTTTAAAAGTGGGACTATAACTCACTTTCACAGATTTTTACTTCGTCGGGAAGTAAGATTTGGCCACTGGTTGATTCACGAACCTATAACAATATATACATATATATCAAAGTATGTTCAAAATATATTTACAACACTTTTAATATATTTTGATGTTTTAAGTTTATTAAGTCAGCTGTCCTCGTTAGTAACCTACAACTAGTTGTCCACAGTTAGATGTACAGAAATAAATCGATAAATATTATTTTGAATCAATCCACGACCCAGTGTATACGTATCTCATTATTGATCACAACTCAAACTATATATATTTTGGAATCAACCTCAACCCTGTATAGCTAACTTCAACATTCACATATAGAGTGTCTATGGTTGTTCCGAAATATATATAGATGTGTCGACATGATAGGTCGAAACATTGTATACGTGTCTATGGTATCTCAAGATTACATAATATACAATACAAGTTGATTAAGTTATGGTTGGAATAGATTTGTTACCAATTTTCACGTAGCTAAAATGAGAAAAATTATCCAATCTTGTTTTACCCATAACTTCTTCATTTTAAATCCGTTTTGAGTGAATCAAATTGCTATGGTTTCATATTGAACTCTATTTTATGAATCTAAACAGAAAAAGTATAGGTTTATAGTCGGAAAAATAAGTTACAAGTCGTTTTTGTAAAGGTAGTCATTTCAGTCGAAAGGACGACGTCTAGATGACCATTTTAGAAAACATACTTCCACTTTGAGTTTAACCATAATTTTTGGATATAGTTTCATGTTCATAATAAAAATCATTTTCTCAGAATAACAACTTTTAAATCAAAGTTTATCATAGTTTTTAATTAACTAACCCAAAACAGCCCGCGGTGTTACTACGACGGCGTAAATCCGGTTTTACGGTGTTTTTCGTGTTTCCAGGTTTTATATCATTAAGTTAGCATATCATATAGATATAGAACATGTGTTTAGTTGATTTTAAAAGTCAAGTTAGAAGGATTAACTTTTGTTTGCGAACAAGTTTAGAATTAACTAAACTATGTTCTAGTGATTACAAGTTTAAACCTTCGAATAAGATAGCTTTATATGTATGAATCGAATGATGTTATGAACATCATTACTACCTTAAGTTCCTTGGATAAACCTACTGGAAAAGAGAAAAATGGATCTAGCTTCAACGGATCGTTGGATGGCTCGAAGTTCTTGAAGCAGAATCATGACACGAAAACAAGTTCAAGTAAGATCATCACTTGAAATAAGATTGTTATATTTATAGAAATTGAACCAAAGTTTGAATATGATTATTACCTTGTATTAGAATGATAACCTACTGTAAGAAACAAAGATTTCTTGAGGTTGGATGATCACCTTACAAGATTGGAAGTGAGCTAGCAAACTTGAAAGTATTCTTGATTTTATGTAACTAGAACTTGTAAAATATATGAAGAACACTTAGAACTTGAAGATAGAACTTGAGAGAGATCAATTAGATGAAGAAAATTGAAGAATGAAAGTGTTTGTAGGTGTTTTTGGTCGTTGGTGTATGGATTAGATATAAAGGATATGTAATTTTGTTTTCATGTAAATAAGTCATGAATGATTACTCATACTTTTGTAATTTTATGAGATATTTCATGCTAGTTGCCAAATGATGGTTCCCACATGTGTTAGGTGACTCACATGGGCTGCTAAGAGCTGATCATTGGAGTGTATATACCAATAGTACATACATCTAAAAGCTGTGTATTGTACGAGTACGAATACGGGTGCATACGAGTAGAATTGTTGATGAAACTGAACGAGGATGTAATTGTAAGCATTTTTGTTAAGTAGAAGTATTTTGATAAGTGTCTTGAAGTCTTTCAAAAGTGTATGAATACATATTAAAACACTACATGTATATACATTTTAACTGAGTCGTTAAGTCATCGTTAGTCGTTACATGTAAATGTTGTTTTGAAACCTTTAGGTTAACGATCTTGTTGAATGTTGTTAACCCATTGTTTATTATAACAAATGAGATGTTAAATTATTATATTATCATGATATTATGATATATAATATATCTTAGTATGATGTATATACAGTTAAATGTTGTTACAACGATAATCGTTACATATATGTCTCGTTTCGAAATCATTAAGTTAGTAGTCTTATTTTTACATATGTATTTCATTGTTAATACACTTAATAATATATTTACTTATCATTTAACATAATTAACCAAGTGTATCAATATCTTAATATGATTCATATGTACCTAGTAAGACGTTGTTATAACGATAATCGTTATATATATCGTTTTCGAGTTTCTTAAATTAATAGTCTCATTTTTATGTATATAACTCATTGTTAAAATACCTAATGAGATACATACTTATAATAAAAACATGTTAACTATATATATAACCATATATATGTCATCGTATAGTTTTTACAAGTTTTAACGTTCGTGAATCACCGGTCAACTTGGGTGGTCAATTGTCTATATGAAACATATTTCAATTAATCAAGTCTTAACAAGTTTGATTGCTTAACATGTTGGAAACATTTAATCATGTAAATATCACTCTCAATTAATATATATAAACATGGAAAAGTTCGGGTCACTACAACTCTCAATAGGCCTACTCACAATAATTAAGCTTGCAAAATTCCAATTCCAACAATTAACGATATTATGGCGGGTATTTGCATGTAACAATAGATACATGTTTAACAAAAGTCTCACGAAATTGCATATCAACAGTTTAGGTACTTGTGTCTAAATGGTAAATCATTTAAAAGAAAGCATGTGTCTCACCCCAAATGTTGTAAAACAGTTAAGAAATAGTAAAAAGAGGGGCTATGAGTTCACCTTAATAGCAAGTAAGAAATTCCATGCAAGGAAGTATGACCGGAGTATGTAACCGGAGATCTCAACCTATAGTTATAACATTTGATTAGTTAATGTCTAATAGACATAAAGTTTGTTTGTTAATATAGTAAACTATATTAACAGTGACGGTTTTCGAGAAAAGTTCCTATCCCCAAAAGTTTCTATTTTTGGAAACCTACTATTTATGGAAAGCTTCCACTTATAGTAAGCTTCTAGTTTAAGAAGTTCGGGTTCTAATTCTTAACAAAGATGTTGTACAATCTCGCCCAAACTTCATTGCTAACATGCAAGTCACTCGAATGATCTATTGTTACCGGGCGCCCAGGATTCTTGACCAGAATCTAAGTCATGGCATTCAAAATCCACAAGCGGTTCCCATAATGGCAACAAGGATCACCCTAGGCCACAAGTAGCGGTGATGTTTGTAGTCTTTGTACGTTATTTTTAATTATAACTCCACATTATAGGTATATACACATAATAAGTTATTAATGTACTTATTAGTTATATATATATATATATATATATATATATATATATACTTAGTGTAATTAAAATGTTACTATATAGTTAGGTGTATAGGTTATAATAATAATAATAATAATAATAGTATTACTAATTAATTAATTAATTATTATGAAATCTTATTTATTACATGTTATTCATACATAAGTATTAGTTTACAATATATTTTATATTATACACAATTACTTAATTAGTATTAACCTTATATTATCCTTTAATATCCTAATAATTAATTAAATACCTAAAAATCATTTACACAATTTTTATAAACTTAATTAATCATATAAATCAGTGTAAAAATATTGAAAATTGTTTTTATCAAAATTTTATATTTATTTTTGTTTTTCCCCTTTATTTAATCATAAAATCAAGTTAAATTCCACATAATTATTAAATAAACTTTGATAATTACTTTTATAAGTTTATCCCATACTAAAAATCTGTATAAAAATCTATATTATATTATTTTTATTATTTTTATATACTTTCCTTATTTATCCCTTAATTACATTATAATAGTGTTTTAAATATTCAATAAATACTAATTCGACTCCAATATTAATTCTTATAATTTTTACAGACTTCTTAATATTTATTAAGCTAAGAAAAATTATAAATATATATTTATTATTAAATTATATTTTTATTACAAATTTTACATTATTTTTATACTTAAATACTACATAATTCGTTTTTAACTACAAATAAAATTCCAAAAACTACTATAATTATTTTTACATTATCTAACACTGTTCTAAATACTTTTTATATAAATATTACTGATATCAAAATTTTATATATATTAATTTCGTTTTTATCTATCAAAATCATACAATAATACCATTAATTATAGAATAATTGTATATAATGTTAAATAAATTAATTTTTCTCATCCAAAAACTTTTATAAACATAAAAACCTCTGTAAAAATTAACATAACCAATTTTATGTATTTAGAACAACTAAAACCAATTTATCCTTATATATACCCATCGATTTACATATATATTTATATAAAATAGTTTCTTTGCTTTTTAACCAAAATCTCACGTACAATACTTCATAATATATACTTAGATACATATATATCATGTTTTTATACATATATAATGTATGCATGCATACATGCACACGTATATATATATATATATATATGTATATATATATATATATATATATATATATATATATATATATATATATATATATATATATATATATATATAATTTTTATATAAAACTCGCGTGTAAACGAAAGCCTTAGTAAGTAAGGATCTAGGGTTACCTTAGGGATGTTAAGAGCAAGATTAGGGGTAGGTTGTTGATGGAGATCGAACAGACCAGCAGCAGCAACGAATCGAAGCAAGAAAGTGGCAATATGGATCGGTTTTGGTAGGGTTTTGGGTCACGATCATAGCAGCAGCAACAGGGGCTATTTTCATAGGGTTTTGCAGTAACAAAAGAGGTGAATTCGTGGTGGTAGTAGGCTGCAACGATGGCAGCAGGTAGTGGTGTGGTTTGGTTGTTGAAATCGAAGGTGGGAGGGTGGTGGTGGTGTGTTCTTGGGATGCCAACAAGGAGAAGAAAGGAGGTGGGTTTTGATTGATTTTGTGAATGAAGAGAATGAGCCTAGATGGGTGTTTATATAGGCTAGTAAGTTGAATTACATTAGGAGTTCTAAAGCTTGGATGGAAGCCATTAGAAATTTGATTTAGATTAGGATTAGGTTTAACTTGCTTAGGATTAATTACTTGACAATTAAGTTTGCTTATTTTTTTTATTTCCCTAAACCGTCCCATATATAGGATTATTATTTGTTTATTTTATATTTTTTTATATTCAGCATTTCCTATATATATATATATATATATATATATATATATATATATATATATATATATATATATATATATATATATATATATATATAAGTTACATCTTATTTAAAATACATTTTATTTAATTATAATAATAACACTAATAATAATTATAGTTATTAGGGTTTGAGTTTAATTTTTAATATTAAATGGTATTAGGGTTTAGTATTTAATGTATAGGATTAGGTTTAGGGTTTTAAATAATATTAGAGTTTTAGTATTAATTACTCCATTTACTATATCCGGATAACAACCCTAGTGATAATACATAGAATAAGACAATGAAATCCTAAGGGTAATTTAGTAAATTTAGAATGGAAATGTGAGGGTTGTTATAGTACCTCTCCGTTAATTTAAACTTCGTCCCGAAGTTTCGGTTGAGAAAAGATGAGGATATTTCCGCTCCATTTGGTGTTCACGTTCCCAAGTATACTCGGGGCCACGTCGTGAATTCTTACGGATCTTAACAATTATGAATAGAGCTTTGTTTCAAGCCTTTAAGCTCATGATCCATAACCTCTATCGGTTCTTCAACGGAATGCATTTTATCATTAATGCGGAGCATCCAAAGGAATAACAAGTATGTCATCAACAAGACACTTTTTATGATTCGAGATGTGAAATGTATGAACTTTAATTAACAGGAAGTGTTGACTAAAAATTACCATTCGATCAACGTTTTGTTAAAATAAAGTTTACACTTAATTACAGTGGGGATCTACTTGAGTGATAGCTGATATTGTAAGATAATTCAGCCAAAAGAGCCTGGGTGATTAGAACATCTAGTCTTATGTACTTCATCTAAGACTAGTTCTTGAAAATTTCTGATTAACAGTGATTTTTATAGGATCGACATGTATTCCTTCACTATCAACTACATGTCTAAGAAATTGTACGGTTCGCAGCCAAAGTTCACACTTGGAAAACTTGGCATACAGTTGTTCCTTCTTTAAGAGCTTTAGAATCAATCGCAGATGTTGCTCATGCTCTTTCTCGCGTTTGGAATAGATTAAGATGTAATCAATGAAAATGATCACGAATTTATCAAAATAAGTTTTGCACGCATGGTTCATAAGATCCATGAATACAGCAGGAGCATTGGTTAAACCAAAAGGCATGACAAGAAACTCATAGTATCTATAACGAGTTCGGAAAGTAGTCTTAGAAACATCAGTTTCCTTGACTCTTAATTGATGATAACCCGACCTAAGATCAATCTTCGAATAGATACTTGACCCTTGCAGTTGGTCGAACAGGTCATCAATACTCGGGAGTGGATAACGATTCTTGATGGTTAGCTTGTTGAGTTCTCGGTAATCAATACACATTCTCAACGTGCCATCTTTCTTCTTAACAAATAGAACGGGTGCTCCCCACAGAGGCAAACTAGGACGAATGAAACCTTTCTCCAAAAATTCTTCGAGTTGGTTGAATAATTCCTTCATTTCGAATGGATCTAAATGGTATGGTGCATTTGCAATAGGTGCAGCACTTGGCGTGGATAATAAGTGAAGGATAATATAATATTTAGGGTTGATATTTTTAGTTGACAATACAGAGATAAGGAGTTGGTAATGTTACACAATGGTCCTAAGGTTGATCAAATCCTATTTCCATCATGATCCATTAGGATTTCTGCATGTTTTATCACAATATAACTACATTGATTAGGCGCCATTATATTATTCTAAATCATACTTTTATCACTCCATAAGGTTACTACTATGTCATCTAGTCAATATTCATCTTCTTCGAGGTGAATGATTCAATGAAAAATGAAAGAAAAGAAAATAACATCACTCATTCATTTAAAAGAAAATAACTAGAGTACTACAGAAACTTAACAAAATTTTCCAATATATAGTAGTACTAAATGATAACATAAAGAAAACTATGAGAAATTTAAATGACCCTTGTAGTTGTTAAAAACTCTTCATTGTGCCTCTTCCCATTCTTCCTCATTATCCCGAGCTTCCTCGGCAGTCATCACAAATGCTCGGCCTTTAGCATTTCCCATGTTATCCTTTTTCTTTGGACACTGGTTGCGAAAATGCCCTTTTCTCCACAGTCATAGCATGTAGGAACGGTTGCGTTGGTTTTTGTGACAGGTGTACCAGTTGAAGGAAATGCAACCCTACAAGTCTTGGCTATATGACCAATCTTCTTACACTTGGTGCACTCAGCCTTGCACCACCCAGAATGGTGTCTCTCACAACGCTTATAATAAGGTCATTTCCTAGAATAACCTCCTTTTGAATTTTCGACAACTTTCTTATTTGAACCTTGGTTTGATTCCTGAGTAGGCTCAAATTTCCTTTTGCCTTCACTAGTCTTAGCCTCGGCTTGTTTATTAGCCGCATCCTTTCTCCTCTTAGCCATCATCAAATTTTAAGCCATAAGTATCACTGCATCTAAGGTCTCTTTACTAGCAGCAATAACATTTCCTTGAATCTCGTCAGGAAGACCTTCTATGTATCGCTCAATCTTCTTTTGTTCAGTGGGCAACATGTCTGGGCACAATGAAACCAATTCTATAAACCTGTTGGTATAAGCTTCAATATTTGTACCATTGACCTTCAATTCCCAAAACTCTACTTCTAGCTTTTGGATTTGGTTCCTTGGGCAAAACTTGTCAGTCATCATTCTTTTCACAACGGCCCATGGAATAGCATTAGCAACATCTAGCCCTACAGTTTGGGCATAAGCGTTCCACCAAGTCAAAGCAAGGCCACTTAGAGTATGAGTGGCATACTTTACTCGGTCGACCTCCGCGCAGTTGCATATGTGAAAGATTGATTCAAGTTTTTCGAACCAACGGGTCAATTCGACTGCTTCCTCATTTCCATTGAAGGATGGAGGCTTACAGTTCATAAACTCCTTGTAGGTACATGATGTAGGTGAGTATCCTTGGTTGTTTCCTTGATTATTGTTGCCTTGGGCGGCAACAAGAAGTTGTTGAAATTGTGCGGGAGTCAAAGTGACATTTGGAAGAGCGTTAGCACCACGAGTTGAATGAGACATGATCTTCAATACATTAAAACAGTATTAGTTGAAGAGTTATGGTGCACTAGGTAGCAGCACTAATGGATAAGAAAAGGTAGTATGGGTTAGTTAGTGATAATGATGGTGAAGCAAGTGAGTAATTGGGTGTGCGGATAGATCCTTCAGTGTCAGATCCTTCGGTATCCAAAACGATGTCTGGGTGATGATTAGACATCCTAGAGAAGGAGTACTAAGTAGATTCTAAGGTACGGTATGACGGTAAAGATATAAGGAGAGCATAGCAAGGCAAGCATAGAAATGAGGATCGCACTTTAAACTAAGGCAAGAATATAGACAAATAAGTAAGGTGCTTAAACTAAGGCAGGAAAGGTTATAGACCTATAAATTACTAAGGCACCCTAACTAACACATAAGGCACACATAAATTGCAATCCTGGTTCTCTATAACAACCTGGCTCTGATACCACTCTATCATACCCCCAAATAGGGACGGAGAAATATGACGTCACAATATCACAACACAAGTATGTATAAACGGGAACGACTCTAAATAAGATGTTTTATAACAAAATTTGAATTTTTGCAGCGGAAACATAATAATGTATTACATAATGAAATTCATATGTAAATAACAAATGATAAGTATAATATGTGGACTCCAATGCAACAGCTAACTAAGCATCATAGGGCAGCACACAAGCTAATCTTCACCTAAGACAAACATGCTTAAAATGTCAACACAAAGGTTGAGTGAACATCATAAGTTTAACAATTATGATAAGTTTTAGCCCACAAGATTTAATTCAAAATATCAAAATATTCAATATGCCATGAGTTATAATATCGAACTAAACATTAACCCCTGACACTGTACGGGTGACGACAATCATTATTATGTACCCCCTTGACGATCATTCCAATGGGTAGAGACGTCACTCTTAATAGGCCTACTCACAATAATTAAGCTTGCAAAATTCCAATTCCAGCAATTAACGATATTATGGTGGGGATTTGCATGTAACAATAGATACATGTTTAACAAAAGTCTCACGAAATTGCATATCAACAGTTTAGGTACTTGTGTCTAAATTGTAAATCATTTAAAAGTAAGCATGTGTCTCACCACAAAAGTTGTAAAATAGTTAAGAAATAGTAAAAAAGAGGGGCTATGAGTTCACCTTAACAGCAAGTAAGAAATTCCACGCAAGGAAGTATGAACGGAGTATGTAACCGGAGATCTCAACCTAGAGTTATAACATTTGATTAGTTAATGTCTAATAGACATAAAGTTTGTTTATTAATATAGTAAACTATATAAACAGTGACAGTTTTCGAGAAAAGTTCCTATTCCCAAAAGTTTCTATTTTTGAAAACCTACTATTTATGGAAAGCTTCCACTTATAGTAAGCTTCTAGTTTAAGAAGTTTGAGTTCTAATTCTTAACAAAGATGTTGTAAAATCTCACCCAAACTTTGTTGCTAAGATGCAAGTCACTCGAATGATCTATTGTTACTGGGCGCCCAGGATTCTTGACCAGAATCTAAGTCATGACATTCGAAATCCATAAGCGGTTCCCATAATGGCAACAAGGATCACCCTGGGCCACAAGTAGCGGTGATGTTTGTAGTCTTTGTACGTTATCTTTAATTATGACTCCACGTTATAGGTATATACACATAACAAGTTATTAATGTACTTATTAGTTATATATATATATATATATATATATATATATATATATATATATATATATATATATATATATATATATATATATATATATATATATATATATATATATATATATATATATAGGTGATAATATATTTAGTGTAATTAAAGTGTTACTATATAGTTAGGTGTATAGGTTATAATAATAATAATAGTATTACTAATTAATTAATTAATTATTATGAAATCTTATCATTACATGTTATTCATACATAAGTATTAGTTTACAATATATTTTATATTATACACAATTAATTAATTAGTATTAACCTTATATTATCCTTAAATATCCTAATAATTAATTAAATACCTAAAAATCATTTACACAATTTTTGTAAACTTAATTAATCATATAAATCTGTATAAAAATATTGAAAATCGTTTTTATCAAAATTTTGTATTTATTTTTTATTTTCCCCTATATTTAATCATAAAATCAAGTTAAATTCCACATAATTATTAAATAAACTTAGATAATTACTTTTATAAGTTTATCCCATCTTAAAAATCTGTATAAAAATATATATTATATTATTTTTATTATTTTTATATACTTTCTTTATTTATCCCTTAATTACATTATAATAGTGTTTTAAATATTCAATAAATACTAATTCGACTCCAATATTAATTCTTATAATTTTTACAGACGGTCTAAACGGCCAAAAGTTTGATAATAAAGAATGGAATATTGGGAACGCTCGATAGAAAATTTGGTACTGAAAAATAGATTGAGCTAACCATGAAGGAGACCAAGGACAAATACAAGGACCAAACCCTAAATTCAAAGAATCCAGGTAATTCTGGATCCGTTGAAATCTTTAGAGAATATCTTGCTCCAATGTCATGTTAAAATCTTGCGGAAAATTTTTCTTCATCAACCTTCGAACTTAGAAATTCCAAAAATATCATCATAAATATCTTCGATATTTCTGAAGATATTTTCACAAATATTCTTATCCGAAATTATTTATCTCTTCATGTATAAAGGAAACTACTTTAGTTTCTAAATTTCTTTAAAAATTCGAGTTTGAATTATGAATGATTTTGAAGTAGTGTTGGAAATTGATGCATGAGTTAGTATAATATAATGACACTTGATCAACGTGATTATATTACAGTAAGTCATGCTGAGTTTCTAATGGAATGTGATGATTCACAGATCATAACGTCATCATGTTTCATGTTACATAACTTTTTCATTCTACTTAACTTCTGAACATATCAAGAAAATATATTCTTGATAGTTCTATTCTCAGTGATTCTGGTAATTTGACAAATCAAATCGTGCTAATATGTTCTTTCTTGTTTAGAACATGATGTTCATTTGAAAATCCATACTTACAAATTCTGGAGCGTTGCCCGCTTTAATAGAGGTCGAGAAGAGGATAAAAAGGCAAAGAGCTCCAAGATATAAGAGAAAATATAAAGCCCAATAATAACACAGAGGTTACAAACCGTGGATATTAATACGAATAGCAATATGAAGACACGGTATAATTAAGGATAGTATCACCCAAGGTAATAGTAGAAGTAAACAGATTTCTCTGGTGGAAGATTGAAAAGAAGGATGACAGAAATGATAATTAGAATAATATCAAGGATTATAACGGGATTAAGCATTTTCACACTCTTTTGGATGTATGAACTAAGAAACAAAGTATAGGAATGGTGAGAATAACGGAAACGGAAAAAGTTTAATTTATAATGGAAATATCAGACAGAGTAATCGAGGCAGATCACCGTATTTAATTATAGAGATCTTAATTTCTTTATTCGTAGAAGAATCAAATCTTTTAGATTTCGAAGATTTTCTTTATATCCCTTAAATTCCGGAATTCAACCAAGATAACGTCAAAAGTTAAAACGAAACTTCATTTATTCATTTCACTCTTTTGTGATAGCTTCATTCGTGCTCTTCGAATAATCGAATTATTTTATCTGTATTATTCAATAATGATAAAACTCTATTTATCAACTCATATTCGTCAGGAAAGCATATTTATTGTTAGCCATGACGACCTCACTCAAATTTCGGGACGAAATTTCTTTAACGGGTATGTACTGTGATGACCCGGGAATTTCCGACCAAATTTAAACTTGAATCTTATTTGATTTCGATACGATAAGCAAAGTCTATAATGATGAAGACTAAAAAATTTTTGAACTGTTTATATGAAATTATTTGACCTTTGACTATTCCAGACGATTCACGAACAATTATGTGTAAATATATATATATATTTATATATATATATATATATATATATATATATATATATATATATATATATATATATATATATATATATATGTAAATATGATAAAAAGAATAAGTGTATATATTAATTTTAATTAATATAATACCATTTAATCAATTGAATTGAATATGTAAAGTAATATACAAGATAAGATAGTTATTATTAAAATAAATCTGGGTATAGATATATCTAATTTATATAATAATTAATATCATATGTATATTGGAAAAATATATAAAAATTATAAATATTATATGTTAAAAGTTATTCCTAGGATGAAAGAATATAATATTTTAAATATATATACATATGTAAGATAATTATATTATCAAATACAAACATATGTTATATAATGTGTTTATATTAAAATGTATAAACACTAAATATTCAACGTATATGATCATATAATATATATTGTATAATTATTAAATATTACATAATTAATAATATGTAATATTAATATAATTACAAGTTAAGAATATAGTTGTTGTAAGTAATATTAATATTACTTTCATTACTACTATTAATATTAATATTAATATTAGTATTGTTGATATTATTATTATTATTATTATTATTATTATTATTATTATTATTATTATTATTATTATTATTATTATAATTAAAAGGTTATTATTATCAAAAATAAAGATTTTAAATATAAATAATATTATAAGAATAATTAAAATTATAATCTAATTGTATTAGTTATTATTAGTATTACATTATGAATATGATTACTAAAAGGTATCATTCTTATTTAAGATTTATCGTTATCATTACTTTTATCATTAATATTAGTAATATTAATATTAGTTTGATATTATAAATAATAATAATATTATTCCGATTATTATTATTATTAGTGTAAATATAATTATTTTTAATATTAATATATTATATTATATAAATGAGTGAATGAGATAACTGGTACAGATATTAGATATTCAAATATATGCGCGTATCAATTATCAGATCCCTACCATCTTATTTTTTTTTCTTCTTCTATTTTCTCTATTATTTCCTTGCCCGTGACCTAATGCCGGTTCAACATCACTACAAACAATCTTCAATCAATTATTATTGTAATATAAATCGATTCCTAGAACGTTTTACAGCTTCTGTTATTCGAGAAATCAAAGGCCACAGCAATAATTTTTTTTATTTTTTTTTGTTCGTAAACCCATTTTATTTCATAAACCATTTTCGCATCAACTTCAAAATCTAATAACGCAGAAAGGTTTGGAATAATCTACCTAACCTATCTGCAAATTTATAGGTTTCAATTCAGCATATTCATCACGAATTTGGAAGTCAAAGTTAAAAATTTAAAACTCAAACCGATTGTTCTTCATTAAAATTTGGATTCGTTTTTGTGTTTCAAGTTAAATTGAGGATTTAGAAAGTTTATAAGAGTGATTTGGGATCTCTTTCATGTTGTAACATTTATTTAAAACATTCTAGAAATCAAAGTTGATTTTATTTTCTTTTTCTTTAAAACAACGACGAACAGGGCTACTGTGCTCCTCAGTTTTTTTTTTTTGTTTTTTTCTTTCTAATTGATATCACAATTCACTTTGTTTCTGTGCTACATTAAGTAATTAGAAAAGATTAGAAATTAAGTTGTGAGTCGAATGGAGAATTGAATTTGAGGAAGAAGATGAAGAAAAACAATTACGGGGTAAATACTTTTAGTTTGGGATACAAATCAGAACATGGGAAATAGCCCAGATGGTTTAGGGAGTAGCGGGTATCCGAAAGGTCGCGGGTTCGAGACCCAGTTGAGACGTTATATTTTTTCGGGACTTCTTTTAAGGTAGCCTATTTTTTTTTCTTTATTGTTTATTATTATTATAATTATTATCATCATTATTATTATTATTATTAGTATTGATATTGTAATTAGTTATTAGTTATTAGTATATTAAGTATTATTAACATCATAAGTATAATCATTATTAAGTATCACGAATAATACAATTATTATTATTATCATTATTATTATTAATGTTATCATTAATATTATTATTATTAACTGTTGTTATTAGTACTAACTTTATGGATATTATTATTATTATTATTATTATTATTATTATTATTATTATTATTATTATTATTATTATTATTAGTATTAGTATTATTATTATTATTATTATTATTATTATTATTATTATTATTATTATAAGTAGTATTATTAGTATTATCACTTAGGTTATTATCAGTAGTATCAATATGATTAAAATCACAATCATTGATATTGTTTTTACTACAGTTATTGTTACTATCAATACTATTAGTGTTATTATCAGTGCCACGATTTTATATATAAACATTATTATATTATCATTATTAGTAACAGAATTATTATTAAATTATCATAAATATAAGTATTATTATTTATATTATCAAGAGTAATATTATTATGTAATTACTAAAAGCACTATCATAACAATCATTAACAGTAAAATTAATATTATTATCATTAATAACATTATTATTATCACTAA